>NC_056669.1:102163434-103379684 GCF_018350195.1 Panthera tigris
CTGGAGCCTGCTTCGGATTCTGTGTCTCCCTCTATCTGCCTCTCCCTCGCTCACACACATTCTCTATCTCAAAATAATAAACGTTAAAAAAAGAATCCATTATAGGGCTTCTTGAAAAAATAAAATAAAAAGGGGAGATTTGGACACAGACACACATAAAGGGAAGACGATGGATAGAGAGACAAGGAGAAGATGGCCTTCCCCAAACCCGGGACAGACCCTTCCTCACAGCGCTCAGAAGGAACCAATCCTGGTGACACCTGGATTTCAGACTTCTGGCCTCTAGAGCTGGGAGGCAATAAACTTCTGTTGCCTAAGCCACTCAGTTTGGGGCCCTGTGTTACAGCAACCCTAGCAAACTGATACATACCGACTTCCGTTGAGCCTTACTGTTGGCCCAAGCGTTATTCTGAGCATCTTCCATTCATGCCGCATGGAATCTCCACAGCCGCCCTTTGAGGTAAACGCTGGTCTTAGTTCCCATTTATGGATGAGAAGGTGGCAGCACAGGGAAGTTAAGAAGTTGCCCAAACTCATGCAGAGAGCCAGCAGCAAAGTTCGAATTGAGCGCTGACAGTCTGTCTTCAGAGCCACACTGTTATCGGTTATGAGGCTCACTTCTCACTGCACTGGGTTCTTGGGTCAGGCGAGCTGTTATGTGCCCGTTTTCAATTGCTTAGATGACGGTGATTTTAAGATCCAGTATTAGTCAGCGTTCTCTAAAGAAACACAAGCAATAGAATCGCTCTCTTTCTCTCTCATCTACCCATTTTTTTTTTTTTTTTTTAAGGGAATTGGCTCACCTGATGGTGGGCGAGTGAGTCTAAAATCTGCAGAGCAGGCCAGCAGGCTGGAGACCCAGGGGAGAACTGATGTTAAGAGTCTGAAGGGCAGTCCGGAGGCACAGCTCCTTCTTTTTTGGGGAACCTATGTTTTCTCCTAAGGCCTTCAACTGATTGGTTGAAGCCCTCCCGCGCAATGGAGAATCGTCTGCTTTTCTCAAAGTCGACTGATTAATGTGTTAATTTGATCATATCTAAAAAATACCCTCCCAGCAACATTTAGACTCGTGTTTGGCTAAGCAACTAGTGTCATACCCTAGCCAGGTGACACTTAAAAGTGACCGTCATAGGCCCCTTGAAGATCGTGTGGCCTAAGCAATGACTCGGAAGTAGGTGCTCATTCTGAGGGCTATGCAAGTGCAAAGTGAGTACCCGAACCCGAGAATGAGCGCCTCCTTAACTTTTGTACTCTAGGTGCCTCCCTTGCCTCACCCTGGTCTTGCCCTGCTGTCCACGGGAGAGCCGCGATTGTGTCTCTAATCTGGGCCTTTTTCGATAGTATGGTCCAGGAGTCAGATAGATCAGGATTTGAATCTTGCCTTCGTCATTCCCCTGAGATCTCAGACAAGTGCCGAAATCATTTGGAGCCTCTGTTTCCTCAACTGTAGAATGGGGATAATAACACCACTCTGCTCTCCAGGGATGTAGTGAGGTAACACAATATCAACTGAAGACACAAGGAGGGAGAATAGTACAATTCGTTATGCCAATTTTTTTTTTTTATTAGAACAGAAGAGTTACTTTTTTAAGCATTTGTTGTAATTTGAAGATAAGAAATGGACACATTTTACCTTCATCTTTGTGTCCCGTGAGGCCCAGTGTTGAGGGGCCAAGCCCAGACATTGTCCCCTCTGTGGCCTGTCCCCCTTCCTGTTGTCTGTGAGCTCTGGCTGACGTTAATCTGATCTACTGGACCAACTTTAGTTCTCATACAGACTCCTTAGTTTCTCTTCTCTTTTCCCAGAAGTTAGGAACTATGGTGCTTATAACCCTCCAACTGTATTGATTATAAAAAAGAGTTTCTCAAAGTGCTTGCAATTATTTTAAATTTCTCAGCTATTTATGTGCAGTTAAGAGACCCAGAAGTTCTCGCTTGCATTTGATTTATGCAAAATCCTAAATGGAGCCAGGGAGCTGCAATGTGTGCGGAGCAGGAGAGTTGTACCATCTCCAAATATTTGTCCCCATTGCTATGTCTTGGTGTCTGGAATTCTCACGGAACAACTTGCTCCTCTGAGTCCAGCCACAAGGACCTTGGCTGACATTCATTTGTTTTCGAGAGAGAATAAAGTTCTGAGCCAATGATGTCTTTATAGGCAAGAGAAATACTTCATATAGTCCCTAAGGAGAACAGAAAGCCTTTATTGGACCAAACAGAGGACAGCAAGGTTTTGATAAAGGTGGGGGTGATAGCTGGGGAACGTCAGGAATTATGTGGATCTCAACATATTTCCAGGAGGGAAAGACCAGTGATTGTTGAGGCAAGGTGGGGCGGTGCTTTGGCAATTGCTTGATACTTTGGGGGCACCACCTGTGGGTCTTCAGACTCGGCAAGTGGGGAGACAGCAGAAAGGCACTGAAGTCTATCTGCTGGGTCCCAAAGCAACCACACTTTCATACCCTCTAGGGTCTTGTCAAGCTGGTCTTGGTTTGGGAAGGCCACTACTTTGGCTTTTCTGTTCAGTGCACTCCCCTCATCAATCAATGTCTAGCTCATCTGTCACTTGCTGTAGGGAACCTCTTCTGGCACATTCTCTCTCAGCCCACTATCCACCTCTGCCATTTCCTTTCCTCCAACTCAAGAAATTCCAATCAGTCTGCCCCGTGCATGGGCTCCATGCCCTTCCCTCCTTGACCCTCCCATTAGCCTCCCTTCACTCACTCTGCACTAAAGCTGAGCAGGACCACTTCTTTCCTTCTTTTCCCATGTCTCCATGGATCTCCATTCAATCTTCCATCTTACCCCATATCACATTACATAGTATAGTTTTTAAAGTTCATTTATTTATTTTGAGAGAGAGAGAGAGAACATGCAGAAGGGCAGAGAGAGAGAGGGAATCCCAAGCAGGCTCTGCACTGACATGGGACTTGAACCCACAAACTGAAGGACCATGACCCGAGCTAAAATCAACAGACACTTAAGGGACTGAGCCACCCAGGCACCCCCATTACATAGTATTTTTAAATATGAGCCTGTCTCCTTGGCTGGACTGATCTTCTTCTCTTAACACAACCTCTGCATGTAGTAAGCACTCTATTAACATATTCATTAATTAAAGGATGTTAACTCTGATTTTTCTACACTTCTGTGGGAACTTCCACCAGCTTCTGTGTGCCTGTGACATCCTGGCCTATTTCCTGAGGGCATTATGTGATCAGCCGTTCACGACTCCTGTGATTCAATTGGATCAACATTATTGAGGTTCTACTGGGTGCCAGATGTTGTGGTCAGTTAGGAATGAAGGCAGAGGCCAGTTTTTATTTATTTATTAAAAAAAATTTTAATGTTTATTTATTATTGAAAGTCAGAGAGAGTCAGAGTGTGAGCAGGGGAGGGGCAGAGAGAGAGAAAGACACAGAATCTGAAGAGGCTCCAGGCTCTGAGCTGTCAGCACAGAGCCCGACACAGCTCACTGTCTCCACCATGTAAGGACACAGCAAGAAGGCAGCCATCTGCAAGTCAGGAAGAGAGCTCTCCTCAGAATCTGATCACGCTGATGCTCTGATCTGGGGCCTCCAGCCTCTACAACTGTGAGAAAATAAATCTATTTTCTACTATTTAAGCCACCTGTCTATGGTATTTTGTTATGGTGGTCCTAGCAGATTGATACAGATACAGAGCCCGAGGCAAAGAGAATTCTGAGTATTAACAAAAATGGCTAACATATGGCTTCTGTAAATAGATCCCAAATTCTTTATTGGAACAACAGAGTGAGTGATCTTAAAGTTAATTCTCATTTTGATGCCATTGGCATCACTGCGTAAAGCAGAATTCCCTACCAGGCATGACCAGATTCGGCAGCATATAAGTCTAAAGGAAGTACAACAGGATGCCCTTTCATTTAGACTGACTATTTCAGAATAATGTTGCACACACTGCTAAGGAGAGAAATGACACGGGCATTATAAAGGGCTGCAAATTAATAGCCTCCTCAAGAAGATATGTTTAAGAGAGACCTCCTGTTAGTTTTTGGTGTCTTAGCCCCTTTTCTTTTCTTTTCTTTTCTTTTCTTTTCTTTTCTTTTCTTTTCTTTTCTTCTTTTCTTTCTTTGTGTTAAAGTTTATTTATTTATTTTGATAAAGACACACACACACACGCACACACACACACACACAGAACGCGTGCAGGGGAGTGACAGGGAGAAAGAGAATCCTGCGCTGACAGCACGGAGCCTGTTGTGGGACTCCATCTCACAAACCTTGAGATCATGACTTGAGCCGAAATCAAAAGTCAGATGCTTAACCGACTGAGCCACCCAGGCACTCCTAGCCTCTGTCGTTTATAATTGATGCGATCATTGAAAAAAGATTCCAATTTATTCTTTAAAAACCATTTATTGTGATCCTACTCTGTGTTCGCTCCTGGAGCAAATCTATTTTGGAAAATTCAAGGAACAGTCACAATCACGTCAGGTCCGGTACAGAGGGGAGAAGACCGATGGGCAGGAAGTAGTGTCTGGAGACCCCATGTGATCAGCTGCTACACTGTGTGAGCGGTTGTGTGTTCATTCATTAAAACATCCTTCAGACTGACTTTGTTAGCAATTAGCTCAAGTAGAAAGCTGTAATGCAGTCTTTAATTGGTTAGTCAGATCTTGTGATAGTAACAAAAAATATGTCTAGTGCCTCTGCTATATTAAAGGTTTTTCACTCATGGCCATGAGGCTTAAACATGTATTTCATTTTAAACAATAAATAGCATCCTTAACAAATGGGACAATATTGTAGTAGTAGATATTTTGGAGACCAGGAAAATGCTCTGAGATTTCCACTGTGTTAATCCATAGTCCCTCTGTCTGCCTATCTTTCTGAATGCCTAATTTTCTGTCTTTTTATGTCTGTCCCTGTTTCTCCCTTACTCTGTATGTACGTATGTATCTATATGTGTGTATATATGTACGTAGATAGATATATAGTGTATATATAAAGTATATATATATATATATATATATATATATATATATATTTGATAATTTTTTGGTTAACTTCCTCGATAACAGAGTAGTCTATAGATGTAGAGTTAATGCCTTATAGTCCCAGATGCAGAATAGCTTATTAAACTATCAGCACATGAGAAAGAGGGGAAGGCTGTGGATGATGGACAGCAGGAAAGGTTGAATCTCCTGCAAGATAGAGGCATCTCCCTCCAATAATCTGAGTCAGCCTGATGCTTTGGAGAATATGGTTTCAGTTGTTCTTAGGATGAAGATCAAACCCTGAACATGGCTTGCAAGATCCAACATAATCCAGCCTTACCCAGTTCCTCCATGATAACCTACCTTGTACAATGCTCCCCTCAGCTGAGACCAGGTCACACTGGCTCCTTCTAGTCACTCAAATACGTGACCTTGGCTAATTCCAGTCCAGGACCTGCCCAGGTCATCCACTGTGCTTCTTCTACACACTTCTCACCAGGACCATGACGTTCAGATCTCAGCTCACTTCTGCAGGAAGCCTCCCAGGACTTCCCCAATGAGATCATATGAACCTCTTTCTGCCCTCACAGCTACTTATATCTCTCTTTTGTAACACTTGACATAAATGTAATTTTACATTTTGGAGTGGTTATTTAATATTTAATTACTGTCTGTTTCCCCAGCTGGCTTATAAACGCCACCAGGGCAGGGGCTGTGTCTCTTTTGCCCATCATTGGGTCTTTATCCTCTAGTAATGAAAATAATGGTTGAGAGGAAGGAAGGAAGGGAGGCAGGGAGGGAATGAGGGAAGGATGAAGGGAGGAAAGAAGGGAGAGAGGAAAGGAGGGAGGGAGGAAGGAAGGAAGGAAGGGGAAGGGAGGGAGAGAGGGAGGGAAGAAGGAAGGAAGGAAAGAAGGAAGGAAGGAAGGAAGGAAAGGAGGAAGGAATAGGGAAGGAAGGAAGAGGGAAGGAAGGAAGAGGGAAGGAAGGAAGAGGGAAGGAAGGAAGGAAGAGGGAAGGAAGGAAGGAAGGAAGGAAGGGGAATGGAGGGAGGGAGGAAGGAAGGGGAATGGAGGGAGGGAGGAAGGAAGGGGAAGTGAGGGAGGGAGGAAGGAAGGGGAGAAAGGGGAAGGGAGGGAGAGAGGGAGGGAAGAAAGAAAGAAGGAAGGAAAGGAGGAAGGAATAGGGAAGGAAGGAAGGAAGAGGGAAGGAAGGGAGGAAGGAAGGGGAAGGGAGGGAGGGAGGGAGGAAGGAAGGAATAGGGAAGGAAGGAAGAGGGAAGGAAGGAAGGAAGGAAGGAAGGAAGGAAGGAAGAGGGAAGGAAGGAAGAGGGAAGGAAGGAAGGAAGGGGAAGGGAGGGAGGGAGGGAGGGAGGAAGGAAGAAGGAAAAGATTATGAAATGTTTGCAGGAACATCTGTCATCCAGGCGAGGCTGGCCCAGCTTGCCCAGGAAGAACTGTGTGTTGCTATTTCAGTGTCCAGTAACCTCTCACTGGCAGGTCCTGATGAGGCTTGGAAAACAGGTTGGAGGTATTTAAAGAACCATGAGAACTTCCTTTTCTGAAAACAGAAGAGCTGCAGACATGAGGAGGTAGGGGTATGAATTGTTTCTCTTCAGAGTTCTTCAGCTGACTGGCTAAGGAGAAGTTCCCCCCCCCCCCTTCAGGCCTCACTCCCCATCCAATACCCTCTCGGGCTCTCTTAGTCAGGGATTGCTGGTGGTAACAAATGGAACTCTCTTCATGCTAGGTCAGTAGAAGTGGGAGATTTTGCTGTAAAGATGCTCTTTCATGGCCACAGGAGCCAAACTGCAGCCAGATCTCATGGGAAGTGGACTCCAGGAGCCACTGGGAACCAAAACTGTGTTCTCATTTCTCAGGGGTGCGTGGTCTGATTTATCCTTGCTTTGCTCTGAGTCTTTCTATTTCCTTCTTTTAACCAACTTCTGCTGTTTGTAAGGACTCAACGTGCCCACTGGCCCTCAAATACACGTGATGAATCAGTTCAAGTTTTTACCATGAAACTGATCACAGTATCTGTGTTTCTTGGTTGAAATTCTCTAGAGAAAGAATATGGGTCAACTGGCCAGATGCACTGTTGGGTAGGCTGTTCACTGTACATTCAGATGAGGTTTGGGTCATATGATGTAAACATGGCTACCTAGGTCTGCTGTGCTTTAGGCACTTTTCATAGGGACAGTTTTAAGAGAACTAGAACATGTCTGGAGGTAGCGGTCCAAAATCACGTCTATTAGACAGTTGCATTAAGGATCTAGGTTCTCGCTGCCTCACATGCCTTTGAAGAGACTGACAAGGCTCATAATAAAACTGTCGAGTGCTTTATTCCGCGATTCCCAGAACTGGGTACGTGATGGCCGAAAGGACAGAAATGGGTGCTCAATAACCAGGGTGGTCCCAGCCCCATGGCCGCAGTTCTGTGGAACAGGAGAGGCCGCCTGACCCAGGTTGGCTATTTTGGGACCCTTTCACAGGAATTTGAAATTGCAGCTATGAGAGACTGGTTGTTCTAGGGAGCTGGACCTACAAAACTTATGCTTGGGAGCTGTGGTTGGCCATTTGCTGTCATGTGGACTGAGTTACAGAGGAGACAATTCTTCAGGGGGAGAGAAATAGAAAATGGGTGTGTAGAGAAGCAGAGATGACAGATGATGAAACGCTGCCCATTTAGTCATTGCAAAAACCCTACAAGGCAACTTTCCTTCTTCCTCTTCCTCTCCTTCTTCTTTTCCTTCTTTTTAAAAAAAATTGTTTAATGTTTATTTTCGAGAGAGAGACAGAGCGTGAACAGGGGAGGGGCAGAGAGAGAGGGAGACACAGAATCAGAAGCAGGCTCCAGGCTCTGAGCTGTCAGCACAGAGCCCGACTCGGAGCTTGAACACACAAGCCGGGAGATCATGACTTGAGCTGAAGTCAGATGCTCAATCAACTGAGCCACACAGGCGCCCCTTCTTTTCCTTCTTCTTCTCCTTCTTCTCCTCCTCTTCCTCTTCTTCCTCCTCCCCCTCCTTCTCCTTCTCCTTCTTCTTCCCATTTTATAGTTGAGGAAACTGAGGCTCCAAAAGGTTAAGTAATTAGTCAGGGGGAGGAGCCAGACTTCAGAGCAGATGTTACCCTAGTTCCTGTGGTTGTCTCTGCGTGGTGACTCTGGGTGGAGACAGAATGGGGGGGGGGCAGAAAAGATTTTTTTTTTAATTTAAATTCAAGTTAGTTAACATATAATGTAGTGTGCTATCAACAATAGCCAAATTATGGAAAGAGCCGAAATGTCCATCAACTGATGAATGGATAAAGAAGATGTGCTTTATAAATACAATGGAATACTACTTGGCAATGAATAAGAATGAAATCCTGCCATTTGCAACAACGTGGATGGAACTCGAGGGTATTATACTAAGTGAAATAAGTCAGTCAGAGAAGCACAGATATCATATGTTTTATCTCATATGTGGAATTTGAGAAACTTAACGGAAGACCATGGGGGAAGGGAAAGGGCAAAAAGAGTTTCAAACAGAGAGAGAGGCAAACCCATAAGAGAGTCTTAAATACAGAGAACAAACTGAGGGTGGATGGGGGTGGGGAAGAGGGGAAAATGGGTGATGGGCATTGAGGAGGGCACTTGTGATGAGCACTGGGTATTACGTGTAAGTGATGAGTCACAGGAATCTACCCACAAAGCCAAGAGCACACTGTATACACTGTATTTTAGCCAACTTGACAATAAGTTATATTACAAGAAAACACGCATAGTGTAGTGTTGGTTTCAGGAGTAGAATTTAGTGATTCATCACTTAATGTAACACCCAGTGCTCATTCCAACAAGTGCCCCCCCCCCCCCCGGAAAAGGTGGTTTTTACCTTTCTCTTTATGCCCAACCATATTACCAGTGTTCTTTTTTGTTGTTTTGTTTGGTTTTTACCATCAGCTGTTCCTACAGTTTAGGAAACTTGTCAAATCACTATGTATATTCACCTGAACTAATGTATCATCGTGTGTCAACTATGCTTCAATAAAATTAAAAAAAATTAACAACAACAACAAAGAATCACTGCCCAGGTTCCTGGTAGTCCTTCAGGAGATGTGCTCCCTAAGTCTGGCTGCACTGCTGCCTGTAGGTTCTGTGAGAATCCCTTCAGTGCTTGCTTACAATGAATCTTTTCTTAATTCTGCAAAGCATTTGAATTGGTTTCTGATACTTGCATCCAAGTGTCTCCACCAGTACAAAAGTCAGGAGTAGCAGGAGGAACGTGCAAAACCAGACTTTGAGAAAGCATGCGAGGCACAGCAGGGACGTCCTGCTCCTAGAATGAGAAAGTGACATTTCCTGGTATGTGCCGGCAAAGGGATTGGTGGCTCATCGCTCAGACCACAGGCCCACAGAAGTGGGGGTGGCAGGGGTCTCATGGGCCAAGTATCTGGACACTAGAATACTGGTCCTTGCAACCTTTGGTGGAGAACAACAGAAGAGAAGCCAATTCTCATCCAGATGTTGCCCAGGAAAACATACAGCAGATATTACAGAGGCCGGATCAAAAAATTAATCATTAGATCCGTGATAGCTTGGGGGAACTGAAGAATCTTGAGCAGATCCCACTCCCCCCACCTGCACCTGTAACAAATCTTATTGTAGGCAGCAGCCAAGAGGCCATTCATGAAGAGCCTCATGGACTTGGGGTTCCTGCATGGAACGCTTTGATTTAAATCCTGGAGAAACAAGAAAATGAAGGAGTCCTCCAGGAAGCCTCCTGAGGGTTATTTTAACCCCCCACTTTGTAACTGTGTAACATGCTGATACCATTAGTGTCGTCCGTGACCGGTAATGAGAAGTGATAATAAGCAAAAATGTCCCAACTTTTTGGAGAAAATAACTTTTCATCTTTTAGAAATGTTATATATTTAATGTTTTCCGTAATGAAATAGTATATATTTAATTAAATTAATATTAATTAATTATTATATGTTATGATTAAATATTATCTATTTAAATGTTTTTTCATAGGGATACATAGGAAGAGTATCACTCTCACAATGGGTTGTCAGGGTGGTAAAAGTCACGCTCTCTACCCTGCAACTGTACTGAAGACGTGATCAGAGAATACATGCTATTAAAACTGTTTTAGGGGCGCCTGGGTGGCTCAGTCGGTTAAGCGGCCGACTTTGGCTCAGGTCATGATCTCGTGGTCTGTGGGTTCGAGCCCTGCGTCGGGCTCTGTGCTGACAGCTCAGAGCCTGGAGCCTATTTCAGATTCTGTGTCTCCCTTTTTCTCTGACCCTCCCCTGTTCATGCTCTCTCTCTCTCTCTCTCTCTGTCTCAAAAATAAATAAATGTTAAAAAAAATTAAAACAAATTTTTTTTGGCAGTGAGGAACAGGCAGGAGTCTTGCACTGGGGAAACTATCTGTGTCCACCCTCTGGTCTTCGGGAAAACACCTTCCTGGGTCCTTGTGAAACAAGGACATTAAAGTGAAGGGTAATTATTTTCTGGCACCGTAAGGAGACAGGAAAGGAAAAGGAGTCAGAAAAATATTCACAGTGCCAGCTGACAGTACTAAGAAAGTAGCTTAATAGTTTTTTTTTTTTCCTGAAGAATATGGCATAAGAAAAATGAAATCATGATTTCTGTAATTCGAGTGCCTTCTATATGCCAGGAGAGATTCTAACGACACCTCTATAAGGCTGGTGAGTGTTAGGTGGATGACCTTGAGCAACCTTCCATCCCTCCCCCACCCCCAGCTTATGTTACTACTTAAGCAGAATGGGGAAGTCACATGACCTCTGTTCTTCCCAGAGCTCTCTGGAGGAAAAAATGAGTGGGACATCGCTCTCAAAGGTCAAAGGTACTTTGCAAGGGAAAGAGCTCATCAATTTTTATTTCTTTGCATCTTTCTCTACTAGAAGGGATGCCATGGGAAAAAGTGTAGGAGCAGCCTTGGTCAGAGGGGTGAGGGTGAGAGACAAGAATTGCAATAACTAAATGACCTGTTATTTCAGAAAGGTGATAATTCCTGTAGAGAATATAAGGGAAGGCAAAGGAGAATAGGCAGTTTGCAATTTTGTGTTAAGTTTCAGCTCAAATGCCTCTTCCTTGGAAATCATCTCCCTTGGACTTCTATCCTGGTTTGGAAATGATTAATTACATGTATGATCCACCCCTCATGGAAGCTTATACTATTCTTGAGGGCAGGAAATAAGTGTGTGTATCGTGAAAATCAATAAAAGACAAGCTCGAGAAAGTGGACTGAGGATGATGCCCAGGGGGCAAGGTTGTAGGAGAAGCCTTACTTACACTCAGTGTCAATTATGGGAATGATCAATCACAGACTCCAGATCAGAAGCATCTCAACAGGAAAAAATAATCAATTACAGGCCCCAGCAGGGAAAGATGTATGTTGCATCTCCTATAAGAAATCATCTAGCCCTGTAGCTAATAAATCAAAGAAAGGGTCATCACCCTGGACTCTCGCCTCACCTCTTGACTCTTGTGATCAAAACAACCCTCCAAACTCCCTCCGACCTCTCCCTAAAATAACCTTCCTCTGTTTCGTTTGTCGTTGGACTTGCCGATGGGTTTGCTGTAGCTTGCTTGTCCTGGATTGAAATTCTCTGCTATTCCCAAATACGCCCATTGTTTGCTGGTAAAAATAACTGCAAGCTCTATTTTTAAGGTTGACAGCATCTATGTGTGTGTGCGTGTGTGTGCACCTGTGCATGTGTGCACGTGTGTCTGTCTGTTCTGTGAAAGCCCTGTTGGTCCAGGGCTCTAGAGCACCTTCCGCAAGTGAAAAAGGACACCCTGGCTCAGTGTTCAGGTAGTTCCCACCTTACCCTCCCTGGTAGCATCTTTATCAAGGGAGTTTCTCCCTGGCCATGTTGCTTTTCTTTGTCTTGCCTGGACCATTTTGAGACTCATAAAAATGCTTGTGCCTCAGATGCTAAGAATAATTGCCACATTTCTCAGCCGCAGAGAGCTGGCAAAGGTCATGCCAACCTGCAGACTGCCAATTGCTCCTCCTGGCAATGCGCTCGTCCTACTTATCCCCCTCACCCCACCCCCTGCCTCCAAGGTTTCTCTTGCTTTAAAGATTAAAGGGAGAAACTTGATGAAGCGCCTGACCCCAGGGGGCAGACCTGTGGTTACAATGTGCCCTGTCTTTCCCTAGGTGAATAGGTTCCCCTTACCTCTGGGCAAAATGTGGGGCGAGCCCTGTCTTTGCAAAGTGGCTTTCACCCAGGTCACAGCTGGTGAGGGTGACAGAGCTTATGATGCATGACATTATTCCGACAGAGGAAACCGGAGTCTGGAGGACTGGTGGCTCCTCAGGGGACAAGTCAGAACTAGAACTGAGGCTCCCTTAACCATTGTTAGCAGTGGCACAAGAGGGCAAAGGCTTTTAGCAATGGGCGTAGAAGAGAAACCTTGCACGCAAGGAAGCCCAGTATCAACAATGACCTTTCCTTGGGGATGCAGGTCAGCCATTGATTGGAAACAACACTAGCAGAGTGTTGTGGGGGGCCAGGAGCCCACAGAAGGAGGATATCCCCCCACCCTACCTGTGCTTGGGTGGGGGATGGGGACCTACGGTAACCACATATAAGAATTTATGGAAAGGGAAAAAGGAAGAAAAGGTAATGATGAAATTAGAATTTGTCCAGCTTTTTGTCATAGGGTGGGGGTTATAAAAAAAACAGATAAGGGGTGCCTGGGCGGCTCAATCAGGTGGGCGTCCGACTTCAGCTCAGGTCATGATCTCATGGTTCTTGAGTTCGAGCCCCGTGTCGGGCTCTGTGCTGACAGCTCGGAGCCTGGAGCCTGCTTGGGATTCTGTGTCTCCCTTTCTCTCTGCCTCTCGCCTGCTTGCACTCTGTCTCTCTCTCTCTCTTTCAAAAATGAATAAATATTTTAAAAAGTAAAAAAAAAACAACAGGCAGTGGAAACAGAGAGATGGAGAGATTCGTACCCAGGATCCCACAGCTAGTCAGAGATGGTGGTGGGGGCCGGGGAGGGGATGGGGAGGAAGACCCAGGAGTCCTGCTGCCCCACAGCACTGTTTTCTTCACCCTCGGTCTGAGATTACAATCAGCAGGAGAGCAGGTCATGAGCAACAATAGAACAATGAACAAGGGTGGAAAAATACTGTTCAGGGGAAGGTGAAGTGGGTTGCAGATGGGGAGACTGATCAGGTTCATCCAGTCCATACCCATCCCAATGCTGCCAAATCAGGTTTGTGGAGGGTTTTTTTTTTCAGTTTAACATTGACCTTGCTGCCCAGGCGCTTCTAGCAATAGTAGACAGCCTCTCTGCTTCCCAGCACCAGAATTCTGCCATGACCTCCCTTAATTAATTAGCAAAAATACCTGGCATCATCACTTGTCATGATACATTGTAAAATAGTTCCTTTTTATGTACACTTGGTAGACAGTCAATGAATATTTGTTGACTGAAGGTATTGTTAGTGCCAGGGAGAGAGTAAATATATTCTTTGACCTCAGTATATTGTTTGTTGTACTAGACTCTGAACTCCTCATGGACCCTTGAATACACCAGGGGTGATCTCACCTCAGGACCTTTGCACTCGCTATTCCCCCTAGTGGAATGCTTCTTCCAGATAGCTGTATAACTTGCTCCCTTGATTCCTTAAAATCATTGCTCAAATATTACCTTCTGATGAGGCCTCTGATCACCCTATTTTAAATTGCAAACAACATCCCTAACATCATTTTCTGCTGTATTTTTCTGCATAGCACTTATCCCATCTGACATAGTGAATGCTTTTCTTTCCTGTTTTATTTTCTGTCACCTCGCAATTATGTAAGTTCATAAGGGCAGGGTTCTCTGCCGTGTCTCAGTGGCTAAAACAGCCCCTGGCATTTTGTAAGTACCCAGCAAATATCTGTGGAATAAATGATGAGTAAAAGGATGTATTCCTTCAGGCTGGATACATTTGTCACAATTCCAGCTCTTAACACAGGTTCTGTCTATGGAATGAAAAAAAGACAAACTTTGTTTCTTCCAAGGGTTCTGTTGAAAACTATCCTGATCATTTGCTGTTACCACCTGTGGCTTCGTGGCTTTGTGACTCTGCGATCGCTTTTGTGAAGGGACTGCCACATTCAGGGCCCTCAAATAAGTTTTGCAACATTATTGAGCTTTTCCCTGATTCCCCCAAGACACTAAGGTTGCTGGTTGTTTGCTCCTGTGGCACCCTCGTGGCTTGCTTTTGAAATACACAAAGCACTTATTAATGTCAGTTTTTTTCCCCAACAGACCTTGGGCAGGGCACATGTGAGCCTTGCTGGCTTGTTGATGTTCCCCCGCATTTCCAGAACCCTGCTTGATACTTGGTAGACAGTAGATGAGTATTTGTCGACAGAGGAGGGCCAGGTATTGTTAGCAGTGCCAGGGAGAGAGTCAATGAGATCCTTGACCTCAGGCAGTCGGCTGAGTAACACTTTAGGGAAATCTTCTCCCCTCACGTGCCTCAGTGCAAATACATCTTTAGGGAAATTCCATCATTTGAAGATTCAACGTTTACAAAATTATGCACCTCCTGGGGTTTCAGGGTTGCACATGGGGATTCTGCTGTTTATTCAGTGCAGGAAGATGAGAAAATACTACCCAGACTTCTTTATTGGAAGATTGCTTCTCTTACACATTTCAGCTTTCAGGAAAAAGGCAGAGAGGGTGGGTCACCAAAAAGCCTCCTTGAGCTAACCAGAGACTACCACTAAACAGCAACAACAATAATAGTTTTAAGAGCCTAGGATTCTCATACTAATTCCTGTGATTTATGATTTTTAGGCATTTGGTCTCTCTCTCTCTCTTTTTTAAATCAGTCTCTCTTTTAAAAACTTTTTGGTTTCTTAAAACAAAATTAATACTTTTCTGTTATAATAAACCTAAAGGATAAATATATCTATACATGTGGTAAAAAGGAGAGACTGGCTTTCCTCTCTCTGCCTCCAATCTCATCACCCGGAGACAACCACGGTTACTTTTGTATCAATCTTTTGGTGCTCATCAAACTTTTGTTAACTTATTTTTAAACAAAAATGGTATCTTTTTTTTTTTTTTTTTTTTTGTATCGTTTGCTGCAATTTACTACTTTACTGTGGATATCCTTGTAACTAACTGGTCAATTGCAGGTTTGGTTTCTTCTTATTAAAAGGCTGTATAGAGTTTCACTCTGTGGAGATGTTCTTATCCCTTTATTCCCCTAATTCCTTCCAGTGACAAACAACATCGGAATAAATATCTTTGAGAGCGTGGTTATGCACTCATGCTCGGCATTACGACCGGTGGTTAGAAAGAGAATTGTTGGTGGATTTGTCCTGTGTCAGCTAGACAAGGGGAACCCCATTTCCTTGTTTCAGTGTGGGCCACAAGAGACATTTTGTAGGAGGTGAATAAAGTAGAAGCCGCATCTCTTTTAGCTCTGAAGACAGGTGCAGAGCACCAGGGGGTTGGAGGGAGGGAGACAGTTACAGCTTACGTGCCTTGTCACTTACCTGCTGGTTCACCTGGCTGCCGCGGGACCACACCCAGACTCCTGCCACATCAGCTGCTTCCATGTCTCCCCTAAAGCTTCTCCAACACCTGGGCCAAGTGCAATGTTTACTTTCACGATAAAGGATGCCAGCTTCCCTGCTGTCCTTCTCTGCCCGAAGTTTATAAAAATACTCTCTCAGAGTGCCCAGGTGGCTCAGTTGATTAAACATCTGACTCTCTCTCTCTCTCTCTCTCTCTCTCTCTCTTTAATGTTTATTTATTTTTGAGAGACACAGACAGAGAGCAAGTGCGAGAGGGTTAGAGAGAGAGGGAGACACAGAATCTGAAGCAGGTTCCAGGCTTTGAGCTGTCAGTGCAGAGTCCCACGCGGAGCTTGAACTCACAAACCGTGAGATCATGACCTGAGCCAAGTTGGACACTAAACCGACTGAGCCACTCAGGAGCCCCAAGCGTCTGACTCTTGATCTCAGCTCGGGTCTTTATCTCAAGGTCATGAGTTCAAGCCCCATACTGGGTGCCATGCTGGGTGTGAAACACACTTAAAAAAAAACTTTCATACTTTTGCAAATACAAAAAATAAATAATTTTGTTTAACAAAAAATTCATTTTTTGATGTGGTATGCCAGTTGTCTGGATACTATTTATTGGTTTCCTTAATCAGTAATTTGCCACACTTCATTTTCTTTTTATTCTTTTGTTGTTGTTGCTGTTGCCAAAGTGAATTGTTTATTATCATTTTTGAAAAAAGAATATTAAGTCAAAAAGCCTCCTGGACTTGCAGTTTACTTCCTAAAACACTTGGATGAGTAACACATATTTGCAGAACGCAGAGTATCTACATAGTATATCCATACATATATGGTTGCACGTATATAGAAACCATTTATTACCCGTGGATAATGTTTGCATGCACATATTGATTCATGGACCCAACACGACAGCATATAAATCTTAGTTTACTTCATATAAGTCTGAATTCACCATATATAACACGAAAATGTTCAAGAAATATGAAATCGTGTAAGAATGATAGTGAAGAGTAAAAGGGAAAAAGCTGAGGAAGAGAAAAAAGTGAATTGACACTTCATTTTCATGTATATTCCACATGTACTTGAGTTTGTTTTCAGTACTTACTCCTCCCTCCTCCAGCCCCAGATACATTTTAACCCTATAGTCGTATTTAACTTAGTTTCTTTAATTTCTTAAGATTTGGAATTTATTTTGCTATCTGTTAGGGCAAAATATCTCAGTCTTTTTCAGTCTTTGCTTTTGTTATGCAATCTAAAGTTCTAGATAAAGTTTAAGATCAACTTGCCCTATTTTACCAGTGTGTCAGTTACCCATTGTCATAATAACTCATTGACTTAAGACAATAAGCTTTTTTTTTTTTTAAGTTTTTTATTTGCTTTGAGAGAGAGAGAGAGGGAGAGGGAGAGAGAATGCAAGCAGGGGAGGGGCAGAGAGAGAGGGAGAGAAAGAATCCCAAGCAGGCTCCATGCTGTCAGTGTGGAGCCCAAAGTGGGCTCGAACCCACAACCCTGGGATCGTGACCTGAGCTGAAATCAAGAGTCGGAGGCTTAACCGACTGAGCCACCCAGATGCCCCAAGACAATAAGCTTTTACTATTGCCTGTGAGTCTAAAGGTTGGTTAGCTAGTGTTTCTGATTTTAGCTGGGGAAGTTCATGCATCTGCGGTCAACTCTGGATTAGGTCACAGCTTGGCTAGTTCTCTGACACAGTGGGCATTAGCTGGCTGTAAGCAGCCCACCGGGCTCTCCTCCTCCAACAGGTGAGCTCAAGCATGTGCACATGGCAGTGGCAGGGTCTAAGAGAGCAGATGTGTGCACTGTTGAACTTAGGTCGCCATCTCTTCAGCTGCGTTCTGCTGAATAAAGTGATAAAACAGGCAACTATGCAAAGGGTGGGGTTACTGAGTCAATCTCTCAAAAGGTGGAGCTTCAATCACACTGAAAAGGGCATGTGAAAGGGTCGCCCTTGATTGGGGTCATCAATACCATCATCATGAACAAGCAAACAGCATGAGCAAAAAGCTCATTGGATTGGACTCACATTAAAATAATAGATTTAATTCTGTGAGAATTGACATTCTTACACAGAGTCTTCTGTTCTAACAACATGGTAATCTTTTCCCATCCATACATATGTGTCTTCTGGTTTTAAAATTTTATGAAATTATGTCCTTCTGTAGATTTTATAATTTTCTTTATATGGGGTGGTGCACAGTGTATTAGGTTGGTTCCTAAGTAGTAATTGTAGTTTGTGTCATTGGTATGAATTAAATCTCCCTTTCATTGCATTGTCTGATCCAACGTTGTTCAATAGAAATATAGTATGAACCTCAAATATAGTCAAAATTTTCTTACAGTCACATTAAAAATTAATGAAATTAATTTTTCATAGCATATTTTATTTGACACAGTGTATCTAAAACACTATCATTTCAACATACAACTTATAAAAACTACTAATGGGATATTTTCCCTGTATTTTTCCATAGTAAATCCTTAAAGTCCAGGGTTTATATCAGAACACATCTTAGTTCTGACGAGCCTCATATCAAGTGCTTAATAGTCACATATGGCTGCTACCACCATAATGAAGGGCATGATTTTAGTTGGTTATATAGCTATTAATTTTTTTAAATGTTTTTCTTGCAGGAGTGCCTGGGTGGCTCAGTCGGTTGAGCATCAGACTCTTGATTTTGGCTCAGGTCATGATCTCTTGGTTGTGGGATCAAGCCCTGCGTCAGGCTCTGTGCTGACAGCTCAGAGCCTGGAGCCTGCTTCGGATTCTGTGTCTCCTTGTCTCTCTGCCCCTCCCCTGCTCGTGCTCTGTCTCTCTCAAAAATAAACCTTTAAAAATATTTTTCAATAAAAAATAAAAACTTAGGGTATTCTATTATAATTTTTATTGTGTAATATTTTAATTATCCAGAAAAACATGGAAAATATTCTGATGAACATATGTACCACCATCCAGGTTTGGCAAATATTAACATTTTACTGTCTGTCTAATATTTTAAAAGATAAAACTAATGATATTCTATTTTAATATACACATTTTTAATGTTTTTATTTATTTTTGAGAGAGAGAGAGAGAGTATGAGCAGGGGAGGGACAGAGAGAGGGAGACACACAATCTGAAGCAGGCTCCAGGCTCTGAGCTGTCAGCACAGAGCCTGATGCCGGACTTGAACTTGTGGACTGTGAGATCAGGACCTGAGCCAAAGCTGGACACTTGACCGACTGAGCCACCTAGGCACCCCAAAACAGTAATGATATTCTTGAAAACTTTATGTACCCATTTCTGATCTCATTTTCCTGACTTCATCCAGACAGGCACCAACTATCTTAAATTTGGTGTTAACATCCCCCTACGTGCTTTTAGATTATTACTAATTACTTATATCTCCTTAATAACCCACCATTTATTTATATTTATTTCTAAGCTCCACATCTATGGATATATGTTCTACATATATGGATTATGGATATAATGTTCATAATGTTCAAATATTTAGGAATTTGTTCAGCACGATGGCTTTGGGATTTATCTCTATTGATACATATAGCTCCCTATGTAGTTTTTTGTGAATCTGGCAATATATTTTCTATTGTATTGATCATTTGAAAAAGTTAGCTTCTGGCCTTATTTATCAGGTCCACTAAAAAATTTGTCTTATATGTTGTTACTTTCTACTTCTCTCTTTTTACTTTCTTCTAGCTTCTTTTGGTTAGTGTGTTTGGGGTTTAGTATTTACTTGCAACATACCTAATTTATTTCTTTTTCCATATCTTCTAATAAATGCATTTACTAGCCTAGTTTTTCCCCTTTTTTCATTTTACTACAATTCACAGGTTTTATTTTATTAAAAAAAAATTTTTTTTAATGTTTATTTATTTTTGAGACAGAGAGAGACAGAGCATGAACGGGGGAGGGTCAGAGAGAGAGGGAGACACAGAATCTGAAACAGGCTCCAGGCTCCGAGCCATCAGCACAGAGCCCGACGCGGGGCTCAAACCCACAGACAGCGAGATCATGACCTGAGCCGAAGTCAGACGCCTAACCGACTGAACCACCCAGGCGCCCCATACAATTCACAGGTTTTAATATGCACTAATCAATGTCAGTTATTTCTAAAAACCTTGAAATTTCAGGATGAGTTCCATTTTATCTCCAGAGTCACTGAACAGGCCATTTCAATATGCCAAAATGGTTGGTATTCTTTTTGGCTAGATCCTTGTTAATTTATTTACATTGTGACCAGGGAATAGTTGGAAGTTAAATTTTAGATTCAAAATCATTTTCTGTGATCTTTATAGACATTTTTCTTTCCTTTGACTTCTGATGTTCAGTATAGTAGATAAAAATTTTGTTTCTAATTCCCTTACAGATCATTTATTTTTGTTTTTTTCTTTTACATAAATGTACAGTATATCATTCTATTATTAAAAAAATATTTCTATTAAGTAAACACTACCCCCAATATGGGACTTGGGCTCGTGACGCTGAGATCAAGAGTCACATGCTCTACTGACTGAGCCAGCCAAGCCCTTTTGTCCTATTCTTGAGTCTAGAAATATGTCCTCAATGTTGGTATCAGGGTGTTGGTGAGCTCTTTGGATCTGAAGACTTCAGATTTTTTTGAAGCTCAAGGGAATTTCCTTCTATTGTTTTTAAAAAAAATTTATTATTCTCTTTGTATATTATCCTTGAACTTTTGTTTTATTTATTTATTATATACATTTAAATGTTTATTATATATATATATATATACACACATATATATTTAAATGTTTATTTATTTCGTTTTGAGAGAGAGAGAGAGAGAGAGAATGCAAGTGGAGGAGGGACAGAGAGAGCAGGAGACACAGAATCCCAAGCAGGCTCCAAGCTGTCAGTGCAGAGCCCAGTGCAGAGCTTGAACTCATGAATTCTGAGATCAGGACCTGAGCTGAAATCAAGAGTCAGAAGCTTAACCTACTGAATCACCTAGGTGCCCCTTGAACTTTTGTTTAAAAATGTAAAAAAATTTCTATTTATTTATTTATTTATTTATTTATTTATTTGAAAGAGCGAGAGAGAGAGTGCGTGAATTGGGGAGATGAGCAGAGGGAGAGAGAGGGGATCTTAAGCAGGCTCCACGCTCAGCACAGAGCCTGACACGGGGCTCAATCCCATGACCCCGGGATCATGACCTGAGCCAAAATCAAAGGTCACTCAATTGACTGAGCCACCCCTCCTGGCACCCCACCTTGAACTTTTGTTAAACAGGTAAGTGTTTTTTGTGCCTCTCAACTTTTTTCATGATTATTATCTCTGTTGCTGACATTTTTGCTCTATATTCTGATAGATGAAATAGTTATACAATTTATAGTGTCAACACAGGTGTGCAACAAAAATAATATCTCAAAATTTCATTTTAACTAATTTCAACCTTTTCTCCACTGAAAGCAAAAGAAAGAAAAAAAGAATCTTTTCCAATCCAAAGCAACTCAGCTTTACTTAAAAAAAAATTTTTTTTGTTTTAGTTTCTGTTTTTAATTTGTTACATTTACCTATTCTTCTTAAATCCTTTAAAAAAATTTTTTTTATTGCGGTGCCTGGGTGGCTCAGTTTGTTGAGCGTTCACCTCTTGATTTCATCTTGGGTTATGATCTCCTGGTTTGTGAGATTGAGCCCCGTGTCAGACTCTGAGCTGATCATGTGGAATCTGCTTGGGACTCTCTCTCTTTCCCTCTCTCTCTCTGCCCTTCCCCTGTTCTCTCTCTCTCTAAAAATAAATAAATAAACATTATCATCTCTACATCCAATATGGGGCTTTGAACTCACAATCCCAAGATTAAGAGTCAGATGCTCTACAGACTGAACCAGCCAAGCACCCCAAGGGAATTCAGTTTTAAACATGGCCTATTCATGGGGCGCCTGGGTGACTCAGTCGTTGAGCATCCGACTTCAGCTCAGGTCATGATCTCATGGCTTGTGAGTTCCAGCCGCACGGAGGGCTCTGTAATGACAGCTCAGAGCCTGGAGCCTGCTTGGGATTCTGTGTCTTCCTCTCTCTCTGCCCCTCCCCTGCTCATGCTCTGTCTCTCTCTGTCTCAAAAATAAATAAAACATTTTTTAAAAATTAAAAAAATAAAAAATAAACATGGCCTATTCAGAATTCAAACTCTGTTCCAAATTCTTTCTCCTCTTTATTCCTTTCTTTCTTCTGGGAGTGACCTAAATTCCCAGGGGATTTATGTATCATCCTGGCACTGGGAGTAGGACGTTTAGTACAACCAACTCCCTTTGTTCTCACTATCCTTTGCAGAAGTAGCTAGTCGTTTCTGGTTCTCATTGTCATATGCTTGTATGGGCCACTGTCCTCACTATGGCTTCTCTCTTAAAACATATACTCTGCATTCTTTTTGTACAGCTCTAAGGGTCCTTTGGTTTTCCAATCCTTTCATCACATTTTATACTTAGCTGTCAGTGTTCTGTGAAAGTGTTCTCAGGCCCTCTACCTGGACACGTCCAGCAACCATTGTTGGTATGTTTCTCGGCCGCCATGTTGGATACAGAGACTCCGTAGCAGGCTTGCCACAACCCGAGGAAGTGAGGCACAGGTGTCCTCTCTTCCAGACTTCTACAAAATGAGATGGGGGCTTACGTCACCTACTGACCCCCTCTGGGAATCATTCTGGGTTGGAGGGTGCTGGGGCATTGACTCCTTAAAAACAACTCTAATCTACACGTCTGTAATCTAATCAGAATGCCCTCTGATTTTCTCCTCTCCCGCCTACTGATAACATTTTTCCTTGCTCTTTTAAGAAAATGACTCTTTATCACAGTGTGAATTTTAGGCTCATGTTATAAACCCTCTGCTTCCTGTCTTCCTGGATTGCTCTTTAAATTAAAAGCTCCATTTTGGGGAATATCAAGGAAAATCTCATAGTCAACATAGTCTCTCTTTGCAATTAAAAGCTTAAGTGTCAAGACTTTTTTTTTTTCTTTCTTTTTTAGTGCATTACAAAATCCATTTAAACATGTGTTTCCTTTAGTCCAGGAAGTGTCAGGTCTGCTCCAGAAGGGTAAATGCATGACAAGAAATGACTACTTCCTGAATCGTGGGGGTGAAGCGAGAGCCCTAACGAGCAGAGGGTATTGGGTGATGGGAAATGACAGCAGTGGTGGAAAGCCAGTGCTTAAAGTCTCAAAATATTACTTGATTGAAATTAGAGTCTCATCGTTGGAAGTATGAATTAGGTTTTCAGATGGGTCTATGATTATTTTGTGGCCGTTCTCACCCCTGCTTTATGCCAGCATCACGACTCCCAAGACGTCTAGCAGAAGCTCCCGAGGTCTGGCTGCGTATTTGAGAGCAGTTGACAAATGTAATCCTAACCATGCGTGTCGCCTTTTCCCTCTCCTTCTGTGGCCCTCATCAACTGGTTTCCTTTTCTGTGACCTCCCACTGCTGCTGGCACTGACCTGGGGGTGGGGAGCTGCTCTATATGATTTCTCATTATCTGATATCTGCTACTCTATGGGACTTGCTCTCTACGATGCTGACCCGACTAGCTTGATCCTGTTCGTTTACTTTCTCATCAGGCAGGATATCTTAACCGGTGTAAATCAGGTTACCAGGCAAAGCCCTGCTCTGCCTTTGCCTCATATATAACTGCAGTTGGGTTGATCTTTGGGACTCAAGCTTTTGTCCATGTATGCAATGATTTAGGCAAGTCTCTGGAGGGGGAAAAGGCTGTGACCACGTTCTACAGAGTAGTGAGCCCCCGGCTGAATTTTCTGATTTTATAGCCTGAGGAACAAGGAAGTGAAGGGGACCCTGAGGAAAGCTCTTAATAAAGCCAAGTTGTACTAATTATCTTCACAGCTCCGCAAAATGCTCATCAAAAGCCTCTTCTCTTGTGCTAACCATCTGGGCCCTCATTATCATTTGCAAGTGTTCACCGCACGTGTGAACCGAGAAAGCATGGAACCAGGCCCTCAGAGGCAGAGAATCTTCCAGTAAGGAGTTTCTCATGAAGCCTGCCTCCAGCGGATGCGATGAAAGACAAGGGCAGAGTATCAGCGAAGGAATTCCAACTTTTACTGGGCAGAAATATTGATAAATATTAGAAATTAAATTATGTCATGGCAGCAACGGGGCAGGTGGACGTCAGCAGTCACATTAATATTGAGTGAGAGAAGAGCAAAATGGGATCGGGAGATGATGAGATGGCCATTGCGTAATGGATTTGTGAAAACTCTCATGGGAAGAAAGAATGCCTTATCACCTATGAGAATATTTCCCTGTATGAGTAAGAATGTTACCTTTTGTTTAAGTGATTTAAATTTTTATTTTGGGGGGATTAAGGAGGGCCCTTGTTGTGATGAGCACCAGGTATTGTATAGAAGTGTTGAATCACTATATTGTACCCCTGAAACTAACATTATATACCATGGTAACTGACCGGAATTTAAATAAAAAGTTCAAAAAAAACCCCATTTTTAAATTTTTCAAGGGAGAAATTACATGGAACGTGCTCAGCATGGTGCCTGGCACATAGTGGGTACTTAGTGGCTATTTCTGTGGTCATCACAAGTATTATGAGTGGGTTCTATATTTATTAAAATGCAGATAGAAAGTTTTGCAGTGCTCCTAAAATAATGAGTTGGTGTGAACTCTACAACGTCATTGAATGTGTAAAGATTCATATAGAAAGTAGGAAGAAAGGGGGGGTTGGGGAAGGGGTCTGGGAGACACCTGCTGATGGTGAAGCGCGAGGTATGTTCCTGAAGACTGGCTTTGCGGTCTCTTACCCATTTCTCTTTTGTTTGATTTTTTCTATGGCTTTATGATGTTGGTGCTATAATTCCCAATGTACAGGAAATACAGTGAGATTATGAATATTCCTCAAGATCATACAGTTAGAAAGTAATGAAGCCAAGATTCAAACCCAGGTAGTCTAATACCAGAATCCATACTCTTGGCCAGAACGTACACTGTCTTCTTTCTCGTCAACTCTAAGTGGTTAGCGAATCCTAATTCAAAGAGGAAAGACTAAAATAGAAGCTGTCTACGTTTGGGATTAAAGTACTTTGGGGCATGAAAAAGCTCTAATGGTCATGATATTTTCTTTTCTTTTTAATGTTTATTTATTTTTGAGAGAGAGAGAGAGAGAGAGGAAAAGAGGGGGAAAAGGGGCAGAGAGAGAGAGAGGGAGACACGGAATCTGAAGCAGGCTCCAGGCTCTGAGCTGTCAGCACAGAGCCTGGCACAGGGTTCAAACTCACACACCAGAGGTCATGACCTGAGCCGAAGTCAGATGCTTAATGAACTGAGCCACCCAGGTGCCCCTGGTCGTGATATTTTCTAAAGTCCATGAGAAATATTCCCCCCAACCCCACCCAAGGCAGCAGATTCATGGTCTCAGGAGGCTTATTTCCTACCTTCGGGTGGGCAGACATGGTGAAGCCATGTAGGATTTCAGAATTGTTACTGACCAGCACCTGCTATGTGCCTGCCATTCTTCCCTTTTCTAGTGTTTTCTAGTGGGTGTGTTTACTGTGGCTCTCCTGCCTGGCTCACCCATATAGGTTGGGTATTTGTGGGGCAGGCACAAAACTTGTGTTGTGTGTGTGTGTGTGTGTGTGTGTGTGTGTGTGTGTTTTAATTCATAGTTCTCTACCCCAAGGGGAGCTGCATCTGGAACCGGTAGACATCACAAGACCTAGACTTTGATCCAAATAATGTAATTTTTTGAAGCTTCTGGGGAGGTGGTGAGTGGACTTGGCATGTGATTGGAGGGGTGGAATACAAGTGTTTATGGACGATAGGGAAGACTCGATTATTGCTGAGAAAATATTTGCTCTACTCTTCTTCCGCTGGGAGTAAAATATATTTCCCTGCTCTAGGATGCTGAGCTTGAACACGTGACTTCTTTTGGGCTGATGGGCATTAGCACCCCTGATGTAAGCAAAGACCCGAAGTGTGCTTTGGCAACACAACTTTACCCCCACCTGTGCTTCTGCCGTTGTTAGAAGAACACGTCCTGGGGCTTGCTGGCCCACAGATGCTGAGAGACACGAAAAACAAATCAGGAACCAAACCCCAGCTTGGTCATGCTAGCAAAGCCCAGCCTAGATAAGCCAAATCCGGGCTGACCCATAGACGGGTAAGTGTGAAAACAAATGCTTGTTATCGTGTGCCACTGAGTGTGTGGGTGTTTGTCACACCACAGTAGCTAAATAAATGTTCCATGGGCAAATACTTTTGAGGATTTCTGCATAATATATACTTCATTTCAGAGATTTATAAAGTGTATTATCACACTGAGATCTCTGAGAAATCCTTTAGTAAAGACAATTGTTTGACTCCACATAACCAAGTTTTCTAGACATCTTTGAGCACTGAATCCTTCTCTGGTCTGTTAAAAGTAAAATAAATAAATAAATAAATGAATAAATAAATAAATAAATGTTAGCTGGGGTTTGATCGAACTTTCTTTTATTAAAGACGAAATTCCCCGTTTTGAGGAAAACCTCTTAAAGGGCATTTTATTTAGGAAATTTAAGAATCTCTAGTGTATTATCTAATGTTTATGTATTTTTGAGAGAGACGGAGAGACAGAGCATGTGCAGGGGAGGGGCAGAAAGTGAGGGAGACACAGAATCCGAAACAGGCTCCAGGCTCTGAGCTGTCAACACAGAGCCCGACACGGGGCTCAAACCCACAAATGGTGAGATCATGTCCTGAGCAGAAGTTAAATGCCTAACCAACTGAGCCAGGCGCCCCTCTAATGTATTATCTAAATGGAAGCTATTGCAAATCAAAACTACAATGACATATCGCCTCTTACCTGTCAGAATGGCTACAATTAACAACTCAGGAAATGACAGATGTTGGCGAGGATGTGGAGAAAAGGGAACCCTCTTGCAACTTTGATGGGAATGCAAACTGGTGCAGCCACTCTGGAAAACAGTTATGGAGATCCCTCCAAAAATTAAAACCCAGGAATTGCACTAGTTAGTATTTATCCAAAGGATACAAAAATACTAATTCAAAGGGATATATGTACCCTGATGTTCATAGCAGCATTATAAACAACAGCCAAATTATGGAAAGAGCCCAAGTGTCCATTGACTGCTGAATGGATAAAGAAGATGTGGAATATATGTGCACAGTGGAATATTACTCAGCCATCAGAAAGAATGAAATCTTGCCATTTAAAATGACATTCATGGAGCTAGAGTGTATTATGCTAAGCAAAATAAGTCAGTCAGAGTAAAGATGAATACCATATGACTTCATTCATATGTGGAATTTAAGAAATAAAACAGATAAATATAGGAGAAAAAAAAGAAATGAAAACCAGAAAACAGACTCTTAACTATAAAGAATAAACTGAGGGTTGATGGAGGGGAGGAGGGGAGGGTGATGGGCTAAATGATGATGGGTATTAAGGAGGGCACATGTGATGAGTACGGGGTGTTATATGTAAATGCTGAATCTCTAAATTCTACTCCTGAAACCAATATTGCCTTATATGTTAACTAACTAGAATTTAAATAAAAACTTGAGACTACAAAAAAAATTAGGTAGGCATTTTGCTATTAAAAATTTGATTATGATGTATAACGATATATAAAGAAGTTTGAGTCTTCTCCCAGTGGATTGCCCTGGAATTCGGAAGACTGGGGAACAGGAGAAGAGAAATATAAATAAACCCAGTTACTCAAATAAACACCATGCTAACTTTGCTTTAGAGAATGAAGGAATAAGGGAAAAGGCCATGCCTTTCCCCTGAACTAGCATTCTTTTTTTTAAATATTAAATACATTTTTATTTATTTATTTTTTAAATATGAAATTTATTGTCAAATTGGTTTCCATACAACACCCAGTGCTCATCCCAACAGGTGCCCTCCTCAATGCCCCTCAGCTCCCCTCCCCTCCCTCCCACCCCCCACCAACCCTCAGTTTGTTCTCAGTTTTTAAGGGTCTCTTATGGTTTGGCTCTCTCCCTCTCTAACTTTTTTTCCCCCCTTCCCCTCCCCCATGGTCTTCTGTTAAGTTTCTCAGGATCCACATAAGAGTGAAAACATATGGTACCTGTCTTTCTCTGTATGACTTATTTCACTTAGCATCACACTCTCCAGTTCCATCCATGTTGCTACAAAGTGCCATATTTCATTCTTTCTCATTGCCACGTAGTACTCCATTGTGTATATAAACCACAATTTCTTTATCCATTCATCAGTTGATGGACATTTAGGCTCTTTCCATAATTTAGCTATTGTCGAAAGTGCTGCTATAAACATTGGGGTATGAGTGCCCCTATGTATCAGCACTCCTGTATCCCTCGGGAAAATTCCTAGCATGCACTAGCATTCTTGAAGGCCACCTGTTTCAAACGCCATGGCTACGAGATGGAGAACTATCTGACCCACAGTGGATTTTCTATGGACAGAAATAAACTAACGGTGTAAAGCCGCCGTGATTTTAAGGTCGTTTATTTTTGTTAAGTTTATTTATTTATTTTGAAAGAGAGAGAGAGAGCATGCGAGCTGGGAAGGGGCAGAGAGAGACAACGGGAAAGAGAATCCCCAGCAGGTCCCGTGCAATCAGCACAGAGCCTGATGCGAGGCTCGATCCCCGAAACCATGAGATCATGACCTGAGCTGAGATCAAGAGTCGACCACTTAACTCACTGAGCCACCCAGGCGTCCCTTAAGGTAATTTGTTAATACAGCATAGCCTGGAGGACTCGCCTCTTCACCCAGTGAGCTCTGGTGTGTATGTGCATGTGTGTGTAAGCTTGATATTTTGTTCAGCATAGATTTTTTTTGCATTGATTTTGCTTTTGTCATAATATCACATTATTATTTACCTTGTTTACCACTTTTCGCACCACCTCAAGTTTTGCCCCTGAGGTGGAGTACCTCACTCACCTTACCCGAGTCCTGGACCTGTCCAGCACTGTCCTGTGCTCCTGCCAAAGGCCCATCCGTTGTCCCGGGAGTAGTCTCTGGGCTGTCCTGCCTCTAAATTTGCTCACGTTGGTCCCCTTTCCTAAAGAGTTTTGCCTATCAACCCTGCCCCCCCTACTTCTGTCCAAACCGTCACCTCCTCTGGGAAGTCCTCCCTGATCTACCCCACCTAAAGGTAATCTTGACCTACACTGAATCCCCATACACCACCTCGCTCAAGAGTTTAGTACTTGTTACCTTATCCGATGGATAATTATCTTACCTATTAGATCGCACATGCCTTGTAGACAGGCATGCGTTTTCTCCTGTGGCAAGGTTTGTTTCCTTTTGTAGCTGTTGCTCTTAGTTTAGAATTTTTAGCACCTTAATGAATTAATGAACTATGTGCTTTCATTTTCTTTTGGCTTCCCTAATTGTCAAAGAGAGCAATTATTTTGTTCTTCCCTGCTTCTCTCATTTCCTTTTCTGATTTGAGGCATGTTGAAATTCAGTGACTTAACAAAATGCTTATGAATTTGGGGCTTAAAAAATATTACAGTGTCAAAGATGCAAAGAGCTGGCCGTGCCAGCAAGAAGAACTTGCCAATTTCTCCTCTGGGCGACATACTAGGCTTTTGTTTTCCCTACGGTCTCATTTGCTTTTGAGACACACACACACACACACACACACACACACACACAGGGACACTGACATTTAATGAAATGTTTGAACCCCAGGGAGGGTAAATTTAGGAGACACAATGTGTCTTGCTGTGGTCTTGCCAGGTTTATCCTCCTGGATTATGCAGATCAAAGCCTTGGGTTTATAAAGCACCCTTCTTCCAGGATATGGCCACCCTGATGAGGGAGGCAATGGCCACAACTTCTGACATCGTTCTGACTGAAGAAGTTAAAGCCAGAGACATCTCACTCCGCAGGGGACTTTGCAGAACTGGGGTTCAGGGCTTTTAGCCCACACCCAGTGGGCGTGTCACAGGGCTCTGGGAGCTGGGACTGGGACCAGGTGCCCTGTTACAAATCCACACGAACAATAATTGCCTTTCCCTAGAGATCACTTTAGCCACCGACTGGGGACTTGGAGCTTTTATACTTAGTGTCTTCTCCTAAAGGCGGGTGAGTTGGAGCCAGGAACCCACAAGAAGAGGCTGAGCTCCAGCCTCGGCTATCCCAGCCCGCAACTGAACAAAAACCAGGGTGAGGTGTGCATTTTAGCCACATTTCCCAGATCAAGGAAACAGAAAGGTTGAGGGCAGAGAGAAGAGAGTGCTTGACAGACCAGAGCTTGAGAGGTGCTTGGAGATGATACGTGAGGGCACTGACTTTCAGGCAGCTCTGACGTTATTGTTTCCATGTTGATTCACTATTTTTCGTGTGTGAGGGGAGTGTAGGGGGAGGGGGAAGGACACCGAGGCCCTAAGAGGGTAAGTAACTGTATCATCGTAGCTGAGCAGATGTAGGAGGGCAGGAA
This sequence comes from Panthera tigris, assembly GCF_018350195.1. Classification (NCBI taxonomy): domain Eukaryota; kingdom Metazoa; phylum Chordata; class Mammalia; order Carnivora; family Felidae; genus Panthera; species Panthera tigris. The sequence goes on from NC_056669.1 coordinate 102,193,403, forward strand.
CCACCCACCCAGACCTCCTGCTCCCAGAGCGGTGGTCTTTCCCTTGCACCCTTAGGACACTTCAAGCCGTGGAAGACAAATGACCTTGTAGGACACAGAGAGAGGTGGGCTGGCCAGGTGAAGGTGGAGTGGGATTCAGGGGAGAAAATGGATCCAGTGCATGGTCAATTCAGATCCCCAGATCCAATTTCTTTTATTTATAATTTTCCCCCGATACATCAGTCCAACCAGCTGCCAAGGTCTAATGCTTTAAAGATGATCAGGGGCGCCTGGGTGGCTCAGTCGGTTAAGCACCCGACTTCAGCTCAGGTCATGATCTCGCGGTCCGTGAGTTCGAACCCTGCGTCGGGCTCTGGGCTGACGGCTCAGAGCCTGGAGCCTGCTTCCGATTCTGTGTCTCGCTCTCTCTCTGCCCCTGCCCCATTCATGCTCTGTGTCTCTCTGTCTCAAAAATAAAATAAATGTTTAAAAAAAATAAAGATGATCAAATATCTACTTGATCCTGCTACACTGCAACTCTGCCAGAGGACTTTCTGTCCCTTTGCACAAAAGTCCCCATCAGCCTTCAGAGAGGAGTCGGCTGCAAGGCAGGTGTCCATGCGTGTTCTGTTGGGCTGTAGGAGTAGACACACAATTCATGCAAACTCCGGTAATAGCTTCTGTGTGCAGTTTTGTTCCTTTTTTTTTTTTTTAAGTTTATTTATTTCTTTAGAGAGTGAGAGAATGCAAGCAGGGGAGGGGCAGAGAGAGAGGGAGAATCCCAAGCAGGCTCCGTGCTGCCAGCGCAAAGCCTGACATGGGGCACGATCTCACAAACTGTGAGATCATGACCTGAGCCAAAATCAGGTGTCAGATGCTTACCCGACTGAGCCACCCAGGCGCCCCATGCAGTTTTATTCCTAGTGACAGTCCCTTTTACTGGCAGTTCAGTCTTCGGTGTGTGACATCAGCTCTTTCTGTCTCCGTTTCCTCATCTGTAAAAAGAGGATAATAAAAGTTCCTGCCTTCTAAAGTGGTTGTGGGGATTAGAAAAATTAACACCTAAATCACTGAGAATAGTTTCTAGCTATGCGTTTCTATGATTAAAGACAATATCTGTTCTTAATGAAATCTCTTGTTGGTAAACTAAGAGGCTCTAATTAAGGCAGCAGCTTTCTGTTAAGGAAGCACCTTGTTGGGTTGAGAATGGAAGGGGAAACCTATGCATGGCTTCTGATCTTTGTGAATGTTGATTGATTTTAATGACTTCTAAGACTTCAGACTTTTTTTTTTTTTTTGCTTTTAAACAGTCACAGAAAATAAAAATAATCCCTGAACGTTTGCACAGCACCTTTCCCTCTGCAAAGTGCTTCGTATCTTATTTGGTAACTGTCTTCATTCCATGAAGACATATTAAACCCTTCCTACGTGCTGAGCTCCAAGGGCACATATCCCTGCCAGGGAAGACAGACTCAAGAGAGACTTTTCCATGAGAAGTACAATCTGCCCCATGGGAATGGGAAAGACAAGGTGCTTTGTCAGAAGGGGTGGCCCGTGGAAGGCACAGAAATGAGAGAAAGCATGGGGATTAGAGAAGGTGTGCAAATGATCCCGTGTGGCTGGAGAGACATGTGATGGGGGAGGGTGGCTGAGGGTGTGAAGAGCGAGAAGAAAGCAAGGGACACGGAGAAGTAGGGAGGGGGGGACCCCATGGCGGATTTTTCCTGACATGTTGAGGCGTCTGCAAAATATCCTATCCTAGACGGGACGCCATGGCTAGATTCTAACAGCGGAGTTAGGCACGATCAGATTAAAGCCTTAGACATATTACTCTGGCGACAACAAAGAGCAAGAATTGGCAAGAAGTACTTCTGAAGCCGGGGAGAACTGTCAGTGACAGCTGTTGTTTTGATGCAGGCGAGTGACGACAAGTGTTTGCGACAAGGGAGGAGCTGTGTGTGATCTTGCAGAGAAAGAGACAGAGTCCTGAGACAGACATTCCCATGGTGGGCAGGGCCCTGTGGACCAACCCCTACTGGAGTGACAGGGGAATTTTGGTTCAGAAGGGTTATTTGACTCGCGGGGGCTCACGCAGCTAACTTGTGACAAAGGTGGGGGAATGTGTAACCCTATTCCGCGATGTTCGCCTGCACTGGCTTCCTGGACATAGAAGATGGTTCTTGTTTCTCTGCGCTCCCTTGAAGGGAGGGGCTGAGAACAGTCACCTCTGAAGCTCACACAGCACCTGCTGTGTTTTGTCCATAGTACGTGGACTTAAGCTAGAAATACGGTTCAGTCCTGTTTACAGCTTCCTACCTGGCTTCTCATCCTAGTGCTCTCAGGCACCTCTGGTGTCATGGCAGAGAAGAACCTCACCTCCACGACCCAGTTCCTCCTTACTGCGTTCACTGACTGTCCTGAACAGGCTCTCCCTCTCTTCCTCCTCTTTCTGTTGATCTATCTCATCACCTTGCTGGGGAACGCAGGAATGGTCATCCTGATCCGCGTGGATGGCCGGCTCCACACCCCGATGTACTTCCTCCTGAGTCACCTCTCTTTCATGGACATCTGCTACTCGTCCGTCACGGTCCCCCAGATGCTGGCCGTGCTGCTGGAGCACGGGGCGGCTCTGTCCTACACACGCTGTGCCGCTCAGTTCTTCCTCTTCACCTTCTTTGGCTCCATCGACTGCTACCTCCTGGCAATCATGGCCTATGACCGCTACGTGGCCGTGTGCCGGCCCCTGCTTTATGTCACCGTCATGACGCAGAAGGCCCGTTTGGGTTTTGTGGCTGGGGCTTACAGTGCTGGTCTCTTCAGTGCCTCGGTGAGGACAGTCTCGGCTTTCACCCTCTCCTTCTGTGGAACCAATGAGATCGACTTTATTTTCTGTGATCTCCCTCCCCTGTTAAAGCTGACCTGTGGGGACAGCTACACCCAGGAGGTGGTCATTATTGTGTTTGCGATATTTGTCATCCCTGCCTGCATGGCGGCCATCTTGGTGTCCTACCTGTTCATCATCGTGGCCATCATGAGGATCCCCTCCTCGGGAGGCCGGGCCAAGACCTTCTCCACGTGTGCCTCCCACCTCACGGCCGTGTCACTCTTCTTCGGCACTCTCATCTTCATGTACCTGGGAGACAACTCTGGCCACTCCTTGCAGGAAGATCGGGTGGTGGCTGTGTTCTACACAACAGTGATCCCCATGCTGAACCCCCTCATCTATAGCCTGAGGAACCAGGAAGTGAAGGAAGCCCTGAGGAAAGTTCTCAAATGAGCTGAGTGGTCCTGACCATTTCCCACTTGGAAAGTCCTGAGAATTACCTCTTCAGCAGCCCCAGCATTCTAGACGCTCGTTATTCCCAGCACACTCACTGTGTATCATCCACACGTGACCCATGTCACAGGTCTGTGACTATGAAACAAAATGAGTTTTTGCAAACTTTTCTACGAAAGGTTTCTATCGCGCAGAGATGTTGAAAATAATGTACAGTGAACTCCTTATGTCCAATACTTAGATTCTGCTATCGCTAATATTTTGTTATTTTTGCTTTATCATATATATGTGTATAATATATACACATATATATGTATAATCTGTTCATTTACCCATCGATCAAGTCATCCTTCGACCCACCTTATTTTCTGATGCATTTGGAAGTGAGATGCCGCCGTCAGTATCAGAACTCGTCACTCCCGTAACACTTTAGAATTACGTCCTCAGTTAGGATTCAACATTGAGATTACACTTATTGCTAATGATTACATGAAGGTCATAGTTCAGTGGTCTAATTAATAAAGCCGACCCCCTCAAAGTATTCTTCACACTCTAAAAGTTCACAGAGGTGCCTCGCAGGAATCACTGGAAAATGCCCACCATAACATGCCTGTCCCATTCCTCTTGCCTGGAAACATACCCCATTCTCCCTTCCTCCCCGCCTGTTCCAGCCCTCACACATCACAACGTGTGCTGAGAACCCACTTGTGAATTGATATCCCTCCCACTTCCAGTAATGGTATCTGCTGTGTCTGTTATCATTGATGCCGACTCTATGTTCTTACAGTTAAAAAAAATTTTTTTTAATGTTTGTTTTTGACAGAGAGAGAGAGAGAGAGACAGAGCATGAGCAGGGAAGGGGTAGAGAGAGAGAGGGAGACGCAGAATCCGCAGCAGGCTCCAGGCTCTGAGCCGTCAGCACAGAGCCCAACGTGGGGCTCGAACTCACAGACCGCGAGATTGGACGCTCAACCCACTGAGCCACCCAGGCACCCCCTATGTTCTTACAGTTTTTGACTTCAGGGAGGCAGAGCCTTGCTCTATTCCATACATGAACATGATTGGACGCTCAACCCACTGAGCCACCCAGGCACCCCCTATGTTCTTACAGTTTTTGACTTCAGGGAGGCAGAGCCTTGCTCTATTCCATACATGAACATGATTGGACGCTCAACCCACTGAGCCACCCAGGCACCCCCTATGTTCTTACAGTTTTTGACTTCAGGGAGGCAGAGCCTTGCTCTATTCCATACATGAACATGATTGGACGCTCAACCCACTGAGCCACCCAGGCACCCCCTATGTTCTTACAGTTTTTGACTTCAGGGAGGCAAAGCCTTGCTCTATCCATACACAGGTGGGCAAGAAGTTTCTCCCGTACCGGGTTGCTGTGTCTGCAGCAGCTCAACCTGGGTCCGAAGACTTCCAGAGTCTGTTGGTTCTTGATCCTCACTTCTCTAACTTACAGGTGTCTCAGTCAAATGCAAGGCACTAGAAGGGAACAGGCCACCCAACCCTTCATTTTCTGTTTTTATGTGATCTTTATTCCTGGAATTAAAATTATTTTCTCCCTGTCCCTTGGATGAAATAAAAACCAAGATCCCAGGTGTACGAATGATGTAAACCATCGTGGGAGAGAAGAGGGAGGCTGACAGTATCTTACAAACAGGGCATGATTCCAGAATGCTGTGTCACCCCCTGAATTGCAGTACAGCTTTGCCCTGCTATCCGAGAGCAGAGGCTTCCTATGAAATCTTTCTTAAGCCAAAACAGCATAAAGCAAAGAAAAAAATTACCATTAATTTATACGGAAAAAAATTTTCAGCATTCTCAGCAAGCCCAAAATAACCTCTCTTGGGCTTTTCTGATACCTTAGGACACATCTTGCTAACAGATGCACAAAATAAATCGAGACAAAGCACAGATGCTCACAGACATTGTTCGGAGCTGTGGCGGCTTGATGCTGAGAGACTGAGTGTGGTTCCTGGGGAGGGATCGTGGCAGGGCCACTCTCCATGTTCGAGGTGCATGCTGAACGCTATTGTCACCTTTTGTCATTTTTTTTTGTAAACGTGAAGATCCGCTTTGGATGTCTTTCAAGTAGCAAAAGCAGGTGCGAATACAGGTCTTTCATAAAAGTAAAGTGGGGCAACGCGAAATTTTGAAAGGTGAAGAATACCAGTAATGGGATTTTAAATTGGAAGAAGCAGCTGGAGGACCGGTCAAAGATTCAGGGAGAACGAGTACAAAGGATACTAAATTTAAGCTCACCTACAGTAAAATAAAACACATTAAAATCTCCAAAGACATTATGTGTATTTCTAAAAGACAAGATTATTTAAAATGCATATTATAATCATCATAAGAAATACTAGATCCATTCAATAGTGGCTTGTCTGGTCCTTAAAACCCAGGTTGAAAATGCATAGCTCCAAAAGACGGACAGTTAATAAATAGCTCCCGTGTTGACTGTGTTACAGGTAGTGGCAAAAGGCAAAAGCTAAGAAAGGAGCTAGAAATCTCCGATTGGTCATGTGAAGTTACCTCCTGATTGAAGAGACACCATTGGGTCTGTGTGAGTGAGAGCAGTGCACCAAAGAGCAGTTTGCTCTCTTGGAATCTTCCAGAAGGCAGGGAGCACACCATGAATTGAAAGGAACTGCTAAGAGAATGAGCTGCTAGGTCTAAGGAGACAACTTATGCTCTTTCTGATGAGATTCTAAGCAGGCAGTTAAGGTTGCTGTTTAAGAAGAAGGGGCCAACTGAGCTGTCTCTAGGGACTAGTGGCCACAGAGCCCCAGTGTTGTATATGGGACTTGTCCTCTATAGAGAGAGTTCAGGGAAAGTTAAGAAAAATGTCCTAAGGTATCCACTTACGTATGGAAGGGCAGACATGGTTAAATTAGTTTTTTTTAAGTTCATTTATTTATTTTGAGAGACAGATAGCGCGCATGTGTGTGCAAGGGAGGGGTAAAGACAGAGGGAAAGAGAGAATCCCAAGCAGGCTCCACACTGTCAGTACAGAGCCCAATGTGGGGCTCGATCTCATGAACCGTGAGATCATGACCTGAGCCGAAATCAAGAGTCGGATGCTTAACCAGCTGAGCCACCTGGTATCCCAAATTACATATTAAAAAAAAAATCTTTTTAAGTTTTATTTATTTATTTTGAGAGATACAGAGACAGCACAAGTGGGGGAAGAGAAGACAGAGAGGGTGAGAGAGAGAATCCCAAGCAGGCTCTGTGCTGACTGCGCAGAGCCCAATGCAGGGCTCGAACTCATGAAACCTTGAGATTATGACCTGAATTGAAACCAAGAGTTGGATGCTTAACTGACTGAGCCACCCAGGCACCTCAAGTTAAGTATTTTTAAAGAATAGTTGATAATATGAAGGTTACCTGGTTGTAAATAGGTGTTAGTATTTCCTTACATCTTGCTATATCTTGTGTGGAAGTCATTAAAATAAAGCAAACTGTGATTCTTTTTATTATTTAATTTTTTTTAATGTTTGTTTATTCTTTGTGAGAAAGAGAGAAAGTAGGAGCGGGGGAGGGCCTGAGAGAGGGAGACACAGAATCTGAAGCAGGCTCCAGGTTCTGAGCTGTCAGCAGAGATCCCGACGCGGGGCTCAAACTCATGAACCATGAGACCATGACCTGAGCCGAAGTCGGCCCCTTAACCAACGGAGCCACCCAAGTGCTCCTAGTTATTTTAATTTTAAAAGTCCCATTTTAATAGAAAATACATAGTTGAGGATTAATCGTTAAAATATGCATAGGGAACACTAGGCTATTTAGACCAGAAAATACCATCTGTGAGACAGTCTTGAATGTGGCTGTAATACCGAAAAGTAGAATAAAAAAAAGGTCTTCTGGGCAGATAACCTTGGATATCCAACTCAAGAAGTGGGTAGTGAGTATAACACCCTATCCAAATGCTCCTGGTCTCATGCCTGGCACTCAGCTGGATGCTCCCCCTCACCCTTCTCAGGTAGTTTCCTCCAAGGAGAACTCTAATACCGTAAGCCAGGTCCTCCAGGAGCTATCAAAGAATGGACTTATTGGTATCATGGCCTCTCTGTTGGGTTCTGGACACACTCCTCACATTTTTTGCCCCAGCCCCGAAAGGGGAGTCCTGGGGACCACACTTCCCAGTCCAGGAGGTGGGGGAAGAAAGGCCACAGCTCTTCCAGAGGCAGGTAGGACAGGAGCAATAAGGCATGACTTGTGAGGTGTCAAAAAGTGGCCCGATTCCCTCTCAAAACCTCTTTCTTTGCTTTCAGTTCCTTTGCTGGAAATCACCTTGTGTGGCTTTCTTTTCTGGGGACCTTCGGGTGATGGAAAGAAGGCTGGGTGGTGACTGACACTAACCAGTGGCATGTCTTTCCTTAAGGGAGTTCCCAATTCTGTACCTCAAGTTTCTCCACCTGAAAAAACTGGGGAAAGGCTAGAAGAAGAGAATTCTAAGAGTCCCTTTGTGGTCTGGCATTCTATATGACTGGGCTTTAACTCTGTGAAAGTGTAAATTGTCTGAGAAGAGGACCCCATTATGCGTTGTCAGCTGCTTTGTCCAGCCTGGGTTAGGACAAATGAGCGCCCAAGTCTAGGTGACGGAGAAGTACGGGAATGAGTGCTCAGGTCAAGGAAGCTGGAGTGGCCTGAGATGAACTCTGAACACTTTTTCATTTGGTATTTCTGAAAGTGAATCATTTCCCTTCTCATAGGTGGTCAGGCATAAAGCTTACATGGTGTGAGAAATGAGTCCACCGACCCAATCGAAGGAGGGAGGTGGAAACTCAGAGTACAGTGGAGTGAGGCTTTAATCAACGTTCCTGTGAGAGCAGGTGTCTGATGGACAGGCACACCTGGGGCAGTTACAGCAGACAATTTATCTCCTAGCATGAAGTCCCGCCCCCGTTTCCTCATTGGCTGAGTACTGCAGAAGTTACAGCCTTACCTGGACGTTGCCTATGCCCATACAAGGCAAGGAGTAGTCTGATTGGAACAAATGTACATTCCCTGAGGTGACGTAGAGACTTTCAGTCCTTTTTCCCTTTGCTCTTTGGCTCATGCTCATTGCAAAGCCCATGAAAATAAGCCGGAGAAACAGAGAGGGGAAGAAGAACCAGGAAGTGAAGTGTCTAAGGGTTCGGTACTCCATTGTTTTTTTTTTGTTTGTTTGTTTTTTGGTTTTAAAAAAAAGTTTTTTTTAACACTTTTTTTTTTTTGAGAGACAGAGAAGGGGTGGGGGAGGAGCAGAGAAAGAGGGAGGCAAAGAATCCGAAGCAGGTTCCAGGCTCTGAGCTGTCAGCACAGAGCCTGACACGGGGCTCGAACTCATGAACCGTGAGATCATGGCCTGAGCTGAAGTCGGATGCTTAACCGACTGAGCCACCCAGGCACCCTGGGACTCCATTGTTGGGGGAGGGTAGTTCATCCATATTTCCAGTAGGTTGCAAACTTGCTGTTAACTAGACAGCACAGCTTTCATTTGGTATTTCTGAAAGTGAACCATCTCCCTTACTTCTCATAGGTGGTCGGCCATAAAGCTTAAAGACATTCCCAAACAAAACTTGTCTTTCCAATGCCTTGTTGATGGCAGTTAGATCTGCAGGCAGGATGGAAACCTGAAGGCTTATACACCAGCGCCAGACACATCTGCTTCCAGCTGTGCCACCTCTTGCTTCCCCGAGTCACTGCTTAGTCACCACCTCTGAGAGATCCCCCGAAGCCCAGGGGTCGCAGGAATTTCTCGGATTCTCCTGATCTTAGTGTGGTAAAAATCTCTTCTTTCGTGTTCCCAAACTAGCATCCCTTCTCGTCTGGGAATCTGACCCTGAGTTCACATGGGCATTTCCACATCTTTCTGGGCTCCACCGACTGGCCCTGAGGTAGGCGCCTTGTCCCTTGGCCATATGATCTCCGAGACCTTTCTTGGAATTTTTCTTTTAACTTGGTATGAGAAAAGGTGATTTTCATCTTTTTTGTGGTGGGAAGGCTGGGGCATGTGAGGTGGGGACACAACCAGAGGCCCTTTGTTTTTCTACTTTGTGGAAAGACCAAAGCTGATATTCACAGACAGTCATGGACAATAGAAAAATTCCTGATGTCATGAGCGTTACCAGGTCCAGTTGTCCCTAAGTTCTGGCTGCACCCTTCCCTGCATTTCCTGAGGTTTTGAGAGTCTTGGGGTGAATTCATCTGTGTGTTCCAGTCATGTTTGGTGCTGGGCTTTTGTCACTCATGACTAAGAAGACCTCATCAAGAAGCCCCAGAGACTGGAAGTATTCCCGTTTTAGGATTTCATTCTCCACACTTGTGAGGAGCTGGACTGGATCCCTAAAGTCCTCTGGCTCCATCATTTGGGGAAGTTCAGATATAGAAGCTCTAAGAAAACTTCAAGACAACTTATAAAGGAAACAGTGGAAGAAGCTTGTCTCAGGCTGCAAACCCCTGACAGAATTTGGCGGGGAGAAAGGGCAGATACGCATTTTTAAGAATTAGAACTGAATCAAGAAGCATTCACTTGATTATCTGGTCATCTTCTGTTTGGGCCTCCTCTGTATTTGGGGGAAGTAAGGGGCCACTGGGTAAGGTGCCAGTTAACCTGTTTGGCCTTAAATTATGCATTGGGAATCAAGTGAACTGATCCAACCACTGACTGTCTTCCTATTTGGGGACTACGGCCTGTTTGCCTGCGAATTGGAAAGAAGTCATTTGGCTTCTAATGTCCCCTGTAGTTCTAGCATCTTATGGGAGCCTCTAAAAATCCGGCAGTTCTGTAATATGTAAAGGGAGGATTGGGACACCAATGATGAACTGTAACATCAGGATAAATGCTTCCAAAGCCAATTTAAGGGCCCTAGACAGTCCTCAACCTTGAACTGGCGTGAGATCCATCCACGTATGGATGGGGGATGATAACAGAGATGGATCCCAGGGTGAGAGCTGAGGATATATCCTCCTTACACCAAAACCTACTGTCCTTCCTAATGCTTCCTCCAGACTACGAGGCAGGATTCCTTGGCTACAAGGAACAGATATCCACTTTAGTTCAAGAAAAGAGCCTTTTGGAAGAAGAGAGGGTTAACCCTGGCAATCAACTCAGGTTGAGCTTTCTCCTCCTCCAATTATCTGTGCTTAGAAGGGTGAGGCCAGAGGGGGCTGAGGGCGATGCTGAGTCCATCCTTCCTCCGTGGCTGTGAGTAATACCTTTTAGAAGGACCAACGGCCTGGACAAGTACCCCAAGAATTTTCTACCACAGTCTCCTCACTCTGCCATGTAGGTCCCATCTCCAAGCCCTGTCCCTTCTTTTTAAAAGGTTAGAAAGAAAGTAGAGATGTAGAAGGCAGAACTCGCCAACTATTCCCAAATATAGGGGTCCAGGGACATCCGCACGAGGGTTTGCAATAGAGTACAGGAGTTCAGCATGTGCATTCTGGAGCCAGGCTGCTCAGGCTCAAATCCTAGCTCTGCCCCTCACTTTGGCACCATTGGTAACCCACTCCAACTGTCTGTGCCTACATGTTCTCATCCCCTTAAAATGGGGCCAATAATAGTACCTAACTCATAAGGTTGTTTTGTGGATTCAGTCAACTAATACATCTATCTATCTATCTATCATCTATCAGCATCAGCAGCATCATCTGTCATCCTCTATCATCTTAGAATATAGGCATATAGGAAACAGCTTACGTGGTCTTTGCCATTATTCTATTGGATATCCCTATCACATGTTGGCTTAGCCACCGCCATGCCCTGAACCTCTAGATCGGGAAACAAATGTCGGTCAAATCAGTAGTTCTAGAAACAAACCTCTAACCTCCCTTCACTGTAGTCGTATAGGCTCCACTACTCACAAATGTGAAATTTTGGTCCATAACTTTTGAGCTTCATTCTGCTTTCTTTCTGGGGCTGGCCTCATGATGACTGAATTGTCTGAATAATTACCTGATAATGGTTTAAAATTCTACCAGAGCTTCCTGAAAGTGGGCTTCTGATGGTCTCGGCAGCCATCACAATGGGGATGGAGTGAGGTGGAATCACTATTGTTTCTGAAGCAGAACTACAGATGCTCAGCCACTGGACCCTCTTCGGGACTGAAGGAAAAGTCTTTTTTTAAAAAGCTCCTGAGGGACCGATCTGGAGGGATTTTACTCCCTGCCTGACCCCCTACCAATCCCTTTCACAGTAGGAGCAATTGCTTTTGGGCAAGCCAGTCTGCACAGACTTAAAGGAGCCAGATTTTGAGATGGTGAGTCATCAGGAGATGCCTTTTCTTGGAATGATTATGGCTTGGCTGTTTGGCATTTGGTCAATTGCTGAGCTTTTTCAGAGCTGTACTGCCTCAGGCACACCCATCCCTGGGAGCTCTGACTCTGCAGGATGCTAATCTGCTTTCACTGAAAAAGAGGTTTGTGGTCAAATATTTGGGGGAAATGGTGGGCTACGAAAGATGACAAGGCCTCTTAATTACAGGACCTCATAGATCATTTAATACACTGCTAGGCGATATGAATTTCCACACGGAAGATACAGTATGCAGTGATTTCCAAACTTGTGAGAACGGTATACCTCTTTTCCTCCCTGGGCCCACCTGGGAAGCCTGTTAACAAGGAAGGTGTTGGGGCGCCTGGGGGGCTCAGTCCATTAAGCGTCCTGCTCTTGATTTCTGCTCAGGTCATGATCTCACGGTTTGGTTCGTGGGTTCGAGCCCCTGTGTCAGGCTCTGCCCTGAGGGGATGGAGCCTGCTTGGGATTCTGTCTCTTTCCCTCTCGCTGCCCCTCCTCTGCTCATGTAGTCTCTGTCTCTCTCTCAAAATAAATAAATAAATAAACTTGAAGAAGAAAAAAAAAAAACTAAGGTAGATGTCTGCACCCCATGACAAAAGAACTGTATCAGAATCTCTGGAGGTAGGATGATAGTATTCATGTTTTAAATAAATTCCCTGGGCCATTCTTATGCACCAGGAGAACCAGTTTGAGAACCAGCACTCTGGAGGAGAGATCGATCACCACTAAGAATTTGTTCGGTTTGCCTGGTAGAAGTCTGTTCACGACTCACATACACCTCGTGACTCGCCATTTGCACAATTCTCTTTCTGCCAAATGGCGAAATTTCAGAATCGCCGATTTCAGCATGTCTTGGCATCGGGGAACAAAGGCTTGTGCTTCCAAAAACGGTCAGAGCTGCCTAGAGTGGCAGTAGGCAAAGCCCTTGACAAAATTCCCAATAGAGATACAGGAAAACTTCAAAAAAGTACATTCCTTTTGGTACAAGGCAGAAATGAGGCAAGACCAGGAACGAGCCTTGTCAGATGCTGCTGAGTGATGGCAGGACAGGAGATGGGGCTTTTGGAGTTTGAAATCACAGAGAAATCCTCAAAGATATTAGACACCTCGTTAGAAGTCACATGAAGATAAATTGCCCCTCCCTGGAGACTCCCCTTGGGGACCAATTCAGGCATGATGCTGGGACAGTGAATATAGGGAGCACTGTCAGCCAAGGTCTACTGGTGGATCAGAAGCTCAGGGAGAGAGACTGGTGCCCTAACCCTGCTATGCCGTCCGAGTTTGAAGACAGTCCCAGGAAGCTCCAGAGTCAGGGATTTATTGTTTTGTCAAAGGTGAGAAGAAAGAGAGGGGCTCCATGAAGTGAGAGCAGACATAGAGGTCTGGAAGCCACCTCACCACCCCTGAGTTGCTATGATTATGGACTCATGCTGTATTGTTGTTTAGTGAAAGGGAACGAAGACAGGGTAATTGAAGTCCAGAGGGGAAAAATGACTTGCTTAGGGTCATGCATCTTGTGTGGATGAATCAGAACACAGGTCTCTTCTGCATTGGCAGCTCCCATGGCTGCCAGATCTAATTTCTGTTCTTTGTTATTTTCCCTAATGGATCAGCTCAGTATTGGCCTGGCTGCTGGTGCATCAGGGAATGAAACAGGATCGAAGTCCTCCTTTACAGCCCTGCTTTAGAACCCTAAAGATTCCAAATCCCTTAGCTGAGATCCCACCAACAGCGCTTAGATACCAGACTGCAGAAGTATTTCTGCTTTCTAATTTGGATGCTTGTCTATGAGCAAACTACTGCGTTTTCCAGGACTGTGTGAACAACCAAACAATGCTTATGGAGTTTTGTTAGGTGCTGAAAAGAGCTTATGTTTGTTGTTTTGATTCCAAGGTTATTGCTAGTACTTACAAAAAGCAACAAATGAAAACCCCTTAATAAGCCAGGCAGCCAACCCTAATTAGGGTAACAGCTATTTGTTAAACATGCCTGCTTTTAGACTGAGAATAGAAATCTTCCTTCCTACAGTCAGAGTCCATTGCTGATTGCTAATGTGCTTTTTTTTTTTCATGCTCCTTTGTTCAATAGAATATAAATTTTCCTTCCTTAAAACATTCATTTACGATTTTAAATAGCTACTATATATACGTCGAGTGCTTTTAGCTTTCCTGTACACTTTTGCATCTGTTTTAATCTATGCATTAACTTTATCTCTTAAGTAGGGCAGATATTATGATCCCCTTCTGGCAGAGGAGGAAATTGAGGTTCAGAGAGGTTAAGTGCCTTGTATAAGATCAAACAGCTAATTGGAGACAGAGTTGCAAATACAAGGGCTGACTTGGAAGTCAGATAAGCACTTGCTGTCCCTTCTTAGTGTAAGAGAGGCGTTCATCAGTTTTCTCTTCTAGTGAGCTCTGTATTTGTCCATTTCCACTTAAACTGCAAGGTTTGTTCAAGTCCAGTGCCTCCCGCCAGACACCCAATTTAAAGCCTTCTTGCTGGAAATGACTTGCGCGTGTCTTCAGGGTCCCCTCACCTGGCTCTTGTCCATCCTCGCAGGTAAACCGCCGGATGGATGGCTGGGAGGAATGACACTGTAGTGACCGAGTTCTTCCTCACTGCGTTCCCAGAGCATCCCGAGTGGGGGCTCCCTCTCTTCCTGGTGTTTTTGAGTTTCTATCTCCTCACTCTGCTGGGGAACACGGGAATGGTCATCCTGATCCGTGTGGATGGCCGGCTTCACACCCCGATGTACTTCTTCCTTGGCCACCTTTCCTTCGTGGACATCTGCTACTCGTCCGTCACGGTCCCCCAGATGCTGGCCATGCTGCTGGAGCGCGGGGCAGTTCTGTCCTACACACGCTGTGCTGCTCAGTTCTTCCTTTTCACCTTCTTTGCTTCCATCGACTGCTACCTCCTGGCAATCATGGCTTATGACCGCTACGTGGCCGTGTGTCGGCCCCTGCTTTATGTCACCGTCATGACCGAGAAGGCCCGCTGGGGCTTACTGGCTGCAGCTTATGCGGCTGGTTTCTCCAGTGCCTTTGTTCGGACGGTCACAGCCTTCACCCTCTCCTTCTGTGGAACCAATGAGATCGACTTTATTTTCTGTGATCTCCCTCCCCTGTTAAAGCTGACCTGTGGGGACAGCTACACCCAGGAGGTGGTCATTATTGTGTTTGCCATTTTTGTCATGCCTCTTTGTGTATTGGTGATCTTGGTGTCCTACGTGTTTATCATCGTGGCCATCATGAGGATCCCCTCCGCGGGAGGCCGGGCCAAGACCTTCTCCACGTGTGCCTCCCACCTCACGGCCGTGTCACTCTTCTTCGGCACTCTCATCTTCATGTACCTCCGAGGCAACTCGGGCCAGTCCTCGGAGGAGGACCGAGCGGTGTCAGTGCTCTACACAGTGGTGACCCCCATGCTGAACCCCTTCATCTATAGCCTGAGGAATAAGGAGGTAAAGGAGGCAGTTGTGAAAGCCCTGAGCAGGTCAAAGTCTCGTGGAAGGCCCTAGAGGGACTCTTGCCAAGTACGTCATTCCTTCGTTTCTCTGTCCTTTCTGTCTATCCTCAACTTCCACCAACTGGGGGAGACTTTCCCAGACAACCCTACTTCGAATTGCACCCGAACTTCCCACCTCCACTTTCAGATTTATTATTCTATGTCATACTTGTCACCATCCGATGCACGATGTGCTACATATGTGATATTGTCTAATTCTCACAAACTAAAAGGTAAACTACACGAGAGGAGGCGTTTTTATCTGTGAAATCCACTTCTGTGCAGTCAGTGCCTCGCCAAGCACCTAGCAAATAAAAAACACCCAACAAGTATTTGTCGAATAAACACATTCATCTCTGGTTCCAGTGTCTACCTTTCGGTTCCAACTTCCTCGTCCTCAGTTTTTTTTTTTGTTTGTTTGCTTGTTTTTTGTATCTGCCAAGTGGGTTGACCTACTTTATAGGACTAGATTTTCGAGGATCCAGGGCAAAAAAGAGCAGGGACCATGTCTGTCTTATTTGCTAGCATCTGTTGAATTCTGTACATTCCAGGCACAACACACACTTGATGAGTGGAGTAAATATCTTTGGAAAATCCAAAGACTTATCAGTCTTTGTTCGTTTTTTTTTTGTTGTTTTTTTGTTTTGTTTTGTTTTTTTTTTTTTTTTTTTTTTTTTGCACAAGTCACTTACATTTTGCAGGGTGGGGTAAAGCAACTGCACAGAGTGCATATTGGGGCCCGTTTTTCCAATATTAACTGCCGGGCAAATGTTCCCCTGACAGATCAGCTTCTGTGGCAGGAACAGAGGCAAGCGTGTCGTAGAAGGAGCTCCGGATTTGGCATCAAAGCGTCCAGGCGGTCACTTCTTAGCTGTATGGCTTCAGATTAGTTAGGGTTTGTCAGTCTGCTTTCTCAACTGTGAAATAAAACTTATTGAGCATTTACCCTCAGCCAGGTTTTGTGTGTATCACATTTATTCTCACGACAACTCGGTACATGTGGAGAAACAGAAGGTGCTGGGTGAAGTTCTATAAATGTTAATTAATTTGATTATGGTGATTGTGCCAGGGTCTGCAGCCCAATGAGCACCAGTGGGCAGAAAGACCCATAGCTGATCGGTGGGCCTTTTCATTTTAGAACTATCTGGAACAGTGTCTTCTGGGCTGACATTAGCCTTGGGTCCAGACACCTACAGACGTGGAGTTCACTAAAAATTTTTTAACTTAACTCTTGAAGTAATATACACTTAAATACACACTTAAATTAATTCGAGGCACCAGGCTAAAGGCTTTACACGAATGATTTACTTTAGTGCCAGCAACTTGAATGGAAAGTAATTCTGGTTGACCTCATTTTGCAAAAGGAAGATATTAGACCCACAGAGGTGATATGACTTGTCCAAGTTCTGCAGCAAGAAAGTTGCAGAACAGGGAGCACCTGATCCCAAGCCTCTCTCACTCGAAAACGTCTGCTCACAAATGCCACCCCCCCTGTGTATTTCCCCCTGTCTCCTTCCCAGGCCCCAAGTCTCAGATGCAAATCATTTCAGAAGCGTCTGGGTTTTAGTTGCTTCCTCCAATAGGCAGTTCCTCAGTACGGTGCCTCTAGGCAGTCACCAACCTTGCCTTCGTGTTTTCCTGTTCAATTTCAGCGATTGCCTAAGAATTCAAGGTTCCTTTCCAAACACCGATCATTGTTATTTCTTACCATTTAATAGCATTCGATATATATTTAATTGTTTTGTTCTATCATCTATATCTATTTAATCTATCTATCTACCTATCTATCCATCTATTATCTAAGTATCTATGTATCTATAATCTATCTACATAACTATTATCTATCTATCCATCCATGTATCATCGATCTATCCATTATCTATCTATTATCATCTGTCAAATATGATCTCTGTTTCTAGGAGTTTGTTTTTTTAGATTCCACATACAAGTGAGATCATGAAGTATTTGTCTTTCTCTGTCTGCCTTATTTCCTTTCCAATGCAATGTTTAATAGAAGTAATGACAGTGTACGTTCCTGTCCTGTTCTTGATCAAAAGAAATTTATTCTTTCATCAGTCACTGTGTGGGTTTTTCATAGATGCCCTTTATTAGCTTATAGGAGTTCCCTTTGATTCCTAGTTTGTTGAGAGGTTGTTTGGTTTTTTTTTAATTTTTAAGTTAAAAAATTTTTAAAAATGTTTATTTACTTTTGAGGGGGCGCAAGCCAGGGAGGGGTGGAGAGAAGCAGGCTCTGTGCTGACAGACTGACAGCAGCAAGCCCGATGTGGAGCTCGAAATTCCGAACCGAGAGATCGTGACCTGAGCCAAAGTCAGATGCTCAACCAACTGAGCCACCCAGGTGCCCTAAGAGTTTTTTTTGTTTTGTTTTGTTTTTTGTTTGTTTTTTTTTTTAATCAGGAATGGATTTTGGATTTTGTGAGAAGATTTTTCTGTATCCACTAGGATGATCATATAGTTTTATTTTGTGCTTATTAATATGGTGGATTACATTGATTGCTTTTGGACTGTTAGATAATTCTTGTATTTTTCGGATAAACTGTTCTCGATTACAGTAAAGTATTGCTTGTATTATCAAAAAAAGTAGAAGACGCTCCTCAGTATTCTTGCTTGGTTAAGAAGATCATAGATGGTATTGCCTAAAGCCAGATGCCAGTTTTAAAAGGCGGCTGTAGTTCTGAGTCATCTAAATACCTCTATTAAAAGGAGAATAGAGAGTAGCATAAGCAACGGAAGGAAAATGGGAGCAAAGAAGAAATTTGAGATGTTTTCATCTTCTGGGAAACATGTTCTGCAGGAGACAGTTTCCATGTGGGCTGAACTCTGAGGACACGGGACCGGTGAAGAGGTCGCTGGGGATGATGTCTGCCTGGGTTGAGCAGATCACAAGGGAAGATCAAAGGGCTGACAGCTGGCCTCCTGTGGTATTTGAAACAGTCGATCCCTCTTTTCTCCTGGAAGAATTTTCACTCTCTTCCTCAGGAGTCCTGACACTACTTTATTCCGGTTTCCTACCTCCCTGGTTCTTGCTCCTCTGACTTCTTTGCTGGGTCCTTATTTCTAAATGTTAGAGTCCACACAGGGTTTGGTCATAGGTCTTTCTCTCTTTCTGTAGTTACCCCTTAGGTAATTTCATCCAGTTCCAAGGATTTAGTTCTTACTTAGAGTATTTATTTATACTTATTTTTTTTTTTTTTAATTCGAGACAGACAGAGAGGGTGAGTGGGGGAAAGGGGCAGAAAGAGAGGGAGAGAGAATCCCAAGCAGTCTCCGAGCCCGGTGCGGAGCCGATGTGGGGCTCGATCCCACAACCCTGGAATCATGACCTGATCCAAAATCAAGAGCTGGATGCTCAGCTGACTGAGTCACCCAGGCACCGCTTCCTTAGAGTATTTAAATAAAATTCAAAGTCTTCACCATGGCTGGACAGATTTAGCCAGGTTGCGTCCCAAACTACCACCATGACTATATTTACTTCTCATCTCCTTCTCCCTCGTCCACCCTGTTCTGTGAGGGCACCACCCTGCTCTTGCAGCAAGATCCTTCCACTTGCTCTCCCCTTTTCTTAGAATGTGTTTACTCAGAACTTCTCATGGCTCACTCTCTTATTTTATTCAGTTCTCTACTCAAATACCCAAGAAAGGCTTTCCCCAACTCCTGCACCTCTCCATCCCAAATAACCATCCCATGCTGGGTCGTTGTCTATTCTCTGCTCTTAGTGCACTTTTTATCCCAGGCCTTCTTGCTAGCTCATATTACAGCCATCATTTATTTATTCACACCTTCATGGTCTGTCTCCCTCTCTATGAAGGAAAAGCCAGACAAGCAACGGTGCTATCTCATTTTCTTTTTGCTCTCACTAGGTATTTAAAAATATATATTTGTTTAGTAAATAAAATAATGCACCTTTGCTGGCATGATTTGCATTGGGTTTTACAAGCCATGTTCACCCAATGTATGAATGTTTTTTTCCAGTTTGTTTTTCTAGGCATTTCCCTTGCATTTGTGTTACTCACACTTAGGTGATAGGGAATTCTGCTAATTTATTCATCAGGCCACAAGTTGGTTTTCCTCAGGTATGGCTAACACAAAAGCACTAAAATAGCATAACATTCACTTGACAGTGCTTTGCACAAAATCTTCATGTATTCTAAATCTAACGACATCAGTTACTGACTAAATATTGTCTTTTCTTATCCGGTCTTACAAATCTCTTAATATTATTTTCGTGTCAATTTCTCTCTTTGGTCTGCGAGGTCGCCGAAGGCATGGGCTGTGATTTATTCATCCCTTTAGTCCCAGGGTCAGAGTCAGAGCCTGGTAAATTGATGGCTTATTGATGGCTTGCCATAGATGTTTGTTGAAATGACAGGTACAAGGATCCTTTAAGGGAATTCAAGCATCTGGGTCCAGATGTATGCCTCTCCTCCATGAAAACCTGTCAAGGTTTTTATAAAAGTTTGCGGTTCTCTATTTCCTGAATCGATTGTCTTTTGTGTCTTAAACTAAATCCTAATTCACTTCGTTGGGTAAACTCCCAACTTGCATCCAAGTCCATCCCTAGCCAAATCAGCTTCCCCCATTACTCACTGAGGATGAAGCACCTTAGAAAGGATCCAGGCTCCTGGGGAGCGTCCGAGCTGGAGGTAATGGAGGACTGGCCCACATGGATGACCACCAATTCAAACCAAATCACATATAGGCTGGATGAAACCAGAATAAAGAGATAAAATCACAGATCTGCCCAATCGATGTTTAACAGAACATTCTGGAACAGCAGATTCTGGAACCTGGTTAAGCATGGTGGTGTAATAGGACAAGACATTTTATCTTACTTAAAATAAAAAAGTATCTTTCTTCCTAAAGCAATAGTCACTGCAAAATGATAAAGCAATAAGAGAGTATTATATAAATCCCTCCATTTTATGAAACAAAATCACTATTTTGGTTACAGAGTGTTGTATAACAAACCACCCCAAAATATAGGGACTTAAAACAAGGACCGTCATTTTATTGTTGTCTTTCACAGTTCTAGGAGTTGACAGGACACAATGGGCAGTTTTCACTTGGGGTCTCATGTGCCGACAGCCCGAGCTGACACTAGATCAGCTGAATGTTCACTCACTCACTTTCTGCAGACTCTGAGATTCGAAGGCTGGAAAAGCTGGAGCTCTTTGGGCATCTGCCTCTGATTCTCTGTGGCCTCGCCACATGGACTCTCCGGCATGGTGGCTTCAGAGCAGAGGGACTTCTTACAGGGAAATTCAGGGCTCCAGGGGTACACATCTGGAGAAAGTGCCAGGTGGAGGCCGTACCGGCTTTTCTAAGAGTCTTGGAAATCGTGCAGCACCACTTGTGGGGCACTCTATTAATCAGAGCAGCCCTAAAGCCCTCCAGGTTCAAGGAGAGGGACACCGACTCCATCTCTTGAAGAAGTGGCAAACTTCTTCAAGAGTGTGTGAGATGGAAATATTGTCGTGGCTGGCTGTTTTTGGAAAACGTGATCTGAGACAACCACTCTCAATATTTTGCTGACTCTCTTCCTAGGCATCTCTTTGTGCACATGCCGTTGTACATAAATGGGCATAATGATAATGCTGTCGTAAAACCTTCTTTGTGTATATCAGACCAATTGTTATGTTACAGAAAAAGAAACTGAGGTTGGTAACATGGTTTGTCACAAGTGAGTTCATTGCAGAGCCCAAGTCTCTTGATTATAAATCTAGGACTCTCTACTTGTCCTGGTGGAATAGTGAAAGCAGGGTTCTATGGTTCATGTTGGAGTTGTGGGTGGAACAGGGTGGACTTTGAGGTATTTGAGGAACAAGGACTTGGAGGCCAGTTTGGTAAGTCATATAAAAGCAAGTGGATTTTAAATTTATAATGCAAAAATCAAATGAAGCATAAAAGTTTGAGAGACACTAGAGAGAAAGGCGGGTGGCTGATTATGTATCTCCTCTTATGGAGGTTGGGCTTTTATGAGTTTAGAGAAGAAGAGAAGTCTTAGATTGGGCACTGAATAAACTTCGTTTGGCCGGGAAGGTAGATTGAGGTTGGGAGCCTGGGACAGTTCCCAAAACAAGGAATTTTTTTAATAGTGTCTACGATATACGAGGATCTATGGTTGTTGTCTCGCATACATGTCCATTTACTCACAAACAGCTTTGGGATGTTCAGATGATTACTCCAGTTTGACAGACGAAGAAAGCAAGTTTCAATGCTTAAATAATTTCTATGGATCACGCAGGTGAATCTCAACTTCCTGAAAAGCCAGGATTTAGAACCAAATCTCTTCACGCTACAGTGCAGTTGTTAGAGGAATCAGATTAAATAGCGAATAAAAGTTTGCTCCAGAGCTGCAAATATTTTTTAAAAAGGATTTGGACACAGAAAAAGAACATGTTCTTCTGGGGAGCTACTTAAGGTAGATGTCTGAAAGACATTTCCATCAACCAGTGGGCACCCAGGTTTGCAAAAATCCCAGAGCTGGAGTGGAACTCAGAGTTTATGGGGTTCAGTGATTCTTTAGCACAAGGGTCACCTGAGGGGTGTTTCCAGGCTACGAGTGCCTGATTCCTTCACTGAGTCTTGGTTAGTAGATACAGGTGGGATTTGGGAGAAAAGCAGTAAAACCTGGCCTTGAGGCCTTTCTCAGCCTCAAGGAAGTCCGAGGTTTGACCCTTGGTCTAATCCCTCTTGCAATGAATTCCAGAATTTTCTAGGTGGATCCTGGATCCAAGATGCAAGACAGCCCTGCCAAAGTGGCTCTGAAGCTTCTTGGTCACTTTTAACTGTTAAAATTGGTTATGGAGGAATTTGTAATTGATGAGCAGCTTATATTTGCATAGATGCAGCTGTACCTGAAAAGGGGTGCTAGTCACATATCTCTACGGGGATCATCAAGAAGCAAGGCGTAATGGCTAAGGAACCCCAGAGCTGAAGCCTTCCTGAACTGAGGTCGTCCACACCCAACGAGTGCTCTCTCTCATGACCATGCACATTCCAAGTATGGAATGACTGGGATATTTTAGAAGGTGTGCCTTCTAAATGAGACCTCTACCCTCCTCCCTCACTCGTGCTCTCTCTCTCTCTCAAAAATTAATAAATGTTAAAAAATTTTTTTAAATGAGGCCTGTATGATGCCATCGTGTGTGTGTTTTGTGGCTGTCCCGTATCCTTAAAGTTTTCTTAAAGCTTGATTCTTGGTGTATTTTGTGAGCTTTATTGCCAAGCTGAACCCAAGACCATTGCAGCTGGTTGAGGAGAGAAGTCACCTCAAACTGTCTTGCTCAGACACAAGGATCAATGAACTCATATTATTGATCTTGGGCTTATCAGTTGTCACCTTCCCCTTTGCCCTCATCCTCTTCTCCTACATCTTCATTGTCAGGGCTGTCCTGAGAATCTCACCCACAGAGGGAAAGTGGAAAGCCTTCTCCACCTGTGGCTCTCACCAACTAGAACTAATAACCTTGTTTTATAGACGAGAAAGTAGACTCAAGAAAGTGAATTGACATGCCATAAGTCTCATAACTACTTTGGGGCAGAGTCAGGACTAGAACTGATGTCTTTTATAGAAATGCTCTCTGATTTGTCATTGAATGCATTTCTCCAATTATGTTTTGCACACTAGTCCCACGAACTACTTGGTGATGAGTCAGGTTATATCCGACCGAATAAGCTCATATATGATTGAATACGTTTGAGAAATGCTGCATACCATACTGCCTTCTTGGAGATTTATGCTATACCAAAGGCTCTAAGAAGTTGTCTAGTGAAGACATTTACTTCATGCAGCTCAGAGTTGCCTCACATTATTTGGATGTGGGACCCTTCTGTGAACATCTCACTGAATAGTAGTTTTGGCAAAACAGACTTTGAGAAAAGCTGACCTAGAGAAATCAAGATTGAATAAAGGAATTAGTAATAACTGTCTTCAAATAAATAAACAAACAAACAAACAAACAAACAAATAAATAAATAAAATAACTGTCTCCAAAGCTGTAAAAGGTACTACATGCACTTGTTATTGTCTAAGTTATAAATGATTTGTGCCCAAGTTTGCAGGAACATAGATGAGAATCAGAATAATGCGCTTTCCTTGTGACTTACCAACGGGGTTAGGGCCTCGTTTCCAAGACCAGAGCTTTGTGGGAAAGCCCCGGCCCCTCGGAGGCGGATCTAAAACTGAACCATCACATCTATGCCATAAACTCTGGGCAGAATCATCCATCTGGTTATGGGGATATATCAGATGCCCACGGCATCAAAGGGAGGAAGATTTTCCTACTGAGGAGCTTTCTTAGGGCACCTTTCATGTCCTTGTTCCTCAGGCTATAGATGAAGGGGTTCATCATGGGCGTCACCACAGTGAATAGCACTGCACCAATCTTATCTCCACCATCAGGGTGAGTGGTTGAGGGGAAGAAGTAAACCCCTACAATGGTCCCATAGAAGAGCAATACAACTGTCAGATGAGAGCCACAGGTGGAGAAGGCTTTCCACTTTCCCTCTGTGGATGAGATTCTCAGGACAGCCCTGACAATGCAGATGTAGGAGAAGAGGATGAGGGCAAAGGGGAAGGTGACAACCGATAAGCCCACGATAAATAATACGAGTTCATTGATCCTTGTGTCTGAGCAGGACAGCTTGAGCAGAGGAGCCAAGTCACAGAAGAAGTGTGGGAGAGTGTTGCTGTCACAGAAAAGCAACGGAAGGAACAGAAGAGTGTGTATTAGGGCAACAGCATTACTGAGGACCCATGGAATGACCGCAAGTGAAACGCAGAGCCTGGGTTGCATGATGGTCATGTAGTTCAGAGGGTGGCAGATAGCCACAAAGCGGTCATAGGCCATGACGCCCAAGAGGAAATTGTCAATAACGACAAACACAATAGAAAAGTACATTTGCGTGATGCAGTTCTCATAGGAGATGGATTGAGTCTTGGTCTGAATATTCATCAGCATCTTGGGGACTGAGGTGGATACGGAGGAAATATCAGCCAAGGACAGATTGGCAAGGAAGAAATACATGGGAGTGTGAAGGTTAGAATCCAAGCCGATGGCCAGGATGATGAGTCCATTCCCAACCACAGTGACCAGGTACATACCCAGGAAAAGCACAAAGAGGACCTTCTGCTGCTCAGCCTGGTTGGAGAGTCCCAGAAGGAGGAACCCAGAGACGGTGGTTCGATTTCCTTGATGCATATTTCTGCTGATCTGGAGAAAGGAACACAAGGTCTTCACAGACCCAAAGAAAAGCCAGTGTGGTAACATTTGGCTGCAGCCGCTGGAGGGGGGTGGAGAAAGATTACTTAATGAGGAACTATGTCAGCGGTTCAGAGACTCAGGAAATGCCTTCGAAAGTCAGAGCCACCACGATAGACATTTCTCAATGAACACGTTTGAAACTCGAACACGACTCTGACAGTGATGGTTAGAGTGGGTTCCAAATGTAGTGAAAAGCCTGAAACTAAGGACGACAGGTGAGGTGTACTCCATATTCTAAAGATGCTGGATACCCCTGAAGGAATTACTTAAAAATGAAGCAAATGGCCCTAACACCTTTCCTAGCGTTCGCTCTCATTTTGAAATTGAAGAAGACAGAACTGGGAAGAGTCACTGAGGGAAGAGATTGGGAAGGAGAACCAAGCGAGCTTACTGAAATACACTGCAGTGTGGGTGCTCCTGCCCACTCACGTTAGGGGGAGGATGCAGAAAAGCTACTCTTGGGGAACGTGTACAAGAAGGGAGACCAAAAGTTCACTTCATTCGTGGCTGGATGTTAGGTGAACGGAGAAAATTTAGGGGACTTGTAAGAACCTGAAGACTTGTGTTTGTGGGCCACTTCTAAAGATGGGAGGCTCCCCATACAGAGAAAGACAGATACCATATGTTTTCACTCTTATGTGGATCCTGAGAAACTTAACAGAAACCCATGGGGGAAGGGAAGGAAAAAAAAAAAAAGAGGTTAGAGTGGGAGAGAGAGCCAAAGCATGAGACTCTTAAAAACTGAGAACAAACTGAGGGTTGATGGGGTGTGGGAGGGTGGGGAGGGTGGGTGATGGGTATTGAAGAGGGCATCTTTTGGGATGAGCACTGGGTGTTGTATGGAAACCAATGTGACAATAAATTTCATATATTAAAAATAAATAAAGATGGGAGGCTCCCTGAATTAGCCATCTGTGGCTGGGGGAGGGGAGAAAGCATGGTGGGGGGCAATTCTGCACCCTCACCATGGCATAGCATGAGTAGGTGAGTTTCCTATCTAGAGGCCAAGTGAGTGCTGCTGGATCTTGTTGGACTCAGACCACTGTGTTGGGACTCCACCCAAAAGATCTTGCTGGGGCAGAGGAGGCCGTAGCAGTGAGGTCGTGGATGGGCTCTCTTACAAAAGAGGGATCATAAAAAGATCAGGTAGAAAATGCATTGCCCTTGATGCAAGCAGTCCCAGAAAGGAGGCCTCTGAAGAACCCCAACCGATCTCATGACAGAGCACGCCTGCCACGCGAAACTCACCAACTGTTCGTATTCCACGCCAGCAGACTTGAGGACTTTGGTCCTCTTACCCCCTCCCTTTCTTCTTCCTTCCCACTGCATCTCCCCAAGCTGCCTGAGCTCATGGGGGAGGACGAGTACTTCGAAGGGTGTGAAGTTAAAGTGTTGAATTGGTCCAGGCTTTTGCAAACCTAGAAGTGGTCTTGAGTCCCAAAGTAGAAGTTACTTTTAAAACTAACAGTGACTGAAAAGCAAGAGGGACCCCCCCAAGGTGCGGCCCAGAGTCAGGGAAGGGAGACTGAACCAAGTCTGGGTTTCCTTGCACCCGCCTGGGAAGAACACTGGGCCCAGGGCTGAGGTATGTGGTTGGGCCCAGGGCTGAGGTATGTGGTTCCTCCCAGTCTTTCTACTCTGCTTGTATTACCTCCTCTTACTCTTTCTCTCCCTTCACTCATCTCCCAAAGATCCGAGATAATCGTGTCCCCAAATAACTTTTCTTTCCATGAAGAGGCCAAACCCCAGGAATCTTCCCCCTCTGGGATTCTGGCAAACTGAAGGGCAGTGGAGACTGAGCAGTAGATCTGAGGTCTCCTTGCTCATGAGAAGGCTGGCTTACAAGTCAGAGGGCAGAGGGGGTGACTGCGTGGCTCAGTCGGTTAAGCATCCGACTCTTGATTTTGGCTCAGGTCATGACCTCGTGGCCCCACCTCAGACTCTGTGCTGACAGTGCTTGGGATTCTCCTTCTTCCCCTCTCTCTCGGCCCTCCCCCACTCTCTCTCTCTCAAAATAAATAAATAAACTTAAATATATATATAAAACAAATCAGAGGGGGGAAGCCTATCTATAGAAGGGAGATTCCCACCCAAAGCCATGACGAGAGAAAGAACTGGCAGGCATCGATATTGAAACCTCGGGGCAAGACACAGACCTGCCTTCTAAGGCCCTGTGATCACTAAGCCCTGGGCTCGTTTGGGCTTGACTAGAATGGCGACGTGTAGTTTTGAGTGACAATCTCCTGTCTCTCCCACCTGCCAGCAGTCCTACACAAATGGAGTCCCTGAGGCACCTGCCTCGCTGGTTAAGAGCAGCGCTAAAGTCTAAACAGGCTCACCTCTGAAGGATGATAAGAGCTCAGGAAGTTACTGGAATCTGAACCCAGCAGCTTAACTGATTGTTGGCAGGGTAGCAGCGGGGACCCTGGGAGCAGCTCTTACGTATTTTTCAGAACCAGACTCTTTTCCCCAAGCACAAGTCATGGTGCTGGGCTCTCGTGGGACATTTGGCTCTTTCAGTGTCATTTGGGATGGTGTCCCTGAAGTGCTTTCCTCAAAACAGACGGTTGTTTTCACATCCCAGCTTCGGTGAGGAAAATGGGAAAGAGCCAGGCAGCTCTGTTGTTTTGTTTCTTTGTTTGCCCTCAGGTGCCCCTTCCCACTTGTTGGTTGAGGCTCTTCATCCCGCAAGTGAATTGTTTGCTGTGTGTCTTAGGTTTTCAGTGAGATGGTAAATACTTTGGATTCCTTCTGTTTCCTCTCTAGTGCCTAATAGACGGGGAGCACTTAGGAAATACCTCAAGAAATAAGTGAAATTCGTGCATTAGGGGGTTAGGACTCCAAAGAGATTCTGTCTCTAGCGCAAGGAGAGAGGCTATGGTCTTTGTGCCATGTGAATGCATGTCAGCATTGGAAGGGAATCTCGGGGTCCAGTGGTTCAGCACTCAGGGCTCTTAGCTGCCAAAGAATGAAATAAACTCTGGGTTTTTGATACACAAAAGAAATATACTGAAATGATTTGGGGTGGTTCACAGATCTGCTGGGAAGGCAGGAGAAAGAGACCCTGAAGAGGGCAGGATCAAGCGATGCTCTATAGCCAGAGACACAACCTAAATCAGTACCTCCCTTCTAATGCTTACATGTGCCTCATTATGTCGTGCGGGTATTTCCGACCCAAACCAGGAACACTCACGCCCTCCTCACCAGGAAACAATTCAACCTATAGACTAACCGTATAGTTACTCAGGACTAATATTTAAAAGAACTACATCATGAAGAAGAAAGAAAAGGCAAGCTGTTCTGTTATATCAATCTATCTAGTTATAGGTAGGAAGGAAATGTGGGTGGAACCATAATCCTGATATGTTTATGAGCTCCTTCTACTACAGTTATGGTCTGAATGTTTGTGTCCCCCTCAGATTCATATGTTCAGACCTAACTCTCAGGTGATGGTATTAGCAGGTGGCGGGGGGGGGGAGGGGGTCCTTTGAGGGGTGATTAAATCATGAGGGTGGAGCCCTCATGAATGAGATTAGTGCCCTCAGAACTGAGACTCAGAGAGACCCCCATCCCCTTCCACCATTCGAGGACACAGGGAGAAGACAGCCATCTATGAACCAGGAAGTGGACTCTCACCAGACAGGGAAACTGCCCACACCTTCGTCTCGGACTTCCAGCCTCCAGAAGTGTGAGCCATAAAACTCTGTTGTCTGTAAGCCTCCCAGTTTATGATGTTTTGTTACACAGCCTGAAATGCTCAAGACAACTGCCAACTTAGCATGAGTCTTCTAGAAAGAAGACTCCGAAACAGGAATTTCGATCTTGACATTCTATTTGGAAGATCTCCCCGGGGAGGTGAGGACAACTGAGGGAAGGAGGCGAGGCTAGATGCAAACAAAGTGGTGAGACGCTTTACCGCAAGGGGATTGCACACATGCGTGGAGGGGCCGAGATTACTCATCAGACATGTTCCCTCATCCTGTGGGAAGGAGCCACTGCAGCCAGGAGTTCAGAGAAGAGAAAAGGAAAGGATGCTCTTGTACCTCGTTCCTTCTCCTCTCTTGTTTCCCGTCAACCTTGGGGACTTGACTCTTCTGAACTTCCCGTTGCACCATCTGGCTCCTTCGCAGTGCGAGAAAGCAAAATTTGGGGCACGTAGCTGGCTCAGTTGGTTAAGCGACCGGCTCTGGACTTCAGTTCAGGCCATGATCTTGCAGTTCGTGGGTTTGAGCCCCGCTTCAGGCTCTCCAATGACAGCTCTGAGTCAGCTCGGGATTCTCTCTCTCCCTGTCTCTCTCTGCCCCTCTCCTGCTTGTGCTCTCTCTCTCTCTAAAAATAAATAAATAAACTTTAAAAATTCAACCAAGTAAATATGAAGAACTAATTGGCTTTGTTAAATGATTCATGAATCAGGCACCATACCACTAGCAAGCAGAATGGGGTTCTAAGGAGCTTTACAAAATGAAAGGTTTTTATAAGAAGGAGGGTAGGACAGGGACGTTATTATTTTTTTTTTTAACGTTTTATTTATTTTTGAGACAGAGAGAGACAGAGCATGAACGGGGGAGGGGCAGAGAGAGAGGGAGACACAGAATCGGAGGCAGGCTCCAGGCTCTGAGCCATCAGCCCAGAGCCCGACGTGGGGTTCGAACTCACGGACCGCGAGATCGTGACCTGAGCCGAAGTCGGCCACCTAACCGACTGAGCCACCCAGGCGCCCCACAAGGACGTTATTAATGAAAGAAAAGGATTGTTTCAGGCAAGGTCATCTTCCTTTAGGAGGAAGGGCTGGGCGGGGGGGGGGGGGGGGGGGGGGGGAGGGGGGGTGTCTCATCATGCAAATGACCTTATCTTCCTATGGGGGAGAGAGAGCCCATCTGACAGATTACCTTACTGGTGCTGACCAGAACATCCCAGATGGATTGGCTTAAAACCCCACTCCCGCAGAGGCTGAAATTGCAGTTAAGTCTTGGTTTACTATACCGGGGGAAGTGACTCCACCTTGGTCTGTAGTTGGTTTTTTTTTTTTAACCGTGGCCACACAGGAAGTCAGGAACCACGTTCAGAAACACGGCTATCAATCTGAGTCCGGAAGAGGAGGGGGACTTTGTGTGGGCAGGCTTGGCAATCAGGTTCACGTGGATGTCTGCTGGCTGAGAGACCTAGGGAAAAGGGCAGAGTTTGGGAGGCGAGCAGTGTCCTTTGAAGGGTTAGCGTCCAATCCAACCCACCTCGGTGCCACTCAGATGTACTCAGGCCTCTCTCATCTGTACACTTCATACCACACTGTGGGGCTTCCATTTTTCCAAGGGAATGAAAACGCTCTGAGAAGGGAAGGATAAGCCCCTTTAGCCCAGAGCAGTATTTCTCAACCTTGTATTCATTATTGCCCAGGTACCCTCTCCTCTTAAGGACCCTTTATATCTTTTATCTTCAATTCTCTCCAGCTCCCATGACATTAAATACTATGGAATAAGATTTTGTCAGATAAAGGTGAGCTTTGAAGAGAAAACCATTAGAATATCTAAGATTTTTTTCACCTCCAAGTACTGGTTTTTGCCCACGTGGGGGCGATGTTGTCCCTGTGGAGATGTCATCAAGGGGATGGCCAGTCTTGGTCTCTTGGAAAACTACAGCAAGAGTATTAGCAAAACAAGTCCTAGTCCCCCCATTTCTAGCTGGCCCTGAGGCTCTGACTAAGTTCCTCATCCCCCTCCTTCATTTGTCATCAGACTCTCTGACTCTGGGATCGCACTTTGGCTGATCTGGATTGTTTTCTGCTTCCCCGAGGGGTAAGGATACACAGTTGTCCTAACCTTTTGGGTTCTGGTTGTCGTGATTGCTCATTATAATCTTCCCTCCAGAGTTCAAAATTATCCTGGTTCAAGGTTTCAGGAACTGGAAACCCCCTTTCTCTCCCATGCTGTGAAATTTTGGAGGTAGAACCTGAGGGTTAGCCCTATCGAAAGAGAAGGACTTGGGAAAATCTCCTAAGCTTCTGACTATGTTTTATCTGTTCAAAGTTTATTAACAAAACATTACTTAGACTTTACTCCATATCCTGTTCTGGCTTAGGTATTAGGGGGAAGTCATGCGGGTTAACACTCAGGCTCTACCCTCTTAGACGTTCACTGTTAACTTGCAGATACAAGATGTGAACAAAGAAGCAAGAACTTGAAGTTGCCAATGGCAGGTGGAGACAAGTACAGTGATTGCCGTCAGCCATCAAGCATGGTAGAGAAAATGCTGCAGGAATCCAGGAGACAGAGACTTATCTGTGGACTGGGCTAGTAAGTAAATATCTCATGGAAGACGTGAACCAGAGTCATTCTTTTAACATGGGTAGGGTGTACCTGGGTGGGGAGACACAGGGAGGGATTGTGAAGCAGGGCAATGGTCTGAGCAGAGGCCACATGGTGGGACCATGCATGGCATGTTCTGGGTTCAGTAAAGAGACCGGTGTCATTAAGGTTGAGGTTCCTAAGAAGAAGTAAGAAATAAAGTTGAAAAGTTGTACCTTGGGGCCTGATCTTGGAGCGCTTCTAATGTCAGGGAAAGGTGCTGCTTTTGCATTTACCAATTCCTTATCAATCATTTCTAGTCGCTCATAAATTACATGGTGTGGAGTCATTCCACGAACAAAGTCATGGAATCTGGAGCTGGAGGGCACCACGAAGGTCAACTAAAACATCGCTCATTGTACAAATGAGTAAATTGATCCCTAGGAGGATGGGTGCCTTGTTGACATCAGTTGATTAGTTTGGGCAGAACCGAAAAGAGAACTGCATGAAGTGGTTTCCAGTCCAGTATAATTTAACGTTTTTTTTTTTTTTTTTTTTTTTTTTGGGACAGAGAGAGAGACAGAGCATGAACGGGGGAGGGGCAGAGAGAGAGGGAGACACAGAATCGGAAACAGGCTCCAGGCTCCGAGCCATCAGCCCAGAGCCCGACGCGGGGCTCGAACTCACGGACCGCGAGATCGTGACCTGGCTGAAGTCGGACGCTCAACCGACTGCGCCACCCAGGCGCCCCCAGTCCAGTATAATTTAAAAGCTCCATAATCCCAGCCTTTTTTTCTTAGCTGGTTTGAGATAAACACTGATAAAATCACCAAGGGCTCAGATAACAAAATATCTCCAGAAAAGCCTGGTTGAGACATAGGTGTGTTAAGCTCTGGCTAGTGGGGCATGGGAGTTCAGAGAACTGGAGCATGGGGGCCAGAGAAACCATCTGATGACAAGTGCCCATTTCACATGTCAAGCATAAGACACCCAGAAACAAAAATCAGACGTTAGAATCAAGCTCACAATGGATAAAGAAATTGGATTAACAAATTGTGGTATATTCATACACTGGGATACTACTCAGATGTAAAAAAGAACAAATTGCTGAAATTCATAACCACCTGTTTGAATCTCAAAAACATCATGTTAAGCGA
Organism: Panthera tigris; assembly: GCF_018350195.1. Classification (NCBI taxonomy): domain Eukaryota; kingdom Metazoa; phylum Chordata; class Mammalia; order Carnivora; family Felidae; genus Panthera; species Panthera tigris. Next base: position 102,225,184 of record NC_056669.1, read on the forward strand.
GGGAAGCCAGACACAAAAAGAATACAAACTGTGTGGGTTCCATTCATATGGAATTTCTGAATGGGCACAGCTAATCTGCAGTGATAGAAGTCAGAACAGTGGTTGACTCGGCAGGGAGGGAAATTGACTGGAAAGGTGGCACAAGAGACATTTCTGGGGTGATGAAAATATCTTATTATTGAGTACAGTTGCCCAAATACATGAAACCAAGCCATTGGAAATCTATGCATTTTATTGTATGTTGCTTACACTTCAATTAAAATATAATAAAACCAGAATAAGGCCACTACATTTTCCTTTTTGTGCTTCAAGGGGAATTTGAATATATGATGGCATAGGAGTTCCTGGAAAAATCTTTTCTTGCCTTGTCTTTTCTGCCAGAGAAGCAGAGGTGGAGATGTTAAAGCTTTGCTGGGATTCTGGAAGCAGAAGCTGGGAGGCAGCGTGAAGCCAAGGATGTTTCTACATATGGTAACATCGAAAGGGAAGATATCGACCTCCAAGATGTCTTGGTCTAACAGGAAGTTGGTCCACACTCGACAAGAGAGATGAGACCAGATATGTGGCGGTATCTTAGAAATAAGAAGACCCAGGATAGAACAAGCCAGTGGGCACTTATGTACAGCCACAGGGATTTGCTGGAGGCTTCTGGACTCGTATGTATGGGTGGGAGGGAGTCTTAGACATTTTGGAGCCAGAGTTTCTAAGAGCAACTTGGCCATGGAAAAAATATAAACCCTTCTGTGAGAATACACATAAGAAGCACCAAAACTTATGTTGAGGAAGACACAGGCACATCTTACACCATGTGTAAGACACTAATAATTGTGTGGTTATGTTCCCAATAGTCTGTAGACTCCTTGAAAGCAGGTATCTTGTGTTTTGTCTATGAATTCCAGCATATAGCACAGTGTCAGGTACATAATACAGTCCCCTTTTCATCCCCAAGTCACCATCCCTCAACATTCTTGTGTATCCCAAATCCTTGGCCCCCATCACCACTCTCCTCCTTATTTTCATAGCACCGGCATATGGATGTATTATCTCTTTCCCTCTCGGGAACATTAGACCCATAGAGTCAGAGACTTTGGCAAATAGTAGATTCTTTCTACACATTTGTTTAAAAACGAGTAAATGAACACCCATGATTAATATTTGTTGAAGGGGTTGTTGTATTATGGCATCAAGGTGCCTTTCTAAAACAATTTTACAAAGATCACCAAGTATGTGGGCTGTGATCTCAGGGGATGGTTACAAAACACTGTGGCCCATCTCTGTTGAGTAACCTCTTTCCCCCCATGTATGAGCATCATACTTTTTTCCTTCTCATGAGAGCTGGGTAGAAACCAAAAAGGAGCAACTAAGACAAGTCTTAAGTCGGAGCTGGTGGGCAAAGAGAGGTTCAAGCAATAATCACCATCCTATTTCAAGCTTCTTATTATTTTCCCTAGAATCCATAATTTTACAATGTGGTTTTCAAAGTAGCTACTGGGAGAGGGAGAGGGAGAGGGAGGGAGGAAAGGGAATGTGGTCGTCATTGTGAAAATACCTGTTGTGACGTTTGATGATGTGCTGTTGCTGGTTGTTTCTGACCCATCTAATATCCACAAAGTGAACCATCTGCCCAGGATGTGTTGTTACATAATCTCTCTTACTCCGGCCTTCTCTTATCTAGCCATCTCTCCGTCTACACTCGTTAGTCGTGCTTGGATAAAACAGACGGGCACAAGTAACACACTCCTTATATGGTTTCCTTGGTCTTCAACCTGTGGAAAGGAGAAAATGGAATTCTTGGGAATTTTCAGGAACGTACAAAATTAAGCCATGTAAAAACCTTTCTCACCATTCTTTATCCTCTTTACTCATTATGGTAGGCATCTAAAATTTGTTCAATGGTTAGAAACAGTAGGTATATTACTATATACCAAGTGAATACCAGCGAATACACAAATGCTGGAAAAAGCCCGTGAGCCTTACCAGGTGGCATTTGAGGAAAGACACATTCCAATCTCCCACTAGTATCAACAGTTCTGTGCAGGATTGCATGTCAAAACTGCCAATCTGAGGACTTATTTGCTTCCAAACCATGTTATTTCTTAGAACATCACTCATAGGATTTGTATAAAATTCCCCAGGCATATAAGCTTATGACTATTTATTTTATTTGCAAGGATGACTCAAAGTTAGCAGCAGACAGGGCCACGAATTCACACAAGGAAACAGCTACCGGCAAGATTGACTGATCCATCATGACGGTTTCTCGCCCAGTGCTTCTTGTTCTGGTCTTTTCCTGGTCCCAAACATGTAAACTTAACCTCTGACCCTGTGTGTCATGTTTCCTGCTCTTTCTTTTCCCCTGGACATTCGTGGATTCTCTAAACCAGTAGCCTCTCTGTGTTGCTTATTATGCTTTAATTCTTGCGGGAGAGTTACGATGCCTTTTCCAATTTCCCTAATTTCTCAAAATACCTTTTCTCAGAATTTGGGTTTAAAAATAAATAATTATTTTTGAGAAGTGCTGGGAAGGAATTTGCACATGGAAATGATACCCTCACCACTGTGGCTAACCCTTCCTTTCATGCACCAGTTGAACCAGGAGAAAGGACTTGGAGAAATCCAGTGTGACAAACATATCAGTGATAAAGTGTTTAAGAAGACATAACGATGTTTCTGGCAAAGTTACTTGCAGGCAGTGTCATTTCAGTGAATGGAAGTGATTTCCATTTTGTACTGCATGTAGTGTCATGTTTAATTTTTAAAAAAGAAAAAAAGACAAAAAGGAGGAGCTTCCATTCAGCTAAAATATGCCCAGGAAGGTAACTAGGGGAGCCCAGTAATCCAGCTGAAAGGATTGGTCATTGCTCTGGAAGCTTCATCCAGATAGAGTAACAGTTCACCTTCTTTTTGGGTCCCAAGTTAATTTTCTTTTTTTTTCTCTAAAAAAATTTTTTTTTCATTTATTTATTTTTGAGAGACAGACACAGAGACAGAGCACAAGTCGGGGAGGGGCAGAGAGAGAAGGAGAAATAGAATCCGAAACAGGCTCCAGGCTCCCAGCTGTTAGCACAGAGCCCGACGCGGGACTGAAACTCCCAAACTGTGAGATTGTGAAATGAGCCTAAGTCGGATGCTTAACCGACTGAGCCACCCAGGCGCCACCCCCCCAAGTTAATTTTCTATATGATTTGTGACCTTAAATAAAAACAAAAGGAGGCATGGAAACACAGTTGGAAACTTTCCTCATGTTTGCATTCTCGACAATGTCTAGCACAGTGTGCACATGTAATTGATTCATTCTGTCCCGATGTGGCTTGGCCTGCATAGGTTGATAAGCAGCTTGCCAACCAGACTTCTGTTCCTTCCCTCCAGCATTTAGCTGGAAGCAAAGGCATTTCTCATACATTGTGAAATCCATGACTGTTTCCAGAATAATTAACACTTTGTAGTCCTTCTCCTTACCCCCATGTGACATCAGCGTGAAAACAATTAAAAGCGTGGAAAGCAGTCATTTTGAAGAGAAGAAGTAACTGAGACAAAAAAATACGCCAGTTTAGGAAGAATAAGAAAGGTGGATTGTGCTGTGATAGGAGTTTACAGAAACTGTCATTTATCTGCTTACAAGAGTAACACAGTCTCACTTTACAAAACTTGGAAACATGCATGAATGAATAAAGAAGAAACGATTATCCATAATTCTACAAAGCCCAGATAAGAACCACTAACTTTTTGGTGTGCGTGTATTTGTTATTCTGCACATGTGTGTTTACCAAACTGGGCTCCCGTTATACATACACGTTTGTTTCTGGCTCTTACCACTTAGTGTTCTGATGAGAAACATTGCCCCTTGTTGTTTAATATTGATTGAAATGCATTGTAAGTATGTTATATTCATGTGTCCAACACTGAAGTGAGATTTTAATGCCTTTTCGTTTTATAAAGGTAAGGAACAGGCTTCTAGTTCCAGTTACGTTAGCCTTAATTATTTGACATTATGATTTTAGAACGAGAATTACTGAATTAGTAAAAAGAAGCATTTTCAGGCCTTCGGTAAACTTAGCCCTATGGCATTTAGAAACATTGTACCAAGTCCTTAGGTGAGTTTTAGTATCCCCTGGCTGACACTTACTTCTTGGGGTCACTAGCTGAAGTCAGCCTAATGGGCAGCATCCAGTCCCTTCCCTGACAGGTCGTGTCCACCCCCAACTGTTCTGGAGTAGGTAATTTCTGTTAAGAACTGTGCTTGGATCCCTCTTTACTTCATTGTTCCTCAGGAAGGCTGGGCAGCATGAAGCCAGCTGTACAAGGCACTGAGGAGCGAATTCTACAGGGTTTGCCTGTGGTCAGGGAGCAGGTGCAGGAGGATGGAACCACCATGGGGCTGCAGGACGTGCCGCGGTGGGAGGACCAGTGGCGCCACCTGCTGAGTGGGTCTTCGACCAGTAGCCGTTAAGAAGGCACCGGAAGAGGTGAGGAAGGAGAGTAAAGCTGCAGGAAAGCCAACAAGGGCACGGAGGGCTTGTACCCGCAGCGCTGGCGTCCTGCTCAGTCAATGGATGCCAATTCCTGCCCGCTTCCTGGCACAATGAAGGACGATGAAGGCAACCCATTGGGATGTATGGAAGGAAGGAAATTGATGCATTAGATAAGCTTCTGTTTGCCACACGTTCGTATCTAAAACAACAATACAGTGTATTTCTCTTAGTAAGATCTATGTCTGTAGGAACACATCTAACTGAAGGCGTCGTTCACAGGATACCTCAGTATCATCGCCTTCTCAGGAGGCAGGGCATCTGTGATGCTTTAGTCCCAGCATGCATGGTGGGGGGGGGCGGGGGGGGGGGAGGTCCTGACGAAGCAATTGCCCCGACTGAGCTCTGAACCTTTAAAGTAGGGCCCGCAGACTAGCGCTCCTGCATTGAGGTTTTTGTCCACATTTTTCATCTTATTCAAGCACTTCAAGAAAATGAGTACAGACTGTGGACATGGGGCCAACATGGCAAAAAGAAACGTCAACTGCAAAGTGTGTGGGGGGGTAAGTATGAGAATTCCATATTCGTTGTTCAGAGTCCATTATCACGGCCACTGACAGACACCCACCCCCAGGCCCCTTAAGCCTCAACGGGTGTCCGAGGCTGCTTTACTGGCGATGGCATTCCTCAGGGCACCTTTGACATCCTTGTTCCTAAGGGTGTAAATCAGCGGGTTGAGTAAGGGGGTGACGAAGGTGTAGACCAAGGCGATTTGGCGGTCCTCGTCCTCTGAGGTGCTGGAGCGGGGACGCAGGTAGACCAGGCTGCAACAGCCATACTGCAGCAGGACCACGGTGAGGTGCGACGAGCAGGTGGAGAAGGCCCGGCGGCGGCCCTCGGCGGAGCGGATGCGCAGGATGGCGGAGGCGATGAACACATAGGACACACAGATAAGCAGGAAGGGGACGGTCAGCACGAGGATGCCCACCACGTAGAGCACGGCCTGGTGCACGCGGATGTCGGCGCAGGCCAGCCGCAGGACGGGAGGCACGTCGCACAGGAAGTGGTTGATTTCCCGGCGGTGCCCGCAGAAGGGCAAGGTGAAGATCAAGCAGGCGAGCTGCAGGGAGAGGAGGAGGGCCAGGCCCAGGGCGCACAGCACCATCCGGACGCACAGCTTCTGGGTCATGATGAGGGTGTAGCGCAGCGGGTGGCAGATGGCCACGTAGCGATCGTATGCCATGATTGCCAAGAGGAAGCAGTCAGCGCTGCCAAGGGCGACGAAAAAGAACATTTGGGCCCCACAGCCAGCCAGCGGAATGGGTTTCCGGGCGCCCCAAAGGTTGGCAAGCATCAGAGGCACCACAACAGAGGTGTAGCAGATTTCCAGGAAAGACAGGTTGCACAGGAAGAAGTACATGGGGGTGTGCAGAGAGCTGTGTGTGCGCACCGCCCAGACGATGGCCGCGTTGCCACAAAGGATCATCGAGTAGAGCAGGAGGAAGAGGAGGAAGAGGAGGGCCTGCAATTCGGGGACGGTGGTGAAGGCGCGGAACACGAACTCGGTGGGGCCGGATTGGTTGAGGACGGGGCTCCTGGCGAACATGTCCCCTGCAAGAGAGCGACAGAAAGGGCCGGATCTTCCTTCGCTGAGTTGTTTTATTGCGGGAAGAAAAGCAGGCATTTTAAATTTGATTTCTGATTTGGCATTTAGTATCCAGTTTCCAATTTCAGTGCTTGGGAGGAATTCACACTAGAGGCTACGGTATATGTTTTCCCAAGGAATCTTCAAAAATGGGATAGATAGTAATCTGTAGAGTTCCTTGTGCCAAAGACTTATAGATATTCTTTGGTGAAATGTCTTTTTTTTTTTTTTTTTACACTGGTATTTTACATCTCATTTGACAAGGGCTAAATCTTTGCTTGCATTTCATCGAACAGTTGTGCGGTTGTAGATGTTTTTTCAACTAGACAAACGGATGTGGTTTTTTTGGTAAACATTCTTAGTGAAATGTAGCATCCAGAGGCATTCACAAATCCTAAGTGTAGGGCTTGAATTTTTTGCACTGTAAATACACTAGTATAGCCACTATCAAGATGGACAAATTGAACAATTCCAGAAACTTACACCCATCTCTCCTGTCTCCTGACTTTCTACCTTACGAAGGTAAACCGCCCTTTCAACTTTGGTCACTGCAGATCAGTTTACGTTTCAATTCCTACGTGTGATGATAAAGCGTGTACTGTCTTGTGACGGGCTTCAACATTGTGTCTGCAAAGTTCTTTCTGCTGTCCCATGTAACATTTGTTATCATTTCTGTTGTTTTAGAGTATTCCATTTTACGGCTGTACTGTAATTTATTCTTGAGTTCACTTTTCATCCAATTATTTTGGCTCAGATAAAACTGGGCAAACACCTTTTATTCCAGTCCTTTCTGAGATACACTTTTTATGTATTTTCCTCTCGTTTAAATATTTTTTCTAAATTTCCAGGCATGAACCTAAACTTTAGGGCTAGGACAGATTCACCTAGAAGGGGACTGTAGGGAGTAAGGAAAAATGAAGGTACAACTGATAGAGATAAGAAAAGGCAATAAGGAAACTAAAGATGCAATAGCAGAATTGAAATAGACATTAGAACACGCAGGCGAGTAAGAAAAGAACGTTAAAAGCATCTAGGAAGGGAAAAGTACATATAAATTAAGCACCTTCGGCTACTACAACTTTATTTTTAATATAAAAACCCAAGAGACAATAAAGTCATATCTACAGGTTTAAGAAAAACCAACTGGTGTCAAAGAATTGTGTATCCAGGCTTTAGTGATTTATGTTCAAAAGCAACAGACAGACTCTCTCAGATTTACAAGGGCTTAGGAAGTATGTCGTTCTAAATACCATTGAAATAATTTCTCAACAAAGACTCTGTGCTGCTGGGTGATTAATCAGGATACATAATCCAGGACTGGGGAAGTAGTAATGGAAAAACTCGATTTGAAAAATCAAATAGTAAATATATATATTTAACACTAAATGGCTAATACAAATATTATTCAAAGAAAAAACATTCCCTGAATAGTGCTTGAAAACATACATAATATAAAATGCAAACATTAAAATAGTTCCTCACATTAAACAAATTTTATGTTTATTTATTTTTGAGAAAGAGAGAGAGTGCAAGCAGGGAAGGGGCAGAGAGAGAGGGAGACACAACGCAAAGCAGGCTTCAAGCTCCAAGCTGTCAGCACAGAGCCCGACGTGGGGCTCGAACTCACCGCGAGATCATGAGCTGAGTCGAAGTTGGACGCTTAACCAACTGAGCCACCTAGGTGTCCCCATAATTCCTCACATTTAAAACCATGAATTATATTCATTGGGAAACTGATAGGGAGTGATGGGAGAAATAAAATAACAATGAAATAATATCCTCAATCTGTATAAGGAAGGATTCAAAAGATATTTCATTTGGATGTGACTAATCACAGAAATACCTATTCAAACGTATATTTCTATAATGATCATATGTAGAATAAGTCACAACATATCCATCCCAAATGACCTGATTAAAAGAGTACATATAGTGCAGAGAACAAAAGGCTGAAACAAAGGAAAATGTGAACAAGCATATAAAATGAAATGGCTTAAATAAGAAAAGTAAATGTTTAATTTCTGCAAACAAGTTTAAATGAAGTTGATGTTCCATTAAAGACAGAGTCTCATATTTACATTATAGGCACATCCACCCAGTCTACACACAGAGACCTAGAAAGGCTGGCATTGCTTTGGTTTAGCATGACATTTTGTGACTGAGCCAATGCAAGGGGACAGAAAAAAGGAGATAGAGGATTTCACGAACTGAAAACACACCAGAACCAATCGAAAAATTAGGACCAACCCGATAGTCCACTGGCTAGTCATTTTGTAATTATGTGATTTTATTACGTATGACAAAACCTGATAAGATGTTACATGGCTATAAATTATGAAAATTAACAATTGACTGCTTAAGAAACACCTGATAATTACAGGTTGCTAAAAATTTTTGTGGGATAAGGTGTATGCCAGAACAATGAAAGACTGGGAGTGAAATGATACAATTTTCAGTAAGTTCATATTCATATCTGCCGTGGGTCTAAATGTTCACTCCATCGTTACAAAAGCTAAAACTGGAATTAACATATCCTGAGAATCAAGGCTTTGATTTCAGGTGATACAAACTCAAAGCCCTCGGCTTTAGATCCAAAGGTTGATGAATAAGTTCCCCTTTGAATATTTTAAGTTAAAGTAAATGATTATGGTAAGTACGTACTTCATGCTTTGGATCTTAGGGCTCTCTGGGTTTTGTTTGTTTGTTTTGTTTTTTAGTCAATGTTAGTTAGAAAGTGCCTTTCCCAGGGCGCCTGGATGGCCTAGTCGGTTAAGCATTGGACTCTTGGTTTCAGCTCAGGTCACGATCTCATGTTTCATGAGTTTGAGCCCTGTGTCGGGCTCTGTGCTGACAACACAGAGCCTGCTTGGAATTCTCTCTCTCTCTCTCTCTCTCTCTCTCTCTCTCTCTATCTCTCTCTCTGCTCCTCCCCTGCTCCCTCTCTCTCCTTCTCTCTCTCTCAAAAATAAATTAATAAACTTAAAAAATTTTAAAAAGAAAGTGCCCTTCCCTCAAACAACCACCAAAAGGAATGAGTGAATAATAAATAAGACACCAGGGAATAAACCTAAGGAGTAACACGTAGGAACTATTTGGAGAAAATTGTTACATGGCTGGATGGAAAACCCAATATTTTAGTGTTAACTGGCTCTGAAGGAATGTGTAATTTCTATGAAATTCCTACCAAAATCCCTAGAAGAATAAACAGGTGGAAAGACAAGAGAGTTAAAAAAAAAAATGAGTGCCATCACAGAACAGAATTTGCATCACAAGACGTTAAAATATATCACAAATGATCATATGTTATAAAATAGATCCTATGTTATGTCATAAATCAAAAGGGCGTTCGTAGAGCACCAGAGATCCAGCACGTTAGAACAGAAAGAATCATTAACAGTAGCCGACCGTTCGATAGCATTCATTTGGTCAGGCATTGATTTATGTAGTTTACATTCCTTGGCTTATTTCACAACGGTCCTCTAAAAAGGGGCTCTTGTACCTGTTGTATGGATGAGAAAACTGGGGCCCAGAGAGGTTAAGTAACTTGCCCAAGGCTGTCACCACAGCTAGCACGTGCCAGAATGGGAATTTAAACGTAAGTTGGCTCCAGAGTCTCTTGTCTTAATCACTGTGTTATATTGCTTCTGTCTATTATGTGCATCAGTTTTATTATCTGTAAAATGGATCTGAAAATACATGTATCTACTTCGTAGGTTGTTGTCAGACTTTGTCAAAGGAATTATTTTATAAAAGTACTTAGAACAGTCCAGGCACAGAGTATACATTCAATGGATACGAACTATTGTCACTATTTCAAATCAATTCGAGAGGACCAACAGTTTCCTGATATGGACTCAGGACAATGGGCTAATCATTTAAAAAAAAGAACTCCCTAACACATTATGTATCAACATTTATTTCTGATGGACTTAAGATTCAAATATTTTAAAAAGAGGAAGAAAACTACAAGATAGTGAAGATGAACGTTTTTCAGTCCAAAGAGTACAGATGATTTGCAAGCAAATGTGCTGCACGCATAAAAAGATTGATATTTTGGCAGAATAAAAATTTAAAAGATCTGTGGGTCAAAAATAAAATAAGCAAACTAAATAGAAGGTGAAGTTTTATATAATTCACCAAAAATAAACCCATCAATAGAAAAACAAATAGAGGATCTGAACAGGCAATTCAAAAAAGAAATATGCAAACGCAAACAAATATATGCAAATCCAATGTCATTAATACTCAAATAAATATACAATGAAACAAGATCAGATACTATTTTCTGCTTATAAACTGACAGTAGTGGAAAAAAAGATAATCCCTGCTGTTGTTAAAGTTTCAAGGAGAGACACATCCCTGACCATTGTTAGTGGAAGTAGAAAGCGCTAGAAAAATTTCTGAAGTATAATCTGGAGATACGTAATAGGAGACTTGAGTAAATGCATACATTTTGCTTCAGTGATATTCTTTTTAAAAATTTATTCTTATAGACTATTTATGAGTCTGTGCATAAAATTATTACAGTTTTCAATATAACGGTGAAAAACTGTGTCAACCAAAATATCAGTAATAAGAAAATGGTTAATCCATATGAGAGAACATGTAATCATTTAAAAATGATATTGCAGACTATTGGCAAGAGCCAAAGTATGGAAAGAGCCCAAATGTCCATCGACGGATAAATGGATAAAGAAGATGAGGTATATCTATCTATCTATCTATCTATATATATATACATATATATATATATATATAATGGAATATTACTCAGCAATAAAAAACAATGAAATCTTGCCATTTGCAATATATGATTTCACTCATATGTGAGAATTAAGATACAAAACACATGAACATAAAGGAAGAGAATCAAAAATAATATAAAAACAGAGAGGGAGACAAACCATAAGAGACTCTTAAATACAGAGAACAAACGGAGGGCTGCTGCAGGGGAGGTTGGTGGGGGGATGGGTTAAACGGGTATGGGCATTAAGGAGGGCATTTGTTGGGATGAGCCCTGGGCGTTATATGTAAGCGATGAATCACTAAATTCTATCCCTGAAAAAAAAGCGATGTTGCAGAAAAATGTTTAATAAGATCTAGAAGGCTCATGAAGAAGCAGATTATAAAAAGGCATTACATCATGATTCCATTTAAAAAACAATTATATCTGCTCATAAATTGAAAGAACATTTTTAAAAATGTTAATAATAGATATTGATGGGTGAGTGGGATTGAGAATCATTTTCTTTATGACTTATGCTTCTCTGTCTTTACAAATTTTATAATGAACATACACAATTTGGCAATCATATAGCAAATTACAATTTTTCCTCTGTGCATTGGTGTTTCAACATGGTGTTGGGAAGGAGGGCTGGTAGAGTGTCAGTCACATGGATTTTTGTAGTCAATGAGATCTGGTTTTGAAATCTAGTCCCCTTATATTTGCTAATTTAATTTTCACATTAATTATGTTACTTGGTAAGCCTTGGTTCTCTAATGTATGATGGAGGAAGTGAATCTGGTGCCTAATAGGGAATTTATGAAGATTAAATATTTCAAAAAATAATGTGTCTGGGGCATAACAAGCGTCCAACTGCCCTCCCCTCTCTTTTCTCACGGTGGTGAGTTTCCTTTGGATATTTACCCGTCATTCTTGTCTCTTCCAGAGTGGAAGAGCTTCCTCTACAGCCGAATCCTTCCAGGTTGTACAGTTGCTCTCATAAACCTTGAATAATAATAGTAACAGAAAATCAGGAAGAGGAAAACAAAGTGGAAGTGAGATTTCAGTAAAATAATTATAATTATGTGTGGTGAAAACCACATAAGAGATCTGGATTCAAGAAAACATTTCAAAATGATTCTATCGGATTAAGACATGGGCATTGAATGTGCAGCACTGTACCTCATGAGAACATGCGAGATTTGGTACAAGACATAATCTGGGGATAAAGTAAGACATGTAGTATTGGAACCTGATGTCTGCCAGGACAAGTCACTACAAGGTGATTTCAAGGAGCAACTCGCACACATATCCAAGGTGGGTCTACATAGCCTATTGAAAAACCAGACGCAACAGAGTTTGTGTTTACAAAATAGGGCTTTCCTCTTCAGGGTTCATTTTCAAAGGTGTTTCACTCTGCTGTTCTCAAAGAACCTCCCAACCCTGTTATCATCACTACCTGTGAATTCACTTGATTTCCAGCGACTTGTATTCCTTCCCTGGGGAGTTCATGCTTAAAACACTCAACTCTGGTAGTGCCCGCCTGATAAACATTTCAGTCAGGGCTACATTTAAGCGATATTTAAGGGCAAGAATGTCTCTCTTATTCATCAGTGTATCCCTATGGCCATTGATTTGATTCGAACTAAATCAGATTATTTTGTGGTTAAATCTCGTGCCCTTTAAACTTCCTTTAAAAGCCAATGTCGGGTGGCTCCTTCTACAGCCCAGTTAGCCTGCAATTCCTCCAGCCCCACCTTGACTGGGACTTCTTCAATCCAGTGGTTATTTAGTTTGTTTGTCTGCTACAGGGCATAAAGCAGGGATCGGGTGAGATAGATTCAGTGGATGAGTAGTGGGAAGCACTGATGTACGTGTTGAGCCAGTAAGTTTGAGAATGTTGGGAAACTCAGGTGATGATTATTCCTCAATAGCCAACAAAGCAGTATTGGAGTTTGTACTGTATTGCATCCTGGCAATGCATAAACAGTGTGCGTGTAACACAGAAACACTTTTGAAAATGTCAGGGAACCATGAAACCACGGCCAGGTCCTGCCATAGGTCAAACGTGTGCTCTTTTAGAAAATATGCAGGGGCACCTGGTTGGTTCAGTCAGTTAAGTGTCCGACTTTGGCTCAGGTCATGATCTCACGGTTTGTGAGTTCGAGCCCCACGTCGGGCTCTGTGCTGAGAGTTCAGAACCTGGAGCCTGCTTCGGATTCTGTGTCTCCCTCTCTCTCTGTCCCTCCCCTGCTCACACAATCTCTCTCTCTCTCTCAAAAATAGATAAACATTAAAAAAAAAAAACCAGAAAGTTGAATCCTTATATCTGGGAACTGTAAGGGGACTCAAGAGACATCAGTTCTATCCTCTCGTATCCTACATGCAAAAACTGAGGTCCACCAAGATGAAGCCTTGTCCAAAGGCATGTGGCTGGTTATGGGCAAACCTGAGGCCAGAATCCACATTGGATGTATTAGTTAGCAGAGAGTAGAGTCAATGTATATCAATATCTCACTTTTCACCTATATCAAAGGCTGCTTAACTTACCTAGAGATTGCAAACATCTAGGCAAAATAGGATACTTGGTATGACTGATAGTGTTGCTAAAAAACATGCCCAGACTCAGACTACTACTGTGGACACAGGTAAGGGAGGCCACATCTTTTGCCAGATACTTTGAGAACTCTTTAATACATCTCCTGCCCCCCAAACTATTTCCCTTAGATACATCCTACTCCTCTTTCAGAGCTCAGTTCAGTTCTTCCCCAGAAAACTTTCCCTGATTCTCATTTTCCCCCAACTCCAAGGTAGGTGCTCCCTCTGTGAACTCCCAGAAAACCTCTTCATCTCAACTCTAAGGTCATGCATGGTACCTTACCCATAAATAAATCACGCGAACATTTATTGTCTGTTCTGAACTCAAGTCTTGGGCTCAGCTATGTAGAGGGATCTAAGAAAATTACGACTTAATTGACAAATTCAGCCTTATAAGGAAACAAAGCACCTGAGAAGAAAATTTAAACATCTTCTGAGGAACCAGTTTTGAAACTGTGTTCCTTAGAACATGAGCTGTTGGCGATGCTTCAGGAATGAGTTTGATGACATTGAAAACATTCACACTCTTCCTCAAGGTTCACGATGCATAGTAGTACAATAAAGTTCTCTGAGGTCCTATTGTAAAGCAAATAGCTTAATTTTACCTGAAAATTTTCCAACTATTTTCACCATGGAATACTTTGGTTTTCACATAACACCATTAAATTGTTTATGATTTAATAACGTTACTGGAAAAAAGTGAGTTTCATGCTATACTCTTTAGGATGGTCCCAAGGAGGAAATAGTGAAAGAAAAGGCAAAAGACATGTTTCATTCTGGCTTTATACTTATCAGGTATATGAAACTGAGCAATTCAATCATTTATCAGAGTTTCCTTTTCTGTATCTGTGAAAGTGGATAGTAACACACACTCTGATAATTCATTGGTTTTCCACAATTTAATATTGATATACATGAGTATTTTTCCCCAATAGTAAACATTATAGGAATTTGTGTCTCTATTATTATTTTTAAAAATAAAATCTAAATCAAATCAAAGGAATTAAGTCTCTTGAGATGCTCTCTTACCATTTTGAAATTTGCTTCATTCCATCAGCCTTCTAAGGTAATTCACTAAAGAGAAGGTTACCTTTTTTTTCCCTTTTCCTTTTTTTTTTTTTTTTTCTGAGATGCTCCCTCTCAGAGTTCACTGACTCTTACAGGATAAAATGCAATGGGGATTCATGAACTTTGCATTGTGCAATATATCCTGGAGAGGAGAAGTAGATGGTATGTGATACCTATAATATCCAGATAAAAACAGAGAAGTTTCCTCTACATGCTAATATTCAGGAGAAGAGACACCTATTAGAAATTTATGGTCAAGGTGAAGTAGGGTAAGAGAGATATCCTTTGGAAGGATGATCCTGTCGAATAATCCTAATTCAAGTTTGGAATTAGAAGGCTAGTCTCTTCCTTAACCATAGAAAATAAATTCTGGTACAGCCACTCAGAGTCCAGTCTTGTCTGATCTAGTCAGATCATTTAGTGTCCTTTGTAAAAGGTCTTTAAAATTAATGAGTCCCCAAAGAGGAGGAATTTCCCCAATGGTTTCCCCTCAAACTGAACCCAGCTAGAGAAAAGTATTTGAGGAAAATTATTTTCTGAGTTGACGAACTCAGCCAGTTGCCAATGGGCAACTCTTCCGTGTGGCCACTGTAGACATTTACTATCCGAGAATTCCATGAGGGTCTCCTCATTCCTTTCCTGTACCCGCCAGGGAACTTTCTGACGTTGTGTTCCAGACAGTTTCCCAGTGAGCATTGTTGAATGCCCACGTTCATTTCAGCCTGAACTCATGGCGTATGTGCGATGCACTAATTCAGCACTAGCCTAGGCATCTGGGGATCTAGAGTATAGTTACAGCTCTGCCACGGGGTTCCTTCATCTTTGGCAAATACTGAAGCTCTAACATGGGCTCCTCATCTGGGGTGCGAGGTCATTGATTAATAGACATCATGGACCCTTTCAGCTCTAAACTTCTATGAATGGTGGGTGCCTTTTTCTTGAGAAGTAGAAAATTTATGAAGGATTTTTCCATAATCATTCCTTCTGGTCTATGGCCTCATTTCCTCTTATCTTACTTGTTTTTGTTTCTTGATTAACTTTTTTCTCTGCTGATACTTTCTTAGTCATTAAAAGGTGGTGTTTTGTTTTGTTTTGTAATTATAGTTACGTTTCCAACTCTGCCTTGCCATGTTTTTCTTATTTGTTTCTCCCTTCCCACCTCCCTCCAGACTTCATGGACTTAAAATCACATACCTTCTCATCATTCCTGCCATTTATTTTTAGCCACGTTGGGCCTCCTTGTCTGATGTCCATTATCAAAACCACACTCAGATATCACCTCACGCCAGTCAGAGTGGCCAAAATGAACAAATCAGGAGACTATAGATGCTGGAGAGGATGTGGAGAAACGGGAACCCTCTTGCACTGTTGGTGGGAATGCAAACTGGTGCAGCCACTCTGGAAAACAGTGTGGAGGTTCCTCAAAAAATTAAAAATAGACCTACCCTATGACCCAGCAATAGCACTGCTAGGAATTTACTCAAGGGATACAGGAGTATTGATGCATAGGGGCACTTGTACCCCAATGTTTATAGCAGCACTCTCAACAATAGCCAAATTATGGAAAGAGCTGAAATGTCCATAAACTGATGAATGGATAAAGAAATTGTGGTTTATATACACAATGGAGTACTACGTGGCAATGAGAAAGAACGAAATATGGCCCTTTGTAGCAACGTGGATGGAACTGGAGAGTGTGATGCTAAGTGAAATAAGCCATACAGAGAAAGACAGATACCATATGGTTTCACTCTTATGTGGATCCTGAGAAACTTAACAGAAACCCATGGGGGAGGGGAAGGAAAAAAAAAGGTTAGAGTGGGAGAAAGCAAAAGCATAAGAGACTCTTAAAAACTGAGAACAAACTGAGGGTTGATGGGGGGTGGGAGGGAGGGGAGGGTGGGTGATGGGTACTGAGGAGGGCACCTTTTGGGATGAGCACTGGGTGTTGTATGGAAACCAATTTGACAATAAACTTCATATATTGAAAAAAAATTACATAAATGATGTGGAATTCTGAAAAAAAACAATACATTTTTAGTCAATATGTAACAAATATTTATTGAACTCCTGCTCTGAGGTAGGCCCTTCTTCCAACTCTCGGGATACTTCAGTGTACAAAATAGACAACTATTTTGTCCTCACAGAGATTGTGTTCTTGGAGAGGGGAAAACAGATCACAAGCAATAAATAAGAATACGCACATTTGGGGCACCCAGGTGGCTCAGTTGGTTGAGCGTCCGGCTTCGGCTCAGGTCACGATCTCATGGTTGGTGGGTTCCAGCTCCGTGTCGGGCTCTGTGCTGGCAGCTCAGAGCCTGGATGGAGCCTGCTTTGGATTCTGTGTCTCCCTCTCTCTCTGCCCTCCCCTGCTGATGCTCTGTCTCTCTCTCAAAAATAAATAAACATTAAAAAAAATACGCACGCTAAATTTTTCTTAATGTTTATTTATTTTAGAGAGAAACAGAGAGTGAGCAGGGGAGAGGCAGAGAGGGTGGGAGACACAGAATCTGAAACAGGCTCCAGGCTCTGAGCTGTCAGCACAGAGCTTGACACGAGGCTCAAACCCACGAACCGTGAGATCATGACCTGAGCTGGTGTCGGAGGCTTAGCAGACTGAGCCACCCAGGCGCCCCAAGAATACTCACATTTAATAACATGCCAGAAGGGTGGGTGCTATAGAGAAGAAGGAGAATGGGATAAGGGTAATGGGAAAGAGAGCAGAAGAGAGTGATGTTCTAGGCAAGACGGGTGCAGAGGGCTGTTCTGCGTTCCAGGAAGGCTTCTGCGAGGCAATGAACAGATCTACGAAATGATGTGCCAGCCACAGGGAGGGAAAAAAAAGGTTAGGGCAGAGGCAACTTCACGTGGAAAGGTCTTCCCTGAAGCCAAAATAAGCAAATCAGATTTTTCCATAAAGGTCCAAGATATCTAAAATCTATGTGAGTGAAGAGAGCTTGCCTTTTATATTCGTGGCAATGGCCAAGTAAATCTGTGCTGGTTCTTATGACTGAATGGGTTGGTAAGTGCATATGGGGGCTGTACTCAGACCCATTTTCCTTTCTGTCCCACACAGATACATTTATTTGTTCAGATGACCTCATTCCTAGAAACATCTTTTACATCCTTGTCATAGTTTCCACATAACTGTAGGTTATAAACGTTTCTCTTTTTAGAAATTTTTTGTAACATTTCCTTTTATTTTTGAGAGAAAGAAACCGAGCGCGAGCGGGGGAGGGGCACAGAGAGAGGGAGACACAGACTCCGAAGCAGGTGCCAGGCCCTGAGCTGTCAGCACAGAGCCGGAGGCGGAGCTCCAACCCATGAACTGTGAGATCATGACCTGAGCCGAAGTCGGACACTGAACTGACTAAGCCACCCAGGCGTCCCAACATTTTTCTTTTTAAAGGTCATGTTCATACTTATACTTTTTGTGACTACTTAATAGTATTGATGTTCCACAATTTATTAAACTATTCCCTAATACTGGACATTTAGGGTGTTTTAATTTTTATTTTTTACTACTTCAGATAAATATATAGCTAATATAGACCATTTGATTCCTTTAGTCATCCTATAAACTTTCTTATTGCCCCTACAGTTAATTTACACGGATATTTTTATATGATTTAGAAGGTAATTATGATGTATGATACACTTCACATGTGTTAAGAGGATAAATATCATGTTGTGTTCTTACCACAATAATTTTTTTTTGTTTTTAGTTTTTAGAATCACAAGACATTTTTTTAAAGGGCAGCAAGAGTATTTTGAAAACATCAGGAAAAGCTTTACAGAAATCAACTTTGAAAAGTTCATGCTTTACATTTGCCAACGATGGCATCTAATTAACTCAATTATGATAAATAAAATATACATGATCTTGATAGACTTATTTTCTTTTTATGGGCACTCCTTGATAAACTCCCAGCTCCTGGAGTTTGGTAGAATCAGCCGCAAGTTCAATACTACATAATCAAGCACACTCCACAGTAACTGCAACGACAAACTGGTCCAAAGCTTAGCAGCAGGAACCTTGCAGCGTCCGTGGTTCCGATGCAGGGGTAATGGCTCATAACACTGCTAATATTTTCTGAATGTTTTCTCTATGCCAGGCAATTGTACTAATTTTAAATATATGTAAATACATGAATACGTTAAAAACCATGGTACCAAGCGAGATTACTTTAGGAGGGGAGGGAAATCAGAAAGAAGGCCAAGGACTGAGCACCAACATTTGAATGTCAGGACAATAAAGAGAGTCCAGCCAAGGACAATGAGGAGGATGAATATAAGGACAGGGAGGTTTAATGAAGTACCATCCACATGTCCATCATTGTGAATTTATGATTGCAACAACCGCATTTCTTCTGATCTGGGTATCTGAGGGGGTGGCTGGCAATGCATGTGGTGAAGAACTGCACCAAGAATAGAGCAATGAGCAGAAGAGAGTTTATTCCCTCTGCAAGGGAGGAGAGGGGCCAGACATCAAGAGGAATGTCGACCCTGAGTTTCTGTTAGGCTGGGCCTTTAAACGTTTTCTAAAAAATTTTTTTAATGTTTATTTATTTTTTGACAGAGAGAGAGAGAGAGAGACAGAATGTGAGCAGGGGAGGGGCAGAGAGAGAGGGAGACAGAGAATCTAAAGCAGGCTCCAGGCTCCGAGCTGTCAGCACAGAGCCCGACGTGGGGCTCAAACTCACAAGCGGTGAGATCATGACCTGAGCTGAAGTCGGATGCTTAACTGACTGAGCCACCCAGGAGCCCCTAAACGTTTTTTTTTAATTTTCTTAATTTTGGAGAGACAGAGAGAGAGCATGAGCAGGGGAGAGGGGCAGAGGGTAAGAGAGAGAGAGAGAGAGAGAGAGAGAGAGAGAGAGAGAGAGAGAAAGAATGAATCCCTGCTCAGTGTGGTGGCTGACATGGGGCTTGATCCCACAACTCTGGATCATGACCAGAGCCAAAATTAAGTGTTGGATGTCAACCGACTGAGCCACCCAGGCACCCCTAGGCTAGGCCTTTTAAGGGGTTTTAAGGATGTAAGAGGGTTGCAGCTGTGCCCATGTGGCAAAGTGAGTGGAGGGATCCACTATTGGCCGGGTAGAGCAAGAGGTGACCAGTTCCTTGGGGGAACTCCGTATGGGGCTCGTCTGCGACGTGGGTTGTGGTCCAGCTAGAAAAGAATATGTTTTGTAGTTGTGGTCTATTTTCTGAGACTGGGAGCACCATAACGCAGAAAAACAAAGAGTTGGGGCCAAGTACAGATGCCTGTGAGCTTTGTCTGGAAGTTTGACTGGGGAGCAGGCTTTGAATAGAACCTTTTCAACATCCAAAATATATTTTAAGTGCCACATACCCAAAACACAATTCTTGATTTTCCTCACTAAATTTTACTTTCTCCTAGGAGTCTCAGTTTTAGTAGATGGCATCTCATTACATTTTTAGAAGTCAAAAAAAAAAAAAATTGAAGTCTTCCTTGACTCCCCTCTTTCACTCACACCCCACATCCCGTCTGTACAAAATTCTATTGGCTTTACCTTCCAAAGACATCAGAAATGTGATTCCTTGCCTAGATTGTTACAACAGATGCCTAACAAGACTCTGGTCCCCTGTTTTCTCTCAAATAGCGTATTTTCTACTCCACAAGCAGAGTGATTTAAAGTGTAAGCCTGATAATGCTCCCACTCCACTCAAATCTCTCCCGTGGCCTTGTACCTTACTTAGGGCGAAATCGAAGCTCTTACTATGGTCTATACATTGCTTCACGATTCTGACTTTGTGTAATTTCTTATCTCCTTTCATATCTTATCTCCTACCATACCACCATCTGTTGCTTTCTGCTTCACCCTGTGTCTAAAGTAAAACAGCCTCCTTGCTGTTTGGCTCACCAGGCATTGGGCACTTCGTTCTGGAAAGAGTAATAGAGCATATTGATTAAGTGGGTGGACTCAGATGCTCTGTTTCCTGGGTTTGATCTCTGGTTATGCTTCTCACCATTTTTTTTTAAAACCTTGTATAGTAATTTAACCTTTCTGTGCATCCGTTTCCTTATCTATGAATTGGGGATAATAATGATATGCCTCTTCTAAAGTTTTGGAAAGGATAAATGAATAAAACCATGTAAGTGATCATGAAGGGGTCAGCTATCATCATCATTGTCATCATCATCATCGTCATCATCATCATCATCATCACCATCGTCATCCATGAAGCAGAAAAGGACTAGGACTTGATAGCATATCCACAAGAAGTTTATAGCTTTAAGTTTCTTTCTTCTTTCTTTTTTTTTAAGTTTATTTACTTAGGGGCGTGTGGGTGGCTCAGTCGGTTAAGCATCCGACTTCAGCTCTGGTCATGATCTCGCAGCTTGCGGGTTCGAGCCCCGCGTCGGGCTCTGTGCTGACAGCTCAGAGGTGGAGACTGCTTCGGATTCTGTCTCCCTCTCTCTCTGCCCTCCCCCCCACTCACTCTGCCTCTCTCTGTCTCTCTTTCTCAAAAGTAAATAGAACATTTAAAAATAGAGAGAAAGACACTAGAATTCTCTCTCTCTCCACAATATGAGGTGACGACGAGAAGACAGGAAACCAGGAAGGGTGTCCTCACTAGACGCTGACACATTGATTGATCTTGGACTTACAGCTTCCAGAACTTTGAGAGATAAATTTTGGCTGTTTAAGCCACTCAGCCTGTGGTGTTTTGTTACAGCAGCCCACACCAACTAAAACATATATGTTCTGTTAATCATTTCTGTAGGTTTAGGTAGAATGGGAAAGGTTTCCTTTAAAATCATTGCACTCATTACTACTAACAAATATTATAAACTAAACACACTTCTTTCACCTCTAGATACCTTAAATGGCTGAATATCAAAAAGAAGGAATTCTCTCAGGTAAATTTACCCTTTCATTGTTGCTGCTGATCCCCTCAAGCTTGAATCTATTTGATGAGTCAGCAGAACACCCCAAGGAAGTGTGGAGAAGATGCTGGAAGAAACTCTCATAACATCACTTGGGAAAATAGCCCCTCCAATTCTCTTCCTTTATTTTCCTTCTGGGGCCCCCAAATAACGACGATAATGATAGGAGCAATAATAATACAACAATGGTTGATATCATGCTTATAGGGCTTATTGTAAAACCTGCCGGAATTCATTTAATCCTTAAATGATTCTTTCAGCTACGTTTATTGTAGTCTCCATTCGATTAAAAATAAAATCAAAGCACAGAGGGCTTAAGTGATTCTTTCCTTGTCACACATGTAGAAAGAGGCAAACCCAGGTATCGTGGCTCCGGGGCCTGTGCTGTGCCACAAATCTTCTTCATTGCCTCTCGGTAAACTTTCAGATAACCACTTCTTTAATTATGTAACTAATTAGGGATTATTGACTGTAGAATGCCACTGATAAATGAACGTGTTACTAAGAAGTTAATTACTACCTAAAATTCTAGGGGATATCGAGAATATTTAAAAAGACACAAAAATCGTCTTCTTAAAAGCTCCAGACAGGTGAAAAGATAACAAAGTATTATCAGAATATAACTGGAAGGAAAACAGGAATTCACTAAGGCAAATGAGCATGGAAGCTACTGTCACTTTTCCCAGAAAATAAAGCTTATTTGGAGGACGTGCATTGTGAGGTAGAGGGTATAAACAATATTCTTTCATACAATAATTGTCTAGCCAATACTTTATTAAGGGGAAATTGGTTCATTAACATATTTTCATTTCTCCATAAAATACTATATACTAAACAATCCTTTTCTGATTGTTCTGTTTGTCCCTAACTCTCAGGATCCTTTTCTGCCCTGTCGTGCTCTACAAGTCTAGTTTCTGAGAACCGAATCATTCAGTCTACACTGCCCTCTTGCTTCCAGTTGGGTTTGGCCAATGGGAGACAGGGCAAGGGGTGGGTTGGGAGGGTGCAAGCAGAGAGAGGCGGGGCTATTTATCTCCCTGCTCTCTCCTTGCATGGCTGGAGTCCTGTCAGTTGTTGCCTTTCCCCCCCTAAAGCCCTGAAGGTACAGTTTCTACCAAGTGTTTTCTCTCAATGAACGTAGCTCTTACTGGTCTCTGATAATACTGTACCACCTTATGTCTGTGAGGTCCAGGAGCGATCGTGGCTTCTTTCTATTGCTAGACTGGTGTGTGTTGCCACTCTTATAGGTTCCTTTACTTCAATATGTAATCTTTTTATTATTATTATTTTTTCAGTTAAAATCTATTGAATGAGCCCTCTCTTTCCAGCCGATAACCAAGAGGCAGTATTATACTTGTCACTTTCTGTTGTTATGCACATTTGTTAATTTCCTTTCTAGAAGAGAATTAGTGAGTAAAATAGTAGACAAATTTTAGAGGTCTCTGGCACACATAGCTTAATAAATTAGATAATTTATATCATTTTTAAAAGATGACTTATTAACTAGGATAAATTCCAGTTGCACGGAGATTGGTATGAGCTGGAACCAAATCCTTGCCTGAAGGTTGTACCCTCCCCTAGTTGCTCTGGGAGAGGCAATTCCTGGCAAGAACTCTCCCCAGGGTCCCCTTCATTTCACGGTTCCTCAGGGTGTAGATAAGTGGGTTGAGCAGTGGGGTTCCCAATGTGTACACCAGTGAAATGAACTGGTCTTGCTTGGGGTAGTAGCTGGAGCTGGGGCGCAGGTACATGAAGGCACAACAGCCATACTGCAGCAGGACCACGGAGAGGTGGGAGGAGCAGGTGGAGAAGGCCCGGTGGCGGCCAGCTGCCGAGTGGATCTTGAGCACAGCAGCCACAATGAAGGCATAGGAGGTGGCGATGAAGAAGAAAGGCATGGCAATGGCCAATGTCGCCTCCACCAGCACTACCCGCTCATGGATGTGGCTGTTGGTGCAAACAAGACGCATCACCGGTGGCACATCACAAAAGAAGTGCTCGATAGTCCGCGCCCGGCAGAATGGCAGCGAGAAGATGAAGGCCACCAGCTGTATGGACAGGAACAAGCCAATGACCACAGAGGCCACGACCAAATGGACACAGAGAGTTAAAGTCACAGTGAGTGGGTACTGCAAGGGGAAGCAAATAGCAACATACCGGTCATAGGCCATGGCAGCCAAGAGGAAGCAGTCAGCACTACCAAGCCCAATGAAGAAGATCATCTGAGTGGCACAGCCCAGGAGGGTGATGGTCTTCTCTGACTGGAGGACGTTGGTCAGGATGTGCGGCACCACCACAGCAGTGTAGCATAGTTCTATTCCCGAGAGGCTGCCCAGGAAGTAGTACATGGCTGTGTGCAGGCGTGCTTCCGTATGGATGGCCACCACAATGAAGACATTCCCACCGATGATCAAGATATAAACCAGGCTGACTCCAAGGAAGAACAAGACCCGGAGCTCTGGGGGAGATGGATAGGCCAGGAACACAAATTCCATCAACAGTGAGTGATTTCCCCAGGTCATTGAGCTAAGAGAGAGGATCTCTGCTGAGAGTTACAAAGCAGGAGGGAAAATAAGACCAATGATATATTTAGTTCACACTCTGAGCCATGTTCTAATTTGATCAGGTCTGATGTTAGAAACTTCGAATTGAGACTAATTCTCTCTTTCCCTCTTCTTTTACCAAGTCTTTTCACATAAATATCTACAGCTCTATAACTTAATTTCTAAGTGCCAAGAGTTGGCCTGAATTGTATAAGATTTTTTTTTTTTTAAGAAAAAGAGGCAGAGGAAGTTTGTGGCATTCTCAACAATTTTTAGGAGAAGGGGAATGCAAATTAATTCTCTCAGTAAATTCATAAGAAAGTGTCAAGGAATTCTTGAAAGCAGGGGTCAGTCATTAAGATGAGGGTGGGAAGCTATTCATTCATTCACTCATTCATTCACATATTTATTTACACCCAGTGCCTCCTGAGGGATTGACTCGGGAATATATGGATGTAACACTGAAAATCCAATCATAAGATGGAAATTGAAGAAAGTAAACAATGCTCATGGAGAGCTCACACAGGTCTGAGATGGACAGGGTCAGGGATGAGCCTCCCGCTCCTGGTTTCTCAATTCATACCCAATCAAGAGAAGTGCAGGAATTGAAGGAAATGGAAATTTATCATAGGGCTCCTCCCAAGCAGACTCCGCGCCATCAGCACGAAGACCAATATGGGGCTCCATTCCACGAACCGTGAGATCTTGACCTGAGTCGAAATCAAGAGTCGGATGCTCAACAGACTAAGCCACCCAGGTGCTCCTCAACCTTCCCATTTTTGACATTAATTATTTATGATGAGCTTTGAAGAAAAATCGTAAGCCAGAAGCACCACACTAGTACAAATTGTCCACATAGACCCAGCTCTGTGTCACAAGCATAGGGAGAAATGTGACTAGACTGTCACAGATGTTCAGAGCACCTGGGGCACGAATGACTCTGTTGTTTTTCCAACAGCTGATGAGTAGTGTCCAGTTCCTATCAATTCTCTTTTCTTCTTCTGAACTTCGGTCATGCTCTGAATGATTTCTAATATTACCTGTCCTATTCAATATTTTATTAAAATATGAGGAGTAGGGGCAGTGCATCTGTGTGAAATCAGTTTTGAATTAAATGATGTGGTTTGAAAAATCTCACGTCCTGGCTCTGTGATGCTGGGCGATATATAATTTCTCTGAGTCTTAGTTTCTTTACTTGACAATGGGGATAATAATTATACTTAGTTCTGAGGGTTTTTGTTTGGATTAAAAGAGTTCATTATGTAAAGTATCTACCACAATGCATAGTTCATCACAAGAGCAGCTCAATAACAGATAACCATCATTATTATCCACAAGTTCAAGGGCAGACATCTGCCCTTATTTACATTTTCATCTCCCATATCACCAAGCCTAATGTACAAATTATAGGCACTTGATAAATACGTGTTGTACGGATAAATATACTATGAAAAGTATGTCATTTATACTTTTGTTTTAACTTTCTCTTTCACTTTTAAGGTGATTTCATGATCAAATCATCCATTTAAGAGCCCGCACGGAAAACAACTTGGTAACCAACATTAGGGCTGCACTGTGGAAAATACCCTGTCACTAGGGAACATAACAAGTAGAAGGCTATAACAAACACATCTAGGGCTAGTTTCCCACTTATATTTGATAGAGGGCTTTGGAATCTGTGTGATAATGATGACTTTAGAGAATTTTATGATAGCCATACTTCTGTCATTTTAATAGTGCTGTCCAAGATCTATAATAAAATATTTATAAAAGAGTTATCTATAGGTCATTAATTCTTAGTGCTGGAGAGGACCTCAGAAATTACCTAGTTCAGTCCTCTGTCAGATGCTTGAATTTTCCATACAACACCTGAACATCGGGTCCGCTTCAAAGCCAGGGGAATGTCATTACTTCTTAACTTGGTTGCTTTGTTGTTGGATAGCATAATTCCCTAAAATTCTTTTCTTGTAATGGCTGAAACCTGCCTCAGTAACCTCTACATTCCATTCTGTTCTATGGCATGGGGCCATTGTTTCATGAAACACTTATGGAACTAAGAGCTTTTATCATGCAGCCCTAAATTTTCTCCCATTTTCCTTTTGGTATTCCTTGAACGACATAGTTTTGTTACGTCTCAGTTTCAGCTCTGGAAATGCTTTCATTTTTGTTGTTGTTGCGTTCTGTTTTGTGTTTGAGAGAGAGAAAGCATGAGCGGAGGAGGGGCAGAGGGAGAGAGAGAGAGAGAGAGAGAGAGAGAGAGAGAGAGAATCTTAAGCAGTCTTCACACTCAGCCTGGAGCCTGACACAGGGCTCAATCCCATGACCCTGGGATCATGACCTGAGCCGAAATCAAGAGTCAGATGCTCAACCAATGGAGCCACCCAGGCTCCCTGGAAATGTTATAATTTTAAATAACTTACTTAGAAGTATACTGCATGGGACAGATCACAAGGATGGTCAAGTATAAAGAGATCTGGGTATCAGTATCTGTCCATTGACAGTCTATTGCTTCAGACTAACCAAAATTAGATTCATCCAGTTGTTTGTGTTTCATTGTTTTAATAGTCTCCTCAGACATGGACTGAGGTAGCTCCCTGGATGCTAAAACCCTAAACATTATTTTTTCATTTTCAGAGAAGCAAAACATGTTCATCATGTTTATACTTATATTTATATTAAATATATTATGTATTTAATAGATATTAATTAATGTAATTATATTATATTATAATTATATTATATAACTATAATTATATGTTATATAATATAATTAATATAATATATAATAATATAATATAATATAAATATATTAAATATATTTTATATGTATGCCATAAAAATTTATGTACATAAAAGTCTGATTCAATGCTGTAAAGAAGTGTGTCATAAGATTAAACAACATGTGTCTCTGACCTAGTTTGTGATTAGGGGATTCGGAAAGGCTTCCTAGAGGAGTAATATTCAAGCTTAAATCTGAAAAATAGAATTAATCAGGAGAAGAACGACAGGCAGAGTAATGGGGTCCATATTCCGGACAGATGAAAAAGTAGATTTAATGTTCAAAGAGAGTGAAACTTATTGTAACCACATGTCATCAACTTGTTTTTCCAAGTTGTTACTAAACATGTGGCATGGGACAGAGGCAAGAGTAGAGACAGCACTCCAGCATCGTGCCCAGAAATCTGCCCAGGCTGGCATCTGTTCATGAATCCACACCTATCTCGGTGGCTGCAAGTCACAGCCCACATCCTATCTACATCTTCCTTCTTACCTCTCCAGCCAGGCCAGCCCCATGTGGCAAGAGTGTCTGAGAAACCTTGCCCATGTGCATTCTGGAAATACAAGAGTCCAGACGGCAGTGGCTCTCAAATTGTGGAGTTAGCATTGTGCAAAACAAGGGGGTTAGCAGATTTGGTGATACCATACCCCAGGCAGAATCTCAAGCTATTATTAATAGCGATGTCACTGGGGCAGATCAACTCACATTAATGTCTGTCTCCTCATGTTCCAAAAGCATAAATAATAATACTCACCTAATGGAGTTGTGATGGAATTAAATGGCATAAAGTATTTAGAACCCTTGGTTTGATGTGTGAAACCTATTAAGTTGCATAATAAATGTTAATTCTTCTCTCCTTTCTTCGGATCTGTTAAAAGGATATTAATAATACCTGCTTCATAGCAGAGGATTAAATGAAGTACCTTACAAGAAAAGGACTTTTATTAATTCCTTAAACCTTCTCCAAACTTACATTAGCCATCCCTTCAATATTTTTTAGGCTAAGATTAGTTATTACCATTTTAATCAGAAGAATAGGCCTTCCAAGTGAATTTAGAGGAACACGATAAGCCGTGGGCTGAATGAGCTCTAAAATCTTGGAGTCTCTACTTGTAGAGCCATTACTTGCTTTTCTAGCCTGGTGTCAGTGGGTACCTGGTATGTTGTAAATCTAGAAGGAGACAGAAACAGACTTCTTCTTACCTTTATCATGAGAAGGAGGAGGGGTGTACCGAGCCGGTCTCCTCAGGTCTAGTCGTAAGAGACGGAAGAGAGCAGGTGAGGGCTGTTTGCTCTGGAGAGAGAGAGGACCATGAGGCCAGAAAGTTGGCCCCGTGGGATGGAAGCTTTAGCAACCTTCCCAAGGAAATTTGCCGAAGGAATAAATTGCTCTGCTCTCTAGGGCCTTAGTCCATAAATTCTGTCTCTCCCAGGAGGTGGTTTGATGACTGTTGATCTCTCCTGTGACCAGATAATGAGTCCAAGCCAAAACTGTTCCTGCACTTGGGAGCTCCCATCAATGGAAGATCTGCAGTGAGCTTGTCAAAGTGAAGACTAGTATTAAACCCTTTATCAACACTCTCAGCGTCCCATATAATTTCCTGAGAAATAAGACAGTCCCTAATCAAGGTCATTTGTGCTTCCTGTTTCAAGTAGTTGACTCCCACCAGATTGTCATAGCTGGGTCAGCTCAAGTCCCAAGTTATTATTGCCCTGGGGAACTGAGACCATATTTTGTATTTTAGGGGTGTCTGGGTGGCTCAGTCGGTTAAGCATCTGACTTCAGCTCAGGTCATGACCTCATAGTTCAAGGGTTCGAGCACCACATGGGGCTCTATGCTGACAGCTCAGCTCCTGGAGCCTGCTTCAGATTCTATGTCTCCCTCTCTCTCTTCCCATCCCCCACTCACACTCTGTCTCTCTGTCTCTCTCAAAAATGAATAAATGTTAAAAAAATTATATTTTCTATGAAAAAGGGGGACCTGGTAACCTTGGTTATATATAAAGGAATGAATTGAGGGGAAATACTAGACAGACATTTAACTTTCCTCTGTCACCTATTAATTATATCTTTTTTTAACGTTTGTTTATTTTTGTGAGAGAGAGAGAGACAGAGCATGAACAAGGGAGGGACAGAGAGAGAGGGAGACACAGAGTCTGAGGTAGGCTCCAGGCTCTGAGCTGTCAGCACAGAGCTTGATGCGGGGCTCGAACTCACGGACAGCAAGATCATGACCTGAGCCGAAGTTGGACACTTAACTGACTGAGCCACCTAGGCACCCCTCCTCTGTCACTTCTTAAATAATTTCCTTACTGTGGTCTTCCAGAATTTGAAGAAACCATACGTTTTCACTCAGTGTACCATACAGGCTTGTAAGTTTGATCATGTCCCTGCTCAGATATTACTTTACCATATTAAACTTGCTAATTTTTAATATCTTTCCCCTTATTGCCTTTCTTTCCCTCATCTCCATTGATCTCCTAGTTCTTTCACAGTGGAACATACTTTTGATATGTTCGTTTTGATACCCAATAATAACACAGACTTAGGGTTCACTCATTTAAAGTTTGGTTCATCATTGGTTGACTAATTAAACAAATATTTATGTAATATGGTCTGCCCATCACTGGTCTAAGTCTGGGCACCAAGATGGATAAGACAAACAAGCTTCCTGCTGTCATGGGCTTATGCTGTCGCTAGTGAAACAGACAATACACATGGTAAATAAGTCAGTTAGGTATCAGATAGTGATGAGTCCCATGACGCAAATCTAACAGGTTGAAGAGCTAGAGAGTGGCTGGATGAGGATGATCAGAAGCCTCTTCTTTAAGGAGGTGATGTTTGACCTGAAAGATGAATGATGCGAAGAAGCAATCCATGAAATATGGGATTAAAAAAAAATTCAAACACAGGGAAATACAGTTGAAGGTAGTAAAGAACTCAAAGCTGGAAGAAAAAAAACGCAACATGCCTAAAATAAAAAAAATATTGAAATTTAAGCATATCCAGGCATATGGATATTGGAAATCCTATCATTCAGAGACCTTCATTGAGAAAATGAGACGTGGAGAAGTGGCCTGATTTGTATAGCGTCCAAAAAGTCAGTGGCAAAAACGGGACTAACTTGGTTCTTCTGATTTCATCTAATAATGTCCGCTGACTATTGAACATTAAAACCAGGTGGCTCTTCAGGATCCCAAGGGAAGTGAGTAGAGAATAAGTATCTATTTTTAACGATCAGCACACTGCTTTCTATAACTCCTTAGGCCAAGGATTTAATCTTTTTCTAAAGATGAAAACTAATCAGAGTGAGAATTTTTTGAGATTGAATATATTTCTAAGAGCTAAATGACTGCATATTTTGAAGTAATACTTTGTATGATGAGTTTCTAGTGAATAAAATGTTGTTAAAAGGATTTCCTCACATTTTTCTAATATAGAAATGTAAATAATACCACTGAGATTAGAAGTTGCATCAGAGCCTTTCTTTGTCATTTCCTAGGCTGTTGTGGTCATTTCAATGTATTATCTTGGCTAGGCTAAAGTCCCTAAATATTTGGTCAAACACCAGTCTAGATGTTACTTGTGA
Source organism: Panthera tigris (assembly GCF_018350195.1). Lineage (NCBI taxonomy): Eukaryota > Metazoa > Chordata > Mammalia > Carnivora > Felidae > Panthera > Panthera tigris. Next base: position 102,255,515 of record NC_056669.1, read on the forward strand.
AGATATTTTTAGGTGAGATTAACAATTTAATGAGTAGGATTTGAGTAAAGCAGACTATTATCTGTTATGTGGATGAGTCATATCTAATCAGTTGAAAGCCTTAAGAGGAAAGAACACTGAGGTGCCCTGAATAAGAGGGAATTCTGCCTCTAGACTGCCTTCACATTCAAGCTGAGACATCAACTCTTCCCTTGGTCTTCAGCCTGCTGGCCTACCCTGCAGAGTTTGAACTCACTAGACCCACAACTGCATGAGCCAATTCCATAAAACAAGCTTTTCCTCCCTCCCACCCCTCCATGCAACCTATTGGTTCTGCTTCCTGGAGAACCCTGATTAATACAGTTTTTTATCCCAAGAGTGGTTCTAGAGGAACAGAATATTAAGGATGAGTTTTCAGAATTGGTTCTGGGGTTTGTGGAATTGGCTCACTGATCTGATAAGAGTTAAAGGCACTAAAGACTCCACTTCAAGTTGTAAAGGGAACACTGAGTCTATAGTGTGATGCAGCAACAGAGATATGCAAAATATCACCACTGGATACAGCTAAGTCAGTACTTATGGAAGCCAGGTTTTGGGTGACCATGCACATGATACCTTCAGATATTTTTGTCCAAGTGATGACTATAATGAGATTGGCTGTTTGCTTCTAAATGCACTAGAGTAAGTGGGAAAGAAAAGGTTGAGCCCGGTGACTCAAAGTCTCAGCTCTACTATTTCATAAATGACCTGAAAACTTCCATGCCTGCCTGAAAGAGACCAGTGTATTCTGTAGTTGTGAGCTGAGGTTGCTGAAAAACAAACCCAGAATCTCATTCTGTGAGTGGCTGATTTACAATGTAAATTGGATTCTTAGCCTCTCAGGGTTTCCTCCTGACATTTGAAGACATTAGCTGGGAAGGAATGGGATCCTGAAAATTGGAATGAGGATATACAGGATAATTTCTGATGATTCTGGGGGCATAGAACCCCTAAATTCTGATGAGTCTTCTTTGGCAGTAGAACAAGGCATACCACTCCCACTGAGGAGATTAATCCTGCCTTACCTATAATGGCCTCCCCTGAGGGATTTGCCTTGTGAGACACTGCTCGTTCTCCATAGGATGGACTCCCATCGCCCCTCTTTGCTTCTTGACCTATAACTAGGCCCAAGTCCCAGCAGGCCCTGAAAGATGGGGTACAAAGTCTATCATTTAAAAAAAATTTTTTTTACACTTATTTATTTTTGATAGACAGAGAGAAACAGAGCACAAGTGGGGGAGGGGCAGAGAGAGAAGGAGACACAGAACTGAATCAGGCTCTGGGCTCTGAGCTATCAGCACAGAGCCCGACGCAGGGCTTGATCTCACAAACCACAAGATCATGACCTGAGCCGAAGTCGGACGCTTAACCGACTGAGCCACCCAGGCGCCCCTACAAAGTCTGTCATATGAAGAGGTGCATTACATTGTAAAAGAAATACATGATTTTTTCTAATTTATAACAAACAAAAATCTGGGGAATGTGTGTAGAAATGGATATTAAATGTATGGGTTAATGATGGGAGGAACACAAAGTTGGATCAGGCTGGATTTATCAACATGGGTCTGCAAAGCATAGATTCTCAATTGACTTTGCAGCTTGGGGTGTTAGGGCTCTTAAAAGATTTGATTGTTTGGTTGAAACATGGGCCAGTAGGGGGGCTACACCAAAATAAGTTGAAATACGAGTCCTGCTTTGGTCTACTGTAGAGAAAACAATTGAAAAGCTTCAGGAGATTAGAAGTTAGAGTGGATTTGTCACTTAAGACCCGCTTACCTATCCCAAGAAAGTCCAGGAGACACAACTTTCCCCATGATTGTGGGAAACAAATTTATAAGGGGAGCCCCCAACATTTTTGAAGGCTGTGTGATTGCTTTTCTCTCTCTGTCAGAAATTTCAGTGAGATGTGCTGCCTCTAAATTGGGAAACCTAAATGCAATGGAAATACTTGGACCCCAGGGTGGCAAAGGCCAAGTGATGGTATTTACTTGTCAAAGGTAGGGTGGGTGTGGTTATTACACTGCACAGAGTCAAAGCAGTAATCAGAATAGTCTACTTCACAGAGACTTACGGCCTTGGCTAGTTGATCACAGTGCTCCTAGAAGTGAAAGGATGAGAAGTCTACTACATTCTTACTTGATATGTATGAGTGGAAGAGTTCCGGATCAAGTGAACAAAAGTGTAACTTGAATCATAAAACAGAGAGTCAATTCCCAGACTTGAGCTAGTTTGCAGACCTAGAACCCCTTGAATGAAGGGGGAGGCTGTGCCCTCATGGGGAAGGACCCTACTATGCTTCCAAAAATGTATATATGCTGTTAATCTTTTGCTCAGTCTTCCCCAAAGGGACCTAAACACTTTCAGCAACATGACTACATTGGGGGAAAGGAAATAATCAGAATTTCAGGTCTACTATACAATGGCCATGAACTGACACTAATTCCAGGAGACCCAGAAATCACCGTAGTCCCTAGTCAGAGTAGGTGCTTATGGAGACCAGGGGATCAAAGGACTTTTTAGCTCAGGTTCATCTCACAGTGGGTCCAGTGGGTCCCTAAACCCATCCTGTATTTCCCCCCCCCCCAGTTTGGGATGCTTACTTTCAGGAAGATTTGGCTTCTCTGCATACAATGCTTCTGCCAAAACTACATACTTACAGAATTCTTTATTTACAGTCACGGCATTTCATACGGCATAGTTTTTTGCTCAAGGAACTCACTTTCTAGTAAATGAAGTGATAATGGGCCCATGTTCGTGGAACTCACTGGTCTTACCGTGCTTCCCACCATCCTGAAGCATCTGGCTCGGTAGAATAGTGAATGACCTTTTGAAGATAATTACAGCACCAGCTGGCTGACAGTACCTTTCAGGGCTGAAGCAAGTTTCTCCAGGAGGCTTTATGTGCTCTAAATCAGCATATAGTATTATTTCTCCCGTAGCCAGGACTCATACTTCCCATAGCCAGAAATATAGTATTATTTCTCCCATAGCCAGGACTTGCAAATCAGTGGGTGGAAATGGGAATGGATTCTGGTCATCCACCAGCAAAATTATTCTTTTCTGTCCCCATGACATTATGCTTTGCTGGTCGAGAGGTCTCTGTACCAATGGGAGGAATGATTCCACCATGAGACACAACAATGATTCTATTGAACTGGAAGTTAAGACTGTCTCCTGGCCACTTTGCGCTCCTCATGACCCTGAATCAACAGGTAAACAAGGTATTACTGTACTGACTGGGGTAACGCCCTGATTACGAAGGGGAAATTGGACTGTTGCTTCATAATAGAGGTACTGAAGAGTGTCTTTCAAAGAGATCCCTTAGGGCATGTCTTAGTACTACCATGCCCTGTGGTTAAAATGGATGGGCCACTACAACAATTCAATTCAAGAAAGACTGTAAAAGTCCCAGACCTTTTGGGAAGGAAAGTTTGAGTCACTCCACTACATAAAGAACCATGGCAAGCTGGGATACTTTCTAAGGAGAAAGGGAATACGGAATGGGTATTGAAAGAAGGGATTTATAAACATCAGTTTTGAGCACATAACCATTTGCAGAAATGAAGACTGCAATTGTTAGGTGTGTTTCTTCTTTATTTTTTTTTTAAGGAATATGTTTGTGAGTATGTATGTGTGTATTTTCTTCCCTCTCTTATCCCATTAAAATATAACATAAAATGTATTAACTTTACATCATAGTATTTAACTTACAGAGTATAAAGGACAAGGGTGAACATCACCCAAAGACTTTGCATTCTCTTGGGGGGAAAAGTACATTTTCGGTTATAGACACTATAATTGTTATCAGGTTGGGTAGAAATATGGCTGTTATTGTCTTTATTTGGAGGTCAAGTATGGTCTAAGGAGATGAGTATGAATGCCAAGTTGACAAGGGGTGGATAGTGATGATTACTTTTATGAGTCAATTGGCTAGGCTATGGTACTCAGTTGTTTAATCAAATACCAGTCAAGATGCTGCCATGAAGGTGTTTTCAGATGTGCTGAACATGTAAATAAGTAGACTTTGTGCAGAGCAGCTTACCCTCCATAATGTGGATGGACCTCATCTAATCTCTTAAAGGTCTTGAAAGAAAAGGCTGAGACAGCCAGAAAAGGAAGGGATTCTTTTTCCATTGCCTTCAAACTCAAGATGGCAACTGATGCCTGCTGGAACTTTCAGCCTGTTGGCCTCGGCCGAACATTTTGGATTTGCCAAACTTCACAACTGTGTGAGCCAATTGCTTGCAAACACCTCTTTCTCTATCCTGTTGGTTCTGTTTCTCTGGAGAATGTTGACCAATACAGAGGATGACCGCTGGAGAGTTTGACCATGATACTTGATGACCCACTCTTGCTTTCCCAGAACTTAGGGGGTCTTATGTTGGCATAAGTTATTCTCAACACATGTTAACTCTCAGAGCAAACTGATTCTGCACCACCTTTCCTGACTTACTTGTACATTCCTGGATTGAATGTGGGAGCAGAGGTTAGACCCAACCACAGGACCTTGTAATGTACAAAAGAGGCTTGATGAAGGAAATAGGTGCATTAACCAGGTTATTACTTGTCATACTTTAAAGGTTTTTTTTTAAGCTTATTTATTTATTTGAGAGAAATAGAGAGTGTGAGCAGGGGAGGGGCAGAGAGAGACAGGGAGAGAGAGGATCCCAAGAAGGCTCCACTCTGTCAGTTCACAGCCCAACGCGAGGCTCAAACCCATGAACCGTGAGATCATGACCTGAGCCGAAATCAAGAGCAGGTCACTTCACCGACTGAGCCACCCAGGCAACTCTGTCATATTCTAAACACGAAACAAGAATAAGGCATTTTAGGTGAGATATCCTTATGAACATTTTCCAAGCAATCAGCTAATACCATTGCTTCTCAAGAGGAAGCTTCAAAGATAATAACATTGCTTCAGAATAAATGTAGACTTTTAATCCGTGGCTAAGTGAATAATAGCCTACAGAAATCTTGTCAATTTTCAGTTTTAAAGGCTCAGAGAACTTTAAAGACATGAAAGTGAACTGTAGCAAACAAGCATGTTAGGGACAGAAGAAATGAAAATCCAAACTTTGGAGAAATAAATATAAATCTGGCATTTGTGGGTAAGGGTTTCACTGTTGTCCTATGCTCAGGGACCTGTTTCAAGTCCCCCTGAAACTTCAGAGAGCTTCAGCTGTTCCTTTGCGACTGATGGCCTTTTTCAGGGCACCTTTGACATCCTTGTTCCTAAGGGTGTAAATCAGCGGGTTGAGTAGGGGGGTGATGAAGGTGTAGACTAGGGCAAACTGGCGGTCCTCATCCACCGACGAGCCCGATTGGGGACGCAGGTAGACCAAGGCACAGAAGCCATACTGCAGCAGGACCACGGTGAGGTGCGACGAGCAGGTGGAGAAGGCCCGGCGGCGGCCCTCGGCGGAGCGGATGCGCAGGATGGCGGAGGCGATGAACACATAGGACACACAGATAAGCAGGAAGGGGACGGTCAGCACGAGGATGCCCACCACGTAGAGCACGGCCTGGTGCACGCGGATGTCGGCGCAGGCCAGCCGCAGGACGGGAGGCACGTCGCACAGGAAGTGGTTGATTTCCCGGCGGTGCCCGCAGAAGGGCAAGGTGAAGATCAAGCAGGTGAGCTGCAGGGAGAGGAGGAGGGCCAGGCCCAGGGCGCACAGCACCATCCGGACGCACAGCTTCTGGGTCATGATGAGGGTGTAGCGCAGCGGGTGGCAGATGGCCACGTAGCGATCGTATGCCATGATTGCCAAGAGGAAGCAGTCAGCGCCGCCAAGCGTGAGAAAAAAGAACATTTGGGCCCCACAGCCAGCCAGCGGAATGGGTTTCCGGGCGCCCCAAAGGTTGGCAAGCATCAGAGGCACCACCACTGTGGTGTAGCTGATCTCTACGAAAGACAGGTTGCACAGGAAGAAGTACATGGGGGTGTGCAGAGAGCTGTGTGTGCGCACCGCCCAGACGATGGCCGCGTTGCCACAAAGGATCATCGAGTAGAGCAGGAGGAAGAGGAGGAAGAGGAGGGCCTGCAATTCGGGGACGGTGGTGAAGGCGCGGAACACGAACTCGGTGGGGCCAGATTGGTTGAGGACGGGGCTTCTGGCGAACATGTCCCCTGCAAGAGAGCGACAGAAAGGGCCGGATCTTCCTTCACTGAGTTGTTTTATTGTCCGAGTTAGAACAAAGGCACGTTTCGTGCAGAAAAAAATAACTCAATTCCTCAAATCATCTAGTTTGTTAAAAAAAAAACAAAACGAAAGCGAAGTGTTGGGTGTTGTGTGATATAAACGTCGTGAGAAGTAAAACAGTAAAACCCTGCGGTGTCTAAATAATTATTTCAAGTATTGTTTTATAAAGAACGGAAGTTTCCAATATAATTTTTTTTAATATATGAAATTTATTGTCAGATTGGTTTCCATACAACACCCAGTGCTCATCCCAAAAGATGCCCTCTTCAATGACCAATATAATTCTTAAGAAGTTTATTATGAAAAATAATTTTTAAGAGTACTCCAGACCTAAAACCTCTCAACTGATATGAAAAATATGAAAAATGGATAGGAGAAAGGAGAGAGAGGGAAAACTGTTAATTTTCTCACACTGTGTAAAGAGTGACTTATATTTATAGACTTTATATGATTAAAGTATAAACTTTATTGAGATGTGGGTGGTTAGAGAAAAGTTTATTCTTTATACATTCTTTAATATTTATTTATTTATTTATTTATTCATAAAATGTTTTTTATTTATTTTGAGAGAGGGAGGGAGAGGGAGGGGCAGAGAGAACGGGAGAGAGAGAAGCCCAAGCAGGTTCTGTGCTGTCAGCACAGAGCCTGACGCAAGGCTCGATCTCACGAACCTTGAGATCATGACCTGAGTGGAAATCAAGAGTTGGGTGCTTAACTGACTGAGCCACCCAGGTGCCCAATTCTTCAATATTTAATATTAATCACTTTAATATTAAACACAAAGAGAATGTATTTTTCCAAATATACATAATATAAACATATATGTCTTTTTCCAAAGTTAAAGAGAAAAATTAAAGAAGGAAGCTATTATTCAAAAGAAAAAAAGAACAAAATGGATACAGAAATGGGGGTAAAAACGTGCAGTTACGTGTTTTAAATATGCTTATGTAATTATATGTTAAAGATTTTAAGGAATACATACATTTTAAAATTGATTTTTTGGGCAGGTGTGTGGGTGGCTCAGTCAGTTGATCATCCAACTTTGGCTCAGGTCATGTTCTCGTGGTCTGGGGGTTCAAGTTCCCAGTCGGGTTCTGTGCTGACAGCTCAGAGCCTAGAGCCTGCTTTGAATTCTGTGTCTCCTTCTCTCTCTGCCCCTCCCCTGTTCTTACTCTCTCTCAAAAATAAAAATAAATAAATAATGTAAAAATGATAATAAATTTAATTTTTTTCGTAATTGCCTTTTCAACGATCTAATCAATTTCTGGCTCTGATTGCATTGGATGAAAGGGCTTTTACTTTACAGAAAGCACAAAAGTTTTTCTTTGTACCAGCAATAAGTACTTAGAACATTCTAATCCCAATAGCCTCACAAATATAAAGTGTCAAACACTGTAATGTAATCATAACACAAATTTAAAGCAGCTAGTAGAGCTTTTTTGTATGGAAAAACTCAACATTTTAGCAATATTATGTATCTTAAAAATAATGCATGTAGTTGGTATGAGTCTGATACAGATCCCAAGATAATTTGAGTTTGTATATGTGCACACTTTTGTGTGCGTGTGCATGTATTTCATAATGTGATTTTAAAGTTTATTTGGAAGAACAGCCAAGTGAGAATGGATGTTCAAAAAAGAGTGAGGATGAGGCTTGCATTAACTATGAAATTGTAGCATTAAATAATAACATGTTGTATATCAAAATTAAATCAATTAAAAATACATGCAGGAATAGAGAGTTCAGTAAGACAGAAAATACTCATAAATATGTGAGTCTCCAATTCATGATAAAGGTATGGCAGCATAGCAGACTGGCTAAGTGCATGTTTTCTGCCATCAGACTCCTTGGGTTCAAAGGAATCGTGGGCACTTTACATAAAATCCATATACTTCAATTTTTTAAATCCATAACATGGGAATGACAATAAAGACACTTTGACAATATAATGAAAATAAATTAAAAGCACTTAATATGGCATCTGTCCCTATAAACATTCACTAAATGTTAACTCAAACTATTTTTCAAATAACTACAGTATGGAATAATGGACCAATATTCATTTTGATATGAATTTTTAAAAATTATCATATGCTGACATTTATTTTTGGATGGCCAGAAAGCATATTCTTAAAAAGCAGAATCAAAAAGGAAATCATAAAGAAATCATACAGGTAAGGACAAAACTAAGATCCTGAGCCAGCAAGATCTAGTTATGAGAAGGTAGGGTCTCCCTTACACTCTTTGGTTCTTGGATTTCATTCTTTTAATCTGTTATCAATTACTTGGTAACTTTGACAAGACGTCCCAAAGACCCACACAGAAAAGACAGATTTGTTGGAACAATTCCATTGGAAAGTCTAATACAAATATTCAATCTCTGAATCCATACATGTAGAGAGGGAGGCAGTCTCCTACAAAGTATGATTAGAGAAGCCTGAGAAAAAGCCCTGCTACTCCATACTGTCCCCACCATATTGTCCCCTGACCACTGTGAAGGAAATTCTTGAGTTAATTATTCCTGTGTGAAAACACACAGGCTCTAAGATCCTTTCGCCTGCATTTGAATCCAGGGTTCTGCCACACACCAGCTCTCTGGCCTTGAAAATTTACTTACTCAATAAGTAAACCTACAAAGCTCAGTTTCCTTAGCTGACAATCTGCAGCGTTCGTGTGCATGTTAGTAAAAATATACACACAGTGCCTTGTGCGTTGCCCAGCTCTTCCCCCTCCCAAACATTTCCTATTGTAAGATCTATATAATACAATATTTACCATTTTAATCGCTTTTAAGCGTATAGTTCAATGGTGTTAAGTATATTCAGATTTTTGTGCAACTATCAATGCCATTATCGACAGAAATCTTTTCATCTTGCAAGAGTGAAACTCTATACCATTAAATAACTCCCCATCTCTCTTACTTCCGAGCCCCTGGCAACTGCAATTCTACTCTCTGTGACTATGATTTTTTCTTAATGTTTATTTATTTTTGAGAGAGAGAGAGAAAGCTCACGAGCAGGGGGTGGGGCAGAGAGAGTGGGGGACGGAGAATCCTAAGCAGGCTCTGTGCTGACAGCAGAGAGCCTGATGCAGGACTCAAACTCAGGAACCATGAGATCAGGACCTGAGCCAAATCGGACCCTTAACTACTGAACCACCCCCTCTGTGTCTGTGACTTTGACTACTCTGGTTTCCTCATATAAGTGGGACCCTGCAGTATGTCTCTTTGTGACCGGCTTATTTCACTTCGTGTGTCTAGCTTTTAAGAGGGGCCTATCTCTTCCCAATGCTCACCCTCTCCAATCCCTTGACTACTATCTTGTTTCTCTCCTGAAATGGCTGGAAGTCCGTCAGCCTGGGTGACTTTTCCTTCCTTTCTTCCTAGCTAATTTCTACAGGTTTCTGCTCAGGAAGCAATTATCCAGGAAGAATTCCTGATTCTCCTTCTCTCTGCACCTCTGGGTAAGGTGCTGTTCGTATGAACTGCTGCAAAACTGTCTCAGTTCCAAGACTGCTGTGCCTGCATCAGACTAAGCACCGTCAAGCAAGCAAGAAAGCTAGCTAGCATTTATTGAGCACCTGACGCCTACTGAAATCTTAGTCTCAGCTCTGGGGAAACCATTTTAAAAAATAGGAAAAATGATGTGTGTCTTTAATCATGTAAGGGAGACCCGATGTTTAACAGAATTTGGGAAAAACTCTTCTAAGTGAGAGTTTCCTATGTAACCTTTCTAGAATATCAAAGCTATAAAAGACCTCTCCTCCTACATAGAAAGATGATGGATGGATGGATGGATGGATAGATACATACATACATACATACATACGTTTATAAACGAATAGATAAATAGGTACATGGATACATATATACATAGTCAAGCACATTTGGGAAAAACTAAATAGTCTCTTTGTGACCTGCAGAGGAGATAAGCATTGAAAGGCTTATAGAATCCTGATGTGCAGAAGTAACTATAAATTTAACTTTTCAACATTTATTTCTCTGGCGTTTCACAAAAGCTCCTTTAGGTGCCTTGGCAGCATATTCAAACATAATAATAATGGCTCGTGTCACAATGTGAAGGCACTCTGGTAAACTCTCCACATGTATTAATTTAGACGCACCTCGCAACTACACCATGAGCTGGGTCATATTTTATGCGTATTTTACAGATCAAGAACTGAGAAAGATTAAATAGTCTGAGATTCAACAGCTGGTCTGTGGTGGAGTTGTGATTTAAGCCCAAGCATTTTGGATCTGGAAAAGAAAGACCTAAGTTTGGGCCCTGGGTTCACCACTTCTGAGTTACGTGATTTTGGACAAACCATAATCTAAGTAAGCCTCATTGTCCTCATCTGGGGAGTGTGGAGAATTACGTCCAAACCACTAAGCTATTTGATTTATTTAACCCTTCTTACATGTACTTTGAAATTTCTCCCTGTACTCTAAAGTAGGGATTAGCAAACTTTTTCTATAAAGGACAAGATAGAAAATATTTTAGGCATTGTAGGCTACATGGGGTCCTTGTGTATTATGTATCTCCCTCCCTCCTTGCCCCTTCCCTCCTTCCTTCCTTCCTTCCTTCCTTCCTTCCTTCCTTCCCTTCCTCCTTCATTCCTTCCTTCCCTCCTTCCTGTCCTTCTCTTCTTCTCTCTCTCTTTCTGCCTCCCTCCTTCCCAATCTCCTCTCTCTCTCTTTTTTATTCTTTTCTCTTAAAGTACAAAACATACTCCTAGCTCAAGGGCTGCACAAAAAGAGGCTGAATTTGGTTTATAGCCTAGTTTGCCTATCCTTTCCCTGAAGTATTATATGCAGCAGGTTAAGATCAATTAGGAAAAAAAATAACCATTAGTTTTTAAAAAGTAAAGTCTCTTAAGATGTTTCCTTACCTCCTTGCAATTCACTTCATTCCATCAGCCATCAAAGAACATTCATAAGGGCAACAATTTTTTTGTTTCTGCCTATAGATGATTAAGGCACTTCTTTCAGAATGCTTCTTGACCCTATGTAATCTGTTCTTTGAGAATGAAATGAAATATGAATACATGGGATCCAGATGTGTATAATCCCCTGGAAATGAAAAGTAACCAGTAGGTGATGTCTTTGTAATATCTAGATGTGCATGGCAAAGAGTGTGCTGGTGTTCAGGAAGAGAGTCAGGTTTTAGAAAGCCATTCTTGGAATAGGGAAAGATAAAGAGGAACATAAGGAAAGTGGATATACTTTGGAATTATCCTAAGCCAGAGTTCATGGAAGGACCAGACTCCTTTTCTTCATTCTCCTCTTTACTCAGAGTCCATTTTGCCTGATTTAGCCACATAATTTAGTGCTCTATAGGATGTCTTAGAATAATGGGTCCCAAAGAGGAGGAATTTCCCCAGTGGCCTTACTTAAACCAAATTAAACTAAAAAATATTGGGAGGAAATTTCCTGCATTGATCAACTGTGACAAAGTTAACGGGCACCTTGGTAGTCACAGACAACTGTTGTCTGGGGACCACAGGGTGGTGTCCTCATTCGAACCTAAACCCAACCCATAGGAATATAAGGATGCATATTCTGGCAAATTCAATCTATGGGAAACATTCGTGCCAGCTCAGGGTTCCCCAAAGCAGTAGACTACATTAAAATTATCCTCACCCGGGCAACTGGGAATGTGAATTTTAAGCTGAGCTTTGCCACTTAAATGCTAAGTCAACTCAGGCAAATTTTGAAGATTCTTATATTTGAATTTCCTCATCTATATTATGCATGGTTGAACTAGGTGATGTCTATGGTCCCCTCTCACCTCAAAAGTCTACAATTTCTACTTCTCTCTCAAGGAACAGAGAACATATGGGAGAACAGCAGCCCGCTATCGCTCGTAGCTTCCTCATTTCCCCTGTCAATCATAGCATATTTCTCTCTGCTGAGCTCTGCCCCATTCCCACACATTTCCATGATAATAACTTATTTGGTCATTATATTTATAATGAGATATCATGTTTGGTCTTATGTTTATAATTTCATGCCCGAAGCAAATGGGTGGCTTGACTTAGCTATTGTGTATGTGAATGCCTTTGCCACGAGCAGGCGCGTTATTCTGGCCTTCACCCAACTAAGTTGCCAGACTACTTTCAGCCTACCATGGTCAGGTTATAAGTCCAGTCATATCTTTGAGCAAAAGCATGTACTTTATTATTTTTTTCAAGGTCTATTCATTTATTTTGAGAGACAGAGAGAGTGCTAGCAGGGGAGATACAGAGAGAGAGCAAGAGCGAGTGAGCGAGAATCCCAAGCAGGATCCACAATGTCATTGCAAGCCTGATGTGGGGCTCGATCTCATGAACAGTGAGATCCTGACCTGAGTCGAAATCACTGATGCTTAACTTACTGAGCCACCCAGGCACCCCAAAAGTATGTATTTTAAAATACATGGTGTAGAATTTCTATGTAGTTACAGTTGTGGAAGGAGATTTTTCTCATTACTTTCTCCTCAGATGTTAAATGAATGATTACTGATGAAATTTCACTCGGCCCGTAAGGAGGAACATTGACTATCATGTAGCAAATAACCTTCAGTGGGTTCCAAATGTCCTAACCTCAGATGGGTAAGGTTTATCCCAATCAACAAGTTAGAAGTGTTTGCCTGCATAACGGTGCTGACATTCACACGCATGGTAGAATTTGGAGTTGGAATAAATTATTCTTGATGGATTCATCAACCCTTGTATGGAAGTGTTTTCACACAATGCCAAGGAGCAACTCCTTTCCCGCCAGGATGTGACTCAATTACTCCCTCACATCCACACATGCTCAGTATCTTCTCTGTCTCACCCTCCCTCTTCTTTTCACCCTCTAGCCCCATTCTCAGCAAATAGCACTCTCTCGGGGAAGCTGTCAAGAAAATACACACATGCTATCACAAAGCACATCTGCCTCTCTCTCACTAGAACATTAGAAATGCTAGTTTTATGAAGTACTCACGGAAAACTTTGAGAACTAAAAAGATTTGCAGTGTGTACATGTGTTTTGGGTACACGTGTTGCAAGAATAGCACCAATCTCCATATTCTTTGACATTTTAAAATTTATATGTTAGTACTGATGATGAGAAGGACATTAAAGTCCTGCATTTTCAACATCTCCTGGATGCTCCAAAGAGAGAAGAACCAGACCATTCTGCAGCTGGGGTCACAATATTAAACCTATCTTGACCGGTTGGGTTAAACAGAGTTAGACAGAGAAATTGGTCTTTGTTATGGTTTCCCAGTATGGTCCTTGGCCCCAGGGAGATGTCCTCAGGTGGATATAGGATATAAACACAGGTCTCGGTCAGAAAATTTAAAAACCTTCAGGAGTGGAGAAATAAGGTCAGATGGTTATGAAGTGGGGGGGGGGGCAGAGAGATGTGATATTCTCTATACTTTTGCTAAAGGTGTAATAAAAATAATTTTAAAATTTGTTTCTTTACAGTATGCCAAACACCATACTGAGTACATAAAATGTATTATCTCATTAAATCTTACCCCAACTCTCTGAAGTAGTTACTATTGTTATGCACCAGGCACTATTAACATAGTTTGAGTCCAGATTGTCTCCCATCAAAGACTTTTGATTTAACCATTGCATTAGTACTCTTTCTTTCTTGCTTGCTTTCTTTTTCTTTCTTTCTTTCTCCCTTCCTTCTTTCCTTCCTTCCTTTCTTCTTTCTTTCTCTGCCTTCCTTCCTCCCTCCCTCCCTCCTTTCTTCCTTCCTTCCCTCCCTCTTCCTTCCTTCCTTCCTTCCTTCCTTCCTTCCTTCCTTCCTTTCTTTCTCTCTTTCTCCCTTCCTTCTTTCCTACCTTCATTTCTTCTTTCTTTCTCTCTCTTCCTTAATTCCTCCCTCCCTTTCTTTCTTTCTTTCTTTCTTTCTTTCTTTCTTTCTTTCTTTTCTTTCCAACTACTAGTACAATTGAAAAACACTCCTTCAGATTGGAGAGCTTGTGAAACAATTTTCTTATGGTTGTAAGGCCATTAGTGACTTCTTTTCTGGATGCTTGTCTTTCGAATCAGAATTCTTTAGAGAGAAAAAAATAGCAGTCTTGTTCTTGCAGTCTGGCTTTGCGAGGAGTGACAACTCAAGCTATGAGGCCCCCATGAGGAATATAAGCTTTCACTGTCATCTAGAGAGAGAACAAATCTAACACTATCACAGTGAGAGCCTTCAGTGGGTGCCAATTCTTATCCCCTCTGCTTTTCTTTCTGTCTATCAATCCAGGGGGTAGAAAAAATTGGGCCATTGTTTTTTGCTGTTCCATATTTGCCAGTAGAAATTTTCTTACAAGGGTTGGAACCCTGTTATTTATTATTTCCTTATGTTAGTCTCGAATTAATCATTTTTAAAATCTTGAATTTCATGATCATCTGGAATGCCTCAAAAGCTCAAAGGGTGACCCGTGGACCCTCAGATATAAGCACTGAGTTTAGTTAGTGAAAATGTTTTGTACTTCCATGGAATGAGGGATGACCTGAGATATGTCACTGTGGGGTGACCTGAGATATGTCCTCTATTTGGGCTCATAAAATGAGCAAATCTTGAATCCATTAGGGACCCAGCTTGGTACTGACTCATTTACTCAATCTCAGTTCATTCACTCATGTATTTATTCACCCATGTAGCCATCCATTCACATATTTCTTCAGTCATTAATTTAATTTCTCATTAAATAAGCATCTAATGATTCCTAGTAAAAACCAAGCCTGGTAGAGGAGAGAGGGCTGATGTATGAGTTAAGAGCAGTCATCAGGAGAATATAGTTCCCATTAGATGCCAGGTCCAGGGATATCTTTTAACTTGTAGAAAACTACATTTTGGCCTCATTGAACCGGAGTGGCTGAGGATATTATTTCATTCTTCTGTGGCTCACCTAAAAAAATTTCCCCTCACTGTTGATCTTGAAGTTTAGTGTCTTGTTAAAGTCAAAGTCACGGTTAATAGTTTGGGGAAGGGCTTGAGTTCACTCATCTGTTCCTCATGCTTATGTCTTAGCTTGCTCAAGCTGCTGTAACAAAATATCATAGACTGGGTGGCTTATGCAGAACAAATTTATTTTTCACAGTTCTGGAGGCTGGAAGTTTCAGGTCAGTGCGCTGGCAGATTCCGTGTCTGATGAGAGCCTGCTTCCTGGGTCACAGATAGCTGCCTTGCTATTTCATCACATGGTTGAAGGGGCAAGAGACCTCTCTGGGATTTCTTTTTTAACAGCATTAATCACATGCATTAGATGACTAATCTGCCCCCTTTGAAAGACCCATCTCTTACTACTATCACATGGGGTGCTAGCGTTTAATATATGAGATTTGGGAGCACACATTCAGTCTATAGCAGCTGCCATCCCCAGAAATAATCTGACAGAAACTTTTGATTGTATAAATTTATTACATGTTTCTATTAAAAGGTTACGGAAGCATATTTGGGAGATGAGTTGCTACATTATCCCATTGCTGTCCACCATGGGGTGTTAGATGTGGTTAAATCACCGTCTAAGCCTGCCTGCTGAATGTGCTGCACAGCTCTTGTGACTAATCCCCCACACCAGCCCTCCAGGACTTCAAAGGTCAGGGCATGAAGGCTTTCTGTGCACACATTCGCCCTTTACTGCCTTTTTCCTATTTCTTCCCAGTAAGGCGATGGGACACTCGGGGTTTGATGAAGGTGAGCACATCGGATGTTAAGATTCATGGTCTTCCACCTTCTTAAACGAAGATGTTCACTGGAGCACGCAGGATTCCCAGCAGCGTGTCTTTATCCAACTGAATGTGTAGTACGAAGCTTCTGGAAAACAGGGATAACAGGGCTTTCCAGATAGCAAGGGCTTTACTGTAAGTAGCAGCAACGCATGGACGGAGCTCATGGGCTCTTGTCTTCTTTACGTATGTCTGATGACCTCAAAAACTTATGTTGCTTAATACCCTCCTACTTAGAGCTTGGATGAGCAATGGGGATTTGGGGTCCAGAATGTCCACATTAAAGGATATTTAAACAGTTTCAAGGAGATGCTAGCTCAATATTATTGTGACTCTTCATGTCCCTTTGAGTCCTAGTGATTTATTACAAAGATAATTGTATTATACTGAGAAGACTCGTGGTCCTTGATAAAAGAGAATGATTCTTCATCTTAGTATTCCTTATGCCCTCTACATGGTGTTATGGTGTTAAACAATTGTTAGCGGAACTAAACTGGAGAGGGTGTGCTTTGGAGTCCCACAGGCTTGGGTTCAAAGTTCTCACTTTGCCACCATCTGCCTGTGTCTTAGCCTCCATTTCCTCCTCTCTACCTGGCTGATCACCTCAGAGGTAGTGTGGGATCTGAATGAGCTCACATATGCAAATAATGCGTAGACACTAGATGATAAATAAATATCATCTTTTTTGACGGGGGGAGTCTCAATCCCCTCTTTGTATCAGGCTCTGGGGAAGTGGTTGCATTTGACAATCTCTTGGTGCTCAGGTCTTATCCCTAGATGCATTAAATCCTACACTCTGGAGCTGGGATCCAGGCAGCAGTATTTTAAAAAATCTCCTCTAGATTAGTGTTATGTGCAGTCAAGGTTGAGAACTACTGTTCTAGGTTAGTGTTTCTGGGTTGCATCCAATGGTTTTCAAACCTAAGTATGCTTTGGAATCACCAGAAGGACTGGCTAAGATGCAAATAGCTGGCTTATAGTCCTAGAGTTTCTGGTTCTGTCAGTCTGGGTGGGGGTTTCTATAATTGGCACCTTCTAAAAAGTGCTAGGTGAAGCTGATGCTGCTCGCCTTGTAACGATGCTTTTGAACCACTGGTCTCAGGAAACAGTTCTCAAAGTGCAACCTGCACACCAACCTCTTCTGAAATAAAGGGGAAGCTTGTTAAGAATGTAGGCAGACTTTCCTATCCAGACTCTCTTATATGAGCTTTATTAGAACACAGGTAAGGAATAGGGATGGGTATATTTTCACCCTCTGAACTCTGTTTTTCCCTCTGAAATTCAGGAACTAAATAGATTAAACTCATATAGTATCTCTCATTATCTATACTCACCACTGACATTTGTGCTAAGTTCAGGATCCAGGTATATGTGGATAATGGTGGATAATTATACAGATTTCTGGGCTCTCCCAGAAATATACTAAATTAGAATATCTGGAATTAACTCCTGGAGTTCTGCATTTCAACATCTCTCAAGGTAACTCTTTTTTTTTTTTTTGATGTTTTATTTATTTATTTTTGAGAGAGAAAGAGTGTGTGCGAGTGAGAGGGAGGGAGAACTCACAAGCAGGCGAGGGGCAGAGAGAGAGAGAGAGAGAGAGAGAGAGAGAGAGAGGGAGAGAGAGAGACAGAATCCAAAACAGGTTACAGGCTCTTAGCTGTCAGCACAGAGCCTTATGTGGGGCTTGAACCCACAAACCATGAGATTGTGACCTGAGCTGGGATGCTCAACCAACTGAGCCACCCAGGAGCCCCTCTCAAGATAATTCTTTTTTTTTTTAATGTTTATTTATTTTTGAGAGAGACAGAGACAGAAGGTGAGTGAGGGAGTGGCAGAGAGAGAGGGAGACACAGAATCAGAAGCAGGCTCCAGGCTCTGAGCTGTCAGCACAGAGCCTGATGTGGGGTTTGAACTCACAGACCTCATGGATCTCACAGACTGTGAGACCATGACCTAAGCTGAAGTCATACGCTTAAGTGACTGAGCTACCCAGGCAACCCTCAAGGTAATTCTTAAGAGAATGAATGTCCGAGAACCATATCTCTATACTAAGTACAAAAGTCATAGAGTTATTTTGAGTTTTAGTAATTACAAATGTAATTCTGGTATCACACACTTAATGAGATTCACCTGCAAATCACTTTAGGCCAATGAAGTGTGGGATCTCAAAGTATCTAGGCTTGTAATCTTCGTTTTAAGATAGAAGCACCATCCTCTTTCTGGTAAAAGATATCCAATTTTTGTCCTATGCAATCACAATCCCAAAGTATGAACAAAACCAGTCTCGTTTGGGAGGGAACTACTCAGAGAAATGAAAGACAAGAAAGAATTAAAAAATATATTCTTAGATACTAGAAGTCCAAGAGAAGTGTTGTCATATGGTTTGCATGCTATTTCTAATTAGTAGGCTAAGCCCAATGAAGACTTTGCTTTTCCAACCACCTTCTGAAATGCACCCTTGACCTCTTTGTTCCTTAGGCTGTAGACCAAAGGGTTCAGCATGGGGATGACCATGGTGTAGAACACGGACGCCATTTTGTCTGTGTCCATGGAATGACTAGAACTTGGCTGTAAGTACGTGAAGATGATTGTCCCATAGAAGATGGAAACGGTGGTAAGGTGGGATGCACAGGTGGAGAAAGCCTTCTTCTGTACCTGAGCTGAGCGCATCCTCAGGATAGCAATAAAAATGAACAGATAAGAGTTCAAGATAACCAAGAGGGTGAAAAAGACATTGGCTGCTGCCAATGTGAAGAGCACAATCTCATTCATGTAGATATCAGAGCAAGAGAGAGACAGCATTGGGGGAATGTCACAGAAAAAGTGATTAATTACATTGGAACGACAGAAAGAGAGGTGGAAAGTGAAGGCAACATGGATGGAAGACTGCAAGAGTCCACAGATGTAGGATCCAGTGGCCAGTAAGGTACACATAACACTTGTCATGGTGGTGGTGTAATGCAAGGGTTTGCACACGGCTGCATGGCGGTCAAAGGCCATTGAGGCCAGAAGGAAACTTTCAATAGTGGCAAAGGCTGAGAAGAAGAACATCTGCGCAGCACATGCATTGTAGGATATGATCTTATCTCCTGTGAGAAACCCCACCATTACCTTGGGAGTGACAGCCGAGGCATAAACGCAGTCCACGAGGGAGAGGTTGCTGAGGAAGAAGTACATGGGAGTGTGGAGACGAGAGTCCAACAGAATCAACACGATCATTCCAACGTTCCCAACCAGAATGATGAGGTAAATGATAGTGAATATGGTAAACAAAGGGACCTGCATCTCCAGGGCATCCGTGAGCCCCACAAGAATGAATTCCATCACCTCTGAAATGTTCTCCATCAAAGTCCTTTGGGAATCACGAGAGGCGTCTATGACAAGATGAGCAAACACAAGATAATGCTAATGAGCAAACACAAGATAATGGCTGTCGGTCATTCACTGACTGTGAATGGTGTCTCTGGCTCACGTGTGTCAGCTTTCTGTCAAAGGCAGGAACCCACAGGCAGCAAGCTGGACTGCACACTGGGTAGGGGTGAGTTGAGTGAAGCCGTTCATCTAGAAGTTATGTGGAAGGACACTGACATGTCCTTGCTGATGGCCGCCACAGGGGACGGTGTTATGACTCTGGAGGCACATTTCAGCTTGTCTGTTGTACGGCATCCTCTATTACACTAAACCAACAGGACTCTCACTACTTGCCGTATCTTGCAAGCACTCTTATTCCAAGTTCGTGAAAGCTTAATCAACAAAAAGGAAGAGAAAAGAAACATTTTGTCAGTCACTGGTATATGCAATGGCAAGCCTCATCAAACACACTTCTTCTCTCTGCGGGATCCTTCACTGACTTGTTCATAATAGCTGAAGATGTACAGTGATTTGGGATCCTGCTTTAGGGACACCCACTCTTCACTTTCTAATTCATGAGGGTCCTCACTTGGCTGCTCCACTTCAACCGTTGGCCCCTGAAGGAAACGTCATGATTTCTGGCACATGCTTAGTGATATTGGTGTCTTTCAGTAACTCTAAAAAAGAAGTAACAGTTTTTCAAAAGGTTGAAGCAAAACTTTCGTTGTTTTCTCTCTATGTCACGGTCCTTATTTTTCTCCTAGGTTGATGTTTTCCATCTCTGACCACCACTGATGTCTTTGCTTTATTCGTGGAAGGGAGAGTGTGGGGGAGGTGAAAGTGTTACTTTCATTTTCACCTAGGGACTTTGTACCGTTGACCAAGCCGTGGATGTCCATCCATGTTATGTGTGTGTCTGGTTGTCCTCACCTCCAGTGGCAGTTTAGCTAACAGCTTACTGCGGCTGCCATGGTTACAGTATGAGAAGCCCTCTCAACCCCAGAGACCCTTCTGACTCTGGAATCCATCACATACATTTCTCCTAGATTAAAAATCCTTCATATTGAAGGAAGGGCACGATACAGCCCCGTCTTTAAGAACAGTCTAGTGGGAGAGACCTATTATCCCAAAGATATGTTCATCAGAACGTGTTTCTAAAGTAGAGGTTATGTATGCCCAGGGCACTTTGGAAGTAGATATACTTCCAAGATATATGGTAAGCCCAACACAGACTCTCAGGAAACCTCTCTGGAGATGATTACACCTGAGTTGTGGTTTTGGAGATTCCAGACATATGAGAATTATTAGTTCGTATAATAGCAATACTTCTGTAGTACTTACTTTGTGTCAGGAAACCGTTCTAAGCCGTTCACACATATTAACGCATTGAGTACATTTAGCAACTCTGGGAGGCAAGCTCTATTATTACTCGCTTTGTACTTCGAAAGGAACTGAGGCTTAAAGAAGTAAGTTACTTGCCTAAGTAGCAAATCTGGTAGTATACTTGGGGATTTGAACTCAGGCAATATTGTCTAAAATCCATAACATTAAGCAACTTTTTCAAAATAGTGGGTCGAGTTAATCAAACTTCCTGTATTTCAGGTTCCTGATCTTTCAGGTGGGAATGATAACAATTTTCATCCTTTGAGGTAGATGAATAGAATTACTTAGATCATGCAAAAACACTTAAAATAACATCAGTTACACAGCAAGAACTCAAGTAATTCAAGCTGTCTCCTCCACTATTAGTATACCAGGCAGAAGAAACATCATGGACAAAAGTATGAATTGGTAAGCTCAATAGTATAAATAGATAATTATAGGCAGATAGGTCTTAGTAATTAGCAAAATCCATGGCACAATCAAAATCTTAGTTAGGGATTGATGTGCAAAAGTAATTGGTAGAAAGAAAAAGAGGTTAGAGAGGGAGGGAGGGAGCCAAAGCATAAGAGACTCTTAAAAACTGAGAACAAACTGAGGGTTGATGGGGGGTGGGAGGGAGGGGAGGGTGGGTGATGGGCATTGAGGAGGGCACCTTTTGGGATGAGCACTGGGTGTTGTATGGAAACCAATTTGACAATAAATTTCATATTTTAAAAAAAAAGTAATTGGTAGAACTCTAAAGGAAAGAGAGGGAAAAATGTGTTAGGTTATAGACATATTACAACCCTTAAGAAGAAGAGCCTAAGGTGACTATTTACACCAAGTATAATAGATAAAATGTTACTCAGTGATTAGCACCCTGGATGGGATGTGACCTTGGGAACATTACTTATACTCTGCAAACCTCAGTTCATTTTCTGTGAAACACCCAGTTCATGTAGTTCCCAATGTATCTATTTTATACAGCTGAAAAGATGAAATTAAGTGATTTAGGGAGCCCTACTAACATGATGCCTGGCTCATGCCAAGTATACAGTGTTAATTCCCTTTTGTTCCCCCCCCCCCGCCCCAATAGCTGGCTTTGCACATAAGCCACCTCTGTACCAGCAGCTGGTATTACCAAATGAATGACTCGATTCCTGACTTTTTAAAGGCATAGAGTCAGCCGGCTCTGGAAATTATCCCCCAAAAGTGACAAGTGCTTTTATAAAAGTGTGTATAAAGTATTACAGAATGATCATGGAAGTGCCCAGAATATGCCAGAACACCCTACTGACGATGAAGTTACTTGCTCCCAAGAATGGTTCCTCAATTTCTCAATGTCTGTGCTTGTTAGAGTTGCCAGATTTGGCCCAAATGCACAAACATGGGAATCCAATTACATTTATCTTGAAAAAAGTTAATTTCTGTATCCCATTGATGTACCAAGAATGGCCAACATCTTGAGCAAATTCCATATCTATACTGTCCGTAGGTACAAATAGAACACAAAACAGCTCTTTTTGATCCGGGAGTTTGAGGTGTAGGGGTGTGGGTATGATTGTACCACAAATACAAGCCCAATTCTGATTCTACTTCTGTTGAAAATCAGTTGGGTATAGATCAGCTGCTGGCTGTATCTTCTTAATTCACAAGATGCAAAACCCTGTGCCTCTCCCTTGCAGGCTACTCTCTTGCTCTGATGTGACAGGAAACACGGAAGTTTTTTGAAAAGCATAAAAGATGCTAACATTTCAGTCAAGCCATCTGAGTCATTACTTTCCATTGTCTATCTCATCTCTCAGTTCCTGAGGGAAATTCAGCCAATAATATTGAAAATTCCAACTTTGACGCTAAAAGAAATGACTCTTCACTCGAGATGCCCAAACAGATGTTGAAATTCTACAACCCCTGAGATTCAGAAAGGGAGCTATGATATTTGCACTGCTACTCTTCTAGCATGTTCTAAATAAAAGAGATCAGGAGGCACGGTCTCCCTCTATGACTCTATGACCTCAATCATTCATTCAAGATATCCGATTGCAATCAGTGGAAAGAATGGTGAGCTATAGCTAACAAGGGGTCTATGATCGAGCCATTTCACCTCTTTGGGCTTTGTTTTCCTCATTTGTGAAATTAACACGATTGGATCTCCTACAGCCCCTTTTCATTCTAATTGGTTATGGTTGTGTGTTTTCTTGTTACTTACTTTTGCTCTGGGAACAGACAAAGGAGGGTGCAAGGCAGGGGGTATGGAAAACCTTCATGGCCACACTCTCGACCCGAAGTCCACATCCAGGAAAGCGTCATGCTGGAGAAGCTCCTTCCCCACCTGTGGAGCGCTGTGTTCTAGAACATCACTTGGGCTTGTGCTCCTACAAATACCAGGGCCAAGTCAATGACCTTTTCACCCCATAAATCACAGGGGGGACATTTAGTGTCATGAGAGTGGATATCTCAGGAGGCTCCAGATCCAGGGTTGGTCCTTCTGACCTGAACCTAATAGGAGCCATCAGATAATGTCTGTGTGTATTTGAGCTGAGAGTGCTTTTGAAGACACGGGGGAATGAAAGCTTAAGGAGAGGAGCCCCCAGTCAGCAAATCAGCGGTGCCACAGCCACGCCAGGCAACAAAAATATAAACCTCACTAAAATCTTGGCTTAGGTGACGTCAGGACTCTCACGCAAGCTTTCTCATAGCTACATCTTTGGTTTTTAAGTTTATTTATTTTTGAGAGAGAGAAAGTGTGAGTGGGGGAGGGGCAGAAAGAGAGGGGAGAGAGAGAATCCCAAGCAGCCTCTGCACTGCCTGAGCACAGCCTGACTCGGGGCTCGAACACACGGACTGTGAACTCATAACCTGATCTGAAGTCAGACACTTAACCAACTGAGCCACCCAGGCATACCAATAGCTACATTTTTCTGAAAGGCCTACAATCGTCCCTAGGAATTTTTTTTTTAAACAAAATACCCATTTTTCTTACCAGTGCAGAGCTGCTTTGGGGATATTTAGGGGGAGTTCCCTCCCTATGTTTAGAACTAAGGATATGGATCCATTCTTACCCCACATAGTCATCTGTAACCACAAACACCAGGCGGAATTATCTCTCCTTTATCAATGCAGTCCAGTTTAGCTGCTGCCAAGTTTGAGCTGAGCAGTCATGGGGCTTGTCTTCAAGTTCTGGTTCGGTTGCAGGGTAACCTTGGCCAAGGTATTCAGTCTTTCAAAGCTTCAAAGTATCACTTATAAACACAAGGATAATACTATACATCCCTCATAGGACAGTCCTAAAGATTAAATGAGATGTCTAGCACATATCAAGAGATCAATTTAGGGCTCCTGGGTGGCTCAGTCGGTTAAGCATCCAACTTTTGGTTTCAGCTCAGGTCATGATCTCCTGGTTTGTGAGTTCGAGCCCCACCTTGGGCTCTGTGCTGACAGTGAGGAAACCTGCTTGGGATTCTATCTCTCTCCTTCTCTCTCTGCCCCTCCCCTGTTCTCTCTCTCCCTCTCAAAATAAGTAAACAAACTTAAAAAACATTAAAAAAAGAGATCAATCAATTTAAGTGTTACTATTTTATCATCAGTAAGCAATGATACATTCCGTGGCACGAAATTAGCAGTACACAAACATTACATCTGTTCCCCACACTTCCTTGCCCCCCCTGCAGCTAGGTGGAGCCACGAGCTAGTTCTATGTAACGGGCTGGAGAAGTATAATGTGTGTCATTTCTGGGTTGAAGTATAGACAAGCCAGTGCACAAGTATGTAATGCCTCCCACCTACCATGGTGGCCGAGGAGGCAGCATGTTCCAGAGAAGGTAGCTACAGATGGCAAAGCCTCCATTGGCCCGGGTGTTTGAATGAACACATGCAGAGAGACTTCTTTTCTGGATAACCTGTGATGCACGCGTAATAGCAGAAGTAAGAAATAAATCTTTGCTGTGTTAAATCGCTGGACTTGGGGGCCGATTTGCTACTGCATGTCACGTAGTCTTTCCTGCCTAACACGACATATAATAAACTATTCGTGTTTTGTTGTCTACGTGTCTTTCTTTTTAATAGATCCTTGAATACTAGTCCCCTTATCATTTATTACCTCCTTTTTAAATGTTTAGTCATTTATTTTGAGAGAGATAATGAACATGTGAGTTGGGGTGGGGCAGAGAGAGAGAGAGAGAGAGAGAGAATCTCAAGTAAGCTTCATGCTTAGCACAGAGCCTGACATGGGGCTCGAACCCACGAACTGTGAGCTCATGACCTGAGCTGAAATCGAGTTGGACGCTTAACTGACTGAGCCACCCAGGATATATTTTATTTATGCATTCATCTCCTGATGGACAGTTGCATTGTTTCCATTTTTTGACTGTTGTGATTAATGTTGCAATGAACATTGGAATACAAGTATCTGAGTATCTGTTTTTAATTTGGGGGAATATATGCCTATGAATAGAATTTCTAAGTCATATGGCATTTGTATGTTTTATATTTTGAGGACATATCAAATGGTTTTCCACAGTGACTGTTCCAACTTCTCCACATCCTCAACACTTATTGTTTTCTATAAAAAATATATAGTCTTGGGGCACTTGGGTGGCTCAGTCGGTGAAACGTCTGACTTCAACTCAGATCACGATCTTGCTGTTCGCCGGTTCAAGCCCTGCATCGGGCTTTGCGCTGACAGCTCGGGCCTGGAGCCTGCTTCGGGTTCTGTGTCTCCCTCGCTCTCTGCCCCTCCCCCACTCACACTCGGTCTCTCTCAAAAATAAACATTAAAAAATTAAAAATATATATATGGTCTTAAAAAACATAGCCTTTCTAGCGTGTGTAAAGTAGTATCTCACTGTGATTTTGATTTACATTTCTTTTTTAAAAATTTACATTTCTTAAATTAATGTATTTAAATGTCAATCTTAATGATTTTGAACATCTCTTGATGTGCTTATTGATTATTTGTGTATCTTTTTTGGAGAAATGTATATTAAAGTCTTTTATCTATTTTTAAATTGTGTTCTTTGTTTTTTCATTTTTGAGTCGTATGAGCTCTTTATACATTCTAAATATCAAATCTTTATCTGACGTGTGATTTGCAAATATATTTCCCATCCTGTGGATTGTTTTCTCACTTTCTTGGTGTTTTTGATATTCAACGTTTTTTTTATTTTGATGAAGTTTTATTACTTTATTTGTTCCTATTGCTTAAGCTTTTGATGTCATATTTAAAAACCTGTAGCTAAATCTAAAGTCGTGAAAATTTAACCCTATGTTTTCCTTTAAAAATGTATGGGTTAGCTTTTATATTAGGTCATTGATCCGTTTTGAGTTCCCTTTTTGTATATAATGTGAAGTAAGGATACAACTTTTATTTTTTATGTATGAAAATCAAGTTGTCTCATATCGGTTGCTGAAAGGCTGTTCTTTCTACCTTCAATGGGCTTGTCATCCCGGCAAAAATCAATTGGCTGCATATATATGGGTATATTTCTGAACTCTCAGTTCTACTCCATTGATTGGTTAGTCTATCTTTTTTTAACTTATTTTTTTAAATTCAAGTTAGTGAACATACAGTGCAATATTGGTTTCAGGAGTGGAACCCAGTGACCCATCACTTACATCAGTACCATGCTGTTTTTATTACTATAAATTTGTAGTAAGTTTTAAAATCAAGAAGTGTGATTTCTCTGACTTCGTTTTCCAAGATTGCTTTGGCAGTTTTGAGCCCCTTCCAATTCCACATGAATTTTAAGATTGGCAGTTTAGTGTTGGCTAAAAAAGGCTACTGGAATTTTGAAAGGAATTCTGTGTAATTTCTGGATCCCTTTGGGTCGCAGTGATGTCGTAAACTAAAACTGAAGTTTCCTTCTCATGAACGTGGGATATCTTTCAAATTATTTGGGTCTTGTTTAATTTCTTTCTGCATTATTTGATAGTTACTTCAACTGCACGGACAGTGCACAAGCACCTGCAGCTGAGATCCTGGAGCCTCCCTTGCCACGGGAATGCCCACACACCTGACCCCAGATCTGTGTTCGTGCCTTCCTCACACACCAGCCGCAAGGCTGTTCTATGAGCACCCATACCTAAAACACCAGCACTACCTGTACCCAGAGGTCCATCAAGTGATGAGTGAATAAGCGAAGTGTGGTTTATGCTTGCAAAGGAGTGTTTCTAGGCAACAAAAAGGAATGAAGTACCAGTACTTGCTACAATATGAATAAACCTCAAAACCATCATGACAAGTGGAAGAGGTCGGTCAAAAATGATCCCATTACGATGTAACGGATGATGGGAATATACAGACTAGGCCAATCTACAGAGACAGAAAGTAAATTGGTGGTTTCCTAGGGCTGGTGGGAGGTTGTAGGACAATGGACCTTGACTGATGGTTGGGTATGTAGTTTGTGAGGTGACGGAAGTCTTCAACAATTAACCAGGGTGACGATTGGACAAGTTTGTAAAAGTACTAAACACCAGCGCATTGCATACTTTGGTACGTTTTGTGGTATGTAAGTTACATCTCAATAAAGAACTTTACGACAAGGAACCTACTACTGATACAGGCAAGGAAATGCGTGCATCTTAATTGCATTATGCTAAGGGAAAGAGGCCAGACTCAGGAGGTTGCATGTTGTATTTGAAAAGCAAAACTATATGGGGGGGTCAGCAGATCAGAGGTTATGAGAAGCTGGGGGATGAGAGGGGTTAACCATAAAGGAAGCAGGAGACAATTTCGGATGAATGGGACTGTTTTGTATACTGATCTGGGTGATGTACTGTATACATTTATCCAAACTCTCAGGAACGAGCATACTGAAATGTATGAACTTTATTTTATAGAACTTATGACAATGTAAGCCAAATGTATCTGTGTGCTCATTTAACAACTCAAGCAAAGTCCCTAGACTCAGTTAAGTTTCTTCTGTAGATTGATCGGATGAGGACTTCTGGATGTCCCCAAAGGGGTCCTGTTCCTCTGAGAACTCCAGGTCTCTAAAAGTCTCTACCCAGTCATTAGCCTCTGAAATCCCAACATGGTCCCACATGATATCACTGTAGAGGGAGAGGACTGTGTGCAGAGCCCCTTTGGTCATTAATTTGCAATTAGGTATAATCTAACTTAATATGTGCAATACTAGAATGTAGAAGATGAAAAATGCCAATGAAAAGAATCAAGTAAAGGCTATACGGGAGGAGAGGAAGATCATGTTCATGGGTTAGGAGACTTTAATATGCCAATTTCCTCATGCTGATTTACAGATTCAACTTAATCTCAATCAAAATGTGAGGAAGAATTTTGGAAATATTAGTAAGCTGATTGAAAAATTTATAGAAAGAGGTAAATCTACTAGAATACTTAAAGTAGTATTTAAAAAGAATGAAGTTGAAATATACTCCTTACCTGATTTCATGACTTACTCTAAAGCTCTATTAATTGAGAAAGTATATATACTTTGTGTGATTTAGTAGGTAGAATTAATTTCATGTATTCTTTGCCATTTCATGAGATAATTTTAATTTAAAAGATGTTATATATTATCCATCTGGCAATATAGTTTTGAAAACATGACTTTTTCCAAAAGTGGGGAATATAAGTAGTGAGTGAGAAAATAGAAGAAAAACTAGTTATGTCTTATAAAATGTTCTAAAATTCTTTTCTAAAGAATTATATAATAGGTAATGAGCCATATTATCAAATATATCAACTGTTGGGCTCAGAGTTTAATTAATTGATTGAGTAATTTAACAAATGTTTACTGAGAAATTAGTGTGAAACAGGCTGTATGTTGAGGATGAAGTTGTTAGTGGTGAAGACAAAGGTACCCTTCTTAGGCAGTGTACACTCTAGAAAGGTAAGTGAATAAAAAAGGGACAAATAAATAGAAATAGCTGAGTACTGATTAGAACTATGATGGATTAAGTAAGTTGGGAACAGTGTCCATAGGGGTGGGGTGACTATGGTACAGTAAAATTTAAGGAAAGACCTGAGGGAAGTGAGGGAGCTTTCTGAGCATTGGCGACAGCATGTACAAAGGCCCTGAGGCAGGAATGAGTTTGGATTGTCCGGGGACAGTAGGGAGCTCAGTGTGAGGGAGGAGGACGGAGGAAGTAGGAAAGCAGCAGGACATGACGTAGCTCATAGGAAACTAAAGTATCCCTGTGTGAGAGACACGAGCCATTTCATAGTATTTCCAGAGAGAAAAATAGCTAACATTATCACTACTCAGTGCATGTATCTTACACAGTTGGGGTTCTTACAGAAAAATTGAGAAACTGCTCTATTATCATTCGATCCCCTTTTCTGATACTCTGGTCTTCTTGCATTTGAAAGTTATCATGTCACCATACTTCTTCTACCAAATGACTTTCTGAAGACATAAAGATGAACTCCTTCAAGATTTTACAGATATATAGCTCTGAAAAAAAAATGTTCCAACAAAAAAGCACATACTTTTATTAAAAAATCCATGTCATGGTTTTCTTCATTTTGGACTCTTAGAATTGTTTTTTTAAACTAGAAAAAAAAATTAAAAATGCTGAACATTAATTTATACTCTGCTCTACAGTTATTTTGACTTTCTTATTAAAAACTAGCCATACTCCAGCTACATCTTTTAACAAATTTCCCCTCTTGAGTGTATGTGCACATAGAGGACCCTTGCATGCACTTCCCTTCATGGGTTTGAGCTGCGTTTTACACACACACTTGCATTGGCGTGTGGTGGAAAAAATGTGAACAGGTGAATAAATCACATATAATTACGGTTCATGACAAGAGTGCTCTAAACACTTTAAGGTCTTCATGGCTATTCTCATCCAGATATTACACGACTGGATTATCTTCTTTTTTATCTTCTTTTTTAGTGAGAGACTTTTGAAGAGGAAAGTATCACAGCAGTAATTTAAGTGCAATGTGGGCTGTAAACTGCGAGTTAATGCAGGGAGAAGATCAGACAGGAGTGAAGGTAGGTCACTGTGGATTCTACAACCCTAGGAGGTGAAGCTTAGAGACAGGTTTGCCTTCTCAACAACCTTCTTGAAAGCATTCTTGACCTCTTTGTTCCTCAGGCTATACACCGCAGGATTTAGCATGGGAATGACCATAGTATAGAACACAGATACAATTTTGTCCGTGTCCATGGAATGGCTGGAGGTTGGCTGGGAGTACATAAACATGACTGTCCCATAGAAGATGGAGACTGCAGTGAAGTGAGAGGCACAGGTGGATATAGCTTTCAGGTATCCCTCTTTGAGGGCATTTTCAAGATGGTGATAAATATGAACAGGTAGGAGATCAAAATAACCAAAAGACCAAAAAAGATGTGGAAGCTTGCTACCAAAACAAGAACCAGCTCACTGACATGTCTATCAGAACAAGAGAGAGAGACAACTGCAGGAATATCACAGAAAAAGTGATGGATCACATTGGACTTGCAGAAGGAGAGGTGGAATGTGTTTCCAACATCCACAGAAGCATTCAGAAAACCAAAAACATAGGAGCCTATAGCCAAACGAGCACACACACCTGTCGTCATGGTGGTGGTGTAATGGAGGGGTTTGCACACCGCTGCATAGCGGTCATAGGCCATTGAGGCCAAGAGGTAACTCTCCACCGTGGCAAAGGCTGCAAAAAAGAACATCTGAGCAGCACACGCATTGTAGGAGATGACCTTGTCTCTTATAAGTAATCCAGCCAGGACCTTGGGAGTGATAGCTGTAGAGTAACCAAAGTCCACCAGAGACAGGTTACTGAGGAAAAAGTACATGGGAGTGTGGAGACGGGAGTCCAAGAGAATCAGCGCCATCATCCCCAGGTTTCCAACCACATTGATGAGGTAGATGAGGGTGAACATGATAAAGAGGGGGGCCAGCAGTTCTGGGTCACTGGTTAGTCCCAGCAAGATGAATTCAGTCACTTCTGTGTTGTTCTTCATGGTGTTCTTTGGGAATCACAAGATGCCCTGTAGCGAGAAGAAATAAAGAAACAAAGTCATAAACAAATGAGAGATTGAAGTGAAATTCATTCCATATTGTTTGTGTATACACACACATATGTACACAATATTTCATTATAGCAATAATTTTTACTCACAGGTTTCTCCAGATTTAAAGTATGGACTAGACAATAAAAGTTAAGGCACAAATTATCTGTAGAGTTTGACATTGTTAAAACTGAAAGATATCCATGAATTATTTTCCAACTTTTCAATTCTGTGAATTTGTAAACAGTGGTGTAGAAAATGTAATTTCTTGATTATGATGAATCATCTTGAATGAATCTATATATCAATTCGGTTTTTCTCAGCCTAGCAAATGCTTATATCTATGGTCCTTATGTGCCAGAAAAAGCTCTAGACACTTTGTATGAATATTCAGTTATTATTCTCAACAAATCTATGAGATTGATTACTCGTTATCCCCATTTAACGTGTGAAGCACAGAGCTTGAGTAATGTATATTTAAGTTTACAAAATTATTATCGCCAAAGCCAAACTTAGTGCTCGGGTGGAGTGATTCCCAAGTCCACTGGTCTCACCTGAATTTAAATCACATTGAATTTAACTTAATTCATGATCAGTCTTTCTCCCCTGTCATAAACTCAGTGTTTGGGGTTTCACAGTGACAGAACCAAGAGATACGTCCATGGTGCATGTGGTATCATCACTGTAGCAGTAGGGGCTCGGACAACCAGCAAAGGCAGTCTGGGGAGGGCATGGCATTGAGTATAAAGCTTGGGCTCTGGGACCAGGTTCATGTCAGTCTTAGCATTCACCACTGAGGAGTCTTTAGTCCGAACCTAACTCCCAGTTTTCTTCATCTACAAAATGAAAATAGTAATGAGACTTCACTCAAGGTATTATTGTAAGACCACTGTAAGAATTAAATGAGGTAGTATATAATAATATAAAAATCAAAGTGAGCAAAATGAGGAGTATTTAGTAGAACCTGATTAGTGTAAGGGATAGTATTCTTAGTAGGATGGGATGATAGCCTCTCTGTTGGCTTAAGAAAGGTCTGGGGTGACACACAAGCTCAGCGTGGTTGAGTGGTCTGCTGGCATCCCTCTTCAATATGCTTTATATCACACACTCGGTTGGTTTCCTGGGCTCTTCTGTGCCTTCAGTGTTTCTCAGTCTGTCTGTCCTCTGCCTACATGAGTGGCTGTTTCGGCTACCTCATGGGAGCCATTCTTTTGCTTCATTTCTTTCTTAAGATCCATGTTTTAGTTTGTGTTGAAATTGTCCCCTTTCTTAAACTCATTCTTTCTCTTTATTTTTATCCCACAGTCGAATTGCAGGGATCACTGGGTAGAAGTTCCTAGTTTGTTGGTCTTTAGCCTGAAGATATGTGTTTTGGCCAATTACATGTTTTGAAATTGTTTACTTGAATGTCATCTTGTGTAGGAATCGTATTTTTAATCTTTTCATTTGACTTGGATGTCTTTAGAAGGACATTTGTCCCTTGCTAATCATTGGTTCACTGCTGTCCTCCTTAATTCTTTCAACAGATAGTGAACAAGATAAAATTAACAGCTACTCAATCAGAGCACACCTATCCATCTTTTTTAAAATCTCTTTTAGGAGAGCAGCATGATAATGTTTCACAATGATCAGTAAACTCCCCACGGATGGAAGTCTTGATACATGTGTCTAGCCTCAAACCACTGCTTTAGACGTGCCAATGAGAAAAAATGAAATATGGTCTTTTGTAGCAACGTGGATGGAACTGGAGAGTGTTATGCTAAGTGAAATAAGTCATACAGAGAAAGACAGATACCATATGTTTTCACTCTTATGTGGATCCTGAGAAACTTAACAGAAGACCATGGGGGAGGGGAAGGGGGAAAAAAAGTTAGAGACGGAGGGAGCCAAACCATAAGAGACTCTTAAAAACTGAGAATACTCTGAGGGTTGATGGGGGGTGGGAGGGAGGGGAGGGTGGGTGATGGGTATTGAGGAGGGCACCTGTTGGGATGAGCACTGGGTGTTGTATGGAAACCAATTTGACAATAAATTTCATATTAAAAAAAGAAATTTATTTCTGTGCTTAAATAATTCATAGTATGTGTAGATGCCCTATTGGTTTTGCCTGAATTACATTTCTCACTGAAAGTGTATATAGGACATAGAAGCTTACCTTGCAGCTGGGAAAGAAGGAACAGTCAATCCTGAAGAGTTAGCTTGGAATCAGAAATTCAGCCATGGGATGATGCACACATACTGTGAGAGATAGTCTTTACCAGGTACTAGTCAAATAGTTCCAACATGTTTAAGGTAAATAAAGATGAAGGGAAGAATGCGACATGGAGCCAGGAACCTATGTTGAAGTGCCGAATCCACGATGCAATCTTTGTGTACCTTCTTATCTCTAAAATGAAGCAGAAAATTACTTCTCCCGCATGATTCGAGAAATTTGTCTGTGAAACAGGCTCTATGACATGCCTGTCCGAGGGGCTATCATTCTAAAGTCAATGAATATAATTTTCATCTTGAGGCGTGTTCCCTGGCCATCATTGGAAGTTCATGACAAATCCTCAGGTGAGGATTTGGCGATGGGAGGAAAGTGTATGTACTAATGACTACTAACATTCAGACAAATATATGATGGCCAAAGGGGTTCAGCACATGTCTGCTCCTTTTGAAATGAGATCACATTGAGACATACTGGGAGTTTTAAAAGCTATTTCATGGGGATTAGGAGGGAATTACAGAGACATAAAGTCTCTGGGGATGTCCCTCAGGAGGGCATCTGTAGCTCTTATCTCACTTTTCTAAGAAAGTATCAATTAGCTTTCCTATGGGGACTTGATTGGATATGTTGAGGGTGCACACATGTTTTTATATTACTTGTTTTCTCTGTCTCCTTGCTTTCTAATTTTAAAAAAAAAAATTTTAATGTTTTATTTATTTTTGAGAGAGAGAGAGAGAGACAGAGCATGAGCAGGGGAGGGGCAGAGAGAGAGGGAGACACAGAATCAGAAGCAGGCTCCAGGCTCTGAGCTGTCAGCACAGAGCCTGACGCAGGGCTCGAACACACAAACTGTGAGATCATGACCTGAGCCGAAGTCGGATGCTCAACTGACTGAGCCACAGGCATCCCCCTGCTTTCTAATTAAAGTAGATTGTAGTTATTGAACAACTGTTCAAACTGGGTCAAATTTATCCAGTCACACCACCACTAACACAAACACAATATAGAAGAGTTCCATCATCTGAACAAAATCTCTGAGCTTCTTTGCCATCAACCCTCTTCCTGCCCTAAGGTGACTACTAAACCATTTTCTGCCCATATTGCTTTGTTTTTGTAGGAAGTTCATTTAAAGAGAATCTTAGCACATGTAGACTCTGATTTTGGCTTCTCCCAGTTAGCATGGTGCATTTGAGACCCATCCATATTAACTATATTAATTTCCTAGAGCTGTCATAAAAAGTTACCACATACTGGATGTCCTATATAACAGAAACTTATTATCTCACATTTCTGGAGGCTAGAAATCTAAGATCAAGCTGCTAGCAATGTGGTTCTGTTGGTTCTCTCTGAAAGCTGTAAGGGAGTATCTGTTTCATACTTTTCTCTTAGCTTCTGGGTGGTTTGCTGTCCATCTTTCGCATCCCTTGTCTTCTGCTATCACATCCTGATCTCTGTGTTCATCTTCACATGGTGTTGTCCTTGTGTGTATGTCTCCCCAAGTTTTCCATTTTTATAAAGACACCAGTCATAATGACTTGGGAACCCATTCTGTTCCAGTAGGACCTTATCTTAATTATTACATCTGTAGTGACCCTATTTTTGAGCAAGATCATCTTCTGAGGTACTAGGAGTTATGACTTCAACATATAAAATTTAGGAGACACAATTTGACCCATAATATATCAGTAGTAATTTTTTTTTCATTGCTGGTTATATTCCATTATATGGACATTACAGGTTATTTATGTGTTTCCCAGTTGGGGGACACTTGTGTCCCATCTAGTATCTCAGAATTAGGAATAAAGTATATCTAAACATTTGCCTATTTTTTCATGAACTAGATTTTAATTTCATTTGGGTAATTATCTCTGAGTTAGATTGCTGGGTCAGATAGTAAGTATACATTTAATTAAGTAGAAACTACCTAACTGTCTTTTTGAGTGTTGACATGGAGAGAACCTACCCCTTCCCAGACAACCTGTGTTATGAACTTGTACTATCATATGTGGGAAACAAATCTGTAGTACACTGAATAGTCACTGCCAAACATGAGATCTTGTCAACTGGAATGTGTTACGCTTTCCATATAGCAAAGACTTTGCAATTATGGTTAACTTAAGGGCATAAACTTGGTAGATTATCATGGGTTCATTTTCGGACCCTAAAGGCAATATCCAGTGTCTTTATGAGAGAAAGGCACAAAAAGTGGAAGAGTAAGGATTCCAAGGGTCTGTAACTCCACAGAAACGCTAGCTAAACAAAACAAAAACAAAAAATAAGCCAAACTATCAGAAGAAACTTGGTTTCAGATATATGGAAAATGCCAAAAGGTATAACAACCAAATAAATGTCAAATCATGAAAATGACTCATCTATAGTGTTTATGGAAACAGGTAGGTGACAAGCAGGTAAGTGACCTCAAGCTACAACAGAGGCATGAGACACCACACACAAAGCATATAGTCAATAATAATAGTTTAGAAAACTCATGAAACAAACAAATACTATCTACAACAAACAAAACAATAAAAGCAAAAACCTGAGTTGGAAGAATCTGAATTCCCAAAGTTAGCACACTATATATTCACAATATTCAGTTTTCAACAAAAATTGAAATATGAAGAGAAACAAGAAAGTATATCCCATCCACAGGGGGAAAAAAAAGAAATTAACAGAAACTTCCTGAAGAAGCATGACATTACACTTATTGGACACAGTAAAAATTGTACTGGACACAGATTTTTAAATCAACTGTCTTCAATATACTGAAGGAACTAAAGGAATCCAGGATAATTATGTCTCAGCTTTAGAGAATATCAATAATGATACAGAAATGATCATAAAAGAACTACATATAAGTTCTGGAGCTGAAAATACAACTGAAATGAAAATTTTACTGAGAGTTTGATCATTATTTGATTAGGAAGAAAAAAGAATTAGCAAATTTCAAAATATTTCAAATGAGTTAATCAGTGTGAGGAACAGAAAAAAAAAAAGAACGAAGACAAGCCGAACAGAGCTTAAGAGACCTGTGGATCACCATCAAGTGTACCAACATTTGCATAATGACAGTTCCAGAGGGAGAGAAGAAAGAAGAGGCAGAAAGAGTATTTGAAGAAATAAAGGCTAGAATTTCCCCAAATTGGATTTTTAAAATGTATCTTTACATTGAAGTAGCCCATGAAACAGCAAGTAGGATATCACCACCACATTCTGTGAGGTCAATATTACCTCAATAAGAAAGCCAGATAAAGACATTATAAGAAATGAAAGCTACAGGCCAATATTTCTTATGAATATAGATGCAACAATAACCAACAAAATGTCAGTGAACCAAATCCAGCTACCTAATAATATAATTGTATAGCAGGACTTAATAGGATTTATCCTAGGAATACAAGGATGGTTCAATATGCAAAAAGCAACCAATGTCATAAGCCACTAAACAGAATCAAGGAAAAGAATATGGTCACCTCGGGGTGACTGGGTGGCTCAGTCGGTTAAGCGTCTGACTTTGGCTTAGGTCATGATCTCGCAGTTTGTGAGTTCGAGCCCCAGTCAAGTTCTGTGCTGTCAGTTCAGAGCCTGGAGCCTGCTTCGGATTCTGTGTCTCCCTCTCTCTCTGCCCCTCCCCTGCTCACGCTCTGTCTCTCTCTGTCTTTCAAAATATGAATAAACGTTAAAAAAAAAAGAATATGATCATCTCATTGATTTATAAAAAGCCTCTGACAGGGGCTCCTGAGTGGCTCAGTGGGTTAAGCCTTTGAGTCTTGATTTCAGCTCAGGTCATGATCTCATGGGTTTGTGAGTTTGAGCCCCATGCTGGCTCCACACCGTCAGTGTGGAGCCTGCTTGGGATTCTCTCTCTCTTCACCTTTCCTACTTTCTCCCTCTTTCTCCCTCTTTCTCCCACTTTCTCCCTCTCTTTCAAAATAAATAAATAAACTTAAAAAAAGCTTTTTACGAACTCTAACTACTTTTATTATAAAAAGAAAAATGCAGAAATCTAAAATACTGTGAAAATTCCTCAACTTGATGAAGGGCACTTATGAAGGAAACCACATTATTATTCAAAAATGGAAGGTAGAATTCTTTCCCCTAAGTTAAAGTGCAAAATAAAGATATTGATTTCACCACTTCCACTCAAAATTGCACTGGTGGGTCTAACCAGAGCAATTAGGGTGAAAGAAAGAAAGAAAGAAAGAAAGAAAGAAAGAAAGAAAGAAGAAAGAAAGAGAAGGAATCCAAAATGAAAAAGAAAAATTAATATCTTTAAAATTTTTTTAAATGTTTATTTATTTCTGAGAGAAAGAGAGAGAGAGAGAGAGAGAGAGAGCATGAGTGGGTGAAGGCAGAGAGAGAGGGAGACACAGAGTCCGAAGGAAGCTCCAGGCTCTGAGCTGTCAGCACAGAGCCTGATGCAGGGCTCGAACCCATGAACTGTGAGATCATGACCTTGAGCCCCTTCAAGCTGTGCACCTGCATAGTGCTGGCCCAATTCCTGTCACTGACCTCCACTGCTATAGATCACCTCAAATTTTCAAACAAAAGTAGCCTTCTCCAAGCATATGTTTATAAGCCTGTCTAAAATCACAAAGAAAGAATGTTTAAAGCAGCAAGAGAAAAAAATGATCTCATACAAGGGAATCCCCACAAGCCTATCAGGGTATTCTCAGCAGAGACCTGGCAGGCCAGGAGAGAGTGGGATAATACATTCAAAGTGTTGAAAGAAGAAATAGCTGACCAACAATACTTTACCCAACAAAGTTGTCCTTCAGAAATGAAGGTGAGATAAGGTCTTTCCCAAACAAACAAAGTCACAAGAACTGCCTTACAGGGAATACTGAAAGGAATCCATCAAGCTGGAATAAAAAGGTGTTAATTAGTGACATGAAAGCAGATAAAAAGAAATGATGCACTGGTAAAGGCAAGTGCATGGTCAGATTCAGAATATTCAAATAAATTAAGTTTATTTATTTATTTGGAGAGAGAGAGAGAGAGCACAAACATGGGAGGGGCAGGGAGAGAGGGAGGGAGAGAGAGAGAGAGAGAGAGAGAAAGAGAATCCCAAGTAGGTTCTTCACTGTCAGCACAGAGCCTGATATGGGGCTTAAACTCACGAACGGTGAGATCATGACCTGAGCAGAAACCAAGAGTCAAATGCTTAACCAATTGAGCCACTCAGGTGCCCCTTAACTTTTTAAATAAGAGTATGAAAATAGCTGTTGCTATGATAATTTCTTTTTTTTTTATTTTTATTTTTATTTTTAAAAAAATTTTTTTTAACGTTTATTTATTTTTGAGACAGAGAGAGACAGAGCATGAACGGGGGAGGATCAGAGAGAGAGGGAGACACAGAATCCGAAACAGGCTCCAGGCTCTGAGCGGTCAGCACAGAGCCTGACGCGGGGCTCGAACTCACCGGCCGCGAGATCATGACCTGAGCCGAAGTCGGCCACTTAACCGACTGAGCCACCCAGGCGCCCCATATGATAATTTCTTAATAGGCACACAATATAAGAAGATGTAAAGAGAGATATCAAAAACATAAAATGGGAAGGGAGAATTAAAGAGTAGACTTTTTGTGTGCAATTGAAGTTAAATTGAAACCAGCTTAAAATAGAATGTTGTACCTATAGAGTGTTCTAGTCAGCATCAGAGTAACCACAAAACAAAAACCTATAGTAGAAACAAATGAGAAAAAGAACAAAGGATCAAAATATATCACAACAGAAATATTATCAGTTCACAAAGGAAGACAGAAACAAAGGAATTACAAAACATTCAGCAAACAAATAACAAGATGGCAATAGTAAGTCCTTACCTTTAAATATAAATGCATTAAATTCTCTAATCAAAAGATATAGTATGTCTGAATGAATAAAAAACCCTACAAGACCCAAGCATATTCTATCTACAAGAGACTCATATCAGTTTCAAAGACACACATAAGTTCAAAGAGAAGGGATGCAAAAAGATATTCCAGGCAAATGGAGACTAAAGAGAGCAGAGGTAACTATACTTATATCAGACAAAATAGGTTTTATGTCAAAAACAGTAATAAGAAACCAATAATCATTACATAATTATAAAAGCATCAATTCATCAAGAGAATATAATGATTGTACACACACACACACACACACACACACACACACACACATCCAACCTCAGAGCACCTAAATATATTAAGGAAACATAACAATACTAACAAATCTGAAGGGAGTAATAAACAACAATACAATGATAGTAAAGGACTCCAGTATCCCACTTTCAACAACTGAATAAATATCAAGACAAAATCAATATGGAAATTTTGGATTTGAACTATATTTTAGATCAAATGGACCTAATGGGCATATACAATGCACCACATCCCACAGGAAGAGAATATACCTTCTTCTCAAGTACACACTGAATATTCTCCAGGATAGATGCTATCTTAGGTCGCAAACAAGTTTTAGCAAGTCAAAAAGATTAAAATCAGATCAAAAATCTTTTCAACCACAGTGGCATGAAACTAGGTATCAATAACAGGAAGAAAACTGGAAAATTCACAAATGTAGAAATTAAACAACACAGTCCTGAACATTTAATGGGTCAACGATGAAATAAAATGGGAAATCAAAAAATATCTTGAAAATGTGAAAATGGAAACACAATATACTAAAATGTATGGATCGCAGCAAAAGTTATTCTAAGAGGGAAGTTTATAGCAATGCATTCTGACGTTTTAAAAATTTCAAATAAACAACATAATTTTATACCTCAAGGAAATAGAAAACCAAGAACAAATTAAGCCCAAAGTTAGCAGAAGAAAGGAAATAACAGATCAGAGCAGAAACAATGAAATAGATAAAAGGAAAATAATAGAAAAAAATCTATGTAATTACAAGGTTGGTTTTTTGAAAAGATACTCAAAAATACCAAACCTTTAGCTAGACTTACCAAGAAAAGAAGAGAAAGAGTCAAGTTAATAAATTTGTAAACGACATTATAACTGATGTCATAGAAATACGAAGGCTAATAAAAGACTACTATGAACAACTATATGCCAACAAATTGGACAACCTGGATGTAATGGATACATTCCTAGAAACCTATGAACTTCCAAGGCTAAATGATAAAAAAACAATTTTTAAATCAGAACAGATCATTAACAAGTAAGAGCCAGTAATCAAAACTTTGCTAAGAATGAAAATCTCAGGAACAGATGGCTTCATGGGTGATTCCTACGAAACATTTAAAGAAAAATTAACACCAGTATTTCTCAGCTTCGTCCCAAAAATTGAAGAGGAAGGAACACTCCCAAATTTTACAGGGCCAGCATTATCCTGCTGCCAAAGCCAGATATGCATTCTACAAAAAAAGAAAACTACAGGTCACTATCCCTGATGAATAGTGGCAAAAATTCTCAATAAAATACTAGTAAACCTAATTCAACAGCACATGAAAAGAATCATAAACCATGATCAAGTGGGATTTATCCCTAGGATTCAAGGATGGTTAAACATATGCGAATTAATAAGTGCAATACATCACATAGATGGAACAGACAAAAGTCAGTAATTGTAAGTACAAAGCAATACGATTAATAAGTGTCTCAATAGTTATATGGAAAGGATTGACAATATAGAGGAGGAAATTTAAAAAGGCAGGGAATGGAACGGAAAGGAAAGGAAACATTTCTTGAACATTTTGTTCTGTTTATGACATTGCACTATGTTCTAGCTTAATCAGTATATAATTGTGTGAGGCAGGCATTATTTGCCCCAACGGAAGCTCAGAACATTTGATTAGCTTGTCCTATATTGACAAGCTTGTTGGGGAGGGCACCTGTTAGGATGAGCACCGGGTGTTGTATGGAAACCAATTTGACAATAAATTTCATATTAAAAGTAAATGAATGAATGAATGAATGAATGAATAAATAAATAAATAAATAAGAAAAGCTTGTTAGAATAGGGTTCATGTCGAGCTATTTTCTGTCTA
Source organism: Panthera tigris (assembly GCF_018350195.1). Lineage (NCBI taxonomy): Eukaryota > Metazoa > Chordata > Mammalia > Carnivora > Felidae > Panthera > Panthera tigris. The sequence goes on from NC_056669.1 coordinate 102,296,338, forward strand.
ACACTTGTGCTAATTTTATGTGTGCTAGTCATTTTTGTTTCGATTTGGAGATTGAGTTGAGGGCTCACAAATAAATGATTGTGGCATTAAATTGTGTTAGAGCAGTTTGACAGTTTTCCTCATCATATAGCCCCTCACTTCTGACTTACTTCAAACAGCATGTAGATCGACTTACAGGAAATGTTCTGTATTCGTTAGTGGGAATAATACCAGCTGCCATACAAGCAGATTCCAGTATTTCAGTGCCATGGTCATAGACGTTTTTGCTTACATACTGTTCAGTTTGTTGTTCTATGGGAAATCATCCTGTGGTTCAGTGACCCAGAGTCTCTCAGCTTAGTGGTTTTCCCATGTCTTGCAGTATGAATTCTATCAGCCGATGACAAAGACTGACAGTGAGCAGAAGATCACACGGAAAGTTTCAGGAGACTAACTTGAAAGGAGCACATGACTCACGCTCACGTTTCAGTCACGGGAACACAATCCCAGGAACTCAGTTTCTTGAGAGCTGGAAAATGGAGCCTACTAGCTACATGCTCAGGAATGAAAGAGAAATTGCTGGGAAAACAATTAATTGTATTTTCCATTATAATGTTTTGATCGGCAAATGTCCGTTTTACATTTCCTCCATCCAGAGGACACTTTATGCACCTGCACCAGGGAGACAACCTAAAATCCATAGACCCTAAAATCGCCAGAGAAGTTCCACATCCAGCCTAACGAATTGATTAAATAGCCTCTCCATCGAGTCTAGAAATGGCTCCTTATGGTCTGACAACTTACAAAATAAAAAGAAAATTGACCTCATTCTATAGTCATACCCAGCAAATAATGTTAGACCAGGTTAAAAAAAAAAACCCTCCCATTCATAACAGAGAGTAATGGAAGACATACCAGACAGTTCACAAATCTTGCTGAATTGACATTACAAAGCCCTGGTGATGGGAAATATTTCTTTATGAGACTTGATTTTTTTTTCTCTAGGCATAATTCGATTTTTCACTGTTTTCCTTGGTTCCTTGTTCCAACCACTTGAATGTTTTTTTTCTTACCCATTATTCTTTATTGCCACTTCTGAAACATATCAAACACAAAACTATGTCACACACAACACTAACAAAAGTAGTTTATTCGTGAACTTGCATCAAAAAAAAAACCCATTTCCAGTAAATTTCATTTCAGCAGGAGTTCAAGGGTGTTATTAAAGAGTAAATTCATTGAGTGAAATGAAGAAATACTGAGCCAGTGTATATTTGGCAGGTGCTTTGTTAAGATATGGCTTTTGGAAGTGGGGGAGATGTTCTAACTGGTCTTCAGGTACATTTGTCACTGATTGGTTGGCTGCAAGTAGGCAAGTGAACAGTTAGGGAAATTTAAAAAGAGGAAGAATTATTTGCTGTTAGAGGTGGCGAGTTTTTGAGACTGCTAATTTTCTACAAGAGCTGAGATCATTATCAGGTTGATATTGGTGGTGTTCCCCCCTCGAAGTGAGTTTTTGTGACTCGCTTTCACCTATATAACTTGGAATTTCTGGAGTTGTTTTGATGCTCAGAAAAGTTATTTTTTAATAAGGCTCAAAGCTTTATTTTCAGTGAAATAACCATACAAAGCTATTGCTTAAAAGGACTTTCCATGCACTCGAGGGAAATAAATGAAATAAATAAACGTAAGAGTTGAATGTTGATAATGCCTATGAAAAATAGAGCAGGATTAGGGAAAAAAATCCATGGAAAAGGAGTCACTATCTTGTAAAGTTCTCGTGGCAGGCGTCTACGGACTCCTTCAGTGGGTAACATTTAACCAGCACTCTGAAATAAGTGTAGAAATAGCCCATGGAGAAAATAGCTAATACCGAGACAAGGCAAGATTGGGGCTGTCCAGTATTTCCAGTACAAGGGTGAATGAGGTGGATGAGTGATTACTCCACTAAAGTACAAGTTAATGAGTGGCATTAACCATTTCAAAGCATTTATTACCAAAAAAAAAACCCCAAGTACCATTATTATTTTTGAATGCATTTTTAATTTTAGTTTTGCATGTTTATTTTTGAGAGGGAGAGAGCATGCGGGGGAGGGGCAGTAACAGAGGGAGACAGAGGATCCGAAGTGGGCTCCGTGCTGACAGCAAGGCTGAAACTCACGAAATATGAGTTTATGACCTGAGCCGAAGTCGGATGCTTGGCCACCCAGATGCCCCTTTAATGCAATTTTTAAGACAAAATGTGAAGAGTTGGTACTCAAAAGATAAAGGTAAAAATAATGTAATTACATCTTTTATTCTAACATGCTTATTTTCTTTGGCAAACTTCCACGTGAATATACTCTTTTCTTTCCAAATCACTCAGTAATGACTGAAGCTTTAATTTGTTGAGTTGCTATCATTATTTGCCTCTGGATGGAATGTGCCAACAAAAGCACATACTTCATCATGAAATAAACTTTATTAAAAACCATTACTTTTTTTTTGTATTTTAGAGGGTTGGACTTATTCCTCAACAAAAATAAATAATATTAGACCAATATTTTTTCTAATACCCCAAATGTCCTTAACATTTGAGTCGTGGCATGGAGTAAATCTAATAAGGATTTAATAGCTTTCTGTGGTTTCTACTTCATTAAGACAAAACCTAGAGAAAAATTTGCCTTTTTAACAACCTTTTTGAATGCATTCTTGACCTCTTTGTTCCTCAGGCTATAGACCACAGGGTTCAGCATGGGGATGAGCACAGTGTAGAACACGGATGTGATTTTGTCTGTGTCCATGGAATGGCTGGAACTTGGCTGTAAGTACATGATGATGACTGTCGCATAAAATATGGAAACTGTAATGAGGTGAGACACACAGGTGGATAAAGCCTTCTGGTATCCCTCACCTGAGTGTATCTTCAGAATGGTAGTAAATATGAACAGGTAGGAAATAAAGATAACAAAAAGTGCAAAAAAGACATTGAAGCTTGAGATAAAAACAAGAATCAGCTCACTTTTGTGTTTATCAGAGCACGTCAAAGTCATGACAGCTGGAATATCACAGAAAAAGTGATGAACCACACTGGACACACAGAAAGAGAGACTAAAGGTGTCTCCAATGTTTATAGAGGCATTTAAGACACCACAGGCATACGAGCCTATGGCCAGACGAGCACACAAACCTGTCGTCATGGTGGTGGTGTAATGGAGGGGTTTGCACACTGCTGCATAGCGGTCATAGGCCATTGAGGCCAAGAGGTAATTTTCCACAGTGGCAAAGACTGCAAAAAAGAACATCTGGGCAGCACATGCATTGTAGGAGATGACCTTGTCTCCCATTAGGAGCCCAGCCATGACCTTGGGAGTGACTGTTGAGGAGTAACAAAAGTCAACCAGAGACAGGTTACTGAGGAAGAAATACATAGGAGTGTGGAGACGAGAGTCCAGCAAGATCAGCACGATCATCCCCAGGTTTCCAATCAGAGTGACGAGGTAGATGAGCATGAACATTATAAAGAGAGGAAACTGCAGTTCTGGGTTATCGGTTAGTCCCAGCAGGATGAAATCGGTCACGTCTGTACGATTCTTCATGGATGTGATTTGAGAATCACGAGATGCTCTGTGGCAAAGAATGATCAATAAAAAAAAGTTGCATGGAAATTGAAAAGCATGAGCGTTATTTTATTATGGCCATACTTTATTTGTGAATATTCTCCATTTCTAAGCATGGGAATGACAAATGCAATTTAGTGATAACTTATCCATAAAAGAATAGACTTTTGTACAGGAAGGTTCATCACAGATCGTCTTCCCAATTTATTTTTGTATATGAGTAAATTGAGTCACAGGAAAGGGTAAAGAGCTGTCTAAGGCCACATGCCAAGAAATGTTTGAACTCCCAAATCAGATCTTTTGGGTTCACTAATCATTTCCACCTCAATAGTGTTTATGTGTATTTATTCATTCCTCTCCATATCCCCATTAGATTGATTAGTTATTATGCTCATATATATCATAAGTAACTTGGCAACAAAGAGATTGAGTATTCAAGTTTACCTGGTTACTGACAGAGCCTTTCTTTAGACACATTCAGAACGGCTCCCAAACTAAATGTCATCAGTGAATTTGAATTGATTTTAATCTCATTCAATTTACACTTAATCATGGTATCCTTTCTTCCAAACTTAATGCTTGGGGTTGCAGAGCAGTGCAATCCACAAATATATGTACATATATGCAGTGAGATTAGTGCAACATTAGAGACACAGTCAACAAAGGCAAAAGAAGGTACAGAATTGGGTGTAAAATATTGGCCTCTGGGCTAATGTGTACATGCATTCACACAGAAGAAATCCACTTACCACCTGGGAGATATTGGTCCTAAATGAAGTTTCCTGAGCCTCATTTTATCCATCAGTAAAACGAAGGTGATATTGGAACCTACCTCTGTGTTCCTGTGAGTGTTAGATGAAATAATCAGGACACACAGATTATGCGATGTGGGTATTCAGCACCATCCCGATGTGTTCTATTCATAATCTTATAATTAGGATGGAACAAGGTGCCAGTGGGTTTTGACATCCGGCAGCTTTACTCTGATGTGAGTTTTCTGACACACTATGCCTACCTAGATTTTTTGTGTCTTCCAGTATTTCTCACTCTGTCCTATATCCCCCGTGTTCGTGGCTTTGTCACGCATTCTGTGTGAAAACCCTCACACAGACCTCTTTTGTTTAATTTCTCCTTTTGGCCCACATTTTAGTTTGGGTTGAAAGACTCCTATTTTATCCTAGACATATTCTTACAGTCATTAGTGTCAGCATGTAGCTGGATCATATACACTGAGGGGTGAAAACCCATATATGTGAAGTTGACTCTAGTCTGTAGATTGTTTTTGAGCAAGCACAATGGTTTAAATCCTTTTATTTATACTTGAAGTGTTGAGGGACATCCATTTTCTGGTAACTACTATTTTCCACCATCTTCTTTCTGGCCCCTCTACACATTGCATGTCTGGAATTTAAGGAATTTGTGTTTGTGAACCCATCACTCAATAATAGTATCAAGTTATAATTTCTTGTTTAGCATTTGTCATGTTTTATGATGACTGGAATGCTCTTATTGGGCCCATGTGGATAATCCAGTATAAAATTGTTATCTCAAAATCCTTAACTTTACTCATATGTGCACAATACCTTTTACCATGTAAGAGAACATAAGCACAGATTCCAGGATTAGGATGTGGGCATACACGGGAGCATTATTCTGACTGCCACAGTGGGGATGAAAAGAATACATAATAGGTAAATTATGTAGGGAGTTAGACACTGTTGAAGCTGAGACACCTTCACAGATCTCGTGGCCAACTTTCTGATTGTATATAATTATCAACAGAAAGAGGTATTAACTTATTCAGGGTCACATATCTGGAATAAATCCATTCCCAGATCATATTTCTGGGAATTAGTAACAACTTTAACCCAGTGTTTATGTGCCAGTATATCTCACAGGTAAAAAATCAGAAACAACAGACAAGTAGGCAGGCAGAGAGACACCAAAGACAGGAATATAGAGGATGGATCAAGAAGGGATAGATGGATGGATGGATGGATGGATGAATGGGTAGATGGATATAGAAGAGGAAAGGCATAAATTGTGTACACACACACACACACACACACACACACACCCTAATTTACAGTTAAGAAAATGAAGGATTTGGAAGTTACATGCCTTCTTAAAATTCTACATCTAGTCTGAGTTAAGATTAAAACCCATATATCACTGATTTTAATGCCTGTGGCTTGAATCATTGCATTGTTAGATTTTCTAGATGATCCAGTAATAAAGGGACAGGTTGTAGGGAAATTACAGAAAAACTGGAGTAAGGATCTTGGTAGCTTTATGATGATCCTTCTGGAGTCTGAAGGAGTGTCATTTCACCCTGTTTGGTTAGTTATCCCGTCAATAACAAGTCAACACATAATAAACAGGAGAAATTTACCACCTACCCAATCTTACCATCTATCATAGTTGCAGTGTAAGCCTCGACAGAAGGTTTTCTTTTTTCTAATGCAAGTGCCTGATTTATGGTTTGATTGCCTAGGTAGCCACCCAGAGAGACACCCACTTCAAAGATGTCTATCTCAGAAAAAAAATGTTTATCTCACATGTTCTACCGACTGAGCCAATCAGGTGATGTCTATCTTGAATAAACACATTGCCAGCCACTAGATAAAGAGTTAGCTTCTCACCTCCCAGACTCCTTGGTTTTAGAGATCTTGGTGGATTTCAATAATCTACCATCCCAGGCCACTTGTTTTTCTCTTACAATGCTTTAAATTTCCTCTTTTATGCTTTAAATTCACCACTCAAGTGTGAACCCAGATACCTTAGGTGTCCATCCACCACACCAATAAAAGCAGAACCCAGACCTGCTCTCTCTCCCTATCCATGACCTTGCTGTGTGGCCCCAGGAATGCCATGTGGTTTCCAGGATCTGTGAATAATAAACTTTATCTCTTTCAAGTCTCCTGATGGTTACGGCTGAGCAGGTCTTGCAGTCATAACGAGAACCTCAAGAGTCAGTTCAGCCACAAGTCTGGTTGCCAACAGACTTGGACCAGCATAAAACAATAGATTTTTGCTATCTTCTTAAGGAAAGCAGCACGAAATTTCGTAAATACTATCCTACTCTCTGAGGATTAGAATGTTGTGGTTTGTGGTTTGTTTTTTGTTTTTTGTTTTTTGTTTTTTTTTTGCATTTGAATCCTATACTTAAGTCAAGGTTTCAGAAAAAGTGTGCAAACAACTAGATAGGAGCTCAAAAACTCTCAGAGGAGGTAGCTGCCTCGCTGCCTCTGCATCAATTACATTTTTCACTAAAAGCATATATTAAACAGAGAAGCTTACCTTGCTCTTGAAAAAAAATAAAAGACAATCCTGAACTGAGTCTGAAATCAGAAATTCAGACCTAGAAGAATGTATAAACAATTTTGGAGCATATCTCAGGTATTGGTCCCAAAGTTCCAAGGTACATGGAGAGATGAAGAAACGATCATAAACATGGAGTTAGGAAGCCCAGGCTCAAGTCTTGCATCTACCGTGGATTTTTCTGTGTATTTAGAAGAGTCATTTACCTTACACAGAGCTCAGTTTCCTTATTTGTGGTATAGACATAATAAAATTACTTGTCCCCCGATTTCACAGAATTTTGTCTGTGAATGAGAGTGGGTCTTTAAGGACCTTAGTAAGGGTTATCCTTTCAACATAAAATAATATAATTATTATCTTAGGGTGTTTCCCCTGGCTGTGGTTGCAGGGTCACTGCCAACACTCAGTTTGGGAAAACACTGGTGTGTGTACTAAAAAGCATTAGCATTCATTTAGATAAATGGTGACCAAAAGAGTCTACACAGAGTCTGGTCCCTTTACAATATTGTCATGTGGAGTCATGATATGATTTCAGGCCCTAATGAATGGGAACCAGAAGAAAATTTGTAGGTGTGAAATTCCTAGGGGACAGGCCCGTATGAGGGCAATCACTTCTATCTAGGGAAGAAGCAATTAAATTGTATACAGGGATATAATTTCTTCTGTTGAGTAGCACATAGATGCATTTGTGGTAATTTTCTTTCTTTCCCCAAATTTTATTAAGCTGTCTCAGTCCATAACTAGTGGGTTTAATACATTCACATTTTTATATTATTGATATTTATATTAGATTATAAAAACTTACTTTGTTTCTTGTATGCCATCTATTTTATTTTTTTCCTTTCCATTCTTTTACTTGTAATTAAATTGTAGACTGTTGGAATTTTAGAGATTGATAAATGAAATTCTGTTTTCCTTCTTGGGTTTACAACAAAGCAAAAATATTACACATAGGCCAAAAATATGGAGAGTACATTCAGCTTTAATACTACTAAGGCCATTCAAAAATTTGATTCTGGTATGTAGACAGATGGGTTTCTTTTCCATCCTGAATTACTTTGTTGTAGCCAATGCAGCTGATGTTCTATCCAAATCCCCTAGGCACTCATGTGGCTCCAGAGGTAAAAGTTGAACAATCGAGAAAACAGGTAAAGGTGGCTAAAAGTACAAATATCTAGTTATAAGATAAATAAGTACTAGGGATGTGACATACACCACGATTACTATAATTAACAATACTAATACGTACACTTGAAAGTTTCTAAGATGTTAGATCTTAAAAGTGCTCATCTCAGGATAAAATGTTGTAACTATGTGATGTCATAGATGTTAGTCAAACATCGTTGCCATCATTTCAAATAATTATGTTATATATCTTAAACTTATATAATGTGATTTATCAATTATATCTTAAAAAGCTGGAAAAAACAAAATTTGAAATCACTCAAGGTAACTAACCACTTTAATAGATTGAGGAGAAAGAACACATTAAATTATCTGATTTATTAATTCAGAAAAAGCGTTTAACAAAATCTCCAGTGCCTTCATAAAAGCAACCAGAAATCTGATAGAAGTGAACTTCCTCAAAAGTAGAAAGAGTACTAATGAAAAGCCCACAACTAACATCATACTCAAATGTGAAAGAGTGAAATCCTTCCCTGTAACATCACATATTAAGCAAGGATGCCTGCTTTCACTACTTACATTCAAAGTTGTACTGGAAGTTCTATCTAGAGTAATTACATAAGAAAATAAGAGTTAGAAGGCATATAAATTGGAAAGGAAGAAGAAAAGCCATATGATTTTCAGATGATATCTCACATAGAGAAAATCCAAAAGAATGTACAAGAAACTATTAGCTAACAAACTTATTCACCGAACAAAAATATGTAGTGCTTACATACACTAGCAATAAACAATCCCAGAAGAAAATTAAGGAAAAAATTCCACTTACAATAGCCTCCTTATGTTAAAATACAGAGGAATAATCTTAACCAAGGATGAAAGTGTTATACACTGAGACTACAGAATAAATTGTTGAAATTCAGGAAGGCCTAAGTAGGTGGAAAGACATTCTGTGTTCACGGATTGGGTCATATGATACTGTTTACTGGCAATACTTTCCAAAGTGATCTACAGTTTTGATGTAATCCCTCTCATAATTCTAATGACCACAAGGAGAAAGGCTACTGCGAAAATTCAAATGTAATTTTGAGGGACCATCAACAGCCAAGACAATATTGAGAAGGAAGAACAAAGCGGGAGGACTCACCCTTCTGGATTTCGAAACTAATACAAATCTAAATTAATCAAAGCAATTTGATATTGCCTCAAGGATAGTGACGTCGGTCAAGTGAATAGAATTGAGAGACAAGAAATAAACCCATGTGTCTATTGTCCGTTGATTTTTGACAAAAATGCTAAGTTCATTCAATGGCAAAAGAAATCTTCAACAAATGGGCTGGGACAGCTGGATATCCACATGTAAGAGTGAAGTTGAATCCCTTCTCACAGCATATATAAAACTCAACACAAAATGGTTGATGACTGAAATATGACAGCTAAAAACATGAAACCATTAGAAAATGTGAGAAAAGTTCCAGACCTTGGATTGAGCAATGGTTTCTTATGTATTACATCAAAAACACAAGCAACAAAAGAAAAAAGAGATAAGATGAACTTCTTCAAAATTACAAACCTTTGTATATCAAAGTATATTTTCAAGAAAATGAAAAGAACGGCTTAAGAATGGGAGAAAAAAATTTGCAAATCACATTACAGATAAGGCTGTAATATGCAGGCTACATAAAGGACTCTTACAACTCAACAACAGAGAAACCAATAGACCCATTGAAAAATTGGCAAAGTCCTTGAACAGACATTTCTCCAAAGAAGATTTACTCAAAGCCAATAAGCACGTGGAAGTATGCTCAAAATCATTGGGCATTAGGGAAAAGTAAGTCAAAACCATGAGATACCATTTCACACCCATTAGGATGGTGTGTAAAAGAAAATGGAAACTAACAAATTGTAGCAAGAATGTGGGTAAATAGGAACCCTTGTACGTTGCTGGTGGGAAAGAAAAATGGAACATTTGCTGTGAAAAACAGTTTCATGGTCTTCAAAAGGTAAGCATAGAATTATCGTATAAACCAGCCATTCTGTTCCTAGTAATATCACCCAAGAATGAAAACAGGTCCTCAAATAACACTTGTGCGTGAATACAAATATTTCTGCTGCATTATTAACAATTGCCAATAGGTGAAAACCATCCAAATGTCTACCAATTGAGAATGGATGAAAAGATGTGGTATATATGTACACTGGGGTATTGTTCAGCCATAAAAAGAAATGAAGCATTGATACATGCTACAACACAGATAAGCCTCAAAAACAATGAATTGAGTAAAAGAAGTCAGACATAAAAGATCACTTATTATATGATTCTATTTACATGAGATATCCATAATAGTTAAATCCATAGGTTATTGGTTCCCAGGGACAGGGGGCCTTCATGGGTACGGGATCTTCTTTGTGAATAAAAAAAAGTCTTTTGGAATTAAATCGAGGTGATGGTTGCAGAACATTGTTAATGTGCTAAATACTACTGAGTTGCACAATTTAAAACAGTAGATTTTTTATGCTAATCTCACATACATTAAAAAAGGCCAGGCAGAGGGAAATTAAACAGACAATAGGAGGAGAAAATAATGTGATCACAAAGGCAGAAACTGATGGAAATACCACTGAGGAATGCTGGCGGTCACCCGCAGATGAAATACACCAGGGACGGAGTCTCCCCTAGAGACTCCCAAGACTGAGATCTTTGTTTCATCCCAGTGAAACTGATTTCCAACAACTGGCCTTCAGAACTGCGAGAAAACAAATGTGTGTGGTTTTAAGGCCCCAGAGTGTGGTCATTTGTTACAGCAACCATAGGAAACTAACATAAAATCTTTATTATCTTTGCTGTGTTCAACCACTGGGTTTTCAATTTAACGTGTTCCTGCAGTATGAGCTAGCTTACTTTGTTGTCTGTGTTCTGTTTTTACAAACAGATGATGAGTTTTTCTGTTCGGTGTCAGTTCCTCTTCTCATGCAGTTGTTCATTCCTTAAAATCTTTTACTGAGCCTCAGCTCTGAACTCTCAAGAGTCTTTGTTAGTGAACAAATCAGAAATTGTTCCCGGCTGCATAGAACTTTTATTCTAATAGAGAAAACAAATGAAAAGAGTAAACACACAAAAATGAATAAACAATATTTTGACCACTGTTATGAAGAAGATGATAGAGATAAATATTTGTGCCCTTTTTTTCCCATGTAAATTTGTTCCTATACAGAATCACATTTCATTAGCTACTCTTGAGCTCTGTGGAATAAACATTAGTCTAGACTCTGAGAATACATATCTAGGTGAGATAACATCTGTGGGCTCAAAAGTCTTGCAATTCAGTGCTACAACTAAACCTATAAAAACAAAGCAATATAATTCGTAACTGTTTTAGTAGTTCTATGGAGAAGGTTGGCATTATAGATGATTGAAAGAGAGATAAGAAAAGGAGCAGAAGGGAAAGGATGCTCACATGTTTTGAGCAGCTACTCTGTTCCAGGCGCTGTGCTACAGTCTGGCTCATTCAGTGCCCGTTTAATAGAAGTCTGTGGGAGAGGCAGTAGTTTCCCCATTAGAAACTCAGAACACTTGCATAACTTGCCCTACATCACAAAGTTTGGTTTGGAACAGAATTCACATTGGATTTGTTCTCTCTCCGAAACGTATGCTAAGTTGGCGCTAGCCATTTTGGTTACGATTTGGAGGCTGGTGAGTTTTCAAAAGAAATCATTGTAGAATCAAGTTATGTTGGAGAAATTTGATAGTTTTCTCAGCATAAATCCTCCCCACCCCCACAACATCGTCCAGATGATCTTCTGGGAAGCTCTCTGAATCTGTTAGGGTCAATAATACTAGCTGCCTAGCAAGCAAACTGCAAACAGCAGTGACATGACCATAGACGTCTTTCGTGCTTGCATATTGTTCCATTAGTTGTTCTGGGGGAATCTCTACAGAGATTCAGTTGACCCTGATTCTTTCCATTATTAATTTTGTCACCTCTTGTGGTCTGAATCCTCTCCACCCAGCTGGTGACAAAGAAAAAGAATGAACAGGACATCACCTGGAGAGTTTTGTGGTCCAGACTTGGAAGCAGCATGTATGATCTGTACTCACATTCCATGGCTAAGAACACAAACATATGGTCAAAATTAATTGTATGAAGGCAGAGGAACAGAGCCTATGTTTTTTCCAGGAGTAAAAAAGAAATAGTTTGGGAAAATAACCAACCAGTCTTTTCCATTGTAATGCTTATGATCATCAAATATTCATCTTAAACCTCCTTTCGTACAGAAAATTTCTTATTCACCTCCACCAGGGAGACAACCTAAACCCCAACTAATTAATATAGAAGCACAATGTCCAGGCTATTGGAGAGGTTGAAAGGTCTTCTCCACCCAGTCCTTGTGTGGCTCCTTGTTGCCTAGTAACTTATGCACTAAAAGGAAAACTTAGCTTCTTCCACATTCATTCCCAATAAATAAAATTGGACTAGAGTAAAGATAATGGGAAAAAAGGAGCTCCCATTCAGAATAGATAGTAATGGAAGGCGCACAGATTTCAATTTAGAAATCTTATGGAATCGACATTTTGAAGGCCCCTCAACCCTGGTGATGGGGTATATTTCTTTATAAGACCCTGATTTTTCTTTTTGGAAAAAATTCCATTTTCTATTAGTTTCCTTAGTACCTGGTCCAATCTCTTAAATGTTTTTTTTAATCCATTATTTTTTTTAACCTCTTTTGAAATATATCAGAGAAATAACTATGTCCAATGCCATATTAACAAACAACAACATCAGCATCACAGTTTGGTAATTTTTTTTTAAGTTTATTTCTTTATTTTGAGAGAGAGCATGAGCAGGGTAGGGGCTCAGAGAGAGGGAGAGAGAGAATCCAAGCAGTCTTGGTGTCTTCAGTATGGAGCCCGATTCGGGGCTCAAACTCACAAACTGTGAGATCATGACCTGAGCTGAAATCAAGAGTCGGTTGGTCAACTGAGCCATGCCCTAAAGTTTGGTAGTTTTTTATTTAGTTATCTTGTTAGATTTATAACTATTTGATTTGGGGGCTTCTAATAGGAAAGGCCTCATGTTTTTAATTTCAGTTCCTGTTTGTTTATTTCAGTATATAAGAAAGTGATCAAATTTAGTATATTAGCCCTGCATCCGACAATCATTCTATAATCACTTATTAGTCCCAGGAGGGTTCTTTTCTCCTATTTTTTCCTATTTTTTACGTAGGCATTCATGTCACCTGTGAACAAAAAGCAGTTTTTATTTATTCCTTCCCAAGTCTCCGCGTCATGAGATTCCATTCACGTACCGTAGGGATGGAGGAAAGCTCAGTGGTTTCCACAGATGAAGGAGTAGGGACTGGCAGTCTACAACAGAAATGGAAAGGGAAATATTAGAATTATAATGTATTCTCCATGGTACAGTGCTGGTATGACACTTGATCTTAGCCAAAAGGCTGAGAAGTGATAGGGCAGTGCTGGTGAACACAATGCTCTGCATTTGTTAAAACCCTTAAAACCCTACATGGCAGAGTAAAATTAATATATACAAAGCTTGGGTTCCTAGTGTTACAAATGCCCCATGGTAATATAAAATTCCTTTTTAGAGGAGACTAGGTGAGAGTTGTATTCATTTTCTATGGCTGTTATAACAGATGACCACAAACCTAGAAGCTTACGCAACACATATTAATTCCTTCACGGTCTAGAATCCAAAAGTCCAAATCAGGTTCTCTGGACAAAAGTCAGTGTATTAGAAGAGCCACCCTCCATCCATAGGCTCTAAGACAAAATCCATTTCTCTCCTCTTCCATTTTCTGATGGCTGTTGTCATCCATGATTTGTGGTCACATCACTTCATCTATTTCCAATGTCACATTGTCTACTCTTTTATCTGTGGTCAAACTTCTTATAATTATACGTGGGATTTCCTTCCTGGTCCACACAGAAAATACGGGATATAATCTTTAAGTTAATCAACTCTACATAGTCCTTTTAGGCCATATAAGGTAACCTTGGAAGATTCCAGAAATTAGGACGTGGATCAAGTCATTATTCAGATTGCCACAGGGTTACATTGAACATTCTGCACTGTTCTGAAAATTTTTTGTAACTCTAAAATAGTTCTAAAATGAAACAATTATTTAAGATAATTATAAAAATTTAGGTAATAATGTTTTTGACAGGAGAAATATTTCCATAAACGTAGAAGTGAATGTTTGTGTTATATTACACTGCCCCCAAATAGTAGGATGAAAATACTAGTATATTCAAGCACAGTCTTACAAATATTGAAATATCAAAGCCTCTTATTATCTAGAGGTAACAAATTAGTTGAGGGTACATATTTATGTGGGTAGATTTTTATAGTATAAAGCTTTCTGAGGATCAAAATTAAAAATATAAATATTGTGCATTATACTAGCATATTGAACGTACATTATCTTTATTATTGACAGATATTATCGTATATATTTCTATGTAGATATCTAGAATCATTTCAGTTAATTATATTTCATACATATGAAGTAATTTTCAAATATAATGGGATACTAACATTTAAATAATTTTTTTGAGAGAGAGAGAGAGAGAGAGAGAGAGAGAGAGAGAGAGAGAGAATTTCAAACAGGCTCCACATTCTGTGTGGAGCCCAGTGAAGGGCTTGATCCCACGACCCAGGATCATGACCTGCGCCGAAATCAAAAGTTGGACACTGAACCGATTGAGCCACCCAGGTGTTCCAACACTTCAAATAATTTTAAATTTAATGTCTTTTTATGATTTACTAAAGAGTATTTATTTGATACGTTACTTCCTATTTAATGAGGCATCACTTCAAAGTAAAAATTATAGAATTGTTTCAGATGATTCACTTGATTATGGGATCCAGGAAATCATTGTGCCCAAACTTTGGAGTACAAACACTGAGTGAGATAAAAATATTTCAGCAAAGCAGAAAATAAGCTGTGCCCCCTTAGGGTAGATACACTCATTTAGTAGTATATTACTTTAAGTATATTCTCAAAGTTATTCTTAAGTTAGGACTCTTTGAACAGCATTCAACTAATGAAATAAAAATATTGGACATAAATTTCTATTCTAATACATGAATTAAATATTTAAATTATTATTATTAAAAACTAACAACATTCCAGTTAATTCTGGGAAATTCCCGACTCCAATGTGTATGTATCCTCATGGGCACATAAGGATATGTGCCCTTCTGTTCATGGTCTCATTTGTGTCCCTATTTTATGTGTTTCTGCATTGATGTGGTAGAAACAAATTCATGTAGAATAAATGAATAAATCAATACCTGCTTTTACAAGTAGGCCCCAGGTGATTTTTTTTTTTTTGACAGAGAGAGATGGGGAGCCAGTGAGCAAAGGGCAGAGAAAGAGAAACAGAGCTCACTTAAGTGGAGCTCAAGCTCACCGAAGATGTGGCTCCAGCTCACCCGATCTGGGGCTCCAACTCAAGAACCCTGAGATCATGACCTGAGCAGAAGTCACATGCTTAATGCCTGAGCCACCCAGGCACCCAGACACTGAGACATCTTAATCATTCTTGTTCAGGTTATTACATTTCCGGACATATGTTTTTTCCTTCAGGATAAGAGGCATTGAATAAGCAAAGATATCACTTCAGAAACTTAATTTCACGGTGGTCTTAATGAAACTATATTAGTGTACATGTACAATGTTAAAAAATCACAATCTTAAAGATAATTTTGCCTCTGAAATGACCTTCATGAGTGCACTCTTAACCTCTTTGTTCCTCAGGCTATAGACCACAGGGTTCAGCATGGGGATGACCATGGTGTAGAACACAGATGCCATTTTGTCTGTGTCCATGGAATGGCTGGAACTGGGCTGTAAGTACATAAAAATGACTGTCCCATAGAAGATGGAGACTGCAGAGAGGTGAGAAGCACAGGTAGATAAAGCCTTCTGATATCCTGTAGATGAGTGCATCTTTAGGATGGTGATAAATATGAATATGTAGGAAATCAAGATAACCATGAGAGCAAAAAAGCTGTTGAAGCTCACTACATAAACAAGAACCAGCTCACTGACACGTCTATCAGAGCAAGAAAGAACCATGACTGCAGGAACATCACAGAAAAAATGATGAATCACATTGGACATACAAAAGGAGAGTCTGAATGTGTCTCCAGTGTGGATAGAGGCATTCAGGAAACCACAGGTGTAGGAACCTATGGCCAGACATGCACACACACCTGTCGTCATGGTGGTGGTGTAATGGAGGGGTCTGCACACTGCTGCATAGCGGTCATAGGCCATTGAAGCCAACAGGTAACTCTCCACAGTGGCAAAGGCTGCAAAAAAGAACATCTGAGCAGCACATGCATTGTAGGAGATGACCTTATCTCTTATAAGTAATCCAGCCATGACCTTGGGAGTGACAGCTGTAGAGTAACAAAGGTCCACCAGAGACAGGTTACTGAGGAAAAAGTACATGGGAGTGTGGAGACGAGAGTCCAACAGAATCAACGCTATTATCCCCAGGTTTCCAACCAGAGTGATGAGGTAGATGAGGGTGAACACGATAAAGAGGGGAACCTGCAGTTCTGGATCACTGGTTAGTCCCAGCAAGATGAACTGAGTCACTTCTGTCCTGTTATCCATCAGTGTTGAGAACCACAAACGCTATGGCAATGAGAAGAAAGAAATGGGTGATAAACCAAGAGACTTATATTGAAAAGTGTATACATACAGTATGTGTTATTTCATTAGAGCAGTAGTTTGTATATCAAGTTTCTCCAGATAAAAAAAAATTAGCTTGACAACAAAAGTCAGCGCATTAATGATGTGTAGATTTGCAAACTGTTGAATCTGAAGTATGGAGCATCTCTTCAATTCTGAAGTTTTAGAAATCTGTAAACTGAGACGTAGAGAATTAAATAACTTGATCAAGATGGCTCGTCCAGAAGGAATGTCTGGCCGTTCACTTCCCCCAAGCCTAGTGAAAGCAGGTACTTGCCCATGACTCACCCACCAGGAACTGCTGCAGACCCTGTAGAGGTACAGACGGTCCCCAACCTACGATGATTCGATTTAATGATTCTTCCACTTTACGATGGTGCCACAGTGACGCACATTCGATGGAAATCAAACTGTGACTTTTGGATTTTGACCTTTTCCCAGCCCACTGATGTGAGGCTTGACTCTCATGATGCTAGGCATTGGCACCAGCCACAGCCCCCAGTCAGCCACGCAATCATGAGGGTCAACAACCCAGACACTGGCAACCGTTCTGTGGTTCACTTTCAGTACATTACATGAGATATTTATTAGAAAACAGACTTTGTGTGAGATGATTTTGTGCAACTGTAGACTAATGTAAGTGCTCAGAGTATGTTTGAGGTAGGAGAGGCTAAGCTATGATGTTCAGTAAGTCAGGTGTATTAAGTAAATTTTCAACTTACCATACTTTCAACTTACCATGGAGTTATTGAAACATAAGCTCATTGTAAGTCCTGGAAAATCTGTATATTCCTTACATCCTCTCAAGAACATCATGAGTTTAATTTGTTATTACGGTCATTTAAATTATGATGCACAAGGAAGATGGCTCCGTAGGAGGACGCGGGGCTCACAGCGCGTCCGGCCGATCACTTAGATTCCACCTACACCTGCCTAAAGAACCCAGAAAACCGCCAGAGGATTAGCAGAAGGGAGTCTCCGGAGTCAAGCGCAGACCAGAGGCCCACGGAAGAGGGTAGGAAGGGCGGCGAGGCGGTGCGCGCTCCACGGACTGGCGGGAGGGAGCCGGGGCGGAGGGGCGGCTCGCCGGCCAAGCAGAGCCCCCGAGTCGGGCTGGCAAAAGCGGAGGGGCCGGACAGACTGTGTTCCCACAGCAAGCGCGACTTAGCGTCTGGGAGGTCATAAGTTAACAGCTCTGCTCGGAAAGCGGGAAGGCTGGAGGACAAAGGGAGGGAGAGCTGCTGAGCCCCGGACGACAGAGCTCAGCTTGGTGGGGAACAAAGGCGCTCGCCAGCGCCATCTCCCCCGCCCATCCCCCAGCCAAAATCCCAAAGGGAACCAGTTCCTGCCAGGGAACTTGCTCGCTCCGCGCAAACACCCAACTCTGTGCTTCTGCGGAGCCAAACCTCCGGCAGCGGATCTGACTCCCTCCCGCTGCCACAGGGCCCCTCCTGAAGTCGATCACCTAAGGAGAAGCGAGCTAAGCCTGCCCCTCCAGCCCCCGTGCACCTTGCCTACCCACCCCAGCTAATACGCCAGATCCCCAGCACCACAAGCCTGGCAGTGTGCAAGTAGCCCAGACGGGCCACGCCACCCCACAGTGAATCCCGCCCCTAGGAGAGGGGAAGAGAAGGCACACACCAGTCTGACTGTGGCCCCAGCAGTGGGCTGGGGGCAGACATCGGGTCGGACTGCGGCCCCGCCCACTAACTCCAGTTATACACCACAACACAGGGGAAGTGCACTGCAGGTCCTCACCACGCCAGGGACTCTCCAAAATGACCAAACGGAAGAATTCCCCTCAGAAGAATCTCCAGGAAATAACAACAGCTAATGAACTGATCAAAAAGGATTTAAATAATATAACAGAAAGTGAATTTAGAATAATAGTCATAAAATTAATCGCTGGGCTTGAAAACAGTATACAGGACAGCAGAGAATCTCTTGCCATAAAGATCGAGGGACTAAGGAACAGTCACGAGGAGTTGAAAAACGCTTTAAACGAAATGCAAAACAAAATGGAAACCACAATGGCTCGGCTTGAAGAGGCAGAGGAGAGAATAGGTGAACTAGAAGATAAAGTTATGGAGAAAGAGGAAGCTGAAAGAAAGAGAGATAAAAAAATCCAGGAGTATGAGGGGAAAATTAGAGAACTAAGTGATACACTAAAAAAAAATAATATACGCATAATTGGTATCCCAGAGGAGGAAGAGAGAGGGAAAGGTGCTGAAGGGGTACTTGAACAAATTATAGCTGAGAACTTCCCTGAACTGGGGAAGGAAAAAGGCATTGAAATCCAAGAGGCACAGAGAACTCCCTTCAGACGTAACTTGAATCGATCTTCTGCACGACATATCATAGTGAAACTGGCAAAATACAAGGATAAAGAGAAAATTCTGAAAGCAGCAAGGGATAAACGTGCCCTCACATATAAAGGGAGACCTATAAGACTCGTGACTGATCTCTCCTTTGAAACTTGGCAGGCCAGAAAGGCTTGGCACGATATCTACAGTGTGCTAAACAGAAAAAATATGCAGCTGAGAATCCTTTATCCAGCAAGTCTGTCATTTAGAATAGAAGGAGAGATAAAGGTCTTCCCAAACAAACAAAAACTGAAGGAATTTGTCACCACGAAACCAGCCCTACAAGAGATCCTAAGGGGGATCCTGTGAGACAAAGTACCACAGACATCACTACAAACATAAAACATACAGACATCACAATGACTCTAAACCCATATCTTTCTATAATAACACTGAATGTAAATGGATTAAATGCGCCAACTAAAAGACATAGGGTATCAGAATGGATAAAAAAACAAGACCCATCTATTTGCTGTCTACAAGAGACTCATTTTAGATCTGAGGACACCTTTAGATTGAGAGTGAGGGGATGGAGAACTATTTATCATGCTCCTGGAAGCCAAAAGAAAGCTGGAGTAGCCATACTTATATCAGACAAACTAGACTTTAAACTAAAGGCTGTAACAAGAGATGAAGAAGGGCATTATATAATAATCACAGGGTCTATCCACCAGGAAGAGCTAACTATTATAAATGTCTATGCGCCAAATACCCGAGCCCCCAGATATATAAAACAATTACTCATAAACATAAGCAACCTTATTGATAAGAATGTGGTCATTGCAGGGGACTTTAACACCCCACTTACAGAAATGGATAGATCATCTAGACACACAGTCAATAAAGAAACAAGGGCCCTGAATGATACATTGGATCAGATGGACTTGACAGATATATTTAGAACTCTGCATCCCAAAGCAACAGAATATACTTTCTTCTCGAGTGCACATGGAACATTCTCCAAGATAGATCATATACTGGGTCACAAAACAGCCCTTCATAAGTTTACAAGAATTGAAATTATACCATGCATACTTTCAGACCACAATGCTATGAAGCTTGAAATCAACCACAGGAAAAAGTCTGGAAAACCTCCAAAAGCATGGAGGTTAAAGAACACCCTACTAACGAATGAGTGGGTCAACCAGGCAATTAGAGAAGAAATTAAAATATATATGGAAACAAACGAAAATGAAAATACAACAATCCAAACGCTTTGGGATGCAGCGAAGGCAGTCCTGAGAGGAAAATACATTGCAATCCAGGCCTATCTCAAGAAACAAGAAAAATCCCAAATACAAAACCTAACAGCACACCTAAAGGAAATAGAAGCAGAACAGCAAAGGCAGCCTAAACCCAGCAGAAGAAGAGAAATAATAAAGATCAGAGCAGAAATAAACAATATAGAATCTAAAAAAACTGTAGAGCAGATCAACGAAACCAAGAGTTGGTTTTTTGAAAAAATAAACAAAATTGACAAACCTCTAGCCAGGCTTCTCAAAAAGAAAAGGGACATGACCCAAATAGATAAAATCATGAGTGAAAATGGAATTATTACAATCAATCGCTCAGACATACAAGCAATTATCAGGGAATACTATGAAAAATTATATGCCAACAAACTGGACAACCTGGAAGAAATGGACAAATTCCTAAACACCCACACTCTTCCAAAACTCAATCAGGAGGAAACAGAAAGCTTGAACAGACCCATAACCAGCGAAGAAATTGAATCAGTCATCAAAAATCTCCCGACAAATACCTATCCTTCTCAAGCATTCCAAGAAATAGAAAGGGAAGGAAAACTTCCAGACTCATTCTATGAAGCCAGTATTACTTTGATTCCTAAACCAGACAGAGACCAAGTAAAAAAAGAGAACTACAGGCCAATATCCCTGATGAATATGGATGCAAAAATTCTTAATAAGATACTAGCAAATCGAATTCAACAGCATATAAAAAGAATTATTCACCATGATCAAGTGGGATTCATTCCTGGGATGCAGGGCTGGTTCAACATTCGCAAATCGATCAACGTGATACATCACATTAACAAAAAAAAAGAGAAGAACCATATGATCCTGTCAATCGATGCAGAAAAGGCCTTTGACAAAATCCAGCACCCTTTCTTAATAAAAACCCTTGAGAAAGTCAGGATAGAAGGAACATACTTAAAGATCATAAAGGCCATTTATGAAAAGCCCACAGCTAACATCATCCTCAACGGGGAAAAACTGAGAGCTTTTTCCCTGAGATCAGGAACACGACAGGGATGCCCACTGTCACCGCTGTTGTTCAATATAGTGCTGGAAGTTCTAGCATCAGCAATCAGACAACAAAAGGAAATCAAAGGCATCCAAATTGGCAAAGATGAAGTCAAGCTTTCGCTTTTTGCAGATGACATGATATTATACATGGAAAATCCGATAGACTCCACCAAAAGTCTGCTAGAACTGATACATGAATTCAGCAAAGTTGCAGGATACAAAATCAATGTGCAGAAATCAGTTGCATTCTTATACACTAACAATGAAGCAACAGAAAGACAAATGAAGAAACTGATCCCATTCACAATTGCACCAAGAAGCATAAAATACCTAGGAATAAATCTAACCAAAGATGTAAAAGATCTGTATGCTGAAAACTATAGAAAGCTTATGCAGGTAATTGAAGAAGATATAAAGAAATGGAAAGACATTCCCTGCTCATGGATTGGAAGAATAAATATTGTCAAAATGTCAATACTACCCAAAGCTATCTACACATTCAATGCAATCCCAATCAAAATTGCACCAGCATTCTTCTCGAAACTAGAACAAGCAATCTTAAAATTCATATGGAACCACAAAAGGCCCCGAATAGCCAAAGTAATTTTGAAGAAGAAGACCAAAGCAGGAGGCATCACAATCCCAGAATTTAGCCTCTACTACAAAGCTGTCATCATCAAGACAGCATGGTATTGGCATAAAAACAGACACATAGACCAATGGAATAGAATAGAAACCCCAGAACTAGACCCACAAACGTATGGCCAACTCATCTTTGACAAAGCAGGAAAGAACATCCAATGGAAAAAAGACAGTCTCTTTAACAAATGGTGCTGGGAGAACTGGACAGCAACATGCAGAAGGCTGAAACTAGACCACTTTCTCACACCATTCACAAAAATAAACTCAAAATGGATAAAGGACCTGAATGTGAGACAGGAAACCATCAAAACCCTAGAGGAGAAAGCAGGAAAAGACCTCTCTGACCTCAGCCGTAGCAATCTCTTACTCGGCACATCCCCAAAGGCAAGGGAATTAAAAGCAAAAGTGAATTACTGGGACCTTATGAAGATAAAAAGCTTCTGCACAGCAAAGGAAACAACCAACAAAACTAAAAGGCAACCAACAGAATGGGAAAAGATATTTGCAAATGACACATCGGACAAAGGGCTAGTATCCAAAATCTATAAAGAGCTCATCAAACTCCACACCCGAAAAACAAATAACCCAGTGAAGAAATGGGCAGAAAACATGAATAGACACTTCTCTAAAGAAGACATCCGGATGGCCAACAGGCACATGAAAAGATGCTCAACGTCGCTCCTTATCAGGGAAATACAAATCAAAACCACACTCAGATACCACCTCACGCCAGTCAGAGTGGCCAAAATGAACAAATCAGGAGACTATAGATGCTGGAGAGGATGTGGAGAAACAGGAACCCTCTTGCACTGTTGGTGGGAATGCAAATTGGTGCAGCCGCTCTGGAAAGCAGTGTGGAGGTTCCTCAGAAAATTAAAAATAGACCTACCCTATGACCCAGCAATAGCACTGCTAGGAATTTATCCAAGGGATACAGGAGTACTGATGCATAGGGGCACCTGTACCCCAATGTTTATAGCGGCACTCTCAACAATAGCCAAATTATGGAAAGAGCCTTAATGTCCATCAACTGATGAATGGATAAAGAAATTGTGGTTTATATACACAATGGAGTACTATGTGGCAATGAGAAAGAATGAAATATGGCCCTTTGTAGCAACATGGATGGAACTGGAGAGTGTGATGCTAAGTGAAATAAGCCATACAGAGAAAGACAGATACCATATGGTTTCACTCTTATGTGGATCCTGAGAAACATAACAGAAACCCATGGGGAGGGGAAGGAAAAAAAAAAAAAAAAGAGGCTAGAGTGGGAGAGAGCCAAAGCATAAGAGACTGTTAAAAACTGAGAACAAACTGAGGGTTGATGGGGGGTGGGAGGGAGGGCAGGGTGGGTGATGGGTATTGAGGAGGGCACCTTTTGGGATGAGCACTGGGTGTTGTATGGAAACCAATTTGACAGTAAATTTCATATATTAAAAAAGAAAAAAAAATAAATAAATAAATTATGATGCACAAGGGGTTCCTGGGTTGCTGTCACTTGAGTGTCTGACTCTTGATTTTCGCTCTGGTCATGAGATTGAGCCCTTGCATCAGGCTCCATGCTGATTCTCTTCCTGTCTCTCTGCCCCTCGCCTGCTTGTGCTCTCTCTCTCTAATAAATAAATATGCACAGGACATTGAGTAATTTTTTATATTTATTTATTGAAAAAAAGGCCTAATGTTTATTTGTTTTTGAGAGAGAGAGAGAGTGTGAGCAAGTGAGGGGCAGAGAGAGAGGGAGACACAGAATCCGAAGCAGGTTCCAGGCTCTAAGCTGTCAGCACAGAGCCCAAAGGCGGAGCTCGAACCCGTGCACCATGGGATCATGACCTGAGCTGAAGTTGGAGGTTTAACAGACTGACCCACCCTCAGGCCCCGATTTCTTATATTTAAATGAATATTAGTTGACAAGCCATGCTTTGAACCAACTTTTGAACCCACACTGAATGGTTCCTAAGATGACAGTCTAAAATGTATTGAAATGAAATTGAATTTAACTCAACTTACGATTGCTCATTGTCTCTACTGGTCCAAAATCAGTTTGTGGTTTCCCACTGAAGTGTCTGAGAGACACAGGCATGGTGCACACGGTGGGCTACCTGGAGCCTGAGGAGCTGGGATAGTCAGTACTCCTCCATAGGACGAGTACTATAAATCTGTTCACTTAAACTTGAAGCCTTGGAAGGGCATCCCTCTTCTGCTAACTACTCACATCTTCCTCCTAAACTTTGACAATTTCCCGTACAATAGGGGAATTACTTGCCAACATTAGACATTGTGGACATTGTTTGCCAGCCTTAGCACACTTGTCCACTTGGATCCTATACTACATTCTATAGCAATAATACAGGGTTTATCTGTAAATGCATGTGTGTATACGTAGGTGGTATTATCATTCCTCCTTCACCATTGTGGAGCATGAGGATTTGAGAAGTTATGCGATGCTCTAAAATACACAGCTAGCATGGGAAAGAGTCAAGATTCAAGAGTTAAATCCACTTTCTGTGTAATCAAAAGGCTCTGCTTTTAGCCATTCGCTGTCAACATCTGTGGTTGTACTGGTGACAATAAGCTTGAAATTATAGGGAAAAGTTATAGGGAAATTATAGGGGATCTTGTTAATTCATAGGAGGGATTTTGTAGTTTAAAGGTTATTTCACTCTTGCTTTTGCTTGTTTGTGCCCAATGAGAGGCCAGCATTGAGTGACCAGGATGAAATCACCACTCGATCAATTAGAGAATCATCTGTGGCTCTTTTGTTCATATCTTTAGCAAAGCAGAACGATGTTCCTTAAGTATCAATAAACTCCCTTCTGAAGGAAATTTTGACATGTATACTCCAGTCTCACCTCCGTAGTTTGGAAAAACATTGAAAACATCGATTTCTGTTCTCGAATAACTCGAAGTAAGCAGAGCTGCCCTACTGCTTTTGCATGGATTACACTTGTCGTTAAAAATGTTTACGGAATATGGATGCTTACCTGTCTTCTGGGTGGACAGGAAGAGCCAGTGCTGATTAGCGGGTCTGAATCAGAATCTCAGCCATAGGATAATGCATAAATCTTACTACAGGAGCTCTCTCAGGACATGGTCATAAGGCTCCAAGTTCTCTGAGGCAGGGAAAAATGGAGGAAAGCATATTAATATGGTTCAATTTCTGAACCTACCATGCATTCCTTCTGTGTCCTTAGAGGAATCACTGACTTCCTCCTTATTTGTAAAATAAAGATGATAAGATTACCTCTTACATAATTCACAGACTCGTGTCTATAAATAACAAGCAGGGAGGGTCTGTAAAACATCTCAGCAAGAAATTATCATTTTTGAAGTCAATCGATGTGATTTTTCTCTTGGGGTGTTTCCCCTGAATGTGGTTGCAGGCTGATAGAGAATCCACGATAAGACTTCTATGCACTAGCAAGTTTAACATTCACAAGAATAAATGATCACCAAATGGGTTCAGCATGTAGACTGGTGCCTCTACAATGATGTCATATGGAGTCATCTTGGGATTTCATTGGCTAATGCACGGGGATGTGGAGAGAATTATAGAGACACAGGGACTTCTGGGAATTTCCCCTGGGAGAACATTTCTGGCACCTCATCCCACCTTCTCAGGATGGAAGCAATTAAACAGCCTGTGGGAGCCACTCTGGTTATTTTCACTGAACACACACGTTTTTGTATTACTTGTTATTTTTGTCAGTTTATAATTAATGCATGATTTCCATACAGTAACATCCACAATCTTAGCATATAGTTTTAGGGATATTGTCAGGTTCATGTCAAGTAAGCACTATCACCTAAAAAAATTCATACAAACCTCTCTGTGTAAACCCATTCTCCCACTCACTGCCCCTGGAAACCCATAAACTCTTTTGTCCAAATAAAGTCGCCTTTTCTAGAGTGTCCTTACCCCTAATCTTAGAACATGTACTGCGTAGGTCTATAATTTTTCACTCAGCATTTGAGGCCCATCTGTATCGTTTCCTGTATCAAAGGAGAATATTTTTACTGCGGGGTAGAATTTTACTATCTGGTTGTTACTGATGGTTTATCTTATTCTTACTTGAAGAGCATTTGTGTTGGTGCTAGTGTTTTGCGATTACAAATAAAGCTGATTTAAACATCTGCCTCAAGTTTTTTTGTTTGTCTGTTTTCATGGCAAAAATTCTTATTTTTTAATGGAAATGTAGTTAGCACAAAATGTTACATTAGTTTCAAGCATACACCACAGTGATTTGACAACTCTATGCATTATGCTCTGCTCACAATTGTAGCTACCGTCCGTCCCCAGGCAGCACCATTACAATACCATTGACTATATTCCCTGGGCTGCACCTTCTATCCTTGTGACATATTCATTCCATTCCTGGAAGACTGAATCGCCCACTCCTCTTCACCTATTTTGCCCTTCCCCCACATGGCTCTGGCACCACCAGTCTGGCAACCACCAGTCTGGCACTGGCAACCACCAGTCTGTTCTCTGTATACATGGGTCTCTTTTAGCTTTCTGTTCGTACGTAACCTCTGTCTGGTGGAATGTGTTAAGTCTTCCGCTGTCACTCCTACGGTGACGGAGGGCTTCTCACAGAGGAGGAAGTCATCTCCTATGACGTATGCGGTGCTCAGAGGTTCTTCCTTCTGGCTTTTGCCACCGTAGACGGCTTCCTGGTAGCTGTCGTGTGTAGAGTGTCAGCGCTTACTTGGCACCCGCCGCTCTGACCACCATCGTGTGTGCTCAAATGGCGGTAGGCAGGTACGTTTGGGGCTTGCTGAATTTGCCATCCACACTGGAGTCACCTTCGGCCTCTCTTTCTGCCATTCCGATGTGGTCCACTGCTTTTTCTGTGATAGCCCCTCGATCCTGGCTCTTTCCTGCTGTGCCATCTACGTAAATGAGATTGTGCTCTTTAATTAGTGGATTTCTAAGTCCGTTTTGCCCTTATAGTTATCTTGACCTCCTATCTGTTCACATTCCTTGCCATCCTGAGGATGCTCTCAGCACAGGGACAGCGACTTGCTACTTGCACGTGGGCTTACTCATGCGGTTGCATATCTGCTGCACAGTCAGCCGGGCTCAAAGGCTCAACATGGCATTACTCACGTTTCTGACCGCTGATTCTGGTTATTCTCTCCCTTTTCTCCACATGCTCTTTCGTCTTCCAGAGGTTGGACCTGCTTTCTTGCATAATATTTTCAGTGTGAAAGTAAAACCGACTCCAAACTCACACAAGATTTTCTCTGCCACATCATCCTAATCCATGATGTCAAAGGGCTGGCCCCGATGCAAGCATGGATCGGGCATGGAAGACTCCATCTCTTGAGGAAAACAGCTGCAAAGAATTTGTGTCCATAGTTCATCTATCACAATTGGAAATTAGATTAAACTGCTATAACGAAGAAAGCCAAAACACAGTGGCTTAAATACAATACCAATTCATTTCAAATGGTGGATACCTGGGGTAGGATAAATATGAACTCTCTGGACATGGCACCCATCGGTCATTCTGGGCCAAGTTCAGTCCACACAGCCTCTCTCTATCATCTTGCAGAGTGTTGAAATTCTGTCCTTATCATCACTATTCTACCTGCAGGAAAGGAGAAAGGGATGGGTTGAAGGAAATATAATTTCTTTTCAAGAAAGTGATATAATAGCTGGTCACATTACCTCTGAGTACATTCCACTGGCAAGAGTTCAGTCATAAGACCACAAAAAAATCAATGATAAACCAACCACAAAATTTTACCTCTGCCTGAAAGGCAATGTGCTTAGCTGAAATCTCAATAGTCTGGAATTTTAAAAAAATGTTCCTTGAGGAAAGCCAGTATACTGCCACACAATTAGGAACTGAATCTGAACTTCTACTCTGTCTCCAAAACTGTGTCTCTGGCTTGTTTTTGCCCTAGTGGAAAGTCCTTTTCCTGGATCTCACACTGCTTCATTAAGAGCCCTTTTCTCAATCACACCATCTAAAATAGCTTTTTATCTCTTATCTGCTCTTATCTTCTTCAGATATTTAAATAAATCTCTTAAATTACATTTTATTTGTTTAATTGCTTATTTTGGTTTAGCACTGGAGCAGAGGTACAAATTTGGAATTTTCAGCATGTAGATGGTATTTAAACCGTGAGAATGAGAACATAGGTAAGAGAATGTAGGTAGAGAGAAGCAAAGTGTTTCAAGGACCAACACCTGGAACTTTCTCAATGAAAGGTCAAAGAGATGAGGAGCCAACAAAGGTGAGTGGTGTCCTGGAAACCAAGTGATGAGAAATGCATCAGTAGGGAACAGACGTGTCAAATCTGCTGGTAGGTTAAACAATGTCAAGACTTAGAACTGGCAATACGTCATAGTGATACGAAGTTGGTGGATGACTTTGAGTGGTTTTGGTTGGATGGTGGGGTGACAAATCTCATAACGGTGTACTCTACAATCTAGTCCATAACTTTTCTTTGCTTTACATAGCTTCTAAGTATTGTCCCAACCTGTATGATGGAGTAAATGCATACTGTCTTTTCCCAGAGAAACGAGAGAGATAGGGCTTTGAGACTTTCAACTCTGAGAAGAGAGAAGATGGACAGAGGCTAACAACATGGTGGGAAGCCAAGGTTTTAGGAGAGAGTTGACTGGGAGGAGATGTTTGACAGTAGATGATGCTTCATGAACCTGAAGGTCAGTTTTATATCAAATATTTACTTTGCAGCAGTTCATCGATCTGGGCTTCACTTCCCCTCCATTCTGACTGAGTACAAGGTTACTGTTTATTTGTTTCTCTGGAAGAATGAAGGAGAATGAGTAGTTTATGTTACCTTGGGGAAAAGCAGTGTAGACACAGGGGAAAAAAAGGCTCAGGAGGAGGTGTGGTGCTTGAAGTGATGAACAAGTAAGAAAAAGGCAGGGACTTAGAACAGGAACCGAGAGACTAAAAGAGAACTTATGTGCACACAATCCCTACCCCAAGATGCCTCAGAAAATTTAGGAAGGTCCTTAGCCTCCTGTAGCTAGTCGTTATTTCATTTTCCAGTTAAAGGAAAGAGGGCTGGAGGGTTTGGGTTCATTTGAGTTTCAATGGAGAGTGAGCTGGACTCTTTGGAGAAAGAGCTGATGACTGGATTGGGACCGGAATAGCACAACAGGAGCCTGGAATGTTTTATAGTTCCAGAAAGTAAGGAGGAGTTCAAAAAACAGAAAGATGGTGCAGCTCACAAGGAAACAAGAGTAAAACTGCAAGTGCCCCCGATGGTCAAAGATGGAGTGATCTGAACAATAAAATAAATAATATAGTACAAACTGTACCCCAAATTTTAAAGCAGATCAATGTAAGTACATACTGACGTAAGTAAGAAATTAAGTAAGTAAGTAAATAAAGTTTTCTTATAGAAAAACCCTAAATAATATATTTAAGTTTCCCCTAGGAGGTGGAGTGTAGTCCCTTCCACCATGACCGTGACCTGAACTTAGTGACATGTTTCTAAAGTGTAGAATTTGCAGGGGGAGAAAGGTAACATTATCTGAAGCACCCAGAAAACATATCTTGTTTAGATGACCAAGATTAAGATCCTCAGTGACAAGTCATGTAGGTAATATAAGTCCCCTGATGGGAGGTGATAAGAATGGTACTTGTCACTCTTTCTCAAAGACCAAACCTCTGTGTAACCATGACAAAAAGATCAGGTGAACGCAAATTGAAAGACTTTCTACAAAATACCTGAGTAGTACTTCTCAAAGCTATTAATGTAGTGAAAAATCCAGGAAGAACTGAGACACTGTCACAGATCAGAGGAGACTAATGAGACAGGACAATATATGCAGTGTTGTATCCAGGGTCGGACCCTGTAACAGCACAATGATATTAGTTAAAAAATAATAATCTAAGTAAATTCTTGAATTTTAGAGAATAGTAGTGTATCAATGATGGCTTTTTAGTTTTGACTAATGTATTATGATAAGGGAAGATGTTACCATTAGGGGAAACTGGGTGAGAGGTATGTAGGACTTGTCTGTAATATCTCAGAAACTTTTTTGAAACTTTAAAATCCTTTTTCAATGTAATGATATATTTAAAGTAATTATTAAGAAATGGTTCCAGAAAAGGACCTACCATTTTTATAGACTTCAGACACAGATATATCCATATATACATATACATATACATATACATATATATATATATATATATTTTTTTTTTTTTTTAGAAAATCTGAGTAACCCTGTATTTTTTTAATTGGATCTGAAATTCAAACTTTTTCTCCAAAAAAATTCTAAGTATAGATATCTTTACCAGCAAATTCTACAAACACGTAAGAAAGAAATAAAACCAATCTGAGTGTATTCTTTCAGAGAACTTAAATTTTTTTTGTTTATTTATTTATTTATTCATTCATTCATTTATTTATTTGCCAACCTTAGTTTATTTACTAAACAAAAGTCCTTTAAAAAAAAGGCCACTTAGTAAATAAGTCACAGATGATCCCTGACCCCAGGCAGACCATGCCTCTCTCATGTTTAGCTTCTGTAGCACTGACTGATGTGTGTGTGTGTGTGTGTGTGTGTGTATACATGTATATATATATATATATATATATATATATATATATATATATATATCATAATTTATTGTCAAATTGGTTTCCATACAACACCCAGTGCTCATCCCAACAGGTGTCCTCCTCAATGCCCATCACCCACTTTCCCTTCTCCCCCACCCCCCCATCAACCCTCAGCTTCTTCTCAGTATTTAAGAGTTTCTTATGGTTTGCCTCCCTCCCTTTCTGTAACTTTTATTTTCCCCCTTCCCCCTCCCATGATCTTCTGTTGTTTCTAAAGTTCCACATAAGAGTGAAAACATATGGTATCTGTCTTTCTCTGCCTGACTTATTTCATTAGCATAATACTCTCCAGTTCCATCCACATTGCTACAAATGGCCAGATTTCATTCTTTCTCATTGCCAAGTAGTGTTCCATTGTATATATGAACCACGTCTTCTTTATCCATTCATCACTTGATGGACCTTTAGGCTTTTTCATAATTTGGCTATTGTTGAAAATGTTGCTATAAACTTTGAGGTACAAGTGCCCCTATGCATCCGCACTCCTGTATCCCTTGGGTAAATTCCTAGTAGTGCTATTGCTGGGTCATAGGGTAGGTCTATTTTTAATTTTTTGAGGAACCTCCACACTGTTTTCCAGAGTGGCTGCACCAGTTTGCATTCCCACCAACAGTGCAAGAGGGTTCCCGTTTCTCCACAT
The DNA here is from genome assembly GCF_018350195.1 of Panthera tigris. Taxonomy (NCBI): domain Eukaryota; kingdom Metazoa; phylum Chordata; class Mammalia; order Carnivora; family Felidae; genus Panthera; species Panthera tigris. Next base: position 102,327,614 of record NC_056669.1, read on the forward strand.
CCTCGCCAGCATCTATAGTCTCCTGATTTGTTCATTTTAGCCACTCTGACCTGTGTGAGGTGGTATCTCAGTGTGGTTTTGATTTGTATTTCCCTGATGAGGAGTGACGTTGAGCATCTTTTCATGTGTCTGTTGGCCATCTGGATGTCTTCTTTAGAGAAGTGTCTATTCATGTCTTCTGCCCATTTCTTCACTGATTATTTGGTTTTTGGGTGTGGAGTGTGGTAAGTTCTTTATAGATTTTGGATACTAGTCCTTTTCCGATATGTCATTTGCAAATATCTTTTCCCATTCCATTGGTTGCCTTTTAGTTTTGTTAATTGTTTCCTTTGCAGTGAAGAAGCTTTTTATCTTGATGAGGTCCCAATAGTTAATTTTTGCTTTTAATTCCCTTGCCTTTGGAGATGTGTCAAGTAAGAAATTGCTGCAGCTGAGGTCAGACAGGTTTTTTCCTGCTTTCTCCTTTAGGGTTTAATGGTTTCCTGTCTCACATTCAGGTCCTTCATCCATTTTGAGTTTACCTTTGTGAATGGTGTAAGAAAGTGATCTAGTTTCATTCTTCTGCATATTGCTGCCCAGTTCTCCCAGCACCATTTGTTAAAGAGGCTGTCTTTTTTCCATTGGATGTTCTTTCCTGCTTTGTCAAAGATGAGTTGGCCATATATTTGTGGGTTCAACTCTGGAGTCTCTATTCTATTCCATTGGTCTATGTGCCTGTTTTTTGTGCCAATACCATACTGTCTTGATGATTACAGCTTGGTAGTAGAGGCTAAAGTCTGAGATTGTGATGCCTCATGCTTTGATTTTCTTCTTCAATATTACCTTGGCTATTAGGGGTCTTTTGTGGTTCCATACAAATTTTAGGATTGCTTGTTCTAGCTTCAAGAAGAATGCTGGTGCAATTTTGATTGGGGTTGCATTGAAAGTGTAGATTGCTTCGGGTAGTATTGACATTTTAACAATATTTATTCTTCCAGTCCATGAGCACGGAATGTTTTTCCATTTCTTTGTATCTTCTTCAATTTCCTTCATAAGCTTTTTATAGTTTTCAGCATGCAGATCTTTTACATCTTTGGTTAGGTTCATTCCTAGGTATTTTATGATTCTTGGTGCAATTGTGAATGGGATCGGTTTCTTTGACTTTCTGTTGCTTCATTATTAGTGTATAAGAATGCAACTGATTTCTGTACATTAATTTTGTACCCTGCGACTTTGCTGAATTCACATATGGGTTCTAGCAGACTTTTGGTGGAGTTTGCCGGGTTTTCCATGTAGAGTATCATGTCGTCTGCAAAAAGTGAAGGTTTGACTTCATCTTTGCCAATTTTTTGCCTTTGATTTCACTTTGTTGTCTGATTGCTGATGCGAGAACTTCCAACACTATGTGAAACAACAGCGGTGAGAGCAGAGCCAGATATTTTTGTTGCACCACACAGACATCTTAGGACATTCAAGCAGTTTCACAAATCTTGAGAAGTTGAGTGTTTCTGAAATTATAGAGATAGAAAAGGAAGGTGGGTATATATTCCTTTTGGTAGGTTTCTTATAAAAATATCTCTCCTAAAAGCCAATAAAATACACCATTATTATCTATTATATTAGCACATTAAGGTAGGATATGTAATATTGTTGTAAAGAATTTCCATACTTACATTTTCTGTGGATGTTTAGAATCATTGGAGTTGATTGAATAATCATCATTTATCAAGAAATTTTGCAAATTGAGTTAGTTAGGAAACTTTTTGCAGTATCAGATTTTGTTATTACACTTCATTAAATGTAATGTATTTCATGTGTTATTTTTCATTTAGTGAGAAATTCCTCATACAAAAGAATTATAATGGTTTTTATATGATCTGTTTGACAGTGTGGTTTCCAAAAAGTTATTGTCCAAAAGTGGGAAATGTAAATAGAGAATGAAAGAATGTTAAAAAAAGAAAAAAGAAAACGGCATCTTATGAAACGCTCTAAAATTCCTTTCTAAAGAACTATATAATGAGTAATCAACTATAGTTATCCATGGTTCAGACATAGTTACTGCTGGACTCAAACGAGTAGTTTATTCATTAATTTAACCAATGTTTGTTGAGAAATTAGTACAAACCAGGCCATAACTCAATTATTGGGGATGAAGTTGTAGCAAGGAACACAAATCCACTCTTCTCGTGCAATGTACATTCTAGGTAGATAGAGAAATGAATAAACAAAGAAATAAATAGAAATAGTTGATCACAACCATGAAGAATAAAGTAAATTGGGCACAGTGTCCATGGGGGTGGGGTGACTATGATACCGTAACATTTAAGCAAAGACTCGAGGGAAATGAGGGGGCTTTCTGAGCGTTGACAACAGTAAAGAACTCAGTGTGAGTGAAGAGGAGGGAGCGAATAGGGGAGCAGAAGACACGATGTAGCTCATATGAAACTAACGGAGGGGCACTAGCCATCTCATAGTATTTCCAGACAGAAAAATAGATAACACTATCATACTCAGTGTATTTATCTTACAAAGTTGAAAAGTTGGTAGCCCTACACGGAAAATTTTTTAAAATGTCTTTACTATCCACTGACCATTTTCTTCCCTTGTATTTTGGTCTTCTTGCTTTTGAAAATGATCCTGTGACCATCCTATTTCTACCACACGCTCCTGAAGATAGAAAAATTAATTCCTTTGATATATTGTATGTTTATAGATCTGAATAAACGTGCCCCCAAAGCATATAACTTTATTTAAAAAATTATGTTATTGCACCCCAATGTTTATAGCAGTACTATTGACAATAGCCAAATTGGAAAGAGCGCCAATGTCCATCGACAGATGAATGGATAAAAAAAAAAAAAAAGATGTGGTATACTACTCAGCGATGAAAGAGAATGAAATCTTGCCATTTGCAACAACATGGGTGGAACTGGAGTTAGTGTATTACACTAAGTAAAATAGAGAAAAACAAACATCATATGCTTTCACTCATATGTGGAATTTAAGAAATAAAACAGATTAACATAGGGGAAGGGAAGTAAAAATAAGATAAAAAGAGAGAGGGGGACAAACCATAAGAAACTCTTAAATACAGAGAACAAACTCAGGGTTGCTGGAAGGGTGTCGGGTGGGGGGATGGGCTAAATGGGTGATGGGCACTTGTTGGGATGAGCATTGGGGTGTTACAGGTAAATGATGAATCACTAAATTCTATTCCTGAAATCATTATTACACTATATGTTAACTAATTTGGATTTAAATTAAAATTTTTGTCATGTTTTTCTTCATTTTGGTCTCTTGAAATAGTTTTTCTTTCTTTTCCAGTTTATTTATTTACTTTGTGAGAGACAGCGTGCGCACCCACGAGCAGTGGAGGGGAAGAGAGAGAGTAAGAGAGAGAGAATCCCAAGAAAACTGCACACTATCAGGCTGAGACCAATGCAGGGCTTGAGCTCAACAACCATAAGATCATGACTTGAGCCAAAATCAAGAGATGGAAACTTAACCAAGTGAGCCGCCCTGTGCCCCAATAGTTTTTCGCCTAGAGAAAAAAATAATGTCAGACACAAATTTATATTCTGATATCTAAATTTACTACTCAAACTTTTTAAAACTAGAAAACACTGCATCCAACACCTTTAACAAATTCCCCATTCCTTTTTGTCTGTGCACATATGGGATTCTTGCGTATGCTTCTCTTCATGAGCTTATGTGTGCCACGATTTACATAGAGGTATGCATTGCCACATGGTAGACTAAATAAGACATAAAGTTATAAGATTGATTAAAAACAGGGCTCCAAAATTTTAAGGCCCCTTTGGCCATCCTTGTTCAGGTATCACATATGTGAACATACCATTTTCTTTTCCAGATGAGAGACGTTTGAATAAGAAATGACATCACTCCAGTAATCTAGGTGCAGTATGGCCAATAATATGTCATGTGTGGATTCAGTCATATGTGGAATTTGAGAAACAAAACAAATGATAAAAAAAAAAAGAGACAAGAAGCGACAAAAAAAAAAGCAGACTCAAATGTAGGGATCTGGTGGTTGCCAAGAGAGGAGGTGGATAGGAGGATGGATGGAAGAGATAAAGGAGATTAAGAGTTAAGCTTCCAGGGGCACCTGGGTGGCTCAGTTGGTTGGGCCTCCGACTTCGTCTCAGGTCAGGATCTCACAGCTTGTGAGTTCTAGTCTCGCGTCGGGCTCTGCTCTGACAGCTCAGAGCCTGGAGCCTGCTTCGGATTCTGCGTCTCCCTCTCTCTCTGCCCCTCCCCCACTTGCACTCTACCTCTCTCTCAAAAATAAACAAACGTTTAAAAAAAGAGTTAAACTTCCAAAATAAATAAACTTCCAAAATAAATAAATAACTTTCAAAATAAACTTACAAAATAAGTAAGTCATGGAAACGAAAACTACCGCATAGGGAATATAGTCAGCCAATAAGATGGTAATAATGTTGTTTGGTGACAGATGGTGGCTACAATTATTGTGGTGAGCACTAAGTAGCATATAATTGTTGAATCATTATGTTGTACACCAGCACTAATATAACATTATATGTTAATTATACTTTGATTTTTTTAAATGTGAATCATTGCCTATTGGGGATCTGAGAAGAACAACACAGGTCACTGTGGATCTTATAACTTTAAGAGGCAACGCTTAGAGACAATTTTGCCTTCTCAACCACCTTCTTGAATGCGTTTTTCACCTCTTTGTTCCTTAGGCTATACACCAGGGGGTTTAGCATGGGAATTACCACAGTGTAGAACACGGACGCAATTTTATCTGAGTCCGTGGAATGGCTGGAGCTGGGCTGGGCGTACATGAAGAGGACTGTCCCATAGAAGATGGAGACTGTAGTGAGGTGGGAAGTGCAGGTGGACAAAGCCTTCTGATATCCCTCACCTGAGCACATCTTCAGGATGTGCACTAAATCCATATCTTTCAATAATAACTCTGAATGTAAATGGACTAAATGTTCTAATCAAAAGACATATGGTATCAGAATGGATAAAAAAAAAAAAACCAAGACCCATCTATATGCTGTCTGCAGGAGACTCCTTTTAGACCTAAAGACACCTGCAGATTGAAAGTGAGGGGATGGAAAACTATCTATCATACTAATGGATGCCAAAAGAAAGCTGGAGTAGCCATACTTATGTCAGACAAACCAGACTTTAAAACAGACTGCAATAAAAGATGAAGAAGGGCAATGTATCATAATTAAGGGATCTATCCATCGAGAAGACCTAACTATTGTAAATATTTATCCCCACATCTTCAACCACCAAAGTATATAAATCAATTAATAACAAACATAAAGAAACTCATTGATGGGGCACCTGGGTGGCTCAGTCGGTTAAGCACCCAACACCAGCTCAGGTCATGATCTCACAGTCTGTGAGTTCGAGCCCTGTGTTGGGCTCTTTGCTGACAGCTCAAAGCCTGGAGTCTGCTTTGGATTCTCTCTCTCTCTCTCTCTCTCTCTCTCTCTGCCCCTTCCCACCTCGCACTCTGTCTGTCTCTCTCTGTTTCTCAAAAATAAATAAACATTAAAAAATAAATTTCTTTTAAAAATAAAAAAAGAAACTCATTGATAATAATACAATAATAGTGGGGGACTTTAACATCCCCCTTACATCAATGGACAGATCATCCAAGCAGAAAATCAACAGGGAAACAATGGCTTTGAATGACACACTGGACTGGATGGACTTACCAGATATATTCAGAACATTTTATCCTAAAGCATCAGACTACACATTCTTCTTGAGGGTACATGGGACATTCTCCAGAACAGATCACATACTGGGTCACAAATATGCCCCACTAAGTTCAAAGAGATCGAGATCATGCCATACATTTTTTCAGATCACAAGGCTATGAAACTTAAAATCAATCACAAGAAAAAAATTGGAAGGCTTCAAATACACGCAGGTTAAAGAACATCCTATTAAATAATGAATGGGTTAATGAGTAAATTAAAGAAGAAACTAAAAAAATACATGGGAGCAAATGAAAATGAAAGTACAACAGTCCAAAACCTTTGGGATGTAGCAAAGACAGTCCTACGAGGGAAGTATATTGCAATTCAGGCCTATCTGAAGAAGTATGAAAGGTCTCAAATACACAGCCTAACCTTAAACCTAAAGGTGGCAGAAAGGAGCAGCAAACAAAGCCCGAAGCCAGCAGAAGAAGGGAAATAATAAAGATTAGAGCAGAAATAAATAATATGGAAACAAAAAAAAATCACAGAACAGATGAATGAAACTAAGATCTGGTTCTCTGAAAGAATAAACAAAATTGATAAACCCCTAGCCAGCTTATCAAAAAGAAAAGACAAAGGACCCAAATAGACAAAACTCACAAATGAAAGAGGACAGATCACAGCCAACATCACAGAAATTAAAATCCTTATTTTAGCATGAGTCAAAAGAGTGTCCTTTCTTAAACTCATTCTTCCTCCCATTACTATCATCTCATAGTTGAATCACCAAGATCAAGAGTTGAAAAGTCCTGGTTTGTTGGCTAGCTTGAGTCTTCAGGTCTGTTTTGGTGGAGAGCTCCATGTTTAAAAATTTTTATGTGATATGTTCTTGTGTAGGAACAGTGTCTTAAATCTTAATTATAATCTGAGGCCCTTTAGAAAGACAACTACCCTCACAAATCATTATCTACCATTGTTCTCCTGATTCTTTCACATCCTCATTCTCCAAGCCTAGCCCCTGAAGTCATTAGGTCTGTCAACCATCGACAGTCATAACATCTCAGAATATGGAACGTCCTGCAAAGAGTAAGAACTACATGCATATATATTTCTATGTATGCATGTGTACATATATTTATGCATGTGTTAATATACATGTATAAAATATACCATTTCATTTAAATTCATCCTGAGGTAAGTAGAATTTTGATTATTCCCACTTTACCATTAAGACACCTGAGGATATGAGAAGGTATATAATTTGGCTGATCTTTTTAAAGGAAGCAGTTGATGTTATTCCATAGATATCACTAAACTCCTCATTGATAGAAATTTTAATACTAAAATCCCAGCCTCAGCTCACTGCTTTAGGAATAATGTTCAAATCATCTATTTCCGTGCTCAAATAACTCATAGTAGGTAGAGCGCCCCATGGATTTTGCATGAATTATACTTCTTACTAAAAAAAAAAAAAAATACACGCAACATAGAAGCTTACCTCGCTGGCGGAAAAGAAGAGACAGGCAATCCTGAATAGTGAGTCTGAAATCAGACTTTTTGCTATGAAATAATGCATATATACTACTGGAGATGTTCTCTATCAGGTACTAGTGAAAATTCCAAGACTTCTAAGACAGGTAAAATTGGAGGAAAGATCCCAACATGGAGTCACAAACATGATCCAAGTCCTAAACCCACCCTTAGTTCTGACTACGCTTTTGGAGCAGCCGCTTGTTCTCTCCCTATTTGTAAAATAAAGGATAAAATCACCTCTCCTACATAATTCACAGAATTGTGTGATGATGAGCAAAGGAGGAAGCTCTAGAAAACACCTTGCTGAGGGGTTCTCACCTGGAACTCAATCAATATCATTTCCATGAGGAGATGTTTTCCCTGGCCACGATCGCAGGCTGGAAACAAATTCTCAGGTCCAAGGTCAGGGAGGAAGGTCTGCATGTACCAGCAAGGATAGCAGTCAGCTGCATAAATGATGGCCAGAGGGGCGTGGCACATGGCCTGGTCCCTCTGAAATGATGTCATGTTGAGTCCTACTGGGATTTCAGGGGCTATCTCATGGAATCAGGAGGGAGTGAGATAGACACGGAGTTCTCCATGCATGTCCCCCAGGAGGGCGTCTGTAGCTTTCATCCGCCTTCTTAGGGAGAAGCAATTAAACAGCCTGTGGGGACCTAACTGGATCTGATCAGGGTGCACACCTGGTTTTGTGTCACATGTTCTTATATTTCACCCCTTGTCCCACCTGCTGTCCCTGGAAACCACGTAACGGCTCGTCCATGTAATTTTGCCTTTGCAATAATGTCCTGTAAGTTGAGTCCTAGTGTGTGTAGCCTTTGTGTCTGGATTCCTTCACGTAAGATGTATCTGAGATTCATCCATATTGTTGCCTATATTAATTTCCTAAGACTGCTCTTAAAAAGCGCCACAAAGAAGGTGGCATTGACAGAAATGTATCGTCTCACATTTCTGGATGCTAGAAATCTGAGGTCAATGTGTCGATGGGGTTGGTTCCGTTGGTTGCTTGAGAATTCTGTAAGGGAGAAATTGTCTCATATCTGTCTCCGAGCATCAGGGTGATGTGCTGGCGTTCGTTTGCATTCCTTGGTCTGCTGATCATTCTGACCTCTGTCTTCCTCTTCACATGGTGTTATTCCCTTGTGCCTGCATCTGTCTAAATTTTCCCTTTTTAAAGGGAGTCCTATTAGACTCCTATAAGATTTGGGGCCCACCCTACCCCAGTGGAACCTCATCTTAAATAAGTAAATCTGCAACAATCCTACTTCCAAATAAGAACACACTTTGAAGTACTCAGGGTTGAGATTTCAACACACAAGACATCGATCTGGACTTTGCACTTCTCATAAGGGTGTTTCGTTACTTATAGTGTTAAATTTGTTTTTCTGTCAGGGAACGTGGATATTGATTTCCTATCCCTCTGTCCTGCTAATCTCACTCTCCAGTCATTTATTTATGTGGCTAATGACTTGCAGAACTAATTCAGCAAAGTGTATCTATTTCCCCTGAAGTATGCGGGTTCTGATGTCCTTGACCCTACCTTTTCCCCTATTTATCTTTTAGCCTGCCTGCCTATGGATTACTCTTGGGACTCATGCACCATTTCCACATAAAAAATTGTTCTTAAATCTCCTGAATCAGGTAGACACCAATTTTCACATTTTACCATTGGATGTTTCTGTGTGTTGGATATGGCTTTCACAGTTCAGCGACATTATAATTTTGCCCTACGTTCATCCAGGGACTAGAAATTTTCCTTCCTATGACTCTCCAGGGAGTGTGACCTTGGGAATGCACAACGTCTTCCAGATCAACAGGGATAAGCATGACTTTTTTCAGACACTACTCCTTTAGAGTTATACCTGGATTACAGTAGTTTATTCTTCATCCAGTGTTTAGTCGAAGGTTGTGCTCAAGTGTGCTAAGGGTTCAAGGCTCTTTGCTTATGGATTACTGTGTGGTTTGGTAAAGCTTTTGCATTTTCTCTGCATCCTGCTTTTATGACTCTTAAGTGGATGCAATGTAAGGTATGTATTCATCCCTCAGGACCCTTAAGCATGAGTATGATTTTAGGAGGACTTTTCTTGACTATCTCTTGCTCCTGTTCTCTCTTGAAATCTACTGGATGCTCTGCCATTTTATGTTTTGCTACCAGTATCATGAAATTTTCCAACCCTCTTTTAATTGCTTATCACCAAATGCTCCATGGTTTTCCATAATACTCTTAGGCATGAACTTCTCACCTGCTCTAAATAAAGTCATTCACCTCAGGCAAAGCTTCAGAGTTCTTGTCTTCATTGACTGCCTACTCTCTGAATAGAAACTCTGTGCCATTGTACTAGGACTGGAGGAGGAGACAGGATCCAGCTCTCCCAGAATGTTACTCTTCTTCTTTAAGCAAGTGCTAGGGGGAAGACCATAGCCCTGGGTTTCTTGGCCTGTCCTTCCCAATGTGAAATCACTACCCAACAAACAAATTGAGGCAGAGGCCATTGGGTCCCTAAACTCTCAGCCTTCTGTATGTTGGACAAAGCTTTTACCCTATTAACTGGATGGGAGATGACAGCCTCTGCCCCCCTCTCCCAGCCTTGCTCATTGGGAATCATGCTTCTGCAATGTGGACGTGGAGAGAATGAGAGATGCCTGTGTCCCACCCTGCAGAGAATGATACTGTAGCCCACAATGGAACCTGGAGTTAGAAAGTACCCCTGCCTTCTTGGACACATTTGCCTGTAACGTAACTTCTACCGCACAGAGCTGGGGAAGGTGATGGAAGTGGATCATGGCCTAAATGCCACAATGCTGTTCTTAGGAGACTGAGCAGATCTCCTCAAGCACATGTTTCTCCATTTGCTGTATGTCCTTAAGACAGGTTCAAAGGATTTCAAATTGTTGGGGTTAAAAAAAATTTCCACCAGTGAGGATGTTGTTTCACTGAAGAGAAGTTCTGTTGAGCCCTTTGTATGCCATCTAGAGAGCCCACTGTTTAAATTATTTCTCATAAGCTTTTTTTTTTAAAGCAAAAGAGCCTTTATTCGAGCTAGCTCGAGCTCAATCCCCTACCTGCACCAACGCAGCGGTGAGAGACCGGGGAGAGAGCTCTCATAAACTTTTAATGTTGGAATTGTTTTGGATTTACACAAAAGTTTCACAGGTAGCACCAAAAACTCCTGGATATCCACTCACCTAGTTTCCCTCAAAACTTTGCACCTAAAGTTTTATTGTCTTACATTATCATGTTGCATTTTTCAAGGCAAAGAATCCAACGTTGGTACTTTACTGGTAAGTGAAGTCCAGAGTTTATTCAAACTTTACTACTTTTTCCCATAACGTCCTTTCTTTCTCCCCTTTGGTCAGCATCCAATTTTGGATACCACATAAGCAAGTAAAAATCATTGTAATTTTAAACCACAATCTATTAGTCACCAACAATATGTCAACCATAGTCTTTCCTTCTTTCTTCCTTTCTTTATAGTATTTTTAGTAGTTTTGGGTTTTTATTTACATTCCAGTTGGTTAACATATAGCATAATATTAGATTCAGGAGTAGAATTTAGAGATTCATCACTTCTATATAACACCCAGTGCTCATCACAACAAGTTCCCTTAATACCCATCACTCATTTAACCCATTCCCTGCCCCCCCCTCCAGCAATCCTCAGCTTGTTCTCTTTAGTTAAGAGTCTGTTTTATGGTTTGCCTCTCTCTTTTTCCCCGTTATGTTCATGTTTTGTTTCTTAAGTTCCACATATGAGAGAAATCATATGGTATTTGTCTTTCTCTGACTGACTTATATTGCTTAGCATAATACTCTCTAGCTCCATCCATGTCATTGCCAATGGCAAAATTTCATTCTTTTTTGTGGCTGAATAATATTCCATGGTATTATAAACACCACAACTTCTTTATCCATTCATCAGTCAATGGACATTTGAGCTCTTTCCATAATTTGGCTATTGTTGATGGCACTGCTATAAACATCAGCATCCATGTGTCCCTTAAAATCACAGGCATTATTAAGTTAAGAGAGAAAGATACAGGAGTAAGGAGGAAAATAAATAAAATAATCTAGAGAGCTATATCTAGAAAATAATTTGGGGTGTGGTGACTAGAATATGGGAGCAAACAGATAAGAAACATCTAGGTTTTTTAAGGAGCTGCATCTCTAAGAAGGTTATGCCTTCATTGAAAAGTCTTAAACCACCTGTGGAAATTAAAAAATTGCATGGGTGGAAGTAAGTCTGCCAAATGATGTTCCTCAAGGAGAACAGACCCTTCAAAATCACTTCACAAGTTGTAAATAAAGAATAATGGGTAAGAAAACAATTTCCAAAAAACTGAACGAGGTTCTAGGAAAAAGAATGGCAAATAGAGTTCGTCACAAAAATAAGAATCAAGATATAATGAAGAATTATCTATCATCCTCATGGTGGAAGGGCCTTTGTCAACTCAGCAAAATTCTGGAATTAACTTTGTCTTCCTTTGTTCACTTTTATGAATGAGTTGGTGGCTTTTTCCTTATTATCTTTACCCTAGTTCAATATTATATATTGGATGTGTATACGGGATGAGCTAACTTTTCTTCTTAGTTCATAAGCTATTGGATTGAAAGGACCCACACTTGCAGTGGATGGAGAGGATAAATTTATCCCTTAGATACACTGAGCTTCTAGAGTCGTTATAATCACTAGAATTTCAGCTGCTTCCTCCCAGGAATTTTGATTGGAACTTTAAAAAGTCTTCATGGGGGTGCCTGGGTGGGTCAGTCAGTTAAGCATCTGACTCTTGATTTTGGCTTGGGTCATGGTCTCGTGGGTAGTGAGTTTGAGTCCCACATCAGACTCTGTGCTGACAGTGTGGAGCCTGCTTGGGATCCTCTCTCTCCCTCTCTTTCTGCCTTTCTCCTGCTTGTGCTCTCTCTCTCTCCCTCAAAATAAGTAAACACTAAAAATATACAAAAACTAAAATAAAAAGTCTTCTGTCCTTAATATCTTCAGAAGTTTCCAGAGCAGTGCCCTAGCACCTCACTCCTTTACCTTCTAAAGACAGATATATCTTGTGAGTGATATTGTCTTTGTGCCTGAAACAGACTTCCTTCCTCCAGTAGTTATTTGCTTTTTTTGTATAATGAGACCGCAGAGGATTTTATTCGACCTCATTATTCTACCAAGAGTTTGTCCCAATTTTCCAGCCTCTCCAGTAACCCCAACTTCAAATACTACCAGTGAGGTAAGAGGACTCTCCTTTACCACAGCTGTACAAGCATCTGTTATTATCTGTTTACTCAATGGCAGCCATACAAATGTGTGTGAACTGGTGTCTCCTTCTGGTTTTCGTATTTATGGTTATTGATATTTTGTATCTTTTCATGTGCTTCTTAGCACTCATACGCTTTCTTTGTTAGCACATCTCTTCAAACCTTTCCCCGCTTTTTAATCGAAATGTTTGTTTTCTCATAATTGAGTTGCGAGATGTCTACAGTCTCAAAATGAACTTTTAAATTGGCTATTGTATTTGCAAACACTTTCTTCCAATTTGTGATTTGTGTTTTTAAAACTTGTATTCATGGCATTGCTTGATATGGAAAAACAATTGAATTTTGATGCAGTTAAAATTTGGACTCCAAAATTACAGCTTCTTCCTTTTTTATAACTTTCATCTTGTTTATTGCTACTCTTTATTAGATGAATCACTGGCATCATATTTTCCTCTCCTTGTTTTCTTCAGTTCTTTGAATATATCTGACCTCCCTCAGAGAGTTTCTATTGACTGTTCTCCCCTTTGTTTGGACCACATTTTTCTCCTTATTTTCATGCCTTACAATTTTTTTTTTGGCTGAAAAAATGGGCCCTTCAGATCACATAGTATAGAAACTTTGAATTCTGACCATTCCCAGAGTTGTTGTTTGATACTCATTCTTGTTTCATTGATCGAACTACACTGATTTTAGAGTCTGTTTCCCTTCTGTGTGTAGCCTTTGAAGTTTCAGCCCAATCTTTTCAACCCTTGTTCTTATTTATAAGCCTGTGCTCTTAAGGGTAGCCACTGTATCAGTGGTCAGCGGAAGTTTTTCTTAGACCCATTTTGAAGGAAGGTTCTGGGAATGGTTTGGGTAATTTATTCAAAGTTTGGGCAGTTGACAAATCTTCCCTGGTTTTTGCTTTCTTCTTGGCGGGGAACCATAAGATCAGCCAGGAATAAGTAACTGGCATCAGCTCTGTTTTTACCTGCATACTACATGTGCATACCCAGAAATATGTCAGAGCTTTACAAAGCCCCTGTATCATTTCCTGAATATCCCTTTTTAATGTTTGACTTGTCCCTTATTTTCCCCAAACAGTATCACAGCTCTTGGCAGCTGTGATTTTCCCTTCTGCAATAGTTCTGCCACATGCTGTTGTGAGGCTAATGGACTTCTCTTGCTCCATAACCAACATAATTTCTCACAGCCTTAGAATTTTCATTCAGGCTCTTTGTTCTGTCAGCAATACTCTACCCTGGGGTAGACAGTACTAAGGTTTGGCAATGACATGAGGAAATTGAGATTATCATGGACTACCAATGGAAATACAAAATGGCACATTACTCAAAAAAATTGTTCAGCTGGGCACCTGGGTGGCTCAGCAGATTAAGTGTCTGAGTTCTGCTCAGGCATGATCTCATGGTTCATGGGCTTGAGCCCCATGCTAGACTTTGTGCTGACTGCTCAGAGCCTGGACCCTGCTTCAGATTCTCTGTCTCTCTCTTTCGCTCTCTGCCCCTCCGCCACTTGTGTGCTCTCCCTCCGCCCCCCCCCCCCACTTTCTCTCTCTGTCAAAAATAAAAATAAACTTTAAAAAATCATTTGGCAATGTCTGATAAGGTTAAACATAAATCTACCATATCTGCTAACCATCTCACTTCAAGGTATTTACTCAAACCTATGTTTATACAACAGTTCTGTATGCAAATGTTTATAGCTGATCTAACTGTAATCAATACAATCTAGAAATAGACGGTGTGGTTATGTCCACATAATAGAATACTACTTGACAATAAAAAGGAACAAACCACTGATATGTGCAAGAAATGGATGAATCTCATATACACCTTATGCTGAGTGAAACAAGCCAGACTCAACAAATTAGATAGTGTATGACCTCATTTATATGACATTTTTTCCAGAGGAAAAGTCTCAAGAACAAAATCAGTTTCAGGATCTGAGGGTGGCAGGAGGGCTTCACCACAAAGGAACACAGGGACCTTCGAGGACAGACGGTACTAGTCTTTATTTTTATTGTGTTGGTGGCTCACGATCATACGCATTTAACCAACTTTCAGGACTATACACAAAAATGCATGAAATTTGCTGTAAGTGAATTATGCCTAAACTGAAAACGAGGAAGAAATGGCAAAAAAAAAAAAAATAATAATAATGTAAATGCATCTGTGTGTTCACTCAACACGTTAAGCTAGGTATTCACAGATGGTTAATTGCCTCTCCCTTAAGTAGTAGGAGAAAGTCCTAGAGCTGCCCTCACAAGGGCCTGTTCCCCTGAGATCTCCAGGTTTCTGGTTCTTATTCATTATTATCTTTTAGAATCCCAACATGGTTCTTCCGCCTGACATCATTTTGAAAGGAACAGACTATATACCAAGGCATCTGGGTAATTTATTTACTTGTGTGAATGCGAATGGTTGTTAGTACACATGCTGATCTTCCCCCAAATTGTGGAATTTCTGTGAGTCTGCAACCATCATCAGGAAAACCCCTAGCATGAAAATTGTATTGAATGCAGTCCAAGCGATAACCCTTTACTGAGTTGTTTTATAGCCTTTTTATTTGCTATTCACAGCCACAGTCCTGCGAATCATGCCCATGTGTTAATAACACTCTATTTCACAAATAAAGAAATTAAGTTTGACATCAGGTAAGGGACAACTCTAAGGGCACCTTTTGATTAGCTTCCGGGAGGGAGCTTTGTTGATGGGATTGCTACATTCTTCCCCCGCAGAGTTTCAGATCAATGACTAAACATTCAGGATTTCCATCGCCTGTTTTCAAGGACCAGGTAAGTAACCTTTTGTATTTCACGCACATTTTTAGTGAGAAGTGTAATACATGTAAAAGTAGTAGTGAAGCTGATGTTATGAGTTATCTGAGCTCAAAATAAAATGCCATGAACATCTTTTCTGAAACGCTTGGGACTTTATGTCCAATTAAAAACCACTTCCGTTAGTAGGAAGCTCAGTGGCACTTATGAAACGTTGTTATGTTCCTAAAGAGGATGGGCAAAGACGGAAGGTGGATGATGCTCTGATTGAGCAGGAGGTAATTTCCTCCCATTTTCTATCTTTTCCTGTCATTGTAGGGGAGGTTCACAAGCAAAGTTTGATTGGACAGTTCTTTAGATGCCAGACAGATCTTCATGAGATTATTTAGATCTGTACTCCACTTTAATATTCTTTACCCCCGAAGCTCACCCTTTTCCTGACGTCTAGGAAAGTCGACAGAGCAGTCATTCAGTGCGTAGGTTGTAAAATAGATCATAGATACATTTGATTCTCAGAGCTGCTTCCTCTTAGACACGTAATTTTAGGAAGTAACTTCTCAAATCCTCTTTTCTTATTTGTAAAATAGGGATACTAGTGCCAACTGACGTTTAATATTATCATGAAGATTAAAGTGAAACATATCTATATCTGAATATGTCATTCCCTTATTAGTGGTCATAGAATGCAGCACATTCTATTTGCTTTAAAAGTTGTAGGTTATATTATCATGTATGTTAGAAATTTATAAACACACAAGTGCCTTTAGGGACAGGAATGTAAAGTGAAGTTGCAAAATGGCCAGGAGGAAATAGAAGGTAGAGAGGAGATAGAGAAAAGTAGTTACCAGAGAATGGACATGCTACCAAAAGCTCCAAGGTCAAATTAAAAATTAAAAAGCAAAACCATGGAGCTGACCACATAACAGATCTGCAGACTAGAATGAAATTCCTGGTCCATGACTCTTCAGCTCTCCATCTCTGTGACTGTACAAGAGGCTGGAGGCTGCCAGACTTCATACTGCCTCCACATCTTAAAGCCCTGCATCCCACCCCCACCTGTCCTTAACCAACATGGAGACCATTGTTCCATCCTAATAATAATGTAGTAATTCATCAGGATTGTGATGAATGCCCACATTGTGCTTTTTAAAAATGAATTACCTCATTTAGATTTTGTAAAAAATCCCTTTTGAATCATCCCATTACCATCTTTATTTATTTATTTTTTTAAGGGGGTTCCACGCCCAGCGTGGCTTGAACTCACCATCCTGAGATCAAGACCTGAGCTGAGATCAAGAGCTGGAGGCTTAACCAACTGGACCACGCAGGTGCCCCACCATCTTCATTTTATAAAGAAAATGAGGCTCAAGGAAGTTATGTTAGGACCAATGTCTCCTTGGTTGAAAATGGTAGGGCTGCTTTCTGAATGCTTATGAACCTCTTCTCAGAGCCCAAGCTCTAACACCCAATACCATACCTTCTTCAGAATTGAATTCAACTGGAATTCCTGGTTGTACATGCCTCTACTGTAGTTGTGCTGTTATCCCAGTACATCTAGTTTGTATATACATAGCTATTCTACTGAACACCTACAAGTACTGAGTTTGGCCTAATGGACACAATGAATAAATGTGAACTCAGTTAAAATAAATTCAATTAAACTTCAGTTAAGAGCCTGGGTCTAGGAAATCACTTTGCTTGGGTCCAAGGCTTGACTCTATTGGTTGATACTGATGTAGACTTGCACAAACACTTAGTCATTTGTGAGTTTGTTGAGAGGATTAAGCATATTTCAACATTAGACATAAGCGTGTACTTGATGTGAGCACTGTATAAATGTTAGCTGTCAATAAACTCAGGAAATCTGACTTAGGAAATGTTGGTACAGCAAATATGTGACCTTGGATAAATCATAACCTCTTTCTGCGCCTCTCTTTGTGCATTTGCACAAGTAAGAAGTTGGCTATGGGACTTGTAAGGATCTTTTGGCTTCAACAGTATGTAACCATATAGATCATTTATCTAAGTCCTAAGTTTTTTGTTCAAATCTATGCTTTATATCAGAGAATCATGAAGAATAAATTATTGCCATAATTAAATGGTGAAATAAATGGTGTATTTATATATTTAAATTTCAGTGCAGGGGGGCCGGGTGGCTCAGTTGGTTAAGCATCTGACTTGGTTTCAGCTCAGGTCATGCTCTCACAGTTCTCTGAGTTTGAGCCCTGTGTAGGGCTCTGTGCTGGCAGCTTACAGCCTGCTTGGGATTCTCTTTCCTTGTCTCTCTGCCTCTTTCCCTGCTTGTGCTGTTTCTGTCTCTCTCAAATAAATAAACATACTTATGAATAAATAAATAAATAAATAAATAAATAAATAAATAAATTTCAGTGCCATCTATTTTCTGTTTACCAAATATTCCTTTCTTTCTCATTACTACAAAAAATTTAGTAATTCCCATGGACACTAATACAGAAGTGACAGATTTCATCCTGATGGATCTGACCAATACTCCAAAACTTCAGATTCCACTTTTTATTGTGTTCACCCCTCATTTACTTCATCAGTGTTTGGGGGAACCTGGGGATGATCATACTGATCCTACTGGACTCCCATTGCCACTCTGTCATGTACTTTTTCCTCAGTAACCTGTCTCTGGTGGACTTTGGTTACTCTACAGCTGTCACTCCCAGGGTCATGGCTGGATTCCTTATAGGAGACCAGGTCATCTCCTATAATGCGTGTGCTGCTCAAACGTTCTCTTCTGCAGCCTTTGCAACTGTGGAACGTTATCTCTTATCCTCAGCGGCCCGTGACCTCTATGCAGCAGTGTGAAGCCCCTCCATCCCACCACCACCATGACGATGAGTGTGTGTGCTCTTCTGGCCATGGGTTGCTACATCTGTAGTCTCCTGAATGCATCCATTCAGGTTGGGAATACGTTCAGTCTTTCTTTCTGTAAGTCCAATGTGGTCCATCACTTTTTCCTGTGATATTCCAGCAGTCATGGCTCTCTCTTGCTTTGATAAACACATTAGTAAGGTCGTTCTTGTGTATGTGTCAAGCTTTAATGTCTTTTTGCTCTTCTCGTTATAATCCTATCCTACCTATTCATATTTATAACCAGCTTGAAGATGCAGTCAGCTCAGGGGCACCAAAAGGCTTTGTCCACCTGGGCTTCCCACCTCACTACAGTCTCCATCTTTTATGGGACAGTCATCTTTATGTATTTACAGCCCAGTTCCAGCCATCCCGTGGACACAGACAAAATGGCATCCGTGTTCTACACTGTGCTCATCCCCATGCTGAACCCTGTGGTCTACAGCCTGAGGAACAAAGAGGTCAAGAATGCTTTCAAGAAAGTTTTGGAAAAGGCAAAATCATCTCTCATACTGGGATTTTAATATTATATTATGCACAATAATCTAGTTTCATTTCTCTCGGTTTATCCCATTCATATTTTTAAGACTTACCCTGCATTTAATTCCTCATGTTATATCCCTAACACTTGAAAAGCCTGCTGTCTTGTAAAAATAAAGTATGTCTAACATATAATACTTGAACTAGTATGGCTCAAAAAAAGCCATGAAAAGCCAGGGGTCCTGCTTCTCAAAACACTTACTAATGGCTTTTGTTTTATTCGCTTGTTCCACATGCATTTTCTTTACCACGTGCCTGTGTAAACATACATGTAAATCAGTGGGAAAAACGAGTCTATGAGCAGAGACACATACACACATCCTCTATGACTCTGAGGACATATACACATGACAGTGGTAAATTTGGCAGAGGTAAACGAAGTGTCAGTGGTTTTGAATAAAATGATTTTAAATAATTTGGGGGTTAGAATATAAATTTGTGTCTAATAATATTTGTTTCTTTTGCTGAATTCCTGTTGTAAAATCTTAACTGAAGAAAAAGTACGTAATTCTAAATAGAAGTATTTTCTTTGTTGGCACATTTTATTGAAAGACACATAGATATCGCATTTAAATGGAGTCGTATTGGGGCGCCTGGGTGGCTCAGTCAGTTAAATGTCCAACTTCAGCTCGGGTCATGATCTCACAGTTGATGGGTTTGAGCCCTGCGTCAGGTTCTGTGCTGACAGCTCAGAGCCGGGAGCCTGCTTTGGATTCTGTGTCTCCCTCTCTCTCTGCCCCTCCTCTGCCTATGCTCTGTCTCTCTCTGCCTCTCAAAAACAAATAAAAATGTTAACAATTTTAAAAGAATAAAAAGAGTTATATTTCTGTCTTGACTGAGTCATTCTGTAGAGTCAACATATTCACATTACACTTTTTAAAAGGACAAAAGATCTAGACCACACACACAAAAAATGGAGGGAAATAAACACATTTTCCGTTATTCACATGTAACCTCAAACTCTCATAATGCTAAAAAAATGAACAGAGACTATCAAGAATGCACACTTTTCTGTCTAAAAATGCTTTGAAATGGCTAATGTTTCCTATTTTTCATACTGCAGTGTTGTTAGGACATCTCTTGTCCCTCTCCCAGACTTCTCCCTCACTTCATCCACAGTGATTTCCTTGGTATTTCTGGACAACTCAAATACACTTCCACCTCAGGGTCTTTGTACTTGCTGTTCCTTCTGAAAGAAATCTTCTCTTAGTCCATTCAGGGTCTCCTTAATCTTAGAGGCCTTCTCTGCCTACCTTTAAAAATTCGTCACTTTCTCCTTCCCGCATACACCAACTTCTCACCCTGCGTTATTCTTTGTCACCCTTACAAACACTTGCCTGTTGTATAGTTATCGGCCTTTTACTTTGTGAACTATCTCTCCTAACTAGAACCTAACTCCATAAGAACAGTGACTTTATCCGTTGTATTTACCACATGATCACCAATACCAAAATGAGTATGTGACTCGTTGTAGATTCTCAATAAATAATTATCTAACAAATGAATAAATTGAGTCCAATTGGACCATATGTTAGGTCCTTGAGTCTTTGGGAATTCTCTGTAGCAACTGTCTAGATATGCTCCTAGAGCATTTCCTGTATTATAGCTTATTTTCCACTTTGCTGAAATATTTTCATCTACGTTCTCACTCAGTGCTTGCAGCCGTCACTTTTGGCATGATCGCCTGGAAATCTCAACAGCTGTGTGACCTCAAACCATTTTATAATTTTTACTCAGAAGTATGGCTTGCAAGGTGTCAAGGAAGCACAAGATAAATGCTATTTAGTAAATTACAGAAATACATTAAGAGGAGATTATATAAAATTTGCTACATGATTTAATTTGGAAAATTACTTCATGCACTCTGGAACATACACCTAACTGAAATGGTTCAAAATATCCTTATAGAAGATAAACCAGAAAATAACTGTCAGTAATAAACATAACGTACTTTCAAAGTCCCAAAGTAATGCGCAACATTTATGCATTTAATTTGTCCCACAGGGAGCCCCATTCTATACCGAAGCTACCTCTGGGAATGTGCACTCATGGCTCCATTTTTTGGTCTCTGTCTAATTACAGGCTGCAACATCTCCATATTTGTAAAATTTTTCTTCAATGTACAGAAATGTCATGCTACTACTTGTGGGACAGTGTAGCCTATTACAAGACTCACTTTTTTTCTTTATAGGGATGTTTCTCTTGTTGAAATCTAATTATTTGAATGTATAATTTTTTTAGAGTTACAGAAAGTCTTCAAAGATGGTGTGGAATGTCCCCATATGACCCATTGTAGGCTGAAAATAGCTAAATCATATATTCAGGGGAAAAAAGAAATACCAAGTAATGACAACTGTGCATACCCACTCAATACATGTGGCGAGGTCCCCGTAGGTAGTTTAATTGCTTCTTCCGTAGGAAGGTGGGATGAAGAGCCATAGATGCTCTTGAAAGAGCTTCCCCTGAGCCCCATATCTTAATAACTCATTTTTGGTGCCCTTATATCAGCCTCTGAAATAGCAACAACAGTCCACATAGCATCATTCTAGAGAGATCAGATTGCACACTGGGCTCCATGATCATCCTACATTCATCTGAATGTCAGTGGGCATCATTGCCCTCAGGCCTTCTCCTTCCCTGAAGAGTTGCTGTCAGCCTGCAACCATGACCAAGGAACGCACCTCAAGACAAAAGTTGTATTGAGTGGCTTTAAAATGGTAGCCCCTTACTGAGTTATTTTATAGACCTTCCCTTATTTGCTATTTACAGACACAATTCTGTAAAATATGTGGGAGAAGTATTTTTACTATGTTTATTTTACAAATAAGGAGAAGGTAAGTGACTTCTCCAAGGGCACAGCATGAATCAATGGTAGATTCAGAATCTGAGCCCAGGTTCCTGGGTCCTTGTTGGTGTGTTTTAGTTCATTTTTTGCTGCCTTGGAGAACTTGGAAACTTTTGACCGCTACCGAACATATAGCTTCTCTACAGTTTGTGTGGGTTATTTCTTGGATGATTTTCTCATGAATTTCACACTCACTATTGAAGACTGACTGTCTCTTCTCTTCAAGGAGCAAGGTAAGCCACTATATTCCATATACATTATTAGTGAAAAGTGTAATTCACACAAAAGGAGTATGAAAGCTAAACATGCTATGAGTTGTTTGAGCAGAGAAATTGATGTTTTGAAACATTTTTTCTAAAATAGTAAGTTGAAGCTGGAGTATAAATTCAAAATTCCATTAGCAGGGGATTTAATGATACTTATAAAATACCCTGTGGCTTCCCTTAAAAAAATAAGATAGTTGATGCTCTACTTGAGTATATGGTAATTTCATTTTGTTCACTATCAGATGGTCTCTCATTGGAGGTGAAAGAAAGTGTGAAGTGACTCTTCTTTAAGCTACAAAGGGAATTGAGTGATTTAGTAAGATCAAACTGCAGTGTAACCTTTTCTCCCTAATCTCATCCTTATTGTTATTGCCACCTTTAAATATTCCAAGTGAAGGAGTTAAAAGTGCACAGATTCTGGTTAGGTCAAAACTGAGTTTCAAACTTGAATCTTTTTCATACTAGTGATATCATTGTAAAATATCACATAATTCCTCAAATCCCTAATTCCTTCAATGGTAAAATTAAAATAATACTATCCATTGTACACACACACACACACACACACACACACACTCTAACACACATATTTATATGTAAATCCCTTAACATTAGACCAGGATCATTCTGAAGTACAAATTATTAATGAAATAATGCACGTGGTATTTATACATTTCAATGTCTTTAGAATTTCTTTTTGTTTTCTCCTTTATTTCTCTTTAACAAGACATCTCATAATTCCCTGATCACATTGATGGATAACAGGACAGAAGAGACACAATTCATCCTGGTGGGACTAACCAGTGACCCAGAACTGCTGATCCCCCTTTTTATCATGTTCACCCTCATCTACCTCATCAATGTGGTTGGGAACCTGGGGATGATGGCGCTGATTCTCTTGGACTCTCGTCTCCACACTCCCATGTACTTTTTCCTCAGTAACCTGTCTCTGGTGGATCTTTGTTACTCTACAGCTGTCACTCCCAAGGTCATGGCTGGATTACTTATGGGAGACAAGGTCATCTCCTACAATGCATGTGCTGCTCAGATGTTCTTTTTTGTAGCATTTGCCACTGTGGAAAATTACCTCTTGGCCTCAATGGCCTATGACCGCTACACAGCAGTGTGCAGACCCCTCCATTATACCACCACCTTGACCACAGGTGTGTGTGCTTCTCTAGCTATAGGCTCCTACATCTGTGGTTTTCTGAATGCCTCTTTCCATGTTGGGGACATATTCAGTCTGTCTTTATGTAAGTCCAATCTGATCCATCACTTTTTCTGTGATGTTCCAGCTGTCATGGCTCTCTCTTGCTTTGATAAACACGTTAGTGAACTGGTTCTTGTTTTTATGTCAAGCTTTAATGCCCTTTTTGCTCTTCTGGTTATATTGATTTCCTACCTATTCATATTTATATCCATCTTGAAGATGCAGTCAGCTCAGGGGCACCAAAAGGCTTTGTCCACCTGTGCTTCCCACCTCACTACAGTCTCCATCTTCTACGGGACAGTCATCTTTATGTACTTACAGCCCAGTTCCAGCCATTCCATGGACACAGACAAAATGGCTTCCGTGTTCTATTCTACGGTCATCCCCATGCTGAATCCTGTGGTCTATAGCCTGAGAAACAAAGAGGTCAAGTGTGCATTCAAGAAGGTGGTGGAGAAGGCAAATTTTTCTACAGGATTGGGAATTTAACATTACAGCGTGCATAACCTTGTTTAATTCCACTCAGACTTTCCCCATGCAATGAGCTACTTTTTAAGACCCATGCTGCATTTAAACTTCTGAAGCGACATCCTTCTCTCTTCAAAAGTCTATTGTTTGGCAAAAAGAAAACATATTCAGGGATGCCAGATGGCTCAGTTGGTTAAGTGTTTGACTTTGGCTCAGGTGATCATCTCACGGTTCGTGAGTTTGAGCCCTGTCTCAGGCCCTCTGCTGTCAGCACAGAGCCTGTTTGCGTTTCTCACTCTTCTGCTTCTCTCTCTCTGCCCTTCCCCTGCTGGCTCTCTCTCTCTCTCTCTCTCAGGCAGTCTCTCTCTCTCAAAATAAATAAATAAACTTTAAAAAAAACATGTTCAGAAATGTAATTCCTGAATGGGAATGTTAATAAAAACATTAAAAATTTGGGGACCCACTTGTCAAACTTGACTAATGATATTTGAATTATTCGCTTGTTGTACTTATATTTTTTTCTACCCAACGCAAACATACATGTTAAGTAGGGTTCAAAACAAGCCCAAGAACAAAGCACATGTATATGCCCCATATAGGCACATACACATTGGAGTAGAAATTTTGTCAGAGGTAAATGGAGTGTGACAAGTTTTGAATAAAAATAATTTAAGTAGTTAATTGAGGTATTAAATATAAAGTCATATTTAATTGTAAATATTTCTTTTATTGAACAACTGTTTTAAGATTCTGAGTAGAAGCAGAATCATGTACTTTTAAATGAAAGTATGTACTGTTTTGGCACATTTCATTGGGAGGTACATACATATCAAATCTAAATGAATCTCTGTCTTGACTGAGTCATTTTGCAGAATCAACAAGTTCACATTATAATTTTCAAAAAGACAAAAGAATCACCTAAATTCTATAACTTACCTTAGGGTTCTGTCTTGGTGGTATATACGCTATGGCTTTAGGCAAATGTATAAAGAATTGAATCTGTCATTGTAGCATCATACAGGGTGTTTTCACTGCTCTAAAAATCACCTGTTCTCTGCCTAGTCATCCTCCCCACCCCCACCCCCAAACCACTGGCAACTGCTGATCTTTCAGGTGTCTCCATGGTTCTGCCTTTACCAGAGTTTAATATAGTTGGAATCATATAGTTGGAAACCAGCCTTCTCAGATTGGCTTCTTTCATGCGGTAGTATGCATTTAAAATTCCTCCATGTCTTTCCTTTCATTTATCCATTAACCTAATGAAAGACATCTTGGTTGCTGCCAGTTTGGGCAATCATGAATGAAGGTGCTGTAAACATTCGTGTGCAAGTTGTTGTGTGAACATAAGTTTTCAACTCGTTTGGGTAAATACCAATAACGATGATCGCTGCATCATATGGTGAGAGTATGTTTAGGTTTTTAACAAATGTCCACACTGTCCTCCAAAGTGGCTGTCCCACTTTTCATTTTGACCAGCAATGAATGAAAGTTCCTTTTGCTCCGCCACCACTGATGTTTGTGGTGTTCTGGATTTTGGCCATTTTTAATAGGTGTATAGTGAGATCTATTGGTGTTTTAATTTGCATTTCTCTGATGACATATGATGTGGATCATCTCTTAAAATGCTTATTTACCATCTGTATATCTTCTTTGTTGAAGTGTCTGTTAAAGCTTTGGCCCATTTAAAAATCCAGTTGTTTGTTTTCTTATTAAGTTTTAAGAGTCCCTTTTATATTTGGCATAATAGTCCTTTACCAGATGTGTCCTTTGCAAGTATTTTCTCCCAGTTTGTAGATTGTTCTCCCATTCTCTTGACATTGTTCGTCACAGAGCAAAAGTTTTTAACATTGGTGAAGTCCAGTATATTAATTATTTCTTTTCTTATATGTGTTTCCAAAGTGAGCACTAATTATTTCTTTTATGAATTATGACTTTATTGTTGTATCTACAGAGTACTCACCATACCCAAGGACATCTAGGTTTTTTCCCCTATGTTATCCTCTAGGAATTTTAGTTTCACATTTTGCATTTTGGCCTGTGATCCATTTTGACTTAATTTTTGTGTGGGGTGTAAGTAAAGTAGGTTTCTAGATTCAGTTTTGCATGTGGTTGTCAAGTTGTTCCAGCACTATTTGTTGAAAATTATATTTTCAAAGCAAAAAAGACAGGATGGGAATGCAAGCTGGTGCAGCCACTCTGTAAAACAGTATGGAGGTGCCTCAAAAAACTAAAAATAGAACTACCCTATGACCCAGCATTTGGACTACTAGGTATTTATCCACGGGATACAGGTGTGCTGTTTTGAAGGGGCACATGCACCCCCATGTTTATAGCAGCACTATCAACAATAGCCAAAGGATGGAAAGAGCCCAACTGTCCATCAGTGGATGAATGGATAAAGAAGATGTGGTATATATATATATATATATATATATATATATATATATATATAAAGGAGTATTACTCAGCAATCAAAAAGAATGAAATCTTGCCATTTGCAACTACGTGGATGGAACTGGAGGGTATTATGCTAAGTGAAATTAGTCAGGCAGAGAAAGACAAAAATCATATGACTTCACTCATATGAGGACTTTAAGAGACAAAACAGATGAACATAAAGGAAGGAAAACAAAAAGAATATAAAAACAGGGAGGGGGACAAAACAGAAGAGACTCATAAATATGGAGAACAAACTGAGGGTTACTGGAGGGGGTGTGGAGGGGGGATGGGCTAAATGGGTAAGGGGCACTAAGTAATCTACTCCTGAAATAATTGTTTCACTATATGCTAACTAATTTGGATGTAAATTTTTAAAAATAAGAAATAAAATTTAAAAAAAAGAAATATACTAGAGCCTCAAAGACAAGAGCTACGGTATGATTAGTTTTCAATAAATATACTTGCATGTACATCAATATATTAGAATTCTCTAGTTATCCAAGAATTTGACTTGGAGAACATTCTGCTCACTCCAGGTTTGCTCCCCACTATAAAATACAACTTTTAAATCATAAATATTAATCAGGCCCCATATCAAGAACTCCAAAATATTTTAAAATAATGTTATGAATAAATATGCTTTTATCCTTTAAAAAAAAAAAAGAAAGAAAACATAAGCAGTAAGCTCCTTGACATCAGTCTTAGTGATGTTCCTTTGGATCTGACTCCACAGGGAAGGGGAACAAAAGTAAAAATAAACAAACAGAAATGTACCAAACTATAAAGCTCTGAAAAGTGAAAGAAACCATCAACAAAGCAAAAAGCCAATGTACTGAATGAGAGAAGATATTTACAAATTATATATCTGACAAAAGCTTAATATCCAAAGTACGTAAAGAACTTATACAATTCAATGACAAAAAATAAACAATTCAATCAAAAAATGGGCAGAAGATCTTAACAGACATTTTTCCAAAGAAGACATACAGATGGCCAACAGGCACATAAAATGATGCTCAACATCACAATCTTCAGGGAAAAGCAAACCCAAACCATAATTAAATAACATCTTTAGCTGTTAAATTGGCTTTATCAAAAAGACAAGAAACAACACATGTAGGTGAGGGTATGGAAAAAAGTGAACCACTTTTGTTTTGTGTATTGTTTACGGGAACGTAAATCGGTGCAGCTACTATGGAAAACAGTATGGAAGTTCTTCAACAAAATTAAAAATAGAACTACCATATGATCCCAGAATCCCACTACTGGTTATTTATCCTAACAAAACAAAAACACTATCCTGAAAAAAATCTTTTCATAACAGCGTTATTTACAATAGCCAAGATATGGAAACAACTTAAGTGTTCACCAATGGATAAATAGGTAAAGATGTGTGTGGGGTGTGTGTGTATGGATGTGTATGGATAATATGTAATTTATATATAATGGAATACTATTCAGCCATTAAAAAGCATGAAATTTTGCCATTTGCAACAATATGGATAGACCTTGCGGGTATTATTCTAAGTGAAATAAGTCAGATAGAGAAAGACAAATACTGTATGACTTTATTTGTATATGGAATTTTTCCCCAATATATGAAGTTTATTGTCAAATTGGTTTCCATACAACACCCAGTGCTCATCCCAAAAGGTGCCCTCCTCAATACCCATCACCCACCCTCCCCTCCTTCCCACCCCCCATCAACCCTCCGTTTGTTCTCAGTTTTTAACAGTCTCTTATGCTTTGGCTCTCTCCCACTCTAGCCTCTTTTTTTTTTTTCCTTCCCCTCCCCCATGGGTTTCTGTTAAGTTTCTCAGGATCCACATAAGAGTGAAACCATATGGTATCTGTCTTTCTCTGTATGGCTTATTTCACTTAGCATCACACTCTCCAGTTCCATCCATGTTGCTACAAAGGGCCATATTTCATTCTTTCTCATTGCCATGTAGTATTCCTTTGTGTATATAAACCACAATTTCTTTATCCATTCATCAGTTGATGGACATTTAGGCTCTTTCCATAATTTGGCTATTGTTGAGAGTGCTGCTATAAACATTGGGGTACAAGTGCCCCTATGCATCAGTACTCCTGTATCCCTTAGGTAAATTCCTAGCAGTGCTATTGCTGGGTCATAAGGTAGGTCTATTTTTAATTTTTTGAGGAACCTCCACACTGTTTTCCAGAGCGGCTGCACCAATTTGCATTCCCACCAACAGTGCAAGAGGGTTCCCGTTTCTCCACATCCTCTCCAGCATCTATAGTCTCCTGATTTGTTCATTTTGGCCACTCTGACTG
Source organism: Panthera tigris (assembly GCF_018350195.1). Taxonomy (NCBI): domain Eukaryota; kingdom Metazoa; phylum Chordata; class Mammalia; order Carnivora; family Felidae; genus Panthera; species Panthera tigris. Next base: position 102,355,816 of record NC_056669.1, read on the forward strand.
GCGTGAGGTGATATCTGAGTGTGGTTTTGATTTGTATTTCCCTGATGAGGAGCGACGTTGAACATCTTTTCATGTGCCTGTTGGCCATCCGGATGTCTTCTTTAGAGAAGTGTCTATTCATGTTTTCTGCCCATTTCTTCACTGGGTTATTTGTTTTTCGGGTGTGGAGTTTGGTGAGCTCTTTACAGATTTCGGATACTAGCCCTTTGTCCAATATGTCATTTGCAAATATCTTTTCCCATTCCGTTGGTTGCCTTTTAGTTTTGTTGGTTGTTTCCTTTGCTATGCAGAAGCTTTTTATCTTCAGAAGGTCCCAGTAGTTCATTTTGCTTTTAATTCCCTTGCCTTTGGGGATGTGTCAAGTAAGAAATTGCTGTGGCTGAGGTCAGAGAGGTCTTTTCCTGCTTTCTCCTCTAGGGTTTTGATGGTTTCCTATCTCAGATTCAGGTCCTTTATCCATTTTGAGTTTATTTTTGTGAATGGTGTGAGAAAGTGGTCTAGTTTCAACCTTCTGCATGTTGCTCTCCAGTTCTCCCAGCAGCATTTGTTAAAAAGACTGTCTTTTTTCCATTGGATATTTTTTCCTACTTTGTCAAAGATTAGTTGGCCATACGTTTGTGGGTCTAGGTGTGGGGTTTCTATTCTATTCCATTGGTCTATGTGTCTGTTTTTGTGCCAATACCATGCTGTCTTGATGATGACAGCTTTGTAGTAGAGGCTAAAGTCTGGGATTGTGATGCCTCCTGCTTTGGTCTTCTTCTTCAAAATTACTTTGGCTATTCGGGGCCTTTTGTGGTTCCATATAAATTTTAGGATGGCTTGTTCTAGTTTCGAGAAGAATGCTGGTGCAATTTTGATTGGGATTGCATTGAATGTGTAGATAGCTTTGGGTAGTATTGACATTTTGACAATATTTATTCTTCCAATCCATGAGCAGGGAATGTCTTTCCATTTCTTTATATCTTCTTCAATTTCCTTCATAAGCTTTCTATAGTTTTCAGCATACAGATCTTTTACATCTTTGGTTAGATTTATTCCTAGGTATTTTATGCTTCTTGGTGCAATTGTGAATGGGATCAGTTTCTTTATTTGTCTTTCTGTTGCTTCATTATTAGTGTATAAGAATGCAACTGATTTCTGTACGTTGATTTTGTATCCTGCAACTTTGCTAAATTCATATATCAGTTCTAGCAGACTTCTGGTGGAGTCTATTGGATTTTCCATGTATAATATGACATCTGCAAAAAGTGAAAGCTTAACTTCATCTTTGCCAATTTTTTTGCCTTTGATTTCCTTTTGTTGTCTGATTGATGATGCTAGAACTTCCAACACTATGTTAAACAGCAGCGGTGAGAGTGGACATCCCTGTCGTGTTCCTGATCTCAGGGAAAAAGCTCTCAGTTTTTCCCCGTTGAGGATGATGTTAGCTGTGGGCTTTTCGTAAATGGCTTTTATGATGTTTAAGTATGTTCCCTCTATCCCGACTTTCTCGAGGGTTTTTTTTAAGAAAGGTTGCTGAATTTTGTCAAATGCCTTTTCTGCATCAATTGACAGGATCATATGGTTCTTATCTTTTCTTTTATTAATGTGATGTATCACGTTGATTGATTTGCAAATGTTGAACCAGCCCTGCATCCCAGGAATGAATCCCACTTGATCATGGTGAATAATTCTTTTTATATGCTGTTGAATTCGATTTGCTAGTATCTTATTGAGAATTTTTGCATCCATATTCATCAGGGATATTGGCCTGTAGTTCTCTTTTTTTACTGGGTCTCTGTCTGGTTTAGGAATCAAAGTAATACTGGCTTCATAGAATGAGCCTGGAAGTTTTCCTTCCCTTTCTATTTCTTGGAATAGCTTGAGAAGGATAGGTATTATCTCTGCTTTAAACGTCTGGTAGAACTCCCCTGGGAAGCCATCTGGTCCTGGACTCTTATTTGTTGGGAGATTTTTGATGACTGATTCAATTTCTTCGCTGGTTATGGGTCTGTTCAAGCTTTCTATTTCCTCCTGATTGAGTTTTGGAAGCGTGTGGGTGTTTACAAATTTGTCCATTGCTTCCAGGTTGTCCAATTTGTTGGCATATAATTTTTCATAGGATTCCCTGATAATTGCTTGTATCTCTGAGGGATTGGTTGTAATAATTCCATTTTCACTCATGATTTTATCTATTTGGGTCATCTCCCTTTTCTTTTTGAGAAGCCTGGCTAGAGGTTTATCAATTTTGTTTATTTTTTCAAAAAACCAACTGTTGGTTTCGTTGATCTGCTCTACAGTTTTTTTAGATTCTATATTGTTTATTTCTGCTCTGATCTTTATTATTTCTCTTCTTCTTCTGGGTTTAGGCTGTCTTTGCTGTTGTGCTTCTATTTCCTTTAGGTGTGCTGTTAGATTTTGTATTTGGGATTTTTCTTGTTTCTTGAGATAGGCCTGGATTGCAATGTATTTTCCTCTCTAGACTGCCTTCACTGCATCCCAAAGCGTTTGGATTGTTGTATTTTCATTTTCATTTGTTTCCATATATTTTTTAATTTCTTCTCTAATTGCCTAATTGACCCATTCATTCTTTAGTAGGGTGTTCTTTAACCTCCATGCTTTTGGAGGTTTTCCAGACTTTTTCCTGTGGTTGATTTCAAGCTTCATAGCATTGTGGTCTGAAAGTATGCATGGTATGATGTCAATTCTTGTATACTTATGAAGGGCTATTTTGTGACCCAGTATGTGATCTTGGAGAATGTTCCATGTACACTCGAGAAGAAAGTATATTCTGTTGCTTTGGGATGCAGAGTTCTAAATATATCTGTCAAGTCCATCTGATCCAATGTATAATTCAGGGCCCTTGTTTCTTTATTGACCATGTGTCTAGATGATCTATCCATTTCTGTAAGTGGAGTGTTAAAGTCCCCTGCAATTACCACATTCTTATCAATAAGGTTGCTTATATTTGTGAGTAATTGTTTTATATATTTGGGGGCTCCCGTATTCGGCACATAGAATTTATAATTGCTAGCTCTTCCTGATGGATAGACCCTGTAATTATTATATAATGCCCTTCTTCATCTCTTGTTACAGCCTTTAATTTAAAGTTAGTTTATCTGATATAAGTATGGCTACTCCAGCTTTCTTTTGACTTCCAGTGGCATGATAAATAGTTCTCCATCCCCTCACTCTCAATCTGAAGGTGTCCTCAGGTCTAAAATGAGTCTCTTGTAGACAGCAAATAGATGGGTCTTGTTTTTGTATCCATTCTGATACCCTATGTCTTTTGGTTGGTGCATTTAGTCCATTTACATTCAGTGTTATTATAGAACGATATGGGTTTAGAGTCATTGTGATGTCCATAGGTTTCATGCTTGTAGCGATGTCTCTGGTACTTTGTCTCACAGGATCCCCCTTAGGATCTCTTGTAGGGCTAGTTTAGTGGTGACAAATTCCTTCAGTTTTTGTTTGTTTGGGAAGACCTTTGTCTCTCCTTCTATTCTAAATGACAGACTTGCTGGATAAAGGATTCTCGGCTGCATACTTTTTCTGTTCATCACATTGAAAAATCTCCTGCCATTCCTTTCTGGCCTGCCAAGTTTCAGTAGAGAGATCGATCACGAGTCTTATAGGTCTCCCTTTATATGTTAGAGTACGTTTATCTCTAGCTGCTTTCAGAATTTTCTCTTTATCCTTGTGTTTTGCCAGTTTCACTATGATATGTCATGCAGAAGATCGATTCAAGTTACATCTGAAGGGAGTTCTCTGTGCCTCTTGGATTTCAATGCTTTTTTCCTTCTGCAGATCAGGGAAGTTCTCAGCTATTATTTCTTCAAGTACCCCTTCAGCAACTTTCCCTCTCTCTTCCTCCTCTGGAATACCAATTATGCTTATATTATTTCTCTTTAGTGCATCACTTAGTTCTCTAATTTTCCCCTCATACTCCTGGATTTTTTTATCTCTCTTTTTCTCAGCTTCTTCTTTTTCCATAATTTTATCTTTTAGTTCACCTATTCTCTCCTCTGCCTCTTCAATCCAAGCCGTGGTTGTCTCCATTTTATTTTGCACCTCATTGATAGCATTTTTTAGCTCCTCCTGGCTGTTCCTTAGTCCCTTGATGTCTGTAGCAATAGATTCTCTGCTGTCCTTTATACTGTTTTCAAGCCCAGCAATTAATTTTATGACTATTATTCTAAATTCACTTTCTGTTATATTGTTTAAATTGTTTTTGATCAGTTCGTTAGCTGTCGTTATTTCCTGGACATTTTTTTGAGAGGAATTCTTCCATTTCATCATTTTGGATAGCCCCTGGAGTGGTGCAGGACTGCGGGGCACTTCCCCTGTGCTGTCTTGAATAACTGGAGTTGGTGGGCGGGGCCGCAGTCAGACCTGATGTCTGCCCCCAGCCCACCGCTGGGGCCACAGTCAGACTGGTGTGTGCCTTCTCTTCCCCTCTCCTAGGGGCGGGATTCACTGTGGGGTGGTGTGGCCCGTCTGGGCTACTTGCACACTGCCACGCTTGTGGTGCTGGGGATCTGGCATATTAGCTGGGGTGGATCGGCAAGGTGCACGGGGGCGGGAGGAGCAGGCTCAGCTCGCTTATCCTTCAGTGATCCACTTGGGGAGGGGCCCTGCAGCACGGGGATTGAGTCAGACCCGCCAGAGGGATGGATCCGCAGAAGCACAGCGTTGGGTGTTTGCGGCTGCAAGCAAGTTTCCTGGCAGGAACTGGTTCCCTTTGGGACTTTGGCTGGGGGATGGGCGAGGGAGATGGTGCTGGCGAGCGCCTTTGTTCCCCACTAAGCTGAGCTCTGTCGTCTGGGGCTCAACAACTCTCCCTCCCATTGTCCTCCAGCCCTCCGCTCTCTGAGCAGAGAGGTTAGCTTATGACCTCCCAGATGCTAAGTCCCGCTTGCTGTTGGAACACATTCTGTCCGGCCCCTCCGCTCTTGCAAGCCAGACTCAGGGGCTCTGCTTGGCCGGGGAGCCACCCCTCCGCCCTGGCTCCCTCCCGCCAGTCCGTGCAGCACGCACCGCCTCTCCGCCCTTCCTACCCTCTTCCGTGAGCCTCTCGTCTGCGCTTGGCTCCGGAGACTCCATTCTGCTAGTCTTCTGGCAGTTTTCTGAGTTATTTAGGCAGGTGTGGGTGGGATCTACGTGATCAGCAGGATGTGGTGAGCCCGGCGTCCTCCTACGCCGCCATCTTCCCAGGATCCTCCTATATGTGGAATTTTAAAAACAAAACAAGTAAAACAACAACAAAAAACCCAGACTCATGCAGAGAATAGATTGGGGTTGACAGAGAGAAAGAAGACTTAGGGGGCATCAGTGGGGAAAGGGTGAAGGGGATCAAGAAAAACAAATTTCCAGTTATAAAATAAATACGTCATAGGAATATAATGTGCAGCATGGGGGATATAGTCAATAATATTGTATTAGCCTTGTATGGTGACAGACAATATCTAGCCTTAGTGTGGTAATCAGTTTGCAATATATACAAATGTCAAGTCACTATGTTATACACCTGAAACTAATATATTATATGTCCATTATAACTCAATAAATAATATTTTTCATTTAAAAAAAAAGACAGGAAATAAGAAGTATTGGCAAGAATGTGGAGACAAAGGACCCTCATATACCATTTGTGGGAATGCAAATTAGTGCACCCACTTCCAGGAACTATAGCACTTCCTCAAAAAAATGTTTGTTGTGGCATTGCTTATAATAGCCAAGATCTGGAAGCAATCCAGGTGTCCACTGATAGAGTAATGAATAAAGATGAAGTGATATATATATATATGTATATATATGTATATATATATATATATATATATATATATTATTTATCCATAAAAAAAAATGGGATCTCGCCATTGTGACAACATGGATTGACCTAGAGGGTATTACACTCAGTGAAATAAGTTAGTCAAAGAAAGACAAATACCATACAATTGCACTTATATGTGAAATCTAAAGAAACAAATGAACAAACAAACAAAAAAAGAAGCAGACCCATAAATACAAGAAACAAATAGATGGTTTCCAGAGGGAAGGGGTAGGCAGGGATGGGAAAAAGGGGTGAGGGGGAGTGGGAGATACAGGCTTCCAGTTATGGAATGTATAAAAGGTACAGCATAAGGAATAAAGTTACAGCATAGGGAATATAGTCAAAGGTGTTGTGATAGCATTGTATGGGGTCAGATGGTAGCTACACTGGTGGTGAGCACATAACATACAGACTTTTCTAGTCACTTGGTTGCATGCCTGAAACTAGTGTAACATTGTGTGTCAACTATTGTTCGGTGTAAAAAAGTATACTACAGTAAAACCTTGGATTGCAAGTAACTTGTTCTCCAAGTGTTCTGCAAGACGAACAAACCTTTCTAATAAATTTTAACTTGGTAAATGAACGACGTCTTGCAATATGAGTAGTACATGATGCCGAACATCACACACAACTGAGCCAATGATTCTTCTCTCTCTCTCTCTCTCTCTCTCTCGCCCGCCGCTGTGAGATTGTGGGTGATCGTCTCTCATGCTTGGATGCTGGGTCCCATGCTGTGGTGTTTGGCAAAAATTATTTATTTTTCAGAACTTTGGAAGGTGCCCCAAACTGGTGTAATTTTTGTCACTTCAAAGCACCTATAGACAGTTCTTTGATTTTCCATACAAGAGTAAGCTTAGGAATGCTTTGCTTGGTTTTGGTCAGGCTGCTTGAAGGTATAGACCCTTTCCTCTGCTGTCTTATTGCCAGTTATATTAAATACAGTATATGACAAGAGTTTATTAATACTGTACTGTAGTCAACATCAGTTAATGATCGTGAAAGTCGTCCTATACAATAATCCTCCTCTCTCATGTCTCCCTCAGCCACGAAGGTTTTCAAAGGTAAGCACAGGTTAATTTCTTTATTTATGCTTATATTTTGTATTTTTAAAAATTATTTTGTATTATATTATGGTATTGCAATCAGTTTTATGTGAATATTTTTGGGTTGTAGAACTAATCATCTGAGTTTCCATTATTTCTTATGGGGAAATTTGCTTTGACAGACAAGTGCTTTGGATTACAAGCATGTTTCTGGAACGAATCATGCTCACAAACCAAGGATTTACTGTATTTATGAACAAAATACAAAAAATAAATGAGCAGAGTAAGATTAGCAGGAAGAAGGAATAGAAAGTCCAAATCTACATCCCCTGATAGAAACACAGGTTTAACAATTTAAGTAACAAAATACCCTTCTGAGAAGTCCGAAGTCCAGTTCAGTGTCTCATCTGTTGAATTCCTAACCTTCAGTACTCCGAAATGTGATCTTGTATAGAAATAGGATTGTTGCAGATTTACTTACTTAAGATGAGGTCCCACTGGGGTAGAGTAGGCCCCAAATCTAATAGGACTCGTGCCCCTTTAAAAAATGGAATATTTAGACAGATGCAGGCACAAAGGTGGAACACCAAGTGAAGAGGAAGACAGAGGTCAGAATGGTCATCAGACCAAGGAATGAAAACGAACGCCAGGACATCACCCTGATGCTCGGGGACAGATATGAGACAAATTCTTCCTTACAGATTTCACAAGTAACCAACAAAACCAACCCCATTGACACATTGACCTCAGATTTCTAGTATCCAGAAATGTGAGACGATACATTTCTGTTGTTAATGCCACCTTCTTTGTGGTACTTTTTTTTTTTTAATTTTTTTTTAACGTTTATTTATTTTTGAGACAGAGAGAAAGACAGAGCATGAACAGGGGAGGGGCAGAGAGAGAGGGAGACACAGAATCTGAAACAGGCTCCAGGCTCTGAGCCATCAGCCCAGAGCCCCACGCGGGGCTCGAACTCACGGACCGCGAGATCGTGACCTGAGCTGAAGTCGGACGCTCAACCGACTGAGCCACCCAGGCGCCCCCTTTGTGGTACTTTTTAAGAGCAGTCTTAGGAAATTAATATAGGCAACAATATGGATGAATCTCAGATACATCTTACGTGAAGGAATCCAGACACAAAGGCTACACACACTAGGACTCAACTTACAGGACATTATTGCAAAGGCAAAATTACATGGACAAGCCGTTACGTGGTTTCCAGGGGCAGCAGGTGGGAGAAGGGGTGAAATATAAGAACATGTGACACAAAACCAGGTGTGCACCCTGATCAGATCCAATTAGGTCCCCACAGGCTGTTTAATTGCTTCTCCCTAAGAAGGCGGATAAGATCTACAGACACCCTCCTGGGGGACATGCACGGAGAACTCCGTGTCTATCTCACTCCCTCCTGATTCCATGAGATAGCCCCTGAAATCCCAGTAGGACTCAACATGACATCATTTCAGAGGGACCAGGCCATGTGCCACGCCCCTCTGGCCATCATTTATGCAGCTGACTGTTATCCTTGCTGGTACATGCAGACCTTCCTCCCTGACCTTGGACCTGAGAATTTGTTTCCAGCCTGCGATCATGGCCAAGGAAAACATCTCCTCATGGAAATGATATTGAGTTCCAGGTGAGAACCCCTCAGCAAGGTGTTTTCTAGAGCTTCCCTCCTTTGCTCATCATCACACAATTCTGTGAATTATGTAGGAGAGGTGATTTTATCCTTTATTTTACAAATAGGGAGAGAACAAGCGGCTGCTCCAAAAGCGTAGTCAGAACTAAGGGTGGGTTTAGGACTTGGATCATGTTTGTGACTCCATGTTGGGATCTTTCCTCCAATTTTACCTGTCTTAGAAGTCTTGGAATTTTCACTAGTACCTGATAGAGAACATCTCCAACAGTATATATGCATTATTTCATAGCAAAAAGTCTGATTTCAGACTCACTATTCAGGATTGCCTGTCCCTTCTTTTCCGCCAGCGAAGTAAGCTTCTATGTTGTGTGTATTTTTTTTTTTAGTAAGAAGTATAATTCATGCAAAATCCATGGGGTGCTCTACCTACTATGGGTTATTTGAGCACCGAAATAGATGATTTGAACATTATTCCTAAAGCAGTGAGCTGAGGCTGGGATTTTAGTATCAAAATTTCCATCAATGGGGAGTTTAGTGATATCTATGGAATAACATCAACTCTTTTCTTTAAAAAGATCAGCCAAACAAAAAAGTTAAGTGATGCCCTGATTCAGTAACTTTTAAATTCATCTTATTTACTATCTCTGTTCTGTCACTGGAGGTTAAAAAAAACAGAAGACAGTGAAATAACCTCTCTATAAACTACAAAGTGTTATAATTCAATTAACAAGATTAGTACTCCGCTGTAATCTCTCCAGCATTATCTGGTCCTTATTAATATTGCTAGCACATCTACAGAGGCCAATGATAAGGTCACTAAAAGCACAGGCTTTTGACTTGGTCACAGGGTCATTTGAATCTTGAATCTTCCTCATTCAAGCTATGTAATTGTAGAGCTTTACATAACCTCTCAAAAGATAAAGGGGGAATAACAATTACACTGACCTCACAACATCTCAGTGAATTTAAATGAAATGATACATTTTTACACATATATACAAACACATGCATAAATATATGTCCACATGCACGAATAGAAATGTATATGCATATAGCTCTTACTGTTTGTAGAACATGTCCTATTCTGAGATGTTATGATTGTCAAAGCTTGACAGACACAATGACCTCAGGGTCTAGGTTTGGTGAGTGAGGATGTGATAGAATCAGGAGAGCATGGTAGAGAGTGATTAGTTGAGGACAGATGTCTTTCTAAAGGCTTCAAATTCAAAGTTAAAAGATTTAAGACACTGTTCCTACATAAGAACATATCACATAAATTAAAAACGTGGAGCGCCCCACCAAAACAGACCTGCAGGCTCAAGGCAGTCAAAAACTGGGACCTTTCAACCCTTGATCTTGGTGATTCAACTATGAGATGATAGTAATGGAAGAAAGAGGGAGTTTAAGAAAAGACACTCTTTTGACTCTTGCTAAAATGTGGATTTTAAGAAAGAAATTAAGCAAAAGAATGGCTCATTTGGAATGACTAGAACAGAACTTGAGCTGGCAGAGGACAGACTGAGGAACACTGGAAGGAACAAAATAATCAGCGGACCAAGTGTGTGAGAAAAAGGAAACCAAGGAGAGGCTACAAGGCCTCAGAACTCATCCACACCTGAATCCCTCAAATCACCACCCACCTTTCCCAAACAAAAAGGTTATCATTCCGTCCTAGAAATAATACTACAGTAACATTGGTCAGGCCATGCTAAACATCCAACATTTTACCCCTTGTTTATAATGCATTATCTCATTTGTATCACTCAACAATATCTTGGAGTAGATCTCGTTACAATCTGCACTGTGTGTATGGAAGAAATCAGGTCCTGGTACTGACGTTGGAATCAATGTTTCTTGGGTGGTAAATGATAGGGTTGATAGGCACCACTTCCTAGAGCCTCAGCTCTACACCTGACATTGTGCCTTGCCCTCAGAATTGCCTCTTCTGGCTATACATGCCCTACTGCTCAAGTTACCCCACTACATCCATTATGCTTGTACATCTCGGTTACTTAAGTAGAAAGCCTCGAACACTGAGTTTGGAATAATGAAGTCAATGAGTATGTGTAAATTGAGTTAAGTTCAATTTTACTTAAATTAAGACCAGTGGACTGAAGAACCAATCTTGGGTGCAAAACTTGGCTTTGGCAGTAATAATTTTGTAAACTTAAATACATGATTTAATCTCTGTGCTTCACAAGTTAAATGGGGGTAATAAAGAACTAGCCAATCCCATAGGGTTGTTGAAAAAAATGAATGAATACACACAAAGTGTCTAGAGTAGTTTCTGTCTAGAGCAACATACAGGTATAAACATTCAATGATCCATGGAACTGAAATGACAGATATATTTGATTTCAGACTTGCCATCTTGATCAAGACATTACTCTTCACATCTCAGTTTACAAATTTACAAAATTTAGAAAGTGAGACTCGATCCATGAAGATCCTTCAGTTTTAGCAATGTGTGACTGTATAGAGAATTCATGCATTACATTTCATTGTCAAGCTCACACTTGAGATCTGAATAATATGAAGAATTACTGCTGTAAAGAAATAATGCACATCTATCATCTATCTACCTACCAATCTACCATTGAGATATCTATCTAGATTATCTATCTATCTATCATCTATCATCTATCTTTCTGTGTATCTATCTTTCTATGTATCTGTTTTCAATTTCACTTCACTTGCTTTTTTGTTTATGACTCTCTTCCTTTATTTTCATCACTACAGGGCATATTGTGGTTCCCAAACAACATTATGAAGAACAACACAGAAGGGGCTGAATTCATCCTGCTGGGACTAACCAATGATCCAAAGCTACAGATCCTTCTATTTATCATGTTCACCCTCATTTACCTCATCACGCTGTTTGGAAACGTAGGGATGATTGTTTTGATTCTCTTAGACGCTCATCTCCACACTCCCATGTACTTTTTCCTCGGTAACCTGTCTCTGGTGGACTTTGGTTACTCTACAGCTGTCACTCCCAAAGTTATGGCTGGGCTCCTTATGGGAGACAAAGTCATCTCCTACAATGCATGTGCTGCCCAGATGTTCTTTTTTGGAGCCTTGGCCACTGTGGAAAATTTCCTTTTGGCCTCAATGGCCTATGACCGCTACACAGCAGTGTGCAAACCCCTCCATTACACCACCACCATGACGACAAGGGTGTGTGCATGTCTGGCGATAGGTTCCTACATCTATGGTTTCTTGAATGCCTCCATCCACATTCGGGACACGTTCAGTCTCTCATTTTGCAAGTCCAATCTGATCCATCACTTTTTCTGTGATGTTCCAGCTGTCATGGCTCTATCTTGCTCTGATAGACATGTCAGTGAACTGATTCTTATTGTGGTAGCAAGCTTCAACATCTTTTTTGCTGTCTTTGTTATCTTGATTTCCTACCTGCTCATATTTATCACCATCCTGAAGATGCACTCAACTCAGGGTTATCAGAAGGCTTTATCCACGTGCACTTCCCACCTCACTACAGTCTCCATCTTCTATGGGACAGCCATCTTTATGTACGCCCAGCCCACCTCCAGCCATTCCATGGACTCAGACAAAATCGCATCCATGTTCTACACTATGGTTATTCCCATGCTGAACCCCCTGGTCTATAGCTTAAGAAACGAGGAAGTTAAAACCGCTTTCAAGACGGTGGGTGAGAAGGCAAAACTGTCTCTAGGCTTTCTACTAAAGTCGTAGCATGCACAATGATCTGTGTAAATCCTCTCAGATTTCCAACATGCAGTTAGCCACATTTTAATGCCCCCCACTCCACCTAAATTACTGAGGCAATACGATCTCTTGTTCAAAAGTCTATCATCTGGAAAAAGAAGTATATGTCCAAATACATGATATCCAAATGAGGATGGCCAATGGGAATCTTAAAAATTTGGGGGCCCTGCTTGTAGTAAAACTTATTAATTATATGTTCATTATTTTCCTTACCATATAACAATGCATCTCTATATGTAAACCATGGCACACAAAAATCCATGAATAGAAGCATATGGAAGAATCCCATATGTGCAGATGCACACAGGAGTGGGGAATTAGTTAAAGGAGTTAAATGTAGTGTGGCTAGCTTTTAATAGAAAAGTTAAAATAGTCAATTTAAATATTAGAATATGAATTTATGTCTGACGTTATTTCTGTAGTTGAAATTTTTTCAAGAGTCCAAAATGGGGATTAAGAGTACACTTACCTTGATAAGCACTGAGAAATGTATAAAATTGTCAAATCATTACATTGTACACTTGAAACTAATATAACACTGTATGTTAATTATACTTGAATAAGAAGAAAAATGACTGAAGGTGGCAAAACAAAGGTCCCAAATGAAGTAAGACATGACATAAATTTTGAAATAAAAATATATACGTTTGTGGCACATTTTATTCAGAGCTACATGCATACAATATTTTAAAGGAATCAATACTTCTGTCTTTAGTGTTTGTTAGAAACAGATTTGTCACAGGGCAATTTTCAAAAGCAAAAAGACCAGAAAAAGAAAAGTCGGTCTGTATATTACAAGAGATTTTTCCAATTTTTCTGTTTATCTCTTCTTATGTTTTGTAAAACAATAAAGGCACTGAGTAAGGATAATGTTATCTATCTTCCTGCTGAAAATACTACGAGATGGCTAATGACACTCAGGCAGGGATACTTTAGTTTCAGATGAGCTATGTCATGTCTTGCCCCTCTCCTATACCCTGCCTCCTCTCCCCTCACACTGAGTTCCCTGCTGTTCCTGGACAATCCAACCTCCCTCCTGCCTCAGGGCCTTTGTACTTGCTATACTTGCTGATGTTCAAAAAGTTTCCTCACTTCCCTCAGGTCTTTGTTTAAATATTAGCATATCACAGCCCTCCCACCTCCTATGGACACTGTTCTCAACTTGCTCTATTCTTCATAGTCCTGATCAGTACTCAACAATTTCTTTTTTTTTTGAAATATATGAAATTTATTGTCAAATTGGTTTCCATACAACAATTTCTATTTATTTGTTTGTTAGCTTGTTTACTTGTTTACTGGTCCAGCTAGGACATACACCACACAAGACAGCGAATCTTCTTTATTAACAACGTTATCCCCAATACTTAAATTGTTCATAATAATTTCTCAATAAACATTTGTTAAATTAATGAATAAATTAATTAAGCTTTGATCCCAGAAGTCAATATATTTGAGCCACTGATAATTATAGATAATAATTCATTATGTAATTCTTTTTTAAATATAATTTATTGTCAAGTTGGCTAAAATACAGTGTATACAGTGTGCTCTTGGTTTTGGAGGGTAGATTCCCATGATATATCACTTACATACAACACCCAGTGCTCATTCCAAGCGCCCTCAGTGTCCATCATCCTTTTTCCCCTTTCCTTCTCCCACCCCATCAACCCTCAGTTTATTCTCTGTATTTAAGAGTCTCTTATAGTTTGCCTCACTCCCTCTCTGTTTGTAACTATTTTTTTCCCTTTCCCTTCCCCCATGGTCTTCTGTTAAGTTTCTCAAGTTCCACATATGAGTGAAAACATATGTTATCTGTCTTTCTCTGACTGACGTATTTCACTTAGCATAATACCTCCCAGTTCCATCCACGTTGCTACAAATGGCCAGATTTCATTCTTTCTCATTGCCAAGTAGTATTCCATTGTATATACGTCCCACATCTTCTTTATCCATTCATCAGTTGATGGACGTTTAGGTTCTTTCCATAATTTGGCTATTGTTGAAAGTGCTGCTATAAACATTGGGGTACAAGTGCCTCTATGAGTCAGCACTCCTATATCCTTTGGATAATTTCTTAGTTGTACAATTGCTGGGTCATAGGGTAGTTCTATTATTAATTTTTTGAGGAAACTCCACACTGTTTTCCAGAGGGCTGCACCAGTTTGCATTCCCACCAGCAGTGCAAGAGGGTTCCCGTTTCTCCACACCCTTGCCAGCATCTGTTGTTTCCTGAATTGTTAATTTAAGCTTGGTAATGCATTATGTAATTCTTTAAAAAAGAATTTGAGAGCATTTTAGGATATGTGCTTGCTTTTTTTTCTATATTCTCTCACTCACTATTTGCATTTCACTCTTTTGCACAAATAACCTTTTGAAAACCACATTATCAAGTAGATCATATAAAACTATTTTAATTCTTTTTTATTAGGAATTTCTCATTAAATGAAAATGCATGAAATAAATTGTTTTTAATAAATTATAATAACACAAAATATGAGTCTGCAAAGTTTCCTAACTGTTCAATTTGCAAAATTCCTTCATAAATAATGATTATTCAATCAACTCCAATGATTCTAAACATCCATAGAAAATGTAAGCATGACAATATTTTACAATTAACATAACCTACCTCAATATGCTAATATAATCTATGGTCAGTGCATATTTTATTTTAATTAGAAGTGAGCTGAATTTTATAACAAAGCCTTCCAAAGGAATTTTTACCCATCTTCCTTTCCCATCTCTATAATTTTAAAAGCATGCAACTTCTCAAGATTTGCAAAACGGTGCATAAATGTCCTAAGAGGGATATGTTGACATTAGTGGGGTCTGTGCGGGGCAACACAAGTATCTGCTCTGAAGTCTATGAAAATAGTTTCTCTTCTGGAACCATTTCTTTAAAAAAAATTTTTTTAAACATTTATTTAATTTTGAGAGACAGAGAGAGACAGAGTATGAGCAGGGGAGGGGCAGAGAGAGAGGGAGACAAAGAATTTCAAGCAGGCTGCAGGCTCTGAGCTGTCAGCACAGAGCCCCACGCGGGGCCCCAACTCACAAATCGCGAGATCATGACCTGAGCCGAAGTCGGACGCTCAACCGACTGAGCCACCCAGGCGCCCCATCGGAACCATTTCTTAATAATTACTTTAAACATATCTGAAATTTGAAAACGATTTTAGATTTTCAAAATATTAGCTGGGGTATTATATAATACATGTCCTTTACACCTCTCACCCAGTTTCCCCTGTTGTTAACATCTTATTTTATCATAATACATTAGTCAAAACTAAGAAACCAACATTGATACAGTTCTGTTATCTAAACTTAAAAAATTCATTGAGATTATTATTTTTCAACTCATGTCATTTTGCTCTTACAGATTCAGAATACAGCACTGAATATATTGTCCCATTTCCTTAATCTCCTTTGATTGGTGACAGTGTCTCAGTCCTTCTTGGATTTTCACGACCTTAACAGCTCAGAAGTAGAAGGTCTTCCAATTTTTGTTTTTTAGAAGGTTTTCCAATCGGTGTTTGTCTGATTTTTTCGTGTGTGTGGTCAGGATTATAGGTTTTCAGAAAAATAAGAATTGCCATTGTCATCACACCTTATCAGGGGACACATATTACCGTGACTTGTCACTGGGGATAGTAGCCTTAATCACCAAAACAAGATATGTTTTCCAGGTTCTTCAGTATAATGCTATCGTTTTCCACCAGCAAGTTCTATACTTTAGAATCACGTCACTAAGTTCAGGCCACAGTCAATGTGGATTGTCCACCTCTTAGGGGAAGTCTCAACATGTAATTTAGAATTTTTCTACAGGAAAAAAATTTTTTTGTTTGTTTATTATTTACATCTATGTGGAGTTACATATACCTGCTTTGTGCTTTGGGGTACAATTTGTACTTTATTATTTATTTTATTGTTCAGATCGCTCCATCTTTGGTCATTGAGGGCACTTCCAGTTTTACTCTTGGTTCCTTGTGAGATGCTCAATCCTTCTGTTTTCTGAACTCCTCCTTACTTTCTGGAACTGTAAGGCACTCTGGGCTCCTGTTGTGCTATTCTGGTCCCAACCCAGTCATCAGCCCTTTCTCCAAAGAGCCCAGTTCACTCTCCATTGGAACTCAAAATGACCCCAAACCCTCCAGCCTTCTTTCCTATAACTGGTAAATGAAATAACAGGAGGCTGAGGACCTTCCTAAATGGTTTTTGAAGCATCTCTGAGTAGAGACTGTGTGCACATACTTCTCTTTTAGTCTCTCAGTTCCTGTTCCAAGTCCTTGCCTTTGTCTCACTTGTTCCTCACTTCAAGCACCACACCACTTCTTGTGCCTCCTCTCTCCCTGTCTCTACACTGTTTTTCCCAGGGTGACATAAACCACCCACTCTCCTTAATTCTTCCAGAGAACAAAATACATAGTAACCTGGTACTCAGACAAAATGGACAGGAAGTGAAGCCCAGAATGATGAACTGATGCAAAGTAAGAATTTGATATAACTTATCCTCAGGTTCATGAAGCATCATCTACTGTCAAACATCTCTTCCCAGCCAGCTCTCTCCTAAAACCCTCTGTTCCCACCATGTTGTTAGGTTCCACCCATCTTCTCTCTTCTCAAAGTTTAAAGTCTCGAGACCCTGTCTTTCTAGATGCTCTGGGAAAAGACAACATGCATTTCCTCCATCATTCAGGTTGGGAAAATACTTAGAAACTATGTAAAGCAAAGAATAATCATGGAATAGATTGTTGAGTAAACATTTATGAGATTTGTAACCCCACCATCCCACCAAAACCACTCAAAGTCATCCACCAACTTCATATCACTATGACATATTGCCAGTTCTAAGTGTTGATATTGCTTGACCTACCAACAGCTTTGACACAGCCGTTCCCTCTTGATGCTTTTCTCACCACTAGGTTCCCAGGACACCTTCACTGGCTCCTCATCTTGGTGATATTTTATTAAGAAAGTTCCAGATGCCAGTCCTTGAAAACATTTAGCTTCTCTCTACCTACATTCTCTTACCTATGTTCTCATTCTCATGTTGAAAACTCTAAATTTATACGATTCCAGTCCTAAACCTTCCCTGTGGTATCTGAGAGGCATCTCAAATCTTGTATGCCCCAAGTGAAATTCATGCCCTCTTCTCACCCAAACTTCTTGCTTTCATGCCTGTCACACCTCACATAGTAGTCCTTCTAGTGCTTAGGTAGCTAGGTTACCATTTTCCTCCCACTCCACATCCAGTACACCATCATATCATGTCATCTCATTATTTTAAACATAATAAAAACAACCCGACCAGCTTAGATCAATATAAAATACCTTATATGATTTGGAAGAAACAAAAAAAGCCATCAAACAAATAAAATATTAATTTCATAGACTTATTTTAAATTATGAAAAAAGTAAGAGTCGATAAGAGATAAAAAGCTATCTTAGATGATGTGGTCAAGAAAAGGGCTCTTAATAAAGCAATGTGAGGTCTAGGAAAAGACCTTACACTAAGGGCAAACACAAGCCAGAGACCCAATTTTGGAGACAAGGCTAGCCATTCAGATTCAGGTACAAGTTGTGTGGTGGGATGCTGGTTTTCCTCAAAAAACTTTCTTTTCTTCTTCAAAAGTATGGGAATTTCAGCTAAGTACATTAACTTTCAGCTAAAGATTAAATTTTGAAGTTAGCTTTCCAGGTCATTTTTGTGGCCTTATGACTGAATTCTTGTCAATGGAATGTACTCAGAAGTATTGCATACAGCTACTATATCACTTTCTTGAAAAGAAATTGTTTTTCCTTCAATCCATCTCTTCCTCTTTTCCTGCAGATAGAATAGTTATGATGAGGAAAGACTTTCAATATTCTGGGAGATGGTAGATAGAGACTATGTGGACTGAACCTGGCCCCAGAATGAACAAGACACGTCATGTCCAGATAATTCATATATATCCTGCTGGATTCGCATCCACTAGTTGAGAATAAGTTGCTCTTGTATTTAAGCCACTGTAGTTTGGCTTTCTTTGTTACAGTACTTTAGCCTAATTTCTAATTGTGGTAGGTTAACTCTGGGCACAAATCCTTTGCAGCTGTTTTCTTCAAGAGGTGGAGTCTTTCTTCATGCTTGCATTGGGGCCAACCTTTTGATACCACTAATTAGTATATGATAGAGGATAGTGTGTTAAGAGTCTGTGTTTTGAGAACCATTCTGTTTTATTTTTACAATGAGAATATTATGTAAGAAAGCTGGTCCATCCTCTGGAGGATGAAAGAAAGGTCCATCCTTCTGTGGAGAAGAGGTAGGGCATAAACAGAATCAACAGTTAGAAACGTGAGTAAGGCCATCTTGAACCTTTCAGCCCAGCTGACTGTGCATAAGACGTGAATGAGCCTGTGTGGAAGCAGCAAAGGAACTGCCCTGCCAACCACAGAACTATGAGAAATAATAAACTGTTGTTTTAAGTCACTAGGCATTGTGATATTTTGCTACACAACAATAGAGAACTGGTTATCTATTCAGTTTTATAATCTCTCTAATTAATCTATGGGCTGAACGGAATCTTCATCTTCTTAGTGGATTTCCTGAAAGCATTATTCACCTCTTTATTCCTTAGACTGTAGACAGTAGGGCTCAACATGAGGACTCTAATTACATAGAACACAGGTGCCATTTGGTCATTGTCTGTAGAATCACTAGAACTGGGTTGTAAGTACACGAACTTGACAGTTCCATAGAAGAGGGTGACTGCAGTGAGGTGTGAGGCACAGGTGGAGAAGGCTTTCTTCTGTCCGTCAGCTGAGCGCATCCTCAGGAGGGCAATGAATATGAACAGATAGGAGGTCAAGATTACTATCAGGGCAAAACAAACTTAGAAATCTACTAAGATAAAAAGCACGATCTCATTTATGTAGTCCTCACAACAGGAAGGAACCTAGATTGGGGAGATATCACAGAAAAAGTGATGGACCACATTGGAATGGCAGAAGAGGCAGAAGGTGAATCCAGGGTGGGTGACGCCAGGCATAGCAGCCTACTGCCATTTGAGCACACAAGCTGGTGGTCACAGCGGTGGTATAATGTAAGGGCTTACGTACCGCTGCAGGCCGATCGTAAGCCAAGACCGCTAGCAAGAAACAGTCTACACTGGCAAAAGCCACACAGAAGAACACATGAGCAACACAGTCACCAGAGGAGTTGACTTTATCCTCTGTGAGAAACCCAGCCTTGGTAGTAACAGTTAGGAAGTAAACGGGGTCCACCAGAGAGAGGTTACATACAAACAAAAAGCTGAAACAGGGCCATAAATCCAGAGAACACACCGGTGGTTGCCTGCGGGGACACATGGGGGGGAAGGGCAAAGTGAGCAAAGGGGAAATGGGAGATACAGACTTCCACTTAGGAAATGAATAAACCAGGAGAAGGAAGCTACTACGTAGGGAATACAGTCAGTGGTATTGTAAACAGTGTTACAAGGGTGGCGTGGTGATGGATGGGAGCTAGAGTTGTGGCAGAGCATAATGTCAAATCACAGTCAAATCACAATATTGTAGGTCTGAAACCAGTGTATCATTGGGTACCACCTATGCTTCAATAAAAAATAAAACGAGTGTTTCTTCATTGAAAGAAAAAAGGTTAGGTAAAGGTTTAGATCATGTCTCTTGTTTGTTTTTGTTTTGAGTAGTTATTTAAATTCCAGTTAGTTCACCTACAGTGTGATATTAGTTTCAGGAGTAGAATTTAGTGATTCGTCACTTGTATAGAACATCCAGGGCTCATCCCAACACGTGCCCTCCTTAATACCCATCACCCATTCAGCCCATCCCTCACCCACCTCCCTCCGGCAGCCCCCGGTTGTTCTCTATCGTTAAGAATCTGTTTTATGGTTTGCGTCTCTCTTTTTTTCCCCTATGTTCATATATTTTGTTTCTTAAGTTCCACATATAAATGAAATCATATGGTATTTGTCTTTCTCTGACTTATTTTGCTTAGCCTAATACGTTCTAGCTCCATCCACATCATTGAAAATGGCAAGATTTCATTCTTTTTGACGCGGCTGAGTAATGTCCTATTGTATATATGTGCCACATCTTCTTTATCCATTCACCAGTCGATGGACATTTGGGCTCTTTTCATAATTTGGCTATTGTTGATAAGGCTGCTGTAAACATTGGTGTGCCTGTGGCCCTTCAAGTCCATATTTGTGTAATCTTTGGGTAAATGGCTAGTAGTACAATTGCTGAATCATAAGGTAGTTCTATTTTTTAACTTTTCGAGGAAACTCCCTACTGTTTTGCAGAGCGGCTGCGCCAGTTTGCCTCCCACCAACAGTGTAAGAGGGTTTCCCTTTCTCTGCATCCTCTCTAACACCTGTTGTTTTCTGTGTTGTCACTTTTAGCCATTCTGACAGGTGTGAGGTGGTAGCTCATTGTGGTTTTGACTTGCGTTTCCCAGATGAAAAGTGATGTTGAACATCTTTTCTTGTGTCTGTTGGCCATCTATGGGTCTTCTTTGGAAAAATGCCTACTCATAGATCGTCTTTATTCATAATCACCAAACACTAGAACCAACACAGATGTACCTCAGTTGAAGAGAGGGATAAACAATCGGTAATGACCATACAGTTAAATACTACTCTACAGTAAAAAATATTGCCCTTTGTCACAGGTAGCAACAGAGATGGGTCTCAAATGCTAAGTGAAAGATTATAGACTCAAAGAGTACATAGTTTAGAATTACAGTTAGGATACGCTTGCCAAGGCAAATTTATTTAGACAAAACAGTTTATAGGTTGCCTGGGACAGTGGGTAGGAGAATGGGTTTACCAAAAGCAGTTCCCATGAATTTCTTTAGGTGCTAGTGCTCACTTGTCGTAAATTTGACAGAATCTTACAACTACCCACTGGGATTATGGATATTATTGCATGAAAAATAATACATAATTATAAACCTACAAAAATAATAAGGACTAACAAGTAATACAAAAATATGTGTGTTCAGTGAAAATTACCAGCATGGCCCCCAAAGGCAGTTTAATTACTTCTGTCCTGGGAAAGTGGGATGAGGTGCCAGAAATGTTCTCCCAGGGGAAATTCCCAGAAGTCCCTGTGTCTCTATAATTCTTTCCATGTCCCCATGCATTAGCCAATGAAATCCCAAGATGACTCCATATGACATCATTGTAGAGGCACCAGTCTGCATGCTGAACCCATTTGGTGATCATTTATTCATGTGAATGTTAAACTTGCTAGTGCACAGAAGTCTTATCGTGGAATTCTCTGTCAGCCTGCAACCACATTCAGGGGAAACACCCCAAGAGAAAAATCACATCGATTGACTTTAAAAATGATAATTTCTTACTCAGATGCTTTACAGACCCTCCCTGCTTGTTATTTACAGACATAAGTCTGAATTATGTCAGAGGGAATCATATCATCTTTATTTTACAAATAAGGAGAAAGTCAGTGATTTTTCTAAGGACACAGAAGGAATGCATGGTAGGTTCAGAAATTAACCACGTTAATGTTCCTTCCTCCATTTTTCCCTGCCTCGGAGACCTTGGAGCCTTATGACCATGTCCTGAGAGAGCTCCTGTAGTAGGATTTATGCATTATTCTACGGCTGAGATTCTGATTCAGACCCACTACGCAACATTGGCTCTTCCTGCCCACGGTAAGTATCCATATTCCGTAAACATTTTTAATGAGAAGTGTAATCCATGCAAAGCAGTAGGGCAGCTCTGCTTATTTCGAGTTATTCGAGAACAGAAATCGATCTTTTCAATGTTTTTCCAAACTACAGAGGTGAGACTGGCATATACATGTCAAAATTTCCTTCAGAAGGGAGTTTATTGATACTTAAGGAACATCGTTCTGCTTTGCTAAAGATATGAACGAAAGAGCCACAGATGATTCTCTGATCGAGTGGTGATTTCATCCTGGTCACTCAATGCTGGCCTCTCATTGGACACAAACAAGCAAGAGCAAGAGTGAAATAACCTTTAAACTACAAAATCCCTCATATGAATTAACAAGATCCCCTATAATTTCCCTATAACTTTTCCCTATAATTTCAAGCTTATCGTCAGCAGTACAACCACAGATGTTGACAGCGAATGGCTAAAAGCAGAGCCTTTTGATTACACAGAAAGTGGATTTAACTCTTGAATCTTGACTCTTTCCCATGCTAGCTGTGTATTTTAGAGCATCGCGTAACTTCTCAAATCCTCACGCTCCACAATGGTGAAGGAGGCATAATAATACTAGCTCCTGTATGCACACACATTTGACATATAAAGCCTTTATTATTGCTTATAGAATGTAGTACAGGCTCCAAGTAGGTACGTGTGTTAAGGTTGGCAAACAATGTCCACATGACACAGGCTTGTACAGGGAAATTGCCAAAGTTTAGAAGGAAGATGTTAATAGCAGAGGAGAGACGCCCTTTCAAGGCTTCAAAGTCAAGTGAACAGATTTACAGTACTGTTCTTATGGAAGAAAAGATTCAAATGAAATATTTTACAACGTGGTACTTGCCACCAAAACAGAGCTGCAGGTTGAAGAGAGACCACAAACAAGGAACCACTAACCCTTGATCTCTGATTCTGCTATGAGATGGCAGGCATGAGAGACGGAGTGACAGCCACAGGGACTCTCATCCAAGGTACTGTATGGATCTCAAGGAAGAGATGAGGCACGAGAAGGTTCGCATGGAACTGTTGGGGCAGCCAATCACATGGATGAAGGAAAGACAGACAGAAACCCTGGAGATCGCAGAAAATCTTCGAGGCCCTCATGTGTGAGAAAAGGCAAATTGAAGAGACTTCTTACATCATGCACGCCTGATTTTACTGTATTTTTAGGCATTACCTCATTTAATTCTAAGGATTAATGCTCCTAATTCTTATAATGTGGTCTCATTATTGTCTTGTTTGTTTGCAGGTGGAAATAGGAGGCTCAGGTAAGTTGGGATTCGTGAGTCAGTAAGTGTTACAAGGGCTGATATGCACCTCATCCTAGAGCCCAAGGTCCATGCGATTCTGTGCCTTCCCCTCAGGTTGCCTCTGCTGGCTGTCCTGGCCCTTCGGGCTGCAGGTAGACCACCTCATGCACTATGCATGTGTCTCTTGATACTTCACTGGGGAACCTCAAACAATGCATTTGGACGAATGGAGACAATGAGCAATTGCACTGAGTTCAATTCAACTTGATTTAAACATGATTTAGACTATCACCTCAAGAATAGTGTGGGTTCAAAAGTTGGCTGGGGTCCAAAGCACGGCTTGTCAATTAATACTCATTTTAAATATAAAAAGTTACTCAACCTCTGTGCATCATAATTTACTTTCTTTCCACTTGTTTTAAGATTTTTTAAAAAATAGTCTCTACACCCAGGGGCTCAAACTTACTGCCCTGAGAGAAAGAGTCACAGGCTCTACTGACTGAGCCAGCCAGACACCCCTCTGTGTATCATAAGTCAAATGCAAGGAATAACAAATAAAACTCATAATGTTCTTGAGAAGATGTAACGAATACACAGAACTCTTGTACTTACAATGGCGTTATGTCCCAATTGCTGATATGCCAATAAACCCAGTGCACATTGAAAATATCATAAGATGAAAATTCACTGGGGCTCCTGGAAGGCTCGGTTGTAAGACCATGAGATTCCTGATCTCGGGATTGTGAGTTCCCATGTTGGGTGTGGAGATGACTTAAATAGATAAAACTAAAAAGATGGGATCACACAACACTTAGTCCTTTAAAAAAAAGAGAGAAAATTCATTTACTACATATGACCCACTGAGCATTATAGCTTAGCCTTTTCTACCTTAAACATGTTCCTGGCACTTACATTAGTGCACCAATGGGCAAAAATGATCTCACACAAAGCCTATTTAATAATGAAGCATTGAATATCTCTTGTAATTTATTGAATATGGTACTGAAAGTGAAACACGGAATGCCTGTGTCGGTACAGGATGGTTGGAAATGCATCAGTTGTTGACCCTCATGATTGCCTGGCCGACCTGGAGCTTGGCTCACTGCCCCTACTCTGCGCCAGGAGAGAAGATTGTACCAGGTATCGCTAACCTGGAAAAATAACCATCTGAAGTATGGTTTCTATCGCACGTGTGTCACTGTTGCACCATCGTAAAGTGGAAGAATCATTAAATCGAATCATCGTAGGTTGGGGACCGTCTGTACCTCTACAGGGTCTGCAGCAGTTCCTGGTGGGTGAGTCATGGGCAAGTACCTGCTTTCACTAGGCTTGGGGGAAGTGAACGGCCAGACATTCCTTCTGGATGAGCCATCTTGATCAAGTTATTTAATTCTCTACGTCTCAGTTTACAGATTTCTAAAACTTCAGAATTGAAGAGATGCTCCATACTTCAGATTCAACAGTTTGCAAATCTACACATCATTAATGCGCTGACTTTTGTTGTCAAGCTAATTTTTTTTTATCTGGAGAAACTTGATATACAAGCTACTGCTCTAATGAAATAACACATACTGTATGTATACACTTTTCAATATAAGTCTCTTGGTTTATCACCCATTTCTTCCTTCTCATTGCCATAGCGTTTGTGGTTCTCAACACTGATGGATAACAGGACAGAAGTGACTCAGTTCATCTTGCTGGGACTAACCAGTGATCCAGAACTGCAGGTTCCCCTCTTTATCGTGTTCACCCTCATCTACCTCATCACTCTGGTTGGAAACCTGGGGATAATAGCGTTGATTCTGTTGGACTCTCGTCTCCACACTCCCATGTACTTTTTCCTCAGTAACCTGTCTCTGGTGGACCTTTGTTACTCTACAGCTGTCACTCCCAAGGTCATGGCTGGATTACTTATAAGAGATAAGGTCATCTCCTACAATGCATGTGCTGCTCAGATGTTCTTTTTTGCAGCCTTTGCCACTGTGGAGAGTTACCTGTTGGCTTCAATGGCCTATGACCGCTATGCAGCAGTGTGCAGACCCCTCCATTACACCACCACCATGACGACAGGTGTGTGTGCATGTCTGGCCATAGGTTCCTACACCTGTGGTTTCCTGAATGCCTCTATCCACACTGGAGACACGTTCAGTCTCTCCTTTTGTATGTCCAATGTGATTCATCATTTTTTCTGTGATGTTCCTGCAGTCATGGTTCTTTCTTGCTCTGATAGACGTGTCAGTGAGCTGGTTCTTGTTTATGTAGTGAGCTTCAACAGCTTTTTTGCTCTCATGGTCATCTTGATTTCCTACATATTCATATTTATCACCATCCTAAAGATGCACTCATCTACAGGATATCAGAAGGCTTTATCTACCTGTGCTTCTCACCTCTCTGCAGTCTCCATCTTCTATGGGACACTCATTTTTATGTACTTACAGCCCAGTTCCAGCCATTCCATGGACACAGACAAAATGGCATCTGTGTTCTACACCATGGTCATCCCCATGCTGAACCCTGTGGTCTATAGCCTGAGGAACAAAGAGGTTAAGAGTGCACTCAGGAAGGTCATTTCAGAGGCAAAATTATCTTTAAGATTGTGATTTTTAACATTGTACAATGTAAATGAATCTAGTTTTGTTAAGACCACAGTGAAATTAAGAGTCTGAAATTGTATCCTTACTTATTCAATACCTCTTGTCCTGAAAAAAGAAAATATATATACGAAATACAATACTGAACAAGAATGGTTAAGATGACTTGGGGCCTCCTTGTCAAAAACTTAGTAAAGATATGGGTTTATTCACTTACTCTACATGCATTTTTTCCTTACCACATTAATGCAGAAACACATAAAATAGGGGCACAAATGAGACCGTGAACAGAAGTGCATGCATGTGCCCATGAGGATACACACACATTGGAGTAGGAAATTTCCCAGAATTAAATGGAATGTTGCTAGGTTTTAATAATAATGATTTAAAATTTTAATTTATGTATTAGAATAGAAATTTATGTCCAATATTTTTCACCTCTTTATTTGAATTATGCTCTAAGACTCCTAGGAAGCTTTATTATTTTGGTATTTGTAAGACTGTGCTTGAATATACTAATATTCTCATGCTACTATGTGAGGGCAGTGTAGTATAACACAAACATTCACTTCTATGTTTATGGTGAGGCTTCTCCTATTGAAAACATTTCTAATTATTATTTTGAATAATTATTTAATTTTAGAACTATTTCAGAGTTACAGAAAATTTTCAAAACAGTGTAGAATGTTCAGTATAACTCTGTGACAGTCCGGATAATGGCCTGCAAAGACATTCACAACCTAATTCCTAGAACCTTCCAAAAGTTACCTTATATGCTCTAAAAGGACTGTGCATATGTGGTTAACTGAAGGATTTTATCCCAGATTTTCTGTGTGGACCATAGAGGAAATGCCATGTATACATAGGGAGTCAGAGAGATGTGACCACAGGTAAAAGAGGAGTAGACAATGTGACCTTGAAAACAGATTGAAGTAATGTGACCACAAACCGTGGATGACAGTGGTCCCCAGAAAATGGGAGACGCAAGAAATAGATTTTGTCTTAGAGCCTATGGAGGGAGCATGGCTCTTCTAATACACTGACTTTTGTCCAGGAAAACTGGTTTTGGATTTCTGGATTCTAGACTGTGAAAGAATGAATACATATTACTTAAGCCTCCAAGTTTGCGGTCATTTGTTATAGCAACCATAGGCAACTAATACAGCTCTTGGCTGGTTTCCCCTACAATGTAATCTCATATTACCTGGCAAATTTGTAAAACTAGGAAACCAAGCGTGACACCATATTATTTTTGAAATTTCAGACTTTAATTCAGATTTCATTAGTAGCATCCTTTTCCTCTTATATTTAGCTGTCATACCTCGTTAGTCTCTTCTGGTCTATAACAAACTCTCTGTCCCTGTTTTCGATGGTCTTGACAGCTTTGAAGAGTACTCATCAGGTATATCATAAAATGTCCTTCAGTAGTGATTTTCTGATGTTTTCTCATGATGAGATTGGGATTATAGTTTTCATAGAGTACTACCACTAAGGTGAAATGTTCTTCTCATCACATCGTATCAAGGGTGCATGCTATCAAGATGATTTATCCCTGATAACATTAACCTTGATCATATGTCATCCATGAAGGTTGCAAGGTTTCTCCTTTGTGGAGTTACTTTTCCTCCCTTTTTCTAAGGTCTATTTTAAAGAAATAAGTCACAAAGTTCAGCTCACACTCCAGGTGTTGGAGCAGTAAGCTCCACATACTGGAGAGGGCAATATTTAAATAACTTATTTGAAGTTCTTCTGTTAACAATATTTGCGGGGTCCCTGGGTGGCTCAGTCGGTTGGGCGTCCGACTTCAGCTCAGGTCATGATCTCATGGTCTGTGAGTTTGAGCACCTCGTCAGGCTCTGTGCTGACAGCTCAGAGCCCGGAGCCTGTTTCGGATTCTGTGTTTCCCTCTCTCTCTGGCCCTCCCCCAATCATGCTCTGTCTCTCTCTGTCTCAAAACTAAATAAACATTTTTTAAAAATTAAAAAAAAACAATATTTGCTTCTTTTCCCTCAATTATTTACTTGCCCAATCATTTATTTATCTGAATGTGTTCTCATTTATTGGCTTTATATGTTACATAACAACCAATACAAGGTTACTTATTTTTGTTCAAATTGTTCCACTTTCACCATCCAAGACTCTTTCAGTTAACTCCTGTGTCCCTTTGACATCGGTTCATTCTTTTGTGTTTTTAGCACGTCCTAACTTTATGGTATTACATGATGCTCTGGGCTCATCTTGTATTTTCTCTGCCCCTAACACAGAATTGACGATTTCTATTAAGACTCCTTAATTATTTTACTAGAGAATGGTATTTAAAAGCCAAGACTTGGATGCTGAGTGTGCTTGCTGATACTGGAGTTCCACTTCTTCTAGGTCTTTTTGTTGACAGAAGTAGGCAGCATATTAGTCTGTATCCATTCATAATTATACTATTTCCCCTACCTATCATTCGTATCTATATTAAACTGAACATTAGTGCATACT
This sequence comes from Panthera tigris, assembly GCF_018350195.1. NCBI lineage: Eukaryota > Metazoa > Chordata > Mammalia > Carnivora > Felidae > Panthera > Panthera tigris. Next base: position 102,384,077 of record NC_056669.1, read on the forward strand.
GATGCCTCTGATTCTAATCTGTTTATCTAACATTTCCCCTGTATTATCTATAATTTCCATTTATAATAGTGAGAAACTTGGGTCTCAACAATCTCATTTATCCATTTATTTGTGTGACAAATTAACAAGTAGAGCAGTTCCATAATTGTTAGCCCATCCCCCCCATGAGAAACATATACTTTACTAAATGCACATATACAATAGTAAGTAAAGTACAACATTTTAAAATAGTTTCCTTTATTTTTAGCTTTGCAGTTTCTGATCAACACACTGATTTCCAGCATTACTTAAGTTAATGCATTTCTTTCCTTGTCTCCCTTCAGTGAGGTTAACTCATACATTTGTAGTACATTTAGATTTTTTTTTCACAGTCTATATTCACTTCTGGGATTCTCCTGTGCTCCTGGCTGATTCTCCTGATTTACATATATTAAATTTTACCTTTGCTATGTACAGTTCTATGGGTTTTAACAAGTACAGAGTCATGTGTTCATCAGCTCAGTACCCTAAAGAATATATTATCATCCTAAAATTTCCATTTCCATTCCTTTTATAGACAGCCACTCTTACTCCTCCAACCCTTGGAAATCACTGAGCTTTTTTGTTTTCCAACCCTATGTTATATGGATGGAATCACACAATATGGAGGCTTTGGGAAGGAAGAAATAAATATTGTCTTTGTTCACAGGTGATATGATTGTCTATGCAGAAAAATCTGAAATAATAGACAAATAAAAAACCCTCTTGGTACTAATTGATTATAGCAGGGTTGTATGCTGCCAGGTTAATACCCAAAATTCTATCACTTTCCTATATACTGACAAGGAACAAGTGGAAGTTGAAATAAAAAATACAAAACCTTTTCTATTAGCACCCCAAAAAGGATATACTTAGTTATAAATCTCAGAAAATATATGCATAATCTAATGAAGAAAACTACAAAACTCTGATGTTGTTGAGTAAATCCAAAGAATAACTAAGTAAATGGAGAGATATTCCATTTTCATGGATAAGAAGACGCAACGTTGTCAAGATGTCATTTCTCCCAATATTATCTATAGATTCATTGCAGTCTCAAACAAAATCCCAGTAAGTTATTTTGTGAATATCAACAAGTTGATTCTGATGTTTATAGAGAAAGGTAAGAGACCCAGAAGAGCTAACACAATATTAAAGGGAAAGAACAAAATTAGAAATTGACACTACTGAACCTCAAGACTTACTATAAAATTTTAATAATCAAGATGATGAGGTATTACAGCTTTATTTACAATAGCCAAATTATGGAAACAACCCAAATGTTCATTGACTGATGAGTGGTTAACAACAAACTGGTATATGTATATATATTTTTTCAGCCATAGAAAAGAATGAAAACTTCCCACTTGCAACAACATGTATGGAGTTAAAAAGTATTATGCTAAGTGAAATAAGTCAGTCAGAGAAAAACAAATATATGCTTTTACTCTTATGTGCAATTTAAGAAACAAAACAAATGAGCAAAGGGAAAAAAGATAGAGAAACAAACCAAGAAACAGACACTTAAGTACAGAGAACAAACTGATGGTTACCAGAGATGAGGTTGGGGGGAGAGTGGGTGAAACAGGTGATGGGGATTAAGAGTACACTTATCATGATAAATAAAAAAAAAAAAAAAAAGACAGTGAGGTATAGGCAAAAGAATAGACCAATAGATCAGTGGAACAAAATAGAGAGCCCAGAAATAGACTTACATAAATATATTCAACTAATTTGTAATAAAGGAGCAAAGGCAATCCAATGAAGAGCAAAGATAACGTTTTCAACAAATGATGCTACAATAACTGGACATCCTCATGGAAAAACGTGAATCTACACACAAATCTTACCTCCTACACAAAAATTAACTCAAAATGGATCATAGACCTGAATATAAAATACAAAATTATAAAACTCCTGAAAGGCAACAGAAGAAAGCCTAGATGACCTTGGGTTTGGCAATGACTTTTTAGAGATGACACCAAAGGCACGATCCATGAACGAAAACAATTGAGTACCTGGACTTCATAAAAATTAAAAACTTCTGCTTATGAAAGATATCTTCAAGAGAATGACAAGGCAAACCACAGACTGGCGGAAATATTGGCAAAAACCACATCTGATAAAAGATTGTTACCCACACAAAGAACTTTTAAAACTTAACAATAAGTAAAAAAAAAACAAAAAAACAAAAAAAACACAAGCTGATTAAAAGACAAAGACCGTAACAAACACCTTACCAAACAAGACATACAGAAGACAAATAAGCATATGGAAAGATAATCCACAGCATATGTCATGAGGGAATATAACTTAAAACAAGAAAAAAATCTGTAACTATGTTTAATGATGGAGGTTCACTAGGTTTTTAGTGATGCTCATTTTACAATGTATGCAGATATCGAATCATTAGGTTCTATGCCTAAAGCTAAAGTTGTATGTGAATTATACCTCATTAAAAAAAAATCAGTGAAATACCACCGCACACCTATCAGAATGGCCCGAATCTGGAACCTTGACAATACCAAATGCTGGAGAGGATATAGAGCAACAGGAACTCTTATTCACTGCTGGTGGGAAAGCAAAATGGTACAGCTACTTTGGAAGACTGTTTGTCAGTTTCTTACAAAACTAAACATATGAGGCACCTGGGTAGCTCAGTCGGTTAAGTGTCCGACTTCGGCTCAGGTCATTATATCACAATTTGTGAATTCGAGCCCTGCATCGGGCTCTCTGTTGTCAGCACAGAGTCCGCTTTGGATCCTCTGTCCCCTCCCTCCCCCCCCCCCCCCCCCCCCCCCGCCCCCGCACCTCCCACACTCTCTCTTGCTCTCTGTCTCTCAAAAATAAAAAATAAATATTTTAAAAAACAGTAAACATACTTTTACCATATTATCTTGCAATTTCTCTTTGTTCTTTAGTCAAGAGAGCTGAAAACTTCCATCTACTCAAAATCTGCACATAGATATTTATAGCTGCTTTATTCATAATGGGTAAGTCTTGAAGTGATGAAGATGTCCTTCATTGGATGAATGGTTATTAAACTGGTACACCCAGACAAAGAAATACTAGTCAGGGTGCCTGGGTGGCTCAGTCAGTTAAGTGTCCAGCTTTTGATTTCAGCTCATGTCGTGATCTCACAGTTTGGGAGTTCTACCCTACATCAGTCTCCTCTCTCTCTCTCTCTCTCTCTCTCTCTCTCTCTCTGTGCCATTCCTGTAAGGTGTCTATCTTTCTCTCCAAAATAAATAAATAAACTTAAAAATATATATATGGAAGCAAAGAAAAATGAAAGAAAAAAAGGCAGTCCAAACCCTTTGGGATGCGGCAAAGGCAATCCTAAGAGGAAAGTGTATTGCAATTCAGTCCTATCTCCAGAAGTAAGAAAGGTCTCAAATGTACAACCTAACCTAAAGGAGCTAGAAAAGGAACAGCAAATAATAATAAGGGAAGGGAAATAATAAAGATTAGATCAGAATTAGAGCAGAAATAAATGATATAGAAACAAACAAACAAAAAACCCAGTAGAACAGATCGATGAAACTAAGTGCTGCTTCTCTGAAAGAATAAACAAAACCGATAAACCCTTTTGTCAGACTTATCAAAAAGACAAGGGAGAGGACCCAAATAGATAAAATTATGAATGAAAGAGAACATATCACAACCAACACCACAGAAATATAAACAATTATAAGAGAGTACTATGAAAAATTATATGCTGACAAACTGGGAAATCTGAAAGAAATGGACAAATTCCTAGAAATTCATGCACTACCAAAACTGAAACAGTAAGAAATAGAAGTTTTGAATAGGCCCATAACCAGCAAAGAAATTGAATCAGTAATCTAAAATCTCCCAACAAACTAGAGACCTGGGTTAGATGGCTTCCCAGGGGAATTCAACTAGACATTTAAAGAAGTGCTAATACCTATTCTCCTCAAATTGTTCCAAAAAATAGAAATGAGAGGAAAGCTTCCAAACTCATTCTACAAAGCCAACATTACCTTGATTCCAAGACCAAAGGAGAATTACAGGCCAATATCTCTGATGAACACGGATGCAAAAATTCTCAACCAGATACTAGCAAATCAATTTCAACAGTATATTAAAAGAATTATTCTCCACAATCAAGTGGGATTTATGCCTGGGATGCAGGTCTGGTTCAATATTTGCAAATCAATCAATGTGATACGCCATATTAATAAAAGAAAGGATAAGAACCACATGATCCTCTCAATAGATGCAGAAAAAGCATTTGACAAAATACAGCATCCATTCTTGATAAAAACTCTCAACAAAGTAGGGACAAAGGTACATACCTCAACATCATAAAGGCCGTATATGAAAGGTCCACAGCTAATATCATCCTGTTGGGGAAAAACTGAAAGCTTTCCCCCTAAGGTCAGGAGAATGACAAGGATGTCCACTCTCACCCCTGTTGTTCAACATAGTACTGGAAGTCCTAGCCTCAGCAATCAGACAACAAAAAGAGATAAAAGGCATATAAATTGGCAAAGAAGTCAAACTTTCACTCTTCACGGATGATATGATACTCTACATGGAAAACTGGAAAGACTCGACCAGAAAACTGCTAGAACTGATATGGGAATTCAGCAAAGTCGCAGGATGACTGACAGAATGGGAGAAGATATTTGCAAGTGACATTTCAGATAAAGGGTTAGTATCCAAAATCTATAAAGACCTTATCAAACTCAACACCCAAAAAACAAATAATCCAGTGAAGAAATGGGCAAAAGACATGAATAGACACTTCTCCAAAGAAGACATCCAGATGGCTAACTGACACATGCAAAAATGCCCAACTTCACTCCTTATCAGGGAAATACAAATCAAAACCAAAATGAGATATCACCTCACACCTGTCAGAATGGCTAAAATTAACAACTCAGGCAACAATAGATGTTGGTGAGGATGCAGAAAAAGACCCTTCTGCATTGCTGGTGGGAATACAAACTGGTGCAACTACTCTGGAAAACAGTTATGGATGATCCTCAAGAAATTAAAAATAGAACTACCCTATGACCCGGCAATTGCACTAGTAGGTTTTTATCCAAAGAATACAAAACCGCTGATTTGAAGGGGCACATGCACCCCAATGTTTTTCTTAAATTTGTATTTATTTACTTATTTTGGGGCAAGTGCAAGTGGGGGGGGGGCAGAGAGAGGAAGACAGAGGATCTGAAGTGGGCTCTGCACTGACAGGCTGACAGCAGTGAGCCAGATGTGGGGCTCGAACTCGTGAACCACGAGATCATGACCTGAACCAAAGCAGGGTGCTCAACCAACTGAGCCACCCAGGTGCCCCCTGCACCCCAATGTTTATAGCAGAGCTATGATGATAGCTAAATTATGGAAAAAGCCCAAATGTCCATTGACTGACAAGTGAACAAAGAAGATGTGGTGTATATATACTGTGGAATGCTACTTAGCAATCTAAAGGAATGAAATCTTACAATTGACAACAATGTGGATGGAACTAGAGTGTATTATACTAAGCAAAATAAGTCAGTCAGGGAAACACAAATATCAAATGAATTTACTCATATGTGGAATTTAAGAAATAAAACAGATGAACATGGGGGAAGGGAATGAAAAATAAGATAAAAACAGAGAGGGAGGCAAACCATAAGAGACTCTTAAATACAGAGAACAAACTGAGGGTTTCTGGAGGGCAGATGAGTAGGGTTACGGGCTAACTGGGTGATGGGCATTAAGGAGGGCACTTGTTGGGATGAGCACTCGGTGTTATATGTAAGTATGAATCATTGGGTTCTACTCCTCAAACCAATACTACATTGTATGTTAACTAACTTGAATTTAAATAAATAAATCTTTAAAAAGATACAAGTGTCAGATTCATTTTTTTCCCACAGTAAGTGTTGGCCTGTACAGCGGTGAGGAGCACCAAGGGTATGTGGGCAGAGCACCATCAGCACTGACTACAGAAGGGTAAATTGGAGAAGAGCAACCCATCTTCCTACAGGTTTGAACCAAACTTTCAAATTGACCACCCAGAATTAAGGCAGAATTTAATCTCCATCTCTTTGACCCATGTGCCATATTGGTTCCTTGTAAACTCAAGAAGGAAAAAACCTGGATGCTATTTATCAATATTTACAATTTCTAAGACTTAGTGGTCACATCTCCAAAACAGAAAGGCGAAAAACATAATACAAAATGTGGCAGATAAAAAACAAAAGTAATTTTCAGAAATGGGGATAAAAGGTACATCAGAGGGAATGTAGTTGATGGTATCGTAATAGTTGTATGGTGACACATTGTAGCTACACTTGTGGTGAGCATAGTATAATGTGTAGGGTTGTTAATCATTATGTTGTATACCTGAAACTAATTAACATTGTCTATCAATTATACTTCAATAAAAAAATACATGTCAAACATCAAAAATCAAAATAATTATAAATGGATTAGACAAAGCTACTCTTGACGTGTGTAAAAGGCACTTGAATTGTTTAAATGGGGTAGAGGAAGAAAAGGCAGCAAGACTGCCAATAAACGTATATGCTACTCAACATATCAAATTATGTCCCTACACACACTTCAGTTGTTTCCTCCTTAGTAAGTACAATGAAAAGAAGTGATTGCCCTCATGGGGATTCGGTTCGCCCAAGAGTTCCATCCCTGTATAATTTTCTACTTGTTCTTGTTCATTAGATGCTGGAATCCCATCATGATTCTGCCAGCCCTTATTCAAAAGGACCAGATTCTGAGCACAGCCTACTTGGTCATAATTTATTGAACTGAAAGCTACAACTGTTGGTGATACCAGCTTCTGCCCCAACTGGGTAGTTTCAGTGAGTCTGCAATGACAGACAGGGAGAACACCCTGAAATAAAAACAAAATTGATACATGTTGAAAAGTTAAGCCTTTACTAAGGTCTTTCATGCACCCACCCTCACTTGCTGGTCACAGATACAATTCTGTAAAGTATGTGGGAGAGATCACTTTATTATCTCTTTATCACAAAGAAGGAAACTGAGATGAGCAGAAGGTAAATAATTTCCACGTACCCAGAGAAATCCATGGTAGATGCAATTGTTAAATGCAGGCTTCCTAGGAGACTCATGTTAATGCTCCTTTCTGCATGTCTTCATGCTTCAGGAAACTTGGAATGTCTTCACCAGAACATGAGACAGAATTTCTCCTACATTATTTATAACATTCTTCTAGGGCTGAATTCCTGATTGCAGACTCACAATTCAGAACTGTCTTTCCCTTCTTTTCAAGAGCAAGGTAAGCTTCTAGATTCAATATACATTTGCAGTGAAATATGTGATTGATGCAGAAACAGCAGGGTGGCTACACCTTCTGTGAGTTATTGATCTCTTATCTGGTTGCTTGGATACTATTTCTGAACATTGGCATAAGTGTAGGAGTCAAAGGCAAAACATTGTCATCAGCATTGTAATTTCTTAAGAGGATAGCAAAAAACTGTGATAGATGGTATTCTGATTGAGTAGGTGGTAATGTGTTGACTTGTCACTGAAGGGATAACTAACCAGACAAGGTGAAATGATACTTCTTTAGACTCCAGAAAGATCATCAGGAAGCTACCAAAACCCTTACACACTCTTCACTATTATTTCCCTACAACTTACTCTGTTACTATTTGTTCATCTAGAAAATCTGACAAGGCAGTGATGAAAGCTACAGGCATTAAGATCAGTTAGACATGGGTCTGTATCTTAAATATCTCATACTAGCTGTAGAATTTTAAGAAGACACATAACTTCTCGAATCTTCCATTTTCTTAAATGTAAAGTTATAGGTATATGGTGTATGAGTATGCCTACACAATTATATCCCTTCCTCTTATTCTATTTCTATTTTCCTATCATCATCATCATCATCATCATCATCAGTATAATCTATTATCCATATATTTGTCTCTTGATCTATGAGATACACTACATGTAAGCAGGAAATTTAAGCTGTTACTAACCTCAGGAGAACTATTAGTCATCATAGACCACAGATATAGGTGTGATATCATGACAATCTATTATATTACTATGTGGATGAGGTATTGACAAACACAAATACTTTAAGGTGAAGATCTGTAAAAGAATATGTTTAGGAGCCACGAGGAAGATGGTAGAGAATAGTGGTTACCAAAGAATGAATGTCTTTCACAAAGCTTCAACTAAAAATACAAAGATTTGTGCTTCCTCATGAATAGATCTACAGATTAGTATTAACCCCCGTGCCACGAAATTTCACCCTTCAGTGTCTGTGATCCAGCTAAGTGTTGATAGGAATGATGGTAAGAATGAGTCTAAGTTAAAGGGGAGTACTCCACCACAAGGTAAAACGTGGATCTCAAGAAAGACATTAAGAAAAAGAAAACTTGAAGATCCCCAGGTTCTCACACAAAATGATTGACCCAGCCATGAGCACGGAGTGAGAAATGTGGGGGAAACAAAATATTTTCATAGACAGAATGTGCAAAAATGGCAAATCAAAGGTTAAGGCCACCAGATTTTAAAACCCAGCCCCGACATCTGCCACTTGACTTTCCTAAATCAACATGGAGATGATTGTTCTATGCTAATATTATAGCTAGTACTCATCAGGCTTGAGCACCCACATTGTGCTAACTCTGTCTATACATCATTTCTTTTAACTCTTACGATAATCCCTTGAGGCAGTTACCAATGCCATTTTGCTGGTGGACAGAGATTTAGAGAAGTTAAGTTAGGATAAATGTCTCCCAGTAAATGGTAGGGGTGATATGTGATTGCACACACATGCTTCTCAGAGTCAAATACTTTACATCCAATGCTATACCTTCTGTTCAGAATTGGCTTTGTTGACTGTACATGCTTCTAATGCTGTATTTAGTCCACTGTGTCTACTATGTATTTATTTGTGAATTATGCAACTTCAGCTCAGGTCATGATCTCGTGGTTTGTGAGTTCGAGCCCCAGGTCAGGTTTGCTGCTGTCAGCACAGAGCCCACTTTGGATCCTCTGTCCCCCTCTCTCTGTCCCTCCCCCACTTGCTCTCTCTCATTCTCTCTCAAAATTGAATAAACATTAGACATTTTTTTAAAAGATATGAAATAGGAGATTCCAGGCATATGAACTTTGACAACTCGTTAGCCTTTCCTGTAACTTAGTTTACTCATCTATAAAATCTAGAAGTTGGAGATGATCTGTAAGGACCCATCCTATCCAAAAGTGTATTAGTCTAGAGATAAGTTATCACTAAATTGTGTTGCCATGCCCATGCTTTAGAAATGAAGAATATTGAAGAACAAAAATATTGCTCTAATAAAAAAAATGCTTGTACATTTCGATTATTGTGCAACTGGTTTTTGTTCATCACTGTGTTCCTTTTCTTTGCCACAGAGCCACAGAGCATCTTGTGATATGCAAATCACATCCATGAAGAATAATACAGAGGTGAAAGGATTTGTCCTGCTGGGACTAACCAATAACACGGAACTGCAAGTTCTCTCTTTCTAATGTTCATCCTCATCTACCTTGTCACTCTGATTGGGAAGCTGGGGGTGATCGTGCTGATCCTGTTTGACTCTCGTCTCCACATTCCCATGTACTTCTTTCTCAGTAACCTGTCCCTGGTAGACTTTTGTTACTCCTCAACAATCACTCCTAAGGTCATGGCTGGATTACTTATAGGAGACAAGGTCATCTCCTACAATGCGTGTGCCGCCCAGATGTTCTTTTTTGTTCTCTTTGCGACTGTGGAAAGTTACCTCTTAGCTTCAATGGCCTATGACCACTATGCAGCAGTGTGCAAACCCCTGCATTACACCACCACCATGACAACGAGTGTGTGTGCTCGTCTGGCCATAGGCTCCTATGTCTTTGCTTTTCTGACTGCTGCTATTGACATTGGAGACACATTCTATCTCTCTTTCTGTATGTCCAATGTAGTCCATCACTTTTTCTGTGATATTCCAGCAGTCATGACCCTGACTTGCTCAGATAAAGACACTAATGAGCTGATTCTTGTTCTTATTTCAAGCTTTAATATCTTTTTTGCAGTTCTAGTTATCTTGATTTCCTACATGTTCATATTTATTACCGTTTTGAAGATACAGTCAGGTGAGGGATACCAAAAGGCTTTATCTACCTGTGCCTCTCATCTTGTTGCAGTTTCCATATTTTATGGGACAGTCATCATCATGTATGTACAGCCAAGTTCAAGTCATTCCATGGATACAGACAAAATCGCATCTGTGTTCTATACTATGGTCATCCCCATGCTGAACCCTGTGGTCAACAGCTTGAGGAACAAAGCGGTCAAGATGCTATCAAGAAGGTTGTTGAGAGGGCAAAATATTCTCTAGGTTTAGTCTTGTAGTGATGTAGAATCCACAAAAGTTACTTTATCCCATTTAGATCTACTCTATGCCATAACTCAATGTTCATGGCCATATAGGGTATTAAAACATAAAATTTACTCTAATATTATTTATTTCTTTAATTTTGTAACAGATCCAGGTATCCAAAATACAGAAAAAATATGATAATTCTTTTTAACCAAAGCAGTTTATGAAGAAAACTTCTTTGTTAGTATTGCATTGGACATAGTTTTTTTTTTTTTTCCTTGATGTACTTCAGAAATGGTAAGAAAAAATAATGGAAAAGAAAAAAAAAACATTTAAGATATTGGACCGGGTATTGAGGAAAACAGTGGATAATGGAGTTTCCTCCAGGAAAAAAAAATCAGGGTCTCATGGAGAAATAAATCCCATCACCAGGATCAGGGGCCTTGGTAATGTCAATTCCATAAGGTTTCTAAACTGAAATCCTATTTGTCTTCCATTACTGTATGTTCTGAATGGAGGCTTCTTTTCCCCCGGTTATCTTTACTCAGACCCAACATTATTTATTGGGTATGAATGTGGAACAAGCTAAGTTTTCTTTTTAGTGCATAAGTTGCTAGGCAACAAGGAGCCACACATGGACTGGATGGAGAAAATGAATGAACTTCTTGGACATTGTGTTTCTATATTGGTTGGTTGGGATTAGGTTATCTCCCTAGTGGAGGTGAATAATAAATTTCCTGTGTGGAAGGAAGTATAAGATGGATATTTGATGATCATAAGCATTACAGTGGAAAAGACTGGTTAGTTATTTTTCCAAACTATTTCCTTTTTACTCCTGGAAAAATGCATAGGCTTTATTCCTCTGCCTTCATACAATTAGTAGTGACCATGTGCTTGTGTTCTTAACTACAGAATGTGAGTACAGGTCATATATGCTAATTCCAAGTTTGGACTATGAAACTTCCCAGGTTGTGTCCTGTTCATTCTTTTTCTTTGTTACCAGTTGGATGGAGAGGATTCAGACCACAAGAATGACAAAACCACTAATGGAAAGAATCTAGGTCAATTGAATCTCTGTTCCCCCAGAACAACTAATGGAACAATATGCAAGCACGAAAGACGTCTATGGTCATGTCACTGCTGTTTGCAGTTTGCTTGCTAGGCAGCTAGTATTATTGACCCTAACAGATTCAGAGAGCTTCCCAGAAGATCATCTGGACGATGTTGTGGGGGTGGGGAGGATTTATGCTGAGAAAACTATCAAATTTCTCCAACATAACTTGATTCTACAATGATTTCTTTTGAAAACTCACCAGCCTCCAAATCGTAACCAAAATGGCTAGCGCCAACTTAGCATACGTTTCGGAGAGAGAACAAATCCAATGTGAATTCTGTTCCAAACCAAACTTTGTGATGTAGGGCAAGTTATGTAAGTGTTCTGAGTTTCTAATGGGGAAACTACTGCCTCTCCCACAGACTTCTATTAAACGGGCACTGAATGAGCCAGACTGTAGCACAGCGCCTGGAACAGAGTAGCTGCTCAAAACATGTGAGCATCCTTTCCCTTCTGCTCCTTTTCTTATCTCTCTTTCAATCATCTATAATGCCAACCTTCTCCATAGAACTACTAAAACAGTTACGAATTATATTGCTTTGTTTTTATAGGTTTAGTTGTAGCACTGAATTGCAAGACTTTTGAGCCCACAGATGTTATCTCACCTAGATATGTATTCTCAGAGTCTAGACTAATGTTTATTCCACAGAGCTCAAGAGTAGCTAATGAAATGTGATTCTGTATAGGAACAAATTTACATGGGAAAAAAAGGGCACAAATATTTATCTCTATCATCTTCTTCATAACAGTGGTCAAAATATTGTTTATTCATTTTTATGTGTTTACTCATTTTATTTGTTTTCTCTATTAGAATAAAAGTTCTATGCAGCCGGGAACAATTTCTGATTTGTTCACTAACAAAGACTCTTGAGAGTTCAGAGCTGAGGCTCAGTAAAAGATTTTAAGGAATGAACAACTGCATGAGAAGAGGAACTGACACCGAACAGAAAAACTCATCATCTGTTTGTAAAAACAGAACACAGAGAACAAAGTAAGCTAGCTCATGCTGCAGGAACACGTTAAATTGAAAACCCAGTGGTTGAACACAGCAAAGACAATAAAGATTTTATATTAGTTTCCTATGGTTGCTGTAACAAATGACCACACTCTGGGGCCTTAAAACCACACACATTTGTTTTCTCTCAGTTCTGGAGGCCAGTTGTTGGAAATCAGTTTCACTGGGATGAAACAAAGATCTCAGTCTTGGGAGTCTCTAGGGGAGACTCCGTCCCTGGTGTATTTCATCTGCAGGTGACCGCCAGCATTCCTCAGTGGTATTTCCATCAGTTTCTGCCTTTGTGATCACATTATTTTCTCCTCCTATTGTCTGTTTAATTTCCCTCTGCCTGGCCTTTTTTAACGTGTGTGAGATTAGCATAACAAAATCTAGTGTTTTAAGTTGTGCAACTCAGTAGTATTTAGCACATTAACAATATTCTGCAACCATCACCTCGATTTAATTCCAAAAGAATTTTTTTTTTTATTTGCAAAGAAGATCCTGTACCCATGAAGGATCCCTGTCCCCAGGAACCAATAACCTATGAATTTACCTATTATGGATATCTCATGTAAATAGAATCATATGGTAAGTGATCTTTTATGTCTGACTTCTTTTTTAAATTTTTCTTATGTTTTTACTTATTTTTGAGAGAGAGAGAGAGAGAAAGAGAGAGATCATGAGTGGGAGAGGGGCAGAGAGAGAGGGAAACACAGAATCTGAAGCAGGCTCCAGGCTCTGAGCTGTCAGGACAAAGGCCGTCACTACAGAGCCCGACGTGGGGCTTGAAACCAGGAACTGTGAGTTCATGACCTGAGCCAAAGTAGGCCGCTTAACCGACTGAGCCACCCAGGCACCCCAAAGAACATCAAACTGTTTTTCATAAATGTTCCATTTTTCATTCCCACCAGTAATGTACAAGGGTTCCCATTTATCCACATTCTAGCCACAATTTGTTAGTTTTCACCATCCTAATGGGTGTGAAATGGTATCTCATGGTTTTGATTTATTTTTCCCTAATGTCTAATGATTTTGAGCATACTTCCATGTGCTTATTGATTTTGAGTAAATCGTCTTTGGAGAAATGTCTGTTCAAGTACTTTACCCATTTTTCAACGAGTCTATGGGTTTCTCTGTTGTTGAGTTGTAAGAGTCCTTTATATAGCCTGCATATTACGCCTTTATCAGAAATGTGATTTGCAAATATTTTTCTCCCATTCTTAAGCTTTTCTTTTCATTTTCTTGAAAGTGTACTTTGATATACAAAAATTTGTAATTTGGAAGAAGTTCAACTCATCTCTTTTTTCTTTTGTTGCTTGTGTTTTTGATGTAATACATAAGAAACCATTGCCCAATCCAAGGTCTGGAATTTTCTCACATTTTCTAATGGTTTTATGTTGTTAACGCTCATATTTCAGTCATCAACCATTTTGTGTTGAGTTTCATATATGCTGTGAGAAGAAGTTCAACTTCAGTCTTGCATGTGGATAACCAGCTGTCCCAGCCCATTTGTTGAAGATTTCTTTTCCCATTGAATGAACTTGACACCTTTGTTAAAAATCAATTAGCAATAGATATATGGGTTTATATCTTGTCTTTCAATTCTATTCAGTTGATCTATGTCTCCGTCCTTGAGGCAGTATCAAATTGTTTTGATTAATTTAGATTTGTATTTGTTTTGAAATCCAGAAGGGTGAGTCCTCCCACTTTGTTCTTTCTTCTCAATATTGTTTTGGCTGTTGATGGTCCCTTAAAATTCCATTTGAATTTTCGTAATAGCCTTTCTCTTTGTGTTCATTAGAAGTATGACAGGGATTGCATCAAAGCTATAGATCACTTTGGAAAGCATTGCCAGTAAACTGTATCATATCACCCAATTCATGAACACAGAATGTCTTTCCATTTATTTAGGGCTCCTTGAATTTTAGCAATTCATTTCATAGTTTCAGTGTACAACAGTTTCACCCTTGGTTAAATTTCTTTTTATTTTAACATAAGGATGCTATTGTAAGTGGAATTTTGTCCTTAATTTTCTTCTGGTATTATTTATTGCTAGTGTATGTAAGCACAACTTATTCTTGTTTAGTGAATAAGTTTATTGACTAATAATTTCTTGTACATTTTTTAGGATTTTCTCTATGTAAGATCATGACATCTGAAAATTACATGGTTTTACTTCTTCCTTTCCAATTCATTTATCATGTAATTCTTTTATTCTTATGTAATTGCTTTAGATAGAACTTTCAGTACAACTTTTAATACAAGTGGCGAAAGCAGGCATACCTGTCTAGTATGTGATCTTACAGGGAAAGATTTCACTGTTTCACATTTGCACAAGATGTTAGCAGTGGGTTTTTCATTAATTCTCTTTATAATTTTGAGGACATTCACTTCTATTATTAGATTTCTGGTTGTTTTTATGGTGATGGCATTGGATATTTTTGTCAAATACTTTTTCTGAATTAATAAATCAGATAATTATGTGGTTTTTTCCCTCTGTTCTATTAAAGTGATTAACTACCTTGACTGATTTCAGTTTTTTCCAGTTTATTTAGATACAATTGACATATTATATTATATAAGTTTATAGTGTACAACATAATTATTGGGCATGATTGCCACAATAATTTTGGTTAACAACCACCACCTTAAATAGTTACAAATTTCTTTTTGTGTGATGAGAACTTTGAAGTTCTAATGTCTTAGAAACCTTCAAATCTTCAATACAGTATTGTTAATTGTAGTTATCATAGTGAAAATGACATCCCTAGTACTTATTTATCTTATAATTGGATATTTGTACCTTTGACAACCTTCATGGATTCATCTGACTTCCCCAACCTCCACCTCTGGAACCACCAATCTATTATGTTTCTATGAGTTCCGTTTTCTTGGATTCCACATATAAATCAGATATACAGTATTTGTTTTTCTCTATGTGACATATTTCACTTAACATCATGCCCTCCAGTTTCATGCATGTTGTTGCAAATGGCAGGATTTCTTTTCTTTTTTATGGCTGAATACTATTCCACTGAGTAAATATATACTACATTTTCTTTATCCATTCATCCATCATAGGACACTTAGGTTGTTTCCATGACCCCATTTTTTGGCTGTTGTAAATAATACTGAGTGAGCATGGCGATGCAGACATCTCTATGAGGCAGTGAATCCATTTCCTCTCAGTATATACCCAGAGTGGGAATTATTGGATCATGTGGTAGTTTTATTTTTAATTTTTTGAGAAACTTCTACAGTGTTTTCCACTGTGGCTGTACCAATGCATTACCAGCAATAGTGCACAAGTGTTCCCTTTTTGTTTAGGTCCTCATCAATATTTGTCATCTCTTTTCTTTTTCGTAATAGCCATCCTGACAGGTGTGAAGTGATATCTAATGAGTTTTTTATTTGCATTTTCTTTATATTAGTTGTGTTGACCACACTTTTGTGTACCTACTGACCATTCTAATGTTTTCTTTAGAAAAATGTTGTCTAGCTCCTTTACCATCTTTTAATTGGAAAATTATATTTTTTTCCTATTGAGTTGTATGAGTTCTTTATATATTTTGGATACCAACTCATTATCAGATATGTAGTTTGCAAATGGTTTGTCCCATTCTATAGGCTCCTTTTTCATTTTGTTGATTCTTTTATTATGCAGAAAAACAAAGACAAGAAAAACATTTCAGATGCCAGAGAGATAAACATACAAAGTAATAATAATATTGATATCAATTTTCTCATCAGAAAGAAACAAAAGTTAGCAAACAGTGGACTAATAGCTTCAAAACTCCAAGGGAAAAATATGAGTCCAGATTTTTATACCTAGATGAACTATGATTTGAGTTTAATGGCAAAATCAGACATTGGTATATATACAAAAATATATGTGCAGTTGTATAGTGAAAGCATTTCAGCAGTATTTATCTTGATTAAGGAATTTGGAAAATGGAATAGAACATATTTTGTTCTTTTTGCTTTCTCTTTTGAACTGGCTTATCTGCATGACAGATACCTTCTGTCCTCTCCTGCTCTGTTTATGTGGTAAAGACAATGCAATAGCATTCGTAAGAAATACCTATAATCTTGAGATGCATATGAGATTAACTTCCCCAGAAGAAGATCCACAATCAGTGATTTAAGTTCAAATAGTTTATTTGGGAGTTAATAGCAGAAAGCACTGATAAAGTAGTAGGAAAGTGAGTCAAGGATGGATGAAAGAAGAGACCTTCATTAGTCAATAGGTGATACCTGTGGAAGAGGCTTGATCTACTAGAAACCACTGGAAGACTGTAAACAGCTTACATCAGAGTTATACTACATGAAAGATGAGGAATCGAGTATTTATCACTCTGTTTCTGTGTCAGTTATTGATCACTGACACTAGAAAAATTAAATGTTCCCCACACAGGCTGAACATGCTTTTGCAGTAAAAGCCTTTAGTCTAAGAGATGTTGATTTTTTTCATAATAAGGATTGGCCTGAACATAGATGATGAGTGCCAAGGGGATGTGGATAGAGCACCAATAATAGTTGCCAGAAAAGAGTAATTTAGGTTAGAAAAAAGGTCTCTCTGCCTACAGATCAGAATCAAATTTTTGAATTAAGTTGTTAGTAATAAGTCCGTTTTACTCTCCATATTTCTGACCTATGTGTCATACTGTCAGTTTGTTGTAAGCACAAGAAGGAAAAACAAGGATTTTATTTATCAATCTCTAAAAATCCAGTAGCCTTAAATTAACTATCAGAAATAAAAAAACAGAAAAGAGAAAAGTGAAATGAGCATAATCATAGCAGACAGAAAAGAAAATGTTTTTAGAATATATTACAAGTATAAATAATACGAAAACATAAATGCATTGAACCCACTACTCATGTACTGAATAACAACTTAATAAAGTTGAGGGAAGAAAAAAATCACCACAAATGCACTATTTGTTACTCAACAGAAGAAACTATATGTTGTGTTTAATTGCTTCTTCCCTAGATAGAAGTGATTGCCCTCATACGGGCCTGTCCCCTAGGAATTTCACACCTACAAATTTTCTCCTGGTTTCCATTAATTAGGATCTGAAATCATATCATGACTCCACATGACAATATTGTAAAAGGAACCAGACCCTGATTTGGTCACTATTTAGCAAAATGAATGCTAATGTTTTTTAGTACACACACCAGTCTTTCCCCAAACTGAGTGTTGGCAGTGACCCTGCAACCACAGTCAGGGGAAGCACCCTAAGATAATAATTATGTTATTTTATGTTGAAAGGATAACCCTTACTAAGGTCTTTGTAGACCCATCTCCATTTACTATTTACAGACAAAATTCCGTGAAGTTGTGGGAGAAATAATTTTATCATTATCTATACACAAATAAGGAATCTGAGCTCAGGGTAAGGTAAATGACTCCTATAAACACAGAAAAATCCATGGTAGATGTAGGACTTGAACTTAGGCTTCCTAGCTCCATGTTCATGATCCTTCTTCATCTCTCCATGTACCTTGGAACATTTGACCGATACTTGAGATATGCTCCAAAATTGTTTACACATTCTTCTAGGTCTGAATTTTTGATTTCAGATTCACAGTTCAGGATCGTCGTATCTTTCCTTTCAAGAACAAGATAGGCTTCTCTATTTAATATATACTTTTACTGAAAACCGTAATTGATGCCGAAGCAGCATGGCAGCTACCTCTTCCATGAGTATCTAGTTATTTGGACAATTTTTCTGAAACATTGGCTTAAGTATAGGATTCAAATGCAAAAAGATTTTAGTCAGCAGAGAGTATAGTATGTATAAAATGTCATGCTGCTTTCCCTAAAAGGACAGCAAAAATCCATTGTTTTGTGCTGGTTGCAGGCTATTGATAACCAAATGTTGTGGCTGGATGGACCCTTGTGGTTCTTCAAATGATTGCAAGATGTGCTCAGCAGTAACCTTCAGGAAACTATAAAAAACAAGGTTTATTACTCTCAAGTCCTAGAAATCACATGGCACACCTGGGGCCACACAGCAGGGTCACAGACAATGAGAGAGCAGACCTGGGTTCTGCTTTTATTGTGGTTGAGGGTAGAAACCTGGGTTTCCTGGATTCACTCACTCTTCTATAATTTTTTTAAAGTTTATTTATTTATTTTCAGAGACAGAGCATGTGAGCAGGAGAGGAGCAGGTAGAGAGGGAGGGGGAGAATCCCTCGCAGACTCTGCACTGCCAGCACAAAGCCCGATGTGGGGCTCAAACCCATGAACCTGAGATCATAACCTGAGCCAAAGTCAACAGCCGGACGCTTAACTGACTGAGGCACCTAGGCACCTCTCCACGTTCACTCTTTTAAACTATGAGAGAGGGAATTTAGAGCATGGGAAGAGAAAAATACAATTATTTTTCCAATTCCAACTGGTAGCTTATCTAAATCAACCAAGATGTTTAAAACAAGGAGCCAGGGAGGTGGTGAAGGCTGGCTCTTTATCTAGTGGCTGGCAATGTGCTTATTGAGATAGCTGTCTTTGAAGTGGATGCCTCAAAGCCTAAATCAGGCCCTTGCGTTACAAAAAAAGAAAGACCAACTGTCAGAGCTTACAGTACCCTGATGATAGATGATACTCTCATTGAGGAGGTGGTAAATTCCTCCTGTTTACTATGTGTTTACTTGTTCTTTAAGGGATAGCTAACCAAACAGGGTGAAATGATACTTCTTTAGATTCTAGAAGGATCTTTACGAAGCTACCAAGATTCCTAGTCCATTTTCACTATCACTTTCCCACAACCTACCCTCTCATGACTTGCTCATCTGGAAAATCTGACAAGTGCGGTGACTAAAGCCATAGATATTGGGATAAGTTAGACATGGGTTTGAATCTGAATCGATCCCATGCTAGATGTACAATAAGAGGAAAGCATACAACCTCTTGAATTCTCTATTTTCTTAACTGTAACTGGTATTTGTGTGTGTGTGTGTGTGTGTGTGTGCTCATGAGTATACATACTCTCTCTTCCTCTACCCTCTGATATATATCTGTCTGCCTAACTATATCTATCCATCCACCCATTCATTCCTCCTTCCATTCGTTATCCATCTATCTTCTATCTTTCTGTCTGTGATGTCTGTCTGCCTGCCTTTTTGTCTGTTGTCTTTTCTGATTTCTCTCTATGTATGAGATAAACTAGCACCTTAGCACTGTGTTATGGCTGTCGCTATACCCTGGAAATCTGATTTGGAAATGGATTTATTCCAGATATGTGACCTTGGACAAGGTAATGACTCTTTCTGCTCTTCTGCTGATCATTATACTTAATCAGAAAATTGGCCACGAGATACGTGAAGGTCCCTCAGATTCAACGATCTTTAACTTTCTAGACAATTTACCTGTTATATATTATTTTAATCCCCATTGTGGCAGTCAAAATAATGCTCCCCAGTACGTCCACATCCTCATCCTGGAATTTGGGATTATGTTCTTTTACATAGTAAAAAGTATTGTGTATGTACTAAGTTAAGGATTTTGAGATAACAATTTTATACTGGATTATCTACATGGGCCCAGTAAGAACATTCCAGTCATCACAAAACATAACAAATGCTAAACAAGAAATTATGGCTTATACTATTGTCGAGTTGTGGGTTTGCAAGCAAAAATATTATAAACTCCAGACATGGCAATGTGTGGAGGGCCCAAGAGGAAGATGGTGGATATTCCTCCAAAGACTTCAAATATAAACAAAAAGATTTAAAACATTGAGCTTCCTCAAATACAATCTACAGACTAGGGTCAACCCCGCAAGACATGGGTTTTTGATCTTCATTATTTACGACCCGGCTACAGCTGACAATAATGACAATAAGAATGAGTCTAAGATAAAATAGGAATCTTTTGACCCAAGCTAAAATGTGGATTGAAAGGAAGAAATTAAGCAAAAGAGATCTGTGTAAGTGTTCTCACACAGAATGGGTGAGAAAGCCACCTCTACGAGAGACGTAGGACAGAGTGAGAAGTACTGGAAGAAACAAAAGATCTGAGTAGACATAGCGTGTGACAAAATACAAATCAGAGTAAATCTGTCAGCTGTCAAAACCCACTTGCACTTTGAAGTCCCACACGTTGCCACCAAACTTCCTAAACCGACAGATACCCATTGTTCCATCTTAATTGTAATATTATGGATAGAACTCATCAGGATGGTGCTGATATTGTGTATCCATATCGCGTGAACTGTTTGTCCTGATTATTTCATCTAACACTCACAGGAGCACAGAGGTAGGTTCCAATACCACCTTCACTTTACTGGTGGATAAAATGAGGCTTGGGAAACTTGGTTTAGGGCCAACGTCTCCCAGGTGGTAAGTGGGAGTTCTGTGTGAATGCATGTATACACATGAGCCCAGAACCCAATATTTTACACCCAATTCTGTATCTTCTCTCGCCTTTGTTTATTGTATGTGTCTCTAATATTGCATTAACCTCCCTGCATATATACACGTGTATTTGTGGATTGCTCTACTGTGCAGCCCCAAGCATTAAGCTTGGAAGAATGGACACCATGATTAACTGTATATTGAATGAGATTAAAATAAATTCAAATTCATTGATGACATTTAGCTGAGGAGCCATTCTGCATGAGTCTAAACATGACTCTGTCAATAACCATGTAAACTTGAATACTCAATCTCTTTGTTGCCAAAATACCTGTGATATATATGGATAAAACAACCAATCAATGAGGATTGAATACACATAAACACTATTGAAGTGGAAGTTATTAGTGGACCCAAAAGGTCTGATTTGGGAGTTCAGTCCATTTCTGGCATGTGACCTTGGACAGCTCTTTACCACTTCCTGTGACTCAATGTACTCATATACAAAAATAAGAAGTTGGGAAGATGATCTGTGATAAACCTTCTTGTACAAAAGTTTATTCTTGTACGGATAAGTTATCACTTAATTGCATTGTCATTCCCATGCTAAGAAATGGACAATATTCAAAAATAAGTTACAGTTCTAATAAAATGATGTTTATGCATTTCAATTTCTGTGCAACTTATCTTTGTTGATCGTTCTGTTCGTCAATCTCTTGTTGCCGCAGAGCAGTTCATGATTCTCAAATCACATCCATGAAGAATAATACAGAGGTGACTCATTTCATCCACCTGGGACTAACCAATAACCCAGTACTGTAGGTTCCTCTCTTTCTGTTAACCCTCGTTTACCTCATCACTCTGACTGGGATCTGGGGATGATCATATTGATCCTGTTGGACTCTTGTCTCCACACTCCCATGTACTTTTTCCTCAGTAACCTGCCTCTGGTGGACTTTTGTTACCCCTCCACAGTCACTCCCAAGGTCATGGCTAGGCTCCTATGGAAGACAAGGTCCTCTATGATGCGTGTGCTGCCCAGATGTTCTTTTTTGCAGTCTTTCCTACTGTGTAAAATGACCTCTTGGCCTCAATGGCCTATGACCCCTATACAGCAGTGTACGAACCCTCCATTACATCACCACCTTGATAACAGGTGTGTGTGCTTTTCTGGCCATAACTACTACATCTGTAGTTTTATGAATACTTCTTTTGGCATTGGAGGCATGTTCTATTTTCTGTCTGTAAGTGCGCCCTCTGATCCATCACTTTTTCTGTGCTATTCCTGTAGCCATGACTCTCTCTTGCTCTGATAGACACGTGGATGAGTTGACTCTTATCTTTGTAGTAAGCTTCAACCTCCTTTTTGCTCTCCTGGTTTTCTTGATTTCTTACCTGTTCATATTTATCACTATCCTGAAGATCCCCTCAACGGAGGGACACCTGAAGGCTGTATCCACCTGTGCTTCTCACCTCACTACAGTCTCGGTCTTCTTTTTTTAAAGTTTATTTATTTTGAGAGAGAATGAGAGAGAGTGAGAGTGCGCGCGCATGAGTGGGGGAGGGGCAGAGAGAGAGGGAGAGAGAGAATCTCAAACAGGCTCCAAGCTGTCAGCACAGAGCCTGATACAGGGCACGATCCCACAGACCACAAGATCATGACCTGAGTCAAAATCAAGAGCTGGTCGCTTAACCAACTGAGCCACCCAGGCGCCCCTACCATCTCCATCTTCTGTGGGATGGCCACCTTTCATGTACTCCCAGCCCACCGTCCAATCATTCTATGGACACAGACAAAATCACATCTGCACTCTATACTATGGTCATCCGCTCCTGTCAGATCTTCTCCCAGCATTAACTCACAGTTTGCAGCCCACACTGTAAATTACTGCTGTGATACTTTCCTCTTCAAAACTGTCACTAAAAAAGACGATAGTATGTCCAGTTGCTTCAGTTGTATAATATCTGGATGAGAATAGCCCTGAGGACATTAAATATTTAATGATCATGCATGCCGTGAACCCTATTAATTATATGTGATTTTTTCATAGGTTCACATTTTTTCCACCATACGCCAATGCAAGTGTGTCGGTAAAACGTGGCTCAAACCCGTGAAGTGCATGTAAGGGTCCCCTGTGTGTACATATACATAAGAGCAGGAAATCTGTTGAAGGAGGTACCTAGAGCATGGCTAGTTTTTAACTTAAAAGGTAAAATAATTGTGGATCAGAATATAAATTGTTGTCTAACATGTTTTTATTTCCCTAGTTTAAAAAACATTCTAAAGGTCCAAAATGAAGAAAAACATTAAAGGAAAGAAAAAGAAAAGCTTTTGAATAAAGATATTTGGTTTTTCTTGGCATATTTTTTTCAGAGCGATATGACATCCTAAAGGTGCTAATATTTATGTCTTGAATAAGTCGTTTGGTACAAAAAAGTATGATCGTGTGGTAACTTAAAAAATTTTTTTTTATGTTTTTATTTATTTTTGAGACAGAGAGAGACAGAGCATGAGCAGGGGAGGGGCAGAGAGAGAGAGGGAGCCACAGAATCTGAAGCAGGCTCCAGGCTCTGAGCTGTCAGCACAGAGACCGACACGGGGCTTGAACTCACAGACTATGAGATCATGACCTGAGCTGAAGTCGGACACTTAACGACTGAGCCACCCACGGGCCCCTATCACTTGGTAACTTTTAAAGTGAGAAGACCAGATATAAGAAAAGGGGACCAATTGACAATAAAGCAATTTCTCAATGTTTCTGCGTAGGACTACCAGCTTTTCAACTGCGTAAGATAAACGCACTGAGTAATGATGATGTGAGCTATTTTTCTCTCTGGAAATACTATGAAATGACTAGTGTCCCTCGCGCCAGGATACTTTAGTTTCAGATGAGCTGTGTCATGTCCTGCGGCTCTCCTACTTGCTCCCTCCCCTTCCCTCACACTGAGTTCCCTGCTGTCTCTGGACAAACCAAGCTCGTTCCTACCTCAGGGCCTTTGTACTAGCTGTTGCCAAAGGTCCAAAAGCTTCCTCACTTCCCTCAGGTCTTTGCTTAAATGTTACCATATCATTGTCACCCCACCCCTCATGGACATGGTTTCCGACTCACTTTATTCTTCATGGTTCTCATCAGTACTCAACGATTTCTATTTATTTATTTTTTTGTGTATTTGTTTATTCATTTACCTATCTACTAGAAGGTACGTTGCACAAAAAGAGCAGCTTTGTCTTCTTTACTAACAACTTCATCCCCAATACATAAATTATGGCCTGGCTCGTTCTTTCTCAAAAAAACATTTATTAAATTAATAAGCAATAAAAAATAAACAATTGTTTGAATTTGACAGTAAATGTACTTGAACCATTGATAATTATAGTTTATTGCCCATTAGATAATTCTTTAGAAGGCAATTTTAGAGCATTTCATGAGATGTGGCTTTTTTTTTCCCCTATATTCTTTCACTCAGTATCTGCATTTCACACTTCGGGAAAAATTAATTTTTAAAAATTACACTATCAGGTGGATCACATCAAACCATCTTAATTCTTTTCTGTTAGGAATTTCTCATCAAATGGAAAATAACGCATGAAATAAACCTAGTTAGTACATCATAAAAAGACAAAAGATGAGACTATGGAAGTGTCCTTTTTTTTTTTTAATCTTTATTTTTGAGAGAGAGAGAGAGCATATGAGCAGGGGAGAGGCAGAGGTAGAGGTAGACACAGAATCTGAAGCAGGCTCCAGGCTCCAAACTGTCAGCACAGAGCCCGACGTGGGGCTCGAAACCATGAACCACGCGATCATGACCTGAGCCAAAGTCAGACGCTTAACCAACTGAGCCACCCGGGCACCCTTTTAAGAAGTTTCCTGATTCAATTTGAAAAATTCTTTAATAAATAATGATTATTCATCTAACTCCAGTGATTTGAAACATCAACTGAAAATGTAAGAAAGATGTTTTACAACAATAAATATAAACTACCTCAATATGCTAATAATTATGTATTTTATTTGGCTTTCAGTTGAGCTTGATTTTATTATAAAGGTACCCAAAGGAATTTTTATCCTTGTAAGCCTACCCTATCATTATATAATTAGAAGTATTTAACTTCTCAAGACTTGCAAAACCATGTCTGAGTGTTCTATGAGGATCATGCTGGTGTTAGTGGGACAGAGTAGTGTCTCACAAATATCTGGCCCTACAGTCTATGAAAATGGTGATTTCTCTTCTGGAGCCATTTCTCAATTGTTATTTGAAATGTATTTTTTTTTCTTTTGCTCTGTTATTTGAGCATAGTTGATACACATTGTTACATTCGTTTCAGGTGTACAACACAGTGATTCAACCACTACATATGTTATGCTGTGCTCACAAGTGTACCTACATTCTGTCACCATGCAATGCTCTTATGATACTATTGACTGTATGTCCCATGCTGTACCTTTTATTCCCATGACTTATTCATCCCGTAAGTGGGAGCCTGCATCTCCCACTCCCCTCCACCCGTTTGCCCATCCCTCCCGTCCTCCTTTCCTGTGGCGACCATCGGATTGTTCTTTGTATTTTTTAAGCTTGATTCTGCTTTTTTTTTTAACGTTTATTTATTTTTGAGACAGAGAGAGACAGAGAGTGAACAGGGGAGGGGCAGAGAGAGAGGGAGACACAGAATCTGAAACAGGCTCCAGGCTCTGAGCTGTCATCACAGAGCCTGACGCGGGGCTCGAACTCACAGACCGTGAGATCATGACCTGAGCCAAAGTCAGACGCTTAACCGACTGAGCCACCCAGGCGCCCCAGCTTGATTCTGCTTTTTGTTTGTTTATTGATTTGTTTTGCTTTTCATATTCCACATATAAGTGAAATCTTATAACATTTGTCTTTCTCTATTTAATTTATTTCACTTAACATACTACCCTCTGGGTCCATCCATGTTGTCACAAGTGGTAAGATCACTGGGAATGCAAGCTGGTGCAGCCACTCTGGAAAACAGTATGGAGGTTCCTCAAAAAACTCAAAATAGAACTACCCTATGACCCAGCAATTGCACTACTAGGTATTTATCCACAGGATACAGGTGTGCTGTTTCGAAGGGGCACATGCACCCCCATGTTTATAGCAGCGCTATCAACAATAGCCAAAGTATGGAAAGAGCCCAAATGTCTATCGGTGGATGAATAGATAAAGAGGATGTGGTATATATATACGATGGAGTATTACTCGGCAATCAAAAAAAAAAATGAAATCTTGCCATTTGCAACTACGTGGATGGAACTGGAGGGTATTATGCTAAGCGAAATTAGTCAGAGAAAGAATATATCAGATGACTTCACTCATATGAATACTTTAAGAGACAAAACAGATGAGCCTTTGAAGAAGAAGGAAAGGGAAGCAAAAACAATATAAAAACAGGGAGGGGACAAAACATAAAAGACTCATAAACATGGAGAACAAACAGAGGGTTACTGGAGGGGGTGTGAAGGGGGATGGGCTAAATGGGGAAGGGGCATTAAGGAATCTACTCCTGAAATCATTGCTGCACTGTACGCTAATTTGGATGTAAACTTAAAAAAAATAAAATTAAAAAAGGTGGTAAGATCTCATTCTTTTTTATGGGGGAGTAATACTCCATTGTATGGACATACAACACCTTCTTTATCCATTTCTCTATCATAGACGCTTGGGTTGCTATCATTTCTTGGTTATTGTAAATAATGCCGCATTTAACATAGACGTGCATAGATCTTTTCTAATTAGTGTTTCCATTTATTGGGGGTAAATCCTTAGTGGGATTATTGGATCACATGGTAAAGAAGAGAACCCCCAACCCCAATTCTTTGAACTGCTGTGGGGGTTTGGAGTGATGGCACTGAGGGACCAGGAGAATATTTATTAACCCTGGAGCTTAAAAAAAAAAGCTGTGCTTTAAAAGGGCAACTAGAATATGGGCGTTCTAGCTGTAGTGCCCTGCCAAATAGCAAGGGAGCTGCTGGAACTCTTGGTCAGACAGGCTGGTGAGCACGAGTTCAGACCGCAGACAAGAGCGGGGTCCTGATGCCATAGCAGGACTGCCCCTCAGCGGGACCTGAGCCCACACCAGCCCGGATGCCTGGGCACAGAAAAAAAAAAAGCGGCTTTCATTTTTTTTTTTAATATATAATGTATTGTCAAGTTAGCTAATATACAGTGTATATAGTGTGCTCTTGGCTTCGGGAGTAGATTCTCATGATTCATCACTTACATACAATACCCAGTGCTCATCCCAACAAGTGGCCTCCTCAATGCCCATCACCCATTTTCCCCTCTCCCCTCCCCCGTCAACCCACAGTTTGTTCTCTGTATTTAAGACTCTCTTATGGTTTGCCTCCTTCTCTGCTTGAAACTATTTCTTCCCCTTCCCTTCCCCCATGGTCTTCTGTTAAGTTTCTCAAATTCCACATAAGAGTGAAATCATATGATATCTGTCTTTCTCTGACCGACTCATTTCACTTAGCATAATACCCTACAGTTCCATCCACGTTGTTGCAAATGGCAAGATTTCATTCTTTCTCATTGCCAAGTAATATTCCATTGCATATATAAACTACATCTTCTTTATCCATTCATCGGCTGATGGACATTAGGGCTCTTTCCATAAGTTGGCTATTGTTGAGAGTGCTGCTATAAACATTGGGGTACATGTGCCCCTATGAAGCAGCACTCCTGTATCATTTGGATAAATTCCTAGTAGTGCTATTGCTGGGTCATAGGATAGCTCTATTTTTAATTTTTTGAGAAACCTCCACACTGTTTTCCAGAGTGGCTACACCAGTTTGCATTCCCACCATTAAAAAGCTTCTTTTAAAGGAGCAATTAGCATATAAAAGAGCCAAACCTAGACTTCCCACAAAGGCCTGGGGAGCTGCCCAAATCCCTTGAGGTTGGAGGGATTGGCAAGTGCCACGTAAATATCTTCAACTTCAAAAACGATTTTAGATTTTCAAAATATTTGCTGAGATATTATAGACAAGTCCCATATACCTCTCACCCAGTTTCTCCCATTGGTAACATCTTATTTTATCTTAATACGTTTGTCAAAACTAAGAAACCAGCATTGATATATTATCTTATCTAAAATTCAAGGATTTATTTAGATTATTGCTTTTCAACTAGTGTCACTTTGCTCTTACAGGGTCTGATCCAGGCTATAACATTGCATATATTGTCCTGTCCCCTTAGTCTTCTCTGATCTGTGACAGTGTCTCAGTCTTTCCTGGATTTTCACAACCTTAATAGGTTTGAGTACTGCTCAGGGATTTTGTAGAAGATCTTTCAATTTATGTTTGTCTGATTTTTGGGTCATGGTTACACAGAGGTTCAGCGTTTGAGAAAGTAAGAAGTGCCGTTCTTATCACATCCTATCAAGGGACACATATTACTAACATGACTTGTCACTGAGGTTCTTAACCTTAGTCACTGAGACAAGATATGTTGGCCAGGTTTTTCAGTATAATGCTACCTTTCTCCTCCTGCATTCTGTATATTTTAGAAACAAGTCACTAAGTTCAGGCCACACTCATGGTAGAAGGGACTACACTCCACCTCTTAGGGGAAGGCTGACCATATTATTCGGGATTATTTTTATAAGAAAGATTTGGTTGTTTGTATACATCAGCATGGACTTTACATATATCTGCTTTGTGCTTTGGTGTACAATTTGTACTGTATTATTTATTTTATTGTTCAGATCGCTCCATCTTTGGTCATTGAGGGCACTTCCAGTTTTACTCTTGGTTCCTTGTGAGATGCTCAATCCTTCTATTTTCTGAGCTCCTTCTTAGTTTCGGGGACTACAAGGCACTCCAGGATCCTCTTGTGCTAGTCCAGTCTGAATCCAGTCGTCAGCTCTTTCTCCAAAAGAGCCCACTTCACTCTCCATCGAAGCTCAAATGACCCTAAATCCTCCAGCCTTCTTTCCTTTAACTGGAAAATGAAATAACAACTAGCTGCAGGGGGCTAAGGACCTTCCTAGACATTTTTGAGGCATATTTGAGTAGGGATTATGTGCGCGTAAGTTTTCTTTGTGTCTCTCAGTTCTTGTTCCAAGTCCTTGCCTTTGTCTCACTTGTTTACAACACTTCAAGCACTACACCTCCTTCTATGCCTCCTCTCCTCCTGTGTCTACACTGCTTTTCCCCAAGGTGACATACACCACTCATTCTCCTTCATTCTTCCAGAGAACCAAATACACAGTAACCTTGTACTCAGACAACATGGAGGGGAAGTGAAGCCCAGAATGATGAACTGCTGCAAAGTAAGGATTTGATAAAACTGACCCTCTGGTTCATAAAGCATCATCTACTGTCAAACATCTCCCAGTCAACTCTCTCCTAAAACCTTGGCTTCCCGCCATCTTGTTAAGCTCTGTCCATCTTCTGTCTTCTCAAATTTGAGAGGTCAAAGGCCTATCTGTCTAGCTGCTCTGGGAAAAGACAATATGCATTTACTCCATCATACAGGTTGGGACAATACTTAGAAACTATGTAAAGCAAAGAAAAATCATGGACTAGATTGTAGAGTACACCATTATGAGATTTGTCACCCCACCATCCAACCAAAACCACTCAAAGTCATCCATCAACTTCATATCACTATGACGTATTGCCAGTTCTAAGTCTTGACATTGTTTAATCTACCAGCAGATTTGACACGTCTGTTCCCTACTGATGCATTTCTCATCACTTGGTTTCCAGGACACCACTCACCTTTGTTGGCTCCTCATTTCTTTGTCCTTTCATTGAGAAAGTTCCAGGTGTCCGTCCTTGAAACACTTTGTTTCTCTCAACCTACATTCTCTTACCTATGTTCTCATTCTTACTGCCTAAATGCCATCCACATGATAAAAACTCAAATTTATATCTCCGTTCCAGTGCTAAGCCTTTCTGGGGACATCTGAGAAGCATCTCAAGCTTTCTATGCCCCAAGTGAAATTCATGCTCTCTTCTCATCCATGTTGCTTAGGCAGCTAGGCTACCATTTTTCTCACCCTCCACATTAAACACATCATCATATCATGCCATCTCATTATTTCAAACATAATACAAACAATCTGGCCAACTTGGAAGAATATGATACAATGTATCATTTGGAGAAAACAAAACAGGCAATTAAACAAATAGAATATAATTTCAGAGATTTATTTAAATCTATGGAGAAGACGAGAGCAGATAATAGATAAAAAACTATTTTAGATGGCATGGTCAAGAAAGGGACTCTTAAGGGAGCGCCTGGGTGGCTCAGTTGGTTGAGCATCTGACTTTGTCTCAGGTCATGATCTCATAGTCTGTGAGTTCGAGCCCCGCATTGGGCTCTGTGCTAACAGCTCAGAGCCTGGAGCCTGTTTCAGATTCTGTGTCTCCCTCTCTCTCTGACCCTCCCCCATTCATGCTCTGTCTCTCTCTGTCTCAAAAATAAATGAAACGTTAAAAAATTATTTTTTAAAAAAGAAAGGGACTCTTAAAAAAGATAAAATTAGCCATTCAGATTCAGGTACAGGTGCATGGTGGAATGTTGGTTTTCCTCAAAAAACATTTTTTCTTCTTCCAGAGTATTGGGATTTCAGCTAAGCACATTAAGTTTCAGCTAGAGATTAAATTTTGAAGTTGGCTTCGCTGGTCGTTTTTGTGGCCTCATGACTGAATCCTTGCGAATGGAATGTACTCAGAAATAATGCAGGCACCTACTATATCACTTTCTTGAAAACAAATTATTTTTCCTTCAACTTATATCTTCCCCCTTTCCTGCAGATAAAATAGTTGTGATGAGGGCAGACTTTGAACACTCTAGAAGACAGTAGGGTTATGTGGACTGAACTTGGCCCCAGATGAGCCAGACGCAACATGTCCAGATGATTCATTTTCAACCTGCTACATTAGTTTCCAAATAAATTACTATTTGAGAATAAATTCCTATTGTATTTAAGCCACTAAATTTTGATGTAGCAGTTTAACCTCATTTCTAGTTGTGGTAGATTAACTCTGGGCACAAATTCTTTGCAGCTGTTTTCTTCAAGAGGTGGAGTCTTTCTTCATGCTTGCATTGGGGCCAACCTTGACATCATTGATTAGGATAATGTGGTAGAGAAAATGAGTGAGTTAGGAGTCTGAACTTTAAGAAGTCATTGAGCTTTATTTTTACACTGAAAATATTATGTAAGAAAGCTGGTCCATCCTGCTTTCACATCCTGAAAGAGCATGAGGAGAAGAAAGTAACCAGAATCAACAGTTAGAAACGTTTGAGTAAGGTCATCTTTGAACATTTCAGCTCAGCTGACCACCCAGAAGACCTGTAACTTCACGAATGAGCCTGTGTGAAAGCAGCAAAGAACTGCCTCACCAACTACAACATTATGAGACATAATAATAAACTGTTTTAAGCCACTAGGCATTATAATATTTTGCTACACAACAATAGATAACTGATTAACTATTCAATTTTTATAATCTTTCTAATTAGTCTATGGGTTGAACAGAATCTTCATTTTCTTAGTGACTTTCCTGAAAGCATTATTTACCTCTTTATTCCTTAGACTGTAGACAATAGGGTTCAACATGGGGACTATTATTGTATAGAACACAGATGCCATTTGGTCATTGTCCATAGAATGACTAGAACTGGGTTGTAAGTACATGAACGTGACAGCTCCATAGAAGAGGGTGACTGCAGTGAGGTGTGAGGCACAGGTGGAGAAGGCTTTCTTCCGTCCCTCGGCTGAGCACATCCTCAGGATGGCAATGAATATTAACAGATAGGAGGTCAAGATTACTATCAGGGCAAAACAGACATTGAAAGCTGCTAAGATAAAGAGCACAATCTCATTTATGTAGATATCAGAGCAAGAAAGCGCCAGGATTGGAGGGATATCACAGAAAAAGTGATGGACCACATTGGAATGGCAGAAGGAGAGGCTGAAGGTGAATCCAGTGTGGATGGCAGATTCAATAAAACCCCAGACATAGCAGCCTACTGCCATTTGAGCACACAAGCTGGTGGTCACAGTGGTGGTATAATGTAAGGGCTTACATACCGCTGCATGCCGATCATAAGCCATGACAGCTAGCAGGAAACAGTCTACACTAGCAAAACCCACAAAGAAGAACATCTGAGCAGCACATCCACCATAGGAGATGATTTTATCCCCTGTTAGAAACCCAGCCATCACCTTGGGAGTAACAGCTGAGGAGTAAACACAGTCTACCAGAGAGAGGTTACTGAGAAAAATATACATGGGAGTGTGGAGACGGGAGTCCAACAGAATCAACATGATCATCCCAAGATTTCCAATGAGAGTGGTGAGATAAATGAGAGTAAATGTTATGAAGAGAAAGATTTGCAGTTCTGGGTTGTCAGTCAGTCCCAAGAGTCTAAACTCATTCACCTTGGTGCTGTTCTCCATGGATACTATTTTGACATTGTGGTTCACCTATGAAAACAAGAAGGCAGGATGGATAAAATACTTATGCATGGAAAATGGCTCACAGCTCCCCCATGTCACCCAAATGACATGAGCAGACCATGATACCATTACCAGTGCAGACTTCCCAGCAACCACAAGACTGGCATATTCTGACCTCCACCTTTCAATATGTAAGGGTACACACATATTCATCAGCTCTTGACCCCCACTGAGATATTCCAAATGACCAGTCAGTTATCTTCAAAATGGCCATTGCTTATTTTCACGTGGGTTGAAGTCTTTTGTGACCCTCATTCTACCCCTTGGAAAAGCAACATCAATGTTTCTGAGCTTCATTTTCTTCATCTGAAAAAGTTAAGTGGGCATGGTGTTTCCAACTTGTACTATACTACAAGACTCTTTTAAAATGGTAGTTTGAAAACAACACAAGTATTTCAAGAGGCAGTATATTGGGCTGGTGAAGAACGTGGTCTCTGGGGTGAACTGTCTTGTATTCAAATCCTGGCATTTCCACTTGCCAGCCGGGTAACCCAGAGCAAGTCATGGCCTTTCCGTGTGTCAGTTTCAAACAAGAGTGACAATAACAGTACTTCACAAGGCTGTTTGGACAATTGAACAAGTTGACATGGTTGAATTACCCAAAATACCACCTAATAGTTAGTGTGCAATACATCATAAGTTTTACCATTATTAAATAAATAATAATATTATTAGCAATATGTATATAAGACTGTTGAAAAAAGAACAGAACAATTGGAATCACACTACTAAAGAAACATGTGGGTGAGTGACCTCATATCTTAAATTCAAATCTATTTAAACAAACATACCATTTTTTTTAAATATTAAAAACAGGGGTACCTGGGTGGCTCAGTCTGTTAAGCGTCTGACTTCAGCTCAGGTCATGATCTCGTGGTTCGTGAGTTCGAGCCCCGCATCAGGCTCTGTGCTGACAGCTTGGAGCCTGGAGCCTGCTTCAGATTCTGTGTCTCCTTCTCTCTATCTGGCCCTTCCCCTCTCAAGCTCTCTCTCTCTCTCTCTCAAAATAAATAAACATTAAAAAAATTTAAATATTAAAAACAAAAAACTGGGGACTGACCATGAGGAATGATAAGAGGTACAAATGTTGAGATGCCATCTTTCATGGCGTGACTTCTGCAAGAGGAATCTACTGAAGGTTCTACCAATTATTTCAGCCAACTGGATAATTTCATCATAAAACAGGCTCCACAATGCTCAGAATCCAAGCTATCTATCTGGTCAACCCTGAAAAAGTCTTCGACAAAGAATCCCTTAATGCCAGAATTATTCAGCCCTGGCTCTCTTTCCCTCACACTCCACATGTAGACCATGAGCACAACTGGTTATCTCTACCTTCAAAATATATCCCTAATTCATGTGCTTGTCACCGTCTCCCATGTACCTGCTCTAGGCCACGCCATCATTTAGGTCATGCATGCTAAGAACTCAGGCCCACAGTGGATCACTGGGAAAGGTAGGAAGAGGAAATCTGAGGTGAGATGCAGATGTAGGAGATGAAAGGCAATGAGAGCCAAGGAGTAGATACTAAAGGATGCTGAAATTTTGTCTTTTCAATTAGATAGCAAATGTGTCCTGTAGGCCATGTCTTTTTAATGCTAACAACAATAATGTCAGCAATAATGAGTAGCCAGGCACTACCACTACTTGCCCACAAAAGTCTAAAACCTTCGATCAAGGGTCTCTGAATAGCCTGTGCAACGTTGCACATGAGACTGTGTTTTAAGAGCACAGGACTAGGTACTACATACGTGCATAGTTAACTGCCTCAATAAACAGTTCATTCCGAGATTCACTCGTTCATCCTTGTATTCATTTATTAATATTTTCACCTATCCCCTCAACAAACACGTACTGAGTGTCCACCAGTGTCTGAGTGCTCTCCTAAAAGCAGGGATG
The DNA here is from genome assembly GCF_018350195.1 of Panthera tigris. Lineage (NCBI taxonomy): Eukaryota > Metazoa > Chordata > Mammalia > Carnivora > Felidae > Panthera > Panthera tigris. The sequence goes on from NC_056669.1 coordinate 102,418,298, forward strand.
TTAAATGATGAGAAAAATACCATCCGCTACTATTTGGCAAAAATCGCCATTTTCCTAATCACTGAAGGTTGTTGTAACATCTAGCCTCCAGATGAGCAGCCTGGAAGTGTGAGAATATTAAAACCTGGGATGTTAAACTCTGAAAAATCCATGGGAAGGTGTTGTCCTTGTAACTTTACGTAGCAAATCTTCTAATACCACAGTCTAAGCAGACCAAAGAATGGAGCTAAATATTTACCTTGCCCTTCAAGGAAGGTGACACAACTTCACTTATGATCTTCACATTGCTAGTGCCACTCAAAAAGAAAGAAAGCATCTTGTTGATCTCCTTTCTTAATGTCTGGTCACAAAGATTGAAGTTCTCTAGAGGCAGGGAGATATATAAAGAACAGGTAATTATGAGGGGGGTGGATTACAAAATATTCTCCAACCTGTCACACAGGGAGGCTGCCATGAGGAAAAATAGGAAAAGTCTCTGAACAGACTCTACCAAGTACTGAGCAACTCCAAGAAAGAATCATCATACCCACTGTAGACAACATTTTAGCTTGGGGGTTATCCCTGCTCATTGTTGCAGGCTCAGAGTGATATGACCGAGAAGTAAGGCCACTTAGTTTACTTGGACAAACTTTGACATTCAGATTCATAAAAAGAGCACCAAAGAGCCTTTGGCACATAGATGGTTCCCTCTAAAATGGTGTTGGGATGCCTGGGTAGCTCAGTGGGTTGAGCAGCCAACTCTTGATTTTGGCTCAGGTCATGATCTCACCGTTGTAGGATCGAGCCCCACATTGGGCTCAGCAGCGAGTTTGGAGCCAGCTTGGGATTCTCTCTCCCCTTCTCTCTCTGTCCCTCCCCTGAACGTTCTCTCTCTCTCTCTCTCTCTCTCTCTCTCAAAATAAATAAAAAAGCTTTTAAAATAAAATAAAATGATGCCAATAGAGCAATGTTGGGATGTTAGAAGTCAATGATGGAGAACGAGAAGGATTTATACATACATGAAATTCTCAGGAGAATAGGTACCCAAGGGAGAAAACACAGCCTCTGACTCAATTCATGTGGATAAGAAGCAATTAGAGACCCAGCCTACTTTGTTAAGGCATATGTATTTACATTACTTGGGATTGTTTCTTTTTGATAGTGTAAACATCTTCAGAAGAGAATTCAGAAGTAACTTTCCTGATGGCAATCAGACAGATTCACGAGAGAGGTCATGGAAACCAGGGTGGGGCCTTACAGGGCTGGTGTTGTCCCAGAGCCACACAACTTCCTAAAATTCATGTGAGGAGGATTACAGGTTATATAATCCTCTGCACTTCAGTTCCGTCATTTATAAAATGGAGACAATGGGGGCGCCTGGGTGACTCCGTCGGTTGAGCATCCAACTTAGGCTCAGGTCATGATCTCACAGTTGATGAGTTGGAGCCACGTATCAGCTCACTGCTGTCAGCGCAGAACCCACTTTGGATCCTCTGTCCCCCTCTCTCTCTGCCCCTCCCCCATTCATACACACACTCTCTCTCTCTCAAAAGTAAATAAATATTTAAAAAACAAAAATAAAAATATAAAAAATAATGGAGATAATAGTGCTTACTTCGTACACTTGTTATGAGAAGCATATAAATTAATATTTACATGTTTTAAAAACAAAGCCTGGTACATAGTAAACCGTCACCAAACACTATAAAAAATAATTGCAAAGTCTTACTTTTTTGTGAGGGAGCCTCCATTCATTTCTGAAAGTATCCGTTGTCTCTAAAAGACATAATTTATCCCTTACAGGCCTTAGGAGTCACTGTGAGTTCATTCCAAAGACACTACCACAGCGGGATTGAAGTGTGTGTAAATAATTAGGAAACTGAGAAGTCAGACATAGAGGAATTCAAATAGCTGCTTAAACTGACAAAGCAGGGTAACAAAGAATTCATCTGTAGCATATTCAATTTGGCTACTGACTTCAGACAAAGTTGAATAACCTGGGATTCAACAAAAAAATACCAGATCTCTTTCTACATAGAAACTATAACATGGCCACTGGAAGCTGAGATATGATATTTTCCTGGATGCCCTTTACCCAAAACCTTCCTATTTTTTGGTAACTGCCCACAATGTGAAACGTGGTGGGAAACTATACAGCACTATGTTCACGAGACTTTCTAGAGAAGACTCCAAAGGGTGGTATGCGTGCAAATCCTGGTTCTGCCCGAATTTTCCTGGAACTTCGGCAAGTTAAGTAAGGTTCCTAAGCATCAGTGTCCTCATAAGTAATATGAGAATAACACTAGTACCTATTTATCAAGTTGCCGTGAGGTTTAAATTTGTTAAGATAAGCCAAGCACTAAGAGCACTGTCAATGTACTCGGAAGCTGTATATTTGAGAGCTGTTATTGTTATTTCACTTACCATGCTTACTGCTCAGCCAGTAGCAAAAGAACTTATTTCAGCCAAAGGGATCCAATGAATAATGTACAGAAAGAAGTTAGGATAGTTAGAATTTATTTACAGTAGGTGTTGTGGCATGTGACATTAGCAAGGGCTCAACAGTTGTGATAATGGCAGCCATCGAGAGTAGTGTCTAGGGCAGAAAGGGTGGATGCTCAAGAGGAACTATGTTCACGAAACTGTTCCAGGGGTCTTCTCTTGCCTGTGTTTCCTGCCTTCTGGATTTCTATGTTTAACACTGATTTTCTTGACTTAAATTATCCAATACTCCCCTTGGTTTTGTGAGCACACCTTTATTCTTCTAATAAATCTTTCTAATACTTAAGTGAACCAGAGTTGATTTCTATTGTGTACATCCAAGATCATCTCTCTCCCCCACATACGACCCATATCTATGTGATAGGCCGGGATGGTCACTGTGGAGGGAGTCTAACAAGGAAAAGCAGATAGCCACTACCACTTTTGTTCAAGCCCCTGAGTTGTATTGTCTTACCTTTTAACTCCCAACTGGACCATGACTAGACCCCTTGACACAACATGGCAAACATCAAGAATCTTAAATTACAGATGTTATATGTTAACTAATGGGGAAAGCTGACATGCTTCTTTGTCTCTCCTTACTCTTATTATCTTGGCCTACTTACTCAACAGTGTTGTATCAACTTCGTTCTAGCAGAGGAATATTCCAACTCATTTGGCTGGGAGTGAAAATAAAAATAAATGCCATGAAGGAGGAGCATATTTGGATCAGTTCTCAGGTTTGCCAACTCAGCAAAATGTAAACACAACTTATAATAGGTTATTTTACCAGCAAATGACAAAAAATATAAGCGGAGGTAGGGAGAGTACCCTAATCCTAACACCAGATAAATTCATTACCAGCAAGGAACGCTACAAACAAACATTTCTCATGAACATAGATACAAAATTCCTTAACAAAATATTACCAAGCTGAATCCAGCAGTGTATAAAAAGAATTATACACAACGACTAAGTGGTGATTACTTCAGGTATGCAAGGCTGAGCCAACATTTGAAAATCAATCGATGTAATCAACCGTATCAATATGCCAATGAATAAAATTAAACATGATCATATCAATTGCTGCAGAAAAAGCAGCTGACAAAATCCAACATCCATTCATGATGAAAATTGTCAGTGAACTAGGAATAAAGAAAAACAAATCACGCATAGCAAGTGGGAAAGACCGGAAAGAACCAAATTAGAGTCAGACATATTTAGCTTCTTACAGGTATAAATGGATATAGATATGTAAATAAACCTAAATTCGTATGTGTGTATATATCCTGGTTTTGTCTTCTAAGATTACCTAGAAGAGATATCTCAGTAGCAATGAGCCTACCCAGCTTCTGGATCTTATTTTCTAAATATTATTCTCTAATAAATGGAAGCAGGGCTCTTTGGAGAAATAACTGATTCTATGACTGGATCAGGGTCAATGCAAGAGGAATCTTGTAATGCTCCAACACAAAGAGGTATTCAAAACTAAAAGGATGGGGGCATGTCAAAAGGAAAGAAGACAAATGGGAGAGCTCCTAGTGACCAAACAGGGAACAATTTGAGCAAAAAAAAAAAAAAATAACATAACATTGAATTATAACCCAAAGTATACAATAAAGATGTGATCCCATACTGACATACACAAATGATTGAAATAAATGATAAAAGAGAGACAGATTTTCCCTTCAAAGAGTTTGAAAGAATTTATTTATATATTCCCCTCTACTCCTGGAGGTGAACTTTAGCCCCCCACTGGCTGGGGTCTAAAGTAGTCTTCGTGACTTACTTATAAGAAATAGAATATAAAAAAGGGAGAAAGTGGCTTCACGCTGGCAACGTGACAAAACTCTCTTGGCCAGGTGATTGAAGGTAATAAATGGCAGTGTGCCAAGTCATGGTGTGAACACGTAGCCCTGACGTAACATGATGAAAGGGAAATTCCTATTTTGACGTAAAATCTATATTCCTTACCTAACCATGACCCAAAACACCCAAAACCAAACAACTGCACATTGAAAGCCACTCTACAAATTATCTGACTAGTACCCCTCAAAACAGTCCAAGTCATGAGAGGTGAGGGAAGACTGAGACGCTGTCACAGGCCAGAGGAAGCTAAGGAGCCATGACAACTCAATTCAATGTCGATCCTGAATCACAGCCTGGAAGAGAAAAGGACGTTACTGGAAAAAACAAAAATGGTAAAACCCAAGTAAAATCTGAAGTTTAGATAACAGTGATGCCCAAGTTGGCCGCTTAGTTTTGATAAAAAGTACCAGGCTAAAGCAAGACATTAATAGGTGAAACTAAAGCAGGAATATATGGGGTATACAGGAACTGACAGGAATATGTCTAAGTTTTTGAAAATTTAGAATATTCTAGAATTCAAAAAAAATTTCAAAATAAAAAAAATAATAAAATGGTTGCAGCAGGAGACACATTACTGTTTTCATAGCCCTCAGAGCCAGACGGGAATGTATATTAGTATCCCACTATTATCTGCATGATTACCTTAAGGCATTCAAGCACAGTTTTATAAATCTTGAGATGTTGAATGCTTCCGATTACATAGAGATGGAAAGAGAAGACACAGATGCAAATACCCTTGGGTAACTTTGTTATAGCTAACTGGAGAACCAAAATCAAATAATTACATTTCACACTGGGATATGGAATGCAGGTTATGTTTACATTCAAAATAGATGTTTACAATCATTGGAGTTAATTGTACATTCAGCATATGTGAAGTAATTTTCCAAATCAAATCAGATATTAAAATTTTAATAGTTTCTTATTTTAGGTGTTTTTACAGTTTACTAAATAGAATTTGTTTTATTGTGTTACCTGCCACTTAACAAGACAATTCCTAAGGGAAAAATATGAGACGGTTTCGGATGGCAATGGGTTCCAAAACATCCTTTCATCCAAAATTGGGAGTCCAAGCACTGAGTGAGATTATAGGTAAAAATATTCCACACAGCAGGAAAGCAGCCATGTCTCTTGAAGCGTTCTAAATGATACTTAGAATGATTATTTATTTGTGATGTGATATAATTATCAGTGGCTCAACGATCCAACATATTGACATAATGTACTCACAACAGAATTAGTTCATCCATTTCACAAAAATATCTTGAGCCAGACACATTAATAGGTACCGGGGATAGAGCTGTGAACATAGCAGATGAAACCAGAACTCTTGGGGAGTTTACAGTTTAGTTAGCAGATATAGATGAACAGGCAAACAGATAAAAATTAGTGTTAATAAGAACTATGAAGAAGAGACCAGGCTGAGGTGAGGTCCATGAGGAGCCAAGTGGCCGTTTTATAAAGGGAGTCATACCCATGGGATAGGTAACATTTAAGGAGAGGCCTGAAGGAAGCAAGGGAATCTTCCAAGCAAAGGAAACAGCAAGCACAAAGGTCCTGAAGTAGGAGCATGCGTGGAGTTGTTAAGGAGTAACAAGAAAATCAGTGTTAATGATGTGGAGTCCATGAGTGGGAGAGTGATACCAGATGGTACAGATCAACTAAAGTATAAATGAATGAGGGACCATAACCATTTCAAAGCATTTACAGACAGAGAAGGTGTGATTTGTTATTCTTAGTGCATTATTTTTATTACATGTGAGGAGTTGGTAGTCATATACACATAAGTGGAACAAGACCTGTATTATCTCTTCAGTGTTCTTCTCCACTGATCAATTTATCTTTTTGAAAATTATCATATGAACATGCTGTTTCTACATAATGACTCGGTCAAGGTGAAAATATCAATTCATTTACATGCTATACTTATGTAGCTTTCCATAAAATGTAATGTCTTAAAAAATACATACCTTCATTTGAAAAAATACTATAGTACTTTTTTCTGCATTTGGGACTCTTAGAACAATTTTTCAAGCCAACAAATAATATGATTTGACATAAATTTATATGCTGATACCTCAATTGATTTTTTAGATTATTTTTTTCATCAAACATTAGCCACACTATATATACTTCTTTGACAAATTTCCTCCTCCCACATGCATGTGTGTAAATGGAACTCTTGTGTTACTTTTATTCACAGGCTTGTGTACACCCCCATTCTCATGTAGGTTTATGTTGCATGTAGGTTTATATAACGCACATGGAACATATGAATGAATCAAATGTGATTAACCATAAGATGCCGAGGAATAAACCTAACCAAAGAGGTAAAAGATCTGTACACTGAAAACTACAGAAAGCTTATGAAAGAAATTGAAGAAGACACAAAGAAATGGAAAAGCATTCCATGCTTATGGATTGGAAGAAGAAATATTGTTAAAATGTCTATATTACTCAAAGAAATCTGCACATTTAATGCAATCCCCATCAAATATCACCAGCATATTTCACAGATCTAGAACAAACAATTCTAAAAATTGTATGGAGCCATGAAAGACCCTGAATAGCCAAAGCAATCCGGAAAAAGAAAAGCAAAGCTGAAGGCATCACAATTCCAGACTTCAAGTTATACTGCAAAGCTGTAGTCATCAAGACATGATGGTACTAGCACATAAACAGACACATTGATCAATGGAACAGATAGAAAATCCAGAAATGGACCCACAAGTACATGGTCAACTCATCTTTAACAAAGCAGGAAAGAATATCCAGTGGAAAAAAAGTCTCTTCAACAAATGGTGTTGGGAAAACTGGACAGCAACATGCAGAAGAATGAAAGTAGACCGCTTTCTTACACCATTCACAAAAATAAATTCAAAATGGGTGAAAGACCTAAATGTGAGACAGGAAGCCATCAAAATCCTGGAGGAGAATACAGGCAGCAACCTCTTTGACATTGGCTGTAGCATCTCCTTATTAGACACATCGCCAGAGGCAAGGACACAAAAACAAATGTGAACTCTTGGGACCTCATCAAGATAAAAAGCTTCTGCACAGTGAAGGAAACAATCAACAAAACTAAAAGGCAGCCTACAGAATGGGAAAGGATATTTGCAGATGACATATCTGTTTAGTACTTATTTTCATTTATTTATTTTTTACTTTCGGTTTCATTAATTTTCATTTTTTTTCTGTTTTGTAACTTTTATTTATTTATGTATTTTATTTATTTATTTATTTATTTATTTATTTATTTATTTTAATGTAATTTATTGCCGAATTGACTAACATACAGTGTGTAAAACGTGCTCTTGGTTTTGGGGTAGATTCCCGTGGTTCATCACTGACATACAACATCCAGTGCCCATCCCAACAAGTGCCCTCTTCAGTGCCCATCATTCATTTTCCCTTCTCCTCCACCACCCCCCTATCAACCCTCAGTTTCTTCTCTGTATTTAAGAGTCTCATGGTTTGCTTCCTTCCCTCTCTGAAACTATTTTTCCCCCTTTTCTTTCCTCCATGGTCTTCTGTTAAGTTTCTCAAGATCCACATATGAGTGAAAACATTTGATATCTTTCTCTGGCTGACTTACTTCACTTAGCATAATACCTTCCAGTTCCATCCACATTGCTGCAAATGGCATGATTCATCCTTTCTCGTTGCCAAGTAGTATTCCATTGTATATATAAACCATAAGAGACCCTGAACAGCCAAAGTACTATTGAAAAAGAAAAAATACTGATTTGTAAATGACGTCTTCCAAATATCTAAGTTCACTGTGAGCTCTTACAGTTAAGCTATTACATTCATGTTAACAATATTTACTCTTTAATCAAAAATATACTTTTGAAGAGATGCAGACATCATTCTAGGAAATAAAGTACAGTGTGGCCCCTGACAGGGAACACTGTGCCAGGAGGATCTAAGAAGGTTAAACTAGCAGGGAGGGTGGGAGGATGGGGGTGCCTGGATGGGTCAGTAGGTTAAGCATCAAACTTTGGCTCAGGCCATGATCATATGGTTCATGAATTCAAACCCTGCATCAGGCTGTCTGCTGTCAGCACAGAGCCTGATTCAGATCCTCTGTCTCCATCTCTCTCTGCCCCTCCTCTGCTCACGCTCTTTCTCTCTCTCCCTCTTTCAAAAGTAAATAAATATTTACTTTAAAAAAAAAGGAACTTAAGCCGGGTTATTGTGGATCCTACATCATTAAAACACTAACACTGGAGGCAGTTTTGTCTTGTCTGTGTCTATGGGATGCCTGGAGGTTGACTGTAAGTTATGTGAAGATGACTGTCCTGTAGAAGATGACACTGCAGGGGTGTCTGGGTGGCTCAGTTGGCTAAGTGTGGGCCTTCAGCTCAGGTCATGATCTCACAGTTTGGGAGTTCAAGTCCTGCATTAGGCTCTCTGCTGTCAGTGGGGAGTTCGCTTCATATCCCTCTCTCTGCCCCTCCTGTCACACGTGCTCTTTCTCAGTCTCTCTCTCTTCCTGTCTGTCTTTCTCTCTCTTTCTAAAAAAAATAAATAAACAATTAGTATCCAAAATCTATAAAGAACTTATCAAACTCAACACCCAAAAATCAAGTAATCCAGTGAAGAAATAGGAAAAAGACAGGAACAGACATTTGCAAAAGAAGACATTCCAATGGCTAACAGACACATGAAAAGATGCTCAGCATCACTCATCACCAGGGAAATACAAATCAAAACCACAATGAGCTACCACCTCACACCTGTTAGAATGGCTAAAATTAATAACGCAGGAAACAACAGATGTCGGTGAGGATGTGGAGAAAGAGGAATACTTTTGCACTGTTGGTGGGAATGCAAACTGGTGCAGCCACTCTGGAAAACAGTATGGAGGTTCCTCAAAACTTAAAGATCGAGCTACCCTATGACCCAGCAATTGCACTACAAGGCATTAATCCACAGGGTACAGGTGTGCTGTTTCAAAGCGGCACATGCACCCCCCCAATGTTTATAGCAACGCCATCAACAGTAGCCAAAGTATGGAAAGAGCCCAAATGTCCATCGACTGATGAATGCCTAAAGAAGATGTGGCATATAGGTACAATGGAACACTACTCAGCCATCGAAAAGAATGAAATCTTGCCATTTATAACAACTTGGATGGAATTAGAGTGTATTATGCTGAGTGAAATAAGTCCGTCATAAAAAGACAAATATCATATGACTTCACTCATATGTGGGATTTAAGAAACAAAACAGATGAACACACGGGAAGAGAAGGAAAATAAGATAAAAACAGAGAGGGAGGCAAACCATAAGAGACTCTCAAATACAGAGAACAAACTGATGGTTGCTGGAGGCATATTGGCTAGGGCAATGGGTTAAATGGGTGATGGGCTTTAAGGAGGGCACTTGTTGAGATGAGCACTAGGTGTTATATGTAAGTGATGAATCACTAAATTCTACTCCTGAAACCATTATTACGCTATACGTTAACTACCTTGGATTTAAATAAAATAATAAATAAATAAATAAATAAATAAATAAAATTTAAAAATAAAGTAAAAAATATAAACGAAAAGAAGATGATGCTGCAGAGATGAGGGAAGCGCAGGTGGAAAAGGTGTGCTGGCGCCCCCTAGAGGAGAGCATACTCAAAACGGTGCTAATTCTGAGCCGGCAGAAAAAACGAGGTAACCAGAACAAAAAAAGACATCGAAGCCTTGCCTGCGCAGAAGCAAGAACCAGCTCACTGGTCGGTTTATGAAAGCAACAGGGGGCCATGACTGACTGCTTGCTTTCTCAGAAGAAGTGATGAGCCATATCAGACTCACAAAAAGAAAGATTTAGGGTGAATTCTGGCCTTCAGGAAACCCACAGACTTCCGCAGTCTGTGGCCAGATGACCAAGCACGTGGGCTGTCCTGGCGGGGTACAACGTGGAGGTTTACACACTGCTGCCCAGCCGCCACAGGACATCGATGGCCCGTCAGCTCCTCACCACCGTCCTTTGTTCCAGTGACAACTGAAAAATTGTCTTTTATTTCACCGACATCGGACCGGTTCTGAGAATACAGAACTAAATGTGATAGCACCTTTGTCCTCAAAGAGTTCACAGTTAAATAGTACAGCTATGCTTATAAATGTAAAAGTATATCTATATAATATATAACATATTAAATATACATAACAAGTATTAATATTTATAAAAATATATAACTGGATATATTCCAATTTATTAATAGTTAATGATGCAGCTGATAAATATGTTTATATATTAAATATATACTTAATACGTGTTTGGGTAGATAAAGAAGGATGACAATACAGAAAAGGAAGAGGAAGAAGGAGCAGGAAGAGGAAGAGAAGAAAAAGAACATATTTATTGAATAGCTATTCTCTGTCATGCGCTGTGCTAAGTGCTCTCTGCTCTCTCACCCAGCAAAATAGCCATTATTTACCTTCAGGAGCAGCTCAGAGGATTTTAGTAAGTTTTCTTAGATCAGCAAATTTGGTTGGAACAGGCTTTTTTCTTTTTCTCCAACACTCATGCTAATGTTAATTGTCCTAGCCACGGTAGTTATGTTTAGAAGCTGAGTGGGGATTAATGTTAAATATTTGTGGAACTAAATTGTATTGTAGACATTTGACAGTATTTCTTGTCATATGTCCCCCTTCTTCTCGCCAAACAGCCTGCAGATTGTCTTATGGGAATCTTTTTATATTGGTTGGTATAAATAACGCCGCTGCTATACAAGGAAACTGCAGAACTCACAGTGACTTAAACATAGAGATTTTTCTTGCTCGTATTCTGTTCAGTTAGTTGTTCTATGGGATCTTATACAGTGATTCAGCAATCCAGCTCTTTCCATTTAATGGCTCCACACCCCTATGGCCTGGACCCTCTATCCAGCAGGTGATGATGGAAGAGAGAATAAGCAGACAGTCACCTGGGAGGTTTCTCGGACCAGACTTGGAATTGACACATGTGACTTATGCTCACTTTCATTGAGAAGAATACAATGACGTGACCTCAACTAATTGCATGCGGGTTGAGAAATTAGTACAGTTATGTGCTCAAGAGGAAAAAGAAAATGGTTTGGCGCAGAAAGAACAAGTTTCTCCCACTGTAATGTTTACGATCATCAAATATCCATTTCACTCCCTCCGCCCCCATGGAACATGTTATCTACTGTCGCTAGGGAGACATCCTAAATTCCAACTAATCCCTATAAAGTTTCTTTTTTTTAATTTTTTTTTTTACCGTTTATTTATTTTTGAGACAGAGAGAGACAGAGCATGAACGGGGGAGGGTCAGAGAGAGAGGGAGACACAGCATGTGAAACAGGCTCCAGGCTCTGAGCAGTCAGCACAGAGCCCGACGCGGGGCTCGAACTCACGGACCGCGAGATCGTGACCTGAGCCGAAGCGGGACGCTCAACCGACTGAGCCACCCCGGCGCCCCTAAAGTTTCAATATCCAAATCAAAGGGGTTAAATGGTGCCCTCCATTCAGTCCGAAGATGGTTCCTTGTGGTCCAGGAACGTATGAACTAAATAAACAAACAGACAAAAAACAAACAGCTTATCCCACATCATACTCAATGTATGATATACAAACAGAATGAAGAGAAGTGGAAAAAAATTCTCTTCTATGAAAGTAAAGAATGGAGATACAAGGGTCACTTTGGAAATCTTGCTGAGTTACCATTATGAAGGCCCCTCAAACTTGACCATGGAGATATTTCTTTATGAGATTCTGTTTTTCTTTCTGGGAGAACTCCATTTTCCATTGTTTTTCCTGGCCCCTACTCCTGTTAGATGTGTGGGGCTTTCCCCCTCATCCATTATTCCTTAAGATCATTTCTGAAGTGTATCAAAGACAAAATGAAATCAGAGACAAAATTAACAGAGGCTGGTTTTGTTTTGTTTTGTTTTGTTTTGCTTTGCTTTAGCAAGGGAAGCTATCTGCTATTACTTGTGTTTTAGCAGGGGTTTAAAGATGTTGTAAAGGAGAGTAAATTTTATAGATTAAAAAGAAGAAACACTGAGATGGTATAAAATTGACAAGCATTTTATTAAGATGGGATTTTTAGAAGAGACTTTCTAATTGGTTTTCAAGAACTTTTGATGGGTCTTAGTTGCAGGGTTCAACTGAAAAGTTCTGGGACATTTCAGAAAAGAAAGGACTGTTCAACGCTAGGGACATGGGATATTAGTGTCTGGCCATGTCCAGGAACAAGTGGGTTTATATTGAGTGCTGTTTTGTGTAATGTTTTTATGTGACGCTGATGGCCACATCAGGCAGTTTTAAGTGCGTGTTAGGGATTATGAGATCTTTGAGGTATATTCAGCTTTTGCAGCTTATTTCCACACACACAATTTTAAATTTCTAGAGTTGTTTTAATGCTCAGCCAAAGAATGTTAAAATCACGGCTCACGGCTTTCTTGCCAATGCGATTCCCTCAATAACTTGATAATGTGTTTTCAATTTCTACTACTGGATCCAATATTGGTCACCATCTCCAATGGTATCCAATGGTTCACCATAATGGTAAAACAATAACCATTAAAAAAATGTTTAATGTTTGTTTTTATTTTTGAGAGAGAGAGAGAGCAAGAGCAAGCAGGGGAGGGGCAGAGAGGGAGGGAGACACAGAGTCCAAAGCAGTCTCCAGGCTCTGAGCTGTCAGAGCCCAATGTGTCACTCCAACTCACAGACCATGAGATCACGACCTGAGCTGAAGTCACGCTCAACCGACTGAGCCACCCAGGTGCCCCAAACAATAGCCCTTTTTATTTCTTTACGTGGTATCATGGATAGGATACTGTAACAGGACATCAGAAGGTAAAGCTAGTGAAATCTGAATAAGGTATGGGATTCAGTTAATAGCAATGTGTGAATGTTGGATTTGTACTGACACGTGTACCAAGGTACTGTAAGATGATAACTCTGGGGTAAACTGGGCGAAGGGTGTACGGGAACACTTACCCTGTCTTTGCACTTTTTCTGTAAGCCCGAAAGTATTCCAAAAGCGTTTATCAAAAGTACTTTTTAATTTTTCAAAATTTTTATTAAAAAATTTTTATATTCAAGTAAGTTAACATACAGTGTAATATTAGTTTCAGGTGTACAATGTAGTGATTCAACACTTTCGTACAACACCCAATGTTCATCACAACAAGTGCATTCCTAAATCCCCATGACCTATTTGACCCATCCTCCCACCCACCTCCCCTCTGGTAGCCATCAGTTTGTTCTCTATAATCAAGAGTCTGGCTCTTGGTTTGCCTCTCTCTCTCTCTTTTTTTTTTCCCTTTGCTCATTTTTTCTTAAATTCCACATATGAGTTAAATCATATGGTATTTGTATTTGTCTTTCTCTGGCTGCCTTATTTTGCTTAGCACTGTACTCTCTAGCTCTATCCGTGTGATTGCAAATGGCAAGACGCCATCCTTTTTGATGGCTGAGTAGTATTCCAGTGTGTGTGTATGTGTGTGTGTGTGTGTGTGTGTGTACTACACCTTCTTTATCCATTCATCAGTGGATGGACACTTCGGCTGTTTCCACAATTTGGCTATTATAGATTGTGCTGCTATAAACATCGGGGTGCATGTATCAAAAATGGGCAAAAGATTTTAACAGACTTTTCACAAAAGAGGATAATTAGAATGGCAAATAAGCACATAAAAAGATGCTCAACAGCATTAGTTGTTAGAAAAATGCAAACTAAAACAATAAGGAGATACACTACAAACTTATTAGAATAACTAATGCCAAAAAAAGCCCACCTCTAAATATAGCATACCACCAAGGATGTGAAGCAGTTGGAACTCTCATACATTGCTGATGGGAATACAAAGTAGTACGCCATTGTCGAAAACAGGTTGGCAACTGTCACATGACCTAGAAATCTCACTTCTAACAATCTACGCAAGTGAAATAAAAGCACATGGCCACATAAAATCCTGTATGTGAATGTATATAGGATCTTTATTTGTATTAGCTAAAACTGGAAACAACCCAAGTTTCCCTCAACTGAAGAATGGATAAACGATCTGAATACATAGAATACATCTTAGTAATAAGAAGGAACCAATTACAGAACAAGTACAACTCCATAAATTTCAAATGCATTATGCTAAGGGAGAGAAGCATGACTCAAGAGATAACCTACTGCATGATTCTTTTTTTATGACATTCTTACAAGCAAAAACTATAGGGACTGAAAACAAATTAGTGGTTGCTAGGAGGTGGAAAAAGGCGTCAATTACAAAGAGTTGTAGGAAATTTAGGGGGGGTAATAAACTGTTCTATATCCTGATGTGATGGTGGTTATAGGGCCAATTACATTGGTACAAACACTTAGAACAATACATTGAAAAGTGTGGATATAACTGTATGTAAATTATACCTCAATTAGAAGAAGGAAAAAAAAAAGACAAATAATCCAAATAGGTAGGTGTGCTTACTCAACAGACACTTCAGCTCCCTGCTGACAGTTTAATTGCTTCTTTCCTAAATAAGTGAGGGGAACTGTGGCTATTCCCATAGGGCTCAGGCTCCCCTGAGAACTCTGCGTCCCTGTAACTTTCTCCTGGTTCCCACTCATTAGCCTTGGGAATCCCCAAATCAGTCCATTTAACATCATTTTACAGGACCCATCTGGGTGCAGAACCCTTCTGCTCCTCTGTTTATTCATCCGAATGTTAGTTGTTCCTGGTACAGACGCCATCTTCCTCCAAAAAGAATTTTCTTCGGAGCTGCCCAAAAAACCCACTCTGAAATAAGAACTATACTGATTCAGGTTAATATGAGAATCCCCTTACCAAGTTGGTTTATAGACCTTCCCTCATTTGTTCTTCACAGACAGAATTCTGTAAGGTGGGCAGGAGATGCAATTTTATTATTTCCACTTCACAAATCAGGAAACTGAATTTGACAGGGGTAAATGACTCTTCCAAGGATCATAAAGAATACATAGGAGATGTAGGACCTGAACTGTCTTCCTAGCTCCACATCAGTGATTTTTTTCCTCCATTCCTCCGTGCTTCAGAGACCTTGAAGCCTTTTCACCAGTACCGGAGAGAGCCTCTTCAGTAGGATATACTCATTCTACTCTGGTTGAGGTTCTAGTATCAGAGACACAATTTATGGCTGCCTTTCCCTTCTTGTCAAGGAGCAAGGTAAGGTTCTACATATTCTATACATTTTTAGTGAGACGTGTAATTCATGCAAAAACAGTAGGGAGGCTGTGTGTACTGTGACTTACTTTGGCAAAGTAATGGATGCTGTGAATGTTTCTTCTGAAACAGTGAGGTAGAGCTGGTCTTAAATATCCAAATGTACGTCATCATTCAACAAATAGGCAGTTTAGTAATACTTAGGAGGCAACATAGTGTTTTCCTAAAGAGGATAAAAGCAACAGCAATAAGAAACAGAGGCTAGATTATGCTCTGATTGATTAGGTAGTAATTTCATTCTGCTTCCTAACCGTAGGTCTGTTACGGAAGGAAAGGTAAGTATAATGGGGTGAAATGAAACTTCTTTAGACTCCAAGAGGATCAGCATGAATTATAAAGCTCCTTACTCTATTTCAACCTTCTTTTCCTCTTATCTTCCCCATATTACTACTAGCTCACTTAAACGCCAGAAAGTCTGGTGGCTGAAGGCACAGGTTTACAATCTGTCTGATCTGGATACGAATCTTGAGTTTATTTCTTGCTACGTACGTGTAGACGTCTGTAAAGTCACATGACCTCTCCAACCCTCAATTCCTTAACCACAAAATGTGGGTGATAATACTCTGTATCTTATAACATCATAGGGTAAGCTTGTGGGATGCTATAACTTTTAAAATTATTGTTGTCAATTTATAAGTTATCCTTATAAAGCTATAGCATAAAGATTACACTACCTACCGTATAAAGTTGTGAGGAGGAAGAAAGAATGCACACACACATACACACACACACACACACGGAATGCTCTTTGTGGAGGTTATAGAACACAGTACATGCTAAAAAGAATTTATGTTTGCCAAAGGTGAGCAAACACAAATGTCCTTAGGAACTGGGTTGTGAAAGGGGAAGTCATGAAGCCCTTCAGTCAGTAGAGAAGAGCAGTTACCAATGAGTGAAAGCTGTGGCATAGGCTGCACTCAATTTAAATAAGAAAAGTTACAGAATGGAGCTCACCTCAAAGGCAGATCTGGAAGCCATAATAAAACCCATGGACATGACATTTCAACCCTGGATTTTTGTCATCCAAGCTTAGAGGGCCTGAGTAATGAGAGTAAGAATGAGTTCCGAACATAAGAAAACTGTTCCAACCCAAAGTAAAATATGGATCTCAATGAAAAAACTGAGTGAATGGCTTGTGCAGCCAATGATATGGTCAGAGGAAAGGCAGAGTGAGACACACGGAGCGATCAGAAGAACTGAGTGGGCATAGTATGTGAGGAAAGACAAATCAGAGAGTGAGGCTATCAGACTTTAAAACTAATCCGTAACCTAGAGACTAAATATTGCTTCCCACCTTTACCAAGGCAAGATAGAGATCGGGATTTCATCCTACGAATCACATCAGAGCTAACTCTACTTAACCGTTTTTCATGATTATTTTATGAACTCTCACAATTGCCTCTTCGCATTACATCTTCAGTTTTAGAGATGAAAAGAATGAGGCTCAAAGAACTTAGGTTAGGAAAGTGTCTCCCAGATAGTGTGTGTTAGGGTACAATCTGAACCATATGCACCTCTTCCCAGAGCTTGAGTCTTCCACCCAGTGCATTTCCTTCTCTTCAGGATTGCCTTCCTGGTGGTGCATGTCTGCAGCCACAGTTCTACTTTCCCTGTATGCCCCTATGACCCCATTGGAAGTCCCGCATCTAAGAATAGTATCGTAGCCATTTCGTTACTCCGAACAACCCATTAAGATGGGTCCGATGGATTCGAGGGCTGACTGTGAATAGAATTAACTCAATTCAATTCAAGTTCCAGTTACTGTCATGGGATTTCGGAATTAGTCTGCCTGGGATGATGCTTGACTCTGCCAGTTAACATTTGGGTAAACTTGGACAAATTACACAACCTTGTTGAGCCTAAGTTACCTCATAAAAGAAATGAGCATGAAGGCTAATTGTTTTGTCTTGCGTGCGCTTCAGGTTTGAAGAACACAAGATTGCCATCATTGAAACAATCTGCAGAGCCATTTACACATTTCCACCTCACTCTACTCTCTTTTCCATTTAACACTCTGTTCCTTTACTTCTCATCACTACAGGGCATCCTGTGATTCCCCACCGACGTTCATGGGGCACAACACAGAAGTGACTGAGTTCATCCTTCTAGGATGTACAGATGCTCCAGAACGTCTTTATGATATTCCCCCTCGTCTACCTCTTCACTCTAGTTGGAAATCGGGGGCGGGGGGGACTGTGCTGATTCTGTTGGGCTCTTGTCTCCACACTCTCATGTGCTTTTTCCTCAGTGACCTGTCTCTCAGGGATTTTTGTTACAGACCCAAGATCATGGCAGGATTCCTTATAGGAAACAAGGTCATCTCCTACAATGCATGTGCTGCTCAGATGTCCTTTTTTTGCAGTCTTCGCCACTGTGGGAAGTTACCTCTTGGCTTCAATGGCCTATGACCGCTACGCCGCAGTGTGCAAATCCCTGCCATCACATCACTACCATGACTACTCACTGATGTGAGTGCTTGTCTGGCCACAGGCTGCTATGTCTGTGGTGTTCTAAATGCCTCTGTAAATACTGGAGATACCTCCAGTCTCTCTTTCCATATGTCCAATGTGGTTCGTCATTTTTTTCTGCAATATTTCAGCAGTCAACAGTTCTGTCTTGCGCTGATAAGTACATCAGTGAGTTGGTGTTTGTCTATATAACTGGCTTCCTTTTTTTTCTCTCATGGTTATCTTTATTTTCTATCTGTTTATATTTATCACCATCTTGAAGATGCAATCAGTTCTGGGGTATCAAAAGGCTTTGTCCACCTACGTTTCCCACCTCTCTAGTGTCCATCCTCAATGGTACAGTCACCTTCATGCATATACAGCCCAGCTCCAGGAATCCTATGGACACACACAAAAAAGTATTTATTATATGTATCTCCAAATTAAAACATAAACTCCATGTAAGCAGTAGCTTTGTCTGCTTTGTTCATAACTCTACCCTCCATAGCTAAATGAGGTTCTGGATTATAGGAAATATCAGTAAATATTTGTTAAATGAATGAATGATAAATGAAGCTTTAAGTTCAATCATATCAATATATTGGATACTTGGATCATGAATATTTATAATTCATCATTCATGAAATAAACCATCTACATAGAATTATAGAACATTTAGAGTCATGACTAGTGTTCTTTTTTGCTGAAATATTTTTATTTACATTCCCACTCAGTGCTTTTAATCCCCATTTATGGTTACAATGATTTTCTGGAAATGACACTGTCATTCCATAGGAACGACATCTCGCTGATTAGCAAATAGCACATCAAATAGATTCTATTTAGTAAATCATAAAAGGACATAAAGTACAAAACTATTTTAAAGTTTAATATCTCATCCAGTTTGGAAAATCACTTTATACACACTGGCTATGCAGTCAATTCCAATGATTCTAACTATCCATAGAGAATGGAAACATAATAGTACTTACGGATAGTAAGCCCAATCTACATTCAATATCCTAGCATCACAGTGTTCTTGTGTTTTATTTTGATCCTTAGGAGAGATCAATTCTATAACAAAATTCCCTGTGGGAATGTGCATTGTTTCCTTTTCTGCCTCGACACATTTGGAGGTACTCATACTCACAGTATGCGTAAGATTGTACTTGAATGTGCTAAGATGGTCATGCTGACACTTAGCATGGGCAGGGTGTTAGAACATAAACATTTCCTTCTGGCTCTAGATCTGTGATGATGGTGATGTATCTTCTGCTGGAACCATTTAAGAAAAATTACTTTTATCTGATAAAGGGCTAGCATCCAAAATCTATAAAGAACCTATCAAACTCAACACCCAAAAAATAAATAATCCAGTCAAGACGTCGAACAGAAGACATGAACAGACATTTTTCCAAAGAAGACATCCAGATGGCCAACAGACACATGAAAATATGTTCAACATCACTCATCAACAGGGAAATGCAAAAAACCACAATGAGGCAGAAACCAACTGCCAGCAGAGTTGCGGTGGACCTTCTACAGATTTCACCAGTTCTACCCCACAGGTATTTGTGTTCATATATGCCAGCTGCCTAAATCCTTCCCTCTTCCCTCTTCCCTCTACTCCTGCCCTGCGCTCAAGTCTGGGATCCACATCAGCAGCCAGCCCAGGTCTGTGCATCTGCAAGAGTGAGAGACACCAGACTAGACCCCTGCGGCCGACCCCCACTGCCATGCACCTGTACCTCAGAAAGGATCTCCATGCTCTTGGTTCCCCTCCTAGCAGGAGAGAATGTTTACCTCTTACTCAATGTTTGTTAGTGTTGCTGTGGATATTACTGCCCTTCTTTACTGTGCTGACACAGCCTTTATTTTACACAGAAACATTGTCCCTAGTTCTCAGAGATGGCACCCTTTGTGGCGATCCTGACCTACACTAGGTATAGTATACCCCTTGTGATCTCATCCCAGGACATTGTCCTGATCCACTCCCATGAGTAGAGGGTTTTATTCTCTTTTCTTATATCAGTTCCCGTGAATTTTATCAGCATCTAAGGACAGCAGTGACTTAAGCTGTTATTCTGTGGAAAGGTAAGGAAGAGGAATCTGGGTGGACTTTTTTCTGTGATGGCTGCTTTCCTTTCTCCTGGGCCAGCCCCAAGAGAGCAGTGCTCTCAGAAATCTCACCCTGCGCCCAGTCCTTCTTGTAAACACTGAGAGAGGTCTGTAGAGCAGAGCATGTACATGAGTGCAAATCTTTAGTTATTAATTTTAAATTTTTGATGGATCCTTCTATCAGTAACCATAGAACCTAAGAGCATCTGTCACAGGTAGGCTAGCACTCTCATCCCATCTCTTTGCCTATCTTTTATTATATTTGGCGTTAGATAGCTGCCTTGTGAGCTCAGCTCTCTAATGAGTTTAATAAAAAGCATAAAATTGCAGAAAGCCTGGTTATTTTTTGTAAGGATGGTACTAATGCTGATTCCAGATTGATGCATTCTAGGTCAGTGCTCAAAATTCACTTCTTGATAATGTAGGACATCTTTAAGAATAATCAAAACTTGGCATTACCTTCCTTAGTAATTCTACATGGTCACCAATACAGAAAGAACAATAAATCCTTCAAGAAATCCTTCAATAAAGCCTTCAAGAAGTCTCACGCAACATTGCTTTCAACAATTATTCTCAATTATAATGATATTGAAAAGACATATTCATTCATATTCATTCATCTGTTAATGAATATATTAAGTCAACAAAGTATTTATTGAGTTCCAACTCAATAAGACACAACTCAGCCTCTGCGTTAGATTCTGATTATACACAGAAGAACAAAAGAGATATGGTTTCTGCATGAGTACATTTTGGTTGGATGGGGGAGAGACATCAAACTCACAGAGAAATATATAATTACAGATTTTAATGTGTATTCTGAAATATAGACCAATGTACACAGAGAGGGCATAAGAAAGGAAGCTGATGTTAAATAGGGCTGGAGAAACACTTCCAGAATGGTAAAGGGAGGGCCTCTGAAAATCTGCCCCTTCATAAAAGCAAAGACAACACAGGCAAGAGGTTTCCCCAAACTTTCAAAGCTCTAGAAATAAACCAAAGGCTTGCAACAATCCAAAGCGTGTGTACTCAAGAAAAATGGCTGAGTCTAGATAATAATAGCGAGCTTTCTGGCATCTTCACTGCCCTACTTCCCGATTCTGTGTTAGCTTTGAAAACCAGCAGAACCACAGGAGCTGAGAAAAACGTCAGCCTGACAGCAACTGGAGAAAGAAGAATGTGTCTGGAGTCCCTTAAATGGCCCCAAACCCCAAGAAATGTCACTATTAAATTACAGTGGCCCCCAAACTCAAGAAATGTCACTATTCCACCTGTCTGGCAGCTTTCTAGAAAAGCTCCATTCACAATTTTTTTAAAAAAATTTTTTAACGTTTTATTTATTTTTGAGACAGGGAGAGACAGAGCATGAACAGGGGAGGGTCAGAGAGAGGAAGACACAGAATCCGGAACAGGCTCCAGGCTCCGAGCTGTCAGCACAGAGCCCGACGCGGGGCTCGAACTCAGGGACCGCGAGATCATGACCTGAGCCGAGGTCGGGCACTTAACCGACTGAGCCACCCAGGCGCCCCTCCATTCCCAATTTTAATCTTTATTTCACCTGACACAGTTCACCCTGTAAGAAAAGCCTTATTCCTAGAGCGTTTGTAAAAACATTGAGAAGCGATTGTTCACCAATATAATTTCCTAAGATGGCAGCACCGTTTGAGGCCAAGCAATCACCTGACCATACTCTTAAAGCAGATTTTTAGGGAGGGGGGCCTGGGTGGCTCAATTGGTTAAGAGTCTGACTTTGGCTCAGTCATGATCTTGTAGTTCATGCGTTCCAGCCCCACACCGGGCTCTCTGCTGTCAGCACTGAGCGGGCTTCAGATCCTCTGTCTCCCTCTCTCTCTGCCCCTCCCCCACTTGCACCCTCTCAAAAATAAACATTAAAAAAGAATAGTGATTTTTGGGGAAATGAGAAATCCATAGTGGGCTTTGAAATACTCCAGTGTATGTGTGGGGATCACAAAATATCGTGTACATGTGCAAGACTGTTTGCAGGCACAGAAAGACCTGAGAAAGACATAATCTTTCACTGGAGATTCTGCACAGGAAGAAGTGCAAATTAAGGCAGATTTTTAAATCACCAGAGCATTGAAAAGATGCTCCAACACAAACATACAGAACCCCTGTTCGAGGCTTGGAAGAATTAATGGAAAAATCTGTCCAATCATTAGTTGACCACTCAGCTAAGTGAGGAGAAACTCCAGTGGCTATGCACAACAAAAAGTACAGAATTAACATAAGCAATCTAGGAAAATCACTAAACAAACAAACAGCATTACCAAAAACAGTAAGTCCTAGAGGGTGGCAGTGGGGAGACCTGATTTTGAGAACATTCTACATTTTAGTACTTAAAATACCCATATTTTAATAGCAAAAAAAAAAATGTATCACACAAAGAGGGAAGCATGACTAATACCAAGGTTGGACTTAATAGAAAAAGATTTAAATCAGATATTATAAATGTGGACAAAGAATTAAAGGAAACCACGTTAAAAGAATTAAGAAAAGTATGAGAACAATGTCTCACCAAATAGGGAGTATCAGTACAGATATAGAAATTACTTTTAATAACACAAATAGAAATTCTTGAGTTGAAAAGAAAGATAAATAAACTATAAAGTTCAATAAATGGATCAGCAGCAGATGGGAACTGGCAGAAAAAAAAAGATCAGTAAACTTTAAGACAGATCAGTTGAGCACTCCAACTTGAAAAACAGAAATTTTTTAAAACATTTTTTTCTTAAGTTTATTTATTTTTGAGAGAGAGACACACAGAGTATGAGCGGGACGGGCATAGAGAGAAAGAGACACAGAATCTGAAGCAGGCTCCAGGCTCTGAGCCATCAGCACAGAGCCCAGTGCGGGCTTGAACCCACAAACCACAAGATCATGACCTGAGCCAAAGCCAGACGTCCAAGCAATAGAGCCACACAAGCACCCCCAGAAATTTTTTTTAATGAAGAAAAAATAAACAGTCCCAAAGAACAGTGGGATACTGCAAGTGTACCAACATATGCCAACTGAGACACTCAAAAGGAGAGACAGGAGCAGAAAGAATATTTGAAAAAACAATGAGCCAAAACTCCCCAAATCTGTGGAAAGGAATGGACGTACATATAGATTCAGAATTTTTGACATAGTGAGACTCAAAATTTTAGCAGATTTGTATATTAACACATTCATAGCATTACACACAAATAAGTTATTAATACTATTGTAATTCTTGGTGCTTAAATTTTAAATATCAAATGTTATATTTTTATTTAAGTGAATAAAAATATGCCTTATCATCCTTTTCTTTTTCCTGTATTGTTATGTGTTTTCTCTATTAAACCACCATAAAAATGTATTATTTTTAGATAGAACTCATTAATATGGAAATTTGGCTAGGAAAATAAATGCCCATGTGAAGGTATATATTTTCATTAGAAACAAGAACAAAGAATCGATAATAATTCTACATTCAAGGAACTTTGGAAGTATTTTCATACAGTTTACTCTTTTCAAATATAAAACATATTGCTTTTTCATGTGTAGAAAGATAAAGTAAAAATAATTTTTAAAAACCAAGCATATATATACATGTACACACACACACACACCCATATTTCCATTAAGTGAACTATTTATGTTAAGAATGTGTTCTGAGACACCAAAATAATTGCTTTAAATTCTACTCTGCCATTAGACTTATCTCATGTATGTCTTAAATAATTTCCTCTTCTGTGGGTGTGTGGATTTCATGAGTTTCTCATGAATTATTTATGTGTATGCCTGTGCTTATACATACACGTGAGTATACATGTTCATGTGGGAGTGTGGATGAATATGCTTATTAAGAAGAATTTTTAGGGGTGCCTGGGTGGTTAAGTGTCTGACTCTTGACTTCAGGTCAGGTCATGATCTCACAGTCTGTAAATTCGAGCCCTGCATTGGGCTCTGCACTGACAGTGTGGAACCTGCTTGGGATTCTCTCTCTCCCTCTCTCTCTGCCCCTTCCCAGCTTGCTCTCTCTCTCTCTCTCTCTCAAAATAAATTTTTAAAAAAGAAAAAAAAGAAGAATTTTTAAAATAATAACATTTATTGGTAATTCTTCTTAACCTATTCTTAGGTATCATATTTTTTAAGACTTTGGCTTTGTAAACTCAATCAATAGCTTGGAAAATTACTATAACAAATTAGAAATTTGTGGGCTGGACAAGCATTTTCTCTAAATAGATCTGAGGTGGATGAAAGTGCCTTATTGTTGATTCTTTATAATTAAAATATGAATCCTATAGAAGACTTTGCCTTCCCTATGGCCTTTTTAAAGGCACTCTTGACCTCTTTGTTCCTCAAGCTGTAGACCACAGGATTTAGCATGGGGATGACCATGGTATAGAACACGGATGCCACTTTGTCTGTGTCCATGGAATGGTTGGCGCTGGGCTGTAAGTACATGAAGGTGCCGGTCCCGTAGAAGATGGACACTGTAGTGAGGTGGGAGGCGCAGGTGGAAAAGGCCTTCTGGCGTCCTTCAGATGAGCGCATCCTCAGAATAGTGATAAATATAAACAGGTAGGAGATCAAGATGACCAAAACAGAAAAGAGATTATTCATGCCCACCACCAAAAAAATAACCATCTCACTGATGTAGTTGTCTGAACATGAGAGAGCCAGAAGAGGAGGAGCATCACAGAAAAAGTGATCAACCACCCTGGCTCTACAGAAGGAGAGCCTGAAAATATTCCCAGTGTGGATGGACGCATTCAGGAAACCACAAATGTAGCAGCCCATGACCAGACTAGCACACATAGCTGTCGTCATGGTGGTGGTGTAATGCAGGGGTCTGCACACTGCTACGTAGCGGTCATAGGCCATTGAGGCCAAGAGGAAACTTTCTACAGTGATAAAGGCTACAAAGAAAAAGAACTGGGTGACACAAGCATCATAGGAGATGACCCCGTCTCCTGTAAGTGATCCAGCCATGACCTTGGGAGTGATAGCAGTAGAGTAACCAAAGTCCACCAGAGACAGGTGACTGAGGAAAAAGTACATGGGAGTGTGGAGACGAGAGTCCAAGAGAATCAGCACCATCATCCCCAGGTTCCCCATCAGAGTGACAAGATAAATGAGGGCGAAGATTAAGAAGAGAGGAATCTGCAGTTTCGGGTCATTGGTTAACCCCACAAGAATGAACTCAGTCACCTCAGTGCTGTTCTCCATGGGGATCAGTTGGGAATTATATGGCTGCCCTGTAGCAAGGAGAAAAATCGAATCAGAATTATAAATGGAGAGGACTCCGATGAAATCAGTCAGCATGTTCACTCTGTGCCTTATTTCAGTATTGCAAGAACTTGCTTCCAAGACTCTCTAAAACTAAAGCATGGTTGTGACAACAAAATGCAATCTTTTTTTTTTTTTCAATTTTTTAACATTTATTTTTGAGAGAGAGAGAGAGAGCGCGCGCGCGCGCGCGCATGAGCGGGGTAGGGGCAGAGAGAGCGAGGGAGACACAGAATCAGAAGCAGGCTCCAGGCTCTGAGCTGTCAGCACAGAGCCCTATGTGGGGCTCAAACCCACAAACCGTGACATCATGACCTGAGCTGAAATCGGTCGCTTAACCAACTGAGCCACCCAGGCGCCCCCAAAATGCAATCTTAAATTATTATACAAGATGTCAGAGAAAGGATTTGGAGATAACGCATCCCAATCTCTTCGTAGAGAACTGAATTAAGGTAAAAAGAAGAAAAGAAAGGGCATATACAATGCCACCGGATTTATTGCTAAATGGAACAACACAGACTCCCAAGTCAAAGCTTACAAAACAAACACAAATTATTCTTTGTATTAAACTAGAATAGCTTAAGAAAATTAATGTGAAATTGAGTTAATTTTACTTCAAATAACTTTTTTTGTCTTGTCCATTGGGTCAAGAACACTGTGATATGATAGTAAAAGATAGTTCAATAAAACATACCCTTAGTCGAAAATGGTCTTCGTACGGTATAGTACACATTATGTATAATTCACCACGTGGTGGAAAGAGAGTCAAAATTTATGTACAAGGAATTAAAAACATCTAGGAGCACCTGGGTGGCTCAATCGGTTGAGTGTCCAATTCTTGATTTTGGCTCAGGTCATGATCTCGTGGTAGTGAGATCAAGCACCGCATCAAGCTCTGTGCTGGGCATAGAGCCTACTTAAGATTTTCTCTCCCTCAGCCCCTTTCCTGCTCACACTTGCTCTCTCTCTCTCTGTCTCTAAAATAAATAAATAAATAAATAAATAAATAGCATTAAAAACATCTAGAAAATAAGTTTTTAACTTTCGTTACATTAATAATGTTTTTAACTTTTGTGTTCAGATATCCCTGATATGGGGCCATGTTAAGACCATGCTAAAAGGTTGCAAATCCCACCTCTACCATGTGGAGAATTTATGGACTTGGATAGTGTACAACATCACTGGATATTGGTTATCAAAATGGGCTGATAATGCAAAATGGAACAATGTAAGTTGTTAGATGTTCTGATTTGGACAGAGTGCTTGATCTTATGTCTGTATGGAGAGGTAGATAATATAATATGGGGCTTACACAGAAGGGTGAAATCAAAAGCTTGATATAATTACTTAGGTCATTTGTTTTCCTCCCAAACTCCTATTCTCCTGTCATATACCCACCTCCAATTTTTCACGCCAAGATATCTCTCTATTTACGAGTGGCCATTCCAGCTGTTCCAGTAAGAATCTACTTATTTCCTGAGTCACCTTGAGTATTAACTAATGTGTCCAGATCTTAGTTTCCCCATCTATAAAATAGGCCTAATATTGTCTGCCACTTAATAAGCATTCAATAAATGTAGCCATTCTTGGAAAATTCAAGGTGTAGGTGAATTTTCCTTTTGTTCCCTTCTCACCACCTGAAAACGCTTGGAGGCAGCCATCACCAATAAGAACAATACAAATCTTGATACATTGTCACCTTTATGAACTGTGAAAGTGCATTCTGAAGCCCACATAAAATCTAATACTTGAATCTCCGCTTATTTTTCTAAATCCAGAATCCTTCCAAAATGGAGTCTGAAAATTTCACCCATTCAAAAATTTCAGCGAAAGAGTTTAGAGATGAAAAATCCTTAAGAGATTAATTCTTATTGCAGCAATTAGATATTTGATCCAGTGATGCATTTTATTCAATAATTTTTGTTGAATGGCTTCTGTAAGCAAGAGACTGTCAAAAATACTGGAAATAAATGTGAAAATAGCAATTTCTATTTTGGAAAGTGAGGCAGATATAAAATAAAATGAATAGGGGAAAATATATAGGTGTGGAATCAAAAAAATGGAGTAGAGGATAGGTAAAGTTAGAAATAGGTGGGTACAATTTTAAATATGATGGTCTGAGAGATCCTCACCCATAAAATGATATCTTTGAGCAAATACATTGAAGGAAGCGGGGGAGCAAGTCCTGAGTATATTTGGGGAAAAAGCATTAACATTTGCTGTTGCAAATACATGTATGAAGAATTGAACATGCCAAGATTGTTCCAGGGGCAGCAACAAAACCAATAAGGTTGCAGTGGGAAGGAAATTTGGGGTGAGAGAAGTACAGTGGGGAGGAGCCATAATGACCTCATACAATGCATTAAGTTATTAAGCTTTTATTTTGAGTGAGATTGGAAAACATTACAGGATTTAGAGAAACGGGAGGCATAATCTGACTTCTTTTTTGAAAAGGTCACTCTAGTAGACCTGTTGGTAATTGAATTTAGCAGGATAAGGATGAAAGGTGCTGGAAAAATTAGGAGGCCATTGTAATATCATAGGTAAAAGATGATGATTTGTCTGGACCAAGATGGTAGTGAAAGAGATAATGAGAAATTATCCACTTTGGCCTATATTTCAAAAGTACAGCTGACTGAATTTCCTGTTAAATTGAGAAAGGGACATGAGAGAAAGAGAGGGGTCAACGTTGACTCCCAAGTTTTGTATAGTGATACACAAAATAGGGTAAAGGAAACGCGTGTTTGGGGAAAGAGGGAAATAGATAATTTCATTGAGTCTGAAATACCTTTTGGCCATCCAAGTAGAGTGTTGCATAAATAATTGGATATGTAATCCGAGCTTAGAGGAGGGACTGGCTGTCTCAGATTATATTAATTTGAACGATGCTGGTAATCTTTAATGGTTCAACACGCAGATGTTAAGTGCACACCATCAAAGAAAAGAGTCTAGACAGACAGAAATTAGAGTGTTATAATGTTTACAAGGTTGAAAAGATTGTGAGATTCAGTGGTAAAGGGGATATGGGAGAGAAAACAACTGCCCCGGGACACTGGTTTTGGTCAGACCAAGTAGGCAAGGAGACTTTCAGGAGAGAGGTTAAGAATGTATTGAGTTGTGTTGAAGACTGACTATAAATGCCAGAGGGCACAGTGTAATGATTTCAGGAGTTGGGCAGGAGTGGGAGCCAAGGGGATATGCAGAGATGTATGGACATTATTTTGTAGGAATTGAGGGTTTATATGACAATCCTCAGCTTTGTGATGAGTGACATGGCTAAATAAAATAATGAGATTCGTCCAATGGTTCCCAAGGTAGGGAAGGGGTTGGGAAGACTTTTTTTTTAAGCTTATTTATTTATTTTGAGAGAGACAGAGAGCAGGTGCAAGTAGGGAAGGAACAGAGAGAGGTGAGAGAGAATCCCAAGCAGACTCCACACTGTCAGCATGAGCCCGATGCAGGGCTCAATCCCATGACCTGAGCTGAAACCAAAGTTGGACACTCAACCCACTAAGCCACCCAGGCACCCCCAGGAAGGTGATTTTGACAGATCAGAGTCAAGACAGGCAGAGTTCACTCCCACTACTAATGGTGACAGGGCCACTTATACAGAGCAGGGTAACAGGATATCTTCTTGGTTCCTTAAAAAACTGCTCACTTGGGGGCACCTGGGTGGCTCAGTCAGTTGAGCATCTGACTTCAGCTCAGGTCATGATCTCGTGGTCCATGAGTTCCAGCCCCACACCAGGCTCACTGCTGTCAGTGAAGAGCCCACTTCAGATCCTCTGTCCCCCTCTCTCTCTCCCCCTCCCCCACTTGTAGTCTCTCAAAAATAAATAAAACATTAAAAAAAACACTCACTTGAATCATTAGCGCAGATACAGATTTTCCAAATTCTGGAAAAACAACAGTACGCTAAGGAATCATTTCAAAACTTTTTACTAACGTTCTTTTCTACATGTGAAATCTTAGGTTTTAATCCAACATCTTTCTGGAGGAAAAAGAAAGCTAAACCTGGTTGTATTGTATTGGAAAGAAATTAAGAACTACAATGCTTCTTTGAGGCGTTTGTTGACCTATTGTCATTCTTTGCTCCACAGATGGAAACTTCTGATGGAATGGATCATTATATAGCTGGTGCTCAGTACAAA
The DNA here is from genome assembly GCF_018350195.1 of Panthera tigris. Lineage (NCBI taxonomy): Eukaryota > Metazoa > Chordata > Mammalia > Carnivora > Felidae > Panthera > Panthera tigris. The sequence continues at coordinate 102,447,835 of NC_056669.1, forward strand.
CTGAAAGAATGCGATCATCCTGACAAAGCGTCCCACCCCCGATATAAAATCTCATGTAGTCTTTAAAGAATAACACAAGTTCCAAAGCTTCGCTGAAGTGTTCCCCAGCTCCTTCCTCTTCAGACACGACTATGTCACTATGATCAGAATTCATTACTTTGTTACCCTAAAAATATTTTTATTTTTATCATAATTTATCATTTTGTATAAGTGGAAGTCATGATTCATAATGACTTACACTGCTACAGATATGGTTTATCGATCATCTGCTATGTTCCCATCACCAAGTGCTACTTTTTACCTCACTTAATGCTCACACATCATGGAGAGATTATCCCCACTCCACAGGCGTGGAAGCTGAAGAATTCTAACATCCAGTTATTTGCTTGCAGCTGGAGAAAGTTAGCAGGGCTGGGACTTGGAGCCAAGTTATTCTGAATCAAAATTTTAGCTCTTTATCATGATGAGATAGTCTTTTAATTTTTTAACACTTAACCCAAACTGGGCACAAAGTGACACATTGAGTTGACTGGCTGATGACTGGCTGGTTGAGTGATTAAGTCTATCATTGGAAGTCAATGGGGATCATTAAAAAGCACAAACTTGGGAATCAAATATATCTACCAGTTTGTGTGAACTTTGGGCAAATACCCTACCTTTCTGGATCTTAACTGAATAACAAGAAATGGACCCACAAATGTTTGCGACCTACTTCAACCCCTCAAGAACTCACATCACTAAGAAGGAGCGTGACTCTTCACTAATACCAACCAATAAACCACATGGAGTGCTGGATGCTATTCATTCCTTCATTCTCTATACAAGCCCATATGGTGCACCAGGGTGTGTGCTAATTTCCAGGCTTCCAGTGATGAACAAGACACATTCCCTGACCTCAGGATACCTAGTGCTCTGAGACACATATATAAACTGATGAATATGATGGGCTGTTCTCTTTCTCCACCCCAAGAAGGAGCACTGTTTTCTCATTTGCTCAGAACTCTGTGATGGTGGCTGACCTTGTTTACACTACAGTCATCAGTCAATCCATGTAACAGTTAACACACTGAGTGACCAACACCAGAGAAGTCTTTAGTGGCAGAATTAGAATTTGAGATTAGATCTATTTATGTCCATAATATGTCTTGCGTGATTTTACACATCTCCGTTTTGGTGGATTTTGTGGCTGGTAATAACCCTGATTTTTCCTTCATTATTATCCTACATTCATTCTCTTTCTCTTCTTAGATATCATATGAGCTCCCAGAAGACAATAACATTTTATATTGATACCCATTTGATCCTCTTAACAACTCTGAAATTAGTCAAAGTAACTAATATTATATTTCCTGAAAGAGAAAACTAAGATTAAAATACTTTAAATAATGTGTTCAAAGTTGAACAAGCTTATGATTAGTCTTCTTGTCACATGATAAATATACGTGTTCAATAGGACCTCTGTAGTGTTTAGACATATAATCCCTGATTGTGCGAAGCAGATACAAGAAATATTCGCAACATTCAAGCCCAAGCTCTGAATAAATCAAAGGAGAAATCACTTCCTTGATGCATTTTCTTGTTTACTTCTATGCATGCAAATTTGTGCAGACAGTAGATTTGATCTAGTAGATTTATAGGTTTACCTTATTCCCTGAACATGCGAGTCCGGAGCCTTTGTATGTGAGTGGATCTCAAATCAGAAACTCAGGCTGAGTGAACACCTTCTTGCAATATTTTTCTTTAATGTTTGGCCAAAATGTTTAAATTTGTCTACAGGCAGGGAGAACCAGTGAAGACAAAAATGCTATTGGCCTTGGAATAAGCTGGCAAGAATTCTAGTTCTGGATATGATGCTCACACTTCTTAGATAAATAAATCACTTAACCTCTTTGAGCTTTGATATCTTCACTTATTACATGGTGGTAGCCCCAATGCCATTCTCCCTGAAGACTTCTGCTATGATAAGAAAATAAGACAATCTCCAAAATGCCTTATACTTTTAAGGGGTGATCATCACAATCACAGCGAACATCATTATTATTTGGGTTTGTTTTCCCTGGACGTTGCCACATGCTGTTAGTAAGACCAGTCCGGGGCAAGGTCACTGTTGCTGCTAGACAACTATCAAGAAATCAGATGAAGAAATGAAGGGCCAAAGTAAGTCTGGATCTGGGGCTGCTCCCTTTGAAACGAAGCCAGATGGAGTCATGTGGGAACTTGAAAGTTTAAATAATGAGAACCAGGAAGGAGTTATATAATCATGGAACTCTCAGGGAAAAAATACCCTCTGAGGCTCCAAAACTCTTTATCTCACCTAACTAGGGAACAAGCGATTAAAGCGTCTACGGAGACCCAGCTCTGCTTGCTGAGGGAGATCATCAGTGTATTCACATTATTTTCAGTAATTCTCTTCGATAATGCAGAAATCAAGTCATACCATGACCTCCAAGGCTGCAATTTACATAAATGTTGGAGGATAGAGACAATGTCACTAAACAAGAAAAATGGACCCCAGGAATCCATTCACCATAAATGTTTGTACCATTGAGAAGAAATATCAATGGATTCAACTGTTCATTGATCCCAAATGTGTTTCTGCCATAATGATGAGCCATGGGAATACAGACCTATGCAAAATAAGCATCATTCCTACACTCATGGTGCTTAAGTCTAATGAAGAAGACAGACACTAAATGAGTGAACACTCTAAGAAGCATAGAACTGCATGTAGAATGAAATGCCACATATATGTAATTATGTATAGACTAGGCAGGTAATTATAAGTAGTATTTACTTCATGGTGAAGAAGCATGATGGAATCAGGGAGAGTTTTGATATTAATGCACTATTATCATTCTATTTCTGGTAGTTCTCTACATACACACACACACACATAAAGACTATCTATATATATATAGAGAGAGAGAGACTATATATATATATATATATATATATATATATACATTTATAGAGACTATATATACACATATAGGCTATATACATACTTATAAATTTATAGACAAGGTTTTTCATACATACACAGAAGTATACATATATACATACACAGAGATAGTATACATAACTTACAAATTAATATGTATATTGTTATATATATAACCTTATGTGTGTATATAGATAAAATTCATGGAACATATATGTTACATGAACATTTTGTGTATCTCTGACTTGAATTTTTTAATAGATTTTATTTTTTAGAGCAGTTTTAGGTTCACAGTAATATTAAGAGGAAGGTACAGAGAGTTCCCCTTACCCCCAGCCTCACACATGCATAGCTTCCCCCACCATCAAGTCCCTCACCAGAGTAGTACATTTGTTACAAATGATCAGCTTACACTGACACATCATGATCACCCAAAGTGCATAGTTTACATTAGGATTCACATTGGGGCACCTGGGTGGCTCAGTTGGTTAAGCGTCTGACTCTGGTTTCGGCTCAGGTCATGATCTTGCAGTTTTGTGATTTCAAGCCCCACATCAGTCTCTGAACTGGCAGCATGGAGCCTGCTTGGGATTCTCTCTCTCTCTCTCTCTCTCTCCCTCTCTCTCTCTGCCCTTCCCCTACTCGCACTGTCTCTGTCTCTTTCAAAAATAAACTTAAGTAAAGAACTCACTCTTGATGTTATGCATTCTATGGATTTGGATAAAAGTATAATGTTATGTATCCATCATTATAATCCATCATTGTAATATCATACGGCCCATTTTTATTGCCCTAAAATTCTCTGTGCTCCATCTACTCGTCCCTCCCTCCAGCCAACTCCTGGAAAACATAGTAGTAGCCATAGCTGTGCCTTTTCCAGAAGATCGTACAGCCAGAATCAGACAGTAGCTTTTTCCAAATGCATTCCTCCGTCTGTTTTCATGGCTTGCTGGATTTAAGGCTGGGAACCAGGAAGGAGTTCTACACTCATGGAAACCCCAGGGGACAACACCCCCAGAAGAGCAGATTGGGACTTCCAAAGCCAGATTGGGACTGAAGGATCTAGTGACTGATGTGTTGAAGGGGATTATACCGACGTGGAGCCCCTAGTGATCAAGTTCTCCCGTGAGTATACCCACGTGTCCATGCCTCAGGTACTGAACATTTTAATTAAAATCTTGCCTGTAGGGACCAAGATATGAGAGAACTTGCTAAGGAAAGTCATGGGTGTGTGAGCTGTTATTTCTTCTCTAATATACCCATCTGTTCTCGGAAATAAAGAAAAAGGGGCCATCAACGTTCTTGGCAGATGTTGTGGACATCAGAGCAGGAAAAGACACAGAGGCTGGGGGCACTCAACCAGTCATGACTTCTGATAGCCATGCTTCCATAAGTCATGTGGAGATTTTTCTTCCGCTCTTTCCCTTTGGCAGTAAATATCCCTGTGTCTATTACACTCCTCGACTTCTGAAGCCACATCACATACTGGGACAAAAATCTAGCAAATGGCTGGTATCCCAACTTTATTGTCCACAAATACTAATCTTTATTTCCTTTTATGCATGTTGCACAACTTCAAGTGAAATTTTATTTCTTGGCCTTCTTACAATTATGTGTAGGCTGTGTGGCTTTCCAAGCTGTTCATTCCTAAGTAGTAAAGAGAGAACAAGACTTCTTACACCTGGTAATACTGGCCTCTTCCACAAGTGACTCCAAAGGTTTCTGTATGTGAGAAAAGAGATGTGGATATAAAAGCAAGGGATGTGCATACCAGTTGGAACCAATCCATACATCCTAGCGTATTTGCAAGGGAATTTCTCTGTGCCTGAAAAGAACAATTATATAGCAAGCATGCACTTGGTCTCTGCCACAATCCAAAAGTAAGGATCAGTTAGAACATTTATCAGTCTGATTGTAAGGGAGGCTGAAATCTCATACAGGTTACCAAACAGGTGAAGAGAAGTACTCCAATCCAATCCCAATCAACTCCTCCTCCTCCTCCTCCTCCTCCTCCTTCTTCTTCTTCTTCTTCTTCTCCTTCTTCTTCTTCTTCTTCGTACTATATTATAAACATCAAAGTTGCTAAGAGGCAAAGTCTAAATTGTTTTAATCACAAAAAAGGAAATGATAACTATGTGCTGTGATAGAGGTATTGGCTAACACTACAATTGTAATAATATTGCAATAAATACATATGTCAAATCAACACTTTGTACACCTTGAACTTACACAATGTTGTATGCCAATGATATATCAATTTTTTTAACTATGAAAAAATGAGACCTCTAGCATACCCCTTTTGTATAGTTAAAGCGTACAGGTACAATAGCATTACACCATTTTCAAGAAAAGGTGTATATCTAAATACATTAGTGTTAGTGCCTTTGCTGTAAAGATAATGGGGGGAAAGGGTGGAAATTAAGGAGGAAGGTAGTAAAATAATAGGATAGAGGGACTTGCAAAGACCAATTAAGAAAATTGCGATGAACTGGGGAGGAGGATTAACTCAAATTTATGAACCTACTTCCCCCATTCCCACAAAAAAGGAGCCCATGTAGAAGACCACTTCAATTGCACCGTCTCCTAGATTAGCTTCATCTCTGAATTGTCATTACGCTGCTGAACGTGAAAAAGACAAGCAACCAATGGTGATATTTACCATCAAAAGTTGTTCAGTGCGTACTTTTGTACCACAATGTTTGACACTTAATACACGAGCACCCACACAATATAATTCTTTGAGTAAAAAGCATTTCTGTCTCTCTCAGAAAAAAAAAAAAGATGGAATGATTTGCAGAGTGTAACTCAGATGACAGAAAAGGCAGAAGCAGCAACTTTTTTCCCCCTACAATGAACTAAGTCAGCCCAACATAAGTCAGAGAGTAGACCTGAAAAGAAATATCTTAACACAAGATCCACTCAGCCAGGCAGTTATGATAGTCCCATGAAGTTTATCCATGACATCCAGAGGAAGAAAAAGCCAACAGCTAACAAATACTGGTGGAGTTTTCTTCATCTCCCAGGCATTTTCTAAATTGAGGTTTATTTCTACTATAAAAATATGCCAGCAGACACAGTCACACATACATGTCTTGGAAGAAATTTACAGATCGGGACAACAGGCAAAGGGAACGCTCCGTAGCATTTCAACAGAAAATGGATATTTTCCAGACTGGCATGTGACTGCACTATTCATTACAGCACTTCCCGACCATCTCCTTCATCGGGGCTAGATGCTAGAGCTGCAGAGATAGATTGAACAGCTCCCCAATGCCAAGGAACATACACCTTCATCTGGCAGGGGCCATTCAGAAGAAACGAAGAATATGCTTTTCAAGGAACACAAGCTTTGGGGTCAGACAGCTAGTGTGAATGCTGGCTCTGCCTCTACCAACTGCTTAGCAAGTCATTTAGTGCCTTTAAATCTTATTTTGCCCGTTCATATAATAGGAATTATAGCGTACATTTGATAGAGATTTTCTGAAAATCAAATGAAACAAAAAATGTAAAGCACCAAGAGTGATGCTTAGTAGGAGGCAATACTTGACAAATGTGAGGTTCCTTCCCTGATCTTTTTTAAGATCAGATGGAATTGAGATACGAATGCTGTACGCATTGAATGTGTACCTCTTGAGGAGTTTGAACATTGCAAACACCCATGATAACTTCACTACAGCTAAGGTACTAAATACATTCATCACTTCCAAAAATGTTCTTGTGTTCTTTTGTAGTTTGTCTTGTTTTGTTTCATTTGAAGAATACTTAAAATGAGATCTTTTCTCTTAGATTTTAAGGTGCACAATAGCATCCTGCTAACTACAGGTACTATGTTGTATAGCAGATCTTTAGAACTTACTCATCTTGCATAAAAGAAACTTTGTACCTATTGAAAAGCAATTTGTGGGGCTCCTGGGTGGCTCAGTCAGTTGAGCACATGACTCTTGATTTCGGCTCAGGTCAAGATCTCACTGTTCGTGAGTGTGAACCTCACATTGGGCTCCGAGCTGACAGCGTGAAGCCTGCTTGGGATTCTCTCCCTCTCTCTGCCTCTCCCCTGATCACATACTCTCTCTCTCTCTATCTCTCTCTCTCTCTCAAAATAAATAAATGAAAGAAAGAAAGAAAGAAAGAAAGAAAGAAAGAAAGAAAGAGAAAGAAAGAAATTTCCCATTTGCCACCTGCCCTTCTCCCAGTCACTGGTAATCACTATTCTATTCCCAGTTTCCAAATTCCTTGCAGAAAACATAAAGGGAAAACTTCTTGATATTAGTCTGGGATATAATTTCTTGGATTTGTCATCAAAAGCATAGGCAACAAAACAAGAAAAAATAGACACATGGGACTGTATCAAACTAAAAAGCTCCTGCACAGCAAAGGAAACAATAAAAAAAAAATTGAAAAGGCATCCAATGGAATGGGAGAAAATATTTGCAAACATCTAAAAAGAGGTTAATAGCCAAAATATATAAAACCTACAACACCATAGCAAAAACACACACAAATAACCAGATTTATAAATGGGCAAAGACATGAATAGACATTCCTCCAAAGAAAACATACAAATGGCCACCAGCTTTATGCAACATCACTAATCAGCAAGGAAATGCAGATCAAAACCATATATGTTAGGATGATTAAAAAAGAAAACACACACACACACACACACACACACACACACGATACGAAGTATTGGTAAGGATGTGGAGAAATTGGAATCCTAATACACTGTTGGTGGGAATATAGAATGGTGCAGCCACTATGGAAAACTATATGGAATTTCTTTTAAAAAAATTAAAATTAAAACTACCATATGATCAAGCAATCCATTTTTCTGGGTATATAATTAGAGGAATTGAAACTAGGATCTCAAGATACCTACACTCCCATGTTCATTTCCTCGTTGCTCACAGTAGCCAAGATACTGAAAAAACATAAGTGCCCACCAACAGATGAATGATAAAGAAAATGCTGGTGGGAATGCAAACTGGTGCAGCCACTCTGGAAAAGAGTATTGGGTTTCCCCAAAAAGTTAAAAACAGAACTACCCTACAACCCAGTAATTGTCTTACTGGGTATTTATCCAAAGGATACAAAAGTACTGATTTGAGGGGGGCACGTGTACCCTGATGTTTATAGCAGCATTATCTATGATAGCCAAATTATGGAAACAGCCCAAATGTCTATCAGCTGATGAATGGACAAAGAAGAAAAAGTGGTGTGTGTGTGTATATATATATATATATATATACACACACACATACACATATATACATATACACATATATATACATATATATAATGAAATATTACTCAGCCATCAAAAAAGAATGAAATCTTGCCATTTATAATGACTGGATGGAGCTAGAGTATATTATGCTAAGCAAAATAAGTCAGAGAAAGACAAACACCATATGATTTCACTTATATGTAGAATTTAAGAAACAAATCGATGAACACAGGGTAAGGGGGAAAAAAGAGAGGGAAGCCAACCATAAGAGAGTCTTAGCTATAGAGAACAATCTGAGGATTGATGGAGGGAGGTGGGTGAGGGATGGGTATTAAGGAGGGCACTTGTTTCGATGGGCACTGGATGTTATATTTAGGTGACGAAACATTCAATTCTACTCCTGAAACCAACATTACACTATACGTTAACTAACTAGAATTTAGTTTAAAAAAAAAGAAAATGTGGTATATACATACAAGGGGGTATTATTGAGCCTCAAAAAAGAATGAAATTCCTACCATGTATACCAACATGAAAGAACTTGGAGGACATTATGTTAAGTGAAATAAGCCAGTCACAAGACAAATACTGCATAATTCCACTTACATACAGTATCTAAAATAGTAAAACTCATAGAAATTGAGTAGAATGGTGGTTGCCAGGGGCTGGGGGGAAGGGTTGAAATGGGGAGTTGCCACTTAACGAGTATGAAATTTTAGTCATACAAAATGAATAAGTTCTAGAGATGTGCTGTACAACACAGTGCCTATAGGTAACAATACAGTATTGTGCACTGAAAAAGTTAAAAGGGTAGATCTCGTGTTAGTGTTCCTACCACCACAGAAAAAGGAAGGAAGGAAGGAAGGAAGGAAGGAAGGAAGGAAGGAAGGAAGGAAGGAAGGAAGGGAGAGAGGGAAGAAGGAAGGAAGGATGGAAGGAAGGAAGGGAGAGAGGGAAGAAGGAAGGAAGGAAGGAAGAAAGGAAGGAAGGAAGGAAGGGAAGAAGAAGGAAGGAAGGAAGGGAGAGAAGAAGAAAGGAAGGAAGGAAGGAAGGAAGGAAGGAAGGAAGGAAGGAAGGAAGGGAGAGAGGGAAGAAGGAATGAACAAACGAATGAACAAAGGGAGGGAGGGAGGGAGAGAGGGAGGAAAGAAGGAAGGAAAGTAGGCAGATAAAGACATACTTCCAACTGGCTCCCTGCCCCTCTCTCTCCCTCCCTCCCTTGGTCTCTCTCTCTCTCTCTCTCTCTCTCTCTCTCTCTTCCATATAGCTGAACAGAGGAGAGACCAGAGGACATTGAAGCAGAATGATATCAGCATCAGATCCTAGACATATGAGAATGTCTCTTAAATCAGAAAAGAGTAACTTAGGGGCACCCGGGTGGCTGTGGTGGTTAAGTGTCTGACTCTTGACTTTGGTTCAGGTCATGATCTCACAGTTCGTGAGTTCGAGCTCTGGGTCGGGCTCCATGCTTGGGGTTCTCTCTCTTCCTCTCTCTTTCTGTCTCTGCCCCTCCCCTGCTCGTTCACTCTCTCTCTCTCTTTCTCTCAAAATAAATAAACATTAAAAAAGAAAAAAGAAAAGAGTACCTTGAGTTTATATAATTCTTGTTAAGAACAATTCTGGGTGTCCCCCAAATGTAGAGACACCCTCAGGGAGCTTCTGACCCACAGAGAGAACCCACAGAAGTCTGGATAGGATTCATATAGATAAATATGTGATTCACAAAGATATAAATATGATTCACATAAGTAAGTGGTGATCAGGATAAATATAATTTAGAAAAGGTCCAAGTACATTATTTTGTTTCATTTAAATATGTCTTCTGCAAAGATGAGGCACTGCTCAAAATATGCTTTAAAAATATGATATTGCTTTTCAGTTCCTCATCATCAATGAATGATGGTTATCTCGGAGGCGAATGTGGTTGATAGGATTAATCTGTTACAGACCACTCTTGTCCTCAGTTGCTTCCTCTGTGAAATAAAGATAATTAATATTATCCAACTAATAATACTGATAATAATACCTAGTGTTTCCTGAGCTTTACGACGAGTAGTCACAAGGCCGCAAAAATTATGTCATGTGACCTCCGCCAAGCCTTACAAACAAGATTCTGTTATGATCACCACTTTATAGATGGGAATTCTAGGCCTAAGAGAGATGTTAATAATTTCCCCAGGGTTGCATTGCCAGCAAACAGCAAAAACAATCTTCCGAACTGGGACTCTGATATCAGAAGCCACGGCATAAACTACCATGAGAAATTACCTCCTGATTAAAATAATGCACATAATAGCCAGCACTTGATGTATCAACAGGATTAGTATTATTTTGTGCATGTACTGCTTTTGTGCATCCCCACGATTCTTTATGCTACTCTACAATTGAGAATTTCTTGGGTCAGAATTCATCTCAGACTTTGCAGGCTTTTTTTCCCCCCATCCCTGCTGATATGACAGCTCAGAATTCTCTTGGAGAACCAGATTTTTCAGTTCCTAAGGAGACACAGCATCTCTCCGGTATGTTCTTGCAAAGTTCAAGCCTCTGAATTGAGGCCTTTTATCCTCTGTGAATTTATGTATTCATCAAATTGGAGACTCGTGAACTAAAAAAGGTTAAGAACCACAGCTCAGGCTGTCACAACTAAGCAGGACTGCACCATTTATGAGGAGCTGAGGTTTGCAGCCTTTCTCCCTACTCTGAGATTTCTTTTTAAAAATTTGTTTAAATATTTATTTACTTTTGAGAGAGAGAAACAGACAGACAGAGCATGAGCGGGGCAGGGGCAGAAAGAGAGGCAGACACAGAATCTGAAGCAGGCTATAGGCTCCTAGCTGTCAGCACAGATTCCGACGCGGGGCTTGAACCCATGAACCGTGAGATCATGACCTGAGCTGAACACTTAACCAACTGAGCCACTCAGGTGCCCCTTTATTCTGAGATTTCTATATTCAATTCCAGACCTAATCTAGATTTTCTTTCTGTCAAAGCTCTATGCAACACTGGTATCATTCCACAAGTCCCCCACAAAAATTCTGTGCTATCAAGCAATTTTAAAAGTTGGAAAGAAAACTTAAATACCCCCATCCTAGAGAGTCCAACACCCATTAGCCTATTAAAGTCACTGCTGAGAAGTATTGTAGCTAAGAAAGCTGTTGAACTTAGTTCTTATAGAAATGCATTTTGCTAGATAAACCTGTTAACTCCTCATAGTGTTAGCGTTCAGGGGGAAAAATTCCCTCTTAGAAGCGTGTCACCCATGAAATCCCTACAAACTGTCCCCTGGGAACAAGGTAGTTCAGAGTTCTACTCCGAACATTTCATGCCAGCCTTCAGGACAGCCACATATAATATGCCTCTTTCATGACTCTGTCTCATTAGCTTGAGCGTCCTGCGAGGATTCGTTTTGTCATGTTTACCTTTCAAACACCATCAAAACATCTGGAATGTATTAGTTATCAATATATATTTGGGGAATTAATGAGTAGTTCAGAAACTTTTGTTTGTTTCCAGGACAGAGGGGTTCCCTGGCGCTTGGGACTTTCAGTGCTAAATCCAGAAAGTCCCAGGCAAACGGGGACAAACTGGTCATATGCCAGGTGGCAGTGACTTCTTGTTGTGTTGATTTTTATTTTTCGTTATCTTATTTGTGCACTCCCTGCATGTGCTGGGAATTGAGTTAAACGCTGGCCATGAATTCATTTGTTTAACCCTCAAAACAATCCTAGGAAATAGGTATTGTTTCGTCTTCATTTCACTGACGAGGAAACGAAGACAAAGGTTTCATGCTTTGCCCAAGAATAGATGGCCTTAACCCCCATCTGGCTCTAGGGCCCGTGTCCTTAACCGTTTCTCTATTCTGCCTTCAAAAATGAATTCTGCAGGTACAGAAAAGAGAATAAGGCCGTGAAATTCATCTTTGAAAATAAACGCTTAGTAATTCATGTGGAAAATAATGTGGACAAGCCTAATCCACTCCCTGTTGGAGGAGATAGAGACAGGGAGAGAAAGGAATCTGGAAAAGCCATAATCTTGACATTAATCCAGAAGGCGAGTGAATTTAAATATGAGCTTTTAATATCTTATAAACAGGCCAAGCAAGCCCAGAGCTATTTTTGGCTCTGAGTTATGAAACACAATCACATGGGCAGGTGGCCTACATTTTCCGTTTTATATTTGGTGAGGAGTTTTGCGATCTAAGTGAGAATGACATGTTTCGAAAAGGCAGCCACAGCCCTACGGATTCCGAGCGCATGTAGCAAGACAACTAGTTGGTGTTGTGGAGGAAGAGACGGAAAATCTAGGTCTAGTCTTGCCATTGCCACTTTAGCAACACGATTTAGGTAGAGCCGCTTAAGGCTTCTGTGCTTCTCTTTCCTTATCTGAGAAATGGGAGAGCGTGGGGGGGTCTAGGTACAGAGGAAAGCATGTACAGCCCCCAAAAAACAGAGTGGATTAGAATCCTGGTTCTAGCACTTAGCGCCTGTGTATCTGAGCCTTGGTTTTGCCATCTGTGAAATGGGAAATTTAATTCATCCCTCACCCATCTGTTGTGAAATTTAAGGAGATAACGTACATTGAAATACAGAAAAACAAATCTGGCAGGATACAGGTACTCAGTAAAATTATAATTCCTTTTCCTTGAAGATCCAATCATCCATCCATTCAGTAAGATGAATCCTTGAACACCTGCTAGGTGCCAGGGAGTAAGCCAGGTGCTAAGGACCCAAAGGAGAAGATGACCAACCCCTTATCATTTAGTAGGATACATTTCTCCAGCTGGGTGACCTTCAGTGAGGTCACCTCACTTCTCTGAGCTTCTATCAAGCATCATATTAGGATAATGAATTCAATGCTAACAGAGTAAGTGTGAGAAACAAAAGTGACCGTGCCCAGCAGAGCCCCCTGGCACACAGGAAACCCTCAGGAAATCCTTGGGGAAGGGAGGTGATGGCCCCTAAGGCTCTTTACCTCTCCAGGGAACGTGAAAGTCGTGTGCTTGAAACTCAGGGCTCTTATTTTCTGTTTACTTCAGAAAACAAGTCTGGAGATGTAGGTTTTTATCTCTGAGACCACAAAGCTCACCTTCCTGAAAAAGTAAAACACTATTATTTGATGGTGAGAAGCTCTCAGAATTGAGAGAGGGTGAGGAGATTTCTTAGATCATATTTTCTGGGAAACAGGCTCTGAGACTGAGATTTGCATGCAGGTGGCTCACTGGGGGATGCTCTTGGGAATGGCACCTGTCAGGGACAGATGGCGACAGGCCCAGACACAGGGCCTCAGCCTATCCTTTGGCGCTCTCTGGAGCTAGGATGGCCCTCAGACGCCATCTCAAAGGAACAAGACAAGGGGGGCAGGCCTTTGTGTCCTTCACCGCGCAGTCTTGGTTGCAGGTTACCTTGGGACAGGTAGCTCCCTGAAGGCAGTTCCTGGAGGGAGTACGACTCTGAGGCCCAGGCAGCTCTCCGTGGCATCACCACGGGAGACACTATTACTGGCATAAGAGATGCCTGGGACTGAAGAGAGGAAACGTGAAGGGAAGGTAGCTGGGGTCCTAAAGAGAAGTTGCTGCTAGAAAGACAACATGTTGGCTCTCAGATAGCACATGCTTTCCAGCTGTAGCCAGGCCCAAGTGTCACTTAGGTATAAAGTGGCCATTATCAGAAGAGAGAACCAATTACGTGTTCATAAGGACAAAGAGTGATTCTATCAGAAATATCCAAGGAGAAGTAAAAGTGGGTGTTTGCAAGCATGCTATGGGACTGGCCACCAGCCAGCGCAGCTGTGACGTGCGTGAGGGTCTGCAGGGGTGGATCATGGCACGAGAGCGGGTTCGGCCACTTCCTGGACACCAGGCCACTTCCCCGGGCTTCAACTTCCTCATCTGAAACTTGATGGCGGGACAGAAGTAGCCCTGAGGCCTCTTTCATCTCCATAGCAATAACTCTGGATCTTAATCAGCATTGTTAGCAAGAAAACGCGATGACAAAATGGATGGCTTGGTAATTACTTTGCTTTCTGCTGCTAAGATAAATTTTGTGGCAATGCTTTCTCTGCATTATTCATTTTCCCACTGACTCACTAGTTAGAATGCTGACAGATTCCTCTTGTATTATTGTGGGTTTTATTTCTCCCTCTCTTTAAAATGTTACATTTCCACTCTATTTCTCAATTTCTTGAGGCTGGGATCTGGTCTCTTGTTCGCTATATAATCCCTGGCGGAGTGTCTCTCACATGCTAGATGTATCAGTTATGTTTTATTACGGGCCGACTCAGGCTAACATACAGAAAAAAAAAGGAAGTAATTTTGAAAGGATATCATGAAGTTCACAGAATCTGTGGGCAACTGGGCAAAAGGCAGGAACCAAGGGCATTTTGGAAGACGAAGGGACAGAAGTCAGCAATAAAGAAACTATGTCCTGTCTGGAATGGCTCCACCTGAATCCCACCACTGGGGCAAATGAACCCCAAGCCTTCCTGCTGTGCATTATCTCTTGCCACAGGTTCAAATTTGGAAGAGTGAGAACTTCTAATTGGCTGAGCTTAGAACTCATACCTGCCCTCTGTACACCTCCATGCACTTCTCTGTAAGAATCTCTCTCTAGGGGCCAGGGACGGAAAGGCCTCCTTGCTTTGCCTCCCCATAGACTCGGGCAGACACAGAGGATTCTCCCAACAACCCAGCAATGGTGAGATCATTCTCCAAGGAAGTCACAATGTTTTTAAGAAGGAAAATGGATTCCAGATACTTCAAAACATGACCAATGTCTGCTCCAACAAAAGCTGAAATAACTTTTTGGGTGGATATGTGTTCACACAAAAAATGCTGAACAATTTACCTGAAGTACATAAAATGCTTTGACCCAACACAGATGCATGTGCAAAACTGTTCTAAATGGTCTACAGGAGTTAGGATTCCACCTTTAGTCCTGATACGTGCATGATATCTAGACTTTCCATAGTTGAGTTTGAATCTGTAGTTTAAATTGGAACATCTTAACTTGAAAGAGAATATTCTTCACAGTTGGGCACCGGCTTATATCATTCCAAACTTATTTTCCATTACTTCTCTTCATGAATATTACGTTCTAGACAAACACAACACTTTGCTGAATACATCTGCATAGTTTCATTCTCATTTTGCTGTGTCTTTTCCAGAACAAATGTTTTCATTTTTTAGTGCCCCCCCCCCCCACATCCAGCCCTCCCCACCTGGGCCAGGGATCTTTTCTTTCTTCATTCTACCATAGCAATTTATGTGTATCTCTTGTTGGTTTTTATCATTTGCTACATAGAATTAAAGTTACCTATATGTAGGTGCTGTCTCCACTTTAGTTTATGCTACAAAGTTCCTAAATATAGGAACTCTGTCAGATGTATCTTTTTTAACATTGTTTATTAGTATTATGAAATACATCTTATACAGAAAAGTACATAACATGACACATAACAGAAAAGTACCTAAATTTCTGTTTTGAAATATAGGAATGAATATGAACTATGTTTCATTTTCCTTTTTTAACATTTTTACTCTGATTACATGCATATATGTGTATTCACACACACACACACCCACACACACACATACACAAAAAAGTGCATAAAACATGTAGTTTGAGTTTAGTAATAGTTACAAACACCAATATAGACATCATCCAAGTCAGGAATAGAGCAGAAGCCTATATGTATCCATTCTATGCATTCTGTTTGTTTCTGTTTGTAGTTTATTTTTACACAACAATTGAAAATGGCTGAAAGAATTGAAAAATATCCCACAAAAGTATGTTTAACATCATCAGCAATCAAAAAATACAAATTGGACAACAATAAAAACCATTAACCTCTCATCAAATTGGCATAATTTAAGAACCCAGTAATCCCAAGTGTTGGCAGTGGGAATTCTCGCACTGTGGATGGGAGTAGAAATTGGTACAACTACTTTAGAAGATAGTGTTCCCTTGTTCACCTCTGATTCAGCAATTCCACGTTCAGACGTATATACCCTACAGAACTGAATGCACATGTGCACTGAGACACATGACAAAAAGTTCGTGTCAGCGCTGTTCATCATTACCCCAAACTGGAGTTAAGACATGAACAATAGACTGAATAACTCAGTTTTGTGTTTTTCTATTGGGCTGTCTGTCTTTTTCCCGCTGATTTGTAGGGAGTTTTAATATATGGGTATATGCATACATACACTGACTTTGTATGTATGTGTAGACGCTAACTTTTTGCTGGTTAAACATGCTACAAAAACTTATACCCCCACACACACCCCACCCCACACACACACCCCTTATGAAATAATCACAGACCAACAACTGAGAAATCTCATGTCATGAATAGGAGGTGAGGTTCTTGGGCTGGGATCTGGGTATCTGAGTGGTGGAATCCTACAGAAGTTTTGCTATGAAACTGTGATTTCTCTGTAAGGACACAATGGCTCTCATAGGTCCAGGCTCTTCAACCAGTCAGATGGGAGCAAATCCTAATTGCCTGCAGAAGTAATGGACTGAGGAGCTGGTGGCCCATCTACTTGAAATCTGAGTGGTTTACTTTTCCTACAAGCCTCTGCCAACAGAAGTTCCTGCCATGTGCCATCCCATCTCCATTCCTGGGTTCAGGTGGGTCCCTGGTGGTCAAAAACTCCCCATTCAGCTCTGCTAATGATTTCGTTATCAGCAGCAATACTATTAGCAAGAGGGTAGCAACTCTAAAAATGCTCTCCTGTCCATTATCTACTTTGACCCTATGACATCTTTGAGGAAGATGTAGCCTGCTACTATCTCCACTTTGACGTGGAAGGAATTGGCTCAGAGATAAGTGACTTTGCCAGTTTCACAGCTAGTAAGTGGTAGGGTTTTGACCAGAAGCTAAGTCTCCTATGTTGGAATTCTGGGCTCCTTCTACATCACCCCTTCAGAGCTTGGCTCAAGTTCCCCTTCCTCCAAGGAGTTTTCCTTGCTCACAGGATTCTGTCTCGTCTCTGAAGAGTTCTAATTATTCTTTTCCATACTACCCACTCGACAATGACCACAAATGCCTTGAATTGCCATCTACCTAGTAGTACGTGTCTTGTTTTACCTGCATGATTTGCAAGCTGCAACCATTTCCAAAGCAAGAATGGTGCTGTCTGTGGCCAGGTTCCTTCAGAGACCTCACACCATGCCTTTCGTGCAGCCTGTGCTCAGGGCCCAGTAAACATTGGCTGAGGCTGGCTCGCGCTGTGGGCTGTAGCATTCAAAGTGTCAACTCCAACTCTCAAAGCTGAAAACAAATGTGCTCTGATCCATTCGTGTTCCGTGGAGTATAGGAAAAATTCCTGCCAACAAAGTTATTGAATCCTGAGTCATTAATCTCAAAGCACATTGCACCAGTGCCCATGTATGCAGGAAGATTTGCTTTGTTGGAGCAGGAATTATATCTTACCGTCTTACATTTGTTTGTATTCCCCACAGTGCCTTTCCACATGGCAGGGACTTATCATGAAAGACTGTAAATGATTTATACATGAAATAAGTCCTTTGTTGAAACTTACTAAAATATAAGGTCACTTGTTCTTTCTCAGAGAATTGGGCAGGGAAGGCAAGACTCATGTTCAAATCTTGGCTCCTCTTATGAACAGTAGGCAGGTAAGCTAACTTCTCAAAGTTCTGGTGTCCTCAGCTGCAAAACTGAAGCACAAAAATCTACCTGGTGGTGAACAATGAAAGTTAAAGTGTAAAAATGTCTTCTGACACTTCAAAAACTTTATAGAATATAAAGGATGAATAAGTCTGGTAAGACTTGGTTCCCTATGAGTTGAAGCACGTTAAACTGTGGGAATCGGGGTTGTCAACTGTAAAATGAGAGGGTTGGTCTAGGTTATTTTTAAAGACTCTTTGAAGGCTAAAGAGTTATGACTTTGTAATATTAGCTTCAATGGTCAAAGACTCCTAATATTTTAATTTTCCTTTCCCCACACCTAAAACTAAACCAACCATCTAATATACAAAGGGAGCCTCATAGTTAGAATAACGCAATCATGAATCCTTTTCCAAAGGGGTAATGTATCCTGATATAAATAATCGTCTTGATTGATGTGTTTTCACTTTCTGTTTTTGGCCACTTCAAGAAGGGAAGTCTTCCCGTGCCTTTACTCTCCTGAGCTACAAGCCTTACTCAGTGGTTCCGCATTCATCAGACCATCCCCGCAGGGAGAGGGTGGGTGTTGTTAATAACCAAATGGGCATTTAGTCTCCGTTTGACGGATTTCCCATGTGGAAGTGAAAAGCTCCCCACAGGAATGTGGATTCTGTAAATTAATGTCTTGCTGGCGACAAGCTGTCTCCTTCTGAGTACCTTCTGGAAATGAATACTCATGTGATATCAGCTTGAAATGTGTGTGATGTGGAATTGGGAGCTTGGAACAAAGGAAATTAGGCAATGGATAGAAATAAAAGCTTGGACTTGGATGGGGTAGAGAGGGAGGGAGCTCAGAAGCCAAAAGCCGAGACCGGGGGGTGGGGGGGGGGGGGGGGGCGGGCGGTGCACCTGGACGGCTCAGTTGGTTAAGTGTCCAACTTCAGCTCAGGTCATGATCTCACAGTTTGTGGATTTGAGCCCCGTCGGGCTCTGTGCTGAAAGCCTGGAGCCTGCTTCAGATTCTGTATCTCTCTTTCTCTCTGCCCCTCCCCTGCTTGTGCTCTCTCTCTCAAAAAGAAACATTAAAAAAAAAGAAGAAGAAGAAGCCAGAAGCGGGGAGCACAGGATAGCCGGGTGACAGCTTGCACAGGAATCTGCTGCATCAAATATGCATTCATCATGCTTGGCACATCCACAGACTTTATCTCATGTCATCTGAACAATTGACCCTGCATGTTGGGTTCAAAGAGATTAAATGACTTTCTTGAGGTCATACACCTGATAAGAAGAGTAAGGATTTTTATCTAGCTCTTGTCCCTAGAACTGGTATTCCCTTATACCCATCTGCAGTCAACTGTAACTCTAGTTTGGGAAGGCTTCCACAGGAAAGAGAAATATATAGGCATTAGACCTCTCACTCATGCTTTTATGCCTAAATTGAGGCGTGGAAGGACAAGAAACACACCCAGAAATACATCTTACTGGGTACCGTAACGGCTATGATATACAAACCCTAGAATTTGATTTTTCATAGAAGCCTAATGGCCCCTATGGTGAGGAGAGTTCTTGGTTGGGTTGAGGATAGAAAGGGGTTGAGAAGAAAATAAAGGAGAAGAGAAAAAGAAGGGGGAAAGGGAGTTAGAAGAGGAACAGAAAGAAGAGAGGGGCACCTGGGTGGCTCAGGCAGTTAAGTGTCTGACTCTTGGTTTCAGCTCAGGTCATGATCTCACAATTCACGAGTTCAAGCCCTGTGTTGGGCTCCTCACTGATGGTACAGAGCCTGCCTGGGATTCTGTCTCTCCTTTTCTCTCTGCCCCCCCCCCTGCTCTCTCTCTGTCTCTTTTAAAAATAAATAAACTTAAAAAAAAAAAAAAGAAAGAAGAGGAAAAGAACCCAATTATATTGATCGAATAGGAAAAGAAGCTGAGCTCAGACCAAAAGGCACTCAGATAACTCCTCCCAGACTCACTTCCCAATCTGGGCGCCCTTGAGCTCCATGACTTCTGTAAGCCACCGAGAAGTGACCACTCCTATGTGAAGTGGATGTTGGCTTTTAAAGACTGTTCTCCTAGGTGTATTACTCAGTAGGCCACTCTTCTGGGGGTGGGGGGGTGGGGGTGGTGGATGGAGGATAGAGGAGGCAGGTCCAGGGAGTCAAGGTCTTGGATCCAGGAGAAGCTCCCGGTCTCTTCAGGTGGCGGTGGCCATGTGCCAGGGGAAGTTTCTCCTAAAGGTCAACCTCATTTCCAAAACTCCCTCTTTGCTCTTCTCTCCACCAGACCCACGATCGCCTCTCCTCAGTTAGAGGTTGCCCTGCGCAGAATGAGTTTGGTAATCTCAAAACGAATTTGACTTTCTAAGCTCCCTGCTTTAGCCCACCAAGATTTCTGGTTTTCACATTTAAAACAAAAATTATTTTTTCATTGTTTTTGAGATGTTGATATCATGAAATGTGTAGTGACTTAGACTAATTGTGGCTATAAACACCACCAAGCCGTTGATATGTGAGAAGTAAAATTAATCACCGCCTCCCACACACACATTTGCTGATACCATCCCACACACAAAATAAGACCCAAAGGTGGACTTGGGCTGTACGTCACTGTGCCATTCACATTTAGGAGGTAGGTAAATTTCTACACGCTTCTTTATTCTTGTAGCAGCTAATTAAAGAACATCGGAATGCAACAGGGATCCAGAGGTGAACTGAATTATTGAAAAAACAGAAGTCAAGAGGGCACAGAAAGCTATTATGTGTATTCATCATAGATTCACCGAACTTAAAGGTGCTAAAAATGCAAGCGTTTAATCCAGAAGACAAATCTCCTCTTTCATAGCCCTTGGGGAAAAAAAGTTTTTTCCTCCAAACCTTCCACAAGCTTTGGTAATTATGTTAGACAAAGGCCAATAGAACAGAGTGCAAACTCTCTCAAGAAAGATGTGTTTAATTCGGTTAAAGTTTAAACAGCTTATCTGAAACTGTTACATACAAAGGTGGCTCACTGGGGGTTTTTTGTTTTTTTTGTTTTTTTACCAAAGCTGTCTCAACACATTAGCAGAAGGAGACTGAGAATACAATGTGCTCCACCAATGAGTGAACAGGAATGTGTGTGTGTGTTGCGGGGGGGGGGGGGGGGGGGGGGGGGGGGGGGGGGTGGTGCGGCTGGAAGGACTGACAGCTGGGGCATCTGACTCTGGGTCCAGTGCCCTGTCCTTTGAGTGAAAACTTTCTCCGAGGCATTATTAAAATTAATAAAAACATCCTTTGTCTGCAGTAGAAGCTTTAACTTTCAAACCCATGGACCAAAGATGAAAAGCATAATGCAGTGCATTTCAAATGATAAATATTCCACAACGAAGGTGTGATCCTGACACCAAATTTTAATAGTGAATGGAAATTTCTTCTAACTAAAAATAAGGAAGGGGAAATCCAGTGCATTGAGTTTAGGCTTTGATCTTCTGCTTTGAATCACATCAAGAAACTAGTGCAAGAAGGGTTTAAATGTCCCATGTTGTTATTCACTAAATAGATTATCTCCCCGAGTGAGACATTTTAAAGTGCTGCTTTTGTGGGGCGCTTGGGTGGCTCAGTCGGTTAAGCATCTGACTTCGGCTCAGGTCATCATCTCACGGTTGGTGGGTTCGAGCCCCGAATCGGGCTCTGTGCTGACAGCTCAGAGCCTGGAGCCTGCTTCAGATTCCATGCCTCCCTCTCTCTCTGTTCCTCCCCCACTCGTGCTCTGTCTCCCTCTGTTTCAAAAGTAAATAAACATTAAAAAAATGTTTTTAAAGTGCTGCTTTTGTGATTTCCCCAAGTGGCAGGAGTAACCACTGTTCTTGGAGGAAAAGGCTGAAATTTGCCAAACCTCAGAGTTCAATGGCATCTAGGTCTGAGGGAAGGTTTATCCCCCCCAGTTACCTGTCTACTTCCTACTCACACTTAACGAGGGGGGATAAAGTTGGTTGCGTATTTTCCAGAGAGCATTTTTTACCTCTTTGTTCCTAAAGCTGTAGATCAAGGGGTTCAGCATGGGAATCACCACCGAGTAAAACACAGAAGCAACTTTGTCCGTGTCCATTGACTCGCTGGAGCTGGGCTGTAAGTACATGAAGATGATAGTTCCATAGAAGATGGTGACAGCAGTGAGGTGGGAGGCACAGGTAGAGAAGGCTTTCTTCCGTCCTTCAGCAGAACGCATCCTTTGAATGGCGATGTATATGAAGAAGTAAGAGATGAGGATGACCAGGAGGGTGAAGAAGACGTTGAAGCCCACGACACAGAAGACAGCCAAGCTGCTGATGCGAGTGTCAGAACACGAGAGAGTTAAGAGTGGCGGCATGTCGCAGAAGAAATGATTTACTTCGTGAGAGCCACAGAATGAGAGTCTAAAGGTGTTTGCCGTGTGAATGGAGGCATTGAGGAAGCCACAGACGTAGGAGCCAGCAGTCAGGAGGGCACACACACCTGCCGTCATGGTGGTGGAGTAATGGAGTGGCCTACACACAGCTGCATGGCGGTCGTAGGCCATGGAGGCCAGGAGGTAGCACTCGACAGTGGCAAAACCCACAAAGAAGAAGAACTGAGCAGCACATCCATTGTAGGTGATGACTTTGCTCCCTGAATGCAGTGTGGCCACCATTTTAGGAGCTACCGCTGACGAGTAGCCCAGGTCTACGAAGGAGAGGTTACTGAGGAAAAAATACATTGGAGTGTGGAGGTGGGGGTCTGCGTGGATGATTGCCATCATCCCCCATTCCCAACCAGAGTGATGAGGTAGATGAATAAAAACACCAGGAGGAGGGGGACCTGAAGATGAGGGTCGTCTGTTAATCCCAAGAGGATGAACTCTGTTGCTTCTGTGCCATTCTCCATAAGGGCCAACTTGAATTTCATCTGGTGATTAAGGAAGAGGCGAAGAAAATGAGAAGAAAGGATAGGAGAGATGATGGGATGGTATAAAAATAGTAAACTGGGGCGCCTGGGTGGCTCAGTCGGTTGAGCGTCCGACTTCGGCTCAGGTCAGGATCTCACGGTCCGTGAGTTCGAGCCCCACGTTGGGCTCTGGGCTGACAGCTCAGAGCCGGAGCCCGCTTCGGATTCTGTGTCTCCCTCTCTCTCTGCCCCTCCCCTGATCATGCTCTGTCTCTCCCCGTCTCAAAAATAAATAAAAACATTAAAAAAATTTTTTTTTAAAAATTAAAATAGTAAACTAATATGTGTTGAGAATGGATGAGGGGTAAGGCACATGCAGGACCCTTCCATCGTATGATAGCATTTAATCCTATGAGGTAGGTGCTACTATACCCATTTTACAGAAAGTTAAGGCTAGAAGAGTTTAATATCAACCCAAATAACCCAATTTCAGAATCAAAGGTCACATCTTTATATTTCTGAACCTGAAGTCCCATACACTCAGAGCTTGAATTGTTCTACCTGTTTATATCGTATAAAACAAATTATGTAACACAGTTTTTTTTTTTTAATTTTTTTTTTTTAATGTTTATTTATTTTTGAGACAGAGAGAGACAGAGCATGAATGGGGGAGGGGCAGACAGAGAGGGAGACACAGAATCGGAAGCAGGCTCCAGGCTCCGAGCCATCAGCCCAGAGCCCGACGCGGGGCTCAAGCTCACGAACCGTGAGATCGTGACCTGAGCTGAAGTCGGATGCTCAACCGACTGAGCCACCCAGGCGCCCCCACAGTAACACAGTTTTAAGATCTTATTTAAAATCTCTTTTTAAAAATAAAAGAGTCGGGGCGCCTGGGTGGCTCAGTCGGTTAAGTGTCTGACTTCGGCTCAGGTCACGATCTCGCAGTCCGTGAGTTCGAGCCCCGTGTCGGGCTCTGTGCTGACAGCTCAGAGCCTGGAGCCTGTTTCAGATTCTGTGTCTCCCTCTCTCTGACCCTCCCCTGTTCATGCTGTCTCTCCCTGTCTCAAAAATAAATAAAACGTTAAAAAAATTTTTTTAAATAAAAAAGAGAACAGTGTGAAGTAAAAAGTCTAAATCCCGCATATCTTGACTTCTTATTCCACTCCCAAGAATACAGACGCCATGGAGATTTCTTAACATTGTCTGTGCACATATGATGGAAGTAATGCAAGTAATCGCAGAAATCCGAATAATGGCTTACTCTATGCTAGGCATTACTCATAGTTAACTCATTTAATCCTCACACCAACTCTTTGGGTTTGACCCTGTTATTTTCCTCCTTTTACACAAGGAGAAACTGCCGAATGACGACCCCACTCCCTCATTTCCCATTTTTCACCTTTATGAACAATGCTCCACGATAGAGCATTTCGCCCTCTTTCTTAGATTAGCTCCAGCTGGCAGTATATTTCATGCTTGGTCTCCCTTTTCTGGCTACTATCTGCTCCTAAAATCCAGTAGCTTTTAGATGGGATTGGACAGCAATAATAATAATGATAGTAACTACGGTCCAAAGTCACAAAACTAGTGAGTGTTGGAAACAGACTGAAAAACCTGGCCTGTCTGATGTTAAGTCCAGAGGTCTCAACTACAACCCTTAGTGTCTTTATGAGTTTATTCTTCCACAGTAATTCAATTGACATTTACGCATTTCCATGGAAATGCAGATGTCTTCACCTCCCTTCAGAAACCTCTGTTATTGATCCGGGTTACAATCAAGTCCTCCAGGTCTCAGCTCTCAGGCTTGATTAGCACACAATTACTTGGGCAGCCACCCAGCTCCACAAGTAGCCGTAAGCCTCTTGAGACCCTTGTCCTCATCGCCTCTGGCCCACCCAGCCTGCCAAGGCCCCTTGGCATACATAAATAAATATTTGATGAAAGGAAATCATCAGCAAAGTCTTCAAAGATTTTTCACGCTATCTAACGCCACAACACACAGCTTGCTGTTCTGTCTAGCTGGACCCATGTTTCCTGCCAGAATATTAGCTCAGACCTGCACTGTGAACAATGTGCAGAAATAACAGTGCAAATGGAGCCGGCAGACCTGGCGAAGGGCTTGTGTCTTGATTCCGGTGCACCGTCTCTTTTTCCTGTTGTTCCCCCTCAGCCTGAAGTGTTTCCGGGCTTTCCCTATCCCTGGAAGCCGAGCAGAGGAAGAGCTCAGACAAGGGAGAGAAAACCAAGTGTGGAAGGAGAGGAAGGGCGAAACGAGGGATGAGGAGGGGAAAACGCCTCAGCTCTGCTTGACCTTGGCTTACCTTGGAAAGTGGCTGCAGTCTTCAGCTTAAGGAGCCTTTATTTTATTTTATTTATTTTAATTTATTTTTTAGTAGAGTTAATACACAATGTTACATTCGTTTCAGGTGTACCACACAGTGATTCAACAATTCTATGCATCATGCGATGCTCACCACCAGGAGCCTTTTTTCCACCAACAAACAAGGAGACAGCCCAGCCTGTCCTGTTTGGGTGAGTGTTACACACGCCAGTGCTGTGCAGCAGGTGAAATGCTGTTGCACAGGATCCACTCCTTGCTCTGCCGTGTGTCCCCTTTATAAACAAGGGGTTCCAGTGAATACCCCTGCACGCGGCTCCTCACGACTTTCTTGTTCTTTAGGATAAATCCTAGAGTTGTATATTTTTCATCTGCTTTTGCTTATTGATGGATTCCCATCCAGTAATGTACCAGCTAACTTTCCAACCAGTAGCACTTTCCGCTATATTCATCCAAAAAAATCTGTGATTGTTTTTTTCCTTTTGACTTTTGCCATGTGCTTCCTCTCTAGAATTCAGCGATCATAATATCCTATAATCTAGGATAGGCAATTTTTCGATCTTGTATGTTAAAAACTGAGGTATGTGGTGCCCCCTCGAGATCACACAGTAACTTAATTGCAATATCTATGCAATGCTCCAGAGCAGGATTTCTCAGCCTCAGCGCTATTGACATTATGGGCTGAACAGTTCTTTGGTTGCAGGTGGGAGGAGGGGGCAAGGAGCAGGCTGTCCTGTGAAGTGTAGGATGTTGAGCAGTATCTCTGGCCTCTACCCACTAGATACCAGTAACACACCCTCTTCCCCGGTTGTGACAACCAACAATGCCTCCAGACACTCCCAAATGTCCCACATGTTCCCTGGGGGGTGGGGGGGCAACACTGTCCCCAGTTGAGAACCAGTCTTCTAGAGTTTATAAAACTCTATTTGTGTTCATGTCTTCATTTAATTACAATTCCATCAGTCATGTATATTATACATCTTATAATATATGTTATAAAATAAATATATAATATATATATAATATAACTATATAATGTTTAATATAACCATATTCATGTACAGGTATATACATGAAGAAACCAAGACTTAGAGACATGAAGTAACTAGTTCAAGGTTGGGAGATCCAGCCAAATATTGCTGCTCGTTGGTGGGGGCATGGGGGAGAGCAGGAAGGGAAAACTGCTTACCAAGTACTGTGATCCTTTGACTAACAAGGTATTCCTCTCTCATAAACCAACCTCTGCCCCCAACCCACGAGAGGACAAACAACCTGGAAAAACTCCAAGAATGAAAGGCAGCTGACTCAGTGTGGATGCTGAATTCTGTTCCAAAGCACCTTCTGAAAACGTTTGCTTGATCAATGTCCTTGGTTAGAACAGCCCACTCAATTATATCCACCCAAGCTATAGGTATAATTTCTACCAGTTATCACATGCTCCTTATACTGAACTGCCCCAGAATGCCATCTTCATATGTTAGCAATTAATATTCAAGGCATTTTTCTATGTTCTCATGATGGACAACTCTTTCCATTCTGCATTGCAGTCACTGTTGACAAATGTGTCTGGATCCGCAGCAGCAAAGAGAAATCTGGAAGCATCTTTTGCCCAGAGCACTCCCTGAAGGGTTGCAAGGCCTGAATCCAAAGCCCATCGCTGCTCCTGCCATTGTATTTCTCTTACCCAAGCCCTGAAAGGTCTAAAATAAATATCAGAAGGGTCCTTGCAAGAATAAAGACATTTTCAAATATTTGAAGGTAATATAGAATAGACCACTTCATTTAATAAATAATGAATAAGGAAGTGTGCTGAAAACTGAAAAACATTCAAACTTAAAGAATTTTAGGAGCTTAAGCCACCAAGATAGATAGTCTGGAAATCAAAGTTTCATCACAGTTGTTTCTAAAGGGGTTTGAAGACTCACCCCTGGCCATCACACCCCATTTGGGGAGTTTCAAAGAAGATTCTCAACGGAAAATTACTAGACTGGATTTCATAAAGAAAGAGATAAAGTCTGTCACGGTTTTCTGTATCATTATTCACTGCCTAGACGGGTGCCAGGCACATGGTACAATATTACTTATTTATATTTGTTGAATGAATGAGCAGACTAGAAGCACAACAATTGAGTTAGAATAATAGTTTTTAATGCTTACTAGCTGTGCAACTGGAGGCAAGTCAATTTCCCTCTATCAGTAGAGGATTAAGTAAGATAAGATATGGAAAAATCCAGCCACTCTGTGGTCTGTGGTGGGTGCTCAATACAACCTAATTTATTTCTTTTTCTATTAAGCTATTGGTCGATCATCTGAACATGGCTGCTGGGTTTTATTAACACCAGTTGGTATCAGTATCCTATCTGGCAATGACTATGTCAGTTTCTATTTAAGAAAGGTGAGCCAAAATTACCTATGGGAGGCTCACTGTGTTTCCATTTTTTATGAGATGTGGCAGAGGAGAATGAAGAAAATAGACTTCAGAGTCATGTTTTATACCATTTCTGAGCCCCTTTCTCCTAGACAGACCCATTATTTTCACCCACAGTGTGAAGAACGGTGTTTTGGAAAAGGTCAGGGAAAATATACCTGGTTCCTGGGGAATTACGAGATCTCAATTCAGAACTGCCTTCAACTACCAGACTTTTTGAGTCTGAAAAAGAAAAGCAACGCTGTTTAGTCCAGGAGAACCTCAGATTTCAAATAGTAAAAGATTTCCTCAGGCCGTGGAACAAAAGTGTAAAGCCAGTTCGGCTACTTTTATAGTTTGTTTCAGAGCCCAAGTGAGTCATACCAAAGTGGGAGGGGGCTGGGGCCAGCCAGGAACTGGTAGTCATACAGATTTGGGATCCTCTGGAGGGACATACCCTAAGGTCTCAATCGAAACTCGGGGCTCAGTGTCAAGCAAACAGGCAATCAAAACACCACTTTTTCCCAAGGGAATGAAACATTGAAGGGATACTGAAGAGGTTTTAGGCCCAGGGGGAGCCCCAGTTCTACAAGCACAGGTTAAAATGATCTCAAGTTCCATCAAAAATGTCTTCAAAGGAGGGGCGCCTGGGTGGCGCAGTCGGTTAGGCGTCCGACTTCAGCCAGGTCACGATCTCACGGTCCATGAGTTCGAGCCCGCGTCAGGCTCTGGGCTGATGGCTCAGAGCCTGGAGCCGTTTTCCGATTCTGTGTCTCCCTCTCTCTCTGTCCCTCCCCCGTTCATGCTCTGTCTCTCTCTGTCCCACAAATAAATAAACGTTGAAAAAAAAATTTAAAAAAAAAAAAATGTCTTCAAAGGAGATGGAAGGTCCAACTGTCCCTCCTCAGCCCACAGATTTCTTACAAGTACTGAGATTTGGCTCTTTCTCTACTAAATGGGGAGAACTTTTTAAATGCCAAATACAGATGATAAACATCAGAATCTCCATTTTCCCTAAACTCAGCTCAGACTGAAGAACCCCAAGTTCCAGGGAGTTTTGGGGATCAAAACACTTTCAGGAAAATTTTTCCCCCAATCGATCTGGTTTCAAATGAGCTTTAACATGGAGCTTATAGAAAGGAGAGAATTCTATTTCAGCCTCTACTGAATTGTCAGATAGTGGGTGCTTCCTATGGTTCAGGCCCTTGTTTAAGTATGTGTGTGTTATTTCACTTAAAGTTCACACAACTCTACAAGAAATGTATTACCTTTCCAATTTTATAGATGTGAAAACTTCACTGTATACCTGGCACCTAGATCTTGGCTTCAATAGAAGGAAACAGGGCTCCTTGGAGAAATGATTGGTTTTAGAATGAGAACAGGGGATATAGCAGACAAACACTGAGCATCTTATAGTTCCAGAAAGTGGGGACATGCTTGTCCTTCGGACTCAAAGTCCATGTACTTTTACACAACGCTGTACTGATCCTTTGGGAGTCAATGTGGAAGAGTGAGGATGTTCTCAGAATCTAGAAAAGCATCCTATTTCTCATAAGGTTTCACAAATGCGTGTTCCAGTAAAGTCGGCTACATGGGTGAAGCCTACTTAGTTAATTTTTTTTTTCATGCAAATGTTTTCATGGAAAAATTTCCAGTTAGAACAAATTTAGAATTTTTGAAGAAAAAGAAGTAAGAAGGGCCCAAGTAGGTGGCAAGGTTAGGTCAAATGAGGCCAAGGAGTTTTGGCACCACTCTTGGAATTTCATAGCATCAAATCTCCTGACCCACACGTTCAACTCTGAAGACTAGGCATCCTCCGCATTATTTTATTTGATCAATACAGCAGCCAAGGGGAAAATGGAGAGAACAAGAGGGAGAGAATAAGAGAGAGAGATGAAAAAAGAAAGAGAAGAGAGAAGAGCAAGAAGAAAGAGAAGGAGAGGAAGAATAAGGGGGAGAATGAGGAGAAGGAGAAGCAGGAGGCAGAAGAGGTGAAGAAGGCAGAGAAGGAGAAGAAGGAGGAGGAGACAGAGAAGTAGGAGGAGGTGAAGGAGGAGGAGGAGGAGGAAGGGGGAATAGAAGGGGAAGAAGAAAATGAAGAGAATAGGAAGAAGGCAGAGAAAACTTCACCTGTAGGATCAACACTAACTATTGAGACCATCTAGCCAAAACACCTGGCTCTATAAAATAATTTAGTAGTCTCCTTTACCAGTGCTTAATAGTCTAAAAAATTACACAGCTGAAAACAAAGACTATTTACATGGTAAAACGGAATGGTCCCGGGTTGTGATGAGCGAGAATGTGCTGCTTACTGAATGAATAACTCAGATAAATTATGAATCTCTGAGTCTCATCAGTTTCTCACAGCACTGAATGTGTCTTCCTCCTTTTCCCTCAAGAAGGCTCTTAATTCCCCGGGGAACACTTCTGCTTTAACTTCTCTGGCTCCTTCAACAGTTGGTCTCCCCATAAGATTAAATAGTGGCTTCCCATTCAAATAGTTATCCCTGAGGGTTTCAGAAAAATGAGGGGCAACACAGGGGCCAATTCTGACTTGGGGGCTAGTTCAAGCCCAGACAGTGGTGTCTCTATCCATCTTTGAGTTAATGCTGCCACCTTGAGGCCATTTCAAGCTTTTCATATGATGAGCCATTCCCAGCAGTGCTGACTGGGAAGGAGAGCCAGTCTTCATTAAGTTCATGGAGGAAACATGCTTGGGGCTTACAGGCAGAATCCAGAAGCTACTCATCTGTCTAAAAAGTTAATTTCACGGACACATTATATTTCAGCACCTTGTACGAACTAAGAGATCACTGTTATGGTACCACAAGACACCATAGCACAGAGCACGTGCATGGGTTCAAAGCCCAGCTCTCCTCACCAGTGCCTAGAAGACTCATAAAGCCAGCCTGTCCATTCCTCGCTTTCTCATTACAGGGTTGTTGTAAGAATTAATTAAGTTAATGGGTGTAAAGTACTTAGAATACTAAGCACCGTATAAATGTGTGCCATTTTGTAAGTATCTAATTTCCTCAAGGAATAAACAGACTCATAGAGGTGAAGCGATCTGCCTAAATCCACGCCGCTGATTAGCAGCATAATTGAAACCCATG
Source organism: Panthera tigris (assembly GCF_018350195.1). Lineage (NCBI taxonomy): Eukaryota > Metazoa > Chordata > Mammalia > Carnivora > Felidae > Panthera > Panthera tigris. The sequence goes on from NC_056669.1 coordinate 102,478,364, forward strand.
GCTCTGAGATTCCATGCTTGTTTCTATGCATTGATTTCCCCAGAATTTCCTGAGCTTCTGTTGACTCCTCAGCACCCCCACTCAGGTACTTGCATTCTCTGAGGATGACATCTTCCTCTCCTTTGCTAAGAGCGAGGCCATCTAATGTTAACTCCTCCTCAGCCCATCCAGTCTGCTTCCTCCTTCCTATCTCGGAACTTCCCTCCTCTTTTCTCAGCTTGCCCTTCAGTTCTGTTACTGTGGATCCTATCTCGACTTTTGTGAGATCTTACTGTAGGAATTACTGCCCATCCCTTACACCCTCCCTTACTCACTCCTACCCCCATTTGTCCACAAACACGCCTAAGTTACCCATCCCTTCTCCCAAAACTCTCAAAAGGTTTTCTCTCACAACCACCCCCCACCCCCTGCACCTGGCTCTTGATTTCAGCTCAGGTCATGATCTCAGGGTGGTGAGTTCAAGCCCCTCCTGGGGATCTGCTCTGGCAGAGTGGAGCCTGCTTGGGATTCTCTCTCTGCCTCTCCCCCTGCTTGCACTCTCTCCAAATAAATAAATAAACTTTTTTTTTAAAAGGCTTTATCCCACCCCAACACCCTTGTGCTATCCCAGTGCCTCTACCATCAAAATTATCAAGGGCGGTCTACCTCATCTTTCACCCTATCCTCATTCCATTGCGCTGGAGCCTCATCTCTTTCCATCCTACCCCCAACCCCCTTCCACTGAAACAATATTCTTTTTTTTTCAAGTTTATTTATTTATTTTGAGAGAGAGCGTGCACACACACCAGCAGGGGAGGGGCAGAGAGGGAGAGAGAATCCCAAGCAGGCTCTGCACGCTCAACACCGAGCTGGACTTGGGGCCTGAACTCATCAGCCACTGTGGGATCATGACCTCAGCCCAAGAGATTTAACCGACTGAGCTACCCAGGTGCCTCTGAAACACTGTTCTTCTTCTGCTTCTATTTTTAATGTTTACTTATATTTGAGAGACAGAGAGAGAGACAGAGCATAAGGGAGGGGACGGGGCAGAGAGAGGGAAACACAGAATCCAAAGCAGGCCCCAGGCTCTGAGCTGTCAGCACAGACCCCGATGTGGGCCTCCAACTCATGAACCGCAAGATCATGACCTGAGCCGAAGTTGGACACTTAACCAACTGAGCCACCCAGGTGCCCCTGAAACACTATTCTTAAAGGTTACTCAAGAGCCGGCCTCACAGACGCACATCCAGCATAGTCACAGGGGGCCCTCTACTAACAAGGGCCCCATTTGGGAGTTTAATGCTCTTCAGTTTGCATCTTCAGATTATTAATAATTTCCTCTTTGAATCTGTGCTTTGTAGGTAAAATCCAGTGGGACGATGGAGCATGCATGGGAAGCTTGGAATCTCAGCCCACGCATGATCATGCCTTCCCCACTGCCTCCCATTCTTCAATCCACCCTGTTCAAAACCCTGATGGCCACTTCCTGCCCACAGGATAATGTGCCTCCTGACGTTCAAAGCAAACTAGACCCAACCAACCTTTCCGGTTTTATTTCCCTTCATCACCACCATGCACTCCCCCTTTTATGCTCATGTACCGCTCATGTACCGCAGTGTGTGACCTCACTAGAGGAGATCCTCGATAGACGAGCTCCTCCCTCCACCTATTTCCCATGCCTTACTTTCCCATTTGCCTTACTTCATGCTTTACCCTCCAGCTGGAAGGCCTGGTTTTCTCTCTCTCACTTGTGGATTCCAAGTAAAGCCGTCTCCACCATGACATTTTTCTTGGAGGTTATGGAAAACGTGTGTGTCCTTCCATTGGTGACACTTTTCCAAAGTGCCTTATCATGTTCAGTTCTGCACATTTTCTGGCTCCTTTTGTTTCTTTTCCCAGAAATTAGTGCAGACGGTCCCCAACTTAGGACGGTTCAACCTAATGATTTTTTGACTTTACTATGGTGCCAAAGCAACGTGCGTTCAGTAGAAAGCTTTCCCCGAATTTTAAGTGTTGGTCTTCTCCCAGGCTAGTGACCTGCGGTACAAGCCTCTCTCGTGATGCTGGGAGGGGGCAGCAAGCCACAGCTCCCAGTCAGCCCCACGATCATGAACGCCAATCACTCATTCACCCGCAACCGTTCTCTACCCACACAACCATCCGCCTTTCACTGTTAATGCAGAATCCAATAAATTACATGAGATAGGCACCACTTTATTATAAAGTTGGCTTTGTTTGAAAAGATGGGGCCAACTGGGGGCTAATGTCAGTGTCTGAGCACATTTAAGGTAGGTTAGGCTAAGCTGCGATCTTCTGTAGGTTAGGTATATTACATATAATTACTATATTTTCAATTTGGGGTTTATCCAGATGTAACCCCATTTTGCTTCTCCCACCAGGTGTCCCTATGTCTTTCATTACCTTGACCTCTGCTGCCAAGGAAGAAATCATCCTGTGTAGCTAAGCTCATATTAGGATGGAATGTGTGACCCTTCCTAGACTCTAAACTCCTTGAGGACAGTGCGTGTGTCTTACTCCTCTTAGGCTGCCTCCCAAAAGCTAGAACAGTGCCTATAGATGGCAAGGGCCTACAGAATTATGTAAATCCCATCTGATTCTCTATTTAGTAAATTGGACGAGGCACAGAGGTCTAGGCACAAAGATGTCACTTGAGGAGCTCACTTAAGGGAAACGTCCTTAACTCAGCAGTTGTGGTAGTATTAAAAAAAAAAAAAAAAGGACCGTATGCTTCTAATTAGGAATAAATGGAAAATTATTGATTTGTAAGTTTATAAACCCTGGAGGCTTATTTGTTAATGAAAAATAAAAAGAAAGAGTTTACGTTGAAATGTATCTCCCACCTCTGAAAAGAAAACCAACATCCATCTCCTGTATCACAGCATATCTGCATATATCAACACATAGAAGAGGGGCCATCCTCATTCCTAAGGGTAACACTTTCATCTGGGCTCTTGCCCCCACCTCATCTGTCTCTTACAGAACCTGGTTTATTTAATCAAGTTTTCATCTTAAATCTTTGTATTCCTCTTAATCTTCACCTTAAGCTCCAGCATCCCCATTGCTGTGGCCCTCTTCCTCTCAGCACACAAACATCTAGAAAATACTTCTCTACTCAGGTCACTCTTAGAGCTACCTTTCATGCACCTTTCCTTTCCACAAAACATCTCAGAAGATCTCTGTATTTAAAAATCTCTTATGTATTGCCTCTCTCTCTGTTTTTATCTTACTGTTCCTTCCCTTCCCCTATGTTCATCTGTTTTGTTTCTTAAATCCCACATATAAGCGAGATCATAAGATACTTGTCTTTCTCTGACCGACTTATTTTCCTTAGCATAAGACACCTAGTTCCATCCACACTGCTGTAAATGGCAAGATTTCATTCTTTTTGATCACCAAGTAATATTCTATATTCCGTATATGCCATGTCTTCTTGATCCATTTATCAGTTGATGGAAATTTGGGTTCTTTCCCAAATTTGGCTATTGTTGATACTGCTGCTATAATCATTGGGGTGCATGTGCCCCCTTCAAATCAGCATTTTTGTATCCTTTGGATAAATGCCAGAGGGGAGGGGAGTGGAGGGGATGGGCTAAATTGGTAATGGGCATTAAGGAGGGCACTTGTAGGGATGAGCACTGGGTGTTACATGTAAGTGATGAATTAATCACTGGGTTCCACTCCTGAAGTCAAGACTACACGGTACGTTAACGAACTTTAATTTAAATAAATAAATGATTTACTCTAAAAAAGAATCTCTGGGCGCCTGGGTGGCTCAGTCGGTTAAACATCCGACTTTAGCTCAGGGCATGATCTCACGGTCCGTGAGTTCGAGCCCCGCGTCGGGCTCTGTGCAGACAGCTCAGAGCCTGGATCCTGTTTCAGATTCTGTGTCTCCCTCTTTCTCTCTCCTCCCTCACTCATGCTCTGTCTCTCTCTTCTCAAAAATAAACTTTAAAAAAAATTTTTTAATACATAAATAAATAAATAAATAAAAAAGAATCTCAAAAGAGATGTTCATGTTGATGGAATGAATGAACAAATGATAAAAAATCAAGTGATGCTGCACGAGGTAACAGAACGAGCGAGCAGTTCTGGAATGGAAACCCACACCCAAAGTCAAGACCCACATCACAAAGCCTTCCCCCACTCTTGCCTACAACTCAAATACATCAGTCCCAAGTGAAGCATGACTTAGTGTGTTAACTCAAAGAAAATGGAATTACCACACAACAAGCAGAAATCACTATATTCCATAAATGAGTTGGTCAAGACCACGGAGGTCGACATGAATATCATTTCAAAGGTTGGTCACCAGGATGCAGCCAAGAGCTCTCTCCAGCAAATAACATCTCCGATTGCTAATGTGGAAAAGTGAATGGTTGTTTTGGAGAATGAATTTTCATCCCTCAGAGCAGAAAGTGAGAAAATAAAACTGGAATTGCATGTGTTAAAAGAACGATGGCTGAAGTGATCAGAATCTGAATAGGATAGCAAATTTGATGTCAGTCTAGAAAGAAGCAGAGTAAAAGAATTGTATGTGTTGAATGAAAGGAAGCTTCTAGAGTGAGGACAGAAATGGTGGCATTTCACGCCAAGCGAGATCAGGCCCCTCATCCAGATAGACAGGACAATAGACCCTGAGGTCACTGGCCTCAAAACCATGCTTGAATCACACAAGCTTGATAGTATTAAAAATTTAGGTCTGTATTTACATGTGTACCCGTGGCTCTGGAATTTTATCACCTGGGGATATAATCAAGTGTCTATTGAAAAAAAGAAAAAGAAAAGAAGACCAAAATTTGCCCATCGGTGAGTTTGCAATTAGCTAACAGAGTTTGGTCATCAGAAAGCATGTAGAATTGTATCTTTGCCACTGTGTTCTTTTAAGTAATGTTTTGGGCTGAGTTATGTCCCCATAAAATTCTTTTGTTAAAGCTCTAATCCCCAGTGTGTCTGTGTTTGGAGATGCAGTCTTTACAGAGGTAATTAAGGTTAAATAAGGTCAGAGGGTGGGGAACCCAATCCAGTAGGACTTATAAGAAGAGGAAGAGATATTAGGGAGGCACGAAATAAAAAGGCGATGTGAGGACACAGTGAGAAAGTGGCCATCAGAAAGCCAAAGAGAGAGGAGGCCTAGGGAGAAACCAAACCTACTGACCCCTTGATCTTGGAGTTCTAGCCCCCAGAACTGTGAGAAAATACATTTCTATTGTTTAAGTCACCCGGTCTGGTGTTTTGTTATGGTAGCCCTAGCAGACTGATACAAGTAATAATGATGATAAGGATTTTCCTGGGAATTTCCCTTGACTGATGATTAGGCCATTGACAGGCAGTGAAAATCATAACATTGGAAGGTTCCTGAACTTCCTCTCTGTGGCTCTGCTTCCTTAACCCAGGTTAGCTGTTTCCTATCTGTGGCAGGCAGCTAACTGGATGGATTTCCTGTGCCATGCTCACTCACTTGTGAGCATTGCTTTGCCAATATGTTGCTGCAAAGGAAGATTATGGGCTCCAATTCAAGCTCTTCTAATCTCCCAGCGTTTTCAGTTCCATCAATTTCATCCTGAGCCTTAAAAAAGATTTCTAAAATCATACAAAAACAACTAAGAGCCTGCTACAGTTTCACAGTCTCCATGGCAATGTTAGAGACAGAAGCCATGTTGACTTCTTCACATATCTCCCGGACTATTTTGTCAGTGCCTTTTATGTTCGGTTTTGGGCGCCTTACAAAGCCTTTCTCACTTATTATCTTGGTTAATCCTCATGGCAAACTCATGTGGGAGGTATTATTACCTACATTAGACCTATTATGAAACAGATTTGGAGACGATAAGTGGCTTAACCAAGGTTTACACAGTTTGTAAGTGGAAGAATCAACATTTGAACTTTGATTTGTCTGGTGCGAAGGCTGTTCGTGATCCTCTAATCACAAACAGCCTAGGCTACAGCAGTGGACAACTTTCCTGCCCCGGTGCCCTTACTTGTCACTTGAAAATTTACCACCTGGGCCACACTTCTGAGATAGGCTTTACATTGTTGGTGTCGAGCCTAAAAGACAGCGTCCCAGGCAAAGATGAGGCAAACTTTAGTCTGGTACTAGTGTTATCACTAAAATTGAGTGATCTTGGCCTATTCATGTAAATTGATCATTTTTCCCACAGGTAAAGTGGAAATAATAATCATCGTCCACTCTCTTCCGCAATCCCCTCAATCACCCAATAGGTGAAATGCATTAAGCTTCCCAGAGCAGGGAATATTTTAAAGCATTGCAAACAAATGTGTTGCTTCAACGTATTATGATTAGCAGTGACTGGAAGAACTTTCTAATGACTTTTTGCTTATATACTTACCCCTCCATAACTTTCCCCAAGAGATGTTGTGAGTTCCCCAGCCCTATTGTTGGCACTGGCTGCTGGGCACGCGCTGATGCTTCCTGAAAGCTTTCAAGCACCTGTGACTTAGACGAAGGGCTTTCTTTGGCCACAGAAGCATGTCCTGCTTGCAAACAGGGCAGGCTAAAGGAGGCAGAGGTGGGGCCAGGGTATTTATTGACTGACATCCCATGTGTCCTCCCATAAATTCCAGACATCCTCAAGAACGCTGAGCTCCATCTTCCAACAGAGTAACCTGTTCATCAATGCACACTGAACTGGCCTGCTTCCCTTTGCTATCCCCTTTTTTCCACTCTCCTATCTGTACATCCAGAGGTCCCCTCCTAAATAGACTATTGCACACAAATCCTGGTCTCGGGGTCCACTTCTAGCAAAACCCAAGCTCAGAGACACGCCAAGATAAGCAATAGCTTCCCCTGGGGCTGAGTGGCAGACTCCCCACCCCAATCCCCACTGCCTTTCTTGTCCTCACAGAGAGTGTTGTATATCACCTTCTTCTCACCCATCTTTCTTCTTTCGCTGGAAGCTCTGGAAATTTCACCTTGCCTAACTCACGAGTTCTCACACATATCTTATCATTTTCTCCCCTCCCACTTTCCCTGCCTTTCAAATTTTTTCAGATTATTTTAGGAAAACCTCTCTCCTTCCAAGCTCCTCACTTCATTTTGAGCCTCTAATATTTCTTAACTCATGTCTGAAAAATGCAAGAGCACCTGGAGCGGACAAGTCCTATTTTCCAAGTGTCCTTGCACATAATGAAACTCATCACCCTCAACCTCCAAAGCACTGAAAGGCGTCCCTAAGATCTTCTCTCAGAATCACTGTAAGTGTTTTCTTTCTCTTCCTCGGGCTCTTGTAAACCCAATTTTTTTTCAAGGACCAACTTTCACGATGCAGGTAAATCCAATTGTCTTAAAATTTTCTAAATGTTTTTCTTTGTTTGCAAGTAAAACAGCAAGATTTTTTCTGAAACTATGTTTCCTTAAAAATACACAGCATTACAATAACATTAAAGATGTAATAGTTCTCTGTGGATGAGCATTAGATAAAGCAGTACATTTAACATGATTTCCAACACATTTTTGCATCTTAAAGAGTGACAGCACCCTCTTCTCTCTCCTCTCCCTTAGAGATATTGACACATACAACTCAACTTTATTAACAAATTGTTACAGGAACAAAAAGTTTGTATTTTAAGTATATGAGCTATCTACAGGATGCCTCAGACTTAAAATGCAAAGTGTTTCATGGTGCTCTAATGTAAAAAACATTGGGAATACCAGATTTTTGTCTAGTAGTTTTACTGTGATAAATAATGGGCCACTGTTGAGTTTATTTGTTCATTCATTTATTATTTCACAATACTTTAAGTCTATAAAGGAGAGAATATGCCTGTTCTTACACAATTCTTCAGTGACAGAATTCCAACTCAAATCAGTTGAAGCAAAAAAAGAGGTTTTATTTGCTCACATAACTTCTCAGTCTGGGGTGAAGGTGTTGATATTGTAGGATTGAGTGGCTCAAAAAAAGAAGACTCTATCTCTTCATGACTCAGCAATTCTTTCCTCTGTGTTGGCTTCTTTCTCTCAGGCAGGCTCCTCATAAGTGACCATAAAGATATTTCCCAGCAGCAGTGGGTTTTTATTATCCTCACAGCTAGACTCTCAACAAAATGAGAATACCTTTTTCCCCCACAAAAAATCCAGCAAAGGTCCTGGGGAGAAATCTAATTGGCTTTGCTCGGGTCACGTGACTATTCCTGATCCAATCACCTTGGTCCAGGAGAACAAAGCACGTTTATTGGTCAGGCCTGAGATGTGTGTCTGTCCCAGGGGCTAAGGGTAAAGTCAGCCCCACCTAACCACCTGGACCAAAGATGAGAACAGTGTGGTGCTCCCATTGTATTTCACATTCCCAATTATGTCTACTCATAGGACATAACTTAGGTTTAATTAAGTTCATTTAAGTTGATATACTTTAAGTCAAGTTCAAAGGAAGTAAAGTCCTCTTTGATTTCTTGGTCTGCTCATGCTGAGCTATAGGAGTTTTTCCATCAACACGTGTGACCTGAGATATCTTCTCAGTGGAAGAAGGGTAGTTATCCCAGGCAAGAATGTTACTCCTAGAATACAGTATTTGTTGAGATTTGGTGATATCCAAAATAGGAGGGAAGAAGGATCTCTCAGCAGGGTGCCAGAAAGTGTGTGCCATTGTCCAGAATCCATGATCTGTGAACCTAAATGCAGTTAGGACATAGCTTCCCACAGGAAATGAATTTAGGTACTGTGGGTTTACCATATCCAGGAAGGAGAAACCTCTTATATAAACTGTCTCATTTCTTACAGAATAAATTTGAGACATTGCCGCCTCCCAGCAGTTATAAATTTGCAATAAGGACAACTCAAGCCCCAGCTCTTCTCTGAGATGTCTTTCTTTCTCATCCAGTGGGGCCCAGTGGATTTCCATTTCTCCTTCGAGCTCTGGGTTCTCAGCGCTCACCTGATGCCCTGATGGCAGGTTCCATCTACCAACACTGCTCCCAAGTATGTAGGCGGTAGGTGGTCACTTTTTCAGCCCCATGTGTTAGTGGCTGCCACCACCGCCCTTAGTAAGGACCAGTTCATGTCCAAGACACTTGCCCCTAAAGAAAACTGGCACTCCTTCTCATCTTTATTTCAGCTGGAAGAGCTCCCTTGATGTTGTTTTTTTAAAAATTCTTTTTTACATTTATTTATTTTTGAGAAACAGAGTGAGACAAAGCATGAGCAGGGGAGGGGCAGAGAGAGAAAGAGACACAGAATCCAAAGCAGGCTCCAGGCTCTGAGCAAGCGGTCAACACAGAGCCCGATGCGGGACTTGAACCCACGAACTGTGAGATCATAACCTGAGCCGAAGCAGGACGCTCAACCGACTGAGCCACCCAGGCGCCCCTGGAAGAGCTCTCCTTTAAGATCACCAGACTGAGGCTGCTTTGATGCTTCTTAATGCTGTGTCTGTAGGGGCCCAGTGAAAACCAATACCTCTGCCCCCTGTTCCTCATGATCCCATCATTCTTGACTCTCCTCTCCTTTGGAATTCTGTTCTCAGACATGTTGCTTTGGGCACTAGAAATACCTGCTTGCCTCCCTTCTGTATCACTTGAAACTCAGAAATGCTTTAATATTTTTGTTTTTGAATGTATAGTCCTACAAATTTGAGATTCATCACCCCCTTCTTACCAGTACCCGGACTTTTAAAGTATTCACATCTCTTCCACACCGCCCTTGTGTTTTTAGGAACTTAGTCCTGCCCTTAGCTCTAGGAATGGTCTGGTTTGGCTTAAGCCAAGCTGCATCATCTATTCTTCCAGTAAAAATTACTGAGTAATGACCGAAACTTCTCCAAGTTAGGATGAATCTCAGGACTTTCACTCGCAAAGTCGGATAAAAGTGCTCTCACTCCCTCTACTGGTCATGACAAAGGGAGCATGTGGCTGGAGGCCATCCTACACAGATTGAAGTAACTGCCGGAACTTGTATGGAAAAATCATTGTTGTTCTCCACTTTGGAGGACTTTATTACTTATTCCAAAGAATAATTGGCCAAACGAATTGAGAAATTTCTCTTTGAGAATAGAGTTCCCAGTCACTCATTCATATGTGTGTGTGTGTGTATGTATGTTTGTGTGTGTGTATGTGTGTGTGTGTATATGTGTATATATATGTATATATATATATATATATATATACACATATATACATATATATATATATATATATATATATATATATGGAGAGAGAGAGAGCTTACTGATGGAAAAGCTCTATTCCTCAGATTCTATTTTTTCAAAGCTAGCAGTTACTCAGAACCAAGAGTAAACAGATAGGGAATCAGTTTGCGTAATAGTATTTCTCTTGTGTGTGTGTGTTTTTTTTTTAAGGAAAATTTCTTGTGAATGGTTTCCTTGATGCTAAAACACTGGACCTGAAGGCAGCATCTCTTCTTGGAGCAAATATGACCACTTATATTCACGATAAGGAGGAAAAAAAGTGTCCATTTCTCTTTTTTAAATATTTATTTATTTTTGAGAGAGAGACAGAGTGTGAGCAGGGGAGGGGCAGAAAGAGAGGCAGACAGAGAATCCAAAGCAGGCTCCAGGCTCTGAGCTGTGAGTGCAGAGCCCGACTTGGGGCTCGAATGCACAAACCACAAGACCATGACCTGAGCTGAAGTTGGACACCCAACCAACTGAGCCACCCACATGCCCCAAAAATGTCCATATCATAATTGCACCTGGCAAACACTGGATTTTCTCTGACGTTGTTAAATAGCAGATTCTACTGATATCTCAAAATAGCTAATCCTTAAAAAAAAAGTGTTAGCACCTGAACATTCTTTCTTAAAGGCTAAAACCTCAAGTGCATTTTGTCAAATTGCCAAGGCAACCATGAGCACTGTCATATTGACACCTGCATGTGACATCATAGGGTGCAGACATTGTAAAGAAGACGTTTAAAAGGAGAACGAATACTTTGTTTAGTCTGGTACTCAACCAAACAGGGCAGGAGGCCCCATGGCTCCCTGCATGACCTCCCACATAGCATGGATGTGTTGAAGTTCCTATTTTATTAACCGTTACCACTTCCTTTTAATTCTCAGAAACCCCCTGATGATCCATTTCCTCAAAGGAGACAGATGTGATCAAGTTTAACAAGAATCATTCTCTAAGAAGTCGTTTCCCACATTGGTCTAAAGACCCTTAAATTGGTCCTATTTTTTTTTTAAATTTTAATGTTTATTTATTTTTTGAGAGACAGAGACAGAGCATGAGCAGGGGAGGGGCAGAGAGAGAGAGGGAGACACAGAATCTGAAGCAGGCTCCAGGCTCTGAACTGTCAGCACAGAGCCAGACATGGGGCTCAAACTCACAGACCGTGAGATCATGACCTGAGGCGAAGTTGGACACTTAACCGACTGAGCCACCCAGGGGCCCATAAATTGGTCCTATTTTTAAAAATACCTCTGATAAAGGAATTTTCCTCAGTAACTTAAACTCCGGGTTGTTGTTGTTGTTATCGTTGCTGTTTTTTCAAATAATTACACAATTATTTTAAGACCATGGTAAGAAAGACATAGTACAGATCTTATCAATATCTCCTTTGAGGAAGAACTCATTCTGAAGTTTACTTGAAACAGGACATGAGAAAGTCAGATTTCTTTAATAGCTAAAAGCTTTTTCACAAATTTACTTATGATAGTTTGCAGAGGAACAAATAACTAAATGGAGATTGCCTTTGGGGCTTGGATTTCCTAATCCAAACTGGAAAATATCTAAGATCCTTCACAGCAACTTCCTTGAGAAATAAAACAGCCATCTTGTCTTTTTGAGAGAACTGTGAAGTTGAGGAAGATGTTTCATTAAAAACAAAAAAAGCTTTATTGAGATATAATTGATATAAAAAATGGACGTATTTAATACATACAATTTTATGAGTTTGTAGCAATGCATACATAGGCAAATAAGAATTTTCAAATGTCTAGTGGAGATCTGTTTTTTCACTTTAGGTAAACAAAGGGAGGGAGAAGCAGGCTCCAGGCTCTGAGCTGTGAGCACAGAGACCAACTTGGGGCTCGAACCCACAAACCGCAAGAACAAAGTGACAAAAACAATTTTAAGGAGCTTTGCCATCTTTTAAGACGATTCAATCACCTCAATGCAAAAACTAAGATGAAATGAATGTTAAGGGCCCAGATTAAGAGAAAACTTAGTGAACAGAAATCCCTCCTTTCAATTTCTTTTGATTAACACAAAGTGCCTATTGTATGGAAGTAAACAAGAGATATGATGTGAATTTAACTGCACATAGTACCTAGTATATAACCCAGGAAGCGGAAGTTTATCTCTAAACGTGACAGCAAGACATTAAAACCAAAAGCCGTTTTATTTATCAGTGATGTTGGTACTCAAAGTAGTCCAGTTAAAACTGACATCCTCTTGAAAAAGAGAAATATACTGAAGAGAGATGCAGGGAACTTGGGAGGGGCCTCAGGACTGCTGACAGCAAGGATAATGCAGCGGTCAAAGGAAAGTGAGTCCCAGAGGGAAACCAGGGAGGTGTGAAAGGGCCCAGTTATGAGGGCCACAGGAGAGAAGACATGGGCAGGGTCGTCCCCGGGGTGAAAATGGGAGAAAACCAGGGGTGAAATAAATGTGTGCATGTGTAAGACGCATCTGCAGAGGCACTAACAGCAGGACCTAGATCTAGATCCAAGTACCCGATTTAAAAAAAAAAAAAAAAAAGACTAGAAATCTAAAACCTAAGACTGCAAGCCTAGCCATGTAACATCTAGAAGGTTCTTTCTAGATCTATTTACTTTCTCTCTATGCCCACTGAGAAGAGCGGTAATAACAGAGTACTCTTTGCTCTCCTGGTTTAAACTTTACAGGGGATCTGCGGGGACCGTGGGGTCAGCTGAGATTACAGTGGGAAGAGTTTGTGGAAGCAGGGTTGACAGTAGGTCTTGTCATCCTGCTCCCTGAAGACGCCTTTTGACAACTGTGTCAGGCAGAAAGCACAGACAAAGTGCTCAGGATGGAACTTGTGGCCCATGGCACTGATGCAGCGGCCGGTGATGGGCTGCCCGCACCCGCGGCACAGTGTTCCTCGGCGCTGGTGGTAATGCAGCTCACAGTAGGGACGTCCGTCCAGTTCAAAGAAGGATCCAGCAGAAAAACTGCTGAAGCAGTCCTGGGGTGGGGGTGGGGGGGGGGCGAAGAGAAAGAAAAGGGATGCAGGTGTCAAGAAACAGAACATCAGCAAAGTGAAACCGCAGCCTTAAAATTCCTGCCAGTTATCTGGTGGATGGAGGCGAGGATATTACCCGCTTGCAAAGCACGCGAGCAAACACGCCCACGGGGGGCGCTGTGTTTTGTGCCTCCTTTAGCTTCACATCAAACTCTCACCCCAGCTGTGAACCCTCTTACCAGCTGGCGTCCTGGCCTCTCAGAGAGGAGGACTCCCGACTTTCCCTAAATCGGACAGGTGAGTGAGTATACAGACCCCACAAACAAAGCATTCCGGGTGCCAGACGGTGTCCATGGCTGAAAGGTAGTTTTCCAACACTGGGCGGTTGCAGCCACCACACTTGGGTGAGAACATGGCTAAGAAATCCTTCCGGCAGTACGGCTTCTTGTCCTTCTCGTGAAAGCCTGGAGGGGCAAAATCAAGGTGCAGGGTGATACCTTCCGCCAAGTGGGAGGCTGAGAAGAAGCCAATGATTTCGGCTTTCCTGAACCCAGTGTCCTCATATTCAAAGCGGGGCCAATAATAGATACTGACCTCAATGGCTCATTATAAGAATACAGGAGATAATGGGGGACGAGTGCGTTAGTGCTGTGCCTGGCTTATCCCTAGTAGTTAGTATTAGAGTCTATTCCTCCTCTGTGCCTTTACTACCCAGGACTTGGCATGGCCCATCTCACCTTATGATTCAGCAATCAGCTCAGATACCACCTTATCATAGAGGCCTCTCATCAGCCCATATCCATCACTTCATTTTTTTTAATTTTTAAAATTTTTATGTTAAATGTTTATTCATTTTTTGAGAAAGAGACAGAGCATGAGTGGGGGAGGGGCAGAGAGACAGGGAGACCTAGAATCTGAAGCAGGTTCCAGGCTCTGAGCTGTCAGCACAGAGCCCAATGTGGGGCTCGAACCCACCAACTGGGAGATCATGACCTGAGCTGAAGGCAGAAGCTTAACTGACTGAGCCACCCAGGCACCCTCACTTCATCTTTTTTAAAAATCATCTTTCTAGTATTTAGCACGATCTGCAACTATCTTTGTGGTCTGTCCTCCATTGTTGGAGCATTAGCTCTGAAATGAGATATCCCTGGTCTTGTCCCATTAAGTCCCTCTAGTACCTAAAACAGCCCCTGAAGAAAAGTGCCTAATATTTAAAAAGAAGGTAATACGAAATAATAACTTCCAAGTGGATGTAAGGTTCTAGATGTAATAATTCCAACCATATAAAGACTTAAGCAAAAATGAGTGGGTTCCTCTTTAAACCAGGAATGAGAAAACTGTGGTAAAAATGGCTCAAATATCAAAAGCAAGTTAAACATCAATAAATTTAGCTCCATTAAAAATAACATATCAATGACTTGTGCATGACCAAAAGTACCATAAGCAAAGCCAACACAGGATAAACTGAAGAAAATATCTGCCAAATATATCTCAAAAGAATAGGGGGAGGGTGGACAAAAGCAAATAAGTTAAACAACATTGTGAGGAAGCAGCCAGTCAAATCAAGAACATTTAATAAGACATAGGTTCCAGTTTCTTAAGAAACCAATGGTATTTAAAAAAGGGAAGAGAAGATCATTACAGGATTTTTATTCTGAGAGATAAAACCATCAAGTGCAATGCATACACTTTCCTTGGACCCAACTGATTCAAATAAACAAAGTAAATGACGTGTTTTAGAAATCTAACATAAAAGATCTGTACGCTGAAAACTATAGAAACCTTATGAAAGAAATTGAATAAGGCACAAAGAAATGGAAAAACATACCATGCTCATGGATTGGAAGAACAAATATTGATAAAATGTCTATACTACCCAAGGCAATCTACACGTTCAATGCAATCCCTATCAAAATAACACCAGCATTCTTCACAGAGCTAGAACAAACTATTCTAAAATGTGTAGGTAACCAAAAAGACCCCAAATAGCCAAAGTAATGTTGAAAAAGAAAACCAAAGCTAGAGGCATCACAATTCTGGACTTTAAGCTGTATTACAAAGCTGTAATCTTCAAGACAGTAAGATACTGGTACTTTTAAAAAAGACTCATAGATTAATGGAACAGAAATGGACCCACAAATGTATGGCCAACTCATCTTTGACAAAGTAGGAAAGGGTATCCAACAGAAAAAAGACAGTCTCTTCAGCCAATGGTGCTGGGAAATCTGGAACAGCAACATGCAGAAGAATGAAACTGGACCACTTTCTTACCCCATACACAAAAATAAACTCAAAATGGATGAAAGACCTAAATGTGAGAAAGGAAACCATCAAAATCCTAGGGGAGAAAATGGGCAGCAACCTCTTAGACCACAGTCACAGCAACTTCTTATGAGACAAGTAACTAGAGGCAAGAGAAAGAAAAGCAAAAATGAACTGTTGGGATTTCAAGATAAAATCTTCTGCACAGCAAAGGAAACAATCAACAAAACTGAAAGGCAGCGGATGGAATGAGAGAAGATATTTGGAAATAACATGTTGGATAAAGGGTTAATATCCAGAATCTATAAAGAACTTACCAAACTCAACACCTGAAAAACACATAATCCAGTGAAGAAATGGGCAGAAGACATGAATAGATACTTTTCCAAAGAAGACATCAAATGGCTAACAAACACATGAAAAGATGCTCAACATTGCTCACCATCAGGGAAATACAAATCAAAACCATAAGGGACTATTACCTCACACCTGTCAGAATGGCTAAAATTAAAAACACAAGAACAACAGATGTTGGCACGGATGTGGAGAAAGGGGAACCCTCTTGCAGTATTGGTGGAAATGCAAACTGGTACAGCCACTCTGGAAAATAGTGTGGAGATTCCTCAAAATATTAAAAACAGAACTATCCTACGACCCAGCACTACTGGATATTTATCCAAAGGACAAAAAATGCTGATTCAAGAGGGCACATGCACCCCCATGTTTATAGCAGCGCTATCAACAACAGCTGGATTATGGAAAGAGCCCAAATGCCCATCAACTGAGGAATGGATAAAGATGTGTTATATATATGTATGTGTGTGTGTGTGTGTGTGTATATATATATATATATATATATATATATATATATATATCTCCACAATGGAATACTACTCAGCGATCAAAAAGAATGAAATCTTGCCATCTGCAACAACATGGACAGAACTGGAGCATATTATGCTAAGTGAAATCCGTCAGTCAGAGAAAGACAAATATATAATTTCTCTCATATGTGGAATTTAAGGAACAAAACAGATGATCATAGGGGAAGGGAAGGAAAAATAAGACAAAAACAGAGGGAGAGGCCAACCATAAGAAACTCTTAAGTACAGAGAACAAACTGAGGGTTGCTGGAGGGGAGGTGGATGGCGGGGGAGGGGACTGGGCTGAATGGGTGATGGGCATTAAGGAGGGCACTTGTTAGGATGAGCACTGGGTGTTATATATAAGTGATGATTAATCACTAGGCTCTATTCCTGAAGCCAATTCTACACTGTATATTAACTAACTTGCATTTAAATAAATTAATTTAAAAAAAGAAACCTGAGAAATTTAGATATGGGTTTTAAATGATAATGAGGAATTAATAACTTCATCAAGTGTGAAAGTAGTTATGTTAAAAAAAAAAAAGTCCTTCTGTCCTTCTCAGATGCATGCTTAAGTATTTAATGGTGAGGTAACAAGATTTCTACAATTTGCTTTTAAATATTCCAGCAAGAAAATGGGGTAGATAGGCGGGTAGAGGGTAGAGGATTTTAGTTCAGTGAAACACGGACACTTGGTGAAGCCAGGCAGCAAGCAATTTCCATAACAAAAAAATTTAATCAATTTGTTGAAATGTAAGAGTTTTCTCTTTAATACTGGACATTTTCACTGTTGGGCTCATGCTAGAAAACCCTGGGCTTGAGTCTTATACATCCTACGTCTGGGTAAAGAAGGATGAGAAACCCAAAGTGATTAATTTTTTTAAACCCCTTAAAATAAGTCCTCCTCACAAAGAGACAAATAGCACAAGAAGAAATACTTTTAGTAGTAATATATTCAACATTAGTAAGCCATGAAATTCAGAAGAAAAAAGTAAAGTTCTAATTTTTTCTAATTAGTAGTTTAGTTTCTAATTTTAGCTAAGTAGTAAAAACAGTGTTAAGTAAGTCTACCCAATACTGGAAAATACATGGAGTGAGTCACATATTTATATATTCCTGGTGAGAAAGTTAAATGTTAGTATTCTTTTGGGTAAATATTTGGTAATGCGTATCAAGAATTTAAAAAAAAGATATAGATATCTTTCTCCTGGGAATTAATCCATACAAATATTCAAAAGAAGAAAATGTTATGTTTAAAGAAATTCATAGCAGCCTTACTAATACACAAGAGGTAATCTACTATTATGAACATAGTTGTTTACAATATTTGGTACTACAAATAAAGCTTCAATAAACATCTTTAAGCACATAATCTTTTATAATTTGTTTACATAAAGCCCGAATGGAATAATTGATATTATTAAAATTTATTATTATAAAAGTATGAAACCTTTTATACTTTTGTGAGGAAACGCTTAAGTGAAAAAGAAGGAATTTTAGGTACACAACTTATGTATGCATAAATATTAACAAATGAAGAAAAATATTAGTTTTTATGCTGCATGAGGTTAACAAGGTAATCGGTTATAAGTGAAGATTTCTGCACTGTCTTTTTATGTCTTTACATTAAAAAAAGAAAAATATAACAAACTAATTCATCGTCAAGCACCTATTTAAGTAATATGTTCCCTCTGCTTGGAAAATCACCTCCCCAAGATTCCCAGAGGGTTTGGGCCTTCACTTAACTGAGGGGGGGACCTGCTTAAAAGAGCAGCTGACCCAAGTACCCTATCTCAAACAGCACCCTATCACTCTCTGTCCTAACGTGTAAAGTTATAAGTGACGTATAAGTAGAGTTAGTTAGTTAATTAGTTGGCTAGTTTGATTATTGTCTGTCTCTCTCGCTAGAGCACCTGCGCCGTGAGGGCAGGAACCGTGTTTTTTGTCACTGTATCCCTAGGACCTAGAACAGTGCCTGACACACACAGGGCAGTGGCTTAATAAATGTTTATTGAATGAGCAGACGTGTGAACGATATTACACTATTGACACCCTCAGCTCCAGAATATGTGTCATTTAGAGCCTCTCCAGGACTAACTAGATTATGTATAAATAGGTGGACTTTTCTGAAAGGAGCTCTCCTTACCATTTATCAGGAGAGTCTGCCTAAAACGAAGGTGACTGTTGGCAACCCTGTTTATGCAGCACCTGGTTTGTCCTGGTTCCAACCGAAGGCTCTGCCTACGGTACTAATTGAAATTAAAGTCTTCGCAGCAACCCTCCCATCTTACAAGTGAGAAAAGGGAAGCTCAGAGAAATTACATACAACGAACGAGCCAGTAGAGGACCTAAGGTGCAAATCTAGGCCTAACTTCAAAGCCTAACTTCAGTGTCGCACCCCTAGCTGCACCCTAGTCTTGACCTCTGTGTGGGGACGGATAGTATCAGCTGAGCCCAAATATCATAACCCAATAGCTTTGTAAATATGAGGGTTCTACCTGTACTTCCGCCAAAAGAACAGGTGAGCAAAGTACGCAAGGGCATTGAAAAGTGGCCCACCCATGAAACACGGTTGCTAGGAACCCATTTTGATTACTAGCAGCCAGATCCAAAAAGGCAGTAGGAGGAGCCAGGGGTTGGGACCCAAATCATGCAACTTCAGTCTTCCTGTTATCTCTGGTCACTTTTTGATATCCCTTGCTTTGTTCAGCTATGCTATCTTTGAAGTACGGACAATTGAATGGACTTCTGAGGCCTACAGATCTAAAAATCTAAACTAATAATTTTATAAGCTTTTCTATGTTCTTCTAAGGCCCTGAGACAGAGAGGAGCTTACTCCCCCCCACCCCCCACTTTGTCAAAGAATGTCTAGGTCTGATCAAGGACAATAGCATGCAGGAAGGCCTACCATTTAAGGAAAACAAACCAGCACCCGCAATCCTTGCTTTTGTGTGGCATGGTATTTGTCAAACTTCAGCATGCATCCAACACCTGGAGAGCTTGTCAATATGCAGATTTGCTTGGCCCTACCCCCCCCCCCCCCCCCCGCCAAAGTTTCTGGTTCAGCAGATCTGGGGTGGGGGCCCAAGAATTTGCAGTGATGCTCCATAAAGCAAGTGACATAAAACTGAACTTGCCTGTAAATGGGTGTTACTTGAGAAAATCGTTAAGACATGCCAACTGACCTAGGAATGACCCTCATCTAGGCATTTGCAGGGTAGCTGGTCTCTAGAATGACACAGCAGGGAAGGAACTGCCTCTGGTGAGTCTCAGGAGAGGAATCAAAAGCAATCAGCCAAAGTTGCTGTGATGCCCCCGCATTTAGTGATCCAATAAACTGAGAAAGTTTCAGCAGTCACTTTCCTGGAGGCTCTCTCTGGGGCCAATTACCTCTGGAGGACGGATGAGAAACACTAACAATTAAAAGTGTCACAGAGAGAGAGAGAGGTGTCTATACTCTGGTGAGGCTCTTAACCACAGGGGAAATTAGGGAGCACCTGCATGGCCTGGATAATGAACAATTTAAAAAGAAAGACACAGGCACTGAGGACCTGGTCCCCACGGGAGGATGCTAAGGCCTGATAGCTTAGAAAGTTGAGCCTTAAAGAGGAACTTTCTGAACTGAAACAAAAATGCAGATGAATTTAATTTCCCGGAAGGCTCGGTGGTTAAGCTGTCATTATAGAAACTCTGTATGACTATGTGACTCGAGGTGAGGCGGATGCCACCTAATTAACGGACCAACCATATGGCAGGAGACCCATTTGCAGAAAGCAAAAGATAAAAACAAAAATATAAGCTAGGAGGAGCATCTGATTAATAAATGGCCTTCTTTTGTCAGGTGTATCAATAAATGTTTTAAGTGTGGTCTGGTGAGTATGTAAGGTCATAAATGGCCCAATCCACCTCGTCTGTTAAGAGGGGGCGGGAGTCAAGAACAGTGATAATTAGCTACCCTCATGGTGCTTTCTGGTCATCCTATGGATAGGATAATTTTCTCTTGGATCTAACTTCTGTCTCTTCTTGAAATATGCCTGTGTTCTATTGTTCTGCTCTCAGGCAACCTCCATATCATAATCTTAAGGTTTTTTTTTAATGTTTATATGTATTTTTGAGACAGAGGGAGATAGAGCATGAGCAGGGGAGGGGCAGAGAGAGAGAGAGAGAGGGAGACACAGAATCCAAAGCAGGCTCCAGGCTCCAAGCTGTCAGCACGGAGCCCAATGTGGGGTTCAAATCCACAAACTGTGGGATCATGACCTGAGCCAAAGTCAGATGCTCAACCGACTGAGCCACCCAGGCGTCCCATCCATATCATAATCATCCATGGGCAGCACTCACTTGCTAACTGTTCTACTCAACTAACTCTAACACCTCTATGGCTACCAGTACAATACAAATTTACCACGACACACTTTCATATGATTCAGATTAAATCTCAATAAAAAAAAAAATCCTGCATAACTAAAGTGCAATCTGGAAACGAAATACCTAATGATTTGTGAAGAGCATTGAACAAGCTTCAGTGAACAAGCAAATTACTACAAAGCACTTTGCTAGTGCATTATGTCAGTGCTACTGTATCTGGGTCTATTGTCAAATAAAGTGAACCTTGTGAGTGCCAAGAAAGTGAAGATATCCAACAGCAGAAGAAGAATCGAGTCTACGTCAAGCGGCAGTTGTGATGATGTAGAAAAAGCATGGAACCTGCAGAAATGGGACCTGAGTTTCAATTCCATCTCTCTGACTCTAGCTGTATAACTTTAAGAAAATTACTTTCCCTCCCGGGGCTCAGTGTTTCCATTTATAATTAGATTACGTGTAGGATAAAAATATTCTTACAAGACTGCAGTGGGGGTTAAATGATTCACAGTTAGGAATATACATAATAACATGCCTGACATTTACGTGAGTCTCTATGTCAGTGAAGGGCAGGATACATGGGACTATTTTCATTCTCTCTTGAAATACCACCAACATGATAAAGAATGATTTACATTAGAAACACCCATAAGGAATAAGAGAAAAGGAGAGGAGATGCCACAGAGGAGATATCAATACAATTTTGCAAAACTTTAAGTAGGTATAAGAGTGGCAACTAGCTTGGCAGGAAACAAGAAAATGAAGCCTGCGGTTCTGCAAAGGGGAGGTACCAAGGCAATGCAAGCTGGGGTTCCACAGCATCAGAGGGGCTCAGAAAGCGAATATACAAGATAGTTTTCAAGTCTGGAAACAAGATTGGCTGGAAGTCTGAAGAGCTGTTAGATCAGATCCCCCACCCTGCCACAAAATGCAGTGATTAATTCTGGAAATATCAAACCAGAGTGTGTCAAGCCCTAAAAGACCTAAAATAATAATATTCAGGGGTTTCCCAGCAAAATGCCTACAGCATGCTACCTGAGTATCACACAGCTGAGTCCACCAGTCAACAAGTTCTGCTTGTACCACAGAGCTCCCAATTAACCTTTTAGTGTCTCATTCTTAAACAGGAAATGGACAACCAAAGATCAGCAGCATTTGACAAAGACCGGTGTAACAAGATGTAAGGCACAAGCGATGTAATAGATGTCAAATTTCTTTTTCTTTTTAACAGACAGAGCACAAGTGGGGGAGGGGCAGAGAGAGAGAGACAAACACACAGACAGACAGAATCTGAAGCAGGCTCCAGGCTCTGAGCCTTCAGTACAGAGCCCGACCCTGGCTCGAACCCACAAACTGTGAGATTACGACCTGAGCCAAAGTCGGATGCTTAACTGACTGAGCCACCCAGGCGCCCCAGTAATAGATGTCAGATTTCAAAGTGACATTTAGGACATCCCTCAAAGTAGAGAGCCATGGGCTGTTTACACAATTCTTGAACTCCTCACTCACACTAAGGATCTAAAACAGGTCAAGAGAAAGGAAAACTGAGAGGGGGACTTCTTTGGAAAAAAACTGCTATGGGTGCTTCATCGCCACCACCACCAAGAGGGATGAGGTATGCTTCCAGGTAACCTCAAGTCAAGAGAGAGACTTCAATAGGGCCACTCAGAGAGCTGGATATGTGTCCCCAGCCATCAATGGGATACAGTTGACAGTATTTAACTCACCCCTGGGAAATGTCCACAAGTGAATCTGGCTGAATACAGAGACACAGCTGATAACTAACTGCAAACCCACTGACTGTAAGAAAAACATGCCCGTCCCCCATGGTCTGTATACGAAAGTGTGAGTGACAGAGACACGTGCAACCACTGTGATCACTTCTAAGAGATCACCAGGAGGGAACAATGAAAACCCTACAAAAATAATCTGTGCGGAATGAGTCCTTCAAGAAATGTACCAAGCAGAAAACAGCTAGCTAAGATAAGCGAAGGGTAATCAAGAGTTTGAAATTGAACCTGTACTGAATCCACAAGAGCATCCAAGGGAAAAAAAGAAAAAAGAAAAAAAAAGAAAGTTAGTTAAACATATGCCAGATCCAGAGAGCATGATGCAAATTTATGGCAGTACTAGGAAAGTTAGTACTTTCCTCCAGGCTTATCTTCCTCCTCCACTGTTTAAACCATGGAGGGGTCAGATATCAGCAACAGGGGTGAGGGGGTGGATGCTAAAGGTAGGAAAGGACAGAGGAAGGGCTAGAACCCCCTTCCCTGGTCTCCCACAGCTTAAAGAGCCAACCAGGGACAGTAGCGGTCACTTAAAGTTGGATGCTTTAGCTATTACACAGATGGAATTACCCGAGGACTTAGTTGTATGTTTTACGGGGTTTTTTTTTTTCTAATTTTTTAAAAGTTTGTTTATTTTTGAGAGAGAGAGAGAGAGAGAGAGCATGCAAGTGGGAAAGGAGCAGAGAGGGGGACAGAGGATCCCAAAGCAGGCTCTGTGCTAACAGCAGAGAGCCCGACATGGGGCTCAAACCTAAGAACCATGAACTTATGACCTGAGCCAAAGTCCCACACTTGACTGACCGAGCCACCCAGGCACCCCAGGTGTTTTGTGTTTTAAACTGATTTTCTATTTATAACTGTTTATTAAGGGAGTGCCTGGGTGGCTTAGTAGGTTAAGCCTCCAATTCTTGCTTTGGATTCACAGTTCAGGAGTTTGAGCCCCACATTGGGCTCCACTCTAACAGTGCGGAGCTGCTTAGGATTCTCTCCCTCCCCTGTTTATGCACACATGTGCTCTCTAAATAAATAAACAAATAAATAAATAAATAAATAAATAAATAAATAAATAAATAAATGTGATTTTTCTGATGTTTACCTATTTTCGAAAGAGAGAGAGAATGGCTGGGGAAGGGGCAGAGAGAGAGGGAGACAGAGGATCCAAAGCAAGCTTTGCGCTGACAACAGAGAGCCCGATGTGGGGCTCAAACTCACGAACTGTGAGACCATGACCTGAGCCGAAGTTGGATGCTTAACCGACTGAGCCACCAAGGTGCCCCAATAAATAAACTTAAAAAAAAAAATAACTGTTCATTAAGAGTCACTGGAAATGACATGGGACTGCCCAAATTTTTATTTAGGAGACAGTTGAATTGTTTTCCTACTGAGTTAATCCTAAAAAGACAGGAAAAAAAAAAACACAAACAAAAGAAAGAAGCCTTCTGATTCCATGTGTGAGTCATACTAGTTCAAAACAAACATAAAAAGAAGAAGTCAGGGGAAAAAAATCAAGATAATTCAGAAGAAAGGAGAAAAAGAAAACTTGCAAAGAGAGAAAAACAGATCACACAGTGAGTATCAGGAATAAGAACAGAAGCTTAATAAAGACATCTCAACCATGGAAGCTGGAAGACAGGGAAGCCGTGTGTTGAGAATTCGAGGGGGAAATCCTTTCACCTAGAATTCTATGTCCAGGCAACTCAAGGTAGACCACAGAATAACAGTATTTTCAGATATTCAAGGTCTCAAGACTTTTACTTCTTACTCCTCTTTTCCTAGGAGCTGTTCCACCAACGTAAAGGCAGTAAAAGACCGGGGATCCAGGAAACAGAGGATCCAACAAAAAAGGTAGTAAAGGAGTAAAAGAAATTCCCAGGATAATGACCCAGAATAAGTGCTTCACAGCAGGCCTGAGGAGGAAGCATTTCAGGCTGCGGTGGGAGGGCAGACGTCCCCAAAGCAAAATGAGTGGAACTGACTGACTACCAGATGTGGCTGACCATTTTGAGAATGATTCCACAACTCTGGCAGATAAATTAGAGCTAGGTACAATGAAAATTGAGCCAGTGAAAAAGAAATCTAAATATTAACTTCAGGGAGAAAATTAATTTATATGAAAAGGATACCGTGATAGTAAAACTAATTTTTACTGTGTCTCCAAGTGCTGGGCACTGTTCTAAACACAAAACTGCCATTGCACCTCAAAGTCCTCATAATTACCCTGTGAGGTAATTAGTACTGGGCCCATGATGAAGAAAACGAGATACAGAGTGTTAAATGACTTGAATGATATCATATAGCTAATAAATACCGCAGCCCAGATTCGAACTTGGGCAGTCTGACACTAAAATCTGTGCTCTGCTCCATGGCACCTGGGTGGCTCAGTGGGTTAAGCAGCTGACTTCAGCTCAGGGCATGATCTCAGTTTGTGAGTTCGAGCCCCACAACGAGCTCCACACCGACAGCTCAGAGCCTGGAGCCTTTTTCGGATTCTGTGTCTCCTCTCTCCGCCCCTCCTCTGTGCCTGCGAGCGCTCTCTCTCTCTCTCAAAAATAAACATTATAATATAAAAACAACAGTTTTAAAATCTGTGCTCTGCTCTAACCACAGTTTGCTACAAGGCTTAACAATGAACAATATTTCCATGGTTGTCAATGTGTGCACACTGAATACTGGTCTGACCTGTAATTATGACCTGATTTTACATTGAGAGAATGGGGGGTGGGGGGGTGGGGAGAGTGTGTTGAGGGTAAGTGGGATAGTAAATTCTCATCCTCCCCTGTAGAAACTTAATATGTAATGGTTAAAATTAAGGAAAAAAAAATCAATGTATGGTAATATAAGTATATTCCTTAAAATACACAAGTACATAACAGAAGAAAAAAGCTGAAAACATTTGGAGACGATAACTGGATCTGGGGGTGGAGAAAGGAAAAGCAAGGGATTGATCTTTTTCAGTATTACCCTTAATGTAATATTTGAGCTTTTTTTTTTTTTTTCGAGGGGGGTGTGGGGCGCAGGTGAGCAAGGGGCAGAGAAAATCCCAGGATGGGCAGAGGCAGGGGGTGGAGAGAGAGCTAGAGAGAAAGAGAGAGAGAGAAGCGGGGCTCACCCAAAGGGGCGCTCGAGCTCACCTGATGTGTGGGACTGGAACTCACCAACCATGAGACCATGACCTAAGCTGAAGTCAGATACTTAACTAAGCCACGCAGGCGCTCCGATATTTGAGGTTTTGCATTAGTATTTCTTTGATTTAAAAAAACAGTTTAGTGGCGCCTGGGTGGCTCAGTCTGTTAAGCGCCCCACTTCAGCTCCTGTCAGGATCTCAGGCTGAGTTCGAGCCCCGCCTGGGGCTCTGTGCTGACAGCTCGGAACCTGGAGCCTGCTTCCGATTCAGTGTCTCTCTCTCTCTCTGCCCCTCCCCCGCTCACACTCTGTGTCTCTCTCCAAAATAAACAAACATTAGAAAAAATTTTTTAAACCAATTCGAACAAAATTTTTAAATGCTGGGGAAAGGCGGGGAAGGACGGCATAGAGTACTGAAACGGGCGCTTGCTGCCAGCGGCCGGAACCACGACGACCACAACCGACCAAGGAAGAGCGATACCTTCCGCCCCGAACACCTCTCCGCAGTGCGAGCAGAAGAAATGCTCCGGATGCCAGGTCTGGTTCATTGCCGTCAGCACTTTCTGGAAAAGGAACACACAGAGACGTCAGAGGGCTGCAGTTCTATCACCCACGAGCCCCGGCAGGAGAAGGAGGATGACTCACGTCCAGGATGGGAGCAGCGCAGTAAGCACAGCGCGGGGAGAAAAGGTGGTGGTAGTCCTTGGGGCAGTAGGCCAAGCCACTGCGCTCGAAGAAGGGGCTGCAGCCAATCTCCTCTTTGCAGTGAGCGCAGACGAAGTGCTCCGGGTGCCACGCTTGCCCCAGAGCGTGGATCGCCTGGGGAGGAAATGAAGTTGGGCCACCGTGAGACTGCAGCCGGGTGCCCTAGGGCCTACAGGTTGCACAGCTCTGAACAGCACTTGTCGCACGGTATTTCCTGTAAACGGCGCCCCCCTGGGGTTACGCAACACGGAGGCCTAGACCCAGGTCCCACCTACGGGGTCTGTTGCCCCTGCATTATGGAGAGCCAGAGGGGTGTCCAGTTTCCTGACCAATCTTGCTGATAAAAGTCTGTTAGCTGTTGGTTGCCGCTACACAGCTCCGGAGGGTGGGGGAAGCAAAATCGAGCACAGCAGTGACAGACAGGGATGACTACCGTGGCCTGGAAGGGATCCCTGGAAGAGGAAAAGGCCAGATGAGGGTTTTTGTTCCTCTGATCTGAACACCTCATCTCACGCCCCACACCAAAGCCCTTTGCTGTGGGTTTTGGTGAAGGATGACACAGCAGGAGGCTGCGGCCACGATTTGGAGCTGAGTCAGCAGAAATCATAATCAATCAACTTGAGCGGGAAGTTGGCACAGAGGGAGCAGGGGGAGACTCCCTCCCAGGACAGGCAGGACAGAAAAGTGGTTCAGAGTCACACGCGGCAGTGAGGCTCTCCTGGGCTTCAAATCTTACCTCCTCCTCTTTCTAGACCTTGGACATACATGCCAGTTAACATCCCAGAGCCCTTGTTTCCCTCGTCTTTCCAAAGGAACAATAATAGAGTGTCCCTTGAAGGGCTGATGTGACCGGTAAATGAGGAAATACTTGCAAAGTGCTTAACTCAGTGTCTGGAGCACTGTAAGGGATGGGTAGTTATTAACTATTACTAAGATGTCGTAGAATAGAAGGCCATAGAGCAATCTTTGGTGAGGCAGACACAGACATACACACAGACAGATGGCTGTAGGACCAACGTCTTGGCCCATCCCACCTTGCCAGCAATCGGCTTCTGACAGGAAGCACAGTGGCCCTTGGGCACTGTGGCAATTCCAAGGTCCTGCAGGTCCTGCTCCAACCCCCCCAGCATTGAGTCCAGGGAGGCTTTCTGATCCTGCTTGTTTGCTAAGTGCTTCTTGCTGGCATCTGCTTTCGCTGCAACCTGGCACCCGGGAGAGAACCACGAAAACAATCAGTGTCATGTACATTTCCCTTCCTTGGCATCTTCTTCATGACCTGTAAGCTCACCTCTACCGACGGATCCTTTCTTCTGTACCTAACCTCCCTCCAAGGCACTGGAAGAGTCAACATTGTAACACCAATAAAAATGCTTTCATCTCCCTTTTATCCTAAACTCCTCAGGCCAGATGAAATAGGAGTAATCATCCTTCATTTGTAAATCTTTTCTGACCGTGGGAAATCAAGTGTACAAAGATGACACTTTTCCTCACTCCTACAATGACCATAGGTCAACAATTAATCATATCTTCTTTTTACCCATTTATTCTGCAATGTTTTTTGAGCACCTAGTTTGTGCTGGTCACAGCCCCAGGCTCTTGGCATAGAGCAATGTCCAAGGTGACCTAGATTCTGCCCACGTGGAGTTTATATTCTCTAGGTGATAGACGATAAACAATGAAATAAGTATATGATGTAACATCAGGTAGGGATAAGACATAAGTTCTACACCGACACAAGAGTAACAGAGGGTGGGATGGTGAGAGAGAATTGATTTAGATGAAGGTGATCAGAGAAGACTGTCTAAGGAAGGTGACATTTGCACAGATATTTCATGATGTACGGAAGGGCCCAGAAATATTGCTATTCATGGGAAACGCATTCCAAAAGGAAGGAAGGCCCAGAGGAGGAGAAAAGTTAGGGGAAAAGTTGGAAGGTCAGGGGAGCTGGAGTAGAGGGAGTAAGAGTAAGTGTGGCAGCAGAAGACGATGGACAGAGAGGCAAAGATCATGTTGGGCCCTCATGGTAAACTCAGGTTTTATCCCAAGGGTTATGGAGCCTCTGGAGGAGTTCAAGCATGAGAGTGAAAGAATCTGATCTACAGGATCCCCATGGTAGCTGAGTGAGGGATTAAGTGTAGACAAGCAAGAGTGGAAAGGCACCAGCTAGGAAGGAGATTATTGTTAACAGTTCAAACCAGAAAGAATGACTTGGTCCCGTGTTAGGGGAGAAGGTGGTGAGAAGCTGTCATATGAGACTTGCTGATGGATTGGATTTATTTAAGCAAAACCCCAAGGTAGTTATTATAATCCATTCAAAGGAAAAGCCTCAAATTACAAAAAAGATGCCCAGCTCGTCCTTCATCACTCCGTGTCCTGATTCTGTCTCTCTCTACTCCTTTCTGACCGAGCTACTACTACCATCTACCTAATACTTCCTGATCAGGAAACAGGTGCTCTCCCTACGGCCTCCATGGCATCAGATTTGCATGCACTAGACAGACCTTCAAAGCCTCCCATCCGCTGCCCTCACTTTACCTTTCCAATCTCATCTTTCATTAGTCACTAAAAGCCTCCATTGTCTAAGGCCAGCCAGGCTCCCTGCAGTCTCCTGAATATATACGATCTGTTACTGTCTGCCTTCGTATCCTATTTTTACTGCCAGAAATAACTTCACATTATCTCACTAATCCAAAATGCTCATTTCCCTTCAAGAAACTTATCATCTGACAGATTTCCTCCCTCCTCTATTATAGAATGTTACTTAATGTTGAAGAGATTAGTGTTCAAAAGGTTAACATCTAGAAGGCCCAAAAGGGCCATCCCTATTAAGTAGGTAAAAAAAAACACAATTGTATATGTATATACATATCCATGCATATATATCTATCCACACCCACGTCTACTTGCTTATATATTCCAGAACACTTCCGAATGAGTATGTAAGAAACAAGCAGAACTGGATGGCTGGGGACATGGCTGAGAGGGAAATAGCTCACTGCAAACTTTTCCACCTTTGATTTTTGTACAACATGAATGTATGGCCCATTCAAGAAATGAGCAGACATCTTTTATTTTTTTTATTTTTTTAATATTAAATTTATTGTCAAATTGGTTTCCATACAACACCCAGTTGAGCAGATATTTTTTAAACGTAAATAAACCATGACACATGCTAAATCAATTAGAAAACACAACATAATTAAAACTCCCAGTGTAGATTTTTTTTTTTGTCCTAGTACTTACAGCAGTACAATGCACTGAGGAATGTACCCAGTTTTGAATGTACCCAGGCATGGAAGAAAATTTGTTTCTGATGTTCATTCATCTGTTCCTGTAATGTGTCAGGAACTGTGTGGGCATTGGGAGTCCAAAGGTGAGCCACAAAGATAAGGTTCCTGACCTCCCCAGTCACACACCTTTTTATATACTGCCTTGTCTTAGTCACTTCATGTGGGCATATCAAAGCTTCCAACCAATTTAGAGTGGCTGGATTCTCTACCTTAAGAAT
Source organism: Panthera tigris (assembly GCF_018350195.1). Classification (NCBI taxonomy): domain Eukaryota; kingdom Metazoa; phylum Chordata; class Mammalia; order Carnivora; family Felidae; genus Panthera; species Panthera tigris. The sequence continues at coordinate 102,508,093 of NC_056669.1, forward strand.
TCTAGATGAGGAGTGTCTGGATGGCTCAGTTGGTTAAGCGTCCAACTCCTTGATTTTGGCTCAGGTCATGATCTCTCGGTTCAGGAGTTCGAGGTCCATGTTGGGCTCTGTGCTGACAGCATGGAGCCTTCTTGGGATTCTGTCTCCTCTCTCTCTGCCCCTCCCTCCCGCTCATGCTCGCTCACTCTCTCTCTCTTTCAAAAATAAATAAGAATAAAAAGAAAGAAAGAATTCTAGATATTTCCTTTAATAAATTCTTAATTTTTTTTTAATGTTTATTTACTTTCGAGAAAGAGAGACAGAGTATGAACAGGGGAGGGGCAGAGAGAGAGAGGGAGACAGAATCCGAAGCAGGCTCTGGGCTCTGAGCTGTCAGCACAGAGCCCGACTGCAGGCCTCAGACTCACAAACTGCAAGATCATGACCTGAGCTGAAGTCTGACACTTAACCAACTGAGCCACCCGGGTGCCCCTTCCCTTAGTAAATTCTTAAAGTCCACTTCTCTGATTTCCATCCCCTGCCAGGCCACATGAGCTCACCACTCACTCTCTACAGGCCAGAAGGAGGTGGCAGATTTTATCAGAGTATGGGGCTCAGGACTCCTCCTCCTCCCTACTTTCAAAGCCACACTCTGATCTCCGTGGCTCTGCCGCAGCTTGCCATCCGCGGTCCCACTCAGGCGGGTCTCTGAAGGTCCTGTCACATTCCATCCAGCCTCAGATGCCTGCGCCCTCATAGGCTCATGCCCAACTGGAAGGGCCTCCTCTCTCATCTGTGTCCAAACTGTTTCCATTCTTCAGAGTCCATCCCACACCCCATCCCCACCTCTGATAAAATCTCCTTGACCTCTCTACCTTCCTAACGTTTGTTGTGTATATTTTGATAACCCATCTGTGTTTTATTCTATAAATGTTGCACAGGCTTATGCTTCCCTTTACCAAGCACATTCCACACTCCTTGAGATCAGAGCCCGTATCATATTATCTTTTGTGCCCAGATAATACATCCCACAAAGTTAAATTCACGGTTGAATTAAATTTAGTCTGGGAAAATGAATGACAGCTGAGAGTTCCGAAGGGGGATGCAGAGCTGAGGTCCACAGAGATGCACCCAGGAACTATGCTCACCTGGGTCTGCATGTCACACAGATGGGCCATAAGCTCATCCAGCTGGGCAGCTGCTGAGGTTTTAGGAGGCAGCTGGGCTTTGTTTGGCTCTTGGACCTCACTGTAGGGAGAGAAAAAAAAAAAAAAAAACAAAAACAAATCCTAACACATCAACACTCAGATAAATGTTAAGCCACACATAAAATACCAGAAAATGCAATTTTAATTACTAACCCCTTCAGTGTGAGTAAAACTATAGAGAGTATTTAAAAAGTAGGTAGTGGGCTAAAAATCTCAACATGGTCTCCCTGCATTTTTGTCTCCGTGTCCTCCTCTGGTCATCTCAAAAGCTGACCATTGTTCTCAAGTCCATGAAGAGATGCTCTGGACATGTAGCTGGCAGGACGTTTTCCCCCAACAGTCAGGTGCAAAGCAGCTTCTAAAAATGGCTTGAAGATAATGGCCCAATATATATTTTTTATTATCATAGCATTCTTTTTTAAATTATAAATTATTACACCTTCTCTCACTTACTGTCAGGCGAAAGACAAACACTAAATAAGAATAAAGAGCAAGCATCAGCAAACTAAGGTCCAAGGGCCAAATTTGGCCATGACTGTTCATTTGCACACTGTTGACTGCTGCTTTCTTACACAGTTGGATAGTTCCAACAGAGACCTTGTGGTCCACAAAGCCTAAAATATTTACTGTCTGCCTTTTACAGAAAAAAGATCACTGATCGAGTTTAGACAATGTACATAATATTGGTTTCACATCCATATAATTGGGAGTAAATTATTGATGAATACAATTTGGACCCACGAAACTGAATACAGTCTATTCAAATACTTGCCGAGTTGTTAGTAAAATTAACTGTGTACAAGAACACAGAATAAGGTTCAATAAATTCTAAGAAGTAAATAATACAGACCATATTCTTCTATTGCTTTAATAAAAGTACAGATTAATCATAAGAAATCTACCCACCTAAGAAAAAAATAAAACACTTCCAACAATTCTTGTGATGAAGAAAGAAAATAAACTGAATTTTCAACCTATCTAGAAATCGCAACGGAAGCACGTACACACACACACAAACACCCTTCAGAGTCAAAAGCGATATGTTATTAAAAGGAAAAAATATAGGGGCACCTGGGTGCCTCGGTTGGCTGAGCTTCCAACTTTTGATTTCCGTTCAGGTCACGATCCCAGGGTTGTGGGATTGCACCCCATGTGTGCTCTGTGCTGAGTGTGAAGCCTGCTTGGGATTCTATCTCCCTCTCTCTGCCCCTCTCCCTCAATCGTGCACTCTCTCTCTCTCGCTACAATAAAATTTAAAATAATTAAAAGTAAAAAATAAAAGGAGGGGTGCCTGGGTGGCTCAGTCGGTTGGGCGCCCGACTTCAGCTCAGGTCATGATCTCACGGTTCGTGGGTTCGAGCTCGGCTGTCGGGCTCTGTGCTGACAGCTCGGAGCCTGGAGCCCGCTTCAGATTCTGCATCTCTCTCTCTCTCTCTCTCTTTTGTGCTCTGTCTCTTTCTGTCTCTCAAAAATAAATAAATGTAAAAAAAAATTTTTTTAAGAAATAAAAAGAAAAAGATATAATGGACTGAAGTGCGATATTGAAAAATAAGAAAGACTAGAAACCAATAAACAAAACACCCAACTCAAGAATCTCAAAAAAAAGAAAAAAAAAAAAAAAGAAACCCACCAAAACTAAAATAACTAAACAGAAGGAGTAAAAGCATGAATTACTGAAAAAGAAAACAAACAAAAACTGGGTTTTTTGGAGCACTGTGTAAATTTCCAAGTTCACAGAAAAATATGGAAAATCACCAAATAAGGTCTATAAATATCACAGAAACGCAATACTAGAACCAGACGAAGAGAGAACAGTGTGCGTGTAATGTGTGTATGTGGGATGGGGTGGTGGGGGCAGCTTAATAAAGACAGCAGAAATATGTTTTAAAAACATCCTGGCTAGATAGTGTTATGCCAGTCTTTTAAGCATGGTTCAACATTAGAAAAAGGATTAATGTAATTCATTATACTAAAAAATAGAAAAAGCTTTATAAACATATTGATAGGTGCTGAACTACACAATCCACCACCATTCCTGTTGTTGAAGATGGAGGAAAAGAAGTTTTATAACCTGATAAAATATAAGAAATCTACAGTGAACCTCATATTTAATGGTCAAATACTAAACACATTTCTAATTAAGAGAAGAGGAGGACAAGGATCCTACTATCACTGCTGGTCTGCAATATTATTCCAGATTGCATTACTAAATGCATTCAAAAGTAAAAATAAGAGACTTATATATTGGAAAGAAAAAGGCAAAGCCTTCTCATTCCTATTTTATTTTTTATTAAAAAAAATTTTTTTTAATGTTTATTTATTTTTGAGAGAGAAAGAGAGAGAAAGAACACGAGCAGGGGAGGGACAGAGAGAGACTCAGAATCCGAAGCAGGCTCCAGGCTCTAAGCTCTCAGCACAGAGCCTTACGTGGGGCTCAAACCCATGAATAGTGAGATCATGACCTGAGCTGAAGTTGGATGCTTAACCAACTGAGCCACCCAGGCACCCATTTATTTTCTTTTTTAAATAGATGATATAATCACTTACCTGGAAAATGTAAGATAAATGATTGGACAACTATTAGAATGTATCGAAAATATCAGGATGGTTACTAGGTACAGGAATACAGTGAAATAATTAGTCTCTTTCCTATAGACATCAGTAGCCAATTTGAGAGTCCGTTGGGGAAAAAGCACATGTTCACAACACCACCAAAAAAACATATAAAATATTAAAGAATAACTCAGGGGCGCCTGGGTGGCTCAGTCGGTTACGTGTCCGACTTCAGCTCAGGTCACGATCTCGCGGTCCGTGAGTTCGAGCCCCGCGTCAGGCTCTGGGCTGACGGCTCAGAGCCTGGAGCCTGCTTCCGATTCTGTGTCTCCCTCTCTCTCTGACCCTCCCCCATTCATGCTCTGTCTCTCTCTGTCTCAAAAATAAATAAACTTAAAAAAAAAAAGAATAACTCTAACAAGAACCGTGCAAGGCTTCTGTGAAGAAAAATCAGTGGCAGACATACAAGGCATGCCTAAGTAATGATGCATAATACGATGTCAGTTTCTCCCATTAAACTATAAGTTCAATGTAATTCCTAAAGAAATCTTAAGAGAATTATTCAAGTTCATTAATAAGCTGATGCTGAGATTCATGGGCCAGAACACTCAAGATCATTTTGTAAAAAGAGGTGAGGAGGGAAGATGTCTCGATAGATGTGCTGTCCTATAAAGTGACAATCAAATGTGTGTGATGTTGGAAAAGAAACAGCTCAGCCAACAAATCAGAGGACTGGAGCAGACGCAGCCCAGAAACAGACTCCTGAACCATGAGAACTTTGCATATGGTAAATGTGGCATTTCAGATCCTCATAAACAAAGTAGTAGACACAAAATGCACGACAGCCTATTTGAAACAATAAATTTAGATCTTTAGCAAACTCTGCACGTAAGTTTTAAATGAATTAAAGACATAAATAATTTAAACATAAAACGAGTAAAAGAAAATGGAAGATTTTTTTTATAATTTGGGGTAATGAAGGCTTTCCTAAGAAAGGCATGAAACTTAAAGTGAAAGCAAAAAAAAAAAAAAACCAAAACATCAACAGAGCTAATTTCAAAAAAAATTCAACATACATAAATACTTAAAACATAAATAATATTCAAATATTAAAGTCTGCAAATCAGTAAGACAAGCTAATAGAAAAATGAGCTAAAGATTTTTTAAAAAAGCAAGTTTCAGAAAAGGAAATTTGACTGTTTATTACTGTATAAAAATATGCTGATCTAGATCTTTATCATGCAAATTCAACAGTGAGATTCCAGTTTTTATCCCTTAGCCAAAAATTTGAAAGATTAATAATGTGATTGATAACATTCCTCTCTTAAGGAAAAAAGACTGTCTTTTGGGCACAACATGTCCCACTACTGACCTACTTCCGTTTGAGTATTTAACAATAAGAAAAATGGAGGAGGAAGTGGATGTCTCCCCCTCTGAAGAGAAAAGATTTTGTCTTTTAGGTACAACAGGGCCTCCTGCCAGAAATAATTTTTGTTTTGTTTTGTTTTTTGTTTTTTTAATTGAGGAACAAAAATGTTCAAGTAGACAAGTGCTTGATTCAATCCTTAGAGGCTTCCAAGGAAGCACAGAGAGGCTCAGCCTCAGGACACTTTGGGGTCATGATCCCTTCGTCATTGCTGCCATAGGCGTGTGTCTTGTGTGCAAAAGGCAGCCAGGCTGTCCGCACATTCTCGGCCCTGTTCCCCAGTGTAGAAGAAATGTAGTTTCTTATGTGGGTCTGTATAATCCTAAAAACCTGTCCACCTCACAGTCGGCGCACACTGGTGCTTATCCAAAACACTTCTTACTGCTTTTTAGCAAGACTTCTGGTGCCGTATGGAAAGAGAAACCCTTGTTGTGATACCTTAAGAGTAACCGGATCAACAACATAATGTTCTAAATAAGAATGGAAAGGTCAGAAGAGTCGGTGATTCCATCACTACAGGAAGTGTTCCTAAAAAGAGAGGAAGCTCAAAATGAGAGCTCCTTTGATGGGTCCCCTCACTTCCTGAAGGTGGTAAAAGTGCTTTGCTGTGTCATGGGCAACAGTTTAATTCGTGAGTTGGAGGTTTTAATAATATACAAATACAAGAGGTGTGGTGTTTGTTTTAAAATGTTTGTTTGGGGGCGCCTGGGTGGCTCAGTCGGTTAAGCGGCTGACTTCGGCCCAGGTCATGATCTCGCGGTCCGTGAGTTCAAGCCCTGCGTCGGGCTCTGTGCTGATGGCTCAGAGCCTGGAGCCTGTTTCAGATTCTGTGTCTCCCTCTCTCTGACCCTCCCCCGTTCATGCTCTGTCTCTCTCTGTCTCAAAAATAAATAAAACGTTAAAAAAAAAATTTTAAAAATAAAAATAAAAAAAATAAAATGTTTGTTTGAAGAGAGAGAGAGAGAGCAGGGGAGGGGCAGAAAGAGAGAGGGAATCCCAAGCAGGCTCTGTGCTGTCAAAAGAATACAGATTCCTCATGTGAGGGGCTTCGTTCGCTGGAATCTTCCTCTATTCATTCCTCTGCGATGTTTTTATGATTGGTGTTTCTCCTTCTTCTTACCAAAATTATTTTTGTTCGTGTATACGTTTCTAAATTATCCTTCACATTGCTTTGATATATAACTACAGTAGAAATATTACTACATGGCTACACATGCCACTAGTATTGAATACAGTCTCAAGGTTGAAAGCAGTGTTTGGTTCACTTAAGCAAGCCAGAGGAAACGGTGGAAGCAGAATGCAGGCATCTAGTTTCTGAGTCTCACTCTCTGTCCACACCCGCGAGCCTTATCAGCTCTGAGTTATACCAGCCTTAGGGATGTGTTCCAGGCCTATTGCTTATTTACTAGGCCACCTGGATTTCATATCAGTCTCCCATACAGATCGACACAGCAAGCGTCATTCGGTACTGGGGAAAATGTATCAGTCAAGGCCCACTCGGGAAAATACAAGCACTCTGGGAGTAAGCCAAAGGAATTTAATCCAGAAATTTGATTACACAGGTGATGGGATAACTAAAGAGGCAAACAGATACTGAGGTAATGCAAAAGATTAGCCACAGCAGAAAGCCATTAAGCGAGGGGGTGGGGAGTTACTAAGAGCCAGAGGCCAAGGTACAAGCTAGAATGGAACCACAGTAGGCCTGTCTTGCTCCAGCTGAAGCCAGAAAGGACATGTAGCTGCTGACCCCAACACTGTGGAGAGAGATTAGGGGAGGAAATACCCTGAATTTCCCTGCCTTTCACCCTCCAGCGAAAGCCAACTGATCCTGGAGCCTGGAAAACCCAGCCTACAGGGGTCAGCGCCCCCGGAATACAGACCGGAGCAAGAGAAGAGAAAGAAATAGGTCTGAGGGGAAAACGATGTGAGTCTTCTCCATTGGCATGCGATCAATTGATCACAATGCCAGATACATAGGAAACTGGCTGTTGGTTGTGCTGGTGTTTCTGTTCTATGTTCCTGTCTTCATTAATATTTCTATCGAAGTCTTGGTTTCCTAGATTTTAGAAAGCAAACATTTACTGAAAGCCTATGTGTGCCAGGCACGGTTTCATTGTTGTTTTGCTTCTTTGGATTTTTTTTTTTTTTTTTTTTTACAAGAAGGAGGGATAGGGTGGTCTAGGGGGCAACCCACCAGGCAGTCTCCTGGAACTGGAACGAACTGGCAATTACATTAATATAAATTGGCCTTACTCCCATCCAAGTAGAAAGTGTTCTCAGGTGGGAAGTTACAAAAAGACTTCATAGTAACACAGGTCCTTCCCTTATTTGGCATCATGGGTGTGCACCATTGACCGGCTGCAATTCTAGAACCAAATAAGGTATGGTGTGGTACTCTACCAAGCATGAGCCTTTGCTATCTCGTTTCCCTTTTAATTTGTGAAGTCCTTCAATTTTTTTCCCAGAAAGCTGTCTGATTTTTCAAACTGTGAAGCACTACCTGAAGAGAGAATGAGAAAAACAGCCTTTTTCATTTTCTCAGACTGTTGATTCTGCTTTGGTCAGTCGAAACGGTTTAGTAAGTGGATCTGTTTCAATATGTAATGTTTTTAAAAGGAAATCCACCCTCCCTCCACCCCCGCCCGCCAGCTAAATAAATCTTGAACAACTATAGAAAGAAGAAGTACAGATTCATTAGAAGTGTATATTCGTCAGTCTGCTGCGGAGACCCTCTTGTCTCACGTCGACCCTAATCTTAGCTCTGGTTTTGTTGGCGTCTTGCTGAAATTTCTTTAGGTGTTTCCTCTTCCGCGAACTGGAGCGTGATATTTGGAGTAGCCCAGCCGAAACGTGTGGTGACTCGAACGATTTACACCTTTCCAGGTGGTGAAGGAAATAGTGGCGCCCACCAGCCTGGACGGCCCGTCTAGAAGGCAGGCACCCTAAGAAACTGCCAAGTGAGCTTGGCAGAACTCCACCTCTGCTGAAACACTATGGAAAGGGAAGGAGGGAAGTCGCCGGAGTTCTAATAATGAACGCATGCAAAGCAACTTGTTGTCCAGACCCAGATTGATAACAATCATCTAATATCTTTAATATTTTAAAGTAGTGAATAAAAAACATACCTGTAGATATTGGGCTCCTGGATATGGGTCGTATACACGAGCTGTACCTAAGACATATAAGTGACAGAGAAGAAAGAGCAAACAATGAGTTTCTGCTGGGAGACTGTTGTCACTCCTCTATGCCCAGAATTAGAGGATGTTGTTAGCTTCTAAATAGGACTGATAACTAGCGTATCTCTGAGATTTTCTTTCCCAAGGCAGAGCAAAACCAGCCATCCCATAACAGAAGGCCAAATTCGAAGCAGCCAGCATGTGAACAAGTAACAGCGTCCCCCGCCCTGCCCTAAAAAGCTCTGAAATAGAGAAGTTGATCGTACTCAGATAGGAACCATAAAACCGACAAAAAGAATCAGAGCGATTCCTTTACCTAGACAGGATGTTGTCTAGGGGAAGACTATATCATGGCTAACTCTGACATACAAAAAAATAAAATATGTGTGTCTCTAAAGGGTAGTTGACCAGCAACTCATTTATTTATTGAACAAATATTTATTGGGTGCCTGTCATGTGCCGGGGCCAGGGATGCAGCAATGAAAACAGAAAATGAAATGAACGAACAAAAATTGTCTCCTCTGCCTCTGACATTATGGTGGTGAGAGCAGATAATGAACAAATTAATAAGAAAATAGAATAAATTCAGTAGCGTGTAAAACTAGTCAGGGGGGAGGGCATGAGAAATGGGAGAAAGATGACAATGGAAAATATATCTGTCGATCAGGGAAGGACTCACTGAGAAGGCGCCACTTGAGTAAGGACTCACAGAAGGTGAGAGAAGTAAGGAGATTGGGGGGAACCCTGGAGCATCCATGTAACAGGAAGGTGGCCAGGGCAGCACAGTGAACTGGCAAGACAGGGACAGGGAGTAAAAGGGGCCAGATCAAGCAAGTAGGGTGACCATATAATGGTTCAAACTGGGATGTTCTTAAAAGCGAAAGAGGGGTAGGTACCAAAAATAATTAATACTATATAACTTTAAAAATATGTATTTCTCGACCAAAAATTGGGTTTTATTATATTGATGGACCTACAAAATAATTCTCTTTTTTATTAATGTTTATTCTCGAGAGAGAGACAGAGATGGAGTGTGAGTGGGGGAGGGGCAGAGAGAGAGGGAGACGTAGAATCTGAAGCAGGCTCCGGGCTCCAAGCTGTCATCTCAGAGCCCGAAGAGGGGCTTGAACTCACGAACTGTGAGGTCATGACCCGAGCCAAAGTCCGATGCTTAACCGACTAAGCCACCCAGACGCCCCTACAAAATAATTCTTTTGAAAACTTATTTTCGAAATAAAATTGTCTAGGGGTGCCTGGGTGGCTCAGTCAGTTAAGTGTCCAACTTTTGATTTTGGCTCAGCTCCTGATCTCCTGGTTCGTGAGTTCAAGTCCTGCGTCAGGCCCTGCGCTCACAGCAAGGAACCTGCTCAGTATTCTCTCTCTCCTTTTTCTCTGCCTCTCTCTCAAAATAAATAAACTTAAAAAAATAAAATTCTCTAGAATGTTTTTAGATGACATAGCTATAAGCATTAATTTTTTTATGTTTATTTATTTTGAGAGAGAGCACAAATGGGGGATGGGCAGAGAGGGAGAGAGAGAATCCCAAGCAGGCTCAGCCCTGTCAGCACAGAGCCTGATGTGGGGCTCAACCTCACACACCGTGAGATCATGACTTGAGCTGAAATCAAGAGTCAGTCACTCAACTGACTGAGCCACCCAGGCATCTCTAAACAGTAAGTTAAAAAAAAAAAAAAAGCTTGTATATTGATTATTTGAACATTTTTAAACAGCACAGTAAATAATTTTTCTTGAGATAGATTCATATACCTTAATTGTTTACCTAACCATTGTTGTCTCTAACACTGTGATGTGGAAATTTTTCTGAAAGATGTCTTTTTAAAAAATATGATCTTATTAGGACACCCAGGTGACTCAATTAAGTGTCCAACTTTTGATTTTGGCTCAGGAGGTCATGATCTCAAGGTTTGTGAGTTCAAGCCCCACATTGGGCTCTGTGCTGACAGCATGGAGCCTGCTTCAGATTCTCTCTCCCTCTCTCTCTGCTCCTCCTCTGCTCTCTCTCTCTCAAAATAAACTAATAAAAAAATTTTTTAATAAAATATGATCTTATTATTTTCATATCTTTTAGTATTGCAAACTAGTTAAGGAGCTGCATTTTATATATATGCATTTTATATATAATATATAAATATATTTTGAAGTTATTGATACTTTTAACTGATGCTTCTCTGTAGACTATAATATTGAGAATTAATTGAGAAAATATTCCCACTCTGGATGTTGATGAGCCTACAAGTTCAGGGCAAATTCTGCTAAATGGAGGATATTCTCAAATGTTTCTCATATTAAAATGTATAAATATTTCTGCCCCAGTATTTTCACAGGTGCTGTATTTCTACCTCCATCCAGAGCACCTTTCTTCAATAATATTTTTACAAGACAGAGCTCCTAAGTCATCTCTTTGTGATTCTTTTCAACATTTTGCCAAATGTAGATACTGCAAAATCATAGGCCTTCACAATTTCATCCCATTCTGGTGGAGAATATAAATTTATCCAATTAAAATTAGAAACTCCATCAAAGACAAGATTTTTTCCAAAGCACAATTTTCAAATTAGGTAATTAAACCATTTGAGCTCTCATCTGTTAAGTTGTTCAATTCCTCCCCAGCTTTTGTAGAGAGAAATTTGAGCTCCTTCCTTTTTGCAAGCTTTGTTTTACATAATTGCAACTTGCTGAAAGCTTCAAAAGCTGAATTTTCATGCTACATTCACTGAATAATTCGATTAAATATTTCTGACTGATTTTCCACATAATGCAACCTATATTTAAGTTGCTTTACAAAATGTTATTTTCAGAGGCTCAGGCATTTCTAAAATCCGATTGATGACAGGCAATACAGAGAGAAAATGCATGCAGCCATGCTGAAATGTTGTTTCCGTATTCAACATCAGCTTCTGTCACAGAAGTTTTGTAGATGAGTTAGATACATATATACTCTGATGGTGGAAATATAGATCTGTAAATTTTGACATTTGCAGTTTCTATTTTGATTGGTAGAATCCTGGAGCTTGGATGCAGTCAGGAATTTTGTGCACATCACAACCAATTCAAGCACATTTCTGCTGCATAGGTTTTTTAATATGGAACTTTTTTTTTTAACGGCAATTCTGTTCTCCATCAAAATTTGTATTCATATGATCACACACGCACAATAACCCACTTTGTCTTCAATGTTGAACTTCCCAACTAAATTTACAATGGCATTAACAATGTCAGATGTTCTGCTTTTGAGGGAAGAATGAATTTCCAAATACTGAATTTTGATCCTTTCAATTAGAGGGGAAAAAAATCAAACCATTTTGGAATTAACAAATTTTCTGAGGTCTCTGGTGGCACGGATATAAAATTGACATTATTTGACGGTTTGCAAAGGGAGTCAACTCAATCGTCACATTTACTTCAGTTAGAAGCACAAGAAACCTTGAAGCTGATACTAAACAAAACCAGTTTAGAAGCGACACTTGATGCAGATGTAAAGGTGTGCTTCACTGTGACATGTTAGACACGCCTCCTGCAGCTGCACATGCTAAACCATCAGGCACGTTCTTTTTACATGAGCAACTTATGAAGTAGATGCTGATGTTTCTTCCCTATGGCTGTGTCTTCCTGTCTTCTAAGGGGCACTAACATCTCTACTTGCCACCGGGGGTGGACAGGAAATGTTGGCAAATATTTTGTGCAAATTACACATTCATCATCAATTCCTTGAGAAAATTAAACATGTAATTCTGGATTTGGTTTTGTTGTGAGCCAAATGCTGCTAAAAGCATCTGCTGCAAAAATAAAAGCATTGCCAAATAATAAAACAAATAGCTATAGCTGTACATACACAATTAAGGACAAAGCTGCTTTAATGAGAACATTTAGAATACACTACACTCAGCGGTGAGAATGCTTGGCCTCTACTTCCTGCACGTAATTTGTATGATATTAAGCCACAGTTTCCCATATTTTTTCTGACCCTGAGGAGGGTCCATGCTTCTCATGAGCATGAGTGGTGCTATACAGAGTGACCGGCTGGGGAAAAAGCTTCCAAAGTTCCCCTGCCATCACCTGCAACCAGAGGTGTTAGCTGTCCCTGACGGTGCCTAAGCTTTTAGCTTTAACGGCCCGCACCCTGCATGTTATCCCTGAAAAGGAGCTTGCCAGTTAGGATGTGTCTGAACAGGATCAGGGAAAGAGAGATGAGTTGTCATTAGCCATCTTTAGGATTCAGCCATAATACAGTTTGAATTCTGTTCACTGAATGTATTTCACACGCTACTAGATGAGGCGTTAGAAGAAGCCAGAAGAACCAAATGGAGGTCTATGAACCCACGCTGGTTTAGTGTAAATACTAATAAGAAAATGCTAATAAGAAAACTTCCTAAAATATGTAAGCCTTAGGGTAAATGCCAAAGCCAATAATAGGATGTCAAGAAAACAAGCATAAACTCAGGGCTTGTCCAAGTGAACCGAGCGTATAGTCACCCCACTAAGGTCAGCGTAAAGATGCTGGCTTTTGCTTCAAATGGAGATAGAAATTCACTGTGGGGTTCCGAGTAAAGGAATGACATCATCTGATTTAAGTTTTACGGAATCACTCTGGCTGCTACTCTGAAAATAAAATGCTGGGGGCAAGGGTAGCAGACCAGTTAGGAGCCTATGCCTATGATTTTGCATTGAGGAAAAGAGACAGCAGCTCCCTAGGAGAGAAATAAATGTTCATCCTTAAAACTGTATGTATATAGCTGGAGGGAGGAACAATTAAAGGGGGAAGGAACCACAGGCTCAGATTTCATGTCTGTGCAACCTGTGATTTCATACCAAGTGTACAAGGACGAATCAGAATATCATAGTTCAAAACACCACATGTGAAAACTACTTAATTCCTCTTCTACACTAATTCTATTCTCATCAAGCAACCTCCTAAGTACAACATAGATTCATGTAGACTTACATATAGGAAGGAAATATATATATACCTATATATATGTATATAGCAAATACTGGTATCTATTATTCTATTTGATGGTTAGACTGTCTCTAACCAGACAATGATAAATTGGATTTCTGGATTTTTTTAAAAATACCATCTGAGTTTAATTTGTTTCTGTTGGTCCCCTAGAGTGTCATCATTTCTAGGTATACTAATAATTGAATTTCCTAATACATTTAACAGAAAATAAGACATGGAAAGTTGTGGCCCTAGAAGGTCACCCTCAAAAGACTTGTCTGAACTCCCACCTGGCCTTGCCCAGGTGATCCCTGGTCTTCTGGAGTGTTAATTCCAGTCATACTGCAACATGCATCTCTGATGCCCAGACAGCAATATCAGAATTTTCCAAGTAAATTAGGGAAGACTCTGTTACCATGCCCTCACTAGAAAAAAATTTAGTTCTCAAAGATTTATTCTTCCATGATGATTTTCTCAATTCTCCTCCTTTCCAAAAACAACCACCATTAAGTTACCATTGAGGGATTTTTCTTGGATATATGATTCTCCTCTCACATCACTCTACGTAAGATACAATTAATTTTCAGAAATGCACTCAAACACTTATATTCAAGGTACTCCAATAAATGAAAGTTACCAGCAAGGGACTTGTATCATTCTGAACAGAAGGGACACCTGAAGTCTCAGCAAGGTCAGTCTCCTTTCTGGAATGCTGATCCAGGGAAAGAGGAGCTGGGCTGGAGGATTCATCACTGTCCTGGAGAGTGGAGCGTTCCAGTTCCTCCAACAAGGCATCTATATTATAAGATACAAGAGAAGCATAATACAGAATATGGAATAGCCTTCTCTTATTCCATATTTTACTTCAAGACTGTGGTCTATTCTACCAGAAGATGTTTAATGCCTCCACATACTGTGACCTATTTCCTAGGGTTGCATTCAATTTCACAGCATCACTCAAGAATTTGACTTCTTATAATGCAGCGTGTTAATACTTATCATTCATTTTGGGTGGATGGCCTACAAAGATCCCCAATAAGAAAAAAGTAAATCCCTATATATTTTTCCTATCAGAAAAATAGAAGTAATTATATTACATTTTTTCTAAATATACCAAGACAGTGGGGAACCTGGGTGATGCAGTTGGTTAAGTGTCCAACTCTTAGTCTTGGCTCAGGTCATGATCTCACAGTTGGTGAGTTCGAGCCCCACATAGGGCTCTGTGCTGATGGCGTGGAGCCTGCTTGGGATTCTGTCTCTCCTTCTCTCTGCTCCTCCCCCATTTATGCTCTCTCTCTCTCTCTCTCTCAAAAAATAAACTTAAAAAATAAATAAATATACCAAGACAGTAACACTTATTCTTAACTCTGATTATTTTTTTTCTTACATACCAAGCACATGATAAAACTGTCAAAACCAAGTAGAAGTATTCTGTCTTTTAGAGTATAGGGGGGAAAAAGGGATCATGGAGAAAACAGCTATTGCAAAATCAAGCAAGATGTTGCAATCCAAATACTTGAGACTTGTTTCCCTTGTAGTTTTCTTCAGAAAAACCAATGCACTTTACAAGTAGCACACTACCACTTTTCTGTTATGATGAAATTAACAATAATTAATAAAAATCAACACATTACAGGCACTATGCTCAGGAACTTATATATTTCATTTAGTCATCCTAATGCTTTAAGGCAGGTGATATTATCATCCTTACTTTGTAAATCAGCTACTACTGATGCAGCCTTGTCTGACTGATCCTGGACTATCTGATCCCAGACCCTGCACTAACTTCAAGTCAAAAATTCCAGTCCCCATCCTCATGTGGATTCTCGGGGCCATCCTGGCATGACTTCTCTGAAGTCACTTCCTCATCCCCATAATCAAGTCATTTTATTACAAGTTTTCTCAAATTGTGGGTTGAGATCCATTAGTGGATCTGTGGTGGATTTCTTACCACAGGTCATGTTTTCTTTAAGTTAGCAAAACAGTGGATTATATTATTTCTAAGGATCTGCCTAGGTCTGAAGTCCTCAGATGAGGAAAATGAACTTTACACAGGTCATTATAAAAACAGATTTTCATTTATTTTAGATATCAGGGGGGATGGGTATTTATTAACGGCATAAGAAAAGATTTAGTCATTTCTGCCCAAAAGTCCACCAACTGATGAACAGATAAAGAAGATGTGGTGTATGTATATACAATGTAATATTATTCAGCCATAAAAAAAGAATGAAATCTTGCCATTTTCAAAGATGTGGATGGAGCTAGAGAGTATCACACTAAGTGAAATAAGTCAGAGAAAGACAAATACCATATGATTTCACTCATATGTGGAATTTAAGAAACAAAATAGATGATCGTGGCGGGGGGTGGGGGATGGGAGGGAAAGAGAGAGGAAAACCAAGAACCAGACTCTTAACTCTACAGAACAAACTGATGGTTATCAGAGAGGAGGTGGGTGGGGGTATGAGTGAAATAGGTGAAGAGGAGTAAGGAGCGCACTTGTTGTGATGAGCCCCAGGTGATATATGTAAGTGTCGAATCACTATATGGGACACCTGAAACTAATATTACACTGCATATTAACTAGCTGGAATTTTTTTAAAAATCTAGTAATTTCTTGCAAGTGAAATTTTCTACAGATCTTTCTTAGTCACCCATCTCATAAAAATATTGAAGTTTATGCATCATTTTAGAGATGAGCAAGCTGAGCTAAACTCTTCAAGGCAAACTACCCTTCAAAAACTAACAGCAGTGGAAAAAAGAGATGAAGGGGAAACTGAGATTAAAAGAGACTTAAGAAACACAACTAATTTCAATGTGTGAACTTCAATGAAAAGAAAACAATGAGGAATATTGAACACTGAATATTCAATACTTTAAATAAGCACTGTTAACTTAGATGTAAAAAGACATTTGATAATATTAAGTAATGTCTGTTAACATTTTACGTGTTTCATGATATTAAAGAACGATTATGAATTTTGTTCGTGATAATGCTATTATGGTTATTTGTATATGTATATATTTATTTTAGAGATTAATACTGAATTATTTACCAATGACATGAATGTAATATCCGATTATCACTTTAACATAATCCAAGAGTGGGGCACCTGGGTGGCTCAGTCGGACAAGCGTTGGACTTTGGCTCAGGTCATGATCTCACCGTTCACGTTGGGCACATGGGGCTTTGAGCTCACAGCTGACAGCAAGGATCCTGCTTCAGATTCTCTCCTCCCTTTCCCTCTGCCCCTCCCCACCACGTGCATGCTTTCTCTCTCTCTCTCTCTCTCTCTCTCTCTCTCTCTCTCAAAAATAAATAAACATTAGGGGCACCTGGGTAGCTCAGTTGGTTGGGCGTCTGACTTCAGCTCAGGTCATGATCTCACAGCTTGTGAGTTCAAGCCCTGTATCGGGCTCTGTGCTGACAGCCCAGAGCCTGGAGCCTACTTCAGATTCTGTGTCTTCCTCTCTCTCTCTGCCCCTCCCCCACTCACACTCTGTCTCTCTCTCTCCTTCAAAAATAAACATTAAAAAAATAAAATAAAATAAAATAATCCAGGAGTGAAAGGAATGGATGGGTGTATTAATGAAATAAGATTGGCCAAGAGCTGATGATTGTTTATGCTGATTGATAGGTATACTAGATTTCATTAAACTATTTTCTTTACTTGCGTATATTTTTAAATTCCTGATAATAAAAGATTTTTTTAAATGAACAAAAAAGAAAAGGAAAACTAAAGTAGAAAGAGAAAGTAAAACTTTTTTCTAATAACCTTACTAGCCAGAATGAATGCCAAACTGAGTTCCAAAGTTTTATTCGGTGCCCCTCCATTAAGATGTAGCCCCCCCCCCCTTTTCTTTTCTATTTTCTAAGCTTCACTCCAACCAGAAGTCATACATCTCCTTGGATTCAAAATAAAAAAGCATTTACAATAAAGATTAGGGGAGAGAGGAGACCCTCCATGAGGCACACACAACATCTCTAGGAGTAGGTTACACACCAAAGTTAGTGAAACTCTCCCCTCTGGGTCATGAGTTAACAGGCCTCCGTCTTCCCGTTTCCTATGAATGCACATAATACCAACACCCGAGATTATCTTGCTTTCTGCCAGATTCCGTAATTTGAAGATGACTAACTTCAGTATGACAAATGCGGGGTTACAAGGGGTGGGGGGTGGTAGTACACTGAAAACTCCACAGTCCTTCTCTGTGGTGCTTCATCTGTGGAAATCCAATCATGTCAACATTAACATGAAACGAGTAAAGTGAGGTCTCTTGGGGGATCTCACTGGATTGTAAAGCTTTCATTCAGAGCCAGGGGCTGCTCCTGGTTCCCCATTAGCCGGCCTCCCTGAGTAATGAAGCTTCAGGTAAAAGCTGGTGGCTGCAAACTACCGACCTTGGAGGAGATACTGCAAAAAGAAAATATCTGCCTGCCTTTGCTGACCTGTCACCTGTTAGGAGGTTTGGTACTTTCCCCCTTTCTCCATTTCTGGACCAGGTTTCTCTACCATTTCATCCTGCTCAACTAGGGCAAAACTGTACAAATCTAATTTGTAATTTTTTAAGTATCTGGGTTGTTCTACTGGCTGGAACACACTTCTAAAACAGGAGAGGGGTGCCTGGGTGGCTCAGTTGTTTGAGTGTCTGATTCTTGATTTTGGCTCAGGTCATGATCTCACAGTTGGTTGAGTTTGAGCCCTGCATCAGGCTCTGTGCCGACAGTGTGGAGTCTGCTTGGGATTCTCTCTCCCTCACTCTCTGCCCTTCCCTGGCTCGTTCTCTCTCTCTCTCTCTCTCTCTCTCTCTCTCTCTCTCTCTCTCTCTCTCTCTTTCTCCCTCTGTCTCAATAAATAAACAAATAAACATTAAAAAAAAAACCAATAGGAGAACACCTTGTAGATTAATCAGTTTTGGTGTTAGGGGTTCCTGAGAGCGATACTGAACAAATTTATTATTTTTCTTAGTTTTCTCATTGGAAATAAAAAGTGGATACTACCTATTTCAGAGAGTTGCTTCAGACACTAACATGATTAATATCTGTAAAAACGTCAGGTTTTAGCTTAACTCGCTGAATACTTATTAGTTCCCTTTTGAATTACCTGCGTGAAAGCCATTAGGTGTTGCTAAAATACGAAAGAAGGGCTAGATTCTAGTGAGCTGGACTTTGAACTTAGAAACGTGAACTTCCCCAATTCTCACACAGAATGAGAATGTGGATTCTAGTCCAAGTCCAAAACATGTTCTACCCCAAGCAGCAAAAGAGAGACTTCACCTTCAAAACAGTTTTGTGTCTATTAAATACCACCTTTCCCTCTTCATTGACATCTCTTTCCTCCTATAATTTGCCTTTCTTCCTTTCTCTGCTCCTCTCGCTCTCAAATTACACTCCCAATAACTAACACTCCCAATAATTAACAACAGCAACAAAAGACAATATGCGAGATACGTTTTTTTGTTGTTGTTGTTGTTGTTCACACTTTTGACATACCCCAGACATACAAAAACCCGTAACACTATGGAATTAATACAGCTTGGAAAGCGAGTAAAGGTTAGTGACTCAGTGTTAGGAAGGATGCCAGCAACGAAGGTCAGCCGAGGATAAAGAATGAATCCCAAGAATGACAAAGCTTCCATTACTCCAAAGATTTGAAGTCAGGGATCTCTCTGAGCCATGTGGCCAATTGTTTCACTGCTGGTTTTAATTGTTTGAAGTGGAAAGAGTATCATATTTGCAGTCCGTAGTAATCTGTTCCTTGAGAATTCCTCCAAATAAAGAGCTTAGCAACAGAATTGGTGGAGTTATTGTGCTAATTCTCCTTGGTTTAATACTAAACCATGGAACAAATGAAACCACCCTGGCCTTTCTCCAACCTTTACAGATGTCTCATTCTTGCTATTCCATTTCTTCTCCTCACCAACACCATCTATCCCTCTCCCTTTTTTTTTTCTTCCTAAATCATATCTCTGCAGGTGCCAACTGTGTGACCACCCTGTGACCTCCAATAGTCGCCAAGGGGCAAATACTCATAATAAACAATTCAGTCCAAAAGTATTTGTGCATGGTTTACTCCGCTAAGCACCAAACTCTGCCTGTTTGTGCCACTAAAAGAGTGCACCCGGAGTTCCCCAAAACAATCCTAGTTCCTCACGCTTCACTCTTGGTTGGGCTGAAGTCAAGAGAGAAGTGGAAACAAAATCTTCCAGCAGCACCCTCCCCCTGGCTAGAAGTACATCCCACCACACAGAGATGGTAGCCAAGTCTTCATTCCTTCAGTTTCCCCTCCAGCAAGGTCCTCACTCACCTAACTCTTCCATTGTCACGCACCCCAAGATGCGCTGGTCCCACAGGTTGTGAGGAACTGTTTTAGCATGTGCTGAAGAGGACTGCAAAGGAACTGAACGAAACAGCATGAAGCAGCCTCTATAACCCTTTTTGGTTCCTGTATTTGCATAGCACTTCCTCTCTTTTGATTTGGTGAGTTTTTTTTTTTTCTTTTCTTTTTGAAAAGTTAGGGTTCTAAAAATGGGACATAGAAAGATGGGTAGTAGGATTTGAGTTCTGTTAGTGCATTGGACAGGGTGATAAAGATTCAAAATTAACTTTGAAAAAAATTGAACTCCTACTATGTGCCAGGATTCATCTTGAATTCATGGGAGTGGCAGATTTGCACTTGTTTCCTCCAGTGTGGCTGGAGCATCAGAAAACCTGCTGTGTGTGAGTGTATGTGAGTATGTGTATGCGTGTGTGTGCACATAAAGCTGGGGACCACAAAAGCAGTTTCCTTCATAAAATTTCCATCAGTTAACCAGCACCCAATTCGTTTTGCTGTCTTCATTCACTTAATTATCTGAAATTATGCTTCCCTGCTTTCCTGAATAGACTGTAAATCCATTAAAAGCAGGGCAGAGTAGTAGTCACATTTAGATTTTCAGGGCCTGGCTACGTCTGTGGTCCAAAACACAACCAACTATAGCAGTCATGAAGAATGAAAATGGGAAGACAAGACACAAGGCGTTAAGCTGCAGATGTCTCAGTGAAGCACAATTTCTGCTTAGCTATGTTGCTTTCTAGCAATTTCTCAGAAAAAGGACACTGAGATTAACTTTCATCTTTTACCACTCTGATTTTACTCACCTTGAATGAAATAAAACATTTACAAAAGGACTCCTATGAGAAGGCAGTGTGTGAAGAACTATAATTATGGCCCTGTGAAACAGATATTATTATCTCCACCTCTACCAGTAGTGAAATAAATTCAAGGAATGGTAACTTGAGGAAATTAAGAGAATTATAGGTAGCTTTACTATTTACTATAATCCAGAGAGAGAGAATCTAAAGCAGGCTTCTCACTGTCAGTGCAAAACCCGACGTAGGACTCAAACCCACCAACCCAGGAACTGTGAGATTGCAACCCATGAATTGTGAGATCGTGACCTGAGCTGAAGTCAGATGCTCAACCAACCGAGTCACCCAGGCGCCCCAATCCAGATTTAGTTTCAATGCCTGTGATCTTTCCTCTGCAATCCAGTGGTCTTTTTTTTTTTTTTTTTGGTCGATCTAAAGGAATTATTGATTCTTTCATTCCCTCCTGACACAAAGATTTTTTTTTTTTAATCAAAAGATTCCCACTCTGCATTACTTTGAGCAGCCATTGGATGTCAGTGCTGTTCCAAAAGTCCAGATGGGTTTGAAAAAATTCCCATCCACACTAATCTGTAGTTTTTACAACTGAAATGTCACTAGTCCTATGAAAGTGCAGAACACTCGATAGCAAATATGCCATTTGCCTCAGCTGAACTGGTAACTAAGCCAAGACACCGAGGAAAAATGCACTTCAGCACTTGGCTTGCAAATATTAGACTCCATCTGCAGTTTAACTTAATGATTTATGTGAAATTTAGAATTGGATCCCCAGATCTTGTTTCCAACTGCTTTCTCTGGGGGGTTTTAAACCTGGATGTTTTATTTTCTAGGGGTAAGAACCGTTCTCTCACATCGCTTCCTGGGTACAGTTCATGAAAAGCAGTAAGGAAGGAATGCAGGAGTCACTGACTGCAACTTGGAAAACAAATGGAAACTCCCATTTGACGCATTAGGATAATATAGTTGCATACGCTAGTGAACAGGTAATTTCTGACAAAGCTGCTGTTCTGACCGTGCTTCCTGTGCAGCAGAAACATTCAAAACCACAGAAGCCAAGTGGCTTTGAGGGAGGGAGCATGAAAGAGGCCTTGGGTTTCTCTGAGTAGGTCACAGAATCACGATAACAACCCTTCACCCTACCCTCTTCCCTGCAGCCCAGGGACCACAGCCAAGTTAGGCAGCTGACGCCAGCTCCTTGGCACCAGCATCTGGTAAAACAGCAACTCTAGAATCCTTTCCGCAAACTTTTATTAAAAAAAAAAAAAAATTTTTTTTTAACTTTTATTTTTAACAGACACAGAGAGACAGAGTGCGAGTGGGGTAGAGACAGAGAGAGAGGAAGACACAGAATCCAAAGCAGGGTCCAGGCTCTGAGCTGTCAGCACAGAGCCCCACGTGGGGCTGGAACCCACCAGCTGTGAGATCACGACCTGAGCTGAAGTCCCAGGCTTAATGGACTGAGCCACCCAGGCGCCCCTCCACAGATTTTCATTAAGAACCAAATTAGTGGTGGGTTTGTGCTATGCGACAAGCACCCGACGGATCCAGATTCAGTGCCTGACCTCTAGGAGCTCACGGGTCACACATAAGATGACGAGGTGTATACTGCAAACATGAACGCTAGGAGGTGCAAAGTAACCAACCCAGGCCACTGTGAACGTGGCCACCCAAGAAATGTTTCGCCAACACCGATTCCAAAGTCGGGAAAACAGTCCTAAGCTATCCCAACCAGCAACTGCCCCGACAACCCAGCTGGGATCTGTGCAAGTTTCACGGCCTAACCCGGAAATACTACCGCCTTGAAAGAGCAAACGCCCACTGCAGAACGAGTAAACTACCTTTCCCATCGTGCATCACTCAAAACCTCCCAGCATCCTCTACGCCTCCGGTTGCCTGTCGTCTTTTCCTAAAGCTCAGGATATTCAGGACTTCATCTCCCAGGATGCCTTTTGACAAGTTGACCCTGCGCATGCGCCAAGAGGCGGGCTCTCCTTGCCCTCACGACCCCGCCTCTGTTCTACCGCCGCCATTTTTTCAGAGACTTTCATCCGGCAGCCGACGGCGTTTTTTTTCTTAAAGGAGAAGCGACAACTCAAAAAATTTTCCCCTTCTTTCCGCAAGACCTGGCGGCGCTGGGGACAGAAAGGCCACAGACAGGAAAGTGGGGTCGGGGTGGAGGCAGAAGAACGCCAAGGCTACTTCCGCGGCTTAAGGAAGAAGGATAGAAAGAGCCCTGTGGCATTAGCGGCTCCTTAGGGAGGCAGGTGCGCGCGCAGCCAGTCCAGGGTGCGCGCGAGGCGGGGAAAAAGGTGCGTTTTCCTCCCACCAATCTCCTCGCGGGACCTGCTCCTCCCACTGCCCCTAGCGCGCGTTGAGCTCGTGGGGCGGGGGAGGGGGGAGGAAGGTCACTTTAGGATTGTCGCGAGACGCAGCCGTTTAACGGTGAGAACGGGTGCGCGGGGAAGGAAACCTCGCGCGCTCCCTTAGAGCCGTTTCCTGATTGGTTGAAGGAAGGGGTGGGGGAGGGAACCTGGTACGTCGCTGCGTGAGAGGCCGCGAGGGGCAGGGCGAAGAAGCCGTCCCTCCTCTCCGATTGGTCCGCTGCACGTCTGTGGCGGGCGCGCGCGCCGCCAGCGGTAGCGGGCCTTGAGTGGCAGGGGGTGGGGGGGGCGCCCTCGGAGCCGGGCGGAGGGGAGGGGGGAAAGAGGAGCGCTGAGTGAGATTGAGCCGGACGCTCCGGGAGGCGAAGGGGGCGGGGGGAGCAGCGCCGCGGCCGCCGCCGCCTCCGCCTCCGCCGCCTGGGACGAGGGGGTGGGGGACGGACGAGCCCCGATGCCGGGGGAGACGGAAGAGCCGAGACCCCCGGAGCAGCAGGACCAGGAAGGGGGAGAGGCGGCGGCGGCCAAGGCGGCTCCGGAGGAGCCCCAACAACAGCCCCCTGAGGCGGCGGCGGCGGCGGCGCCTGCAGGGACCACTAGCAGCCGCGTGCTGAGGGGAGGTCGGGACCGGGGCCGGGCCGCTGCGGCCGCCGCCGCCGCCGCTGTGTCTCGCCGGAGGAAGGCCGAGTATCCCCGCCGGCGGAGGAGCAGCCCCAGCGCCAGGCCTCCCGACGCCCCAGGGCAGCAGTCCCAGGCCGCGAAGCCCCCGTCTCCAGCTCAGGGCAAGAAGAGTCCGCGACTCCTGTGAGTAACGCAGTCTTTCAGGCGGTGGGAAAGACCCCCCTCTGTCCGCACGCAACCCTCTCGGCTCCCGTAGCACCCACTCCACGTGACATCCTGCCTGCTCTGCCCCCTGCCGGCTCGCGCGCCAGATGTCACACCGCCTCCCTGCTAGCTGTCCCGTCGCTCCTCTCTGGCCCTCCCCCGTGCCCTCCGTCCGCGGGGCCACTTCCCCTCTCCCCGAGGTCGTCCTTTGTGGGATACACCTTTCCTGCGCCTTGAGCGGCCCTCCTCTTCCCCGCCGCCGCAGGCTTCGCCCGCACTCTGGCATCTGCACTCCCTTTGTCAGCCTGTCCCTTCCCCTCGTAAGGCGGCTCTCCAGTATTACATCACATCCCCATTAGGAAATCAACAGCACGGTCTTGGCTCCTGAAGTGTGTGGCCCCCACCCCCCCTTCCCATTAATTAGCTCGAGAGCCAGTTGTATGAGCAGCTTTATGTAGTTTGTTCCACTCTGCTGAATTTTCACATCACGTTTCACTTGTTTTAGGAATCTGGTGCTTAGGGTGAGACGTGGCTCTGCCAATTTTAAGTGTAGTCTTTCACACAGCAGAATCAGATGGGTATCTTTTAGTGGTTTTCCTTTTATTTTATTTTATTTTATTTTATTTATTTATTTATTTATCTATCTATTTTTAGTTTTCGCTTCTCTGCTTGTGCTTATGCTCCAACGTAGGAACTTCATCCTTAAAAGACAATTCTTCAAGGAATTCTGTTATCATCTAGTGATAATGGAGGGACCAGGAACATAAATATTTAAAGATGTTTCTATGTCGGAAATACTGAGTACGTGTGTTTGTAAATTGTAGAAATGAATCATATTAGCCATTGAATTCGTCGCTGAAAATATCATTTTTATCTTTCGACTTTCAAGTGAAAAAAATGGGTAAAAGGGAAAATTGGAGTGGGGGAATTACAGTTTTAAGTGCCCCCTCCCAAAGATAGTGTGGCAAGATTTGGCTTATCCCAAATTTAAAACTTGAAAACACCTCTTCCAAAATTAAGACTTAGTCTGTGACTTGCATGCTTGTCTTAGAAGCCCCTCAGAAAGAGATAAAATTCAGAGGTGTTAGATGTACTTCAAATTTTTGAATGTTATTTAAGTTAACATAATCCAGAGAATTTATTGTGTAAACTGCAATTCTGTGAACAAAGATCTGTGCATACAACTCATTTGGCTGCGATTGGGATTCTAATTCCTGTAGATTAATTCCAGTCACAAAAACTTTTAAGATTGTGTATTTAATCTCATCAGTTTGAAAAGAGCTATCATTACCCTTACTTGGATTAAGTTCCTTGGACAAATTTCTTCAACTGCATGTGCTTTAGTTTCATTGTTTATAGGAGCTAATGTTAATCCTTATGAGATGAATTAGAATTAAGTACAGCACGTGAAGCACTTAACACAAAGCCTAGTGCGTACTACATGCAGTCTTTGCTAAAAGTTAGTTTTGAGTGGTGGTAGCATACTAGAGACATAAGTGGTGCGTGGTGGTTTTATGGAAGCTCTGCAAAGTTGGGACTTTTTTTCCATTTCCTTCTTTTGCCACACCTGGGAAAGTTAATAACCTCATAATACATTTTTAAATACCCTTCCCTTCTCACCTGCCCATCTGAGTAAAATATACCTAAACTTCCTTGCTCATTTCCCTCCCACTTTCCTACCAGTTTTACTTACAGAAATGATGTCTCAACCTGATGACACCTAGTGCAATAGTTTTTTTCCATTTCTTTGGTTTTTTTCCCCTAACTCTTGGCAAAAAAAGTACTTACGAGTCTTTTTACTTTAAAACAGTTGAACTTGGATGAAGATGACTTAATTAAATCCCTTCAGTTTTTTTTCTCCATATGATTCCCTGGGGGGAGAAAGATAGAGCCTTAATTCTTAGTGTCCTTTCCTCTTGTCCAGTATTGTAAAAGATAGTAGTGTTCTTTTACCTTCTCTTAGCCTCAGAACTGTCTCTTAAAGTTACACAATTTTGATCAGATTGTTAAAATAAACTTTCCTAGTAATAATTTACTGCATGCCCTAGAAATCAAAGGAGTTCTAAAGCATTTCAGTTAACTAAACCATGATTGAGCAGTAACTGGGCCCGGTACCCTGTTGGGCGAGGCTTTATAAAGGTAAATGAGACATTGTCCTGGTCTTGAAGGACTTTTCAGTCTGAAGGGAAGATGCAGTGATTGGTGAAGGTTTGTGAAACATGTATGCATGGTTTACGGATTTTCAGAGTGCTAAAGTAACTTTAAAACTAATCAGTTAAAATTATTTAACCCTTCAAGATATTTCAAAAGGTTTTTTTCTTTCTTTTTTTTTAATGTTTGTTTATTTTGAGAGAGAGGAGGGGTCAGGAGGGAGGGACAGAGTGAGGGAGAGAGATAATCTCCTGCAGGCTCAATGGTGTCAGTGCAGAGCCTGACACAGGGTTCAGTCTTGGGGCTCAGTCTCGCAAAGCATGGGATCATGACCTGAGCTTAAATCAAGAGTTGGATGCTTAACCACATTACCCACTGAGCCACCCAGGCACTTCTCGTGAGGTTTTGAGTATCAGTTTACTGAACCCTGGTCAAGTATTCTCTGACCTTCTTCTCTATTTTCCTAACAACATTTGGCAATTTTTTAAAAAGAAGGAAGAGATTTAATCTCTGTCTTAATTACTTGTTCTTTTCAGGTTCTTTTACATATTCCAACGTTTCCTCCTATAAATTCTCAGTAATAGCTGTTTCACCTACATTTGTTTCTCTTGACTGAAGAGACAGCAAAGTGTACAGTAGTTTAAAAGGTTAATAACTACAGGGATTTGGATTGTTTGAAACCTCTTTTTTTGTTAGAAGGCAAAGTAATGAAGTAGAAAACGATTGGACTAGTTTCTGCTCCCAGCTTTCTACTACTCACTAAGTGACCTTGGGCAAGTTACTTAAGCTCTTTAAATTAGTGTCTTCATCAATAACTGACAATTTATGATTTGTGAAGTTAGCTTTATAATTAAGTGATAACTAGGTTACAGTTTTTAATATACATTTATGCTTGTAACAATGTTTTCGTTTACATTGAAACATTCAAAAGTTAATGAACAGGAAATCCTTATGGAAGGAAATGATTTTTCAGTGAATTTGCTCAAAAGAAAGGCATAAAGTTAAATGCTAGAAACATTTTAAAATAAAACTTTAAGGCTAATTATAAGAAAAGATAAACCAAATATGAAGAAAGGTTTTTATATCAGTACTATTGAAGAATTTGGTTCGTCATTTGCTGTATTTTGGCCAATAAGCTTAAGAGTTCAGATTCTTATATTTTAATTGCAGATGTTTATATATATGCATGTCTAATTTTTATTTTATTAATAACATTTTTTAAATGTTTATTTTTGAGAGAGATAGACACAGTGTGAGCAAAGGATGGGGCAGAGAGAGAGAGGGAGACACAGAATCTGAAGCAGGCTCCAGACTCTGAGCTGTCAGCACAGAGCCTGATGTGGGGCTCAGACCCACAAACCGTGAGATCATGACCTGAGCCAAAGTTGGACGCTTAATCGACCGAGTCACCCAGGCACCCCTAATCCACGTCTCATTTTAAAGTATATGTACATTTCTCGGGGCGCCTGGGTGGTTCAGTTGGTTAAGTGTCTGACTTCTGCTCAGGTCATGATCTCATGGTTTGTGAGTTCTAGCCATGCGTGGGGCTCACTGGTGTCAGTGCAGATCCCACTTCAGATCCTCTGTTCCCTTCTCTCTCTGCCTCTCCCCGCCACTCTCCCATGCGCTCTCTCGCTCTCTCTCTCTCTCAAAAATATTTTTTAAAAAAACTATACATTTCTACCATTTTTTTTTTCTGAATTCATCAAGTTAAAACATCTGCTTTTTACTAATACGGAAACTAATTCTTAAACTAAGAGTAGGTTAGATTGCAAAAAAGGCTTCTTTTTGTTCTACCATGATCATAAGGCCTGTGTTTTTAGCCAATGCACTTCGTGTAAAACTTCAATAAGTACTTTTTTAAACTTCTAGGTATTGAGTAACCCTATTGGCTAAAATGGAGTATTCTTAGAGGGACTACTACAGGTTTCGGGGGAGGTTACAAATGAAGGAAACAAATATTGCTCTATTTTCTGGTACATGGCATTCCATTTTTGGTGTATTTTCTTGCTTAAAGTAAAATGGTAGTAAACCTTTGGGTGACAATTTCTTGCTATTTCCTTTTGTAAGGTGTCATGATAATGGGAATGAAAAGGCAGTAATATTCTGAATTGAAGCAGCTTTTGAGACTCTTTGGAGAAAGCTCCAGTTGTAGAAGTTTAAAATTCTGAGCTTTCCTCTTATGGTGATCAATATGGTAATAGAAACATGTTAGCATTCCAAGCGGTTTTTGGAAAGTTTATTGCGTAGTTTCAAAATTTAGCAATTAAATCTGTACTTCTCCTTTAGAGTTAGGATGATTAGCAGTTATCTTATGTTAATTATTAACTGGGATGTTGATAATATAATTTAAAATAAAATTATAATACCAAGCTTTAAAAAAAAAAGTGGGATGAGAAAATGATAGCTGTTCTTTCTAAGGAGAACAGATTTTGTATTATGCTATGGCTTCTGTATTTGGACATTCTTTTATTACATAAGATTTTCATTTATATCAGGGTTACTTTCAAAAAATAGAAAAAAACCAAACCAACTTTGTACTGCTTCAGAAATACTGTGTGACATCTTTACAATACAGATCCAAGACCTGAGGACTTTTGAATTTGGGTAATGACTCCAGGGGCAGGGGTTCATTTTACCACACTCAACAGTTATGAATGATAGAAATGTTAACAAATTTAAGACAAGATAGTAACATTTTTAAAAATCCATTTATAACACATAAAACTCTTTGCTGTTGCTATCTAATTTGTAAAGTACAAATTATATTTATTTCTAAGGTCCAGTCTTTTGCCTTTGTAGAAATAGATTTTGACTTGGGTATAACAAATGAATAATTTGGGGTTTTCTGTTAGGTTCATTAAATTTTTC
Organism: Panthera tigris; assembly: GCF_018350195.1. NCBI lineage: Eukaryota > Metazoa > Chordata > Mammalia > Carnivora > Felidae > Panthera > Panthera tigris. The sequence continues at coordinate 102,536,773 of NC_056669.1, forward strand.
TTGTGAAAATTGTCAAGTATACACAAAATAGAGAAAAAAGTGCAGTGAAATCTCCATAGTTGTCAAGATTTTGCTCGTTACCTCTATCTCCCTTCTCCTCCCCGCTTTTTTTGACAAACATACCTTAGAGAAAATCTCAAACGTTTTATTTCACCCCTAGTTACTGCATTTAGTAAAATAAGGACATTTTCTTACATAACCACTTAATATAATAAAATCAGCACTATTTCCTTTGTATTAATCTTTTTATAGTTAGAAACTGTCTTGAAGAATACTGTAACTATGTGCTGTCAGATATGATAGCTGTTTAAATTTACATTAATCAAAATTAAAAATTCATTTCCTCAATTACATAAGCTATTCCAAGCACTCAGCCACATGTGACTATCATATTGGAAAGTGCAGATATATAATATTTTCATCATTGCAGAAAGTTCTATTGACCACACTACTCTAGGTGCTTTCTGTATCACTCTGGAGATGAACCTGAAAGAGATAAATATCTGTGTTTTAAGAATGCGTGCAAGATTGTTCTTTTAATAGTTGATTCTCATTTCTTTCAGATGTGTGGACAAAGTAACAACTGACAAAGGTAAGACTTGATCATTCTTATCTGTCATGTACATTACACTGGTTGTTTTATAATCTGATAGAAAATAGGATAAACTGCAGCCTAATGATTCAGATTGTTCTCATTTAAAAGTGATTTTTATTTAGTAAAAAATTATTGGTGTGATTAGAACCTGTTTAGATGCTAGGTTTGGGCAAGTGGAACATTTTGGCATTATTTGGAAACCTAATCAGTGGGAAATCAGATTATCTCATTTTAGTTTATTGCAATTTGTTTTTAGCTATATGGTTTTTTAGTAAAGTAACAGAAATGATACACAATATACAGAGTAAAGTATAGACAAAATCTTGGTGCCTGTAGAGACTCAAATTATAAATGCAGTTTGAAGAATGTGAGAAGAAAAGTGTTCTAAGATTTCATTCAGCCTGATGAATCATTAAATGGGATCATTAGACTGTTTCTCTTTAAAAGAGTTTTACCAAACCAAATATAGGTATTAAATGTAGTCTTCTGCTTATCTGGATTATGAAAGAAAGCTAATGTCCACCTTTTTAAAAACAAAAAACAACTTTTTTTTAAAAAAGACTTTATTCTGGCTTTGCAGATTGGATTATTAAAATGGCCCCTAACATGCTGGGCCAGTTGCTCAGTCATTATATGTATATATTTTTTCTAGTTATTGCCTGCATTTCTTGATGCTAAATCAAATATGCAGCATCCGTTTTAAGACTGGAACAAGTGTACTTTTAAGTGCATTTCATTTATTGTGTCTGACAAATTTAACTGAGGCTTGGCCAATTGTGTATGTACATGTGTTTATGTATGTATGTGTTTATATACGTACATATGTTCGTATATATTAAGATTTTTCTCTTCATAAAGAATGCTTTGAGAAAATGTAACATGTATAAGGCAAGTTTAAAACCTGGATTTTAATGCCATGTAGAAGAATGACAGTGTGATTAGGAACCAGTGACTTAAATTGGTGGCTGCTTTGTAAATAATTAGATACCAGTTACCAGGTTTTTTTTCCCTCTGAATTTTAGAACCTGAGGCTAGTATTTCATATCAGGCAGAAATATTTATTCTAGGCAAGTTTTTTTGTGTAGAAAACTTTGCATGACCAGTTTGCTGCTCTTACTTGGAAAATAGAGTCTGCCAAGAATGGAAGGTCTAACGTTCCTTATTCAGAGATCATTTTGAAATGTTAACGTTGTGAAGAAAACGTAGACAGGTGGCAATCAAGTACCAGAGCAGTTTTTATTAAAACAAAAGACAAAATCCTCAGCTTGCCTTTATTAGAGCTAAGGTTGTTTGATGTGTCTAAAGAGTATGTATAAAGAAATTATTTTGGGTTGCCTTGAGGAGAACTTGGAGGATGTGGTGGTAATTTTGAATCTCTGTTGGAGATAAATTAATTGCTCTTTGCATAGATGTCTTAAACCAGAAATTGGCTTGTTACATAGCTGTGCAGCTGTGGAGAGATTAAACTGCATTCTGGGTAGCTCAGTCTCCATCAGTTCACTCAATTCACTAGTTAAATGCTCCGAATCTCTAGTTAGAGCTCAGCACTTGAATTCAAGTTCTGCCTTTTATTGCAAATAATATCAATACTTCAAAATCCAGTGAACATTCAGTAAAAGGTAACTGTAAAATTTTGAAGAAATAGATACTCTCCAGCTCTCATTTTCATCTCTTCATTGCGGCTGTTCAACTCTGAACAGTATATAGGAACGTAAGAAAACTGTATCTTACGTACATTTAAACAACTAGACCAGGGAATACAGAAGTGGAGGCTATCTATGGTGGTCACTTTTCCCTATGCTTTTAAATTCACCTCGATTCTTACCCTTTTTCTTGTCATTTAACTTCTCAGAAAGTTGTTCTGTTACTCTGGAATAGTTTTCATGTTCAGTTGGCTGCATTTTAACTGAAGTAACTCAACTCATTCCAAAGTTATTCAAAATTTTGAGCAGGTTTTTGATATTTTCTAGAGGTACTACTAATTCTGTTCCTTAATATTGACAAGATGTTTTCAGGATTGTTTTTAACTCTTATTTACTCCAAACAGCGTGAAACTATATCCTTTCCTTCAGTCAAAGATAAGAACCTTGGACATGTTTGAACAAATAATGTTGCATACACACAAAAAACAACTTGTTGTTTTAAAATTATGAAGTTGCAAAGTGCCATGTTGATTGTTTTACACTTGACATAGTAAAGAAACATATTTGTATTGGTTCCTGTTCTTGTATTTATTTAACCCAGATAGGTATATGTAAAACAAATGGAAAATGAAAATATATAAAAACAAATGGAGATTTGCAAAGATAGTGTTTATTAATTCATTGAACAAGTAGTTGTTGAGCATCGCATTATGTGTCCAGCAGCATTCTAGGTACTAGGTTGTGCTGGTAATCAAATCAGTGCAGTGAAACATTTGATTAAAATAATGTGGTTCAGAGTTTGATGAAGTTACGATGTCATGGGAAGACTCCTTTTGAGAAGGTGACTTTGTAACTGAGACCTGAGTGTGCATGTAGATAGCTGAAGAGCATTCCACACAGAAGAAGCAAAAAGGGAAAAACTTGAAACGTGAAAGTTTAGTTTACCATTGCCAGCTTCCAAGAGTGTTAGAAATTTTGAGGGATGGAGCCTAGCAGGTTCCTTTTTAACTTTGCTCTCTGTTTTCATTCTGTTCTCTGTTTTCAACTAATGTTATTCTTATGGTAATAAGTATAGTGATAGTTTGCCACAATGCAATGTAGTTTATTAGTAATTCCAGTGTTACTTTATCCACTAATTTTAATTTCTTTACTTTCAAACCTCCAACTAAAACTGCCCAAGATGAAACCTTATTAAAAAAAAAAAAAAAAGGAGACTATAATATCTTAATGTTTACTAAAGTGAGTTTCAAGTGTTTCGTGGAATAATAAGTATTTACAGAGTCAAATGTGCTAGGTGTTTGAGTCATCAGTGTGTTAGTTTTTTTTTTTAATTGCAGGGCCTCTCAGATTTTATTTGTTGAGTAGTGAGCAATAAAAATACCAAAATGTGCAGTAACTCCCTAACTTAATTGACTATAAGACCCCCCCCCTGCTTTTTTAAGGGATAGCTCATAAAATTAGAATTTGTGGATAGCTCATAAAATTAGAATTTGTGGAAAACACTTCGGAGCACTGAGTGCTTAAAAATTTGATTGTATTAAACTCTGGGTTTCACCTTTTATTCAGAATTCTTTTACTGTTTTCAGTTACTCTTCTTGTTACAGGGTAGTAACGTTTAGAAAACATTACCTAGACAGAGTCATCAAATAAGTTCATTATAGATCTGGGAATTAAATTGTTAAGAGCTTTGATTATTTGCCTTATCTAATTTATAATCAACATAATATCTGGAATTATTACTAAAATATTAACTTGTTTTGTTATTTCTTTCCTGGATCACATCCTCCATTTTTGTGTTCATTGATCTAATTTATATGTTATAGCTCTGTATTCCTTTCTTTTAAAAATTGGAATTTATTTTTAGCAATTTTTATAGTTTTAATTTCATTAGACTATTTCATTTTTCCTATGTTGGAATATCTTAGATTATTTCTTATCCTGTCATTTCCAGTACCCTTAAACAATATTTGTGTTATTCTTAACTATATAGAACAGGCTTCCCACCTGTTTTACCTACTCCCATTGAGAAAAATCTAACTTTAATTTTTCCATTTGAGTTTTTGTACAAAGGATGATGTGAGAAGTTACTTAGGACATTGTCTTCACAATTCTTATTTTGAGTCTCCTGGCTGATAACCTGGTGTCCCTAGTTAAAATCTTACTGGTTTTGAATAGGAAAGAGCTCTGAAAGGAGAATCACTAGGCAAAAAAAAAGGGGGGGGGGCATATACTTAGTTTCAGTCTTAACTCTCAAATATATGATCACTTTTAACGGAAGCATTCTTCACAAATTCAATAGTACTCTTCTAAAGTTGGCTTAAATATAAGTTTAAAAAAGAGCCTTGCTTTCCTTGATTTCTCTTAATACTGCTGACGCTGGTATATTTCAAAATGGACTTTACTAATTATTTATGAGAAACAAAGAGCTAATTATAGAAATATACAGAGTAGTCTGATCAGGTTTCAGAAACTCAAGTTTCTGACTGTTACGATAATGTTCATGTCTCAAATGGCTGACAGTACATAGCATTTTATCTGTCCTATTTTGTTCCTAGCTCTTTATCTTAAGGTAACAGGAGCTATATTATTTCTCTCAGTAGGAGAATGATCTACTCAGACATCCAGTTCCTCATTGGGAATGCCCCATATCCTTTAAACTATTTTTCTTGTTCAAATACCTAGACCTCCTGTGGTTCTTGCTCTCTGTTCTAGTTTTCTAGAAGTGCAGACATACCTCGTGTGGGGATTGTGACATGGGCTCAGAAAGCCCATGGGCTTATCAACTCATTTCAGTTGTGGGATGTTTTATCAGATAAACGAGTCTTTCCCTTACATACAAAGAAATAACTTTGTAACAGTTTGCCCATTATGATTCAACTTACATAGAAACCATCTCTAACAACACTTATAAGTTAATTTTGTAATGTAGAGTAATTATTTTGTGTTGAGATCCAATTCCTGCCACAACCACTTGAGAGATGCAGCAGAATGCCCTGGTGGAAGCAAACTGAAGCATGAGTGGACAAGAACCTCTGACAAAAAGGAGTTAGCTATGATTTCATGCCTCCTGACCTTTTATGTCCAAGAAGGATCAAGCTCCTCTGAATTAAAACTAGCCAGATTGATCTAACTACATCAAGGCAAAGCCCCCTTTAGCTTCAGTGCAAGTAATTCTCTTAGAGGTAACTGTGGTTCTGTCCTCTGCCTGCCTACCTCATTGCTGTTTTGATCCCAGTTAATCTCCCAACTTGTATCCTAGCTTCTTTGTAATTTTGCCTCTTTTGAGAATTTCTAAACCCTATTTTCTTTACTGTGACTCTTCCTAAACTCTTGTATCACTTATCTATTGCCATGTAACCTTCCAAAAGTTCAATAGTTTAAAATACAGAAACTTGTTTTTCAGTTGGGCTGTTCCCTCTTCTCTTTGGTCTTTCAGTCTAGACATTTTCGGGTCGTGGTGGCCTCAGAGCAGTTTGCAAAAAGATTGAAGGCAAAATCTGCAAGGCATCTTGATGCTGCCTCACATAATACAAGATCAACATACAAAAATCAGTTGTATTCCTGTATGTTAGTAACAAAAATGTTGAAATTATAAAATTATACCATTTACAGGAGCATCAAAAAATAGGTGTTAGGGATAAATGTTACAAGACATGAAAGACTTAAACATTGGAAAGTGCAAAACACTTGAATGAAATTAATGACTTAAATAAATGGAATGAATGATGTACCTTGTTCGTGGGTTTGAAGGCTCAGTATTGTTAAGATGTCATTTCTCTCCATACTGATCTACAAATGAAAGGTAATCCAAATTCCAATACAGGTTGTTTTGGAGAGTTTCAACCTTGTAAACCTCTTGAGAAGGTCTTGGTAACCTTTAGGAATTCACAGACTATACTTAGGAAGCCTTTAGTTTACACTGATCAGGAATCCCACCATGTGTCTAAGAGTGGGATCGAGTCTTTCAGGAAAGAGAAGGAGGCAAATAGATGCTTGGTGGGCATCCAACCATGGCTACTACACATGTATATTCTGTAATTTATTTAACCCTTACCTGATTGAAGGACACTTGATATTTCTGTTCTTTTTTCCTAGGATTACAGGTGATCTTTTTGAAAGTCGGTTAAGATATGCCATACATATGCACAAGCTCGCTTACCATAAATGTATGGCTTTGTGAATATTCACAAGGCAAGCCCAGTCATGTGGTCATTACCCAGGTCAAGTAATAGAACCTGATCCCTACCCCTGAGTGTAACCACCATTCTGACTTTGAACAGCGCAAATTTGTTTTGCCATTTTTTGGATTCTGTATAAGTGGAGTAATATAGCATGTACTCTTGTGTAGGGCTTCTTTGCTTTCCATTATGTAAGGTTTCTCTAGGTTGTGTGTGTTATAGATTGTTCATTTTCATTGTCATACAGTGTTCCCCCGTGAGAGTGTATCATGGTTTATTCATTTTACTGTTGATTGGCATTTGGGTAGCTTTTAGTTACTGGCCTTTATGTCTAGTGCTGTGATGCATATTTTATTAATAAGATTTTACTGAGACACAACTTATATATCATAAAATACACCTATTTCAAGTGTATAATTCTGTCTACATAGGTTTTCCTTTTCTGGGCACTTTATAAACAGACTTGTGTATAGAATATGTGTTTTTGCGTTTGGCTTCTTTCACTGCATAATTTTGAGGTTAATCCATATTATAGCATGTATCGATATTTTCATTCCTTTGTGTAGTACTTCTTTGTTTGGAAATATTCTATTTGATTTATCCATTTATCAGTTGATCCACTTTTTTGCTATCATGAGTAATGATACTCTGAATATTGATGGGCAAGTTTTTGAATGGATGAATGTTTTTATTTCTTTTAGGTCGATATCTAGGAGTAGAATTTTTAGATTGTAACTGATAAATGTATGTTTAAGGGCCTGGCAAAGAGTTTTCCATAGTGGCTATGACATTTATGTTCTCTAGTGATAGATGAGGATTTCTTTTGCTCCACAACCTCACCGGTGTTTGTTACTTTCATTCCACTCTTCTGTTAAGTCAGATGCTTTAGGATTGTGGGGCACATGGTAAGGGCAGTGAATTCCATGAGCCATAGGTCCATTGCTGCATTTCATTTGCTGAGAAGTGAGTTCCTTGTTCAGAAGAAATGCTGTGTGGAAAACCATGACTGGGATAAGACATTATGTAAGTCCACAAATGGTATTTTTCACAGAAGCACTGTATGCAGGGAAGGCAAATCCTTAACCAGATGTCGATTCCACAAAGAACAAAACATTGCCACTTCCATGGTGTGGGTGGTCCATTATAATGAACCTGTCATTAAGTAGCTGGGTGATAACCCTGGGGAATGGTGCCATATCAGGGACTCAGTGTTGGTCTCTGCTGCTAGCAGTGGTACTCAGAAGTATCTATACCCATTTGGCCTTGGTGAGACTCTGGGTTTGGTTTCCAGCAATCTCAGCTCTGTAGCTGTAGGAGATCGGGATTTCTTTCAGCGCAGGCATAGAAACTTTCAGGTCATTTATATGGTACTTGAGCTAGGAATTTAAATCCCTAAGCACATCCCTATCTTTCCCAACTTCGTCTAGTGTCATTAGAAGCAACTAGCCAATTTTCTGCTCATTTAACTTGAAATATTCTAAGGTATTGACTACATAATAGCCAGAACCTTGTCTGTTATTAAAGAAATATTTGATCAGGAGTATCCATTGGTGATTTTTTGCCATAGACTTTCAGTGTTCTCTTTACTACCAAAAATAGAGTCATTAGGGCCTTTAAATCAGTTAAAGAAACGATTCCAGAAACCACAGAACTAATTCAGAAAGCTCATCCTTAAGATTCTGTTCTTCTAGGAAGTTTATAGCAATATAGGCCTTCCTCAAGAAGCAAGAAAAATCTCAAACAACCTAACCTTACACCTAAAGGAGATAGAAAAATAAGAACAACAAAACCCAAACACAGTAGTAGGAAGGAAATAATAAAGATTAGAGCAGAAATAAGCAAAATAGAAACTTAAAAAAAAAAAAAAGAAGATCAATAAAACCAGGAGCTATTTCTTTGAGAAATCAACAAAATTGATAAACCTTTAGCCAGACTCATTAGAGAGAACTCAAGCAAAATCAGAAATGAAAGAGGAGAAATAAAAACCAACACCACGAAATACAAAGGATTATAAGAGAATATTATGAAAAGTTATATGTCAAAAAATTGGACAACCTGTAAGAAATAGATAAATACCTAGAAACATATAACCCCCTAAAACTGAATCAGAAGAAATAGAAAATGTTTACGGACTGATGATGAGTAATGAAATTGAATCAGTAATCAAAAAACTCCCAACAAACAGAAGTCTAGGACCAAATGGCCTCACAAATGAATTCTACCAAACATTTAAAGAAGAGTTAATACCTATTCTTAAACTATTCCAAAAACTAAAAAAGGAGGGAAAGCTTCCAAATTCATTCTGTGAAGCCAGCATTACCTTGATACCAACACCAGATAAAGACATCACAAAAAAAGAACTACAGGCTGGTATATCTGGTGAACATGGATGCAAAAATCCTCAACAAAATGTTAGCAAACTAAATCCAGCAATACATTTGAAAAATCGTTCGTGATCAAGTGGAATTTTTTTCCTGGGACAGGAGGGTGGTTCAGGATTCACAAATCAATCAGCATGATAGGTCATATCAATAAGAGAAAGGATAAAAACCATATGATCATTTCAATAGATGCAGGAAAAGCATGTGACTAAGTACAGCATCTATTCATGAGGAGAACCGTCAACAAAGTAAGTTTAGAGGGAACGCACTTCAACAGAATAAAAGCCATACATGAAAAACGCACAGCTAACGTCATACTCAATTGTGAAAAACCAAGCACTTTTCCCCCCTAAGATCAGGAAAAAGATAAGGGTGCCTACTCTCACCACTTTTATTCAACATAGTCCTGGAAATCCTAGCCACAGCACTGAGACATGGAAAAGAAAAGGCATCTAAACTGGTAAGAAAGAATTGAAACTTTGTTTGCCAGTGACGTGCAGGAAACCCTAGGGGCACCTGGGTGGCTCAGTCGGTTAAGTGGCCAGCTTTGACTCAGGTCATGATCTCCTGGTTCATGATTTCGAGCCCTGCATTCAAGTTCGGGCTCCATGCTGACAGCTCAGAGCCTGGAGCCTGCTTCAGATTCTGTGCCTCCCTCCTTCTCTCTGCCACTTCCCCATTTGCACACTGTATCTCTCTCTCAAAAATAAAAAAATAAAAAAATAATTAAATAATAAAATGAATCTTTAAAAAATACATAAGAAAGAAAAACCTGATGGTTAACAGAGGGGAGGTGGATGCAGGGATGAGTAAAATAGGTGAAAAGATTAAGAGTATACTTACTGTGGTGAGCACTGAATAATGTATAGAATTGTTGAATCACTATATTGAAAAAACATTCTCTTCCTCTAGAACCCCTTTCCATACCAGAGTCTATATTATGGCTCCTCGAGTGAAGCAGAACCAATAGAATATATATATAGAGAGAGAGATTTATTTTAAGGAATTAGCTTAAATTCCTTAAACTTAAGTGATTGTGGCTATCAAGTTCAAAATCCACAGGGCAAAACAGCAGACTAGAAATTCAGATAAGAGGTGGTGTTGTAATCTTGAAGCCAAACTCCATGAAATCAGTCTTTGCTCTGAGGCTTTCAACTGATTGGATGAGGCCCACCCACATTATGGAGGGTAGTTTACTCAGAATCTACTGATTTACATGTTAATCATATCTCAAAAGGACCTTCACAGCGACATTTAGGCTGTTTGACCAAACAACTAGGCACTATAGTGGGGGTGGGGAGAAGAGGGTTTCCCCGCACAGCAACCAAGCAATTCTCAGATACCAGCAGGATATTCCAAGGATTCAACTCAATTCTGTTACTGTCTGTAGGGAAATAGCATCAAATTCTGTAGGTTAAGGGCTCAGTCCTACAAGACTATTCCCTCACACCTCCATTCACATGCCAGTAGTAGGTCCAGGTTGTTACCTGTTCTGAACTATAAATCACAAGTTCCCATGACCTCCTCCTTGTATTCAGTTAATTTGTTAGAGCAGCTCACAGAACTCAGAAACATTTTACTTACTAGATCACTGGTGTATTATAACTCAGAAACAGCTAGGTGAAAGTGATCTATAGGGCAAGATGTGAAGGAAGGGGTGAGAAGCTTCTGCAACCGACTCAACATGAGTTTATTCCTTGGTGAGTCACAGATAGAAACTACACCACATAAGTTGTTGCGCAAAGGAAACTTTATTTGCAACAAATAAGGTGATCACAGGGAATAACTTCCAAAGCCGTGACTCTCCAAAATGCGTTCCTTTTATTTAGGGTTAGGATGAATATTTAGATAGAGAAGCCTTGTCATATGTAGAGACGGGTATAAGGTCACATATATGCCTTAAGGAAACATGTCTGTACATACATTGTATGTTACGTAAATGAGGCTTGGCTTCTCCTTGGGTGGAGATTTTAGTTTTATAATTAGGTAACAATAGTTGCTGGTCATTCTTGAGGTTACTCCATGGTCCATGTGCGCAGGTGCTAGTCTGTTACAAGAGGAAGTTACACTCAAATGGCTTGGGTGGTCTGGGCTGGTTGGAGGTCTATCAGGGCACTTACTATTGCTTGAGGGGTGGTTTCAGTTTCCATTTGAGTTAGGAGATAAGCTAGAAAGGAGAGCTTAAGGAAAAAATGCTAGACAGAGGTCAAAGAGTAGGAGCCAGTGGGCAGGTCTTAGGGTCTATCTGGTGACACTTCCCTTCCCTCCCCTCTCAGAGCATGCCATTCTCCCCAGATCCCCACGTGTTCACCAACCCAGAAGCTCTTTGGACCCTGTCTTGGGTTTTTATAGAGCCTTCATAATTCCTGCAATTGATTAAATCATCGTCCATTGGTGTTCCATTCGGCTTCCAGAAGTGGGGAGGGAGACTAAAAGTTCAACCTTCTGGCAGCCAGCCCCCTTCCTTAGGTAGGATCCAAAAGTCACGTTATTAACATAACCAGAAACACTTTTAACACTTAGGAATTTTGAAGGGTTTGGGCAACTCTGAGTTAGGAGCTTGTGGATGAAGACCATACATATTTTTCTTATAGATCACAACATCACACTAGCCTAGTTGATAAATGAAATTAACGCATAAATGATGTTAAATTAAGTTACAATGCATGTCTTCAATTTGTAGCAGATTTTATGTTTATTTCTTTAACTGTTGCTTTTGCTTTCTCTTTTTAATTTGTTCTTTTTTCCCTCTTCTTAACCCTTTCTACTTTTGTTTTATTTTCTCAGCTTAATACCTTTTCTTAAAGGTTTTAATTCTTGCTATCATAGTTTTGATTTTCCAAGAGCTTTTTTTTTCATGTATTACTATTCTTTAATGACATACTCGCTTCCTATCAATATACAGGTATGTTTCTGTGTATATGTATTTTTTTCTGTTCCCTGAATTGCCATTTCTTTCAATGTTTTTCCCATTTGTTTATTTAGCCTCTCAAGAGATTTTTGTCAAGTTTTTGGTGTTCCCTAACTTTATTTTGATTTTTAGAGTAAAGTCTGTGATCGGGAAGTCTGTGTGCACGGATTAGACTTCCTGTCCCCTGTAAAGAGATGATGTGGGCATAGTCTTTCTATGGGCCATTTCATTTTCATCAGAGAGAAGTTCTGTATCTCTGGTTATAGCGTTGGGTGGGAGGTCAGTGAGGAGGGTCCTCAACATTTATTATTTTTGGTTCCACTTAATTACCACTGTTCTCTAATAATACTTCAACTCTGCCCTTACCTGAAACTGTTGATGCCAAGGCCTGTCTAGTTCACCTTTTCCTAAATAGTAAACCTATGCTCAGAGGGGTGGTTGATGGCAGCAAATGATAAAAGGGACCGCGTGTTGAAACTAACTTTTAAAACCTTCCAGCTGCTCTCTTTTCAGTCTTACTCAGCATCCCCTCTTTCAGAGGCACCTTGTGACTCTGATTCCTATTTCTTTCTGAAGTGGCTAAGTGTGTGTGTGTGTTAACTTATGATTTGTTTCCCAGCCTTCTAGTGTAAGTTTAAACTCTATTTGATGTGAAAGTCTTTATCACTATCCTGGTTCAGGTCTTCTAAAATTTTGTTGAAATGAAATCATAGGGCTGTTGTCTCCTTTTGTGTTCCTTTAACTTTGTGATTCTTAGTCATTTTTAGTTCTTCTCTGTCATTTTAGTGACATTTTAGAAGGGAGCAGACCAAAAAAATATATTCAATCTGCTGTTTAACTAGAAGTTCCCTGCACACTATTTAAAACTTAAAACTGTAGTTAATTCTAATATTCCTTTTATTCCGTCTCTATGTTAATTACATTCATCCCACTAAATCTGTTTCTGTTGTTTTGTTTCTTGCATCCTCAAATGTGAAGAGTGAAAGAGTGAACTCTTATGTTTATGTTGGAGACGATCTTAGGGATCATCTCTAATCCTTCATTTTATAGATGAGAAAATGGAGACTCATAGTTATGTCTTTTGCTTTAGAACACATTGCCCCGAATTGGTGTCTTAAAGAATAGTTTATTATCCCGTGTTGTTTTCCAGTTGGCTGGATGCTTCTGCTGTTCTCCTGGGCTAGTCGGGCAGCTGCGGTCAGAGAACAGCTGAAAGGGCCTGATGAGGCAAGATGGCCACACTGGCGTGTGAAGCAGTTGGTGCTGGCTGTGGGCCAGCAGCATGGTTTTCCTCCTCATGGTCTCTCATCCTCCACTGGGCAAGTTCTTAATAATATGGCAGCCTCTGGGCAGCTTTACAGAAGGGCAGACCTCACTTGCAAAAGTGCCTGTCAGACCTCTGCTTGTGTCAAATTTGCATCTTCTATATCATCACCAAAACTCTCTTTATATTCAGTTGTTTTGGACCTTTCTGTATCACTAAAAATCTTGCACTGTGCCATAAGACCAAGTGATTACAAAATTGCTTGGTGGACATAGTATTAAAAAAGAGATTCTGTGAGAAGGAGAATTATATGATGCCAGCATTTCCTTGAAAATGTTACTTGATAGCTCATGCATCCTTTCCTACAGGTGTAGGCAAAACCATGGTGTTTAACCACTGTATTTGTTTTCAAACAAATTATGACAAGTTGAGAGCAACACCCATTTATCATCTCTTAGTTTCTCTCTGTCAGGAGTCTGGACAGAGCTTAGCTATGTCCTCTACTGAGTGTCTCACAAGTCTTGAAATTAAAGAGGAGGTGACCAATAGGTAGTTGGTTATAAAAGTCTTAACTTTTAGATACTAATTGAACTCTGGGAATGGATGAGATTGTGTAGGTGTTTTCAGTGAGAAGAGAAGCAGGCCAGTAAACACCACCATTTCAAGTAAGGTATGGAGAGCCCAGATGAGACTGAGAAGGATGAAAAGTCCAAGAAGGGAAAAAAGTGGTGGAAGTGAAGAAAAGACAAAGAGTTTTAACTTCTAGAAGAGGGTAGGGGTGCCTGGGTAGCTCAGGCAGTTAAGGGTCTGACTCTTTGACTTCGATCTCAGGGTCTTGAGATCAGGCCCTTCTTTCAGCTCTGCACTGAGCATGGAGCCTACTTGGGATTCTCTCGCTCTGCCTCTCTCTCTGCCCCTCCCCGACTTGTGTGGTCTCTTTCTCTCTCTGTCTCTGTCTCTCTCTCTCTCTCTCTCTGTCTCTCTCTCTCTGTCTCTCTCTCTCTCTGTCTCTCTGTCTCTCTCTCTCAAAATAAAAAGCATTAAAAAACTCATTTAGAAGAAGGTAGCTGGAAGGGTAGTGGCAAGTGCTACTGAAAGATTGCCCATGATTAAAAACAAAGTATCCATTAGCTTTAGCTTGAGGGGTCTGTGGATTAGCTATATTCCATTACAGTTTTCTTTGTAAGCCTTCTTTTAAAATCCTATTTTATTTTATACACTTAAAACCAATAATCCTGAGGCATATATGTTTTACCACATCCCCAGAGGAGTCCATGGCACACAAAGGTAAGAGCCCCTGTCAGCATTGTTGGCCTTGGCAAAAGCAATTTTAAAGGAACAGTAACATCACAACCAAAGTGATATTATATAGAAGTGTATATTACTTATACAAAGACGATGATGCATAGTGCGATGATAAAGTGCGTGCAGAGGACAGAAGTGAGTTCAGGGTTTCTTTAGTGTAAGAGCATCATGGCTGAAGAGCACAGTCTTCAAAATCAGACAACCACCTGAACTTGAACTCTGCTTTGTTGGGAATTTACCATGTGACTTTGGGGAGTTTTCTTAACTTTTCCATGTCTCCGTTTCCTTGTCTGGAAAATTAAGAAAGTATGTAAGAAGTACTTAATGGAGTATTTTGAGAATTCATTGTGAGATGATATACATGAACTACTTAGAACAGTGGCAGCCACATGATAATATTCCTTATTATTGGTCATTAATTAGATTGGCCCAAGTGCTAGATCCATTTTTAGGTGACTTTGTGTAGTGCTGCATTTTCATTGTGTATTGATTTGTAGTTTAATTATTAAAAGGCAACCCTTTTATTGTGCGTGGACAGTGCCTCCCTGTTAAAGCACCACCATCGGCTCTCATTCACTATACTGAGTACATATTAAAACCCCGAGGGGGGGTGCCTGGGTGGCTCAGTCCGTTGAGCGCCTGACTTCAGCTCAGGTCATGATCTCGCAGTCCGTGAGTTCGCACTCCATATCGGGCTCGGTGCTGACAGCTCGGAGCCTGGAGCCTGCTTCTGATTCTGTGTCTTCCTCTCTCTCTGCCCCTCCCCCGCTCATGCTCTGTCTCTCTCTCTCACTCTCAAAAATGAATAAATGTTAAAAAAAAAATTTTTTTTTTTAAACCCAAGGAAGGTGACTACTTACGATGGATACAGGCAAGAGTAGATTACAGAGAATGAATGTAGAATAAGGTGAGATGCTAGGATTAAGCTGTGGCATTTAAATCTAAAGGACAGTTGGAGGAGGAGGAGAAGCTACCAGGAAAGACTGGGGACAGGAAACTAGGAAAGTAGGAAAAAGACCAAGAAAGTGTGATACCATGAAAACCAACTGTCAGAAGATAAGATGGGAACTGAAAAATGTCAATTAGACTTAACTACATGGAAGACATTGGAAACCGTAACAATAGCAGTTTCAGTAGAATAACAGGGGCAGATGCCGAATAATCCATGATGCCTTTCTTCCTTAACCTCTACATCTTACCCTGCTCAAGGTCTGCTCATTTTGTGCCTCCCCCTACCCCATTCCCACTTCAACCTATCAACCTTTTTCCATTAGCATTTTTAATTAAAGTCCTTATTAAAATTAAATATACAATTGCATCCCAGCCGATCTCCTTAAATTGCAACTCTCAAACCACGTTTCTTTATGAATCCGTTGTGTGCCAGATTGGTCTCCATTCAGGTCATGTAGCTCTTAACTCTGTAACCTTCAGAGATTCTCTATTACCTGTCTAACTACAGATTTCTTAGGCTTGGATCCAGAGCCTCTACAATGTAGATGAATTATACTTTCTCAGCTTTATTGCTCACAGTGTTCCTTAGGTGGAGCAAATTTCTCCCTGTAATATTTCTGTGCCCCCATAACTCTGAACTTTTCTGTTTCTGCAGCACTGTTGTGCTTTTTTCCTTTTCTTATCCTCAGCGTCAATGTTACACCCATACTTTAGTATAACTTTCTTTACATGCCCCAGATACTCTGCTGCACTACATTTTACCATCAAAATATGAAAGAGTACTTAGGAGAGAATGGATTGAAAGACTGAACAAAGCAAAATCGTTCTATGGTTAATTTTTTTAAATAGATTTTACCATATGAAACTACTTCTGGAACAGAGAAACCAGTGAATAAGCCAAATGTTGGGAATAGCTAAAAATAACATTTTCTAAAAGTTGAAAATGATCATTTTATGTGGACCTTGCTAAATCTGGATCATAGCACCGTAATCAACCATGGTAATGGCAATTCCCAGTTGTAGGTAAGTAGCCCAGACTCCTTCCTCTGAACTTTGGGCTCACTGATTTTTTTCACTTTGCGGACATTTCAAATTTAATTTATCCAAAATGGAACATCTATTCTCCCTACTGTCGCCTCAAAACAGTAAAAGACACCTGATCTTTTTCTGTGAATACTTTCACCATCTATTCAGTTGTCCAGGTCATAAATCTAGAAACTAAATCCGTGATACCTCTCTCTATCCCCGTCTATCCTTAGAGGCCTGTCTCCTCTAAGTGTTTTTGCAGATCTCCAATTCTTTCCATCTCCAATGCTATTACTCTTTTTCAAGCTATTATTTGTTGCCTAGTGTATTGCAGTAGACTTTTAGCTAGGTCTCCTGGAATTCACTCTTAGCCCAGCGTAAGTCGTTCTCTAGCTTGCAACCAGAATGAACACAAAAACTACAAATCTCATCATGCCACATTCCAACTTAAAATCTTCCACTGCCTTTCTGTGGCTATTAGGATAAAATCCAAAATCCTCCAAGGACCTTTTTTTTATTACTATTATTTTTTATTTTACAGAGAGAGCATGTGAGTAGGGGAGAGGGGCAGAGGGGGAGAGAGAGAATCCCAGGCAGCCTCCACACTGAGCATGGACATCTCATGACATATCACTGAGCATCTCATGACATTTGCACGTGCTCCTCCTTCCCACTTCCCCTCTATCACGTAGCTAGCACTTACTCATCCTTTAGAGTCCAGGCAGATCTATTCAGACTTAAATGTTAAATTTTGAGCTATGGAGACTGTCCAGTTAATGAACACTAGTTTTCAGAGCTACAGTTTCAAGGAGAATGTATCCTTTCACTTTCTCAAACCTCTGTCTAAGCAAAGTTTCTTAATATTTTTAAGAGGCAGAACTAACTCACCTGATGACTGTACTTTGAAAATTAATAGCTTAGTTTGGGATTCTAGCATTTTTGACCTAATTTTTGTTTGTTTGTTTGTTTGTTTGTTTTAAGAGATAGCACAAGCTAGGGAGAGGGCCAGGGGAAGAGAGAGGAGAATCTTAAGCAGGTTCCACTCTCAGCACAAAGCCTGACATGGGGCTCCATCCCACGACCTGGGGATCATGACCTAAGCAGAAATAAAGAGTCGGATGCTCAAGTGACTGAGCCATCCAGGCGCCCCCTAAAATTTTAATATCTGTATAAGTTTTATAAATGCTCATTAGTATTTTTTATCCTTTATTTTCTTTCTCTCAGTGCTGCATGGGCTGATAACTGCCCTGGAATAGGTAAAAAAATAAAACCATAGATGTAATAAGCAGTGAAGAACATGACTAGAACAAGAAAGTAAAATCTAATTTAAGGGGCATCTGGGTGGCTCAGTTGGTTGAGCATCCAACTCTTGATTTCAGCTCAGGTCATGATCTCATGGTTTGTGGGATCGAGCCCTCCATGGGGCTATGCGCTGACAGCACAGAGCCTGCTTGGGATTTTCTCTTTTTCTCTCTGCCCTTCCCCCACTCAAAATAAATAAACGTTTGGGTTTTTTGTTTGTTTGGTTGTTTGTTTGTTTTAAAGAAAAATCTAACTATTAACACATATATACACACAAACATTTGCATTGATTTAAATGAGTGAACCAGGGGTGCCTGGGTGACTCAGTCGGTTAAGTGTCTGACTTCAGTTCAGGTCATGATCTCATAGTTCTTGAATTCAAGCCCCACATTGGGCTCTGTGCTGACAGCTCAGAACCTGGTAGCCTGCTTCGGATTCTGAGTCTCCCTCTCTCTCTATCCCTCCCCCATTTGCGCTCGCTCGCTCTCAAAAATAAGTAAACATTAAAAGAAGAAATATACTAATCATTTAATTTCTTAATTGAAGCTTGAAAATCTTTCAGCTTTGTTCTGGTATTTAATCAAACAATTCCCTCTATTCCTCTATTTTGAAACAAATGCCATGTGCAGTTTTAGATTAAAAATTCACTTTCATGGAATAATTCAGTAGAAAGAGTATAGACTTTGGACTTAGATGTACCTGAGTTCAAATTCCAGCTCCACAGCTTAATTTTTGAGTCTGGGAAAATTAGTTACTTGCTTTCCCCATCTATAAAAACAAGAATAAAAATTACTTGGCAGAGTATAAGGTTAAATTTGAAAAAATTATACTGTCAGGTACTTAATGCTTGTCAAATATTTAACTTTGTTAGTTTTCCAGGAAAAAAAAAAAAAGTAAATATTTAAAAAGAAATGAGAAGACCTTGACTGTGCTTTCTTCCCAGCTTACCAACCAACCATTCCCTGTTTCACCCCCCAATCAGTATTAGCTTTGTAATCTTGAACAAGTCAAGATTTAATTCTCTAAGCTTCAGTTAAAAAAATAGGGCAACCTGAAGGAGAACCAGATCATATTGGGATAGCCCTTCTGACTAGAAGTGTTTTATCATGATGAAGTGGCTATCATCTTTTGGAATTT
The DNA here is from genome assembly GCF_018350195.1 of Panthera tigris. NCBI lineage: Eukaryota > Metazoa > Chordata > Mammalia > Carnivora > Felidae > Panthera > Panthera tigris. Next base: position 102,555,466 of record NC_056669.1, read on the forward strand.
GATGAGTTAGTTTACTTGAAAGAATTATCTGTTGCTATAGGATTGAGATAAATCACTGTTACATTTCATCTTTTGCTACTTAGAAGAATTAGAAGAAACATTCCTGCCAGTAGTATGATTTCGTCTCAGTTCATAGTATCAACCATTTTTCTTTTGTCCTTTCTTCCTCTTTCAAGAATGTGGTTGTATCTTAGGCTACTGTGGGTTTTTTTCCTTCTTTCTTATTATATGTCAAGAAGCCTCTTTAAAGTCAACTGCTATTACAAGAAACAGCTAGAAATTATCTTTGAAGTACTACACAAAAGAAACTTGGTTCTTTTCTATCTGGTCATGATTGTTCATCCATATGTGTGGGTTATCCTTTGGTTGTCAGTTTCTACTCTGGAAACCTGACAATGCCTTTTGTTTAGGGGTTTTTTGAGGTTAAATTCACCCAAGAAAATTAACCATTTTAAAGCACACAGTTTAGTGACATTTAGTACATTATAATGTTGTGCAACGTCATCTCTATCAAATTCCAGATATTTTCATCCCTACCAAACAAGACCCCATACCCATTAAAAATAGTCAATCCCCAGGGAGCCTGGGCGGCTCAGTGGGTTAAGCATCGCCTTCAGCTCAGGTCATGATTTCAGAGTTAGTGAGTTTGAGCCCCACATTGGGCTCTGTGCTGACAGCTCAGAGTCTGGAGCCTGCTTCGGATTCTTTGTTTCCCTCTCTCTCTGCCCCTCCTATGCTCACACTCTGTCTCTCCCTTTCTCTCAAAAATAAATAAACGTTAAAAAATTTTTAAAAATAATAGTCATTCCCCAACACCCCTCTCCCTAGCCTCTTACAAAGATTAATCTGCTTTTACCTCACTACCTTAAAACATTAATCTGAATTTACCTATTCTGAATATTTCGTGTAAGTGGAATCATACAATATTCGACTTTCATGTCTCCTGTTGTACAGCATAATATTTTCATTGTTCATCCGTGTTGTAGCAGGTGTTAGTATGTGTTAGTATTCCAAGAGTAATATGCTGTTGTATGGATATACTTCCTTTTCTTTATCCATTCAGTCAGTGTTTGATGGTCATTTCAATTGCTTCCGCATTTTGGCTGTTTTGAATTGTACGGAAATGAACATTCATGTACAAGTATTTGTTTGGTTTTCAATTTGGGGGGACTGTACCTAGGAGTGGCATTGCTGGGTCATATGGTAGTTTTGTTTGTTTTTGAGGAACTGCCACCTGCTGTCCACAGTGGCTGCACCATTTTGCATTCCCCCCAACAATGTACAAGAGTTGCAGTCTCTCCACATCCCTCCAACATCTGTTTTTTCTGGGAGCTTTTTGTTGTTGTTTTGTTTTTAATTTTTTTTAATGTTTGTTTTTTGAGAGGGAGAGAGTGCGAGCAGGGGAAGGGCAGAGAGAGAGGGAGACACAGAATCCAAAGCAGGCTTCAGGCTCTGAGCTGTCAGTACAGAGCCCAGCATGGGGCTCGGACCCACAGACCGTGAGATCATGACTTGAGCTGAAGTCGGACGCTTACCTGACTGAGCCACCCAGGTGCCCCTGGGTTGTTTTCTTTTTAAGTTATTATTAAAGCTATCCTAGTGAATGTGAAGTGGTAATATAATATCACTGTGGTTTTTATTTGCGTCTCATAAATGTCCTATATTGAAGATCTGTGTGTGTGTGTGTGTGTGTGTGTGTGTGTGTTGCCATTTGTATATTTTCTTTGGAGAAATGTCTATTAAAGTCCTTTGCCCATTTTTTTAGTTGGTGGTTTGTCTTTTTGTTCAAGTGAGAGATCTTCCTATATTCTGAATACTAGGCTCTTATCAGAATTAATACCTGTACATACTTTTCTCCCATTCTATAGGTTTTCTTCTAAGATTTTTTAGTGTTAGCTCTTATATTTAGGTCTTTGATCCATTTTGAGTTAATTTTTATATATGGTATAAGGTAAGGGTTCAACTTCATTCTTTGCATGTGGATATCTAGTTGTCTCAGCTCTTCTTTGTTGATGAGACTGCTCTTTCCCCATTACTGGTCTCAGCAAACTTGAAAATCAGTTGACCATAGATGTATGGGTTCATATTGAGACTCTCAAGTTAGTTTCATTGGTCATTCTGTCTGTCCTTTTGCCAGTGCCACACAGTGGCACTGATGGATTACTGCAGCTTTGTAATAAGTTATAAGACTGGGAGGAACAAAGTGAGTCCTGTAACTCTGTTCTTTTTCAAGATTGTTTTGGATAATCTAGATCCCCTACATTTTCATACGAATTTTAGGATCAAGTTGTCAATTTCTACAAAAAAGGAAGCTGGGATTTTGATAGGGATTATATTTAATCCATAGATCAATTTGGGGACAATTAACATCTTAGCTATATTTATGTTCAAGTATTTTATTGTTTTTAATTGGATTGTAAGTGGAATTGTTTCCTTATTCCCCTTTTTGGATTACTCATTGCTGGTATATTTAAAACAAGTAATTGTTGTGTGTTGATGTGTATTCTACAACTTGGCTAAATTTGTTACCTGTAGTAGTTGTTTTGCAGAATCTATAGAATTTTCTTCAGAAATAAGGTCATTTCATCCACAAATAGAGATAGTTTTACTTCTTTCTTCGCAGTTTGGTGCCTTTTTCCCCCACCTTGGCTAACCACTCTGGCTAGAACTGTCCGTACAACTTAGAAAATAAATGGAGAAAGAGGGCATCCTTATCTTGTTCTGATCTTAGGGAGAGTTTTTAGTCTTTTGCATTGAGTATGTTAGCTCTGGGGCTTTGATAAATGCCCTCTATCAGGTTGAAGTTTCATTCTGTTTCTAGTTTGCTGTGTGTTCTTACCATGAAAGTGCTGAATTTTGTCAAATGCTTTTCTACATCATTTGAGATGATTGTGTGGGGTTTTTTCCCCCTTCATTCTCTTTAATGTGGTATAGTACACTAATTGATTTTCATATTTTGAACCACCCTCATAATCCTGGGATACATACCATTTGATCTTAGTGTTAACATGCTTCATAGTCTTAATGTGCTGCTGCTGACTTTGGTTTGCAAGGGATATTGGTCTATAATTTTCCTATGGTGTCTTTTCTTTGTCTTTGGTGTCAGAGTAATGATGGCCTTACAGAATGAATTGAGAAGTGTTCCCTCCTCTTTTACTCTTTTGGAATAGTTTGAGAAGGATAGTGTTAATTCTTTAAATGATTAGTAGAATCCATCAGTGAAACCATCTGCTCCTGGCCTTTTTTTTTTTTTTTCTTTCCATTGGGAAGTTTTTGATTACTAACTTTTTGTCTTCACTTGTGTGTTAAGATTTTCTGTTTCTTCTTGAGTTAGTTTTAGTATATGTGTATCTAGATGTTTGTTTATTTCATGTAGTTTATCTAATTTGTTTATATGTAGTTATTAATTGTGTTCTCATAATCCTTTTTATTTCTGTAAGGTCAGAAATAATGTCCACTTTAATTTCCAATTTTAGTAATATGAGTCTTTTTTTCTTAGTCTAACTAAAGGTTTGTCAATTTCTTTGATCTTTTCAAAGAGCCAACTTCTAGTTCCATTGGTTTTTCTCTGTCGGTTTCTATTTTCTTATTTATCTCTGCTCTAATCTTTATTTCCTTCCTTCTGCTAGCTTTAGCTTCTTTTTTCCCCTTTTCCTTTAAGGTGTAGTTAGATTATTGATTAGACATGTGGGGTTTTTTTTTCTATTTTAATGTAGACATTTATATCTAAATTTCCCTCCATGCACTGCTTTTGCTGCAGCCCATAAGTTACACTATGTTGTGTTTTCATTTTCACTCTTTAAGTATTTTCTAATTTCCTTTGTGATTTGTTCTTTAACCTTTTTGTTGTTTGAAGAGTGTGTTGTTTCCACATATGTCTTAGTTTTCTAGTTTTTTTCCTGATACTGATTTCTAGTTTCATTCCATTGTGATCAGAAAACATTCTTTCTGTGATGTCAGTCTTTTAAAATTTCTTGAGACTTGTTTTTGGACTAACATATGGTCTACCCTGGAAAATCTTCTGTGTGTACTTGAGAAGGCTGTATATTCTGTTTTTGTGTGAAGGATTTTTTATATGTCTGTTAGGTCTAATTATTTTTTTTATAGTGTTGCTTAAGTCCCCTGTTTCCTAATTGAACTTCTGACTACTCTATCCATTACTGAAAGTAAGGTATTGAAGTCTCTATCTTATTTTAGTACTGGCTAGTTCTCCCTTTAATTCTGTCATTTTTTACTTCATATGTTGGGTGTGTATAGGTTTATAATAATTATATCTTCTTGATTGACCCTTTTATTAATACACAGTGGGTATTCTTTGTCTCGTAACGGTTTTTGACTTGAAGTCTAGTTTGTCTCCTATTAGTAGAGCCACTTGCTATGGGTTGAATTGTTTCCTCCCAAAAGATGTTGAGTACCTGTGAATGTAATGTATTTGGAAATAGGATCTTTGCAGATAAATAGGTCTTTTGTGGTAATTTGTTATGGGAGCCCTAGAAAACAAATAACAGAGTTTGATACTGGAAGTGTGGGGTGTTGCTGTAGCAGAATATCTTAAAATGTAGACGTGGTTTTGGTTAATGGGTAGTAGCTGGGGAAATTCTGAGGCAGTTAATCAAAAAAGCAGCCTGTATTGCCTTAAAGAAGTTGGGAGAAATAGAGAAGTTAAAGGCAATCTGAGGAAGCCTTAGAAAAAAATGATGAACATATTAATGGGCAGTGGGAGAGAAGTGATCCTTGTTATAAAGTGGCAGATAATTTAGCTGAATTATGTTCTGTTGGGTAGAATGTAGAACTTCTAAGTGAGGAACTTGTATATTTAGCTGAGAAGATTTCCAAGCAAAGTGTGGAAAGTGCAGTCTGGTTTCTTCTTACTGCTCCATACTAAAAAGTGAGAGAAAAGAGATAAATTAAGGAATGAACTATTAAGCAAAAAGAAACCAGTACTTGGAATCTTTCTATGTTGTGTGCCTATTAACACAGGTTTTTAATTATTGTTTTATACACTTTTAAGTAGGGGGAAAATGAGGAGTTATAAACCAAAAATATAATAATACTGTTTTATATTTATTTATGTAATTACGGTGTTTTTATTTCCTCATATGGCTGTGAATTATTTCCTAGTGTCCTTTCATTTCAGCCTGGAAGACACCCTATGTAGCATTTCTTGTAGGGCACGTCTATTAGCTACAAACTTCGCTTTTGTTTATATGAGAACATCTCCATTTTGAAAGGATAGTTTGCCACATATAGAATTCTTGCTTGACATTATCACTTTAAATATGGTATCTCTCTGCCTTCTGGTCTCCATGGTTTCTGGTGAGAAATAGGCTATTAATGTTATTGAGCATTTCTTATACCTGATGAGTCACTCCTCTTAACACTGTTTTGTTTTCGGGAGTCTCTCTTTGTCTTTTGGCTTTTGACAGTTTGATTGTAATGTGTCTTGGCGTGGATCTCTTGAGTTGTTGACCTTAAAAGTAAAACAGCCAAGGGGTGCCTGGGTGGCCCAGTTAGTTAAGCGTCTGACTCTTGGTGTTTGGCTCAGGTCATGATCTCACAGTTGATGAGTTCAAGCCCCGCATCAGGCTCCGTGCTGATAGTGCAGAGCCTGTCAGAGAGATTCTCTCTCTCTTCCTCTCTCTAAATAAATAAACTTAAAAAACAAAAAACTATAACACCCAACTGTTTTACCAGGAAAATGGGTTTACTCAGGAATAGCAGAGGATTTACAATTCTGGACAAGCAAGCAATAATAAGTGATAGGCAAGTCCTTCAAACAAAGGAGAGGAACTTCTGGGCAGGGGTGGAGGTGGGGGCTGGGGGGCCAGAGTCCAATGGAGTAAACTGGGAGTTTGAAGTATAATAGCTTTTCATTGGCTGAGTTGTGACTGTCTCATTGGCTGGGCTGTTGCCAGGCAAGGAAAAATCTTCCTCCTGCTAGGTAGTAGACTAGGCTTCTTTCTGTTGGGAATGCTTGGTACATCTCTTTCTCTTGGGTCTGCAAAGGGTTGCAACAGAGTGGTATGGCTTGGGTCAGCCAGCTCCACTGTAAATGTTTCCTTTATTCAGTTCCACAGAATTTGTCCTACTTGGAGTTCATGGAATGTCTGTTTGTGTACATTCATGTTTTACTAATTTTGAGAAACTGATGGCTTTTATTTCTTCAAATATTCTTTCTGCTCCACTCTCTTCTCTCTTTCTAGGACTCTCGTGTGTATGCTTAAGTCAGTATGCTTAATGGTCCCATGGGTATCTTAGGAGGCTCTGTTTACTTTTCTTTCTGTTCTTTGAATTGGATACTCTTATTTGACCTTACAGTTTGCTGATTCATCTTTCCTCAGATCCGTTTAATGAAATCCCCTAGTGAGTTTTTCATTTCAGTTGTTACACTTTCAGCTACAGAATTTGATTTTTTTTTAGAATTACTACTTCTTTATCGGCATTCTTTATTTGTTGACATATTATTCTCCTGATTGTTGTTAGTTATTTGTCAATGGTTTAAACCCTTTAGCTTTTTGACCATATTTTTAAACACTGTATTCTTTGTCTTGTCATCTCTAAAGACTGTTTCCTTTAGCTTATGTTCAATAAGTAATTTGATCAAGATTTCCTTAAATGTCTTGTATAACTCATCTGTTTTTGTTTTTTGTTTTTTTTTTTAAATTTAGTGTTCACGTGTTTGCTGTAATATGTTTGAGTATTTTCCAGAGTTTGTACAAAGTTGATTCTGGCAGTGTGTGTGTGTTTCTGATGAGGTACATTTTTGCCAACAGTACTCTGATAATGTTTCTTTTCTTTCTTAAAGACTAGAGTTTAGGGGGAATGGGGTGGTATTCCACAAACCAGGCTATTATGCTTTATTTATAAGAATAAGCAATTCTCTGGTGGATAAGAGGAATAGCATGAGAAGATGTGGCCATACAATCCTTCATACTGAAGAAAAAAAGCTTTACAGAAGTGGAATGGGTTTAAAGTCCAAGTTAGTGTCATTGGGTTGAGTAAATATATATATATTTATTTACTTTTTTTTTTTTTTTTTTTTTTTTGAGAAAAAACAGGTGCATGAGCAAGTAGGGGAGGGTCAGAGAGAGAGGGAAAGAGAGAATCCCAAGCAGGCTTTACACTCAGCACAGAGCCCAACACAGCACTCAAACTGTGAGATCATGACCTGAGCCAACATCGAGAGTCAGACATTTAACCAAATGAGCCACCCAGGCACCCCTCCATTATTCTCATAATACTTTATGGAGGATGTTGAATTGTTTTCTTTGAAGAAATTGATGTATCTTAAAAGCACTCATGACCTAGATGGAGAAGTCTCGAGACATGATTTTTATATCTGAGTCTGCTTATCTAGCTTTGTGATTTTAAACAAGTTGTCTTTGACCTTCCAGTTACTTATGGATAAAACTCATTGGATTGTAGATAGTTGAAGATATTTTAAAATCTAACCCTTTTTTATTATTATTTCATATTTTGATACTTAAAATAGTTCAGATATGAGAAGAGTGAGAAAAGCAATAATGAGTGGGAAGGAAAACTGAAAGGAAATGCATTTCTGATATAAAAATTATGTCAGGTTTTTAGGAGTTCCCACTGCTATTCTCTACAATTCAAACTAATTTTACTCCATTTCCTCAATATATTCTCATAAAATTTTCAGAGTATGTTAAAGCTGAAATAGCCTCCAGTCACCACCTTGTTCCACAGTGGAGGAAATTATATTTTTCATATCTTAAAAAACATGTTAGTTTTGTGTCTTACATTTTGCTTAATTTCTATTTAACAGTATTTTTACCAATAATTCCATGTCATTCTTTACAGATACCTCTATATAATATCCCATCTTAGTAATAAACCATAGTTCATTTGAATATTCTCTTACTCAGTATGGGTCATCATCTTGAAGGGATGGGTCATTTCCATTCTTTAGCTGTTATAAATATGCTACAGTGAATGTCCGCTGCCAGTTTATTTTCCTAGGTAGATACTTAGAATTACTGGACATATTTTTGTACCTTCTCTGGAAGTGACCAGTATTTACCAATTTCTTGTATGTCCTTCCAGAAGTGCTATTATCATATATAAGATACATATCTTGCATGTATATTTATTTCTATATAAAAAACAAATGTATACCTATATAATACTTGGATATTACATGAATGTGGGGTTTTTTTGCATAATGAAGTGTCATGGAAGTATTTCCATGCAGTTGCCTACCGACTAGATGTATCATAATTCATATAACCAAGCTCCTCCTGCTGTTTTCTACTCTTTTACTACTAAAAACAGTGCTTTGATGACTATACACAAGTCATTTCATAAATGTGATTGCAATTCTGTAGGATAAATTCCTAGTTGAAACTAATGTGAAAGGATGTGCATTTATAATTTCAGTAGATCCTGCCAAAGTGTCCTTCATAGAGATTTGCCAGTGCACATGCTGTCATCTGTGTTACTGTCTCCTGCAGCCTTGCCAATACTCTGTTGTCAAACATTTGGATCATTGCCAGTATGACGGGAACAATGGTACCACACTAATTGTTTTCATTTGAGTTCTCCTGAGAGGATTGACCTGTTTGTGTGAAAGCCACATGTTTTTGCTGGCTTTTTTCTGTTGGGCTGTTAGACTTTGCTTTTAGTGGAATTTGCCATGCAGAAAATTTTTATGTTTACATAGTCCTAGGTATAACTGTTACTAAAATTTTGTGTTGTTCTTAGAAAGGCCTTTTCTATTATAAAGAATAGTCAAAATGTGCTCACTTTTAATATGCTAACATAGTAATAAGCTACTCTAGGGATGAAAGCCAGTTTCTAATACTAAGCTTTTTATTTGTTTTTTTTTATTGCTCAGGAGGGAATGGTCCTACATCACCTCATTCACCTTTAAAGCATGAAGAAAATCTAGGGTAACAGTAACATTGTGTGTATACCTGTACACAGCATCTCAGGAAAACCGAAGCAGAGCAACACTGGAGCTGGACTTTGTCATGATAGGCCCTGTAGATTTTTTTTTTTTTTAATATTTGTTTATTTTTGTGAGAGAGAGCAAGTGCACATGGAGGACAGGGGCAGAGAGAGAGGGAGACAGAGAATCCCAAGCAGGCTCTGCACTGTCAGTGTAGATCCCGATGGAGGGCTCGAACTCATGAACTATGAGATCATGACCTGAGCTGAAATCAAGAGTCAGACACTTAACCAACTGAGCCACCCAGGTGCCCCATTGATGCTATAGATTAATTGAAATTCATGGTTTGGTTCTAAGAACTATTGAAAAGAGTCAAGGGACAGCATTTTTCTTATGGAATTTCTCTTCAGCAATTTCTTCCATCATTGTTTGGTTGTTAACACATCTAGACCTGTGATTCTTTCTTGTGCTTCTGTAAGAAGTTCCAGCCATCTTTCTGGGACCACTCACTTAATTTAGTTTCTTTTATCTTGGATGTAAAGGCTAGAATTCTAGTTGAATTACTTTGGTATATTTTGCATACTTGTCTTAGTGTTCCATTTTTTTCTAGATATGATATAAGACTACTACTTTATGACATGAATTTTTTTTTCTTTTTAGAGTGATGACAATAAGGAGAAGTTTCATCTAATTTTCCTCTCGTGTTTCTCTTATTTCAGCAAAGATCTGAGGGGCTTTTCTCCTGAAAAAAAAAAAAATTACTTTCTTTTTTATTAACTGTATTTACAATAGTAGATATACTGAGATGGTTATTAGTTAACCATAAGTAATCGTATATATTCTCATCTAGATCCTAAGGAAGAGAAAGAGGAAGAAGGAGATTCTGCTCTCCCTCAAGAAGTTTCCGTTGCTGCAACTAGGCCTAGCCGGGGCTGGCGCAGTAGTAGCAGGACATCAGTTTCTCGGCATCATGACACAGAGAACACCCGAAGCTCTAGGTCGAAGACTGGTTCATTGCAGCTCATCTGCAAGTCAGAACCAAATACAGATCAACTTGACTATGGTACAGTACAAGTAGAGTGTGCTGATCTAATAACCAGTTGCCTATTGATTTTAAATGTAATGTTGAACAACTGTCAAGGGTAGGTCTGATGATATAGGGCTCCTTTTAGACAATTTGCAGATACTCTCCTTTTGTATAGTTCTTCCAGGCAGTAATTTGGTTTGAGTCTCTTGGCTGCAGAGACAAAATATCAATATCCGTAAAGTTCTGTTTTGCTTGCTTTCTCCAGATGGTGCAGAAGAACACCAGTCTCCAGGTGGCATTAGGTAAGAAATTTCATATGTCGTATTTAAACCCTTGGGGACATATAGCACATACAGAAGTTGTTTTCTACTTGAAAGAATGTGGAACTGTTAAAAAAAATTTGACTTCAGTTTTGGTATTTAGATGCCACTTTGTTCTTGATTAAAGCTTTAACCATGTAATCTTTACTTATCCAGTTTGGAAAGCATGTCTTGAGTACCTTCTGTATTCTGGCTTATTTTATGCTAGCCACTAATGGGAAATGTAGATGTTTTGACTAACTAGGGTTTTTGAAATTTATATTCCATGATAAAGTCATGTGAATTATTTTTTTTTGGTTGATCTCCTTTGATAGAGCAGATCGTCAGATGACTACACACAGTATGATAAAGTCAGTTGTTCTTTAACTCTTAGTGCCGTTGAGCAGTCATCACTTTACCTTGATTTAATGAAGTAATGTATTTTTAGTTCTAATTATTATTGTGAGGATAAAGTAGCTAGATTGCATCCAGTTAGACCGTAAGGATGAAAATTCTAAATAACTTACTGTGACTTTCTGGTACCTCTAAATAAATTAGCAAATAAAATCCAGTCAGATATAATCCTTACAACTAGAATTTCTAATCTCTTTTTGCTTCTTTTTAGTAGTGATGAGGAAGAGGAGGAAGAAGAAGAAATGCTAATCAGTGAAGAGGAAATACCATTCAAAGACGACCCAAGAGACGAGACCTACAAACCCCACTTAGAAAGGCACGTCTCAGATTTTACTCCAGACATGTCAATGAAAAATAAGTTAGGAAAGCACTATTGTGTGCTTTTATTTTGCCTTGTTACTAAACTAATGGGTATGGACTTCATTTTAAATGAGCAATTATGTACTTTTGCAAATTGAACATGATCTTCGAACTCCTTCACACAGCCCTCTCTTCTGTTTATATAGAACTTTATTTTGATCATATCCAAATTATTGGATGTCTGCATGTTTATCTTAACAAGATACCATAATTGTCTGAATACTTACAATTTTTTACTTTTGTCTTTCTGTTTATAACGATAGTGAATTTTGATTCTAGGGTATTGTTAGCCTAAGCGACCTTAAGTATGTATCATTACCATGCATGTGAGGAACAATTGACTGCAAATCATATTTCATGAGCTTAGGATCATAATTTATAGTAAATCAATGATAATCACAGATTTTACCCCGTTGTCACAGGTCCCCTTGAAAAGATCATTTGCTGGATACCAGTGTTGAAATGCATTTGTGTTTTCAGGGAAACCCCAAAACCACGGAGAAAATCTGGGAAGGTGAAAGAAGAAAAAGAGAAGAAAGAAATTAAAGTGGAAGTGGAGGTAGAGGTGAAAGAAGAAGAGAATGAAATTAGAGAGGATGAGGAACCTCCTAGGAAGTGAGTAGGCAATTACTACTAAAAATGGAAACCTAACAGATTTTGAAGCCACTAGTGGAAAAAAAGGGTGGGAGTGTGAGGAGGGTTATTGACAGGTACATATTGCTGCCTCAAGCAGCTGACAGTTTCATTCGAGAGACTCAAAAGCTTGAAAAGTTTAAATGTAATTCAAATCAATACTTAAAGAGATCTAAATGAGTGGGTAAGACGGGAGCTATTGGGAGGCAGGGTAAGAGCAAAAAAAGTATGGCAAATGTGGAGCCTCAAAAGAAGGGCAAACTAAGTAAGGCAAATGATTTAAGAGTCTTGACTTCCTGTCCAGCCATCATTGCCTGTTGCAGAAATAAGATTTTGTTTTTTAAGTGTTTAGGCTTTTGGTTCTGTATAAGGAGAGTAGAGTTTATATTCTCAGGGGTTTTAGCTAATGGACTCTTTCGATTCTACTTTTTAAATTGATTAAATTTAGGTGATAGACTTTTTACTGAAACAACTCTTCAAGTAGTAACCTTGAGGTTTATCCAAATCTTCCATGGTAATGTATAGTTTTAGGAAAGTATGTATTTAACTTGTGCAGATTTATTTAAGTGAAATTATTTTAGAATGACCTATTTGTTTGGCTTGTCAGATATGTCTTTGGTTCTGTCTATTATGGGGTATCCTTTGTTTCTGCCACCTTCTCTTTGGTCTTGAGTACATGTCTTCAGCCATCCTTCACTCCAAGCTTCAATCTGGAATATGTGGATAGTTACTCTGTTCTTTAATTACAGGAGAGGAAGAAGGCGAAAAGATGACAAAAGTCCACGATTACCCAAACGGAGGTAAGTAATTTATACCCTTACTGTGTTCCTTATTCCTGATGGTAAGCACTTTACTCACATAATTACTCACAATTACCTTGCAGGAATGGCTGTTTGAAAATTTCTCAAATGCAACTTTATTAATGTCCTTGATGCAAAGTTACTGTGTTTTTATTTCCATTGCAGGGTCTTAAAAAATCTTAATGCTTCTTTACCTTTTGGGGAGTTCTAATTTATTTTGTCCATTTTTTTTTAAACTCTTTATCAAACATTTGGCCGTTTCTGGTTGTTTCTAACATAAATTCTGTGCAAGCTGTATACTAGTAAAGAGATTTTAATTCTTTGTGCTGTAAAATTGCTGTCCCCTATAGTGCACTGAATTAAGTCACTGTGCAGAGTGCCTCTTTTCTGTTTGCTAACATATCTCCTACATACTGATCATAGGAAAAAGCCTCCAATCCAGTATGTCCGTTGTGAGATGGAAGGATGTGGAACCGTTCTTGCTCACCCTCGCTATTTGCAGGTCAGTAAGTTGTTACATAAGGCAGCCTTTCAGGTTAGGTTCCATTACTAGTTCTCATATTTCATGAGATATTATAGTTTGTGAACTTGTGCAGGCTTTATCATTGACATACAATGTCAAGAAAAGTGTCTAGGGGCGCCTGGATGACTCAGTTGGTTAAATGTCTGGCTTTAGCTCAGGTCGTGATCTCCTGGTTCGTGGGCTCAGACCCCATCGAGCCCTCTGCTGTCAGCACAGAGTGCACTTCGGGTCCTCCCCCTCCCCCACTCATGCATGCTCTCGTTCTCTCAAAAATAAATAAACATTAAAAAAAAAAAAAAGAAAAATGTCTAAAAACATAGCACAAAAAAAGGATTTCCTTGAAATAGTCCGGTGTTTCCTATTATGGTGTAAATACTTCTGATAGATGATTTTACCAACACACCAGGGACACAGATGAACAGACTTTATTTTAATGTGTATTTTTAAAAATAAAATTAGCAACTCAAATCAGTGATTTCTTAAAATAAAATCTATTAATTAAAATAAATTTTTAGGGTTTTCTTTTTTTTTTAGTAGAGTTTTAAAAATGAATTAAAGATTCAGCTTATATTTAGGTCTAGCAGAGGACATGAAAGTGAAATGTTTATTACTAAACCTTAAGAAATGCCTCTTTGGGGGCACCTGGGTAGTTCAGTCGGTTGAGTGTTCATCTCTTGATTTCGGCTCAGGTCATGATCTCACGGTTTGTGGGATCCAGTCCCATGTCGGGCTCTGCGCTGACAGTGCCAGCACGGAACCTGCTTGAGATTTCTCTCTCCTGCTCTCTCTGCCCCCTCCTGCTTGTGCACGTGTGCTCACACTCACTCTCACTCTGTCTCTCAAATAAATAAACATTGTAAAAAAAGGACAAATGGCCTGTTTGATTTTTAGTTTAGCAGCAAATATAATGCAAGAGAGACTAAGCCCTCACTTTCTGATTCTGGTTCTGTTATAGTAATGTTTGGTACTATTCTTTTGCTATAGGCCAGTTACTGCATTCAGCGTTATATAATACATGATCTCTATATTCTCATGATAATGCAATTGGTACTGTTAGGGCAGTAATTGTCTCCATTTTGCCAATGAGAACTGTAACTTACAGTATTTAAGTACACTTCCTAAGGTCACACTGCTCATGAATGATGGACCCAGATTGGAATCCAGATCTGTTTCCATAGCCTATGTTCTTAACTATTTTATTACACTGCTCCCTACCCCCATCCATATGCAGAGTATTTGGTTTTTCTTTAGCACTTTTGACTTAGCAAAGGAACAAGCTTTCAAGAAGCCTTAATTTTTATCCCTCTTTCTATTCTCTTACTGTTGTAGCACCACATTAAGTATCAGCATTTGCTGAAGAAGAAATATGTATGTCCTCATCCCTCCTGTGGGCGACTCTTCAGGCTCCAGAAGCAACTTCTACGACATGCCAAACATCATACAGGTACTTTTTTAAATAAAATGTTTTATCAAGTGTTAAGTGCATTCTACTTTTAAGTATGTAGATTGGTAATGATACTTTTTTCTAATGTAAATCTTAAAAAGTCTACAGTCAAGTGCGAGAGAAAGGTATGAAAATAAAATGCAATAAAACATAAATTTTATAAGACATGAACAAACTAGGGCTTTTTCGCTTTTATCCTTTGACTTTTTTAAGAACTTTTATGACCAGGACAGTTTTTTTATTGAGCACATATTCTATATCACCTGTGGACTAGAAACTTTACATATGTTATTATCATCATTCAACATCACCAAGTTTGCTTATATTATCCTTGTTTTACAGCTGAGAAACCAGAGGCTTTGCACATTAACTTGGCCTTGGTGACATCACTAGTTTTTAACAGAACCAAGATTTTCTAACTCCCTTTCTGGTAGATACTTTGTAGTAGCTCTTATGGACTAGAAATGAGTATGAAGAGAAAGCCTGGATGGTAAAGAGGCTTGCCTCTGGTTTATGCTAACTACTCACTAGCTCCTGGCAATTCTGGTGCTGTTGAAATTGTGAAGGCTAGCTATTACATTCCCATGAAATCTCCTGTAGGAGCTTTTCTTTTAAAAAGAGAAACCAAATGCCTTCGTAATACATAATATAGAATGGATTCAAATTCCACTCATTTTTAGCCACTGACAATCTCAAAGCCATTCAGTTAATAGGAACAAATTAGGCTGGGTATTAGAGTTAATTGAGCAGGTGCCAGGCACTGGGTTATTACCTACTATCTTTTCAGTAGTTGTGGAGGGTACAACTAGGAATTCTAGTTTTCTCCTACAGTTATACAATATACAGTATATACAGTATACTGTATATACAGTATACAGTTATACTGATATATGTACCCTTTCCATCTTTTACTGTATGTGTGACTTAGACAAGTTGCTTAACTTCTCGCCTTTCCTCATCTGAAAAATAGTGATAATAATGTCACAGATACCATGGAATTATTATAAGGATGAAATAAGATCACATCCATAGTGCTGTTTACTGCACAGGGCCTGGCACACAGACTTCTCAGAGCCCCAGGGTTTGAGCTCAGGTCTGACTCACTGCAAAGTCTGCAGTCTTCCCATGATACCATGCTGCTTCAGGGAGAATGTTGTCTCCACTCTATTCCTTGCTAGCTGCCATATCTCTGCTCCTTCTCCCTGTTAATACGGTTTTATTCTCTACAAAAGTAGTTTCTGACAACCAGTTTAGGGTATTAGCTGTAAGTATCAAGTAACTACTATGACAAACTGACTCCTTTAGAAATTCACTCCATTCCAATTATTTGTATTTGGTTAATAAAATTTTATGATGTCATTGCAGTTTTTCTTTTTCCAAATTTGTATGTACAGACTCCCTTTGAAAATGTAATTTATTTGGGCACCTGGATGGCTCAGTCGGTTAAGTGTTTGACTCTTGATTTCGGCTCAGGTCATGATCTTACGGTTTGTGGGATTGAGCTGTATGTGGGGCTTGTGCTGATGGTGTGGAGCCTGCTTGGAATTCTCTTAACCATCTCTCTCTGCCCCTCCCCCACTCGTACATTTTCTCAATCAATCTCTCTCTCTCTCTCTCTCTCTCTCTCTCTCTCTTAAAATAAACATTGTTTAAAAATGTAATTTATTTAAGCAAGTGGATGCCCCACCCAGGTTTGCATGTTACAATGAAACTAGAAAGGTAGACAAGACCTGGGAGACAAACTGAAGAGTTGTCTCTGGGTTAAAAGTGCATTTTTAGACCTTGCCTATTCATCATGTAGAAAATAGCCCAACAGGAATCGATGTCACTTGAGCGAGTTACTTACAGAATCTCAGACCCGCTCAACTAGCATCTGCATTTACTAACATCCCTAGATGATTCCCAAATATATTCAAGCTTGAGAAAAACCTGGCTCTTCTCCCACACTTGGCTTTAGAACTGTTTGGGATGGGGCATAGAATTAAATTGGATATTGTTTGCCTTTTAACTTATCCTTGTGTTTTCACTGTGACTATGTGTAGCAATTTTAAGAGAAAGGCCCAGAAAACATAGTGGTCATTTATTCAAGAGATACAGAGCATCTCCTTGTCCACTTCTCTCCAAAACCAAGTGATAAAGAAATAATTAAGTGCAGTGCTCCTTTGACCCATGATTTTACACCATGTTACCAAATTAATCAAAAATCCTGTGAAATTTGGGGGGATTGTGAAATGACAGAGGCGGGGGTTGAATGGTGCAGAAGATGTGGGGTAGGAGAATAAGGTAAAGAATACAGGTACTGTTTGCACATATATGATGACAGCAACTTGAACCTTTTTGAGAGAAATTTAAATTGTTTATCTTGGGTAACATTTTTTAAACCTGAAACAGAAGACATGATTACCACTTTAATTGTGGATCACTTTTCTTCTAGGAGATGCCAAATTCTGTTGTTATTGTTGATTTTGGTGTTTGAGTGCCAAATTCTTCATATGTAAGCATTCAGCTTCCACAGTCTGGAAAAACTGTTTTAAAGAATAAAATCCAGGGAAAATGTAGTTGTTTACTTACTAAGCAATTTATCCAAGATCTGGATTATTGGTAAGATTGAGATTAGGGTTCCAATTCTCCTATTTCCATTAGGTTGTTTTTGTTTTGCTTTGTTTAGTTTTCTAAAACAAGTCCTGGGTGCCTGGGTGGCTCAGTCGGTTAAGCCTCTGACTTACTCAGGTCATGATCTCATGGTCCGTGAGTTCGAGCCCCATGTCCAGCCTGCAGCCTGCTTTGGATTCTGTGTCTCCCTCTGTCTCTGCCCCTCCCATGCTCACAGTCTTGTCTGTCTGTCTCTCTCTCTGTCTCTCTCTCTTCCTCTCAAAAACAAACATGAAAAAAGAAAATGGTATATATCTTTTTAAAATTTTGTTTATCCAAAGTGTATTTTATACATTGAAAACAATATTGCTCTTACTAACTGATCATCTGCTTACTTACTGTAAACTGGGAAAAAATACTTAAGAGGGATTCGAAATGGAACACTAACCACATTATTTTTCTTCTTAGATCAAAGGGATTATATCTGTGAATATTGTGCCAGGGCCTTCAAGAGCTCTCACAATCTGGCAGTGCACCGGATGATTCACACTGGCGAGAAGCCGTTACAGTGAGTGTTTATTTACTGGTGAACATCTGGGGGAGAAGCGCATACATGCCCTGCTCGCGGGTTAGCCCCTGTACAGACATTTCAGTTGCCACTGCTGTTTACTTTTACCAAATCAGAGGATTGATTGGGGATGCAAGTTACTTAGTGAACTTTTCCTTGTTTCCTCTGGTTTTTAAACAAAAGAAAAAAACAGATTAGTTTTCCATCTAGTTAACTTTTCCTAATTTTTCACAAGTATATGTTAGTGTCTGTTGCTTGTATATTGACCTCTAAGTTCTTGCCCTGACCCTGAGTAAGAGCCCTTTTCATTTCTCTGTTTGATCAGCCATTTCCTCTTCCGCTCTCTTAGATGCGAGATCTGTGGATTTACTTGTCGGCAAAAGGCATCCCTTAATTGGCACATGAAGAAGCATGATGCAGATTCCTTCTACCAGTTCTCTTGCAATATCTGTGGCAAAAAATTTGAGAAGAAGGACAGCGTAGTGGCACACAAAGCAAAAAGCCACCCCGAGGTGCTGATTGCCGAAGCTCTGGCTGCCAATGCAGGCGCCCTCATCACCAGCACAGATATCTTGGGCACTAACCCAGAGTCCCTGACACAACCTGCAGATGGGCAGGGTCTTCCTCTTCTTCCTGAGCCATTG
This sequence comes from Panthera tigris, assembly GCF_018350195.1. Classification (NCBI taxonomy): domain Eukaryota; kingdom Metazoa; phylum Chordata; class Mammalia; order Carnivora; family Felidae; genus Panthera; species Panthera tigris. Next base: position 102,573,681 of record NC_056669.1, read on the forward strand.
GGAAACTCCACCTCTGGAGAGTGCCTCCTGCTAGAAGCCGAAGGGATGTCAAAGTCATACTGTAGTGGGACAGAGCGGGTGAGCCTGATGGCTGATGGGAAGATCTTTGTGGGAAGTGGCAGCAGTGGGGGCACTGAAGGGCTGGTCATGAACTCGGATATACTCGGTGCTACCACAGAGGTTCTGATTGAAGATTCAGACTCTACTGGACCTTAGTGGAAGGGAAGACTTTGGGCACTGGGACAGCTCAGACTTTGTATTTAAAAGATAAAAAGGACAAAAAAAAATTTAAAGCATTTAAAATCTAGTAAAATAACTGAAGGGCCTGCTCTTTCCATTGTGGATCACAGCACACACATCTACACCCACCTTCTTCTCCCTCTATTGTCCCCTTTATAAAATTGATGTTGCCTTTACCAAAAAGGTAGGCAAAAAAGAAGAAGCTCTTAAACTGAGGGTTATCCTCCTACTCCTTTCCAGCCAGGCAGACTTCGTGCTCACCGGCAGATCCCTTCTTAAACCTGTAACTCTGATGTGCTCTGGATCAGCTTTTAACTCTTGATAGTATATTACTGTCCTCTAAGCCCCTTCTCCTTCACTGCTGCCCTATGGTTCTGGCTTCTACCCACTGCGGCACACTTACCCCCAAAGCATCATACAGTTCTAATCTCTGGAGGCTGGCAGCTTGACTTGGCACTTTAGGCCCCCTGGCAGGGTGAGCTGTTAAAACAGCCCACCTCTCTCACTCACCCCCTTCTCCTCCATTCCCTGCTGGGTTTAGGAAAGGAAGGATTCATGGGGACCACCTCCCTCCTCTGTGACCCCAGCACTTCAGTCCCCTCCCAACACCTCCATCTGGTTCTCAGTGGTGCTCACTAGCTTGGAAGCAGGCTCCCAACAGGGAGGGGGGCTGCCCTCTACATGGTTTCTCTGACCATAAGACAGGGCTCTGTATCAGTGAGAAAAGTCTCAGACTAATGGCAGAAATTTGCACTTTGAACATGTGTGTTTTTGTGTTGTGGAACCTGAGATTCCTTATTTATTAATGGAAAGTCTGATTTTCTTCTTTTTTTTTTTTTTGATCTTTGTTGCTATATTTTGTGGGGCTGGGAGAGATTAGATTGTTCTGACATGGGGTCCTTTCCATAAGAAGTACTTTTGAAGGCAAGATATAGGGTTGAAGAAGCACAGCCAGCCTCTAAATCATAGCTCTCCAGTGGCCTTTAAAGAAAGCTGGTCCTCAGCACTAACAAAATCACTACAGTAGCATACAGTAGCCTAATGCTTTTTCAGAAGCCTATTTAGGGAAGGTTGTTAGGTTTTCAGTATTTAGTGCTCTTTGAGTTTTTAGAGCATTGAAATTTAGGAATTTTGAGAGGATGAGAAGGATTGTTCAGGGTCTGAATTACAGATACAAGATTTTCTCTTATGCATTTATTTTCTTTTTTTGTCCCCTTCATTTCTTCCTGCACACCTTCCTGTTGGCCCAACTGTGGCCCCTTGCTTTGTTTTGGTTTTTGCTTTATCATTGGTTCATTCCAGCTCCCAATTAGTGAAGGACACTGCCATCAGTGAAGAGGTCTATGACTCGTACAGTTTTAAGTCAAGGAAAATTGCTCTGTTTTGTTTTCCTTCTAAGAACACTTCAGAAGAGGAAAGACTTCCATAGACGAAGTTAATAATTTGTATAATAATCACCTTGGCTTTCACCTAAAATTCTGAGAATTACCACTTCCATTGAGATAGAATGGGGTAGACTGCTTATTACTGTCCATGGGAGAGGCAGGTGGTGTTTTTTTTTTTTTACAAGTTTATAACTCCCAGAAGACTAAAAACCTATTAGGGGATTTTTAGAGAATTAGAAGGGCAGTTTCTATCCTTCTGTGTACCTCACAAGCCAGAGTTAAAGGCTTGTCCTATTCATTGTTTGTCAGAAATGTGTGATGGCTATTGGAAAGGATGAAGTTTTGCTGGGAGCAAAATAAGGAACGGCTTGTTTTTCACAAACACTAAAACGACAAAGTTTATCAATTTTCTCTTTGATTTATTTTTTTCCAAAAAGAGGGGTAACAAAATGTCATCTCTGAAAGAGGCTTACTTTACACCCACTAGTGTCAGTGGTTGGGATGCCAGGGATAGGGAGTCAGACACCTACAGTGAACAGACTTAAATGCACCATTGTTTCTTTTCAGAGTGTTGCAGATTTGCCGTCCCTCCAGTGTGGGGGTAGAAAATGGAATAAGGATAGAAGGGATGTAGAATATGCTTTCCTGCCCACAGTAAGGATTTGGAATGGACTCTGGTATGTTGAGTACATTTGAAAATATTATCAGATTGATTGGGTGCGTTTACAACAAAGTCGTTCCACTTCCCTTATAAGTCCTTTTTATACTGTTTTACTGGCTCGCATCTGGACTCCACACTTAACTTCTGTCGTCGTCACATTTATCTTCTTTGTCCCTGTAAGTTGTGCTTGCAGTGGTTAGTCATCAGATATTTTAACCACCTACACAAAAGCAAACTGCATAAAAAACTTGATGAGAGAAAGGGAAAATATGTTTTTCCCTATATCACACTCCTCCCCCATCAAAAGCAACAAGTTCTAATAATTGGGAACTTTCTGTTTCTCCTTTTGTTTCTTGACCTCTTTATAGGTACCATATGCCAACAGTTTGCTTCAATAAGTTATTATCAGTATGCAATCAATTTTAAAATATTCTCCAGGGACTTTATCTTTTTTCCTTTTGAGAAAGGGATGCTAGCACAATAAAAAGTGGTGCAAGTAAGCTGGCTTCTACTAGGCCCTCTTCCCTTTCCCTGTCTGCTTCTCACGCTGTTTACTTCTATGTCCTTCCAAGGAGCTCTCCTAACCTTAAAATTCCACGTTGCCTACTCATAGTCAAATTGTGTTACCTTGTTAATAACTCTTCCCATTGCATATTCTCCATCTTGAATTGGCGATTCTAAATTCTGAAAATGTAACTCAGATACAAGTATTCTTTCTGGGAGATGCGCTTCCCCCTAATCTCTGGTTGCCTGTGGTTATTCTGCATAATTGAGACTTACTGTGCTTCAGAGAGTTTGGATACACACTGGCCAGGATTACTGGGAGTTAAAAAAAAAGAAATCAGGTATGGAAAAGCATCTACATAGAGCACTTGAACCTCCTTTGTACCTGTTGGAAAAAAATCTAAAAAGTGTACTAAAGCCAGCTAAGGTTATCACGGTCTGGTTGTTTGAAGTACCATTTTTCCCTCCTTCTTTTTCCCACTTTCCAATGTACTCAAGAAATTTGAAAAATTGTAATGGATCAATTTAAAATATTTTATTTCCTGAAAGCCTTTTTTGCCTGTTGTAATGTGCAGGACCCTTCTCCTTTGATGGGAGAGACAGGTAGTTACCTGAATCTAGGTTGAAAAGGTTATGTAAAAAGAAATTATAATAAAAGGGATACTCTGCTTTTCAAATCCTTGTTTTCTCTTAATCTAGTTAAGACATATCCAAAATAAATATGTAAAGAAGAACAATAAAAGTTGTCTTCTTGGAAGCAACTTGTCTTCCTTGATTGTAATGATTACAGTTATCCAAAGGATGAAGACCATTGATGCCGTTCAGTGAGAAACAAGTGCCCTCAGAGCAGGTTTTATGTGGCAGATGCTGTTTGCTCTCATTGAGAATCAGACAGTTAGCATCTGACTCATTTTAGTTCTTGATTTCTAATGCTGAGTTGCCATAAGATTCTGTGATCATCTGGCAAACTTGGAAATCCCTCCCATGTTTTGGCAGACTTGTAGAAAAGATGGCCTTATTAGTCTAGTAGAACGTTAAGGATGCTGTGAAGTTTATGTTAGTCTGATAAGTGACAAAACCTTGGTGGCATTTAATATCAGTGCTTTTTCAGAAAACTCCGTGTCCACGCAAGTACTAACTTAAAAAAAAGAACTAGAATCCTCCTACATTCTTAAAAGGCCTACTATGACAGCACCCACTTCTCACTTTTCTCCCTTCTTACTCTCGCTTATTGTTTACTTATGGAAGTTTGCACCTGAGGTGTGGGTTTCAGTGTAGAGGCAACGTCTATGCTATGAAACAGTGGGAGCTAATTGATTGATTCAGGGATGACACTTGCAGCTCTTGGGTCAGTAAGTATCATCCTCTAACCTACGGAGTTAAATGCAATAGAAGAACAACTCTGCACATGCTGTTAAACTCTTTTGCCCTCATTTCAAAGCCCAGCTCATTCTCTTATCTTGTTGAGAAGCAGTGTGGTGTGACTGGGCTAAGGAAGAAAAAGAAAAGCATGTTGTCACTTGAGACTGCCTTAGAAATGTTACCCGGTCAGGGTTGGGTGTTTCCTGTCCTTTGGAAGAAAACAGGCCTAAACAGTACCTTCCTCATCCTGTAGCTATGAGGAAGGCACCATGATCGAGGTTAGAGATGCTTACTTTGCTGATTTTTGAGTGTAAATTAAACTAACTTTAGGTACGTAATGAAGTGATACAAATGAAAAGATGCTGTATTTTTAAGGGACCTGTTTCACATAAACTTTGTTTCTTAACAAATGTGAAAAACCTAAAGAATGAAGTTGGAAAGTCAATGAGAGAAACAGCTGTAAAATCAGAGACCTATATTGAAATTTTGTGCCTGCTTTCTGGGTTTTGTGTACATTATTTACTTTCTTTAAGCCTCAATTTCGTATGTAAAATGGGGAAATTAATATCTCATAAAATTATTCCATAGGTCGAATAAAGGCTTTAAAGCCTTTAGCACAGTGTCTGGTCCAGAGTAGCTGCTTAATCAGTGGCGGTTGTATTTATAGTAATAACTTAATATTCTTGAACACTTTACCAGGCCAAAAAAAGGAAAGGAAGAGGAGGACATGGGGAATACAAAGGAGGGTAATAATAAAATTAAATGATTATATGTATATAATACAGATCACATTAGGCAGGGGTGTCATGAGGATTAGTGTGATAGTGACCTTGTTGCTAAGTGCAAAAGCAAAACAATGACATAAAAACAAGTAGGCTAGGCACTGAGTGGAGGAGAGAGATGGAGGCAGACACTGCAGGAAAAAAAGCTGATTAAAAAGGGGCCTTTGATTCCACAGGCACAAAAATCCACAGCCAGGAATTTGCTGCCACCTCTGAGTCAGGCAGGGGGTGGGGGTGGGGTGCACAATCCCATTAGTACAGAATGCCCAGTGGATTTAGTCTGAGAGTCACATTTCTTATTTGGACCAGTGTAGACAGAAGCAAACCCAGCTCACTTGTTTCCTGGGACATTTGAGTTAGGGGATGGCTTTCGCAGAGCACTCATCGCTGACCCCTCACCGCCGGGACCTCTGTAGCCGCTCTATCTGGCTAGCAAGGAAGATTCGTTCAGATCTGACTGCTCTTATGGAATCTTATGTAAGTTGCCTATTTTGCTGTTGTCTGTTTTCACTTCATCTCCTCTGATGAAGCCCGTTACCACCATGTCTGTCCCAGCCCCCATTGCCAATCGTGAAGGCCCTCCTCATATAGTCATTCATAGATTGGGCCCGTCATTTGACATGGTTCTTCATGGTTCCTTCCCTTAAGGAAACTCCTGTGACCTTATTTTCTTCTCTAGGCTATTTAGGAGACATGCTCTTTGAATAAGAAAATATACATGGGGTTCTGGGTAGGATTGGCTATATGTCTTGGAGGCTGTTCCTAATTTGATCGCCTACAGTCTGAATTCTACCAGAATAGATTAGCCGTGGGCCCTCTAAGTGTGGGTTCTTTGTATACATTGTTCTGAATTTTTTCACTGTGTAAAGAGTGAGGTGTATAGGATTGAGAGAAGAGCAGCACAGATCCAAAGAATTTCTCCTAGCCACTCACTTTTTCATAATTTATACCAAGTCTCCCTGTGTCTAAATAGAATAGTCACCTACACTGTCAAAAGGATCCCCTAGAAAATTCACTGGGAGTTCCAGACCGGTTTTCTGATAGAAGGAGATCCCCATCAGTGTCCATCTAAGGCCTATAGGAACACTGAAGGCCCTGTGAGAGTTCTGAATATAGATTCGTACAGCCTCACCAGTTAGAAATCAGACTCTTTGAGATACCAAAGAGTCTGATTTTTTTTTTTTTTTTTAAACGAATTCCCACTGAATTCTCTTAAAGGGTTGTCCTCACCATTGAGAGTGGACAATGGAAGAGACAGGGGGTTAGAAGAATTCTACAGTGGGTTAATTCTAGGGCTTCATAGATGTACCCAGTGTTTTTAAGTATGTTTAAGTTACTCAAATCTCCAATATGATTTAAAATACTCCAGTTTCCAGGAGGCAGTTTGAAGTGGGAAGGAAGCATTCTAGACCAGTGGTTTTCAACCTTTAGAACCCAATGAAAACTGCAGATTCTCCCACAAAAACTGAACAGGTAGTCAAAACAGTATGTATAATTTCAGAGACAATAAGGTCTTCCTAAAGTCCCATCATTGGATCTCAAATAAAGAGTTCCTTTTGTAGATTTGTTATTTTCTTTACAATCTGGATCCTTTTTGACCAGGAAGATGAAAAAGATTTTACATGAGATTTAGGGATGAAATAAAAATGTTGGGATAATTACAGAAGATATGATGTTTTTATGTATCCTTGGCCAGATGAAGCATCAGGGCCTGAACGAGAACATAAACCTGGACTCTGTGGATGGTGTGCCAGTGGCAAGCACTGATCGATGGAGTGAGCTGACTGAGGCAGAACGACTCCAAGACAACCTCCAAGCTTATCGAGCCTTCCATGTTATGTTGGCCAGGCTTTTAGAAGACCAACAGGTACATTTTACTCCAGCTGAAGGGGACTTCCATCAAGCAATACATACCCTTCTACTCCAAGTTGCTGCCTTTGCTTACCAACTGGAGGAATTAATGATGCTCCTGGAACACAAGATCCCCCCCAATGAGGCCGATGGGATGCCTACCATTGTTGGAGATGGTGGTCTCTTTGAGAAGAAGCTGTGGGGCCTGAAGGTGTTGCGAGAGCTTTCACAGTGGACAGTTCGATCCATTCGTGACCTTCGAGTCATTTCTTCTCATCAGACTGGGATTCCAGCACACGGGAGCCATTATATTACTAATGACAAGAAAATATAGCAGTTTTCCCTCTTCTCTCCCCCTTCCTTTTCTAGTGGAATATACACAGTTCCCTGAGGCCTCACTTTCCCATTCTTAAGTTTTGAAAGTTTTCTAACCTTTTAAGACCACAGGCATTTTCATCAAGTATGGTTGGAGACATGGACAAATGGGCATAAGGTTTATTGTGGAGAGTGTGTGTGTGTGTGTGTGTGTGTGTGTGTGTGTGTGTGTGTGTGTTTTGGACCATAAGGGAGTGGGGACAAGGGCAACATCCTTCCACTTTAGTGCTCTAACCTTTTCTACCCACTAAGTTAACCTTACAAGTATTTAACAGTCTCACAGGATAAATGTATGTTTAACTTTAGTCCTAGATGACTTTTCTGAGAAGACTGGAACAGTGAATGAAAAATCATGGACTCTACTAGCCAATTCAAACTCACAGATAATAAAAATAGTAACTAACGTTTATGGAGTATGTACTGTATTGTAGCAGTACGCCAGGGGCTCTGTGTGTAATTTCCACAACTCTTTTGAGGGAGGTAGTGTTCTCCCCTCTTGGCAGATGAGAAAACAGGGTCACAGAAATTACAACTTGTTCAAGGTTACCCACCTAGCAAATGGCACGCTTCAGTTTGAACTCAGATCTTTCTCACTCTAAAGCCTATGTGCCCTTCACTTTAGAGGCCTAATTATGAACTTCTTTCACTGCACCTCTGTGTCACAGAGGGTTGGAAAATTGACCCATGTAGTCTATTCCTAGCACTGGAAAAACAATCCCCATTATGTGTCCTGATACGTTACTAGAACAAAATTTGCATGAAGGGCAGTATTTGTTGCCCATGTCTAGCTAAGAAGAGCGCACTGGAGATGTTAAGATTCGGTTTGGGGAAAAGATTAGGCCCACCAGACTTGTGAAATTAGGAAGCTCCAGCCTGCTTTAGAGTGCCCACAAATGTTTTTGAGTTTTGGATTGGGCACAACTCGTACTAGGTTACCTCACATTTATTGTAATCAGCAATGTGGAGACATAGGCACTGTAAGCCAAGCATTCATGCACAATGGTTGGAATACTACTCAGGTTAAAATGTCACAAAACTCCTTTTACCACACATTCTCTGGACTTAGTCATGAGGAGAGGGTGAGGCCCGCTCTGTTCCAAGTGGGAATGCCAGCGATACTGAAGCAATATACAGCAAAGCCTCCATGCTTCACAAGAAAGGGGCAGGGCATTGTGTTCAATGTTCTTGAGAGAAACACTATATGAAAGACCCCAACTAGTAAATGTGGGCATTAATGGAAAAGGTCATTTGCGGTCAGGCATACGAACCAGTGCTGCAGGGTAAACCCAGAAGTTCTCAGGTGTGACGTTATTTTATGCTACCAGTTAAAGTCACCATCGTGGATGGGGGACCCAAATCAGTTTAGTTTACTTACTGTGCTCTTAAGTGAACCATGAGTCAGAGAGGGCTAACCACATAGGTTGCATGAGATTGGGATGGGGTGACTTAGCTTTCATCTTTTTCCCACAAGGGTTTGTGTCCACAACTCCACGAGGTCAGTGTAATGAGGACTCTGGGAGAGGCACTGTGGCAATACAGGGCAAGGAAGGCCCTGCTCTGCAATATACATCTGTGGAAATGGCCTTGTATGTGTAAAAGACATCAGTTCTGGTTGGAATTGTGAGGCACGAGGTTAGGGTTAGGGAGTTCTAGGGAGGAGCTCAACGAGGGCCAGAAATCATTTTCTGGAGGAGGGAGGAGTTCGGTTGTATCTCAGAGGGTGGCTGGGTACCAAATAAAGAGAAATCATGAGAAGAGGAAGAGTTGGCTGGGTAGAAGAAAGTGAGGCAGTAATAAACATTTGGGTCCAGCTGCCACTCGAGGTTAATGTTTGCTTTTATTTCATTTGTAATTTTGGTGTATAGGTAGATATTGTCTCAGTAAAAGCAGAGAGGCTTACTTCATTTAAGCTTTCTCTGATTTAAACTTTTTCTTTTGCTTAAGAGCAGTATTTCTAATGGATAAAGTACCTGTTTATTAATGTGAAGCTCGTAGATTTACCTATGAAGTATTTTAGGCTCTTTCTGTTTAATGGATAAAGATGGGAATACAGTTTCTTACTGGGGAGTAACTGAACACAAACCTGAATCTGAAAGAAGTGGCTCCCAAGGGTTTTGTTTTTATATTCAGCAGATGAGGCAAAGCAGACATTGGCAGAAGTTTTGGAAATCAAGGGAGCATGACTTAAGCTTTGTTGAGTTACATGTGTAGAAATGTTTATCTGTAAGAGGCACATTCGAAGTGGCAGAGGGTCCAGAAAAGGTACAAGTACTAACTACTGAATGGGAGAAAAATAGGAAGCTGTGTGAGTCTTGATTAGTAAGCAACCAAGTCCCCCTGAGTGTATGCCCAGCGTTGTGGTAAGAGTTCTGTATCAGTTTCTTCAAAAAAAACTTGCAGCATGCCTCAAAAGAATTATGGGGAGGGGCGCCTGGGTGGCTCAGTTGGTTGAGCGATCAACTTCGGCTCAGGTCATGATCTCACAGTTTGTGAGTTCGAGTCCTGCGTCAGGCTCTGTGCTGACAGCTCGGAGCCTGGAGCCGGCTTCGGATTCTCTGTCTCCCCTCTCTCTGCCCCTTCCCTGCTCATGCTCTCTCTCTCTCTCTCTTTCTCTCTCTCTCTCTCAATAATAAATGTTAAAAAAAAAATTTTGTTTTTTAAAAAGAAAGAAGTATGGGGAAAATCCCTAGAAAAATGTAGATAGAATAAGGGAGAAATGAGCACTCAGCTCTAATAACAAAGTCGCAAAAGTGTGTGGCTCTGAATGTGTCAACTGTGCATCTTGCTTCTCTGAAATGGACGCGACATTGAAGAAGGGACTGACAACAGGCCCGTGTTCTAGGGGTGTGTCTCAAAATACAGATAGGAGTGATGGCAACACTGTGGAAGTATGGTTTTTTTAAGAGTCCAGAACCCAAAAGAGATTTTTGGCCTTTAGGTTTTAGTTCCCTTGTTTCTTAGATCTATATATGGATAGGATCTCTGGGGAATCATATTTTTATAGACATATAAACTATCTGTAGTTATATAATATGCAACTATAAGACTTATATAAAATGTATAATTATATATATATATGTAAAGACATGTGTGTGTGTGTGTGTATATATATGTGTGTGTGTGTGTGTGTGTGTGTATATATATATATATTTTTTTTTTTTTTTTTTTTTTTTTTTTTTTTAAAGCATGAGTTTAGTTCCTAACCCCTAACTCATATTTTGTAAAGAGGAGTCCTTCTATCCCACAGCCTCTAGAAAAGTCCTTTGTTAGGAGAGAGATTCTGTTTTTCTGAATCGGTAAGGAATTACATGTATGAGAACTGGTAAACTTTGCCTTGGTTTAAGAAGGTGATTTGGAAAACACTTGCAAATTGGCACAAACTCACAGGCCAACCATCAAATAAAATTAGCTTTGAAATGATCAGGTTTGAGGGAAGTGAAGGTTTTAATAAAGTCATCGCCTTGGTATTGCTGTTATTTCAGGCTCATGTGGATTAAAGCCCAATGGATGACTCATTCTTGTGACCACTGGTCAAACAGGCAGAGGACAAGTAAATATTTCAGGGAGACCTACATAGTTCCAAAGTGGTTTAGAATGACTATGAATCCTCAGCTCTTCATAAAGTGGCTGAACACCTACTCTCTTAATACTAAGGAGTAACACAGAAATGCAGGAAGCAAAGGGGCTTCCACCAGGGCGATAAAGTGATTGGTGAAGAGGAAAAATTAGTCCGATTTGGGTATCAACTTCAGTCGATTTATGGTATGTGCGCGAGTGTTAGTTACTAGGCAGTGTTTAGACCAGGGCATTGAAGAAGAATGGTGTGGCCTCCTGCCTCAGCCCACCCAAGAACAAACCTCCCGGATGTCGGGGACACTGAAAAAGTGAAAGTGGTAAAAATGTCCTCTTTCCGCTCAGAAGCTTCTGTAGAGCCCTGAAGTCTACAGATAAACACAGTAAAAAATACAATTTGATCTTTTGATGAAATGTGCGGGGTGTGTGGTAACATCCATGTGCGTGTGATTCTCCTGTTACTTGGATCCATCTATTTTTGGCAGATAGAAAGTAAAAGATGCAAGAGCGGCTAACAATAAAGATCTCGCCTCAGCAGGACCACGAGTCGCTTCTTTTATTTCTGTATCTTTGGACGAGCAAGAGGAATTTCAAGTGGTTTCAACACTGGATGAAATTTAATCCTCCCAGCAAGGGCCAGGCTCCGTCGAGCGTGCCGGGTGAATCTCCGTGATGCCAGGCCACCGGGAAAAACTCCCGAGGCCAGTCAGCCTAGAAAAGGCAGATTGCCCCACACCTATCAGCTAGCCTGCAGACGGGGAAGATTTCCTTTCGAATGGTTTAATTGCAACTCTGAACCCCAGTCAAAACCTTTGAAGGACAGAGAAGAACCCTGATTGGCCTGTTTCTAGTCCAGTTTGAAGGTAGACACTTAAGCTGGGAAAAATCGCATAGGGGAGAATATGAGACTTAACTAAGAGATGCTGCATTTTTATCTACGTGTTCAAGGCAGTGTGAATACTGCCTCATTTACTCGTGCCAGGCAGTTAATCCTCTGAGATATCATCTCACAAATGAAGGAAATGAGAATGAGCATTAACTTGCCCAGGTCCCTCCCCTAGTACCTGACCGGTGTGGAGTTTTAGTTCTGGCTCCAAGACTCACTCCCCTATCACTGCCGTGGCCACCTAACAATCGAGGCCATTTTATGTTGAAATCCTCCTCCATATCTGGATTTCAGATAAAGCCAGCACAAACCTGTGCCAAACCCTGGTAAGTTTCCAAACTTTGAGACAAGTCACTTTTTCTGAGTTTTCTCATTTAAGAAATGGAAGTGGCCACTAACTTCACAGCTTGGTAAATGGTTTAGACAAATGAGTGTCTGAAAGTACTTGTGAATGACATACACACATCAAGTATATTTCATGTCTCCCATAGCTTGGATTCGTGTGAGACCTTCAGCTGAGGAGAGAGGTCTGTTAAGCATCTCGGAGAAACACCAGTTGCTCCCCAGGATCCCATCTGGTCACAGCCTACATGTCCCCCTGTTGTGCCTGTGAGCCTTCGGCCAGTAGAGGCTGACCCGGCAGCCAGGAATCCCAAACCTACCTCCCTGAGAGCCCAGACTGGCTGTTCTCCACACCCAGAAGGTGGCTTTCAGAGGAGACGGGGTCAGGCAAGCTCCAGAGCAGCCAGGCAGACACTGCCAAGGATGCATTAAAGCATGCATTTAGACAGAGTCGCCTGCTACATGCCAGCACCTCCTCTTAACACGGAAAGGAACTCAAAACTTCTCCACCGGACAGCACCACAGGGCCAGAGGTTCAGTAACGCGCCCCAGTGTCGCAGGCGGAAAGCGGAAGAATTAGAGCTACGGCCGAGTGGAGAATTTCCCACCGCCCCGTCATGCTTCTGCACCAGACCAACCTCATCTTGGGAGGCATCTGGTGCCTCTCCGTCCTTCTCTTGCATCCAGCACTCTGGCAACCCTTCCTCTCACAAGCCTTCGGAAACTCTGGGAACAGCAACTCCTAGCCCGGACTTCTCTTGTGACCCTATATGCCATCCCTCCCCTGACAAGGAAAGTGGGACCCATTCTGAGGTAGTGGTTAAATATGTTATTCCTTCCAGGATGAGCATCGTCTGAACAAGGGACCCAGGGAGGCTTTTTCAAAATAAATTCCCAGGGCACCTGGATGGCTCCATCAGTTAAGCATCTGACTCTTGGTTTCGTCTCATGTTGTGATCTCACGGTTTGTGAGTCTGAGCCCCGCATCAGGCTCTATGCTGACAGCTCGGAGTCTGGAGCCTGCGTCTGATTCTGTGTCCCTCTCTCCCGGCCCCTCCCCTGCTTGCTCTCTTTCTCTCTCTCAAAATAAATAAAAATAAACTTTTTTTAGGAGTGTTTTTTAAATACATTTCTGAGGCAGATCTCTTTAGGTCAGACCAACCTGATGCCACACAACTAGGTAAAAGGTTTAAGATGACTTCCTCTTATCTTGCTTAATTATCCCTGGCTCCTTATCCCCAAAGCTTGGGGTGGGGAGAGAGTTGGAAGTTACACAGACAACTCAGTAGGTCGCTAAAAAAATTAACAACCTGGTTCTAAGCTCCAAAGCTCAGTCTTCCAGCAGTTTCCTGTCCCACTCCCACGAAATGCCTATTGATGCCTACTCTGGACCAGTAATAAGGATACAGAAAGAAATGTTAGTGGTAGTAGCAGACATTTATTCAGTATTTATTTACTCTGTGCCAGTCGTCATTCTAACTGCTTTACGTGCATTAACTCATTTATCCCTCACAAAAAGTCTTTGAGCAGGCCACCCCAAAATGTGCCACTTTGGCATACTGGTTATTTTAAAGTTACTTAAACAGCCTGTGCAAGGACATTCTGACCCTCTTTTGTCTCCAGAAAGCAGAAAATAAATCTGGGAAAGGAAGGACTCTCCCTGTACCAGGAGAGAGATAATATGCTCATCACCAGAGAGAGGGAATTGAGGGCTGAGAAGTCTGTATACACAAACCATGTTACTTCTTCACTAATTTACTACCCCAAGCCCAAACCCCTTGATCTTGTCAATCCTTCACAAGTTTGTCTAAAAGGTATAAAAGCTGCCTGCTCTGGTCACTTCTTTAAGTCTCATATTTTTATATGTGTATGTACGAAATTAAGTTTGTCTTTCTCCCATGAATCCGTCTTTTGTCAATTATTAGACCAGCCAACGAATCTAGAGGGAAGAAGTTTTCTCCCTCTACGGTACAAAGATTTTTATTTTACAACCACAGGAACAGGCACAGACAGCAGATGGTTCCCTGCCTTGCAGACACTCATGATGTCCTAAGAAAGCAGGCAGCCAATGGGCACAGAAGTCAAGGTGTGGTTAGTAGCACCCTGAGTATAAAAGAAGAGTGGTAGGAGGCCCAAGGAAGGAAGGAATGTAGAGAACTGCTCCAAAAATGGTGTTTTGGGAGCTAGGCTTTGAAAAATGACTAGGATTTTGGCCTCAGGAAAAAGTAAGGAGAAGTAGGTAAGAACATTCTGGAGAGAAGGGAGGAGCACTAGTCAAGGCTTAGCTGCTGGAAGGTATGTAGCATGTTTGGAAATGTTCACCAGGACTGAGCTCAGGGTTCTCCAAGAGCCACAGTAGGAGATGAGACCGGACGAATGAGGTGCTGGCACCTTCAGGAGAGATTCTCTGGAAGGTTCTTCAAGAGGGATGGTGCTAGCATCTACCCTTTGTTTTAGAAAAACAATTCAGAGGGCTCTGTGAGAGCTGTCCTGGGTGTGGAAGTGGCCTGGGGCAGAGGGATCCATTAAGAAGATGCTGTTGTTCTCAAGGTAAGATATGTTTTTGGTTATTCGTGGAAATGTTAAAGGCACCAGGGTACAGAGGTGAACACAACACAACCCCTGATCTTTTAAAATTTGCACCCTGGTTGAGGAAGAGAGGCAACGGCTAATATAATTTAGAAAGGAATGAGAATTATATAGGAAATCAAAAAGTGGTATAAAATTAGAGAGGAGGCCATGACAGAACTTCCCAAGGAGTTATTTTCCTGGAAATCTGAATGATAACAGCCAACCACCAAGCGACCTGAGAGGAAGTACCAGGGTCACAGGGAACTACTGAGTGCAAAGCCCCTAGGCAGGAATGAGCTTCCCATTTTCTTGGAACTGAAAGGAGGCCAATGTGGCTGAAACCAGGAGGGCAAGGGAGCAATGCCAGTGTGCAGGCCCTCAGCCAAAGACCAGGAGAAACAAACCTGTGGTTACACGGGTGGCTTTATTACCTGTAACAGCGAGGAAGAATGGACACCATGGGAAACTATGGGGTATCTCGGTAAGACGGTGTTAGCTCTTATGGTAGGATTTAGGCTTTGGTTGTGTGATTGAAAGAAGGGCCTGAGAAAGCAGAGAGGTTGGCTCTAGCTTAGATGCTATCAGAAAGTGAGGGCAATTCTATGATTGGGTATTTTGTGGGTGGCAGCTTGATTTTGTCTGTGATTAGACAAAAGTATGAAGTGGCTTTGTTTCCCTTATCACGGTCCCCGGGAGCTTTGTGCAAAGTTATTCTTCTATGAGTTTGTTTCAATCAGTTAGGCTCACTGGCTGTGAGCCTCAGACCAGCCTGTGATACACTGAGATCCAGCTGTGAATGTCAGATCAATGCTGTGCATCAGGGGCTACGAGTTTTCTCTCTCACTAGCAGTGAGAGTAAGTGTGGAAAGGGATTTGGAACACAGCAGGTGTATAACCAACTCTGACAGAAGTCAGTGTGTGGTTAGTATTTCCACATAGACAACAGACAGCATCTCCTCCTAGATAAAAATGACCCCAATCATAGAATTACCCTTGCTTTCTGACAGCACCCAATTCAGAGCAAAACTACATTTTACCCTTTCCCAAACTAACTAACCTGAGTCCAAAGCCTATCACAAATCCTTGCTAACGTTTCCTTATTGAGGTGTCCCAAAGTCCCCATGATGTGTTGTCTCCCTCATTGCAACAAGCCAATAAACCCAACTTTGACTATAGGTGTTGTCCTAGGGGTCTTTGGCTAAAGGGTATTGACACTACAGAGAGAAACCATTGGAAATTTTCAAGCAGAAAAGTGACTTGATAGGATTTATATGAGTACTCAAGAGTCCCTGTGAGCAGGTGAGTTTATAGGGGCAAGAGTGCAAGCAAAAAATAAATAAATAAATCCACAAATGATGGAGAACCTGAATTAAAAGTGACAGTTGATGAACACCAGTCAGAGTGGCTAAAATTAACAACTCAGGCAAACACAGATGTTCATGAGGATGTGGAGAAAGAGGATCTCCTTTGCACAGCTGGTGGGAATGCAAACTGGTACAGCCACTCTGGAAAACAGTATGGAAGTGCCTCAAAAAATTAAAAATAGAGCTACCCTATGACCCAGCAATTGCCCTACTAGATATTTACTGAAAGGATACAGGTATGCTATATCAAAGGGGCACATGCATCCCAATGTTTATAGCAGCACTATTGACAATAGCCAAAGTATGGAAAAAGCCCAAATGTCCATCGATGGATGAATGGATAAAGATTATGTGTGTGTGTGTGTATATATATATATGTGTGTGTGTGTGTGTGTGTGTGTGTGTGTGTGTGTGTGTATATACACATATATATATACACACACATACATATATATATATATACATATATATATATATACACACACATACAATGGAGTATTACTCAGCAATCAAAAAGAATGACATCTTGCCATTTGCAACTACGTGGATGGAACTAGAGGGTATTATGCTAAGGGAAATTAGTTGGAGAAAGATAAATACATGACTTCACTCATATGAAGAATTTAAGATACTAAACAGATGAACATAAGGGAAGGGAAGCAAAATAATACAAAAACAAGGAGAGAGACAAAACATAAGAGACCCTTAAATACAGAGAATAAACTGAGGGTTGCTGGAGACGTTAGGGGTCAGGGGAGGGGCTAAATGGGTAAGGGGCATTAAGGAAGACACTTATTGGGATAAGCACTGGCTGTTATATATAGGGGATGAATCACTGGAATCTACTCTTGGAATCATTATTGCACTATATGCTAACTAACTTGGATATAAATTTAAGATAAATAAATAAATGTAAAAAAAAGTGACAGTGGATGGAGAAAAGGGGACAACTCTGATGATCATGGCAGAGAAGTTAGCATGGGAAGCTGGAGAGAAGGACTCTGAGCTTTAGGAAGAGGAAAGAAGCAAAGAATACCCCCTGCAACCAAGAGGAGAGTGAATAGGCAAGAAACACGGACAGGGGGACAGGTATTGGAGGTAGCATAGGAGAACACAGTCTGGTTTTTAAATATGTTGAGTTGAATGTGGAGCATAGCAATCATGGAAGAAGGAGTGGGGAGGTGAGCACCTGGGAATGAAGTGGATAGGAAGGTTAGGGCTCAACCATAAGGCCCTTGAACATCATGCTAAGGTATTTAGATTTATCCCATAGGCAATGAGGAACCATTCAAGGTTTTTAAATTTTTTTTTTTCAACGTTTTTTATTTATTTTTGGGACAGAGAGAGAGACAGAGCATGAACGGGGGAGGGGCAGAGAGAGAGGGAGACACAGAATCGGAAACAGGCTCCAGGCTCCGAGCCATCAGCCCAGAGCCTGACGCGGGGCTCGAACTCACGGACCGCGAGATCGTGACCTGGCTGAAGTCGGACGCTCAACCGACTGCGCCACCCAGGCGCCCCCCATTCAAGGTTTTATATCAGTGATCCTCAAAGTCAGCATAACAGAAGACCCAAGACCCGAAGGAAGGAAAGATAAGGAAAACCCACCAGGAGATAGGTCAGTTCTTCTGCCTTAGTTCTATAGGGAACTGACAGGGTCCCCTTGTCCAAATCCAAATGCAGAGCAAGCCCCCCCCCCAACCCTCCTGTGACTCTGACAGTCCCCAGAGCTTTTGTCGTTCTAAGACATATAAAGAAATCGCTCTGCTTTCCACCTCCCAACTTGGGCAAATTTGCATCTCCCAAGAAGGTTTTCATTATAGCCAGGTTGGAACTAAGATTGAATTTAGCGGAAAAAAAAATGTATAGAAAAGGCCAAAATTTGGTTTTAAGCTATCTAAAAGTCAAAATAAGGACAGAGACCTCTTTGTTTTACATGACCTGAAGTGTCCTTAAGATAGCAACAACCTAGGGGCGCCTGGGTGGCTCAGTCAGGTGGGCGTCCGACTTCGGCTCAGGCCATGATCTCACAGTTCGTGGGTTCAAGCACCGCATCGGGCTCTGTGCTGACAGCTCAGAGCCCGGAGCCTGCTTCAGATTCTGTGTCTCCCTCTCTCTCTGCCCTGCCTCCTCTGGCTCTGGCTCTGTCTCTCAAAAATGAATAAACGTTTAAAAAAAAAAAAAAAAAAAAAAAAAAAAGGTAGCAACAACCCAGTTGTCCAAGAGGAGCCTGCTCCAGGAGAAAACATTGTACAGTGTCCAAGGAACAACTTCCTAACAGTCGCTTAGCCGTCTCCATTCTGTCATGGGCTGGGATGGGACCGTGGCAGCCTCTCCACTGTTACCCAGAGTCCCAAAAGGGCCTCGGACGCCAAGTGGTTGCACCAGGTTGCCACCTCCCCTGCACCCATTCCTTTTAGTTTTATTTTTTGCCTACATGCCTAGGATATTTTGAGACAGTGAAATGTGAGCTTTATTCATGTTTGATCCCATGCCCATTGTTATTCAAACACTTATAATGGTCAAAAAGGGGCTTAAAACTGCTTTATTAATGAAATAATACATTTAAGAATCTAAGAGGGGCAGGCAACTTAAAAGGATTTGATGGGTGGCTCTTATCACTTGGGGCCTCACAGGACCACTTCTCGTTTTCTTTCATTCAGCAAATTTGTAGAGTACCTACCTGGGTGTCCTGGCTGATGCTGAGCTCTGGAAGTAACTACAGTGAGCACACTCTCCATCCCCCCATCCAAAGAGCTCATTGTCGGTTGGATAAAGAACTCGTGCAAAGTGACAAACTCACAGTAACATGCTGCTAAAGAGGTTAAGCAGAGTAAGAGATGATTCCTCCTGGGAGATTGAAGGAGTGTGTGAGGTACGGGAGGAAGGGACAAACAGAAGTGTATTGTCAGGGGAGGTGACATTTGAACGCAGTCTTGATGGATGAGTACGAATTCATCAGGCAAAGGCACAGCCAGGAATTAACATGAGGTGGGGATCAATGTGTGTAGCAGTGGGTGTATAACATGGGGAAAGGCTATCTGGACATCAGGGTGACAAGATAGGTCAGGGTCTAATGGCAAACCATCACGTGTAAAAGTGGAATGACATATGTTTAGGTAAACAGGTCCCGTGTAATTACTTAATAGCACCTCCTCTGAGCCTCAACAAGAATCCAGATTTGGATGATGAATTCTATGGTCACCCTACACACAGGGTGGTCTATTCTGCCCCCCTTCTTTTTTCTCTCAGGCCCAAAACTTCCATTATGCCCTGATTCCCCAGCTCATACCTCATTGTGGAGAGGCTCACTTTGGGAGCTCAGTGGGGGTGGGGAGGCCTATTCGAGGAAATGGATTGAGAACATCAGAAAGGAGCGTTCAGTTGCTGTTGAATCCTCCCAGGCCCACGGAACTGAACACATGTGAAAATGTGCCTGGCTGAGACCAAGAGTCCTGTCTCATCCCAGGAGCCTTGCCAGCCCCCTCCCACTTAGAATTTGTGTCCCTCTTTCACTTTCCCATGATGTTTTGTTGGAAGCTCTATGACATTTCCACAATGAGCAATTTCGGTTGTGTGGGTGTCTGTTCAACTCAGCTGTGAGCCCTGGTGATAGTGTGTGTCCAGCTCACCCCTGCTCACCTCCGCACATCACCATCAGAATTATCTGCATGTTGTGTGACAGCTCAGGGTGACATGCCAGGGTGACTGTACTAAGGGATTTCCTTGCATTATCTTGTTTAATCCATATAACAATTTATGATATCAGTTTCAGAATGATCCCCATTTTATAGATAGGATTAGTTCTCAGAGAGGTGAGACAATTTGGCCACGGTCACAAGCAGGAGCAGTGGGACTTGAACTCATGTCTGTCTGATTTGGTTCTGGGGCTCCACTTTTAAAGTGGTGGCAAATCAGACCCCATAGTGTTCGTGCCATAGATTGATTGATTGGATTGATTGATTGATTTGTTTATTTTGAGATAATAAACATGTGCATGAGTGGGGGAAGGGCAGAGAGAGAGAGAGAGAGAGAGAGAGAGAGAGAGAGAGAAAGAGAGAATCCCAAGCAGGTTCCTTGCTGTCAGCACAGAGCCCAATGGAGGGCTCCAACTCACGAACTGTGGGACCATGACCTGAGCCAAAATCAAGAGTCAGACACTTAACTGAGCCACCCAGGTGCCCCAGTGTCATAGATTTAAATTTAGAAAGCCTGGGCTATTCCATAACGCTTTGTATTCACTAGCTCATTTAGACTTTTCAAGTAACATGGGAATTTAATGTGCTAACTCCATTTTATGGAGGACCAAACTGAGGCACAGAGGAATTACTAGGAGCTGATATTTGAACCAGACCAAACCCGTAGCTTTACTGCTATACTCAAGCTGCAGTTTCCTATAAAATCTACTTAACTTCTCTGAGCCTCAGTTTCCTCTCCAGTAAAATAGGGATATTCCCAGTGCTTACCTAAAATCATTTTTCAAGGAATTAAATGAAATAGCCGTTACAAAGGGTAAAGTCTAAATACTCAGTAGGTACAGGGCATTAGCATTTGAGGTATTGGAGTCACAGGACTTTGGGCAAGTCACTTAACCTCTCTGAGTCCCAGTCTCCTCATATGAGAATTACTTACGACCTTAGGGTTTGTGAAGATAAAGTGAAATGCTATTAGAAAGGTACTTTTCGGGGCGCCTGGATGGCGCAGTCGGTTAAGCGTCCGACTTCAGCCAGGTCACGATCTCGCGGTCCGTGAGTTCGAGCCCCGCGTCAGGCTCTGGGCTGATGGCTCGGAGCCTGGAGCCTGTTTCAGATTCTGTGTCTCCCTCTCTCTGCCCCTCCCCCGTTCATGCTCTGTCTCTCTCTGTCCCAAAAATAAATAAAAAACGTTGAAAAAAAAATTTTTTAAAGAAAGGTACTTTTCACATAGAGAAAATCTCTAAAAATGGTAGTGATCACAAGTCCAGAGAAGGCACAGGAGAGGCAAGAGTAAGTCAGTCCTTAGCTGTCACCTCCAATGTGCACACACCAGGCCAACAGGAGAGATGATCTTAAAATCCCCAGTGTTATTTGGATTTTAGTTGATTCTTCCTCTTAGGATTTGGGGTCTACACCAATACTATCTCATCAGTATCCAGATAGCTTTCCATTTGTAGCTTGAGCAGTTGAAATACCAAGAAGTAAAATGACTCTCTTAGGGTTACCCAAGTTAGGGAAGTGGGGTTTTGCCAACCGGGTGAGGCCATACTTCCCGACTACCAGCACCGGGAGTCTCTCCATGTGCCTTCAGAATTGGCTCTAAAAATTCACATCCCAAGGAGCCATTTGAACTAGATTTCTGCATGCCCTGTGGTTCTAAGGTTGTGGGTTTAATGGGACACCCTCAGTTTGTTCTTGTGACAACCAGAGACTCATTGTGATAAGGCCTGTGGTCCAAGAACATTATAAAATTGAACTGCATCCCTAAGAGATTGCTGTCTTGGGTTACAGAACGGCTATTTTCTCTGGCATACCTGAGCTAAACAGGAACTCCGAAGGGAAGGCTGTCCATTAGGGATGGTTGGGAGTGAGATAGATTTGGGGGATACATGTAAGTTTTCCAAAGCTAAGCTCCACGGAACAAGCATTAAAAACAGTGGCTTTCAACTCTTTTGACTGTGCTCACAGTTTGAAATGTCTTTTACATTGTGACCCTGTATACTGATACGCATATTTTGGTTTATTTTTTATTTTTGTAATTTTTTTTTACCGTTTACTCATTTTTGAGAGGGAGAGAGAGAGACAGAGTGTGAGTGGGGGGCGGCAGAGAGAGGAGCAGAGAGGGAGATACAGAATCCAAAACAGGCTCCAGGCTCTGAACTGTCAGCACAGAGCTCAATGTGGGGCTCAAACTCACGAACTGTGAGATCATGACCTGAGCCAAAGTCAGACATTTAACTGACTGAGCCACCTGGGCGCCCCCACATATTTTAGTTTAAATACTAAAAAACTGCCTTTTTTTTTTTTGTGAGTCAAAAATGACTGGATATGGGCAATTTTCAACTTCGTAACTAAAACAAAATTTCCCAAAAGCAACTCCTGTATTTATTTCATGGAATGCACTGTATTTTTTATTCTATTTCATTTTTTAAAATGCTGATCATAACCTAATTTATTTCATGATCCACAAATAGGTCAGGCCCTATTTGGAAAAAAACAAAACAACCTTTTAGATGAAGCATGAGAGAGAACTTTTGGGTCCTTGGGTACAAGACAATGTTTCTGGGAAAACAGATTGAATTTAATAACAATTAGGGAAAAAATTCCAAACTCAATTATATTGTATGTCCTAGGGTCAAGACCAATTCTACCTTCCCTGTTGATTCCTTCCTACCAAAGTCCATCAGGAACACACCTGTATTTGAACAAAGTTGGGCTTATTGGCCTCTTGCAAAAGAGAGGCTGGGCAACATGTGAACCTGCCCCACAGAAGGGTGGGGCTTCTCAGCAGGAGGGTATCAGGGCAAGGGATTGACAGGTCTTGAGTCTATGTTGGGTAATTTGGAGGAGGGTCTGAGGAAGCATGGTTTACTTCTACACTGGTACCTTCTGAAAGTGCAGCCAATTCTATGTTTGGGTAACTTTTTATCTAGGTGGTAGAAGGAAGAGAGGGGGCTAAAGCCTTAATTAGTAATGAGTCAGCAGTCCTGTTCGGTTATCTTTAAGTTTGGACAGAATTCTTGTCATCATCTATGCATTCAGACTGAGCTGAGCTCTGCAGTCGCTTGGGTGACCCCATAGGCCCTCTGTTCCTCTGTCAGGATGCCTCCCCACAGTCTCCTGTAGCCCCCTTTCTCGAAGCAACTGAAGCCATAGCTTCTGCCCAGAGCAAGAGCCACCATAGCCACAATGGTGCCCACCCAGGAGCCGGGCCAGCTCAAGAGCTTGACCGGCAGGGATGGGTCACTGATGCTGGCCTGTTACTGGTTTTGCAGCCTCACCTGATTGCTGACCACTGGACCCAACCAGGACAGAGAGCCTGTGGGTGTTGCTGCTGTCATGCAAGGGGGGCCTGGGAAGAAATGGGGGGATCCGCACAGCTGTCCGCTGCTGGCCCAAGAGGGGCCCAGTCCTGAGGCAGTAGAGGATTGGCAGTCATGGCTGAGGCAACCCCCAAGTTCGCCGTACCCTGTGAGGCACTTCACGGGGTGGTCCGTGGGCTGTCCTGGTAGAGCATCTCCCTCAGGGGCCCAGGGCTCTGGTCCCTCACAAGGCCCACCAAGGGGTGTCCCGCATAGCAGCTGAAGACACCCCCAAAGGAGACAGCTCTGAGCCGCTGCTGACCACCTTGAGGTCACCAAAGAGCGCCCGTGGGTGGAAGTAGCAGGTGCAGGCCTTGGCCCTGGTGAGCCGGTTTGGGTTCAGGACTGCAGAGGTCTCCGAAGAGGATGTCCAAAGTGGAGGGCAGGGAGGCCTGCAAGGCACAACGGGGACGAAGGGGGTATGGCCAGGCACCCCAGGCTGTGCTGCTGGCGGCGGGGCGCAGGCCCGACAGCCCGGGAAGAGCCGGCACTCGGGGGGGCGGGGTGG
Organism: Panthera tigris; assembly: GCF_018350195.1. NCBI lineage: Eukaryota > Metazoa > Chordata > Mammalia > Carnivora > Felidae > Panthera > Panthera tigris. Next base: position 102,597,142 of record NC_056669.1, read on the forward strand.
GGGGACGGGCCCGTCTTCAGCTCGCTGGGCCGGGTTGGCCGGGGCAAGAGGTGTCGCGGGGGAGCGGGTTCGGGGTGCGTCCCCGCCCCCCTGCATGCGGCCTCGCCCTCCTGGAAGTCGCCCCCAGGCGTCAGTTGGCTCGGCGGCCGCCCCGCGCCTCAAGCAGCCAGGGAGCGCGTGGCCCGCGTGGTGGCCGCGAGTGGCACGGGGGGGGAGGGGGGGGCGGAGAAGCGCGGGCAGGTGCAGGCCCGACCGGCCCAAGCCGCGCCTCCCGGAGGCCGCGGTGCTCGCGCAGGTGCCGGCTCTGCGCCTGCCCCGACCGCGTGGGCAAACGCGGCAGAGGCGGCGCATGTGACGTCGCTCTACCCGCGGGCCGCGCGGCCGCGCGGCTCCTGCCTCTCGGCGTCCTCGGGGGTGAGTACGCGCGCGCGCGGGCCTCGGCACGGCGTCCCTGTCAGAGGCTTGTCCTCTCGGCCTCGGTCACCTGCGCGCACAGGGTCAGCAGGTGCTGCGGGATGGCGGGCTGGAAGAAGGGGGACGGGCTCGGAGCCCTCCCCGAGTAGGTGCGCCACACGCTCCTGGGCCCAGGCTGTACCACTCGACGTCCCGGCAGCGGACGGAGAACGCGCCGTGGAGTCTGAGGAGGAAGGAGAGCGGGATATTGACGGTGGCTGCCCAGATGTCAGGTGTCGGTGCAGCCGAGCCCAGCCCGTGAGCAGTGAGCTCGGACCCATGTCTCCCGCCGCCCTCCCGCTACGCCCCACGTGCATGTGGTCTGGGGTGAGGTTCTCGCTGCTTCCGTGGTGCAGAGGCCCCAGGCTCCAGGTTGCGCAAGTTCCCACCCCCCACCCCACAGAGCTCCAGGCAAGCCCAAGGCCAGAGCCTGCTTGCGGCCCTGTGCTCCGGGCCGCCATTCCCCACCCCCTCCGGCCTCAAAAGCAGGGCCTGAGGCAGGGGCAGAGGCTGGAGAGCTTTACCTTGGCAGCCTGCAGCCCTTCAGCAAACTACATGGCCCCGGGAGCCGAAGTATGTCCTATCACGGGACAGTGACTCAGCAAGACTCAGGCCCCTCCCCAGTGAGTAGTCCCCTCTCAGGCTGCCCCCCTTGACCTGTTCAGAGGAAAGCATGTTCCTGATCAGAAGCACCAAGGGGAGTGAAACTCGGCAGATTCTAGGCTTTGCGCTAGGCCCAGGGACAGGTGGACCAGGATGGTGGAGAGCAGGCTGCCCCAGGCGCTCCCAGTTGACCTCTGTGAAGCAAATCAAATCTATTGAGCACCCACTATTTTAGTCTCTCACTGGCTTCTGGCCACGGGGTGCAGGTAGGATCCTGCTACTGCTACTGCACTGAATGAGGAAGTGGGTTAGGGGCAAAGCCTGGAAAATTGGGTCTTTTGCCCATTGACCAGGCAGCTCGTGTGTGAGGCACTGTGGCTGGGAGGTCACATTTACTGCAGGCTGATTTCCTTGTGGGCCTTTGGCAGATATTCCAGAAAGGAGCTCCTTTCTGGCTGGGGCAGGCTCTCAGTAGCTCTAAGAAGTGAGGGGGGGTGGGGGGTGTGGGGCACTGCATCATTGCCTCAGAGCCCTGGTGTATGGGCAGGACTGAACTTCTAAAGGCTGCTTCTGAATAGTCCAGGGTCCAAGAACTTTCATCCTTCTTTTCCAATTTGGAGGTCTCCATCTCCTCTCCCTAAGATCAGCAGCTCTTCTAAATGTGACTCTGGCCGAGATGTTGTATAATCCTAGTTTAACCTGTCACCAGTTGCCTTTTACATTTGAAGAATCTGAGGCCCAGAGAAGTCAGGTAAAGTACCAGGGTTACAGTTCAGTATGCAGTGGAGCCAACATAGAAATCTAGGTGCATCGAATGCCAAAGCACAGTTTCCATCCACTGATCTGTGCCTGCCTTCCTATTCAAAGTCAGGGTCTGGATTTGGGGAGCGCTTAACCCAGTGGTAGCACTCCTGGTTAGACTTGGTTTCCACAGTGTGCTTGGAGCACATTTACCCCCCCTGCCCCACCTCCTGCATCATGTGTGGGAGAGGGGGCACCAGCCAGAGGAATGGCTGCTGGCCTTGACTTCCCGATATGAGTTGGAATCTGGGGCCTAGCAATTTCATCAGCTGAGCCCTCCCACATTGTGGCTTTCTTCCCAGAGTCCCACTTCTCTCATTTGTTACACGTTGAGAACAATACAAACCTCTTCAGGCTTGAGCTGTTAGTGTAAAATGCCCAGCAGAGTGCCTGGCACAAAATAAGGTGTCCATTTAGTAAAGTGGGTTAAGTGACTTGTTCAGGGTTTGGATTTGCACCCAGGTTGGTCTGAGTCCAAAGTCTAGTGCTCTTTCTACCTACATGTGGTTCCTTCCACTCTCTATTTTGGCATTCTGTTATTAAAAAGTGTAATTGATTTCTCATAAGGTAATTTGGGGTGGATTATTTGCTAGAGAGAAGACTGTTATCTTGGGGAGACAGTAATGCCTTGTTCCCCTGTTGGTGTGTCTTCCTATGACAAGGACAAGTAATCATGCTGCTTTCCCACATCCCACTCAGTCCTTTGGGCGTGTGACTTAAGAACAAACACCTCGTGTCATTGTAAATCCAAAAGAGTTTGGAAATTCATCATGTTTGGTGATAGCTCTTTCCCAGGACCTGGGGAAGGTTTGGGCATTTTATAGCAGTGGACACAAGAGAAGATAAACGCTGGGCTGTGGATAAGCATTTGCTATGGGGGTCAGATGCAGGCAGGAGGAGGGCAAGGAAGACTTTGCAGATGTTTTGTTACCAGCCCTGGGCAGCATTTGCTGAGGCCCAGGGATTAGGGGGTCAGATGGTGCCCAGAACTCACATCCCTTAATTGTTTAGAGGCAGCATACAGAACATATAGGCAGGACAGCCTTGGGTTAGATGCCAAGGCCCTGTGACCTCGGATAAGAAGTGTGATTTCCTGCAAAACAGGAACAAATAGGACTTTCTTTGCTATTAACTTCAAAAATTACAACAAATGGCTGTGCCTGGGTGGCTCAGTTGGTTAAGTGGGTTAAGCATCTGACTTCAGCTCAGGTCATGATCTCACGGTTCACAAGTTCGAGCTCTGCGTCAGGCTCAGTGCTGACAGCTTGGAGCTTGCCTCAGATCTCTCTCTCTCTCTCTCTCTCTCTCTCTCTCTCTCTCTATCTCTCTATCTCTCTGTCCCTCCCCTGCTCACACTCTGTCTCTCTTTCAAAAATAAATAAACATTTAAAAAAATTACAACAAATGCTTGTTATGAAAAATTAAACGAGTAAAAAGATTAAAGTTAAAAAGAACTTCTTCAGCCAGTTCTCCTCCCCAGAGATTTCCACTGTGAACTGGTGGGTGTATCTCCTTTCACACATGTTTCTGTGTGTGCACCAGGCACATTTACACACAGTTTTTTCTTTTACAAAAATGGTACAGGCCTTACACACTTTCACTTTACCCACAGAGAAACTGATTCCCAGAGAAAGTGGTGTGCACAAGGTCACACAAAAGGTAGATTGTAGCAGGGCTGCATCTAAGTCCCTGCCTTTTGACTCCAGGTCCCAGGCTCAGGCCACGCCCAGCCCTGCCTCACAGCCTCAGGGCCCAGCATATTCCAGTAGAGCACTCTAGGGGACACCCATACAGTTACCCTTGTGGATAAGCAGAGGAAATAGTCCAAATATTTAACACCCTGCATGATGCAGTCCCAGCCCATCAGAACCCACACTGGCTGCAAATGGCCTTCCTGAGTTTACTGGCTGGATATTGGCCCTGCATGTAGGGGTCTAATTTCACACTGTACCTGTGTCTCAATGCATAGTTGGGAAGGGGATACAGGAATGGAGGGAGGGAGAGAAGGAGAGAGGAAGGTGGGGAGAAAGGAAGAAAGATGCAAAATGCTCTTAAATAGCACCACAGAGGAAGAAAGAAAATGCTAGGAATTTGTCCATTTCTTCCAGGTTGTCCAGTTTGTTGGCATACAATTTTTCATAGTATTCTCTGATAATTGTTTGTATTTCTGAGGGATCTGTTGTGATAAGTCCATTTTCATCTGTGATTTTATCTATTTGGGTTCTCTCTCTTTTCTTTTTGAGAAGTCTGGCTAGGGGGTTATCAATTTTGTTTATTTTTTTCAAAAAACCAGCTCTTAGTTTCATTGATCTATTTTACTGTTTTTTTTTATTCTATATTATTTATTTCTGCTCTGATCTTTATTATTTCTCTTCTTCTGCTGGCCTTGGGGTTTCTTTGCTGTTCTGCTTCTAGTTTCTTCAGGTGTGCTGTTAGATTTTGTATTTATGATTTTTCTTGTTTCTTGAGATAGGCCTGGATTGCAGTGTATTTTCCTCATAGGACTGCCTTTGCTGCATCCCAAGGGGTTTGGACTGCCGTGTTTTCATTTTCATTTGTTTCCATGTATTTTTTAATTTCTTCTTTAATGTTCTGATTAACTCATTCATTCTTTATTAGGCTGTTTTTTAACCTCCATGCATTTGGAAGTTTTCCAGACTTTTTCCAGTGGTTGATTTCAAGTTTCATAGCATTGTGACCTGAAAATGTGCATGGTATGATCTCAATTCTTTTCTATTTATCGAGGGCTGTTTTGTGACCCAGTATGTGATCTATCTTGGAGAATGTTCCATGTGCGCTTGAGAAGAATGTGTATTCTGCTGCTTTAGGATGAAAAGTTCTGAATATATCGGTCAAGTCCATCTGGTTCAGTGTACCATTCAAGGCTATTGTTTCTTTATGATTTTCTGCCTAGATGACCTGTCCCTTGCTGTAAGTAATGTATTAAAGTCCCCTGCAATTACCACATTCTTATCAATAAGATTGCTTATGTTTGTGATAAATTGTTTTATATATTTGGGTGCTTCGAGTTGGGTGCATAAACATTTATAATTGTTAGCGCTTCCTGATGGATAGACCCTGTAATTATTATAGAATGCCCTTCTTTATCTCTTGTTACAGCCTTTAGTTTAAAGTCTAGTTTGTCTGCTATAAGTATGGCTACTCCAGCTTTCTTTTGACTTCCAGTAGCATGATAAATAGTTCTCCATCCCCTCACTCTCAATCTAAAGGTGTCCTCAGGTCTAAAATGAGTCTCTTGTAGACGGCAAATAGATGGGTCTTGTTTTTTTTATCCATTCTGATACCCTATGTCTTTTGGTTGGAGCATTTAGTCCATTTACATTCAGTGTTATTATTGAAAGATATGGATTTAGAGTCATTGTGTTATCTGTAGGTTTCATCCTTGTAGTGACGTCTCTGGTCCTTTGTAGCCTTTGCAACATTCCACTCACAGAGTCCCCCCTTAGGATCTCTTTTAGGGCTGGTTTAGTGGTGATGAACTCCTTCAGTTTTTGTTTGTCTAAGAAAACCTTTATCTCTCCTTCTATTCTGAATGACAGGCTTGCTGGATAAAGGATTCTTGACTGCATATTTTTCCTATTCAGCACATTGAAGATTTCCTGCCACTCCCTTCTGGCCTGCCAAGTTTCAATAGATAGATCTGCTACTACCGTTATGTGTCTACCCTTGTAGGTTAAGACCCGTTTGTCCCTAGCTGCTTTCAGAATTCCCTCTTTATCTTTGTAGTTTGCCAGTTGCACTATGATATATCATGCAGAAGATCGATTCCTGTTATATCTGAAGGGAGTTCTCTGTGCCTCCTGGATTTCAATGTCTGTTTCCTTCCCCAGATTGAGGAAGTTCTCAGCTATGATTTTTTTCAGGTACACCTTCTACCCCTTTCTCTCTATTCTTCTTCTGGAACTCCTATGATACAGATATTATTACATTTCATCGAATCACTTAGTTCTTTAATTCTCCCTTCGTGGTCTAGAATTTTTTTTCTCTCTTTTTCTTAGCTTCATCTTTTCCCATAATTTTATCTTCTATTTCACTTATTCTCCCCTCTGCCTCTTCAGTCCTCACTGTCACTGCCTCTAGTTTATTTTGCATCTCATTTACGACGTTTTTTAAATTCATAATGACTATTTTTTAGTTCCTTGATCTCTGCAGCAGTAGATTCTCTGCTGTCTTCTATGCTTTTTTTGAGCCCAGCGATTAATCTTATGACTATTATTCTAAATTCTTGATCAGTTTTATTGTTTATATCTGTTTTTATCAATTCTTTAGCTGGCATTTCTTCCTGGAATTTCTTTTGAGGAGAATTCTTCTGTTTCATCATTTTGACTAGTTTTCTGTGCCTTATGTGTTTTAAAAGCTTGTTATGTGTCCTGCACCTGTGAGCACTACTATGTTAAAGAGGGCTCATACACTATCCATGGCCTGGCCCTTCAGGAGGTGTTTTTTGGAGTGTGTTACTTGCTCTCTGTTGTTGTAACTCTGGGTGCTTTATCTCCCTACTCTTAATGATGTTTTGGATCCTCCATCAGATGTGCTTTGATTTGTTCGTTGAAGTAGCCCTGGAAAATAAAACAAACAAACAAAAAACCCACAAAAAACAAACACCCCCCCCCCAACACCAACACCAACAACAAAACACCAGCAACAAAAAAACAATGAGATGGGGATGGTGTTAATGGAAGAGGCCTTATCCCATACAAAGAGAGAAATGACAGGGGTAGGGAAAAAGAAAAGAAAAGAAAATTGACCAGGCAGAGAAACTATATGGTTTGGTCCAAAGAGAGAGAGAGAGAGGAAAATAACGAAGGCGATATAGAACAGGTATAGAGAGAATAGATTAAATGTCTGCTTAAACAAACCAACAACCAGAATAACCAGACTAGAGGAGGGAAGAAATAAGGAGAAAAGGAAGAAAAAGAAATATATACATATAATAAGAATTATTCAAGAATTAAATCAGAAAATGCAAAACTGGTAGGAAGCGGTGGCAGCACTGGGCTGGAGGAGGGGCTGTCTGGTTGGTCAGCGTCAGTCCCTCTCTGGCTCTGGCGGATCCGCAGTTACCACGTGCGGAGGGGCGTGGCTTGGTGTGGGCGGGGCCCGCCTCCACTGTGGGCCCGCTGACCTTTCCCTGAGGCCCCACCTTGTTGGTGATGGGGAGAAGAATGGCGACACCCCAGTCTCTCCTCCACCGACCGGGTGTCCCAAACCAGTCTGTACCGCAGGTGCGAAGAAAGCGGTCTGTCCCGCTCCGTCGACTCCCGCTCCTCCCTGGCGCTCGGCTGGGATTTAAACCCCGATGTCTTAAAGGGTCCCACAACGTGCGCCCAGGTTTCGGGGAAGCGCTGCTGTGTGCAGCCGTTATATGACCTCTGGCTGGTGGGCGCAGACAGTCTTTGTCCTTTGAACGGTTATATACCTTCTTCCCACAGCACTTCAGGGAGTGGATCGCTATCTCCCATTGCGGACTGTGCTTCTGAGCTAGTTACTGAGCCATGGGCTGGCTCCCCTCCTCCCCAGGTATGAGAACTGGGAAGTCAGCCCCAGTCCAGAGAAAGCCCCGCACTTAGAGATTGGATCTTTCTCCATCCTGGTCCGTGGTTTTTCTCTTGTCCAGATTCAGTCCTGCATTTTTACAGCTTCTCTTTCTCTTCCCTTTGTCTCTCTGCAGAAGGGGATCCCTCCCCTCTGTGCCTACTCGACTTGGCTTATCTCTCCCAGTTCGCCATCACGCACCTATGGCCCACCAGGTTGTCCCGGTGGGTCCCTGGAGACGTCTCTGTCACTCTGCAGCCCGGACTCTTGGAATTCAAAGTCCTTTGGCTTCAACACGGCTGTGTTTGAGGGACAAGGGAACTTTGGGCCCCCCTACTTCTCTGCCATGTTGGATCTCCTCGCTGTCTGTTTTTAAAAATAAGAGCAAGGGAGATCATGTTGCTTGAGAAAAGCATGCTGCTTGTGAGAGAGGAAGAGGCAATAATGAAAAAGGAAATAAATAGGAAGAGTTTGCCAGAACTGCATTTGGGATATAGGTTTGCACTCAGTGGCTCTGTGACCTTGGGCAAGTGACTTAATCTCCTTGAACTTCCTTTCTGTAAACATCTATGAATGTGACAGGGAGGAAAGGAACAAAGTAATTTAACCAAGATTACATCAGCTAAGTGTCAGATAGGCTGAGAGGTCTGGGGGACTTTCAGTCTGGGGGGCTCATATGTAGTTCAGTCAGGGGTGGTCCAGGGGGCCCAAATTCCAGATAGGGGTCTTAAGGCTTTTCTCACCCTGAATTAAAGCTGATGGTGATTCTGGGTTGAACCCCTAAATAAGTTTCATTCCTTATAACATTTCTTAAAAGTTTATTTATTTTGTTTTTTATTTTAAAAAAAAATTTTTAACGTCTTATTTATTTTTGAGACAGAGAGAGACAGAGCATGAATGGGGGAGGGGCAGAGAGAGAGGGAGACACAGAATCGGAAGCAGGCTCCAGGCTCTGAGCCATCAGCCCAGAGCCCAACGCGGGGCTCGAACCCACGGACCGTGAGATTGTGACCCGAGCTGAAGTCGGATGCTTAACCGACTGAGCAACCCAGGCGCCCCAAAAGTTTATTTATTTTGAAAGAGAGAGAGAGAGAGCCAGCATGAGCAGGGAAAGGCTGGGGGGTGGGGAGAGAGAGAGAGAGAGAGAGAGAGAGAGAGAGAGAGAGAATGAGAGAGAGAATCCCAAGCAGGCTCCTCACTGTCAGTGCAGACCCAGATGCAGGGCTCAAACTCACAAACTGAGCCAAAATGCAAAGTTGGGCACCTAACCAACTGAGCCACCGAGGCGCCCCAGTAAGTTTCATTTTTAAAGTCCTATGGTTTGTGTGGTAGAGGCTGGGATGACTGTTGAGGGATATGGAGGTATAATCACAGGGGCAAGTATAAGAGGAAAAAGTGAAGAGTGGGGTGGCTTTCAACCTTTTCAGTTTATGGGGCAAGATTTTGACTGAGTTTTTACACCATGAGCATACTTTTTGCCTGCTTTAAAAGCCACGAGTGACAATAAAATAAAAGACTTGTGGAGCGGTGAGGGTTCAATTTTGTTATAGAAGTCCGGGATTTTCCTCACTGCATCAGCTTCACTGACCAGCAGAGGGCAGTACAGACAGTGACATCACTGCCGGTGGTTTGGTGTGATGGAGCGACTTTTTAAAATTTGTTATCGGAATTGTGGTAAAAACACATAACATAAAATTTACCGTTGTAACCACTTCTAATTGTATAGTTCCTTAGTTCCTTAGTGTTAAGTATCTTCACATTGTTGTGCAAACAGTCTCCAGAACTTTTTTATCTTACAAAACTGAAGGCCATAGACCGGGACCAGGACAACTCCCCATTTTCTCCTCTGTGTACCCCCTGGCAAGCCACCGTTCTACTTTCTGTTTCTGGCAATTTGACTGCTCTAGAAAGCTCAGATAAGTGAAATCATCCAGAGCTTGTCTGTGTTTGGCTGGCTTCTCTTAACATAATGTCTTTCAAGGTGCATCCATGCTGTGGTATGCGTTGGACTTTAACTTCCCTCTTGAAATGATTAGTTTTGCCTTTTGCACAATATGCAGATGGCGCAAATCTCCTCTTCCTCGATTTGCACACTTCTTGGTACGTCATGTATTTGGAAGTGGGGGCATCAGTGTCTTCCTTCAACTTCTGCCTGTGTGAGCCACATCCATGCATTCACTGGACATGTGGGGTTAACTGAAGGATGGGAAAGGAACAGGAAATCAGCACACCCATTCAGCAGGCAGCCCCTGCAAAGGGCGTCTTGGCTGTATGCATAAGACAGGATGTTGTTCATATGCCCCTTGTAACTCGGTGTTTCCACATCTGGGAATCCGATTAAAAGAAATGACTCAAGGAAGAAAAAAGAATTCACATTCAAAACATTGAGAGTGGCATCCGTGGTGAGGTGCAGCTCACATCTCCCTGCAAGAGGGAATGTGCTGTGAGGCTGGTGGTGAGCTCACCGCCTCCAGCTGCTGCCCATTTGGGATCTGCCCACATTTGGGCCAAGTCTATACTCTTGTAGGCAATTGGAAGAGACATCCCTTAGCAGGTGGGCTTTAAGCTAAACCCTGAAGGATGAACAGAATTTACTCAAACAGCAGATAGAAGGGTGTTCTAGCAGAAAAGTTATTCATTAGTCAGCCTAGTAGCAGAATTTCACCCCTCCACCTTGGTTGCCACGGTTTGTGCTCCCATTGGACCCATCTTGTTCTCACAATGGCCCTGAACATGCCCTCATCTTGAATCTGCAAATGCTGCTTCCAGTGAATGATTCCTGGCCAGCCAGGGATCTCTTGTAAAACCCCTGGATCTTTAAAATAGACTTGCTAAGTGTTGGTGTAGTGATCAAGGTCATATGTCATCTCCTAGGTGAGTTAGAAACAGAAAAGGAAGTAGAATGGACTTTGGAACACTGGGGGAATCTATGCAAACACATAATGTGTTCATTTCAGCTCTGGTGTAAATATCATAGAGGAGTAAGCTCAGATTCCAATAAAAGAACAGCCACTCCTGCAATCCCTATCAAAATAACACCAGCATTCTTCACAGAGCTAGAACAAACAATCCTAAAATTTGTATGGAACCAGAAAAGACCCTGAATAGCCAAAGCAATCCTGAAAAAGAAAACCAAAGCTGGAGACGTCACAATTCTGGACTTCAAGCTATATTACAAAGCTGTAATCATCAAGACAGTATGGTACTGGCACAAAAACAGACACTCAGATCAATGGAACAGAATAGAGAACCCAGAAATGGACCCACAAACATATGGCCAACTAATCTTTGACAAAGCAGGAAAGAATAACCAATGGAAAAAAAGTCTGTTCAGAAAGTGGTGCTGGGAAAACTGGACTGTGACATGCAGAAAAATGAAGCTGGACCACTTTCTTACACCATACACAAAAATAAACTCAAAATGGATGAAAGACCTAAACGTAAGACAGGAAGCCATCAAAATCCTAGAGGAGAAAGCAGGCAACAACCTCCTTGACCTTGGTTGCAGCAACTACTTACTGACATGTCTCCAGAGGCAAGGGAAACAAAAGCAAAAATGAACTATTGGGATATTATCAAAATAAAAATCTTCTGCACAGCAAAGGAAATCAGCAAAACTAAAAGACAATAGACATAATGGGAGAAGATATTTGCAAATGACATATCAGATAAAGGGTAACTATCCAAAATCTATAAAGAACTTATCAAACTCAACACCCAAAAAACAAAGAATCCAGTGAAGAAATGGGCAAAAGACATGAATAGACACTTCTCCAAAGAAGACATCCAGATGACTAACAAACACATGAAAAAATGCTCAACATCACTCATCATCAGGGAAATACATATCAAAACCACAATGAGATGCCACCTCACACCAGTCAGAATGGCTAAAATTAACATAACATTAACAAATCAGGCAACAACAGATGTTAGCAAGGATGAGGAGAAAGGGGAACTTTTGCACTGCTGGTGGGAATGCAAACTGATGCAGCCACTCTGGAAAACAGTATGAAGGTGCCTCAGAAAATTAAAAAAAAAAAAAAACTTACCCCACAACCAGCAATTACACTACTAGGTATTTACCCAAAGGATATAGAAATGCTGATCCAAAAGGCACATGCACCCCAATGTTTATAGCAGCACTATAAACAATAGCCAAAGTATGGAAAGAGCCCAAATGTCCATCAACTGATGAGTGGATAAAGAAGATGTGGTATGTATACTCAATGGAATATTACTCAGGGATCAAAAAGAGTAAAATCTTACCATTTGCAACAAGGTGGATGGAACTATGCTAAACTAAGCAAAATAAGTCAGAGAAAGACAAATATCATATGATTTCATTCATATGTGGAATTTAAGATACAAAACAGATGAACGTTAAGGGAAAGGAAGGAAAAATAAGATAAAAACAGAGAGGGAGACAAACCATAAGAGACTCTTAAATACAGAGAACAAACCGAGGGCTGCTGGAGGGGAGGTTGGTGGGGGGATGGGCTAAACAGGTGATGGGCATTAAGGAGGACACTTGTGAGGATGAGCACTGGGTGTTATATGTAAGTGATGAACCACTAAATTCTATTCTTGAAAAAAATATATTTACATATATTTATTAATAAATTAATAAAATGTCAGAAGTAAAAAAACAAAAAAACAAAAAGACCCCCAGCCATTCCTGCCTGCTCTTGTGGGCAGAGGATGACTGTGTTAACTTAGGCCACCCATCCGCCAGCACCTGAAGGTCCAGTGACCTCCTCTGGTTTACATGGAAGATTGCAGCATAAACCTGTAGCAGCCCAAATAAAGGGGAGACTCCAGACATGGGAGCATGTGAATAAATCTTGAAATAAATTCATACCAGGGCTGCCAAGGTTGGGCTGTGTGGACAGCATCTTTACCACTGCAACCTTTTCCACTTGGCAAGGCTGGCACACTGCCTCCGGAGTCCAGCTTCTGGTGTGTCCTTCTGGAGGAGTACGATGGGAAGGCAGGAAGGCAAGTGTGGATATAAAGTTAACATAGGAGCTTGGCTTGTCCCCCATGTGATGTGTCTTTCTCTCTCAGGCCTAAATTGCCCAGTACAGGAGCTGAAGGCTTGGAAAACTGCAAACAAGGTGTTGCACCCAAACATTCCTGCATTTGCAAAGAAACTCCAGGAGTGAGGGTGGCTCAGCAGTGCCACACCTTTGAGCATCCACCTTTGCCTCTGTCAATGTGGGGAAACCTGCCAGGACATGTTGGAAATGGGGTGGGATAAATAAAAGAAAAGCCACATGTCTGGCCCCAGACATGCTCTGGGACAGACATGTTCCAGGCCTGTCTCTAGGAAGCCTGATTCCATGTGGTTCCCTATCACAGGCGGGCTGGGAGCTTGTAGCTCTGCTCCAAGGCACCCCTCCTGGTCAGTGACATTGTAGTTCATCCGTTTTTGCCTGGAATCCAGTGACTGGATGAGCACTGGGCAGCATGAGTTGTTAGCAAAAGGGCTGTAAGCATCTCCTTCCCAACTGACCAGATGTGCAATGGGCAGGGGACTTGGGGAGTGTGTGCTCATGCCCCTTTGTTTCCTGGAACAGGGGTTCTTTGATAACACATTTTGAAATAGGCTGGGAACTTTGGTGTAAGACATCTGTTTCAGAGACAGGAGGGGTTTAAGGAGGAGCCTCTTCCCTACTCTCTCTCTCTTCCTTTCTCTTTCTGTCTCATTTTAAACCACTTTTATAATGTGAACGCTCTACTGTTTACTTCTCCTTATACTCATATTCTGGCAGCCGTTATAGAGGCCAAACAGAAAAAGGGCTAAACAAAACAAAACAAAACAAAACAACCCATCAACCAAGAGAACAGAAGAGAATAGTCATGCCAAGTTAGGGCAGGCTTAACGTTAGAAATTGATATAAAATAGCAAAGAATAAATTAAAAAGATGGTATTAAAATAAAAATCTAAGCATCCAAAAACAGGAAGAGAGAACATTTTTAGTGAGAGCAAAATTTAAATAAAATTCATCAATAAAAAGATTAAATAAAGGAAAATAATATTTATTCATAACAATAGCTATCAATAGCCAAAAACGTTTCTGTAGTTGTACATGAGGCACTGTCTAAGCACTTCACGGGTCTCACACGCTCCTCACAAGAACTATCCAAGAATAACAGTAGTTATTCCCACTGAAAAGATAATCACCCGGAGGCCTGACAGATAAAACAACTTTTTCAGGGTCAGTTAGGGAGCGGCAAAGATGGGATTCCAACCTAGGAAGTCTGATTGCAAAGCCTACACTCAAAATTGGATGAAAAGCTTCAGCTGTTTTCATTCATATTACTACTTTTGTTTTTTCTTTTGAGAGAGAGAGCATGAGTAGGGGAGAGAGGCAGAGGAAGAAAGAGAGAATTCCAAGCAGACTCCACACTCAGCATGGAACTGGATACAGGGCCTTGAACCCATGACCCTGGGATTGTGACCTGAGCAGAAATCAAAGAGTAGGAAGCTCAACCAACTGAACCACCTAGAAGCCCCCTATTCACATTACTTCTGACATCAAATGAGAGTGCTTTTCTTTTCCTCCTAACACCAACTACATAGTGTCTTTTCCAACACCACTTCTTGGATTCTCTGATGCCAACTGGATGTCCAGCAATTCTGTCACTACCCAGAGTTGGCACAGATGCACAGGTTAAGGACTCAGTTCCACAGGACGGTCCCCACTTCAGATGTCCGTCTTAAGTCCTGGGCACCTGTACTCCTGGCAGATCGGCTCTACATCCGATCTTCCCATGACCCCCTCCTCAGCCTTGATAATTTGCCAGTTGGCTCACAGAACTCAGGAAGGCACTCTGTTTATGTTTACTGATTTATTAGGAAGGATACAAATCAACAGCCAGATGAAGGCATATACAGAGTGTTCCAGAAACATCTGTGCAGAAGCTCCAGTCCCTGTGGTGTTGGGACGAGTCATGTGAATATGCTCACCAAACAGGAAATTCTCCAAGTCCTATCATTTACGGGTTTTTTTTTTTTTTAATGTTTATTTTTGAGAGAGTGAGCGGGGGAGGGGCAGAGAGAGGGAGGAGACAGAGGATACAAAGCAGGCTCTGCACTGATAGCAGAGAACCCCATGTAGGGCTCGAAGTCATGAACCATGAGATCATGACCTGAGCCAAAGTCAATGCTCGACTGACTGAGCCACCCAGGAGCCCCTCATTTAAGGATTTTTATGGAGGTTCCAATACATAGGCATGACTGATTAAATCATTGACCATTGGTAACTAAACAAAAGATTCTCCTGTTATCCCATTGCTTAAGAAATTCCAAGGGCTTTAGGAGCTCAGTGCCAGGAACTGGGGACAGACCAAATATATACATTTCTTCTTATATCACAAAGCAAAGCAAAATTAAGAGAAGGATTGTGTCATCGGTTCCCAAAACCACTCTCAGGTTCAGTGATTTGTTGGACAGACTTCCAGAGCTCAGAAAAGCTTTTCTTCATGGTTGATTTATTACAGTAAAAGGATACAGATTAAAATCAGCAAAGAGAAAAAGGCATAGAGGGTAGAGTCCAGGTGAAAGCAGGCATGACCTTCCAGCTGTTCTCTCCCAATGGAGTTGTACAGACAGTGATGTACTACCAGTGATGTGTGACGGCATGTACAACGGCTAACCTGGGAAACTCACCTGAGTCTTGGTGTCAGAGTTTTTTTTTTTTTGGATTCAGTCATATAGGCATGGAGGCCAGCCCCAGAGGTCAGACTGAGACAGTGTGGCTCAAGACTCCAGGGTGAATGAAAAGAAGGGTTAATCATAAATCACATTGTTAGCAGAAATTATCTAGCAGAGGCCACTGTCTCAGATATACAAAGACATCCTTATCAGGCTGGATAGTCCAAGGGCTCAGAGGTTATCTGCCAGGAGCTGCTGGTTTGGGAATGTGCAGGGTACTAGCAAGCCAAGCCTGTTGAGTTAATCCTCACTGCTCAGTTATGTTTGAGATAAAAGTAAAAAATACACAATAAAAGGCAACGATGTAAAGCAACTGAGGGTTAACAGCATCCAAAAATGGTTTAGAAAAAGAAAGAAAAATGAAATTAGATATTAGACTTGAGGTCTATAAGAAGTTTTCTGAGAAATCCCTCAGAAAAAGATCTCTTGGGGTGCCTTCCTGGCTCAGTTGGAGGAGCATGTGACTCTTGATCTCAGGGTTGGGAGTTTGAACCCCACATTGGGTGTAGAGGTTACTTAAAAATAAAATCTTAAAAAAAAAAAAAAGAAAAGAAAAGGAAGGGCACCTGGGTGGCTCAGTTGGTTGAGCATCTGACTTCAGGGCACCTGGGTGGTTCAGTCGGTTGAGCATCTGACTTCAGCTCAGGTCATGATCTCATTGTTTGTGAGTTGGAGCTCCACATCGGGCTCTGTGCTGACAGCTGGGAGCCTGGAGCCTGCTTCAGATTCTGTGTCTCCCTCTCTCTCTCTGCCCCTCCCCCTCCCCTCAAAAATAAATAAACATTTAAAAAAAATTTTTAAAAAGGAAAAAAAAAAAAGATTTCTTGCTGAGCCCCAGGCTCTTTCTTCCTGAGGTATAGCTTGGTGGAGAGCCTTGACCTACCCTCTTGGCTGCCTGCATCTTGTGTTCTGATTACGTGTCCTTTACTGTGGATGGGGTGGAGATAGCGGGGCTAAGAGCCACTCGTCCCAGCAGCATCTCTGAGCTGGTCCCAGCAAATGTACAGTGAGGCTGCCTGGGTCCTTGCAGAGGAGAATCTCCATGTTTCTGAACCAAGTCACTGCAGATGGGAGTTGAACAAAACCAAACTGTTTGCTGACAGCTGAACCATGCAGAGAAAAATTACTGCAACTGACTTTAAAGCACAGCAGTTTATTATATGGCTTTAGCATGATATACCCCGAGGATAAAAATAAATAGAATTGCAATAACAGTTTATAAAATTTTCAGTGATAACGTTATTAGTAATGCTATCAACATTGTTGTTCTGAAGTTGCTATATACATATACACACACTTATACATGATTAGGCAGTTAAGTAAACAATTATGTTAGCAATCCAAATAATTATACTAATGTCATTAGGATCCAAGATTGTCACTGTAAGAGGGAAGAATTACAGATAAAAACAAAGACATTAAATAAAAACCATGTAATCTGAAATTTGCATTGGAAAAGATCAGTGTGAACTCATGATGAATTTTACCCTTAGGAAAAATAAAGTGCAAATGCATGTTTTCAGATCACACATATTTTTCATGTCCAGGCTGGAAAAAACCCAGAAACAATGACTAACCCAGGTTATGATCTCTTAAGCTAATTTCCCAGTGGAAGAAACCATTGCCCTTGAAGAAATGGTTGATTGCAGGTCTGAGAAAGGGAATTAACAAGATAAACCTGGAAGACCTTTTTGAAGCTGAAGGAAAGGAAGTTGTCAAAGAATAGTGGAATCGTGTCAAAGGGCTCAGAAGCTAACATGAAGGGAGTCCCACTGACCAAGAACTCAATGGACAGAAACTTTTCGAAGATGACAAAACCCAAGGGTTCATAATGATACCACAAATATAAAGATCTTTGCTAACCAACTCATTGTTCTGAAAGCTGCTAAGTAAAGGGAAAGAGTTAAGAATTGATTCTGCTTTTCCTGCCCTAATTAATGCTGTCTCACCAAATAAGTATTATGGGACAGTTCTCTAGAGGAGAATTCTAGCTGGTGAATGCAGAAGGAATAACAGAATTAGAATATCACACACATTGGTTTGTGTTCTATGGCTGTTGGACGGCACCTCTCTGGAGCATGGTTTTGAAGGAAACAGCATGGATGGTCCAGCTCACCATGAGGCCAGAAGGTGCTGCTGACAGTGGACACAGACTTTGATTTGGAGCAGTGCTTTGCAAAGGTTGGTCCCTCAGATAGCATCATCGGCATTACCTGGGAATTCTTAGACTCCCAAGAATACTCTAAAAAATAAAGCCTATCAATCTAAACAAAACAAAACACCAATTGTTAATGCACTCCAGCAAATGTCATCAGTGGCTCCTAAAACTGATAGGTGAATAGCCAGCGGGGAACTTTGTAATGGTTGGAAAAGTCTGATGAAAAGTCAGGACCCACGGATCAGTACTGACCATCACAAAAATAGAGATGGTCACACTTTATGTGTACCCTAATGAGATGCACTAGGAAGTTCACAACCACAGTCAGGCAGTGTTCTTGCTATAGAATTAAACCCGATCCTGATTAAGATTCTCCATCTAATTGCAAGTTTGCAGGAAATACAAATTGCAGAAAAACAGGTTAAACAACACATAGGCTTCAGAAAAACAGGTTACACAAATCCAGAATGTGGGAACGTCTATTGGACAATTTTTTTCAACAAATAATTTGAATGAAGATAACAACACGAGTGAGAAATCTTGTTTGAATTTTGATTCAAACAAATCAACCGTAAAGAGGTGCTTACAGGCAGATTAAGCCCTGACAGGATGTTCTGTAACAGCAAGAGATTATTAATTATTTTATCCATGTTAATTGCATTGGGTATATTTTCAAAAGTCATCTTTTACAGATACATAATGAAGTATCTGCAGGTACTATGATACGGTATCTGGAATTTGTTTCAAAATAATCCATACTTGATGGTATGTATTGCGGGAAGGTTTACTCTCTTTTGTGTTTGCCATTCTATCATGGATACTCAAAATTTAAAAGCCTTTTAAAAAATATTTGGAGCATGTTCCCACTCTCCAAGGCAAAGCCAGTCTCCCAATATTGAAGGTGTTGAAAATGCTGACTACAGGGGCTCCCAGCCTCATTTATAGCTAGGACACAGGCACCAGACACAGACTCTACCAATTATATGCGCTGTTCCTTGACTTTGGATAAGCAGCCTGGTGGCCAGGGACTTGGGAGTATCAGCAAGCAGTTCTAGTGGCAACACTTAATATTCTTGATCAGAGGCGTCTGGGCACAATGTAACAATGGGGCTTCCACAGGGCACCTGCAACACGATTAGGGAGATGATTGCATACTAAATAGCATTTAGGCTATATCCTAAGAGACATTCCAGCCCAACTAGAGGGAGATTCAGGTTTTTCACCCATTTTCTATTCGTTTCCTGCTTAAAGAGAACTTCCATGAATTACCACAAGATGGCGGTCTAACACCGACCATCTGCCGCACATCCTCTTCCAAGCTACCCATTAATGCAAGTGAACCTTACTTCCTTTCTGCTAAAGCCACCCCCACTTGCCTTCTCAAGAATATCACTTTAGCCATTTCCCCCTTTTCCCAGAATCATTGATTTTTCATGCTCTTATTGGGTCATTACCTCCAGCATACAAGACTGTGATTTTTCCTGTCGTAAAAGAAATAACTTCTCGAGTCATTTACACTTCATTCCTTTGCTCCTATTTGTCTGTATTTGGTGTCTCCGTTTCCTCTTTTACAGTTGTCTCTTTAAACAGCTCCAGTCAGGCTTCAGTCCCCCTCAGTTTACGGAGGGGCATCATCAGAGTTTACCGGTAACTTCCACCTTCATACACCCAATGGTCAACAATCAGTTCTCATTTTATTGGACCCATCAGTAGGATTTGTATATTTCTCTTTCCTTGATGGACACACTTGTCTTCAAGGGTTCCCTGAATTCTTCTATTCTAGTGAAAGAAGAAGTGCGAGGAGGAAAAAGGAAAGGGGAAGGGAAAGCAGATGTTGAGTGTTCACTAAAATTCAGACACTGCTCACTACTTTATATATAAATTACCTCATTTAGTATTTATAGCAACTGAGTGAGATATGTGCTATTTCTTCAGATTCTGCAGATGACAATGTGCTCCACAGAGATTAATCTCTAGGTGGCTCCATAGAGATTATGGTCTCTAAAACCATTTTCACACTGAAAAACTTGTTGGAAAAATAGCTGATTTCACATTTGGATAAGGCAGATTTTTATAAGACCAACTTTTTTTTTTGTAAGTTCTAGGAAGTTTTTCATTCTACAATGCAAGAAAATGTCTTAAAATTAATGAGGTCGTGTCAAATGAACACAGCAGCTGACCTAAAAGGGAAACCACTGACCAAAGTTGTCACAATTTGAGCTCAGAAAGGAGAGTAATGATTGTAGAATGTAGGAGGGTGTTCAATCTGAGTCTACAATGATCCACAGAAAGTTACAGAAAGAAAACATGAATGGGTCTAAAAAAAGTTGATGAGTGTTGTTGGTTCATTTATTTCATTTTTAAAAATCAGAAAATTTCTAATGCTAAATAGCTTTTTTGTTGTTGTTACGATTGTATGTTTGAAGAATTTCAGACCTAATGAAGTCCATGAGTTGTAAATTGAACAGCCTGGTACTCTTCATTTGGATTCAAAATCATCAACATTTGGCACATTTTTAGGCGTAATGCTCCTTTAGCCCTTCACTAGTGTATAAATACAGTGATATTTTCTTATATAACCGCAAAACAGTTGGCTTTAATCAGAAAACTTGGCTTTAATACAATATAATTAAAATATTATTAATACATAGTCCATATTAAAATTTTTCTAATTTATCTCAATAATGCCCTTTATAGCAATTTATTTTTCTGGCAGCTTCTTATCTGTTGACACACTTTGCACTTAACTGCAATCACTTTAGCCCTCTCTAACCTGAGACTGTTTTTCACATTTTCATTTTCATTCATGATGTTGATGTTTTTGAAAAGTGTAGGCCAGTGTTTTTCAGAATACCCCCAATTTGGGTTTGAATGTTCACTCATTAATCGATTCAAGTTATGCGGGACGTACTTGATGTACAAACTCAAGACTGTGTTTTTCTCAATGCATCGCATCAAAGCACAGGATGTTGGTGACTTTGATGGCTTGGCTAGTGGTGTCCACCTCACGAGATTGTGTTTTCTGACGCAAGGAGAGGTGGCGGTAGAATGACACTGATAAAGCCATGTGAAATGTCCAAAATTCTGTTCATTTTAAATATCCTCAGTAGTTGTATGCTCCTAAGACTAGGAGAGAATGAAACATTAGCTACAGAGAGAGGTCTTCTATATTTGCATTTCTTAAGAATCCATCCATTTTGTGCACAATCCCGGCAGCTGGCTCTAGAGCCCAGGGCTTCCCATCACGTGCTTTCTTTCCTTCTTTTCCCCTCCTGGGGTCCCGGGGTCATGCACACCACGCTGAGTGGCCAGTTGTGGGAAGGGGTGAGTAGGCTGCGTGAATGTGGAGGACAAGGCACGTGGACTGGAGAGAGGCACCCAGCACGGCAGGAAACTGAGCGCCCCATGGGACCCTTGAGACAGAACTGGACCTGGTGGAGCACACTCTTCGGAAGCAGTTCCCCCACTGACTGCCCCGGAGGCCCAGTAACATTTGTGTCAACATGAAGACTGACTTAAGGCCCAGCTGGCCTGCTGCCAGAAGCTACTGGAGGGACTTGGGGCCAGAACTGGTCCAGTGAGGTCTGCATTCACCCTTGAGCCTGGCCATCAACCCTGCCATCAACTTTGCCCTACCACTGCAGGTGGACAGCCTCCAGTCCTTGCAGGTGGCTGCCAGTATGCCCCCTGGGGAGCTTGTAGAGGAGCTGGAACGAGTGTTTCACAAGAACCCCTGACCCAGATCTACAACTTGGCCATCCATCTCCTGTCTTCAGGGTCACACCAAGTAACTGAAAGTAGGCTGGCCATCTTTATACAGCCAGCCCCACACAGCCAGGCCCAGATGTGGCCCCACTTGTATGGAGTTCTGTCACGGACCTCCTACCAGAGCCGTGTAAGAAAAAAAAAAACCAGTCCCCTTCACAGCTCAGGGGACTCTGAATTGAGAGGGTGAGCAGTGGGTCTTCCTGTGTCTTCCTCTCCCTACTCCGTTACCCAATAAACTCTTTTCACATGCTTATTTTTTAATGTTTATTTATTTTTGAGAGAGTGTGCGAGAACACATGTGGGGAAGGGGCAGAAAGAGAGGGAGACACAGAATCTGAAGTAGGTTCCAGGTTCTGAGCTGTCAGCACAGAGCTCTACACAGGGCTCGAACTCATGAACCGTTAGATCATGAGCTGAGCTGAAGTTGGTCGCTTCACTGACTGAGCCATCCAGGCGCCCCTAAACAATCATATGGGGACTGATCGTATGGTTGCTGAGGAAAGGCAGGCTATCCCTACTGAAAATAGTACAGAATTAACTGGACTAGTCTTTTCCAATATTTATCTAGTTTAGAATGCAAAATATTGCAATCCAGTTTGATGGAGCTATCCATTGTGACATGGGCCTGTGGGTGAATAGATCATACCCATAGATGATGGGATATAATGGGACATTATCAGCAATACACCAAGTGAAATACTGAGATGTGCAACAGCACTGATGTGTCTCACAGGCATTTTGGTGAATGGAAACTCAGGCATAAAATGGTACCCAGTATGTGGTGCTAATTTTATGAAGTTCAAGAACTTGAAAAATGAATCACTAAGGAAATCTTAACCATGGTTGTGTCTAGTAGGGCTGTGAATTGACTGGCAAGGGGGCATAAAAGAACTTTCAGAGGTGATAGAATTGTTCTATTTTTTGGAAGGGATGCGGGTTTCAAGAGTGTAAGCTTGTTTCAACTCTCTGAACTATAACCTACGATCTGTGTGTTTGTAAATTATACCTCATTTTAAAAGACTCTCTGTGTTAAGCTTTCCAAGTTACTGTATGTGCAAAAATTATTTTAATCTGTCCTTCTAATTAAGTGTTGTTTTGCCTGTCTTTATGACTGTAGTTGGCCTTAAATTAAACCTTATAATTAGAGCTGAACCTTTCCTGAGAACTTAAATGTTATCACTTCTCTGGTAAGTATCTAGGGCTGCTCATGAGGACCCTGAAGTCAGTGTGATTGTTATTCTTCTGAACATAACCAGCCTATTCCCTCTTTCTGGAGGCTTATCATATCTTGTCAGCATCATTGATGCTGGAAATTTCATAGTAATATATCTAATGAGTTCTTTTCACACTCAGCTTTTAAGTGAGTTCTTTCAATCTGAAGGCATTCTTCATTTTTTAAAAATCTGCTGCTTCTGCTACCTCTTTCCTCTTTTTCCTTTTAAATTGTTTATATCACCCCATTTGCTCTGTTCTCATATTTTGGAATTCCATTTGGATGGATGTTAAGACTTGTCAGCGTTGTTCGCTTCTCTTTTCTTTTGTGTTTTCCATCGCGTCTTCATTTTCAGGTTGTGTTCTGAGAGAATCTTCTAGATCTTCCAGCTTTGTGATTGTCAACTCTATCCACTTTGCCACTTTGCTGTTCACTCCCTCTATTGAGATTTTTTATTCAGAGTTCCAGTATTTCGTTTCCAAAATCTATACGTGGTTCTTTTTTACGCACGTAACAAATAGCACAGTTATGCTTATTTGAGGTCTTCTAATTGCTCTGTTTCTCTCTTAGCAGGTGTGACTTCATCTACAGGTGAGTTTCATTCCTCTCTCTGGTTGTCATGTCTTTAGTTATTCCTGGTTTTCTTTTCATCTTTGAGTTTGAGAGTTCCTCTTCACACTTTTATTTATTTATTTATTTATTTATTTATTTATTTTTAATTTTTTTCCCAATATATGAAATTTATTGTCAAATTGGTTTCCATACAACACCCAGTGCTCATCCCAAAAGGTGCCCTCCTCAATACCCATCCCCCACCCTCCCCTCCCTCCCACCCCCCATCAACCCTCAGTTTGTTCTCAGTTTTTAACAGTCTCTTATGCTTTGGCTCTCTCCCACTCTAACCTCTTTTTTTTTTTTCCTTCCCCTCCCCCATGGGTTTCTGTTAAGTTTCTCAGGATCCACATAAGAGTGAAACCATATGGTATCTGTCTTTCTCTGTAAGGCTTATTTCACTTAGCATCACACTCTCCAGTTCCATCCACGTTGCTACAAAGGGCCATATTTCGTTCTTTCTCATTGCCACGTAGTACTCCATTGTGTATATAAACCACAATTTCTTTATCCATTCATCAGTTGATGGACATTTAGGCTCTTTCCATCATTTGGCTATTGTGGAGAGTGCTGCTTTAAACATTGGGGTACAAGTGCCCCTATGCATCAATACTCCTATATCCCTTGGATAAATTCCTAGCAGTGCTATTGCTGGGTCATAGGGTAGGTCTATTTTTAATTTTCTGAGGAACCCCACACTGCTTTCCAGAGCGGCTGCACCAATTTGCATTCCCACCAACAGTGCAAGAGGGTTCCCGTTTCTCCACATCCTCTCCAGCATCTATAGTCTCCTGATTTGTTCATTTTGGCCACTCTGACTGGCGTGAGGTGATATCTGAGTGTGGTTTTGATTTGTATTTCCCTGATGAGGAGCGACGTTGAGCATCTTTTCATGTGCCTGTTGGCCATCCGGATGTCTTCTTTAGAGAAGTGTCTATTCATGTTTTCTGCCCATTTCTTCACTGGGTTATTTGTTTTTCAGGTGTGGAGTTTGGTGAGCTCTTTATAGATTTTGGATACTAGCCCTTTGTCCGATATGTCATTTGCAAATATCTTTTCCCATTCCGTTGGTTGCCTTTTAGTTTTGTTGGTTGTTTCCTTTGCTGTGCAGAAGCTTTTTATCTTCGTAAGGTCCCAGTAATTCACTTTTGCTTTTAATTCCCTTGCCTTTGGGGATGTGTCGAGTAAGAGATTGTTACGGCTGAGGTCAGAGAGGTCTTTTCCTGCTTTCTCCTCTAGGGTTTTGATGGTTTCCTGTCTCACATTCAGGTCCTTTATCCATTTTGAGTTTATTTTTGTGAATGGTGTGAGAAAGTGGTCTAGTTTCAACCTTCTGCATGTTGCTGTCCAGTTCTCCCAGCACCATTTGTTAAAGAGACTGTCTTTTTTCCATTGGATGTTCTTTCCTGCTTTGTCAAAGATGAGTTGGCCATACATTTGTGGGTCTAGTTCTGGGGTTTCTATTCTATTCCATTGGTCTATGTGTCTGTTTTTGTGCCAATACCATGCTGTCTTGATGATGACAGCTTTGTAGTAGAGGCTAAAGTCTGGGATTGTGATGCCTCCTGCTTTGGTCTTCTTCTTCAAAATTACTTTGGCTATTCGGGGCCTTTTGTGGTTCCATATGAATTTTAGGATTGCTTGTTCTAGTTTTGAGAAGAATGCTGGTGCAATTTTGATTGGGATTGCATTGAATGTGTAGATAGCTTTGGGTAGTATTGACATTTTGACAATATTTATTCTTCCAATCCATGAGCAGGGAATGTCTTTCCATTTCTTTATATCTTCTTCAATTACCTTCATAAGCTTTCTATAGTTTTCAGCATACAGATCTTTTACATCTTTGGTTAGATTTATCCCTAGGTATTTTATGCTTCTTGGTGCAATTGTGAATGGGATCAGTTTCTTTATTTGTCTTTCTGTTGCTTCATTGTTAGTGTATAAGAATGCAACTGATTTCTGTATATTGATTTTGTATCCTGCAACTTTGCTGAATTCATGTATCAGTTCTAGCAGACTTTTGGTGGAGTCTGTCGGAGTTTCCATGTCTAATATCATGTCATCTGCAAAAAGCGAAAGCTTGACTTCATCTTTGCCAATTTTGATGCCTTTGATTTCCTTTTGTTGTCTGATTGCTGATGCTAGAACTTCCAGCACTATGTTAAACAACAGCAGTGAGAGTGGGCATCCCTGTCGTGTTCCTGATCTCAGGGAAAAAGCTCTCAGTTTTTCCCCATTGAGGATGATGTTAGCTGTGGGCTTTTCATAAATGGCTTTTATGATCTTTAAGTATGTTCCTTCTATCCCGACTTTCTCAAGGGTTTTTATTAAGAAAGGGTGCTGGATTTTGTCAAAGGCCTTTCTGCATCGATTGATAGGCACATATGGTTCTTCTCTTTTTTTTTTTTTATTAATGTCATGTATCATGTTGATTGATTTGCAAATGTTGAACCAGCCCTGCATCCCAGGAATGAATCCCACTTGATCATGGTGAATAATTCTTTTTATATGCTGTTGAATTCGATTTGCTAGTATCTTATTGAGAATTTTTGCATCCATATTCATCAGGGATATTGGCCTGTAGTTCTCTTTTTTTACTGGGTCTCTGTCTGGTTTAGGAATCAAAGTAATACTGGCTTCATAGAATGAGTCTGGAAGTTTTCCTTCCCTTTCTATTTCTTGGAATAGCTTGAGAAGGATAGGTATTATCTCTGCTTTAAATGTCTGGTAGAACTCCCCTGGGAAGCCATCTGGTCCTGGACTCTCATTTGTTGGGAGATTTTTGATAACTGATTCAATTTCTTCGCTGGTTATGGGTCTGTTCAAGCTTTCTATTTCCTCCAGTTTGAGTTTTGGAAGGTGTGGGTGTTTAGGAATTTGTCCATTTCTTCCAGGTTGTCCAATTTGCTGGCATATAATTTTTCATAGTATTCCCTGATAATTGTTTGTATCTCTGAGGGATTGGTTGTAATAATTCCATTTTCATTCATGATTTTATCTATTTGGGTCATCTCCCTTTTCTTTTTGAGAAGCCTGGCTAGAGGTTTGTCAATTTTGTTTATTTTTTCAAAAAACCAACTCTTGGTTTCGTTGATCTGCTCTACAGTTTTTTTAGATTCTATATTGTTTATTTCTGCTCTGATCTTTATGATTTCTCTTCTTCTTCTGGGTTTAGGCTGCCTTTGCTGTTGTGCTTCTATTTCCTTTAGGTGTGCTGTTAGATTTTGTATTTGGGATTTTTCTTGTTTCTTGAGATAGGCCTGGATTGCAATGTATTTTCCTCTCAGGACTGCCTTCGCTGCGTCCCAAAGCATTTGGATTGTTGTATTTTCATTTTCATTTGTTTCCATATATTTTTTAATTTCTTCTCTAGTTGCCTGGTTGACCCACTCATTCTTTAGTAGGGTGTTCTTTAACCTCCATGCCTTTGGAGGTTTTCCAGACTTTTTCCTGTGGTTGATTTCAAGCTTCATAGCATTGTGGTCTGAAAGTATGCATGGTATAATTTCAATTCTTGTAAACTTATGAAGGGCTGTTTTGTGACCCAGTATATGATCTATCTTGGAGAATGTTCCATGTGCACTCGAGAAGAAAGTATATTCTGTTGCTTTGGGATGCAGAGTTCTAAATATATCTGTCAAGTCCATCTGATCCAATGTATCATTCAGGGCCCTTGTTTCTTTACTGACCGTGTGTCTAGATGATCTATCCATTTCTGTAAGTGGGGTGTTAAAGTCCCCTGCAATTACCACATTCTTATCAATAAGGTTGCTTATGTTTATGACTAATTGTTTTATATATTTGGGGGCTCCGGTATTCGGCGCATAGACATTTATAATTGTTAGCTCTTCCTGATGGATAGACCTTGTAATTATTATATAATGCCCTTGTTCATCTCTTGTTACAGGCTTTAATTTAAAGTCTAGTTTGTCTGATATAAGTATAGCTACTCCAGCTTTCTTTTGGCTTCCAGTAGCATGATAAATAGTTCTCTATCCCCTCACTCTCAATCTGAAGGTGTCCTCAGGTCTAAAATGAGTCTCTTGTAGACAGCAAATAGATGGGTCTTGTTTTTTTATCCATTTTGATACCCTATGTCTTTTGGTTGGCGCATTTAATCCATTTACATTCAGTGTTATTATAGAAAGATACGGGTTTAGAGTCATTGTGACGTCTGTATGTTTTATGCTTGTAGTGATGTCTGTGGTACTTTGTCTCACAGGATCCCCCTTAGGATCTCTTGTAGGGCTGGTTTAGTGGTGACAAATTCCTTCAGTTTTTGTTTGTTTGGGAAGACCTTTATCTCTCTTTCTATTCTAAATGACAGACTTGCTGGATAAAGGATTCTCGGCTGCATATTTTTTCTGTTTAGCACACTGAAGATATCGTGCCAGGCTTTTCTGGCCTTCCAAGTTTCAAAAGGGAGATCAGTCACGAGTCTTATAGGTCTCCCTTTGTATGTGAGGGCACGTTTATCCCTTGCTGCTTTCAGAATTCTCTCTTTATCCTTGTATTTTGCCAGTTTCACTATGATATGTCGTGCAGAAGATCGATTCAAGTTACGTCTGAAGGGAGTTCTCTGTGCCTCTTGGATTTCAATGCCTTTTTCCTTCCCCAGTTCAGGGAAGTTCTCAGCTATAATTTCTTCAAGTACCCCTTCAGCACCTTTCCCTCTCTCTTCCTCCTCTGGGATACCAATTATGCGTATATTATTTCTTTTTAGTGTATCACTTAGTTCTCTAATTTTCCCTTCATCCTCCTGGATTTTTTTATCTCTCTTTTTCTCAGCTTCCTCTTTTTCCATAACTTTATCTTCTAGTTCACCTATTCTCTCCTCTGCCTCTTCAAGCCGAGCCATCGTGGTTTCCATTTTGTTTTGCATTTCGTTTAAAGCGTTTTTCAGCTCCTTGTGACTGTTCCTTAGTCCCTTGATCTCTGTAGCAAGAGATTCTCTGCTGTCCTCTATACTGTTTTCAAGCCCAGCGATTAATTTTATGACTATTATTCTAAATTCACTTTCTGTTATATTATTTAAATCCTTTTTGATCAGTTCATTAGCTGTTGTTATTTCCTGGAGATTCTTCTGAGGGGAATTCTTCTGTTTGGTCATTTTAGATAGTCCCTGGAGTGGTGAGGACCTGCAGGGCACTTCCCCTGTGCTGTGGTGTAGAACTGGAGTTGGTGGGCGGGGCCGCAGTCGGACCTGATGTCTGCCCCCAGCCCACCACTGGGGCCACAGTCAGACTGGTGTGTGCCTTCTCTTCCCCTCTCCTAGGGGCGGGATTCACTGTGGGGTGGCGTGGCCCGTCTGGGCTACTTGCACACTGCCAGGCTTGTGGTGCTGGGGATCTGGCGTATCAGCTGGGGTGGGTAGGCAAGGTGCACGGGGGCAGGAGGGGCAGGCTTAGCTCGCTTCTCCTTAGGTGATCCACTTCAGGAGGGGCCCTGTGGCAGCGGGAGGGAGTCAGATCCGCTGCCGGAGGTTTGGCTCTGCAGAAGCACAGAGTTGGGTGTTTGCGCGGAGGAGAGAGCAAGTTCCCTGGCAGGGACTGGTTCCCTTTGGGATTTTGGCTGGGGGATGGGCGGGGAAGATAGCGCTGGCGAGCGCCTTTGTTCCCCACCAAACTGAGCTCTGTTGTCTGGGGGGCTCAGCAGCTTTCCCTCCCATTGTCCTCCAGCCTTCCCGCTTTCCGAGCAGAGCTGTTAACTTATGACCTCCCAGACGCTAAGTCGCGCTTGCTGTCAGAACACACTCCGTCCGGCCCCTCCGCTTTTGCCAGCCAGACTCCGGGGCTCTGCTTGGCTGGTGAGCCGCCCCTCCGCCCTGGCTCCCTCCCGCCAGTCC
Organism: Panthera tigris; assembly: GCF_018350195.1. NCBI lineage: Eukaryota > Metazoa > Chordata > Mammalia > Carnivora > Felidae > Panthera > Panthera tigris. The sequence goes on from NC_056669.1 coordinate 102,625,871, forward strand.
GTGGAGCGTGCACCGCCTCACCGCCATTCCTACCCTCTTCCGTGGGCCTCTCGTCTGCACTTGGCTCCGGAGACTCCGTTCTGCTAGTCTTCTGGTGGTTTTCTGTGTTTTTTTTTTTGTTTTTTTTTTTTTAATATATGAAAGTTATTGTCAAATTGGTTTCCATACAACACCCAGTGCTCATCCCGAAAGGTGCCCTCCTCAGTACCCCTCACCCACCCTCCCCTCCCTCCCACCCCCCATCAACCCTCAGTTTGTTCTCAGTTTTTAACAGTCTCTAATGCTTTGGCTCTCTCCCACTCTAACCTCTTTTTTTTTTCCTTCCCCTCCCCCATGGGTTTCTGTTAAGTTTCTCAGGATCCACATAAGAGTGAAACCATATGGTATCTGTCTTTCTCTGTATGGCTTATTTCACTTAGCATCACACTCTCCAGTTCCATCCACGTTGCTACAAAAGGCCATATTTCATTCTTTCTCATTGCCACGTAGTATTCCATTGTGTATATAAACCACAATTTCTTTATCCATTCATCAGTTGATGGACATTTAGGCTCTTTCCATAATTTGGTTATTGTTGAGAGTGCTGCTATAAACATTGGGGTACAAGTGCCCCTATGCATCAGTACTCCTGTATCCCTTGGATAAATTCCTAGCAGTGCTATTGCTGGGTCATAGGGTAGGTCTATTTTTAATTTTCTGAGGAACCTCCACACTGCTTTCCAGAGCAGCTGCAACCATCAAAACCTTAGAGGAGAAAGCAGGAAAAGACCTCTCTGACCTCAGCCGTAGCAATCTCTTACTCGACACATCCCCAAAGGCAAGGGAATTAAAAGCAAAAGTCAATTACTGGGACCTTATGAAGATAAAAGGCTTCTGCACAGCAAAGGAAACAACCAACAAAACTAAAAGGCAACCAACGGAATGGGAAAAGATATTTGCAAATGACATATCGGACAAAGGGCTAGTATCCAAAATCTATAAAGAGCTCACCAAATGCCACACCCGAAAAACAAATAACCCAGTGAAGAAATGGGCAGAAAACATGAATAGACACTTCTCTAAAGAAGACATCCGGATGGCCAACAGGCACATGAAAAGATGTTCAACGTCGCTCCTTATCAGGGAAATACAAATCAAAACCACACTCAGATATCACCTCACGCCAGTCAGAGAGGCCAAAATGAACAAATCAGGAGACTATAGATGCTGGCGAGGATGTGGAGAAACGGGAACCTTCTTGCACTGTTGGTGGGAATGCAAATTGGTGCAGCCGCTCTGGAAAGCAGTGTGGAGGTTCTTCTGGGTTATTTAGGCAGGTGTAGGTGGAATCCAAGTGATCAGCAGGACGCGCGGTGAGCCCAGCGTCCTCCTACGCCGCCATCTTCCTATATCTGTCCTCCTCTTCACACTTTTAAAAAGGACATTACTGTTGCCTGTCCTGGCATTGGCGGGGGGGGGGGTGGGGTGGGGTGGGATGGGACATGTTACAAAATGTGACTACAGTTTGCCATCTTTGTGTGAGGCCCTCTGCTCTTCCAAGAGTCAGCTACGGTTGCTCTCAGTCCCCAGTACCCTTCCTAACTGCCTCGTGTTGCAGTAGTCTTCACACTGGCAATACGCTTAGCAAAAAATCAGTATAGAATCAAGGGTCAACCAGCAAAGCATTTCATCATCTAGCTCTGATAAATAATAGCCCTGAGCTGTGTTTGCTAAAACCTGTATGCCTATTGACTCTGGACTGAATGTGCCTCTTATGCTTTCCTTCCTTCCTTCCTCCCTCCCTCCCTCCCTCCCTCCCTCCCTCCCTCCCTCCCTCCCTCCCTCCCTCTTTCTTTCTTTCTTTCTTTCTTTCTTTCTTTCTTTCTTGTTTATTTATTTTTGAGAGAGAGAGGGATGGAGGGGCAGAGAAAGGGAGACAGATGATCTGAAGCAGGCTCTGCACTGACAGCAGGGAGCCTGATATGGGGCTTGAACCCATGGGCCATGAGATCATGACCTGAGCCGAAGTTGGATGCTCAACTGACTGAGCCATCCAGGTGCTCAGAACCAAGACCTCTTGACTGAGTGATTGATCCTATGTTTACCTGTATAGAAATGCGAAGTACATTGAGCCATTTTATGTGTCAGAAAGCAAGAAAGCTTTCAAACATGAATGAGGCCATGTCCAAAGAATTAGGAATTAAAGTCCAGACGAACAGGATGTTCTACAGGCTGAAGCTGTAATAATGGAGAGTTATGACTGAGGTTCAAATACACTGAATCTGAAAATTATGAGTCTGTGTGACACACAAAAAGATACTCAGGGAAAACTGACAAAGTCTCAAAAAGTGTGATATTATTTACCTATTGAATCATTGAAAAATGTGAAAATTAATCTTAACTACAACAGACAGTATTTTCTTTTCTTTTTTTTTCGAGTTTTTATTTAAGTTCTAGTTAGTTCAGATATGATGTAATATTGGTTTCAGGTGTAGAATTTAGTGACTCATCACATACATATAACACCCAGTGCTCATCACAAGTGCCCTCTTTAATCCTCATCACCTATTCAACCCATCCCCCATGCACCTCCCTCCATCAACCCTAATTTGTTCCCTATCATTAAAAGTCAGTTTGGTTTGCTTACCTGTTTTTCCCTTCCCCTATGTTTATCTGTTTTGTTTCTTAAATTCCACACATGAGTGAGATCATATAATATTTGTCTTTCTCTGACTTATTTCACTTAGCATAATACACTCTAGTTCCATCCATATGGTTGCAAATGTTAAGATTTCATTCTTTTTGTCATTGAGTAGTATTCCATTGTGTGTGTGTGTGTATACCACCTTCTTTTTTAAAAATTTTTTAACATTTTATTTTTGAGAGACAGAGAGAGAGAGAGAGAGAGAGAGAGAGAGAGAGAGAGAGAGAGAGAGAGCGCATGATCGGGGGAGGGGCAGAGAGAGAAGGAAACATAGATTCCAAATAGGCTCCAGGCTCTGAGTTGTCAGCTCTGTGCTGACACACACAAATCAGGGCTTGAACCCACAAACTGTGAGATCATGACCTGAGCCCAAGTCGGACACTTAACCGACTGAGCCACCCAGGCACCCCTTTAACACCACTTCTTTATCCATTCATCGCTTGATGGACATTTGGGCTCTTTCTGTAGTTTAGCTATTGTTGATAATGTCCTATAAACTTTGGGGTGCACCTGGCCCTTTGAATTTCTAGTTTTGTGTCCTTTGGGTAAATATCTAGTAGTGCAATTGCTGGATCTCAAGGTAGTTCTAATTTTAAGGAGATATTTTAAGTTCTATTTTAAGTTTTTGAGGAAGCTCTATACTGTTCTCTAGAGTAGCTGCACCAGTTTGCATTCCCACCAACAGTGCACTAGGGTTTCCCTTTCTCCACATCCTCCCTAACATCTATTGTTTCCTGAGTTGTTAATTTTAGTCATTCTGGCAGGTGTGAGGTGATATGTCATGGTGGTTTTGATTTGTATTTCCCTGATGATGAGTGATGTTGAACATCTTTTCATGTGTCTATTAGCCACCTGTATGTCTTCTTTGGAAAAATGTCTGTTCATGTCTTCTGCTCATTTCTTAACTGGATTATTTATTTTTGGGTGTTAAGTCTGATAAGTTCTTTATAGACTTTGGATACTAATCCTTGATCAGATATGTCATTTGAAAATATCTTCTCCAATTCCATAAGCTGTCTTTCAGTTTTGTTGATTGTTTCCTTCGATATGTAGAAGCTCTTTATCTTGATGAGGTCCCAATGGTTCGTTTTTGCTTTTGTTTCCCTTTCCTCAGGAGACATATCTAGAGAGAAGTTGCTATGGCTGATGTCAAAGAGGCTGCTGCCTGTGTTCTCCTGTGGGATTTTGATGGTTTCCTGTCTCACATTTAGGTCTTACATCCATTTTGAATGGTCTTTATTTTTGTGTAGGTAATAAAGTTGTCCAGTTTCATTCTTCTGCATGTTGTTGTCCAGTTTTCTTAGCACCATTTGTTGAAGGGATTGTCTTTTTTCTATTGGATATTATTTCCTGCTTTGTTGAAAATTAGTTGACCATAGAGTTGTGGGTCCATTTCTGGGTTTTCTACTCTGTTCCTTTGATCTTTATGTCTGTTTTTATGCCAGTAGCATACTGTATTGATGACTATAGTTTTGTAATATCGCTTGAAATCTGGAATTGTGATACCTTCAGTTTTGTTTTTCTTTTTCAGTATTGCTTTGGCTATTTAGGGTCTTTTGTGGTTCCATACAAATTTGAGGGTTATTTGTTCTAGCTCTGTGAAAAATGCTGTTGGTATTTTGGTAAGGATTGCATTAAATGTGTAGATTGCTTTAAACTGTATAGACATTTTAACAATTGTTCTTCCAGTCCATTAGCATGGAATATATTTCTATTTCTTTGAGTCTTATTCAGTTTCCTTCATCAGTGTTTTATAGTTTTCAGAGTACAGATCTTTCGCATCTTTGGTTAGGTTTATTCCTAAGTATCTTACGGTTTTGGTACAATTATAAATGGGATTGATTCCTCGATTTCTCTTTCTGATGCTTCATCATTCGTATGTAGAAATACAACAGATATCTGTACATTGATTTTATATCCTGGGACTTTGCTGAATTCATTTATCAGTTATAGTAATTTTTTGTTTTGGGTTTTTAAAAAAGTTTTTTTTATTTTGAGAGAGAGAGAGAGAGAGAGCATGAGCAGGGGAGGGGCAGAGAGAGAGAGAGAGAGAGAGAGAGAGAGAGAGAATTATAGGCTGGCTCCATATTGTCAGCATAGGTCTTGATCCCACAAACTGTGAAATCATGACCTGAGCTGAAACCAGGAGTCGGATGCCTAACTGACTGAGCCACTCACACACCCCATTTCTAGCATTGTTTGGTGGAGTATTTTGGGTTTTCTATGTAAAGTATGTCATCTGAAAATAGTGAAAGTTTGACTTCTTTGCCAATTTGGATGCCTTTTATTTCTTTTTGTTGTCTGTTTGCTGAGCCCAGGACTTCCAGTACTATGTTAAATAACAATGGTGAGGGTGAACATTCCTGTCTTTTTCCTGACTGTAGAGGTGAAGCTACCAGTTTGCTCCATTGAGGATGATATTAGCTGTAGGTCTTTCATATATGGCCTTTATGATGTTGAGGCATGTTCCGTCTATCCCTACTCTGTTGAGGGTTTTTATCAAGAATGGATGCTGCGTTTTGTTAAATGCTTTTTCCGCATCTATTGACAGAATTATATGGTTCTTTAATTAATGTGGTGTATCACCTTGATTGATTTGTGGATATTGAGCCACCCCTGCAGGCCAGGAATAAATCCCACTTGACCATGGTGAATCATTCTTTTCATGTACTGTTGGATTCAATTTGCTAGTATCTTGTTGAGAATTTTTGCAACCATGTTCATCAGGGATATTGGCCTATAATTCTCCTTTTTAGTGAGGTCTTTGGTTTTGGAATGAAAGTAATTCTGGCCTCATAGAATGAATTTGGAAGTTTTCCTTCCATTTCTATTTTTTTGAACAGTTTGAGAGGAATAGATATCAACTCTTTAAATGTCTGGTAGAATTCTGCTGGGAAGCCATCTGGCCCTGGACTTTTGTTTCTTGGGAGATATTTGATTACTTATTCAATTACTTTGCTGGTTAAGGGTCAGTTCAAATTTTCTAATTCTTCAGGGAAGAGGAGAAAATGGGTGATGGGCATTGAGGAGGGTACTTATTGGGATGAACACTGGGTGTTGTATGTAAGCGATGAATCATGGTAATCTACCCCCAAAACCAAGAGCACACTATATACACTGTATGTTAGACAACTTGACAATAAATTATATTAAAAAGAAAATTGTTGTAAAAATTAAACAAATTTTTTTTTCTATTTCTTCCTGTTTCAGTTTGGCAGTTTATATGTTTTTAGGAATTTGTCCATTTTTTCCAGATTGCCCAGTTTTTTGGCATATAATTTTTTATAATATTCTCATGATTATTTGTTTTTCTGTGGTGTTGGTTGTCATCTTTCCTCTTTCATTTGTGATTTTATTTATTTGCGTCCTTTCTCTTTTCTTTTTGATAGGCTTGGCTAGGGGTTTATCAATTTTATTAATTCTTTCAAAGAACCATATCTTAGTTTCATTGATCTGTTGTAGTGTGGTTTTGTTTGTTTGTATATTATTTATTACTGTTTTAATCTTTATTATTTACCTTCTTCTGCTGGCTTTAGGCTTTATTTGAGGTTCCTTTTCTAGCTCCTTTTGGTGGAAGATTAGGTTGTGTATTTGAGACTTTTCTTGCTTCTTGATGTACGTCTATATTGCTACATACTTCCCTCTTAGGACTGCATTTGCTGCATCCCAAAGTGTTTGGACTGTCATGTTTTCATTTTCATTTGCTTCCTTGTATTTTAGATTTCTTCTTTAATTTCCTGATTAACCCATTAATTCTTTAGTAGGATGTTCTTTAACCTACATGTATTTGTGGTTCTTTCTGATATTTTTTCCTGTGGTTGACTTCAAGTTTCATGGAGTTGTGGTCTGAAAATAAGCACGGTATGATCTCAATCTTTTTGTACTTGGTGAGGCCTGATTTGGGACCAGTATGTGATCTGTTATGGAGAATGTTCCATGTGCACTAGAAAATAATGTGTACTTTGCTGCTTTAGGGTGAAATGTTCTGTATATATCTGTTAAGTCTATCTTGTCCAGTGTGACCTCAGCCGAAGTTAGATGCTTAACTGACTGAGCCACCCAGATGCCCCATCCCATTCAGTACTTTGAATATATCATGCCAATCCCTTCTTGCCTGCCAGGTTTCTGTGGAGAGCTCTGCTGTGAATCTGGTTTGTCTTCCTTTATAGGTTAAGGACTTTTTTCCCCTACTGCTTTCAGGCTTCTTTCCTTGTCTGTGTATTTTGTAAAATTTAGCAAAGTATGTCTTGGGGGTGGCCAGCTTTTGTCGATTTTTATGAGACTTTTCTGTGCCTCCAGGATTTTGATGTCTGTTTCCTTCCCCAGATTAGGGAAATTTTCAGCTATAATTTGCTAAAATAAACTTTTTGCTCCCCTTTTCCTCTCTTTTTTGGGGACTCCTATGATACTCATGTTATTATGCTTCATGTAGTCACAGAGTTCTCTAAGTCTACATTTGTGATCTGATACTTTCCTTTCCCTCTTCTTTCAGCTTCAGTATTTCCCCTAATTTTATCTTCTTTATCACTTATTCATTCCTCTGCTTCTTCCAACCTTGCTGTCATTACATCCTATCAGTTTTGCATCTCAGTTATGGTATTTTAAAATTTTTGCCTGACTAGTTTTTATTTCTTTTATCTCTGCAGTAAGGGACTCTGTAGTGTCTTATATGCCTTTCTCAAGCCCAGCTAGTATCTTTAAGATTGTTGTTTTAAATTCTGGTTCGGGCATATTACATACATGTTTTGATTAAATCACTGGCCATGACCTCTTCTTGTTCTTCTTTTGGAGTGAATTCCTCCATCTTATTTTTTCTAGGTCAGTGTGTGTGTGTGTGTGTGTGTGTGTGTGTGTGTGTGTGTGTGTGTTTGTGTGTTAGGAAAGCCTGTTTTATTTCCTTCTCCTGAGAGTAACGGCTATGTTAAGAAGAGGTCCTATACTGTCCAGGGCCTGATGCTTCAGGAAGTGTTTCAGAGTGTGTACTCTGCTTTTGTGTTTTGGCTGCTCTTACCCTCAGTTGATCCTCTGCAGAGTTCCTCCTTGCCTGCAGTGGGGTGTTTGGACTTTGTCCAGTGTGTGGCATTTTAACTAGTTATGCTTTGGTCTCATTGTTAAAAAAGTCTGATCCTATATGCACTAGAGCTGAAGCTTTTCAGCACTCTATGAACAGTAGACTTGGTGTGTGCAAGGGTTTGTGCTGGTTGTCTAGGGTAGGAGCCTGCTGCACTGGTTCTCAGGCACACTTGCCCTAGTCCAGAAGCATCTGCAGAGCACAGGGTGCAGGGCATGGTATAAATGGCTCCAGCCTCCACTGGGGTGCTGTGTTGCTCATGGAAGTCTGTCAGCAGTGCTGATGGGAGAGGGGGAAAATATTATTTCCCTGGCTTTCTCATCCCTGGAGAGGAGCATTCATGCCTGCTGCTGTTCAGGAAGCCCTCACAGAAGAGTGAACAGTCTCCCCTTTGTGTCCCTGGCTTCTATTAGATCCCTGCCTTCATCCTGTGTCCAAGCCAGTTCTGTGTTATACCTCAGGTGCATGGCTAGGTTTCAAAACTCCAAATTTTGGGGACTGGCACATTGTGGACTCACACTGATCATCTGGGGGAGGGTCTTACCATGCTGTGGCTGGTGCTAGTTTGTCCCAGAAAAGCAGTTGCACAATCACACAAGGGCTCAGACTACATGGTAAAGCACCGAAAGAAGCCACCACCAAGGTTTGCTACTCTCATCTGATGTCTCTGCTCCTATGTTAATGAACAGGGCAGCACATTGGTGCCTGCCAGCATTTTTGTCTCCTGAGAGGCTGTGCCACATCTCCCAAATGCATTCCAAGAGGGGAGCTGTCTTTTCCAGTGCAACCCAAAGGATCTCAAACCACACTGTCCACTCCAGAGCCTCTGGCTCCTTCCCCACAGGAGTACCACTATTGCTGCCAGGCTTTACCTGGGGGTGGTGCAGACCCCTAAAACTTCAGACTTTGAGCTTCCCTGCTTGTAAAAACTTGTGATAATCAGCCTCTCTACTTTTCCTAGTCAATGGTTTTGGGAGAATGTTTCTCTTGTGCAATTTCCTGTGTGTCACCTTCTCTCTGTTTCTCTCTCTCTTTCTCCTCTCTCCAAGATCAAGGCTCCCTCCCCTCTGCAGCACCCACAGTTCTTTTCTCCCCAGTCATATCTCCACAACTTCTATCTTCCACAGTGTGGCTTCTTTTCTCCCTCTGGTTCTGCAGTTTGTTCTCTCAGCATTCAGATAAATTTCTTGGGTGTTTGGAGTGATTTGGCATTTATATAGCTGTGTTTGAGGGACAAGGCAAGCATAGGACCCCCTACTGCTCCACCATCTTAACTCCTTTTCTGTATGTCCCAGCATTTTCTTTTCTATTTGAACTTTTATTTTGTTAAAAAAAATCAGAAAAATTGCAAGAGCATTACATTAAACACACACATACTCTTCACCTCTATTCACCAATTAGAGTTTGCCATATTTTCTGTATATAGTCTTTTAAATTCTTATGTAGGCTATAGACATTATGACAATTTATTCCAAATATTTTAGCATGTATCATGGAAGTATAGGGATATTCTCTTATATAACCATAGTATAATGATCAAATTCAGAAAATTTAATATTGCTCTATTATAGTAACTAATACACTGACCATGTACAAATTTTGCCAATTATGGCAATAGTATCCTTTATGGAATTTTTTTTTTCTGATCCAGTATCCAATCCTGAACCTTAGATTGCTTTTAGATGTTGTGTTTTTTAGATTCATTTTCTCTGGAACACTTCTTCCACCTTCCTTCTTCTTTCATGATATTTAGCATTTTTACATGTACATCTCAGTTGTATTATAGAATGTCCTTTAATTTTGGCTCTTGTATTCTTTTCTGAGGTATTTAATTTTTTCCTATTGACCATATTCAGGTTATAAATTTTATTTTTTTCAGGTTATGCATTTTAGATGGTAATATATTAACATTATTATTTCTTCATTGGTGAATCACATCCAGAGACCCATGATAGGTTCCACGGTTGATGATATTAAATTTTGTTCACCTGGTTAAGGAGGCACTTTAAAAAACTCATAAGTTGTATTTGAAATCTCCAAAGCCATATGAAATATCCAAATTTTAGAGATTTTTTAAAAGATATCCTTAGGACTTGTGATGTCCTAAGTACAAAAGAATACAAGCGTCCCTCAGTGGTTCCCTTCAGATCCAAAAAGTTCTCCAAGTTTATAGTTTTGCATCTGAAAACACTAAACCCAATTAGTTCTCAAGGAACTTTAAGGAATGCCAGATTGTAGATATAACTGATCATGGAGTGATGTGAAGGACCTTCAAGACAAGGGACTGGGAAGCTGAGCTGGTGCTGAGCAGTGTAGATGGAGAATGTGGCCTTGAATTGAGGACATGGAGGACAGTAAAGATGTTACTCTGAATACAAAAGATCCTTCAGGTCACATTTCCAACTCATAGCACTGAAAGATCTTGTTTTTCCATGGCACAATGCTCAACAGCTGAAGATATTATTTCGCTTTATTAAAAATTAATCTATGCTATTTTCTAGTGACCACGTTTTATGAAGAAGTAGTGAAAGTGTAGTTTGATGTCTGCCTAATTCACTCTTTAATGACAATGTTTATAGAAGCTTTAAGAATTTGTAATGAAGTAATATTATCAATCAATTAAAGCACAATGTAAATTATAATTACAAAAGTAAAATGATATACCTAAGTAGTGTGCAATATGAATTTTCATCTATTGTTCTAGGACATAAAATATGTTCAATTATTTCTCTAAACCAATGGTTTTCAAAGCCCGATTCATGGACCAATGCCAGTATCAGGATCACTTGGAAAGGTGTTAGAAATTTAAATTCTGGGGCTCTACCCAAAATCTACTGAATCAGAAACTTAGGAGATAGGCCTCACAGTCTGTGTTTTAACAGGTCTGACAGTTAAATCACAGTCTGTGATTCTGATGCAGGCTCAAATTTGAGAATCCTTCCTCTAGACCACTGGCTCTCAGTCACAGGTGACTTTGCCTTCAAGGCACATTTATCAATATCTGCAGACATTTTTAGTTGTCATAACTGGGGCAGAAGGTGCTATTGGCATCTAGTGGATGGAGGCCAGGGGTGCTACTAAGTATTCTAAAAATGCACAAGACAGCCCTCACCCCACAACAAAGAATTGTCCAGCCTAAAATGTCCATTGTGCCAAGGTTGAGAAACCCTAACTCGCCAAGAAATTAAACCTCAGTCAGTTTCTGAGGGTTGGAGGGACTTCATTCTCAATCTGTAGCGTAAAGTCAGGCTTAGGTGGACCAGAAGGAAACAGGTTCTTAATCCAGGTGATTACCTTCATTCCAGTGTTCTCTTTGCTATCTTTTGAACTGTTGGGGCAAGGACCCCTCCCAGCTCACCTGTCACCACCAGGAAGAATATCCTTCCACACTCCCAACTAGACTCTCCCATGAGACAATTATCAGAACTTCACAGAATCCAGGCATCCTGAAATAACGTGCCGAGGGCAAGTGGGGGCAATGCGTAACCATGCCCTCCCCATCACCTTCTGTCTCTCTCAGTTAATATCCACTCCTTAGGTCTTGGCACTCCTACTTCTCTCTCTCCATAAACTCACCCATGCGCTTTCCATTATGAATCACTTTGTTTCAACCTATACAGTGAAACACAAAATCTTTTTATCGTCTGGGGTTTCAGGTGGGTTTAGGAAGGTCTGCTTTTAGAAACAATATTGAGCCAGGGCACCTGTGTGGCTCAGTCGGTTAAGCGTCCAACTTTGGCTCAGGTCATGATCTCACAGTTTGTGGGTTCAAGCCCCGGCATTGGGCTTGGTGCTGACATCTCAGAGCTTGGATCCTGCTTTGGATTCTAGGTCTCTCTCTCTGCCCCTCCCCACTTGTGCTCTGTCTGTCTGTCTCTCTCAAAAACAAATAAACATGAAAAAAATTTTAGAAACAATATTGAACCATTTTCCCTGGTGTGAGTGTGAGGAGGGGACAGACAGGCTAACATTAAGTCTTTGTCTTATTAACCCTCTCTGCTATATCATGTGTATCACATTTAACCTAATTTCTCCTATGTACTTGTATATATTTAGTGTACCTCTAAAGCAGTAATCAGAGGAAAAGATAATCTCTACAGACCTAATGAGCAGAATATTCTTGCTGACCACTAAGGAAAAGGCCATATAAAGAAAGAGGAATAAGTTATAATGCTCAGAAAATATTACCCCTCCCTGGAAGATTTGGCAGGGCTCTACCAATCCGTGTACTAGGAGTTCTAGGAGAAGCCATTTGGGGCACCAGGTAGCTGATGAAGGAGCATCACAGAGATCCCAGAAGTGTGGGAGGCTAAATTATGTGGGGCCCACTGAGGGAGTACCTGGGCTGCTTCATAGTGATAAATCTAAAGGAATCCCATCTGCAGTTCAAGTGCAGGGACTAGGGTGGTCTTGCTGACAAATCACACTGCTTCCCTGGAGCCCAAACAGTGCCATTCCTTTACTGATGATTACAATTATAACTTATTCTTTCTGTCTTCCCAGGCCCATCTGACATGGCCTTCTGTGCAGGGCTGCTTCACAGGGGCACACAGTGCCACTGGTTCCAGCCATTGGGTATGGTGATATGATCAAGTTTGTTACAAACTTTCTGCATAGTTTTGTTACTCTTGTCAACATGAGCATATATGGGGAAGCCAAGTTTGTTTAGATAGTGACTATGGGAATAGATGACTTGGGTGATAAGGCCGTGGGCCCGGTACTCAGGCAGGGTACCCGCCATCCGTAACTCTCCTGTCTGGTCCATCAGGTTCCAGGATACAGGCGTCCTCTCAGGCCCCAGCAGGCAGAAGGTGGGGAAGTTCTGGATACAGCGCTCGATGAATCTCTGGCTCCTCTCATTGCCACCAAAATGCCAGAATTTATTCACCAAGGCAGCATGGGTAACATCCAGGGAGGAGGGTTTAAACATCTCTTGGCAGCTATGGAGGAAAAGCAAAGTCTGTGAGTGTGGAGGTTTTTATTTGTTCTTCCCTCTACTGTTTTGAGAGGCAGAGTAGGTAGAGGAAATAAACACAAAGCCCTGGAGTGTAGGTGAGTTTGTGATGACAAAGGGATGGAAAAGTCCACTGTTGTTGGAATGAGTGAGCAGGAAGAACAGGATAGGTCCAAGAAGCTGGCAGAAATCAGATATATTCCAGATGAGAAAAGAAATGGTGGAGTATTTTAAGCAAAGGAGGAATATGGTATGAATTACATCTTAAGAAAAGATTACTCTGTTTTGAAGAATATTGACTGCAGATGGGCCAGAGTGGAAGCAGGGTGGGAAAATGGGAAGCTGTCTCAGTATTGAGAGCAGTAAGTGATGCAGAGTGATTTGTATCAAACTCACATGGCCTTGGGTTTGCCACAGTTGGGTGATAAGTTCTTTCCCTCCAGCAGGGAAGGAACTAGTTTCTTTATCATCTCAGCTGTCATATAGAGAATGCAATGTGTTTGCTTGACTTGGAAGGATTTAGTAGCTGCAAGATTTTGTATCACCTCATTCAGGCTGGGCTGTGAACCTAGATGGGATTATGAGGAGAGACAATGATTTAATAAGTACATGCTGTGGAGAAGCTCCCCATTGGAGTAGGAAGTGTCTGGGATTTACAGTCAGAGAACCTAGGTTCTGGGCTCAGTGCTGCTGCTGTGTAACCAGAGTCAAGTAGTCAGGATTTGTGCAATTTTCCCTGTTTTATGTAAGGGAAAACATGCCCAGAAATTCATTAAGCCATTGGTGGCAAAGAGAGACTGGAACGAGCTTTTCTGGGCTACATAATCATGTAGTTTTGATAATTAAAGGAGAGGAGTTGTTTTTTTTTTAAAGTGGTAGCCAACATCCATTGTGTACTTACTATGTTCCCAGTGTAGGAGATTGTTGCAGTAATGGCCTATATTTGCCCACATCTCCTTGTATCCATTCCTTGGCGTAGTCCTCGCCTACACTGCATCTGACCTTGGCCATATGATTTGCTTTGGCAATGGGGAAGAATGAACTTGATGCAGAGAGAAGCTTAAAAGTGCTTGCACATCGGGGCTTGCCCTCTCCTTGTGATCTCAATTACTTTGAAACCAATACCATACAAATAGCCTAGGCTAGCCTGCTGAGGTCAGGTGCTCCTATCATTCCATCACCATGGCAGCCAAGGCTGACAGCCAGAACCATCATTCAGACATGTGACTGAGGCCATGTTAGAGCAATCAGGCCATAGTCCACCTATCAACTGATGGCAATTGCATGAGTAAGCCCAAGAGACACCAGCAGAACTGCCTTGCAAAGCCTAATACAAACTGTAGATTCACAGAATTATGCAGCAAAAGTCAACTACACATCCAGGTATTATAGTAAGAAATCCCTATTCAAGATTTCATTTAATCTTTTCAATGCCCCTGTGTTCTAGGAACTATTATTATCCTCATTTATGTATATGAAAGTCATGGTCTCCAAGAGGATAAGTCACGTGGCTAGGATCACATAGCAAGTAACAGGCAGATGCCATCCTAGGGAGTCTGACTTGGGGCGGGGGGCATATCCACACCATGACAGTTGTCCTTTATGATCTGGGAGGTGCTTTATGGCACAAGTCATCATTCTCATTCCAGGAATGGAAGGCCTTGGGTGAAGCCCTCCTTTGGTACCCAGTTACCCTAAGGGATCCTGCATATGTCTACAAAATATGCCATAAATCGTTGGCTATCCAGGAATTATATTATGTTCCCCTATATGAAGCCCATTCTTTGCAAGCTTTGAAGGTGTTTTTTTCTCCCTTTATGAGGGAGTTAAAAAATTGGCAGGAGGCTGAGGGTCTGGAGCTTGGGGGCAGGAGATATGAGTCATAGGGAAAATTGTTCAGGACAGAGAAGTATGTCCGCACCCATCCCATTTCTCTTACTTTGGATCTGCAAATGCTGTTTCCAGTTGATGACTTCTGGTGAGACAAGACATTTCTGACAGTTCTTGAGGTCCTTGGAGTAGATTTGGTAAGTATTGGTGTAGTGATCAAGATCATCTGTCATCTCCTATGATCATTGGGAAAAGGGAAATAAAACAAATTACTTATATTTCACTATTGCAATACTTTTTTCTAAATTCCACTATACTGTGAGTTTTTAACATTGAAATATTGTTGACACACAATGTTACAATAGTTTCAGGTGTACAATATAGGGATTCAACAAGTCTATACTTTATGCTGTGCTCACAAGTATAGCTACCATCTGTCACCCTATAACACTATTACACCACCACTGACTATATTCCCTAGGCTCTACCTTTTATAGCATGAGTTATTCATGCTATAACAGGAAGCCTGTATCTCCCACTACCCTTCACCCATTTTGCCCATCCCTCTGCCCTCTTCCTTCTGGCAACCACCAGTTTGTTCTGTGTATTTATGGGTCTGTTTCTGATTTTTGTTTGTTCATTTGTTTCTTAGATTCCACATATGAGGGAAATCATACAGTATTTGTCTTTCTCTGTCTGACTTATTTTACTTTGCATAACACCCTCTAGGTCCATCCATGTTGTCATAGATGGCAAGATCTCATTCTTTTTATGGCTGAGTAATACTCCAGTGTGTGTGTGTGTGTGTGTGTGTGTGTGTGTACACACTACATCTTCTTTATCCATTTTTCTATCGGTGGACATTTGGGTTGCTTCCACATCTTGGCTATTGTAAATAATGCTATAAACATAGAGGTGCATATATTTTTTCAAATTTGTGTTTTTGTTTTCTTTGGGTAAATACCCGGTAGTAGAACTATTGGGTCGTATGGTATTTCTAGTTTTAATTTTTTTTCTATTTTTTTTTTATTTTAGAGAGAGAGCACAAGCAGGGGAAAGGGGCAGAGGGAGAGAGAATCCTGAGAAGGCTCCATGCTGAGCATGGAGCCCCATGTGGGACTCCATCCCACGACCCTGGGACCTTGACCTCAACTGAAATCAAGAGTCAAACCCTCATCTGACTGAAGCACCCACATGCCCCTCTATTTTTAATTTTTTTGAAGAACATCCTTACTGTTTTCCACAGTGACTATGCCAATTTACATTTCCACCAACAGTGCACGAGGGTTCCTTTTTCTCCACATCCTCGCCGACACTTGTTTCTTGTCTTTTTGACTATAGCCATTCTGACAGCTGTAAGGTGATACCTCGTTATGGTTTTGATTGGTATTTCCCTGGTGATTAGTAATGTTGAGGATCCTTCATGTTTCTGGGCTATGTGTATGTGTTTTTTGGGAAAATATCTAATTCATGTCCTATTTTTTTCTTTTCTTTTTTAAATTGTATTTAATTTGTTTTTTAAATTTACATCCAAGTTAGTTTATAGTGCAACAATGATTTCAGGAGTAGATTCCTTAATGCCCTTTACCCATTTAGCCTATCACCCCTCCCACATCCCCTCCAGTAACCCTCTGTTTGTTCTCCATATTTAAGAGTCTCATATTTTTGTCTCCCTCACTGTTTTTATATTATTTTTGCTTCCCTTCCCTTATGTTCATCTGTTCTGTGTCTTAAAGTCCTCATATGAGTGAAGTCATATGATATTTGTCTTTCTCTGACTAATTTCGCATAGTATAATACCCTCTAGTTCCATCCATGTAGTTGCAAATGGCAAGATTTCATTCTTTTTGATTGCTGAGTAATACTCCAGTGTGTGTGCGTGTGTGTGTGTGTGTGTGTGTGTGTGTGTGTAAACATAAATAAATATAAATATATATACACATCATATATATGTGTGTGTATATATATATGAATATATATATACCCCACATCTTCTTAAACCATTCATCCATCGATGGACATTTGGGCTCTTTCCATACTTTGGCTATTGTTGATTGTGCTGCTATAAACATTGGGGTGCATGTGCCCCTTTGATATAGCACACCTGTATCCTTTGGGTAAATATCTAGTAGTGCAATTGCTGGGTCATAGGGTAGTTAGAATTTTAATTTTTTGAGGCACCTCCATACTGTTTTCCAGAGTGGCTGCATCAGCTTGCATTACCACCAATAATGCAAAAGAGGTCCTCTTTCTCTGTATCCTCACCAACATCTGTTGTTGCCTGAGTTGTTAATGTTAGCCATTCTGACAGGTGTGAGGTGGTATCTCATTGTGGTTTTGATTTGTATTTCCCTGATGATGATTGATGTGGAACATTTTTTATGTGTCAGTTGGCCATCTGGATGTCTTCTTTGGAGAAGTGTCTATTCATGTCTTTTGCCCATTTCTTCACTGGGTTATTTGTTTTTTGGGTGTTGAGTTTGATTAAGTTCTTTATAGATTTTGGATACTAACCCTTTATCTGATATGTCATTTGCAAATATCTCCTCCCATTCCATTGGTTGCCTTTTAGTTTTGCTGAAGTTCCCTTCGCTGTGCAGACTTTTTATTTTTATGTGGTCTCAATAGTTCATTTTTGCTTTTGTTTCCCTTGCCTCTGGAGATGTGTTGAGTAAGAAGTTGCTGTGGCCAAGGTCAAAGAGGTTTTTGCCTGCTTTCTCCTCTAGGATTTTGATGGCTTCCTGTCTTACATTTTGGTCTTTCATCCATTTTGAGTTTATTTTTGTGTATGGTGTAAGAAAGTGGTCCAGGTTCATTTTTCTGCATGTCACTGTCCAGTTTTCCCATCACCACTTGCTGAAGAGACTGTCCTTATTCCATTGGATATTCTTTCCTGCTTTGTCAAAGATTAGTTGGCCATTCATTTGTGGGTCCATTTCTGGGTTCTTTATTCTGTTCCATTGATCTGAGTGTCTGTTTTTGTGCCATTGCCATACTATCTTGAAAATTACAGCTTGGTATTACAGCTTGAAATCCGGATTGTGATGCCTCCTGCTCTGGTTTTCTTTTTCAAGATTGCTTTTGTGGTTCCATACAAATTTTCGGATTGTTTGTTCTAGCTCCGTGAAGAATACTGGTGTTATTTGATAGGTATAGAATTGAATATGTAGATTGCTTTGGGTAGTGTCAACATTTTAACAATATTTGTTCTTCCTATCCAGGAGCATGGAATGTTTTTCCATTTTTTTGTGTGTCTTCTTCAATTTCTTTCATAAACTTTCTATAGTTTTTGGTGTATAGATTTTTCACCTCTTTAGTTAGAGTTATTCCTAGGTATTTTATAGTTTTTGGTGCAATTGTAAATGGGATTGATTCCTTGATTTCTCTTTCTGTTGCTTCATTGTTGGTGTATAGGAATGCAACCGGTTTCTGTGCATTGATTTTATATCCTGCCACTTTGCTGATGAATTCATGGGTCAGTTATAGCAGTTTATTGGTAGAATCTTTTGGGTTTTCCATATAGAATATTATGTTATTTGCGAAGAGTGAAAGTTTGACCTCCTCCTGGCCGATTTGGATGCCATTTATTTCTTTGTGTTGTCTGATTGCTGAGGCTAAGACTTCCAATACTATGTTGAATAACAGTGGCAAGAGTGGACATCCCTGTCTTATTCCTGACCTTAGGGGGAAAGCTTTCAGCTTTTCCCCATTGAGGATGGTATTAGCATTGGGTCTTTCATGTATTTATGCCTATTTTTAAATTGGATTCTTTGGGTTTTGGTGTTTAGTTATATAAGTTCTTTATGTATTTTGGATATTAACTCCTTATGGTAAAAAACTGAGAACTTTTCCTGTAAGGTCAGGAAGAAGACAAAGATTTACACTCTTGCCACTTTTATTCAACAAAATACTGGAAGTTTTAACCACAGCAATCCAGCAAGAAAAAAAAGAAAAGGCATCCAAATTGGTAAAGAAGAAGTTAAACTGTCACTATTTACAGGTGATATAATCCTATACAAAGAAAACCCTAAGACTTCACCCACAAACTATTAAAAGTAATAAACGAATTCATTAAAGTTCCAGGATACAGAATTCACAGAAATTGGTTGTGTTTCTATACACTAACAATTAGGTAATAGAGAAATTAAGAAAACAATTCCATTTACAATTGCATCAGAAAGAATAAAAATACCTAGGAATAAACTTAGGAAGTGAAAGACCTGTACTGTGAAAATTATGAAATATTGATGAAAGAAATTGAAGATGACACAAAGGAAAAGATATTCCACGTTCATGGGGCGGAGGAATTAATATTGTCAGAATGTCCATACTACCCAAAGCAGTGTATAGACTCAGTGCAATCCAAATCAAAATACCAATAGCATTTTTCACAGAACTGGAACAAATAACACTAAAATTTGTATAGAACCACAAAGACCCTGAAAAGCAAAAGCAGTCTTGAGAAAGAAAAGAAGTAAACTTATGCTTATGCAGTCCATTGTTCTATGACAAAGCAGGAAAGTGTATCCAATGGGAAAAGGATGGTCTCTTTAATAAGTGGTGTTGGGAAAACTGGACAGCTACATGGAAAAGAATGAAACTGGACCACTTTCTTATACCATACACAAAAATCCATTCAAAATTTATTTAGGACCAAAATGTGAGATATACTGCGATATTTTTTAAGTGCTAAAATGTTGGTATTTTCGTTGGTGCATTACAATTATTCCTGAATCATTTAAATCATGAGGTCAGAGGAGAGATTCAAGTATTCAATTTATGATGGAAAATTGCATAGCAATACTGCTCTCTACCCACATATCGCATTAAAATTTCAAATCAAACAAAGACACAATTATTAGGAAGCATTCTTCTATACTTCTATTATTCTCAGTGGGAAGAAGAGAAAAACAATTGACAAGGAAAAGCAAAACTTCTGTTGCAAGAATGCATGTAATAAACAGTTCAAATAGTTGCAGAACATGCCAACCATGAACATCACAGTATTAAATTTAGTTATAGATATTTCTGGATTAAAATCTCCATCTATATTTAATGAAGCCAAAGAAGATGAAAACCAATTAGAAATGCTTCCTTAAAACAATGCTATAGTTAAACAAACGGTAGTTCCAGAAAAATAAAGAGAGTACTTATTTAAGAAGACCCTCTCAACTTACTAAACAGATGAGATTATTGGGAAGTAGGAGGCACAAGAAAATATTACCACAACTCAGTGCAGAATTCAAAAGCTTTTTAAAAAATGGTTGGAAAATGTTGCCCCAAAATACACTGACAAGTCAGCAAGGATATCCACTAATACATTTTATTACTTAAGATCACATTTAAGATAAAAGATCAAGTAATTTTATTTCAGTTCAGTTGTTACTACTAATACAGATTTCTTTATATATTTGTTTAACTTAGTGGTTTTCAAATCACTTTTTATTTCTATGAAAGGTATAATATTTGTATTTTTATAAATTTATAATTTTACTGAATGTTTAAAAATAAGCTTGTGAATTTTTGTCTTTGAAATGTGTTTACTATTTACTTTTGCTAGTTTTTAAATGTTTCCTCAAAATGCATATGGTGATTATAGTATTATAAGTTTGCTTTTTATAATTGTCCTAACTCACTGTACTGTCTCACACCTTCCTATCTTTGCCCCTTGTGTTTTCTCTGTTGGAATG
The DNA here is from genome assembly GCF_018350195.1 of Panthera tigris. Lineage (NCBI taxonomy): Eukaryota > Metazoa > Chordata > Mammalia > Carnivora > Felidae > Panthera > Panthera tigris. The sequence goes on from NC_056669.1 coordinate 102,646,099, forward strand.
TCCTCTTTTTTTTTGTCAGCCTAACAGTATCTACAAAATATGTACAAGATCCAGTGCAGATGAAACCTCCCATCGGGAAGTGTCTCGGACCTTAACCTTCATCTCCAGCCTCCGTTGTTGAATCAGCTTTCGCTATTTCTGTGTTGTACATCTTCTCTTCCCACACACTTCACTCTATATTGGAATTTATTTGCTTATTGATCTTTTCTTCCAAGGCTCTGAGCTCCTTGAAGAGAGGGGCTTACTTTCCGTCACACAATTCATTTCTGTATCCCTGGGCTGCCATATTGTCAGGCACATGGCAGGTACACAGCAAAAATGAACACAGAGGCATATTCATTCCACGTCTGGCACCTTACCTGCTCCTGAGGGCGGATAACCACTGTGTTAAAATCAGGCCACTTGTCCACTAGAGCCTTCAGCTTGAATGGGTTTCCCTGGTTCATGTGGAAGACAGTCCCATAAACCTGCAGCATCCCAAGAAAGGGAGAGGGTCAGCTTGTTAGGAAGGACTGGTAAAGTGCCTTGTTTGGTCAGGACAAGGATCATTTCTATCATGAAATTTTATGTTGGAAAAGGGCCAAGTAGGGCATCTAGGTCAAACAGTCTCCATGTCCTACATTTTTTTTTAACCTCAAATGAGAAGAGCTTTTTCTCCCCACCCAATATGAGTCATACATGCATATAGTAAAATGTTTGGCCAGATAAAATTTGATTTTAAGAATACCATTCTTCATTTTAGGATTTAAAATTCTCTCCTTCAAGATTTTCTTCTACTCATACACATAGACACAATTTTACAAAAATTAAATGATCTGATACATGTTCCCTCCCCCCAAATGCATTGTGAGCATATTTTTATGTTCATAAACACAAACATTTTCAATTGTTTTATGATGGCTGCATAGGATTCCATCGTATGGATATATCACAGTTCATTTATTTGCTTATTGATGGTAATTTCAGCTGTTTCCAGCTTTTCACTTTGACAAATAATTCTTCATAGAGCATGCTTGACAGAAAATTTGCATGCGCTCCTGATATTTTCTTAGAATATTCAGAAGAGTAGTTGCTGGCTCAAATGTTATGCACATGTTTAAAACTTCTTAACATAAATGACCACGTTATTCTCTGGAAGGATTAAATGAACTTCCACCAACAAACAGGCTACAGCCTAGTGCTCAACAGAATGTGCTGTGTGGTCCCATGGCCTGGGGTCCAAGTCCAGTCTTGGATCCCCCTACCCCCATTTGTGTTGTGCAGGCTGTTGAGAGACAGGAAGATGGGGAGAGAATGAATGAGAACAAGTCTTGTGGACATTGTGTTTTTGTGGTTTGGGGGATTGGAATGCAGCAGCAGATACTAGCATGGGCAACTGTGAAAATGAAGCCTCTCCAGATACCAGCATGGAAGCATGCCAATGACCTGAGGTCAAAAAGATGGTATATGCTTTAATATTTCCACCTTGGATACATGATGACTAAGAACTATGCCTGTATCTTTCCCCCTGCTGCTCTCCACCCCACATAAACTATTGATGTTAGACAAAGAGAAGGGGGAAAAAAGCTCAGTTGACTGAATTTATCTGAATTTATTTTGTTTTCAGCCTTGAGTGGAGGCTTGATATAGAATTCAGCATAATTTGGGAAAATACAGACATTATCTTTTTACATATTTGCATTTGGGCCCTGTAAAACTGATTTACACTATACTATTATCCATTATAGGATCTGAAAATATGTAGAACTGTTACTCTTTGTTATTCCCATGGCCTAATTAATTAAAAAAATTTCTTTTTTCCTGCTCAGTTCAGAACATACCAGGCAGCTACTCTAAGTTGACTCAACTGGAGTTGATACACGCACTAAAATGTATTCAATATCTAGCACTAAGAGGAATGGCTGGGCTTTTTCTCAACTGAGACTCAAATAAGTATTGAATTTTAGGTTATACATCCATTACAAGTACTACACATATTCTGGATTTTAATTAGGGGGCAATGTATGTCTTTAATATGCAACCAAAAATTGAAGGTGCTATTAGGGCCACCTTATCTTACAACGGAGATCTTCCAAGAAAGGACACTTGGAATACACCATTTTCTCAAAATATTTGGGCTCAACTTAACATAAGCAGTAAAGAGAAATTTAAGTGACAAAATTCTACACTAAATTCATGGGAAAAAAAACCTTTGGCCTGAAGAATTGTTAAAAATAACTATTCACCATAAAAATATCTTAGGCAACTGTTTATAGAGTTTCTAACTGATGTAACCTCCCTCCCAACCCCGCAGAATTGGTTGTCTCTCTGTAAGGTTGCATGGATCTTAAGGATTATGAAGTGAAAGGAGTTAAATAGCGGGTGGTAGAGATTAATGGTAGTAGGAATCTACTAACGTGGTTGACTTTAGTTTTAGATCACAGTTGACCCTTGAACAACATGGGGGTTGGGGGGCACTGATCCCCCACTTGCAGTGGAAAATCTGTCTAGAATTTTTGATTACCCCCAAACTTAACTACGAATCACCTACAATTGACCAGAAGCCTTACCAATGATTTAAACAGCTGATTAAGATGTACAGTATGTTATATACTGTATTCTTACAATAAAGTAAGCTAGACATAAGAAGATGTTATTAATCAGATTACAAAGAAGAGAAAATCCATTTACAGTACTGTGCTATATTTGTTGAAAAAAATCCAAGTGAATATAAGTGAACTCGCATATTTAAGGGTTAGCTGTGGTAGAAGTCATTTTTTTTAGTAGGAACTAAAGAACAGTTATTTCGTTAGTCTGTTTCTAATAATTGAAAATTAAGCCTTAAAAAAATAAATAAAATAAAGAAAATTAAGCCTTGTGATCTACAAATAAAATAATGCTAATATTTTTCTCCTTATACTGAAAGAAGGGAGTAGCAGAGCTATAAGGGAGTAAAGGAGGCAAATGCATTTATCTTATCTAAATTGTATGCATCTTATAGGAATGTCTTATAAAATAGTAAAAATCTAATTTCTATGTCTACAGAGTTTTTTTTAGGGAAAAGTAACTGTCCTCTAACACACACACACACTCACACTCACACACACACACATGGACCCTATGCTTTTGGTTGCTAAAAAAAACACAAGCAAGTACCGTAGCCTATCACTAGAGTTGCTTTTGCACAGTTCTGGATGTAAGTATTTATGTGTACATCTTGTTTAATTCTGAGATTTCTAATCAGTTGTACTAGGTTAAAGGAGACACCTAGTTATACTAGGTTAAAGGAGACACTAGGTTAAAGGAGACACCACAAAATAGCCTGATATGCAGTCAGCTCAGGGAAATTGGGAAATTTAAGTCAAAATTGGAATTGAACTCCTTATTAATTTTAGAGAAGACTCCTGATGGTTAACCTCTCACCTAGCAAGTGTTCTTTTAAGAAGAACAATTTTAGCACTAATATGTAGTCTCAGCCAACTTTTGAGGAAAACCCTGGAAAAAACACCAATGTTATTAGGGAATGTTTTTTGGAAAGGAGCAAGGGAACACTTTATGAATGACAGAGCAAAAGCTGGTACAGTCCTGTGTTCATGCCATGGCATTGCAACTGACTATTTGTGTGATATTGGCTAAATCACCCTAACTGAGCTCCATCTTCTCATCAGTAACACAGACATAGTAGCAAATATCTTCTAGAGAGGTAATGCAAACTAAGCTAGAGAAAACATGGACTAATGCTGGACACAGAACAGAGGCTCAGTGTTAGTCTCTTTTCTTCTTGACTCATGGGGTTTCTATTCCTTACTCTCCACCCAGAATTTTCCATTGTCACCTTTAAGGATTCAGGAAGGCTCTTCCTCAAGGACCTCTCCAGTAACTGCAGCATTTGGGCACCTTGCAGTGGGAACATCATGGAAGGTACCTTAGCCTAAAGAGAGAAACAGGAAACAGCTAGGAATGAGAAGAAGCTGGAAGAGATTCAGAAATATGAGTAGTAAGTTCTCTTCTAATGGCGAGGTCCCCCTTCAGTGTCTCTCATCTGTGTCGCCTTCAGTAAAGTCTTCATTAGCTCTCACCAACTCCAAGGAAGGACAAGACTGGTAGAAAGCATGGGGGGTGGGAGGATTTATACATTTTTAAATTCACTTTCTTACACTTTAATGCATTCCAGCCATCTGTTTCATTTTAGGTTAACAAGCGCATTTTTAAGTACATATAACATCTTTTGAAATTTAGTTGCCATTAGTGATTCTCGTGACACCACCAGTAATAAGCCGTATAACATTGTGGAAGTTATTTACTCTTTCTGTGCCTTGCTTGCCTCTGTTAACCTCAAAAATAAAACTATCTTGCCATCAAAAATGGCTTATTTGGAAATAGCAGGGAATTGCGATACCAGATAACGAAGCTATAGAAAATTATAAGCAAGTCTGGAGAACAAAAGAGAGGAACATTCTTTTATAAAAAGGAGAGGAAGAGGACTGTTATAAACAAAAAGTCCATTGGTAGAAAGGTGGAGTTCCCAGTATCGGGGCTTTTTCTTGGCTGAGTGGTGACTGTCTCTCATTGGCTGGGCTGTTGCTGAAGGGAGGAGGAAACCTGTCTGCTCAGTAGGAAAGTAGTAGCTAGAGTAAAATGGAATTTGGAAGCAATGAATCATAGGAATCTACCCCCACCCCCCAAACCAAGAGCACACTGTGTACACTGTATGTTAGCTAACTTGACAATAAATTATATTAAAAAAATAATTATAAATAAAATGGAATTTGGAAGGCACTCTATTCCTGTTGGGTCTGCGGTGAATGCAGGCAGGAGTTGTATGGCAAGAGCTCCCCGCTGCTGGCTTCCTGACTCCATTCCAGAGGATTCCTTTTATTGATTTTCACACTTGGAAGGTGGATGGGATAACAGCACCATCTAACTTACAGACTTTTTTTTAGGGTTAACTGAGTTATTACATTAAAGGAGTCAATAAGTGCTTGGAATAGTATCTGTCAGGGGCTCCTGGCTGGCTGTCAGTACAGCATGTGACTCTTGATCTTGGGATCATGAGTTCAAGCTCCATGTTGGGCATGGAGCCCACTAAAAAGAAAAAGAGTATCTCTTGTATAAAAGCACTGAACATGTTATTTTATTACTCCTCCTCCCTCTCCTCTTCCTTCCTGTCCTTTTTCATCCCCTCCTTTTCTTCCTCCTCTTCCTTGCCACCTGAGTTAAAGTGCTGTTTATTGCAGTACATTTTGCCGCAATCTTTTTAATGTGGGCATTTGGACATGGTGTAAAATATAAACAATTAACCTTTTAAAAAATTTCCAAGCTATATTCCAAGCTGGTATTTTCACCCTATTTTTTTTTTTAGCCTTACTGTATCTCACTCTTACATCTGTCTTGCATATTGTACGGATTACGAGGTAGAATAAAAATAGCATTTTTACATATTTGATTCACTGCGTGAAATTGGGATTTACCAAAACATTCTATAAAACCCCAACTACATGAAAAAGCAGAAAGGGCTGTGTCACAGCGTTCTATTTTGGAACCAGGATCCCTGGAGGAATACAACATCACTTCTAAGTGAAGGAACCAAAGAAGTGTTGAGAGAGGATGTTGCATTAAAACTGGCTGTGTGTGAGATTCCATGCGGAACTGGGTAGCTGATTTTACAACAGCACGGAGGAGGCTTCTGCTTCTGGCCAAGAGAGCATAACAGGATCTGGATTTACCTCCTCACCTGAAAAAAAAAAAAAAAAAGACAAAACTAAACAGTAAATGAAACAGCATTGCACAGAGCAGAGCCACTATCCCCAAGAAAAGGAAAAAAGAAAAGGTGAGTTTAATGATTGCATAGCTTATTGTTGGAAGACTGCAGCTCAGGGAAATGGAGCCTGACCAGATCACTGGGGTCTCAGTGACTTGAGCATATAGAAGTAGAGGCCAGTGTGGAACTTGAGAAAGAGACAAAGCAGAGAGGGAGAAAGAGAGAGAGGGAGAATGAGAAGGAGAGAGAATGCATGAGAGAGGGAAAATGAGGGAGAGAGAGGGAGAATGAGAGAGAGTTCTGGAGATCTTTGGGAAAGAGCAATCTCCTAGAGTCTTTGGCTCATCACTGAACTGTATAAGAGGAAACTACCTTGGGCTTTGGCCTAGGGAGAGAACCACTGGAAAGGATCAGGTGGAAAAATTCTTATAGCTGACACAAGTCTGGGAATAGTTTATGTTCTGACACACTGAAGTGAAAAGACCTTGTAGCATAAGGGCATTGAGTAAGAAGCTCAACAAGGGGGTTAAATTCAGACTTGTCTGTCCTAAATTCACCCTGCACTGATTAAAAGAAAGTCTTGAAATGATCCATCTGATTCCAATAACTTAATCGTGCACCAGAACAAAACGTACTTAAAAATGTAAGTACAACAAAATTTATCAACTAACAGTATATAATTCACATTGTCTCACCTCCAATAAAAACTGATACGATGGAAAGAAGCAGTAAAATATAATTCAGAAGCAGAAGACAAACACAAATCAGTAAAGACAGGCCCAGAGGAGACACTGTCAGACCTACAATCAAAATGTTTTTTCTGTTACAACAGTGCTTCTCCATGATGCAATAGTCCTCTCACCTTCTTGCAACATTTTCAAATAAGGTTTCTCTTTACCTGAATAAATAAAAATGAGTAGATGCAGATATATTGCAACTAGCAGGCAAGGACATTAAAAAGCTATAATAATGCTGCTTTTCATGTTTAAGAAGATAGAGGGACACATGATCGTGATAAGAGAAATGGAAGCTACAAAAGATGCATATTGAACTTATAGAAATGAATATATACAGTATTTAAAATAAAAAATACAGTGGATGTGATTAGCACTAGATTAGACATTCCAAAAGAAAAGATCAATGAGGTTGAAGATGCAGCAATTGAAATTATCAACAATGATGCATGGAGCAAAAAACAAGAAGGATCAGAAGACTTATTATTGCTAGTATGTCACCATTTATCCCCCAAATTGATCTACAGTTTCAAATTAGCCATAAAACATTCCAAGTTTTATTTGTAGAAATCTCAGATTCTAAAATTTACATGATATCAAGGCTTACTAAAAAGCTACAGTAATCATCATGGAGTGGTCTTGGAATAAAGATAGACAAACCAATGAAACAGAATAGAGAAATTGATAGACATTTGTGGTCAATTGATTTGCTACAAAAATATCCAGACAAATGGGAGATAGGATATTCTTTTCAATAAATGGTGCTGATTATTTTTAAACAGTCAAGATTACTTCTTGATAGACTCAGTAGTTGTAAATTTCCAAATGTAGATATTAGAAGAAAGTCACTCTTGTCTATACTTACTTGTCCCTCTGCTACTTTCTGCTCCCCATGTCATTTATCTAAAAATAGATCCCCATTCCATTTAGGGTGTTTTATGAATTAGAGAAAGAAAAAAAAGCACCCAAAACATAACATTTTCACAGAACACCAGAACCTGGCAAGGTCATTCAATGGCCTTGATGGAAGGGGACAAAAACGAGATCATTCCACAATCATGTTTGAACATGGACAAAACAAGAAGGCAGTCTTATCTGCAAAAACAGCCAAATACTCTCCCCAGGTAACAAGTGGCTGCCACTTCTTTACCCCTAATCTTTCTTCCTGCTTCGTGGACAAAAGTCTTCCATACAATTGCAGTGTTTTCTGACAATATTCAAGGCAGAGCAAATCCATGCTTCCTTGAATCCTTCCCCAAATCGTGTGTCAAGTCCCTCCTGACACTGTTACTGAGGTGTACCACATTTCCTTCCTTATGGTGTGCTCTCCCTTTTGTTGCAACAGACAATAAATCCCAACTTTGCTGGGTTACAGGTGTGTTCTACATGGCCTTTGACTAGAAGTTATTGATAATGTTTATAGCAGCATTATCAACAATAGCCAAACTATGGAGAGGGCGCATATGTGTATTGACTGCTGAACGAATAAAGATGTGGTACACACACACACACACACACACACACACACACACTGGAATATTACACAGACCTCAAGAAGAATGAAATCTTGTTATTTGTAATGATGTAGATGGAGCTACAGTGTATTATGCTAAGCAAAATAGGTCAATCAGAGAAAGACAATACCATATGATTTCACTCATATGTAGAATTTAAGAAACAAAGCAGATGAACATATGGGAAGGGAGGGGAAGAAGAGAGGGAAAGAAACCACAAGAGACTCTTAACAATAGAGAACAAACTGAGGGTTGATGGAGGGAGGTTGGTGGGATGGGTTAGATGAGTGAGGGGTATTAAGGAGGGCACTTGTCATGATGAACACTGGGGTGTTGTATGTAAGTGATGAATCATTGAATTCTACCCCTGAAACCACTACTGCACTGTATGTTAACTAAAATTTAAATTAAAAAAAAAAGTTATTGACACTTATTTAAATATTTAGCTCTGAGGCATTTGTTCCTACTGGATTGTTCTCTGTTCACTTTGACTTCCTAGGACTCAGAGACTTCTCCTTTTCAGCTTAGCTCCTCAGGACTACTAGTTTTTCAGGGTGGCCATGAAAGATTTGGATTTGCAAAAGTGGAACCAATATTAGTTTGTTTCTATGGAAAAACATATCTAGGTTACAAAGATTTCACTATGTTTTGGTTGCTTTAACATGTTGGGTAATGTGTAGATCGTCGAATGTTCCTGATTTTTCTATGTGTGTGTCCTCTGTCTCCTTCCAAGTCCCTGTCAATCATTTGAAGAAAACAAAATGATGAAATGGCATTATGTGATAAATGTGAAATAGCATTATGCTGCAAAAAAAACCCTATGTACATAACCTTAATTTAAAAATGCTAACCATTATCTCAGCTTTCAGTGAGTCATAGTCTTTTTTTTGCCTTGACATTGATGGCTGCTGACTGATCAGAGTGGCGGTTGCTGAAGGTTGAGTGACTGTGGCAATTTCTTAAAAGAAGACAACCGTGAGCTTTACCACATCGATTGACCTCTTGTTTTGTGAATGATTTCTCTGTAGCATGTGATGCTGTTTGATGGCATTTACCCACAGTAGAGCTTCTTTATTTATTTTTTTAAGTTTATTTATTTATTTTGAGGGAGAGAGACTGAGAAAGAGAGTGTGCATGCATGCATGTGAGCAGATGAGGGACAGAGAGAGAGAGGGAGAGAGAGAATCCTGAGCAGGCTCTGCACTGTCAGCGAGGAGCTTGATGTGGGGCTCGATCTCCTGAACCATGAGATCATGACCTGAGCTGAAATCAAGAATCGGACGCTTAACCCACTGAGCCACTCACATGTCCCTGAACTTCTTTCAAAATTGGAGTCAATCCCTCAAACCCTGCCTCTGTTTCAGCAATTAAGTTTATGTAATAGTGTAGACTCTTTGTTGTCATTTCAACAATCTTCACAACATCTTCATCAATAGTAGGTTCCAACTCAAGAAACCACTGTCTTTGTTCATCCATAGAAGCAGTTCCTTATCCATTGAAGTTTTATTATGAGACTGCAGCAGTTCAGTCCCATCTTCAGGCTCCAGTTCTGATTCTAGTTCTCTTGCTCTTTCCACTACATCTGCAGCTGCTTCCTCCACTGAAGTCTTGAACCTCTCAAAGTCATCCATGAGGATTGGAAGCAACTTCTTCTGAATTCCTATTAACATTGATATTTTGACCGCTTCCCATGAATCACGAATATTCTTAGTGGCGTCCAGAATTGTGAATTTTTTCCGGAAAGTTTTCAATTTACTTTGCTAGGATCCATCAGAGGAATCACTGTAGTCTTATGTGGAAGCTATAGCCTTATGAAATTTATATCTTAAATAACAAGAATGAGACTTGAAAATCAAAATTAGTCCCTGACTTATGGGCTTCAGAATGGATGTTGTGTTAGCAGGCATGAAAATAACTTTAATCTCATTGCACATGTCCATCAGAGCTCTTGGGGGAGTGGGTGCATTGTCCGTGAGAAGTCATATTTTGAAAAGAATCTTCCTTTCTGAGCAGTAGGTCTGAACAGTGACTTAAAATATTCAGCAAACTGTGCACAGATGTGCCGTAATCCAGGCTGTTTTGTGCCATTTCTAGAACACAGGCAGAATAAGTTTACCATAATTCTTAAGGGCCCTAGGATTTTCAGAATGTAAATGAGCATGGGTTTTAATTTAAAGTCACAAGTTGTGGGGCCATTGGGTGGCTCAGTCAGTTAAGCATCCGACTTTGGCTCAGGTAATGATCTTGTGGTCTGTGAGTTTTAGCCCCGCGTTGGGCTCTGTGGTGAGAGCTCAGAGCCTGGAGCCTGTTTCCGATTCTGTGTCTCCCTCTCTCTGACCCTCCTGCGTTCATGCTCTGTCTCTCTCTGTCTCAAAAATAAATAAACGTTAAAAAAAATTAAAGTCGCCAGTTGTATTAGCCCCTAACAAGACAGACGACCCATCCTTTGAAACTTTGAAGCCAGGCATTGACTTCTTCTCTGTAGCTAGGAAAGTCCCAGGAGGGCATCTTATGCCAACAGAAGGCTATTTCATCTACATTGAAAATCTGATGTTTAGGGTAGCTGCCTTCATTAATATCTTGGCTAGATCTTGTGGATAACTTGCTGCAGCTTCTGTATCAGCACTTGCTCCTTCCCATTACGCTTTGATGTTGTGAAGACATCTTTCCTTAAACCTCATGAACCAACCTCTGCTAGCTTCAGACTTTTCTTCTGCAGCTTTAACTCTCTCAGCCTTCATAGAATTGGAGAGACTCAGGGCCTTGCTCTGCATTAGGCTTTGACATAAGGAAATGTTTTGGCTGATTTGATTGTCTACCCAGATAACTAAAACTTTCTTCATATCAGCAATAAGGGTGTTTTGCTTTCCTATTATTCATGTGTTCACTGAGTAGCATTTTTTATTTCCTTCAAGAACTTTTCCTTTGTATTTATGACTTGGCTAAATCTTTGGTGGAAGAGGCTTCACTTTTGGCCTGTCTTGGCTTTCGGTAAGCCTTCTTCACTAAGCTTAGTCTTTTCTAGCTTTTGATTCACAGTGAGAGACATGTGACTCTTCCTTTCTCTTTGACACTTAGAGGCCATTGTTGGGTGATTTCTTGTCCTAATTTCAATATTGTTGTCTCAGGAAATAGGGAGGCCCAAGGAGGAGGAGAGAGACAATTTAAGGGCCACACACACAGAACACACACAGCATTTATTGATGAAGTTTGTCATCTTATAAGCACACAGTTGGTGGCACCTCCCAAACAATTAGAAATGTAACATCAAAGATCACTGATCACAGAGCAATGCAACAAATATAATAATAATGGAAAAGTTTGAAATATTGGTGAGAATTACCAAACTGTGACCTAGAGACACAAAGGAAGCAAATGCTATTGGAAAATGGTGCCAATAGACTTGCTTGATGCAGGGTCACCACAAATCTACAGTTTGAAAAAACACACTATCTGCAAAGCACAACAAGGTCAAGCTTGATCAAACAAGGTTCACTTGTATTCATCTACTTATTTCTTTTCTAACTTTAAGTATGGCAACCTTCTTAGGAATCACAGGCAGGGAACAAAACTGCCTACCTGGTAATACAACCAGAAGGATTAAATATGGTAATATGTGCAGTGTCTCCACACATTAAAGACTCCATTCACCCCCACCCCCGACGCTTCCAGAAAGCATCCAAATCTCTCCTCATTCATTTATTAGTTCAAATCAGAGACCTGTAAGAATTTTTCATAGTACCTAGCAAGTTAGCCTTCACAGAGTAAGTGCTAGATATAGGTTTCTTAAGTTAAAGTTATTTCTTTCCCTTAAGTATGTTTGCCATCATATTCTGATGTAACACAGTATGGGCATTTTGATTTGTCTCATGTAAGTGGAGATGATGTCACAAAGCAATGACTATCTTTTTTTTTTTTTTTTTTTTTGGTATGAGCCCCCACCTGGAAAGCTGTCTCCACACGAATCTTTGCAGGTGTCCCCAGGAATAAATGAAGAGCAGACTTCCAGGCGATGAAATTTCCCTCTGATGGTGTCAGTTCGGCAAGATCTCTCAGACTGAGTTTAGGTCTGTCTCCTCCAGAGATTGCTGAGCTGAGGCTCAAAATGTGGACCTTGCAAATAAGCAAACAATTCTAGGTGTCAGCCCTTGTAAAATCCAATCTTCCTCTTTGGGACTCATGTTGTGGGAGTTCTTTATGCAAATTCAGGGGCTGGGAGTGTGTCACCTGAGCTTCTCTTTGCAAAACACCAGGTTGCTCTTTGCTCCCACCAGCCTGGCTATGACTCTGGAATCCAAAGCTGTGTGAACCCAACAGGCCAGGTATCAGAAGGGGGGTCATGTTGCATAAACCATACTGTCTACCTCCCCTTCCCATTCTTAACAAAATGCAATCAGAGCAAGGCAATAGGAAAGATAGGGATAAGGTCTGATTTGCAGAATCTGGTCTCTTTCCTTACACGTATGCAGAACAGAAAATATTTGCGTGGAGTGACTAAAGCCTTTCGGATCCTCCTTTTTTTTTTACGATAAGCTGTGCCCTCTTCCCTGCCTATTGTGAGGCTGCAGTTAAACATCCCAATGATTCAGCGTACACACTTCTTAGTCTCACTATTATGGAGGAGGACACGGAGGCTCAGTGTGCCTGAATTAGATGGAATTTAAACCCAGAGCCTTCTCACTCTGAAGTATCCACTACTCCACATTAGCATTTGCTCTACCATTCTCAGGAAAAGAAGGAGGATTCATAGAAAAGATATTTTGAGTCACAGCTCCTCTGTGTGAAACTACCAAGGAGGGAAGTTTGACACTGTCTGGTCCTTGCCTTCATCACCCTCGTCCTTCTTCGCCATAAGTAGTTGATTTCATTATGAAAGAAAGAAGGGTCATTCCCATCAGAGGAGCAGAGACAGGGGTGGCTAGTGTCTAGAGAAAAAGTAGAAAAAAGCTTGTGTGCTTCTTCAGTCCATGGGCCAGCAGAGCACATATTTCTCCCTGTCCTTTCTAGGAGCCTTGATTCCTAGAATACTAATTCTCAATTTTATCCCCTGGTGTTGAAGTCATTATAATCATTCCTTATTCTTTCTCCAAAGCCAAAAACCACTGAAGCTGCTTTGTCCCTGGACAGTCAGCAGAGTGGACCCCTGGGTCCCTGTAGAGTCTCACAAAGGCTATTACAAAAGAGTAGTGTCCCCTGTGCCCCAGTCCCAGAAAACCTCTATCTCCTCTATAGAACTCTATCTCCTTCAGCACTAACAGTCAGTAAAGATTTGGGTCTCTACCACCCTTGTATCTTAAACTAGTCTCTTAATCTCTCTAGGTTGGTTCCCCAGCTGCCAAAAGTGTTGTTGTATTAGGTAACCAAGAATTTTTCATGCTCTTCCTTGATTCTGTGGTGGTTATCCTTGCTCTGTTATATGAAATGATACATATAAACCTTCTCACGTACTTTGGGACCAGATACAAGGAGAAATATTCAGGAGCACTGGACCTCAGTGTATTTATGTGTTTTCCTCTGGGTGCTGGGTGCAAGTCCAGACAACGATGATAGAAGCAGCATTGCATAGTGGCTCAGAGGGAGGACAGTGGGGCCAAACTAACATGGTTGAGATCCTGACTGATCCCACATACCTACTGTGTGACCTTGGACAAATTATTTCCTCTTTCCATGCCTCTGTTCTTCTATCTAGAAAGAGGAGTAAATAATGGCACTTACTCTGTAGGGTTTAGAGGAATATTAAGTTCTCCCCCCGCCCTGCCCTGCCACAAGCGACCCAATCCATGTGTCCCTTTTTGCTGAAGAAGTTCCCATCCAGGCTCATGGGTTGCCCTGTGCCTGCAGGTCCTTAATGAGTTCCAGGAAAATGTATGAGTTGTAGTTTATCCAGCCTTTTCTGATCATTAGTGTGGGATCAGTGCTTTTTACAGCTTTCTAAACCTAACTTAGAAGCAGAAATCAGACCATATATTTTCTTAATTTAGATATACATAATAATTATAATGGCGTAGACAGTAATTGTTTAGACAAGCTCCTGGTACATGGTAAGCATATATAAATGTTTTATTAAATAAAGAATTATCGAATACAATGCATTACGCATGTACAGGTATTTAGTGGAAATATTGTTTCCCTTACTATAAACCATTTCTGCTTTCTATAGTCAGCATGTTTAATGGGGAATGTGAAAAGGGTAATTTGTATCTGCCTACCAGGTAATCCAATGGAAGGGTTTCAACTGACGTCCATATTGGGAGTCTCACCAATAGAAATGTATATTTCCTTTTCCTGCCACTGAAATTTTTGATACAAGAACCACTGCACATATATAAGGGGTAGATGCTAGATTGTACCCAATTATTATGAATCCAATTTGTAAATTATACTCTGGAAACCTTATAGCTCAGTCCCACCTAATTTTCTAACCATTCCCTGCCCCCCCCCCCCGCCATGTAATAATAATCTTTAGTCCAGATCGTACCTGTTCCTGGTGCTTAATACCAAAAATTACAACTAATGTTTTTGGAATGCTTAATATGTGCCAGATATTTTTCCAAGTTGTTCATTTAGATTTTCTCATTCATTTGATTCTTGAAATAAATCTGTAGTTTGGGAACTGTCATTTTCCCTCATTTTAGAGATAAGGATTCTGTGGCACAGAGAGGTCAAATCATTTTCTCCACTTTACAGAGCTGACAAAAAGCATATCTGGGATTTTCATTCAGAGAGTACAGCTCCACCGTATATATGAGAGTGCACTACACTGCCCTACCCCATAGTGTTTCTAGCATTATGGATGTGCTTTATTTTATATTAATAAGTAATCATTGAAATGCAGGCTCACCAAGGGATCTGTGTTTTATTCAATATTTGACCAAATTCCTAGAACAGTCCCTGGCACATAGTAGGTGATCAGTTAATATATATTGCTGTTGTTAAAATGAGAAAATTGTGGAGGGTTTAACACACGTTTTGTGCTACCAGCATGGAGAAAGAGCATGAGAAGTTCATATGAAAAGGCAGGAGAATCTTTGCTCGTTTTGACATCACTACATCCCATTCTGGAATTTTCCCCAAGGAAAATAATTTTTTTAAGAGGTAAGAAAAGAATAAAGGAAAGAAGGAAGAGTAGGAAATAGAGTGGGTGCCCCCACTATCTCCTCTCAATGTCTTCCAACTGATGGACCCTCTAGTTTAACTTCTACAATCAAACGCAAAATTTGTTTATGGCAGGGTGATTATAGGGGTAGAAATTGACCCATTTCAAGAAAGATAACACTGTTCTCACTTTCTTGGGGTTTCTATGAGGAAAAATGCTACCACTAGTCAGTCTTTCTCCTAAGAACTCCCCCAGGATCATATGCACTTAGTGTCAAGTATTCATGTGCCTAATGTGTTAACATGATTTTTTTAAATTTTAGTTAATATATACAGTACAAAATTGGTTTCAGGAGTAGAACTCAATGATTCATCACTTACATACAACACCCAGTGTTCATTCTAACATGTTCCCTCATTAGTACCAATCACCCATCTAGCCCATCTCCCACCTATCTCCCTCCATCAACCCTCAGTTTGTTCTGTATCATCAAGAGTCTCTTGTGGTTTGCTTCCCTCTCTTCTCTAGCCTCCTTCCCCTAAGTTTATCTGTTTCATTTCTTCAATTCCACATATGAGTGAAATCATATAGTATTTTTCTTTCTCTGATTGACTTACTTTGCTTATCATAATACATTCTAGCTCCA
The DNA here is from genome assembly GCF_018350195.1 of Panthera tigris. Classification (NCBI taxonomy): domain Eukaryota; kingdom Metazoa; phylum Chordata; class Mammalia; order Carnivora; family Felidae; genus Panthera; species Panthera tigris. The sequence continues at coordinate 102,661,829 of NC_056669.1, forward strand.
TCCACATTGTTGCAAGTGGCAAGATTTCATTCTTTTTGATGGCTGAGTAATATTCCAACGTGTGTGTGTGTGTGTGTGTGTGTGTGTGTATTTTTTTTCAATATATGAAATTTATTGTCAAATTGGTTTCCATACAACACCAGGGCTCATCCTAAAAGGTGCCCTCCTCAATACCCATCACCCACCCTCCCCTCCCTCCCACCCCCCATCAACCCTCAGTTTGTTCTCAGTTTTTAAGAGTCTCTTATGCTTTGGCTCTCTCCCACTCTAACCTCTTTTTTTTTTTCTTCCCCTCCCCCATGGGTTTCTGTTAAGTTTCTCAGGATCCACATAAGAGTGAAACCATATGGCATCTGTCTTTCTCTGTATGGCTTATTTCACTTAGCATCACACTCTCCAGTTCCATCCACGTTGCTACAAAGGGCCGTATTTCGTTCTTTCTCATTGCCATGTAGTACTCCATTGTGTATATAAACCACAATTTCTTTAAACATTTATCAGTTGGTGGACATTTAGGCTCTTTCCATCATTTGGCTACTGTTGAAAGTGCTGCTATAAACATTGGGGTACAAGTGCCCTATGCATCAGTACTCCTGTATCCCTTGGGTAAATTCCTAGCAGTGCTATTGCTGGGTCATAGGGTAGGTCTATTTTTAATTTTTTGAGGAACCTCCACACTGTTTTCCAGAGTGGCTGCACCAATTTGCATTCCTACCAACAGTGCAAGAAGGTTCCCGTTTCTCCACATCCTCTCCAGCATCTATAGTCTCCTGATTTGTTCATTTTGGCCACTCTGACTGGCGTGAGGTGATATCTGAGTGTGGTTTTGATTTGTATTTCCCTGATAAGGAGCGACGTTGAACATCTTTTCATGTGCCTGTTGGCCATCCGGATGTCTTCTTTAGAGAAGTGTCTATTCATGTTTTCTGCCCATTTCTTCACTGGGTTATTTGTTTTTCGGGTGTGGAGTTTGGTGAGCTCTTTATAGATTTTGGATACTAGCCCTTTGTCCGATATGTCATTTGCAAATATCTTTTCCCATTCCGTTGGTTGCCTTTTAGTTTTGTTGGTTGTTTCCTTTGCTGTGCAGAAGCTTTTTATCTTCGTAAGGTCCCAGTAATTCACTTTTGCTTTTAATTCCCTTGCCTTTGGGGATGTGTCGAGTAAGAGATTGCTACGGCTGAGGTCAGAGAGGTCTTTTCCTGCTTTCTCCTCTAAGGTTTTGATGGTTTCCTGTCTCACATTCAGGTCCTTTATCCATTTTGAGTTTATTTTTGTGAATGGTGTGAGAAAGTGGTCTAGTTTCAACCTTCTGCATGTTGCTGTCCAGTTCTCCCAGCACCATTTGTTAAAGAGACTGTCTTTTTTCCATTGGATGTTCTTTCCTGCTTTGTCAAAGATGAGTTGGCCATACGTTTGTGGGTCTAGTTCTGGGGTTTCTATTCTATTCCATTGGTCTATGTGTCTGTTTTTATGCCAATACCATGCTGTCTTGATGATGACAGCTTTGTAGTAGAGGCTAAAGTCTGGGATTGTGATGCCTCCTGCTTTGGTCTTCTTCTTCAAAATTACTTTGGCTATTCGGGGCCTTTTGTGGTTCCATATGAATTTTAGGATTGCTGGTTCTAGTTTCGAGAAGAATGCTGGTGCAATTTTGACTGGGGTTGCATTGAATGTGTAGATAGCTTTGGGTAGTATTGACATTTTGACAATATTTATTCTTCCAACCCATGAGCAGTGTGTGTGTGTATTTTATTCATTCATCAGTTGATGGACATTTGGACTCTCTCCATAGTTTAGCTATTGTTGATAATGCTGCTATAAACATCGGGGGGCATGTACCCCTTAAAATACATATTTTTGTATCCTTTGGGTAAATACCTAATAGTGCAATTGCTGGATACTAGGGTAGTTCTATTTTTAGTGTTTTGAGGAAACTCTATACTGTTCTCCAAAGTGACTGCACCAGTTTGCATTCCCACCAATAGTGTTAGAGGGCTCCCCTTTCTTTGCATCCTCACCAACATCTGCTGTTATTGTGTTGTTAATTTTAGCCATTCTGACAGGTGTGAGGTGGTATCTCATCATGGTTTTGCTTTGTATTTCCCTGATGATGAGTGATGTTGAGCATCTTTTAATGTGTCTGTTAGCCATCTAGATATCTTCTTTGGAAACCGTCTCTTCATGTTTCCTGCCCATTTCTTAACTGCGTTGTTTGTTGTTTTGGGTGTTGAGTTTCATAAGTTCTTCATAGATTTTAGATACTAACCCTTTATCAGATATGTTGTTTGCAAATGCCTTTCCCATTCTGTAGGCTGCCTCTTAGTCTTGTTGATTGTTTCCTTCACTGTGTAGAAACTTTTTATCTTGGTGAAGTCCCAGTAGTTCATGTTTGCTTTTGTTTCCCTTGCCTTCTGCCATGTGTCTAGTAAGAAGTTGCTCTGGCTGAGGTCAAAGAGGTTGCTGCCTGTGTTCTCCTCTAGGATTTTGGTGGTTTTCTGTCTCATATTTAGGGTTTTCACCCATTTTGAATTTGTTTTTGTGTTTCACCCATTTGTGAATTTGTTTTGTCTCATTCTTCTGCATGTTGCCATCCAGTTTTCCCAACATCATTTGCTGAAGAGATGGTCTTTTTTCCATTGGATATTCTTTCCTGCTTTGTTGAAGATTAGTTGACCATATAGTTGTGGGTTCATCTCTGGGTTTTCTGTTTTGTTCCATTGATCTGAGTGTCTGTTTTTGTGCCAATACCATGCTGTCTTGATGACTACAGCTTTGTAATACAGCTTGAAATGGAGAATCATGGTGCCTCTAGCTTTGTTGTCTTTTTCAGGATTGCTTTGGCTATTCGGGGCCTTTTGTGGTTCCATAAATGTTTTAGGATTGTTTGTTCTGCCTCTGTGAAAAATGCTGATGGTATTTTGACAGGGTTTGCATTAAATGCGTAGATTGCTTTGGCTATTATAGACATTTTGACAATGTTTGTTCTTCCAATCCAGGAATGCTTTTGCATTTCTTTGTGTCCTCTTCAGTTTCTTTCAAAGTGTTCTATAGTTTTCAGAGTACAGCTCTTTTACCTCTTTAGTTAGGTTTATTCCTAGGTGTCTTACTGTTTTTGGTGCCGTTGCAAATGGGATTAATTCCTTGATTTCTTTTTCTGCTACTTCATTACTAGTGCAGAGAAATGCAACAGATTTCTGCACATTGACTTTGGTATCCTGCGACTTTGCTGAATTCATGTATGAATTCTAGCAGCTTTTTGGTGGAGTCTTTTGGGTTTTCTACATAGAGTATTATGTTGTCTGCAAACAGGAAAGTTTGACTTCTTCCTTGCTGATTTGTATGCCCTTTATTTCTTTTTGTTGTCTCATTGCTGAGGTTAAGACTTCCAAAACTATGTTAAATAGTAATGGTGAGAGTGGAAATCCTTGTCTTGTTCCTGGCAGTAGGGGAAAGGCTCTCAGTTTTTCCCTACTGAGGGTGATATTAGCTGTGGGTCTTTTGTATATGGCATTTATGATGTTGAGGTATGCTCCCTCTATCCCTACTTTATTGAGCCTTTTTATCAAGAATGCATGCTGCATTTTGTCAGATGCTTTTTTTGCATCTATTGACAGGATCATATGGTTCTTATCCTTCCTTTTATTAATGTAGTTATCACATTGATTGATTTGCAAATATTGAACCAGACCTGCAAGCCAGGAATAAATCCCACTTGATCATGGTGAATAATTCTTTTCATGTACTATTGGATTTTATTTGCTAATATCTTGTTGAGAATTTTTGCATCCATCTTCATCAGGGTATCGGCCTGTAATTCTCCTCTTTAGTGAGGTCTTTGTATGGTTTTGGAATCAAGGTAATGCTGGCCTCATAGAGTGACTTTGGAAGTTTTCCTCCTCTCTCTCTCTCTCTCTCTCCCTCTCTCTCTCTCTCTCTCTTTTTCTGCTTTCTTGCTTTCTTGCTTTCTAACAATTTGAGAAGAATAGGTATTAACTTTTCTTAAATGTCTGGGTAGAATTCTGCTAGGAAGGCATCTGGCCCAGGACTCTTGTTTGTTAGGAGATTTTTGAATCCTGATTCAATTTCTTGCTGGTTATGGATCTATTCAAATTTTCTATTTATTCCTATTTCAGTCTTGTTAGTTTTTGGGTTTCTAGGAATTTGTCCATTTCTTCCAGATTGCCCAGTTTGTTGGCATGAAATTTTTCATAGTATTCTTACAATTGTTTGTATTTCTGTGGTGTTGGTTGTGATCTCTCCTCTTTCATTTGTGATTTTATTTATTTGGGTCCTTTTTTACTTTTGATAAGTCTTGCTAAGTGCTTACCAATTTTGTTTATTCTTTCAAAGAATGGGCTCTTTGTTTTGTTGATCTGTTGTTGTTGTCATTGTTATTGTTTCTATTTCATTTATTTCTGCTCTAATGTTTATTTTTTTTTAAATGTTTAACGTTTATTTATTTTTGAGACAGAGAGAGACAGAGCATGAATGGGGGAGGGTCAGAGAGAGAGGAAGACACAGAATCTGAAACAGGCTCCAGGCTCTGAGCAGTCAGCACAGAGCCTGATGCGGGGCTTGAACTCACGGACCGTGAGATCATGAGCCAAAGTCGGACGCTTAACCGACTGAGCCACCCAGGCACCTCTTTATTACTAATCTTTAATTCTTCTGCTGGCTTTAGGTTTTATTTGCTGTTCCTTTTCTAGCTCTTTTAATTGTAAGGTCAGGTTGTATATTTGGGACCTTTCTTGCCTCTTGAGATAGATCTGAATTGCAATATACTTCTCTCTTAGGACTGCGCTTGCTGCATCCCAAGGGGTTTGGACTGTTAGTTTTCATTTTCATTTGCTTCCATGTATTTTTTAATTTCTTCTTTAACTTCCTGGTTAACTCATTCATTCTTTATTATGATGTTCTCTAACCTCCATATATTTGAGGGCTTTCCAAATTTTTTCTTGTGGTTGACTTCAAGTTTCATAGCATTATGATCTGAAAATATGCAGGTATGATCTTGATCTTTTTGTACTTGTTGAGGGCTGATTTGTGACCCAGTATATGATCTGTTCTGGAGAATGTTCCATGCACACTCGAGAAGAATGTGTACTCTGCTGCTTTAGGATGAAATGTCCTGAATATATCTGTTCAGTCCATCTGGTCAAGTGTGTCATTCAAAGTCATGTTTTCCTTCCTGATCTTCTGCTTCGATGATCTGTCCATTGTTGGAAGTGAGATGTTGAAGTCCCCTACTATTATTGTATTATTACCAATGAGTTTCTTTATGTTTGTTATCAATTAAGTTATATATTTGGGTTTTTCCAAGTTGGGAACATAAATATTTACATCTTCTTGATGGATGGACCCCTTAATTATGATATAATGCCCTTCTTCATCTTTTGTTACAGTCTTTGGTTTAAAATCTAGTTTTGTGATATAAGAATGGCTATTCTGGCTTTCTTTTGATATCCGTTAGCATGATAGGTGCTTTTTTTACCCTTAACTTTCAATCTGCAGGTATCTCTAGGTCTAAAATGAGTCTCTTGTAGGCAGCATATAGATGGATCTTGTTTTTTTATCCATTCCGATACCCTATATCTTTTGATTGGAGCATTTAGTCCATTTGCATTCAGAGTGATTATTGAAAGATTTGAATTAAGTACCATTGTGTTGCCTGTAAAGTTGGTTTTTTTAGTCATGTTCTCTGGTCCTTTCTAGTCTTTGTTGCTCTTGCTTTTTTTTTTTTTCTTCTTCAAGGAGTCCCCCTTAAATTTCTTGCAGAGCTCGTTTAGTATTCACAAACTCCTTTAGTTTTTGTTTGGGAAACTCTTTATCTCTCCTTCTATTCTGAATGACAGCCTTGCTGGATCAAGTATTCTTGGCTTCATATTTTTCCCATTCAGCACATTGAATATTTCTTCTCACTCCTTTCTGGCCTGACAAATTTCAGTGGACAGGTCTGCTGCTACCCTTATGTGTCTACATTTGTAGGTTAAGGACCTTTTGTCCCTAACTGCTTTCACAATTCTCTCTTTATCTTTGTATTTTGCAAGTTTCACTGTGATATGTTGTGGCATTGATCTGTTTTTGTTGATTTTGAGGGGGGTTTTCTGTGCCTTTTGGACTTGAATGCCTGTTTCCTTCCCCAGATTAGGCAAGGTCTCAGCTAATATTTATTCAAATGATCCTTCTGCCCCCTTTTCTGTGCTTCTGGGATTCCTAGGATATGGATATTGTTTCACTTTATGGAGTTGCTGAGTTCTGTAATGAAGTAATGGTATTCATGATCTAATAGTATTCTTTCCCTCTTCTTTTCAGCTTCAGCACCATTATTTTCCATAATTTTATCTTTTATGTCACCTATTCTCTCCTCTGCTTCTCCATCCTCATTGTGATTATATCTAGTCAGTTTTGCATCTCATTTATAGCATTTTTTATTTCAGCCTGACTAATTTTTGGTCCTTGATCTCTGTAGTGAGGGTTTCTCTGGGGCCTCCGTTTGTTGTTGTTGTTGTTGTTTTGTTTTGTTTTGTTTTGTTTTTGAAGCCCAGCCAGTAGTCTTATGACTGTTGCTCTAAATTCTTATTCAGGGGCACCTGGGTAGCTTTGTTCGTTAAGCACCTGACTCTTCATTTTGGCTCAGGTCATTATCTCACATGTCATGTGTTTGAGCTCCACATTGGGCCCCATGCTGATGGTGCAGAGCCTGCTTGGGATTCTGTCTCTCTCTTTCTGCCCCTCCCCTGCTCGCTCTATCTCTCTCTCTCAAAATAAATAAACATTTAAAAAAATTAATTATTCTTGAGATATGTTGCTTATATCTGTTTTGAGCAAGTCTCTGGCTGTGATTTTTTTTAAGTTTATTTATTTGTTTTGAGAGACAGAGAGAGATAGCATGTATGCAAGCAGGGGAGGGGCAGAGCAAGAGGGAGAGAGAGAATCTTAAGTAAGCTCTGCACCATCAGCACAGAACCCAACATGAGGCTCAACCCCAGGTGTATGCTGTGTGTACTCTGCTGTTGTGTTTTGGCTGCTTTTTCCCACTAGTCAGTCTTCTGCAGGGCTCCTCCTTGTTGCAGTGGGGAGTGTTTGGGTCTTTAACTAGGTGTGCTTTGATTTGTTTGTTAAAATAAGCCTGGAAAAAAAAAAGGGAAAAAAAGCCTGATTCCCCCCACCCTGCCAAAACAAAAAAGAGAAAAGGAAGAGGAACAAAGAAAACCAAGCAGACATCAAAAAACCATAAGCCTAAAAAAAACCAAACAAACAAACAAACAAAAAAAACCATAAGCCTGATTCCAAGGAAAAAAGGAAAAATGATAGAAAAAGAAAAAAAGAAGCCTGATTCTGAAAGAGAGAGAGAGAGAGGGAGGGAGAGGGAGGGAGAAGGAAATGAAAACACAAACAACAGACTATTAGCCTGATTTCAAAGGGAGAAAAAGAAGGGAAAAAAAAAAAAAGTAAACCTGGTCCTATTTTTACCAGAATTGTAGGTGACACTTTGAAGCACTCTACCATAATCGACTTGGTGTTTGCAGGGTGATGCTTATTTTGGTCTTCTAGAGGAGACGCCCACTGTGTTGACTCAGAGTCAGTCCTGCCCCCATAAATAGGCAGTTGCCAGGCACAGAGAGGTGGGGTTTGGTGTACACAGGTCCTGCCTCCACTGGGGGCTACTGTGTTGCTTTCTGAAGTCCCATGGTGTTGGCATGGATGGGGGAAATGGTGCCCCTCCACTTTCTCAACCTCAGAGGATCTCACACCCCCACTGTTCTGGAAGCCCTCACAAAATAGTGAGGGCAGTCAGTGTGCCCTGCACCACAGCTCTCTTGCCTTTTTGTCTTTGGCCCCCAGGTGGGATTCCAAACTTGAAATCTTAAAGGACCCAGCATAGCGTGGACCCTCCCACCTCCTCTGGAGGACAGCCTTTCCACTGTGTCTGATGTTCTTTGTCCTAGAAAAGCAGCCCCACTCTTGGGCACTCTACACAATCTGTGGCCTAACACCGTGATAAGCAGTAACCAGGTAACCTGCCCTCTGTGTGTGCTTCTGTCCCTGCCTATGAAAGGCTTTTGGTGGAGCTTGCAGGGTGTTTTGTCCTTGGGGAAGCAATACACCCTCTTCAAATGTACTCCAGGAAGGGGAATGTTCTTTCCCACTGCGACCCAAGAGATCCCTATGCCATGCTATGCACTCTGGGGCCAGTGCCCTTCTTCTCCCCAGAAGTGCGTGCCACAGCTTCACACCAAAGTTGCACACTTCCAAAACCTCAGATTTTGAGCTCCACAAGTTTGTAAAATACCTGCAACACTCAGTACCTCTGGCTCCCCAGTCCTTGGTCTGGTGAGGCTTTCCTCTTGTGCAAACCTCCCACCATACTTGCAACCCCTCTCTCTTCCTCTCCCTTTTGTGTCTCCAGGGAAAGCGTTCCCTCCCTTCTGCAGCACTGCTGTTTTTCCCTCCCTCCTTTCACCTGCCATGTTGTCTCCTTCCAAATGTGGAGATCCTTCTGCCAGCCCTCAGATTGATTTCCTGGGTATTCCAAGTGAACTGACCTCAATATAGCTGTGTTTGAGGGATGAGGAAAGAACAGGGTTCCCCTACTTCTCTGCCATCTTAACTCCTCTCTTAACATGATCGTGAAACAAAGACCAAAGGTCTACTGGTCAAACAATCAATTCACTTTGGTCCCTAAATTACATGGGGGTCACAAGTGATGTTACCAAGATGATGGGATGGGAAGCTCTTGACTTTCTCTGTTCCTAAGGACACATTCAGAGGGGGCAATTACCTCTGAGAAATCCAGAAACTGGCTGAGTAATCTCTACACATTAAGTGAATTAAAAAAGAGCCACACTGAAATGGGTAGGAAGGGCTGAGATACACTTGCAATAAACTCTACCCTCAGCACAGCCCCTTACAATCAGGAGGGAATCCCTAACTCTCAGTTTCTTCCTGAGAAGCAAAAGATTTGGACCACACATCTAGTGCCCCATTTTTTTAAAATTTTTTTAAACGTTTATTTATTTTGGGGACAGAGAGAGACAGAGCATGAATGGGGGAGGGGCAGAGAGAGAGGGAGACACAGAATCGGAAGCAGGCTCCAGGCTCTGAGCCATCAGCCCAGAGCCTGACGCGGGGCTCGAACTCACGGACCGTGAGATCGTGACCTGAGCTGAAGTCGGACGCTTAACCGACTGAGCCACCCAGGCGCCCCAAGTGCCCCGTTTTTAAAGCTGCCACCCAAGGGATAGATCCGTGAATCACCTCGCTCTGAGAGCCATTGTGGCTTGGCATCCATGAATCTTACAGGGCCGCATCAAACAAAGAAGCAGTTTTAAATGGGTGCATGGGCATTTCTTTTAGCTATCTCTTCCAGGCTCAGCACAGAAGGAACAGGCAAAATGCCCATCACCCAGTCTCCCTGGAAGGCTTTGACTGCATACTTTCCCAGCTGCTACCTGAGGTTCTGGCTTCTAATCAACCCATATGTGGGAGCTCACTGGGATCTTCCCAGAAACCTAAAAGAGCTAGTGAAGACATCCTCTGCCTTCTCTCCTCAGTTAACCCCACTAATAAAGCCAAGTGTCCAGCTTCTCCCTAAAAAAAGAGTTTGTCTACAAATCTAACACCTCGTCTTCTAAGGCTGCCAGGGAGGGACTGGCTTCTAAATCACCTAACTCTGGGAGCTGGCAAGGCTCAGTATTCATGAATCCTTCCAGGAACACACAAAATAGAGGTGGCTCTACATTTGCAATAACATGGATGAAGGTAGAGTGTATTGTGATAAGTGAAATAAGTCAGAGAAAGACAAATACCATATGATTTCACTCATAGGTGGAATTTAAGAAACAAAACAGATGAACACAGGGGAAGGGGAAAAAAGAGAGAGGGAAGCTAACCATAAGAGGCTTAACTATAGAGAACAAACTGAGGGTTGATGGAGGGAAGTGGGTGAGGGAAGGGCCAAATGGGTGATGTGTATTAAGGAGGACACTTGTGATGAGCACTGGCTGTTACATGTAAGTGATGAATCACTAAATTTTACACCTGAAACCAATGTTACCATTTATGTTACTTAACTAGAATTTAAGTAAAAACTTGAAATTAAAAAAAAAAAGAGGTGGCTTGGGGCGCCTGGGTGTCTCAGTTAGTCAAGTGTCTGACTTCAACTCAGGTCATGATCTTGTGGTTTCCAAGTCTGAGCCTGTATCAGACTCTGTGCTGACTGCTCAGAGCTGGAGCCTGCTTCAGATTCTGTCTCTCTCTGTTTCTCTCTCTCTCTGCCTGCCCCCCAATGCTCTTTCTCTCTCTAAAATAAACCATTAAAAAAAGAGAGGTGGCTCTAAATGGGTACAAATGCATTCCCAGAGGCTATCCTCTCTGTCTAAGCACAGAATACATAGACAAAAACAGCCAGCTCCCAGTTTATTCCTGATTGCATCATATCTAATATTTTGACTTGCCCAAGTGCTGTCTGGAGATTGGGCTTCAAATTAGCTTGCATTGGAAACTGAAGGAGCTGGCTAATAATAGTTCTCTGGGAGCCTAAACTGGCATGTGTGCAATTCCCATGCTGTTGGGATATCAACAGGTCTTGGACACCCTAGTCTCCTGGGAATCACTAAGAGCAAAGGCAGTGGTTTACAGAAACACGGAGGCTTGAGGAAAATAAACACTCAGGTCAAGCTTATTGACAAAGTTTATTTCCTACACAAGACCAGTCTGTTAAGACTGGGATAGGTGGCTGTTTTATCTAATCTATAAAAACCAATACAGAGAGTCAAGGAAAATAAACAGAAGAATATGTTCTAAACAAATAAGCAAACTCTCTCTCACACACACACACAAACAAGATAAATCTCCAGAAACCAATCTTAATGAAACAGGGATAAGTAACTCTCTGAAGGAGAGTTGCAAATAACAGTCATAAAGATGCTTACTAAGGTCAGGAGAGCAATGCATGAACAAAGTGAACATTTCAACAAAGAGAAGATATTGTTATTTTTTTAATGTTTATTTATTTTGAGACAGAGAGTGAGAGTGGGGTAGGGGCAGAAAGAGAGAGAGAATCCCAGGCAGGCTCCATGCTGTCAGCACAGAGCCTGACATGGGGCTCAATCCCACAACTCTGGGATCATGACCTGAGCCAAAACCAAGAGCTAAATGCTTAACTTACTGAGCCACCCAGGCACCTTGAGACAGAAGATATTTTTTTTTAATTTTTTTTAACTTTTTTTAAATTTATTTTTGAGACAGAGACAGAGCATGAATGGGGGAGGGGCAGAGAGAGAGGGAGGCACAGAATCAGAAGCAGGCTCCAGGCTCTGAGCCATCAGCCCAGAGCCCGACGCGGGGCTCAAACTCACGGACCGCGAGATGGTGACCTGAGCTGAAGTCCGACGCTTAACCGACTGAGCCACCCAGGTGCCCCGAGACAGAAAATATTTTAAAAGTAGCAAATAAATCATTGAGCTGAAGAACACAATAAACTGGAAAATTCAATAGAGGGGTTCAACAGCAGACTAGATCAGATGAGGAAAAGGATCAGCAAACTCAAAGACAGGTCAATGAAAATCATCTAATCAGAGGAGCAAAAATAAAAGAGTGAAAATAGCTTCAGAAACTTATGGAACACAATACAGTGGACCAATATACCCATTATAGATGTCCCAGAAGGAAAAAGAGAGAGAATGGTGCAGAAATGTGTTCAAAAAAATAATGGCTAAAATCTTCCCAAAGCTGGGGAAAGAAACAGACACTGAAATCCAAGAAACCCAAAAGGGACCAAAAATATTAATCCAAAGAGGCCCACACCAAGGCACATTATAATTTAATTGATAAAAACTAAAGACAAAGAATCTTAAAAGCAACAAAAGAAAAGTGATTTTGGGGGCACCCCTGTAGCTCAATTGGTTAAGTGTCCAACTTCAGCTCCGGTCACGATCTCACAGTTCGTGAATTCAAGCTGACAGCACAGAGCCTGCTTTGGATTCTCTGTCTCCCTCCCTCTCTCTCTCTGCCCCTCTCTTGATCTCTCTCCCTCTCCCCCCCACTCAAAAAATCAATAAACACTTTTAAAAAGGTTTAAAAAAGGAAATTTTTTTACATACAAAGAAACCCTCATAAGACTATAAGCAGATTTTTTTTCAGCAGAAAGCTTGCATACTTGAAGGGAGTGGAATGATACATTCAAAGTGCCAAAAGAAAAAACATCTGACAACCAAGAATTCTTTACCCATGAAAGTTTCCTTCAGAATTGAAGGGAGATAGGTCTTACCAGACAGATGAAAGCTGAAGAGTTCGTCATCACTAGAGCAGCCTTATGAGAAATGTTAAAAGGAATTTCTTCAAGTTGAAAGATATTCCATACAAATGTAAACCAAAAGAAAGTAGGAGTAGCTATACTTAATCAGGCAAAATAGACTTTAAGTAAAAAAAAACTGTAGTAAGAAAGAAAAAAGGTCATTCATAATGATAAAAGGGTCAGTGTATTCAAATAATAAAACAATTGTAAATGTCTATGTACCAAATGATGGAGCACTTAAATATATAAAGCAGATATTGACAGATCTGAAGGGAGAGATAGAAAACAATACAGTAATAGAAGGGAATTTCAGGACTCCACTTTCAACAATGGATAGATCATCCAGGCAGACAATCAGTAAGGAAACATTGGATTGGGGCTACATAGTAGACCAAACGGACCTAACAGATACATACACACATTCCATCATACAGCAGATGAGTACACATTTTTCTTAAGTGCACATGGAACATTCTTCAGGACAGGTTATATGTTAGGCCACAAGACAAGTCTTAACAAATTTAAAACAATTGGAATCATACCAAGCACCTTTTCTGACCACAATGCCATACAACTAGATATCAATAACAAAGATGAAAACTGGAAAATACACAAATATGTGAAAATTAAACAATATGTTCCTGAAGAAAAATGAGTCGAAAAATTGTTTAAAGAAATTAAAAATTTTTTTTCAGACAAATGTAAAAGGAAATACCATATACCGAAACTTATGTGATACAGCAAAAGTATTTCAAAGAGAAAAGTTTATGATGACAAACAGTTAAGTTAAGAAAAAAGAAAGATTTCAAATATACAATCTAATCTCACACCTCAAAAAAATGGAAAAAGAAGAAATAAGTACAAGTTTAGTAGAAAGAAGAAAATGATCAGAGCATAAATAAGTAAAATAGAGACTAGAAAACTAACAGAAAGATAAATGAAGCGAAGAAGTTTTTTTGGAAGATAAACAAAATTCATTTACTTTTAGCTAGACCAACTAAGGCAAAAGAGAGAACACTTAAATAAATAAGGCCAGACAAGAAAGAGGAGACATTACAAATGATGACACAAAATGAAAAAGATAATAAGAAACCACTATGAACAATCATCCACCAACAAATTGGATAACCTAAAAGAGACTGATAAATTCCTAGAAACATACAACCTATCAAAACTAAATTATAAAGAAGTATAAGATCTGATCAAACCAATTACTAGTAAAGAAGTTGAATAATCAAGAACTCCCAATAAATAAAAGCTCAGGACCAGAAGACTTCACTGGTGAATTCTACCAAACATTTAAAGAATTAATGCAAATCTTTCTCAAACCCTTCCAAAAAATTGAAGAGGAGGGAATACTTCCAAACCCATTTTATGTGGCCAGAATTACCCTGATACCAAAGCTAGACAAGAATCCAAGAAAAGAAAGCTAAAGACCAATATCTCTGATGAGCAAAGATGCAAAACTCAACAAAATAGCAAGCCACATGCAACAACACATTAGAAGGATGATAAAACATGAGCAATGGGATTTTATCCCTGGATATTAGCCCACAGCTAACATCATACTCAATGGTGAAGAACTCAAAACTTTTCCTTTAAGACTAGAAAAAAGACAGGATGCCTACTCTTGCCACTTATCTTCAACATAGCAGGGAAAGGAGACAAAAGGCACAGGTTAGAAAGGAATAAGTAAAATTGTCTATACTGGTGACATTATTTTATGTATAGAAAACATTAAAGATTCTACCAAAAAACTGTTAGAACCAAGAAATCAGTAGAGTGGCAGGATACCAAGTCAGTATACAAGACTGAGTTGCATTTCCATACATTAACAATGAATTATAAGAAAGAGAAATTAAGAAAATTCCATTTACAGGGGCTCCTAGGTGGCTCAGTCAGTTTAGTGTCCGACTTTGGCTCAGGTCATGATCTCACAGTTCCTGAGCTCGAGTTCCATGTCGGGCTCTGTGCTGACAGCTCAGAGCCTGGAGCCTGCTTCGGATTCTGTGTTTCCCTCTCTCTCTGCCCTCCCTGGCTTGCATTCTCCCTCTCTCTATCAAAAATAAATAAACTCTAAAAAATAAATCCCATTTACAATAGCAAAAAAAAAAAAAAAGAATTAAATGCTTAGAAGAGTTTTAATTAAAAAGGTCAAAGATTTGTACACTGAAAACTATTAAAAGATTAATAAAAGAAATTTAAGAAGATGCAAATAAATGGAAAATGATTCTGTGTTCATGGACCGGAAAAATTGTTATTATACAGATGTCCTCCATTCTACCAAAAGCAATCTTTATCAATACAATCTTTATCAAAATTCCAATAGAAATAGAAAAAAAACAATCCTAAAATGTGTATGGAGCCACAAAAGCCAAATAGCCAAAAAAGATGTTGAGAAAGAAGAACAAAGCAGGAGACATTGCACTTTCTGACTTCTAACTATGTTACAAAACTATAAAAACAAAGCAGTATAGTATTAGCATAAAAACAGACACATAGATTAGGGGAACAGAATAGAGAGCCCAGAAATAAACTCATGTAGGTATGGTCAGGTAATTGTTAACAAAATTGTCAAGAATATATAATAGAGAAAGGACAATCTCTTCAATATACAATGTTGAGAAAACTGGATATCCACATGCAGAAAGAAAGAAAAAGAAAGAAAGAAAGAAAGAAAGAAAGAAAGAAAGAAAGAAAGAAAGAAAGAAAGAAAGAAAGAAAGAAAGAAAGAAAGAAATTGGACCACTATTTTACACTATATACAAAAAATCAACTCAAAATGAATTAAAGACCTACACATAAGATCTGAAACCATAAAACTAGAAGACATAGGGAAAAAAAACTCCTTCACATTGGTATTGGCAGCAGTTTTTTGGATTTGACACCAAAAACACAATAAAAACAAATATGAATAAGTGGGATTATATCAAGCTAAAAAGTTTTTGCACAGCAAAAGAAACCATAAACAAAATAAAAGGCATGGTATGAAATGGGAGAAAATATTTGCAAACTATATATCTAGTAAGAGGTTAATATCCAAAATAAATAATGAACTTATACAACTCAAGGGCAAAACAAAACAAAACCCCATATAACCCAACGAAAAAATGAGCAGAGGACTGGAAAAGACATTTTTCCAAAGAAGATACACAGATGGCCAACACGTACGTGAAAAGATGATCCTCACTAATCATCAGGATAGGCAAATCAAAACCACAGCGAGATACTACCTCACACCTGTCAGGTTTCTGTTATCCAGAAATAACAGAGACTGGCAAGGATTTGCAGAAAATGGAACCCTTGTGCACTGTTGGTGGGAATGTGAAGCGTTACAGCCTCTATGGAAAACAGAGGGGAGGTTCTTCAAAAAATTAAAAATAGACCTTCATATTATTCAGAAATCCTACTTCTGGGTATATATAGAAAGGAAATGAAATCACTATCTAGGAGAGATTTCTACATTCCCGTGTTCACTGCAGCATTGTTCACAATAGTAAAGTCATGCAAACAAGCTAAGTGTCCATTTAGATGAATGAATAAGGAAGATGTGATACACACACACACACACACACGCGCGCGCGCACGCCCGCACACACACACACACACACACACACACACACACACACACAGAAGAATATTGTTAAGCTATAAAATAAGAAGGATATCCTGCCATTTGTGACAACATGGATGATTCTGAAGGACATTATGCTAGTGAAATGAGACAGATAAAGACAAATACTGCATGGTATTACTTATGTGTGGAATCTAAAAACAAAAACAAAAACAGGATTTTTGAAACTTTTAGAAACTCATATAAACAGTAGAATGATGGTTGCCAGGGGCTGGGATGTGGAGGAAATATGGAGAGGCTCATAAAAGGGTTCAAATTTTCAATTTTAAGATGAATTGTTTTAAGGGTGTAATGTATAGGATGGTGACTTTTGTTGAAAATTCTTTAATGTGTCATTGAAATTTGCTAAAAGATTAGATATTATGTGTTCTCTCTCTCTCTCTCGCTCTCTCTCTTTCTCTCTCTCTCTCTCACACACACACACACACACACACACACACACACGGTCACACGGTAAATATATAAAGTAATGGAAGTATTAATCAACTTGGTTGTGTGTTGTAGACTCTGGGTCTGGAGTTCTCTCTCGTTCAGCAAGAGAGCAGGATGCAGGAAATGAAAACGCAAGAGAGGCTAATGTCCAGGAGGAGACAAGAGCCCTGAATAAGGGTCCTTGCTACATTTTAATTAAGATCAGAAGGCTTACAAGCGTGATGGATGTGCACAAAGAGACAATGAAACTGTGAATTAACTTATGGGCGTGGGGGAGAGGGGGTTTTGAAGATATGCAGTGTTAGGAGTTTGGGTCAATATAAAACAAAATTCTGGTGCTGGGCGGATGGTTGTTTACAGCAGACATGAAGCCCCACCTGTGTTTACCTAAACTGGCCTAGGGGACAAGAAAGACAGAGCATGCCACCTCAGGGTCAACAAGGCATCTTTCTTTTGCTACTTAGCTCCACTCTAGGCAACTTTGCCTGCTGTGGTCTATAGCCCCATTTACCTGTTTACTTAATTTGGTCCTTCCTTCCCTTGAAAGCAGCTTTCTGATATTGTCCCAAACCTTTGTCCTATACTGGGGCCTTTGCCCTGTTTACCTAATCTTATTTACCTAATCTTTGATGTTTTCATCCAGAGGTTTCCTGTTCCTATATCTTTGTCCTATACTGGGGGCCTTTGCCCCATTTGTCCTATACTGGGGGTCTTTACCCCATTTACCTAATCTTGTTTACCCAAACTGGGTGTGTTCATCCTATGGCTTTCTAATTCTTTATGCCTTATTAACCCATCGGTGCAAGCTCAGGGAATTCCTAAGCTTATTTCCCATAGTTGTGGAAATCCTTCCACAACGTGTGTGTGTGTGTGTGTGTGTGTGTGTGTGTGTGTGTGTGTGTATCACCATGTTTCATACTTTAAATAGATTACAATTTTATTTGTCAGTTATACCTCAGTGAAGCTGGCTGGGGGTGGGGGACAGAGAGAGGGAGGGTAAAGCAAAAAAGAGAGAGGAAAATTAGACTACACTTAAGGTAATACCACATCTTGGCAAAAGGGGCAAGATACGCTCATTAGCAATTATCCACTTGTAAGATAGGAGAAGCATTAGGGCAGCATGCAAATGAATAAAGAGTGTCACTGGTACCCAGAAGTGCAGGAAACTAAACAAAAGCAGGGTCCACTATAGGAGGGTCTGGCCATGGCAGACCTGCTGCATGGCAGGTCTGCTGGACCCAAAGGGGAGTCCATGAGTGGTTTGAGAGCAAGGATTGTGGTGGTTCTGTTGACCATTCACACTGTTTCCCAGAGCCTAGACAACACACACTACTTTAAAGCTAATTACAATTTATTATTTCTCTCCATCCACCCATACACTCCTCCTGCCACATCAGCCCATCCAACACTGTCTTGTGTTCAGGACTGCGTCACAGAGGCTCACAGTGCCACTGGTTCCAGTCACAGGGCATGATGATATGGTGCAGACGGTGACTGATTTTCTGTATGATTTTGTTGGTTATGAGTGTATGGTAATATGTAGGGTAGTCAAGTTTGTCCATAGTGCGGATGTGAACATCCATGACATAGGTGGAGAGACCCTGGGCCCGGTACTCAGGTACAGTACCCCCCATCCGTATCTCTCCTGTCTGATCCATCAGGCTCCAGGATACAGGGGTCCCCTCAGGCCCCAGAAGGCAGAAGGTGGGGAAGGTCTGGATACAGCGCTTGATGAATCTCTGGCTCCTCTCATTCCCACCAAAACGCCAGAATTTATCCACCAAGGCAGTGTGGGTAACATCCAGGGAGGAGAGTTTAAACATCTCTTGGTTACTATTGAGAACAAGGGAAAAGAACACAGATAAAGGTATAGATTCTGCAACCAGATTGCCTGAAATAATAATCTTTTTTATAAAATGAGACATTAACATAAGTAGGGGATTAATAGCACCTCTGTCAAATAATATAAGAGCTATTGCATGATAAGTACCTAGGACCTGTGCCACGCAAAAAATAAGAATTACACAAAAATTAAACATTAATTAATGCTGTGTCACTAAGCATTAGTCACTGTTGTGATTCTCCACTTAAGATGAGAGAATTGATAACATCCCTGTTCTACACATAAGAACAGGTAAGCAGAAAATAAACAAGTGCCCCCAAAGCATAGGCTAGCAAGCTGCAAAGCCAGAGCTTAGAATCTTGGGATCTTGGAATGTTGGTGTCACAGAATCCTTAGCCACTGTGGGAAAGCTGAAGTCCAGAGAGAGGCAATGGTGTGAAGTGAAGGCAAGCCGCATGTTACAGAACACTGAAGTCTGAAGGCTGCTGCAGTGGGGTGAAAGGGCTTTGGGAGGTGTTCTGGAAAGATCCCACAAGGTGGAATGAGATCTACCAGTGAGCTCCGGTTATGCCCTTAACCATCCACAGTACCTGAACAAGCTATTTCATTAACTGAACCTATCTTCTGTCAGGAAAATGGGGATAATGTCTTCTACCTTGTTTATCTCATGGGATAGACAAGAGAATCAAATGAGATTGTAGATTTAGAGGTGTCTTTCAGGTGTTAGGTGCAATACAGTATGAATACAGCTTTTCCAGGCATATTAACACACACAGGGCCACAGGATTGGACATCTGCAGATCAAATCCCTATATCAGTTTTAATTCTATTCAGGCATCAGTGGAGGGAAATATATAATATGTTTAAGTTCTCCATATTAGAAAACTTTTGCTCTGAGAAGTAAATTCATTGAATGTATATTTACGAAGCAGTGTTTTCTGTTCTGTTCTGGCTACTGAAAACTTATTGGTGAACAACATAAATAGTGTCCCTCCATAAATAGTGGACAACATAAATAGTGGAGTTTGAAATGTTGCAGGGGAGGATCAAATAGCAAACAGGTCAATAAAATACAAAGAAGCTGATTTTGGATAATGGTAAGTGTGCCGAGGAAAATAAAACTTGGGTTTTGTGATGAAGTATTATGGGAAAGGGTAGTTTTAGGTTGTTCTGCAGAGAACTCTCTAAGGAAATGACTTTTCAGAGAGTGAATGTCAAGAAAGAAGCAGATATGTAAAGATGAGAGGAAAGGACATTTTAAGCAAAGAACAAATGCAATGGTCCAAAGGCATGGGTGAGTGTATGCGAACAAGTCTCAGAAAGAAGGCCAGAGCTACTGGTGGGAGTGAGCAAGAGAAACAAGGTGAAATCCAAGAGGTGGTGGATTACAGGTCTTACAGGACCCTGAAGGTCCATAATGGGTATGTGAACCGAGAAACACTGATGGCTTTTAAGCGGATGAATTGACACAGTCCTTGTCACATACCAAAAGGATCACCCTGGAAATGGATTGTAGGGAGGCAAGAGTGAACATAGGGAGAGAAGTTGGGAGGCCACTTCCATACAGAAATATGAGAGTAATGCAGAGCATCTTTTTTCAAACTCACATGGCCTTGGGTCTGCCAGATTTAGGAGGTAAGTTCTTTGCCTCCAGCAGGGAAGGGATCAGTTTACTTGCTGTCTCAGACATCATATACATAATGGCTTGATCTTGCTTGACCTTGACCAATTTAGCAGCTGCAAGATTTTGTATCACCTCGTTCAGGCTGGACTGTGAACCTAGAAAGGGGTAAGGTAAGGTGAGAAGTAATTTCTCCTGTAGACACTGAAGAAGCTTCCTGGTGGAAGTATGCGGAGTTTAAAGTCGGACAGTGTTGCTTCTGGTGTTGCCATTAACCATGTGACCATAGCCAAGTCACTCCTTGAGCAACTTCCTCTTATGTAAGACAGATAGTATTAGAGATCCTGACTTTATCATTGTGAAATCAATGGAACAATGGTATTTAAAAGTAGTAGCCAACCTTGAGTGTGCACATACTTCATGCCAAGGTATTGGTCTAATACCACATTTAATTCTTCCATTGACCCTATGTTTTGGGAATTTCTGTTATACTATCCTCACTTTCTACATGTAAGGAAACTGAGTAACAGATAAGTTACATCAGTTGCTCAAATTACAAAGCAAGTAACAGGCAGAGCAAGAATGCCATTCTAGAGAATCTGACTCTGTAAGGCACACTCATTACCATGGTAGTTATCCTTGTAATCTGGAGGTCCTCTGTGGCACAAGGAACTGTCATTCTTCTTCTAGTAATGGATGGCCAGATGGGGAGTTCTACTCTCACACCTAATCATGGTAAGGGATCCTGAATATGTCAGCAAAATATATTATGAATGCTCAGCTAACAATAAATTCCATTGCTCACAGTTCCTTTTATCAACTCCATAGTTTGCAGTGTTTGAATTCTACTCCACTAAAGAGGTGGTAGCAGCTGATGCAAGGCATAAACATCAAGCTGAGTGTCTGGGGTTTGGAAGAGAAAGTAAAGGCTGTAAACGAATGTGCTCAGGATGAAAAGTGACCCTGCAGATGTAAACATGAACAGTCACAGAAGCCAGCATACCTCCTAGATCCCTTACTTACTTTGGATCTGCAAATGTTGCTTCCAGTTGATGACATCTGATGCACCAAGGAATTCTTGGCAGTTTGTGGGATTCTTATAATAGATTTGGTAGGTGTTGGTGTAGTGATCAAAATCATCTGTCATTTCCTGTTTGGTTAGGTAATGTGGAATAAATCAAATTGATCTATACCCAGTGATTGGAACACTTGGCTTTAGTTCATTATACTGTGCTATTTTATAAACTTATGGGGGTGTCTGAGTGGCTCAGTCAGTTAAGCATCCGACTTTGGCTCAGGTCATGATCTCATGGTTCGTGAGTTCAAGCCCCACCTCAGGCTCTGTGCCGACAACTCAGAGCCTGGAGCCTGCTTCAGACTCTGTGTCTCCTTTTCTCTCTGCCCTTCCCCGACTTGTGCTCTGTCTCTCTGTCTCTCAAAAATAAATAAGTGTAAAAAAAATTATAAACTTATAAATAGTGATGTTTTTCTTGATATAGTCATTATTCCTGAATCATTTATATCATGTAAACAAGTCAAGGATTTAATCAATTACTCAACCTATGATTAAGAAAAATATACTGAACTAGATATTTATATGTTGCTTTATAATTTCAAATCAATCAAATGTGCACTGTTTAGAAAGCATTCTTCTATAATTCTATAATCCTCAGGAGAAAGAAAGTATTATTGTCAAAGCCAAGATTCTGTTGCAAGAGTAAATCTTACTCTATTTAAAGGAGTCTCAAAAAAATGAATAAATAAAAGAATCTCAGAAAAATTGGATTATAAATGTAACAATGTTGAAATTGACACAAGTAACCTTGTATTACAATTTTCACTTATATATGATATAGCTACACAAAATAAAGACACATGGTGTCTTTATTTTTTCATTAAAATTTTTAAAATTCAAAGTATAATTAATATACAACATTACATTAGTTTCAGGTATGCAATATATTGATTCAACAATTCTATACATTTCCCAGTGCTCATCATGATAAGTGTACTCTTAATCCCCTTCACCTCTTTCACCTATCCTCTCCCCCACCTCCCTCTGGATACCATTTGTTGTCCTCTGTATTTAAGAGTCTGCTTTTTGTTTGTCCCTTTTTTCTTTGTTTGTTCATTTGTTTTGTTTCTTAATTAACACATATGAGTGAAATCATATGGTATTTGTCTTTCTCTGACTCATTTCATTTATCATTATACCCTCTAAGCCCATCCATGTTGTTGTAAATGACAAGATTTCATTCTTTTTGATGGCTGAATAGTATTCCATTACATATATATATTTTTTTTTTAATTTAAAATTTTTTAAATGTTTATTTATTTATTTATTTTTTTTTCTTTTTGATTTTTATTTTTTTTTAATTTACATTTTATTTATTTTTTATTTTACTTTTTTTTAATTTTTTTATTTTTTTTTTATTTTTTAATATATGAAATTTACTGTCAAATTGGTTTCCATACAACACCCAGTGCTCATCCCAAAAGGTGCCCTCCTCAATACCCATCACCCACCCTGCCCTCCCTCCCACCCTGCTCTCCCTCCCACCCCCCATCAACCCTCAGTTTGTTCTCAGTTTTTAACAGTCTCTAATGCTTTGGCTCTCTCCCACTCTAACCTCTTTTTTTTTTTTTTTCCTTCCCCTCCCCCATGGGTTTCTGTTATGTTTCTCAGGATCCACATAAGAGTGAAACCATATGGTATCTGTCTTTCTCTGTATGGCTTATTTCACTTAGCATCACACTCTCCAGTTCCATCCATGTTGCTACAAAAGGCCATATTTCATTTTTTCTCATTGCCACGTAGTATTCCATTGTGTATATAAACCACAATTTCTTTATCCATTCATCAGTTGATGGACATTTAGGCTCTTTCCATAATTTGGCTATTGTTGAGAGTGCCGCTATAAACATTGGGGTACAGGTGCCCCTATGCATCAGTACTCCTGTATCCCTTGGATAAATTCCTAGCAGTGCTATTGCTGGGTCATAGGGTTGGTCTATTTTTAATTTTCTGAGGAACCTCCATACTGTTTTCCAGAGCGGCTGCACCAATTTGCATTCCCACCAACAGTGCAAGAGGGTTCCCGTTTCTCCACATCCTCTCCAGCATCTATAGTCTCCTGATTTCTTCATTTTGGCCACTCTGACTGGCGTGAGGTGGTATCTGAGTGTGGTTTTGATTTGTATTTCCCTGATAAGGAGCGACGTTGAACATCTTTTCATGTGCCTGTTGGCCATCCGGATGTCTTCTTTAGAGAAGTGTCTATTCATGTTTTCTGCCCATTTCTTCACTGGGTTATTTGTTTTTCGGGTGTGGAGTTTGATGAGCTCTTTATAGATTTTGGATACTAGCCCTTTGTCCGATGTGTCATTTGCAAATATCTTTTCCCATTCCGTTGGTTGCCTTTTAGTTTTGTTGGTTGTTTCCTTTGCTGTGCAGAAGCTTTTTATCTTCATAAGGTCCCAGTAATTCACTTTTGCTTTTAATTCCCTTGCCTTTGGGGATGTGTCGAGTAAGAGATTGCTACGGCTGAGGTCAGAGAGGTCTTTTCCTGCTTTCTCCTCTAGGGTTTTGATGGTTTCCTGTCTCACATTCAGGTCCTTTATCCATTTTGAGTTTATTTTTGTGAATGGTGTGAGAAAGTGGTCTAGTTTCAACCTTCTGCATGTTGCTGTCCAGTTCTCCCAGCACCATTTGTTAAAGAGACTGTCTTTTTTCCATTGGATGTTCTTTCCTGCTTTGTCAAAGATGAGTTGGCCATACGTTTGTGGGTCTAGTTCTGGGGTTTCTATTCTATTCCATTGGTCTATGTGTCTGTTTTTATGCCAATACCATGCTGTCTTGATGATGACGGCTTTGTAGTAGAGGCTAAAGTCTGGGATTGTGATGCCTCCTGCTTTGGTCTTCTTCTTCAAAATTACTTTGGCTATTCGGGGCCTTTTGTGGTTCCATATGAATTTTAGGATTGCTTGTTCTAGTTTCGAGAAGAATGCTGGTGCAATTTTGATTGGGATTGCATTGAATGTGTAGATAGCTTTGGGTAGTATTGACATTTTGACAATATTTATTCTTCCAATCCATGAGCAGGGAATGTCTTTCCATTTCTTTATATCTTCTTCAATTACCTGCATAAGCTTTCTATAGTTTTCAGCATACAGATCTTTTACATCTTTGGTTAGATTTATTCCTAGGTATTTTATGCTTCTTGGTGCAATTGTGAATGGGATCAGTTTCTTCATTTGTCTTTCTGTTGCTTCATTGTTAGTGTATAAGAATGCAACTGATTTCTGCACGTTGATTTTGTATCCTGCAACTTTGCTGAATTCATGTATCAGTTCTAGCAGACTTTTGGTGGAGTCTATCGGATTTTCCATGTATAATATCATGTCATCTGCAAAAAGCGAAAGCTTGACTTCATCTTTGCCAATTTTGATGCCTTTGATTTCCTTTTGTTGTCTGATTGCTGATGCTAGAACTTCCAGCACTATATTAAACAGCAGCGGTGACAGTGGGCATCCCTGTCGTGTTCCTGATCTCAGGGAAAAAGCTCTCAGTTTTTCCCCGTTGAGGATGATGTTAGCTGTGGGCTTTTCATAAATGGCCTTTATGATCTTTAAGTATGTTCCTTCTATCCCGACTTTCTCAAGGGTTTTTATTAAGAAAGGGTGCTGGATTTTGTCAAAGGCCTTTTCTGCATCGATTGACAGGATCATATGGTTCTTCTCTCTTTTTTTTGTTAATGTGATGTATCACGTTGATCGATTTGCGAATGTTGAACCAGCCCTGCATCCCAGGAATGAATCCCACTTGATCATGGTGAATAATTCTTTTTATATGCTGTTGAATTCGATTTGCTAGTATCTTATTAAGAATTTTTGCATCCATATTCATCAGGGATATTGGCCTGTAGTTCTCTTTTTTTACTGGGTCTCTGTCTGGTTTAGGAATCAAAGTAATACTGGCTTCATAGAATGAGTCTGGAAGTTTTCCTTCCCTTTCTATTTCTTGGAATAGCTTGAGAAGGATAGGTATTATCTCTGCTTTAAATGTCTGGTAGAACTCCCCTGGGAAGCCATCTGGTCCTGGACTCTTATTTGTTGGGAGATTTTTGATAACCGATTCAATTTCTTCGCTGGTTATGGGTCTGTTCAAGCTTTCTATTTCCTCCTGATTGAGTTTTGGAAGAGTGTGGGTGTTTAGAAATTTGTCCATTTCTTCCAGGTTGTCCAATTTGCTGGCATATAATTTTTCATAGTATTCCCTGATAATTGTTTGTATCTCTGAGGGATTGGTTGTAATCATTCCATTTTCATTCATGATTTTATCTATTTGGGTCATCTCCCTTTTCTTTTTGAGAAGCCTGGCTAGAGGTTTGTCAATTTTGTTTATTTTTTCAAAAAACCAACTCTTGGTTTCGTTGATCTGCTCTACAGTTTTTTTAGATTCTATATTGTTTATTTCTGCTCTGATCTTTATTATTTCTCTTCTTCTGCTGGGTTTAGGCTGCCTTTGCTGTTCTGCTTCTATTTCCTTTAGGTGTGCTGTTAGATTTTGTATTTGGGATTTTTCTTGTTTCTTGAGATAGGCCTGGATTGCAATGTATTTTCCTCTCAGGACTGCCTTCGCTGCATCCCAAAGCGTTTGGATTGTTGTATTTTCATTTTCGTTTGTTTCCATATATGTTTTAATTTCTTCTCTAATTGCCTGGTTGACCTACTCATTCGTTAGTAGGGTGTTCTTTAACCTCCATGCTTTTGGAGGTTTTCCAGACTTTTTCCTGTGGTTGATTTCAAGCTTCATAGCATTGTGGTCTGAAAGTATGCATGGTATAATTTCAATTCTTGTAAACTTATGAAGGGCTGTTTTGTGACCTAGTATATGATCTATCTTGGAGAATGTTCCATGTGCACTCGAGAAGAAAGTATATTCTGTTGCTTTGGGATGCAGAGTTCTAAATATATCTGTCAAGTCCATCTGATCCAATGTATCATTCAGGGCCCTTGTTTCTTTATTGACTGTGTGTCTAGATGATCTATCCATTTCTGTAAGTGGGGTGTTAAAGTCCCCTGCAATGACCACATTCTTATCAATAAGGTTGCTTATGTTTATGAGTAATTGTTTTATATATCTGGGGGCTCGGGTATTTGGCGCATAGACATTTATAATAGTTAGCTCTTCCTGGTGGATAGACCCTGTGATTATTATATAATGCCCTTCTTCATCTCTTGTTACAGCCTTTAATTTAAAGTCTAGTTTGTCTGATATAAGTATGGCTACTCCAGCTTTCTTTTGGCTTCCAGGAGCATGATAAATAGTTCTCCATCCCCTCACTCTCAATCTAAAGGTGTCCTCAGGTCTAAAATGAGTCTCTTGTAGACAGCAAATAGATGGGTCTTGTTTTTTTATCCATTCTGATACCCTATGTCTTTTAGTTGGCGCATTTAATCCATTTACATTCAGTGTTATTATAGAAAGATATGGGTTTAGAGTCATTGTGATGTCTGTATGTTTTATGCTTGTAGTGATGTCTCTGGTACTTTGTCTCACAGGATCCCCCTTAGGATCTCTTGTAGGGCTGGTTTCGTGGTGACAAATTCCTTCAGTTTTTGTTTGTTTGGGAAGACCTTTATCTCTCCTTCTATTCTAAACGACAGACTTGCTGGATAAAGGATTCTCGGCTGCATATTTTTTCTGTTTAGCACACTGTAGATATCGTGCCAAGCCTTTCTGGCCTGCCAAGTTTCAAAGGAGAGATCAGTCACGAGTCTTATAGGTCTCCCTTTATATGTGAGGGCACGTTTATCCCTTGCTGCTTTCAGAATTCTCTCTTTATCCTTGTATTTTGCCAGTTTCACTATGATATGTCGTGCAGAAGATCGATTCAAGTTACGTCTGAAGGGAGTTCTCTGTGCCTCTTGGATTTCAATGCCTTTTTCCTTCCCCAGTTCAGGGAAGTTCTCAGCTATAATTTGTTCAAGTACCCCTTCAGCACCCTTCCCTCTCTCTTCCTCCTCTGGGATACCAATTATGCGTATATTATTTTTTTTTAGTGTATCACTTAGTTCTCTAATTTTCCCCTCATACTCCTGGATTTTTTTATCTCTCTTTCTTTCAGCTTCCTCTTTCTCCATAACTTTATCTTCTAGTTCACCTATTCTCTCCTCTGCCTCTTCAAGCCGAGCCATCGTGGATTCCATTTTGTTTTGCAATTCGTTTAAAGCGTTTTTCAACTCCTCGTGACTGTTCCTTAGTCCCTCGATCTTTGTGGCAAGAGATTCTCTGCTGTCCTGTATACTGTTTTCAAGCCCAGCGATTAATTTTATGACTATTATTCTAAATTCACTTTCTGTTATATTATTTAAATCCTTTTTGATCAGTTCATTAGCTGTTGTTATTTCCTGGAGATTCTTCTGAGGGGAATTCTTCCGTTTGGTCATTTTGGAGAGTCCCTGGCATGGTGAGGACCTGCAGTGCACTTCCCCTGTGCTGTGGTGTATAACTGGAGTTAGTGGGCGGGGCCGCAGTCCGACCCGATGTCTGCCCCCAGCCCACTGCTGGGGCCACAGTCAGACTGGTGTGTGCCTTCTCTTCCCCTCTCCTAGGGGCGGGATTCACTGTGGGGTGGCGTGTCCCGTCTGGGCTACTTGCACACTGCCAGGCTTGTGTTGCTGGGGATCTGGCGTATTAGCTGGGGTGGGTAGGCAAGGTGCACGGGGGGTGGAGGGGCAGGCTTAGCTCGCTTCTCCTTAGGTGATCGACTTCAGGAGGAGCCCTGTGGCAGCGGGAGGGAGTCAGATCCGCTGCCGGAGGTTTGGCTCCACAGAAGCACAGAGTTGGGTGTTTGCGGGGAGCGAGCAAGTTCCCTGGCAGGAACCGGTTCCCTTTGGGATTTTGGCTGGGGGATGGGCGGGGGAGATGGCGCTGGCGCCTTTGTTCTCCGCCAAGCTGAGCTCTGCCGTCCGGGGGCTCGGCAGCTCTCCCTCCCTTTGTCCTCCAGCCTTCCCGCTTTCCGCGCAGAGCTGTTAACTTATGACCTCCCAGACGCTAAGTCGCGCTTGCTGTCAGAACACAGTCTGTCCGGCCCGCTTTTGCCAGCCCGACTCGGGGGCTCTGCTTGGCCGGCGAGCCGCCCCTCCGCCCCGGCTCCCTCCCGCCAGTCCGTGGAACGCGCACCGCCTCGCCGCCCTTCCTACCCTCTTCCGTGGGCCTCTGGTCTGCGCTTGACTCCGGAGACTCCCTTCTGCTAATCCTCTGGCGGTTTTCTGGGTTCTTTAGGCAGGTGTAGGTGGAATCTAAGTGATCGGCAGGATGCGCTGTGAGCCCCGCGTCCTCCTACGCCGCCATCTTCCGGAACCCCCAATGTTTATTTATTTTTGAAGTAAAGAGAGACAGAGTGTGAGTATGAGAGGGGCAGAGAGAGAGGGAGACACAGAATCCAAAGCAGGCTCCAGGATCCGAGCCGTCAGCGCAGAGCTCCATTACATATATACACCACATCTTTATCCATTCATCTATCGATGGACACTTGAGTTGTTCCATATCTTGGTCATTGTAAATAATCCCACAATAAACATAGGGATGCATATATCTTTTCAAATTTATGTTTTCATTTTCTTTGGGTAAATACCCAATAGTAGAATTATTGGATCATATGCTAATTTTATTTTTAATTTTTTGAAGAACCTCCATACTGTTTTCCATAGAGACTGCACTAATATACATTCCCACCAACAGTGTATGAAGGTTCCTTTTGCTCCACATCCTCTCCAACACTTGCTTCTTGTGCTTTGTATTTTAACCATTCTGACAAGTATAAAGTGACATCTCATTCTGGTTCTAATTTGCATTTCCCTGATGATTAGTAATATTGAGCATCTTTCCATGTGTCGATTGGCCATCTATATGTCTTTGAATAAATGTCTATTCAGATCCTCTGCTAATTTTTTAATTGGGTTATTTGTTTTTTTAGTGTTGAGTTGTAGAAGTTCTTCATATATTTTGGATGTTAACCTCTTATTGGACACATGATGTCTTTAAAATGTAAACCACATGCACTATTATTTAAAAAAATAATTTACATTCCTCAAAAAATGAAATTTGAACACACAATTTGTTCAAAGAGATCCTCTGAAATTTAACAAATGAAAGATTAGGTTATTTGAAGATGAAGGAAGGGATCAGAAAACAACCACCCAACAAGGAGGTAGAAAAAGGTAGAAGGTGTTGCACAGAAATGCACTAATAATTTCATTTATTATTTCAATAATTAATGTAAATGTCTTCATTTTTGTATTCTGTTTAGTTCAGTATTTTTAAACAGCACTATACATTTAAATTTTATTTGAAAAAATTTATGTTAAAATGACATTATATGGTTGCATATTTTGCATGCATAAATTTTTACTTTATATTTTCCAATATGCTTATAACAGATTTGTATTTGAAATGTATTAACCACTTAGTGTGAGTGATAAGTTGGCATTGAAAATGTATTCCCAAATATAGGCATTGCAATTTGCTGTTTACATTTCCTTAAAACTCTTCATATTTACCTTTACATATTTTTAGGTGTCATTTTTCTGCTTAGAATGCCCCTCTAGTCTTGTCAGCCTGTCAAACACCTATTGATCTTCAAAATCCAGTTTGGGTGAAATGTCTACTAGGAAGTTGCTCTGATCCTCTCCTTGTACACCCTGACTTCGGTGGTTTAATCATCTCTTGGATAGTGCTGCTGTGTGTATCTTGTATGTTGTATGTTTTTGTACAATTTTCACCCCATGTTGTAATTTATTTGCTTATCTGTCTTTTCCTCCAAGCCGTGAGTTTCTTGAGAACAAGGACTTTTTCACCATTATGCAATTCATTTCTATATCCCCTGTGTCTACCACATTGCCAGGTGCATGGTAGGCACATAGCAAATATGAACACAAAAGCATATTCATTCCACATCTGGCACCTTACCTGCTCCTGAGGGCGGATAACCACTGTTGTAAAATCAGGCCATTTGTCCACCACGGCCTTTAACTTGAATGGGTTTCCCTGGTTCATGTGGAAGACAGTTGTATAAACCTGTAGCAACCCAAAAAACTCAGAGGGTCAGCTTATTAAGAAGGGCTGGTGAAGTGCCTTGTTTGATCAGGACAAGGATTATTTCTGCAAAATCAGGGTGATAATTTATAAGGCATATGGTTGAAACCACCTTCAGATTCCACTTCATTACTCCAAATAGAAATAGGGTTGGGAGTTAAACCATAAGAATATTATATGAATATAGTTAAATATCCAGGTAAATAAATTGATTAATTAAAAATCAGGGGTGTCTGGTTGGCTCAAGTCAGTTGAACATCTGACTCTTGATTTGGGCTTAATCATGATCCCAGGGTTGTGAGATCAATACCAGCAGCAGGCTCCATGCTCAGCTTAATTTTCTCTCTCTCTCTCTCTCTCTCTCTCTCTCCCTCCCTCCCTCTCACTCTCTCTCTGCCCCTCTCCCCAACTCACACTCTCCTAAAATTAAAAAAAATCATCCACTATCACATTGTAGAACTTAGTGTTATAGCTTTCCATTTTATTTCATTTATTTACAAATACACATAAAATTTTTAATGTTAATTTTTGAGAGCAAGAGAGAGTGCAAACAGGAGAGGGGCAGAGAGAGACAGAGACACAGAATTTGAAGCAGGCTCTAGGCTCCGAGCTGTCAGCACAGAGCCTGCTGTGGGGCTCAAACCCACAGACGGCAAGATCATGACCTGAGCCAAAGTTGGATGCTCAACTGACTGAGCCACCCAGGAGTCCCATACACATACAATTTTTAAGCAATGAAATTACCTAATATATATTAGTTTAACATGTACCCCCCCACACACACTATACTATGGGTATATTTCCATATCAATAAACACAAATCTACATAATCATTTTTAATGACTGCATAATATCCATCATATGAAAGAACTACAATTCAATTTTCCTATCTCCTATTGCTGGTCATTTCAGCTTTTTTGAATTTTTTAGTTTAACAGTTTATTCTTCAAGGAATTTTTTGTATAAATCTTTGCAAATATGTCTATTATTAGAAATATTAGAAGGGCGATTTCTGGGTCAAAGGTCAACTGCTGTTTAAAGACTTTTTTGTTCTTACACATATCTCCAAATTGCTTTCCAGAAAGGTTGAGTTCTGACCTATTTAATAAGTAAAGACAGAACAGTGCTAAGAACCTGAGTTTTGCTGACCAAAGTCTGTGAATATCACATATTCAGCAATCTGTTTTTTAATCTTTTCCACAAGCATTTATTCGAACACCAGTGCTATCAAGAAGGACATTGTAGAGTCTGAGAAAGAGAAATCCTCCAAACTGGAAGGGTCCCTGTGGTTGTGAGGGAAGGAAATACAGCAATGCATACCAGTGTGGACCTTGGGAGCTAAGTGCAGTTGGAAACATGATGCTTCAGCAGATTGTATGGAAAGATGCTAAAGACCAAGGACCAATGAAATGATAAGTTCCATGACAAAGGACCACACCTCACCCTGTACTTCCCTACTCCTGGCATATTTAATACCATATTAAACTTAATATGAGAGGACATACATGGTATTATTTCAATTCTTTCAAAGGTCTTAAAAATATGATCTATCTTTGTACATGTTCCATGTGCACTTGAAAAGAATGTGTATTCTTCTATTGTTGAGGGATGTACTCTGTAAATATCAATTAAATTGGTTCATAGTACTTTCCAGATCTTGTATATAGGTTATAGACTTTCTGCCTATTCTATAAATTACTCATAGAATCTTTAATGTCAAAATCTTTTTTTTTGTTTTGTTTTTTAATTTTTTTTTAATGTTTATTCATTTTTGAAACAGAGAGAGACAGAGCATGAATGGGGGAAGGTCAGAGAGAGAGGGAGACACAGAATCTGAAACAGGCTCCAGGCTCTGAGCTGTCAGCACAGAACCCGACGCGGGGCTCGAACTCACAGACCGCGAAATCATGACCTGAACCAAAGTCGGACGCCCAACCGACTGAGCCACCCAGGCGCCCCTAATGTCAAAATCTTTAATTACACCTATGGGTTTACCCATTTATTCTTTCAGTTCTATCAGTTTTTGTCCCGTGTTCTTTGAGCCTCTGTTGTTAGGTATATACATTTCAGCATTTTTCATGTCTTCTTGGTGAATTGATACCTTTATCATAGTGCAATGGCACCTTTATCCCCAGTAATTCTAGTCCCTTTGCAACATGTTATTGCCCCCCCCTAAAAAAAGACCCTACCTCTTTATGTACACGATCACTGATCTATTTCTAAAACGAAATTTCTGTCTCATCCCAAATTAAACGTAATCATTTGGGGGTTGACAAAATAGAATTTGGCCTCTTAATT
Organism: Panthera tigris; assembly: GCF_018350195.1. Classification (NCBI taxonomy): domain Eukaryota; kingdom Metazoa; phylum Chordata; class Mammalia; order Carnivora; family Felidae; genus Panthera; species Panthera tigris. The sequence continues at coordinate 102,694,060 of NC_056669.1, forward strand.
TCAAAGGAGAATCATACTGGTTAACTTTTTCAGGCACTTGATTATTTAGAAAGAATAAATCAAACATTAATGTGTTCAGCCAATTGTGCAATTCTGGGAAATCTTCCAATGTTATGTAATGGCACATGGAATGGGACAAAGGGATGTTTTTGGTTTATCACACAGCAAAGATCATAGTGGATTTAAATCACAAGATTGCCACTCACTAGTGCCGTGACCTTGGTCAAGTCCTACAGCTGAGCTTGCATTTTCTCTTTGGTTACATGGATATGAAAGACTTGCCTTGCAGTGAAGTGATGTAAACTAAATGAGATGCAAGATGAGTGAGTGCCTGGCACAGAGTAAGTGCTCAAAGAATACTGATTCTCCCTCCTACCTCTTTCATAGGTCATTGCTAGTCCTTTTTTTTTCTCCCCATGTGTTTTACTCTCACCTTTAAGGACTCAGGGAGGCTCTTCCTCAAGGATTTCTTTAGCATCTGCAACACTTGGGGGCCTTGTAAGTGGTACATCTTGGCCTTACCCTAAAGAGAGGATGAGGAAATATCAAGGAATGAGAAGTGATAGCAGACATACAAAGACACAAAACAGACACAAAAGTCTGTTCTAGCTAATGGCCAGGCCTTCATTCCTGCTGTTTTATTAGTGTCCCATTCACTGAATTCTTCATTGACTCCTAGGAAGAATAAGACTGACAGAAAGCAGAGATCCCTCTTTCTGAAATTATTTTTCAATATTTCCTAAACTTTAAAAAATCTTTATGATATAGTTTTTTAAATTTTTTTACATTTATTTATTTTTGGTAGACAGAGACAGTGCAAGTGGGGGAAGGGCAGAGACAGAAGGAGACACAGAATCTGAAGCAGGCTCCAGGCTCCGAGCTGTCAGCACAGAGCCCGACGCAGGGCTCGAACTCACAAACCACGAGATCATGACCTGAGCCAAAGTCAGACGTTTAACCAACTGAGCCACCCAGGCATCCCTCTTTATGATATCTTTATTTTAATTTTCATATCACCCAGAATACCAATAGTTAAGGATGCACTAAGATTACCATATATATTATCTAAACATGCATGAGCATCTTTGAGATTAAGTTTCCATCCATGACACACCTGAGGTTGCCATTTAGAAGCTGTATGATGTTAGGCAAGTTACTTGTCCATGTCTTCATTTTCTCATCTATAAAATGGCAGTGACCATAGTGCCTGTCCCATAAAGTGGTTGTGACAATTATATAAATCAGTACAGGTAAGCTACTTAGACCAGTGTGTTTGAACAAATGCTTTTATTTCTCTTGAGTAAACATGTGGAAGTGCACTTGCATGGTCATATAGTAAGCGTGTGTTTAACTTTATCAAATGCTTCCAACGTCTTTCCAAAGTGGCTGAACTATTTTATATTCCCTTAACAGTGTATGAGTTCCAATTTCTCTTCATTCCCTCCAGCACTTCTCCAGATGATTTTCTTATGCAGCCACATTTAGAAATCATTGCTATAATAGGTAACAGTTTTATAGGGTAAGTTCTCAACAATATCCTTCAGGGGTCAGAGAGAAGAAGATGATGGCAGAGTAGGAGGACTCTAGGCTTCTTTCATCCCACAAACACAACTAAATAAGTATTCAATCATCCTAAATACCCCAGAAATCTACCCGAAGACTAGCAGAACAAACTCCACAACTAGGGGAGAGAAGAGGCCACATCAAGGAAGGTAGGAAGTGCAGAGACATGGTTTGGGGGAAATATAAATAGTGGGTGCAGCAGAAGAGAGGGAGACTTGGTCATGGACAAAGGCAAGAGGGGGAGGAACACACAGGGGAATGTACAAGGAGAACATTTCCCCAAAGCCATTGGCTTGCAAAATGAGAGGGGCTGATTTTTGTGAATTCTTGCAACCAGCAGCACTTAAAACTTGGAGTTTTAAAGATCAGTAGGCTTGGTAGACACCATTTCCATCCCCCATGCATAAACACAGACCTACCTGCAGAAAGCAGCTCAGCACAGACAGTAGCTGCCTAACCTGCCTAACACCAAGCTCCTCCCTCCTATGCTCTCACGGGTCTGCCTTTCTCAGTCAAGCTTGCCTCATCCCAGGGTGACAGTTCTCTCCCACAAAAGACCAGCACAAACCCCCTCCCACACCACGTCTCCCAACCAGAGAGTCCTGCAGGGTCTCATTTTTGGTAGAGTTGGTGTGGGGTCTCATTTCACAAGTGGACCAGAGCACACCTAGTTAAAACTCACCACATTTCAGAGAGATCAAACACTACTCACTGCAGGCAAGGAGAGCACCTGCAGATGACTGGTCATAAGAATAAAGCAGCCACAACACGACAGCAGAGCACACTCAGCACACACCAGAGTCATACCCTGAATTTCCAGGCCCTGGGCACTACATGATCTCTTCTTCATAAGGCCATTACTTTCAGAATCAGGAGAAATTGCTGGTTTTTCTAACACACAGAAGAACTCAGAGAGACTTAGACAAAATGCCAAGATGGAGGAATTTATTCCAAATGAAAGAATAAGATATGGCTACAGCCAGGGATCTCAGTGAAGCAGATATAAGTAATATGGTGATGGAGAATTTAAGGCAACAATTGTAAAGATACTCACTGGGCTTGAGAAAGCAATAGAAGACATCAGGGAGACTCTTCCCTCAGAGGTAAAAGAGTTAAAAAGAATCAATTAGAGGTGAAGAATGCAATAAATGAGATTGGAAGCAGGCTTAATGCAATGAACAGCAGGCTGGAAGAAGCAGAGGAATGAATTTGTGATATAGAAGACGAAATAATAAAAAATAATGAAACTGAACAACAGAAAGAAGAATTATGGAACATGAGAGTAGACTTAGGGAATTCAACAACTCCATCAAATGTAATAACATTGGTATTATAGGAGTCAAAGAAGAAGGAGAAGAGGAGGAGGAAGAGGAGGAGGAGGAAGAAGAGAGACTAAACAACATGCTACTAAACAAAGAACGGGATTGGGAAATCAAAGAAGAAATTTAAAAATACATGGAAATAATATAAACGAAACACGATGGTCCAACACCATTGGGATGCAGCAAAAGCAGTCCTAAGAGGAAAGTATATACAGGCTTACCGCAGGAAGCAACAAAAATGTTAAATAAACAACCTGACATTACACCTAGGGAGCTAGAAAAAGAACAAACGAAGCCTAATTCAGAAGAAGGAGGGAAATAATATAGATTAGAGCATAAATAAATGATACAGAAACTAAAAAAAAAAAAAATAGAACATATAAATGAAGTGGAGCAGGTTCTTTTTAAACATCAATAAAATTGATAGACCTCTAGCCAGACTTATCAAAAAGAGAAGAGAAAGGATCCAAATAATATAAAACCACAAATGGGAGAGAAGAAATAACAACCAAAAGCACAGAAATACAAAAAAATCATAAGAGAATATTATGAAAAATGATATGCCAACAAATTTGACAACCTGGAGGAAATTGATAAATTTCTACAAACATATAAATTACCAAAACTGAAACAGAAGGAAACAGAAAACTTGAACAAACTAATAAGAAATTGAATCAGTAAACAATCCAATCTGTAAACTCCCAACACAAAAAGTCCAGGGCCAGATGGCTTCACAGGTAAATTCTACCAAATATTTATTTATTTATTTATTTATTTATTTATTTATTTATTTATTTAGCATGAGTGGTGCAGAGAGAGAGGGAGAGAATCCCAAGCAGGCTCCACCCCAGTGGGGAGCCCCATGGAGGGTTTGATCTCAGAATCATGACGTCAAGACATGAACCAAAATCAAGAGTAAGATGCTTAACCGACTGAGCCACTCAGGTGACCCTACCAAATATTTATTTAAAAATATTTGTTAATGTTTATTTATTTTGGAAGAAAGACAGAATGTGAGTGAGGGAGGGGCAGAGAGAGAGGGAGACAGAATTTGAAGCAGGCTCCAGGCTTTGAGCTGTCAGCATAGAGCCTGATGTGGGGCTCAAACTCACGAACCATGGGCTCATTACCTGAGCTGAAGTCGGATACTCAACTGACTGAGCCACCCAGGCGCCCCTTAAAGAAGAGTTAATATCTATTTTTCTCAAACTATTCCAAAAAAAAAAGAAAAGGAAGAAAGACTTCCAAATTCATTCTATGAGGCCGGCATTACTATGATACCAAAACCAGATAAAGACTGCAGTAAATAAGAGAACTACAGGCCAATATCTCAGATAAACATGGAAGCAGAAATTCTCAATAAAATACTAGCACACCAAATCCACAACACATTTTAAAAAAATCATTCACCATGATCAAGTGGGATTTATTCCTAGGCTGCAGGGATGGTTCAACATTCACAAATCAATCAACATGATACAGCACATTAATAAAAGAAAGGATAAGAACCATATTATCCTCTCCATGGATGCAGAAAGAACATTTGACAAAGTACAGCATCCATTCATGATAAAAACTCTCAATAAAGTAGGTTTAGAGGGAGCATTATCTCAACATAATAAAGGCCATACATGGAAAACCCACAGCTAATGTCATCATCAATGGGGAAAATCTGAGAGCATTACTCTACAGTCAGGAACAAGACAGGGATGTCCACTCTCACCATTGTTATTTAACATAGTACTGGAAGTCCTAGCTACAGAAATCAAATGACAAAAAGAAATTAAAGGCATCCAAATCAGCAAGAAAGAAGTAAAACTTTGTTCATCTTTGCAGATGACAGGATACTCTATGTAGAAAATCCAAAAGATTCCACCAAAAAAACTGCTGGAACTAATACATGAAGTTAGTAAAGTTGCAGGATACAAAATCAATGTATGGAAGTCTGTTGCACTTCTGTACACCAATAATTAAGCAGTAGAAAGAGAAATTAAGGAATCAATCCCATTTACAATTGCACCAAAAACAATAAGATATCTAGGAATAAACATAACCAAAGAGGTGAAAGACCTGTACTCTGAAAACAATAAAACACTAATGAAAGAAATTGAAGATGACACAAAGAAATGGAAAAACATTCCAGACTCATGGATAGGAAGAACAAATATTGTTAAACTGTTTATAGTACCCAAGGTAATCTACATACTTAATGCAATCTCTACCAAAATACCACCAGCATTTTTCACAGATCTAGAACAAACAATTCTAAAATTTGTACAGAACTACAAAAGACCCTCAATAGCCAACGTAAAGCTGGAGGCATCACAATTCTGGACTTCAGGTTATATTACAAAGCTGTAGTGATGATGACAGTGTGGTCCTGAAATAAAAATAGACACATAGATCAATAACCAGAATAGAAAACACAGAAACAAATCCACAACTGTATAGTCAGTTCATCTTCAACAAAGCAGGAAAGAATATCCAGTGGGAAAAAGACAGTCTCTTCAACAAATGTGTGTTGGGAAAACTGGACAGCAACATGCAGAAGAATGAAACTGGACCACTTTCTTACACTACACACAAAAATAAATTCAAAGTGGATGAAAGACTTAAAAAGACCTTTTGAGCCCATAAAAATCAAGAAACAGACTCTTAACTGTAGAGAACAAACTGATGGTTACCAGGAGGGAGGTGTGGGGGTGGGGGATGATGGGTGAAATAGGTGTTGGGGATTAAGGAATGCATTATTGTTATGAGCCCTGGGTGTCGTATGAAACTGTTGAATCCCTATATTGTACAACTGAAACTAATATTACAGTGTATGTTAACTAACTGGAATTAAAATATTGTTTTTAATGTTTATCTTTATTTTTTGAGACAAAGAGATACAGAGCATGAGCGGGGAGAGGCAGAGAGAGAGGGAGACACAGAATCAGAAGCAGGGTCCAGGCTGTGAGCTGTCAGCACAGAGCCCAAGGTAGGGCTCGAACTCGTCAACTGCAAGATCATGACTTGAGCCAAAGTCAGACGCTCAACCGACTGAGCCACCCAGGCACCCCTTAACTAACTGGAATTTAAATAAAAACTTGAACACACACACATAATACCCTTCAAATATGTAAAGCAAGAAGATGTGTAGAGGTAATTCTCAAGGCAGGCCAAAAGACTGAGATCAAAATGTATTTCAATAAATACAAATCTCTGAGGGACTCACAAAATGGAGTTTTACCCAAGTCCTTGTTATACTGGAAAACAGCAACAGCTGAAGAAACCCTTCCACCTACTTTGTGTTCCTGGAATGGCTTACTGCAAGGAATCTTCCTTCCTCCCATCTGCTTTAATAACATGGATTGATGCCCCACTTGTTTACCTATGACAAAGCCAGACGCTGACCCTCCAAATTCCCAGTATTTGCTCTGTAAATGATTAGCTGAATTCTGAATCCCCACTGATAAATCAAAACAAGCCAAATGTTGGTTAAACTTCTCTTCTTCCTGTAGGCTGAGTCAATATGTAACCCCTTCTTAACAGCCCCTACAAAGAATAGGCTGAACTCAGTATAAAACATTCTCTGAGCTATATTGGTCCTGCCTCTTCTATTTCTCTCTTCCCCAGATTGGATTTTCTCCTGCCCTGTTTACTCTTCATAAATGGTTAGGTTGACTGTTTATCCCTACTAATCCTTCAGAACAGTTGACTAAACTTCAGTTAAGCTTCTTCCCTTAACATAGGAATCTGGACTTTGACCCACCCTCAGCCTGAGCCATCATCTGCATGCAGAAAAACACTCCATGAACTTTGCTTACTCCTCTCTATAAAAGAATATCCCTTCTCTGCTTGACCTTTCATCCGTTTGTAAATATTATGGCCTGAGGATTCTCCCTGTTCAAATTGATCTATTATTCATCCATTCATTTATTCAAGATTTATTCGTTAAATCTTGATCAAAAGCTCACTCTAGTGGCTTTGTAAGGCAGTCTCCTGACCTAGGCTGAACTGCCTTTCCTGGAATTCCCTGCCTTGCATATTGCCCTCTAGAGTGGGCCACATGAGAGTTCCTAGGGGAGATTTGTAGGGCAGAATTGAAGCATCGGGCATTTAGTTGCTAACTTCATGACATGAGGCTGCAGATGGGCTGGCAAATGTTTCACTGTCCCCTGGGTTTACCTTCAGTTTCTCTGTCATCTGGGCCAGGGTGTTTAGCTTCCTAATGAAGGAATCTGTCCTTCAGGACATCCAATCTACCAAGGCCAGAGTCGGCAAGAACTAATAAGATTCCTGTCCTCTGAGCTTCAGCTTTAACATGGTGAGAAATTCTTGGACAAACGTTTTGGTTTTTTCATATGTGCTTCTTTTCCCCAGATTCTTGTCAGCTATTTGGATTTTTGCCAGTGAAACAGTCCTTTCACTTAACTTAATTCCTTTTGTGATTTGAAGGGAGAGTCTTGACCAGAACCACTAAGGCAGTGGTTGTATCTTTGTTTTTTCTTTTTTTTCCCTCAGCTTTACTGAAATATAATTGACACTAACATTGTGTACGTTTAATGTGTGCAATGCGATTATTTGATACACAGATAACTTGTGAAATGATTACCACAATAATGTTGGTTAACACCTCCATTACATCACCTAATTACCTCTCTTTTTGTGGTAAGGACATTTAAGATCCACTTTATTAACAACTTTCAAGTATATAATACAATATTATAGTCCCCATACTGCACATTAGATCCCCAGAACTTATTTATCTTTTTCTAATTTTGTTTTTGTTTATTTATTTGTTTTGAGAGAAAGAGTGAGAGAGTTCATGTGAGCAGGGGAGGGACTTCATGTGACAGAGAGGGAGAGAGAGAATCCTAAGCAGGCCCCATACTGTCAGTGCAGAGCCTGACTCAGGGCTTTATCTCACAAACCATGAGATCATGACCTGAGCAGAAACCAAGAGTCAGACACTCAACCGACTGAGCCACCCAGGTGCCCCTATCTTACAACTAGAAGTCCGTACCATTTGACCAACATCTTCCCATTACCTCCAACCCACAGTCCTGGCAACCACTGTTCTATTCTGTTTCTTTCATTTTGGCTTTTTTTAGATTCTACACATTAGTGAGATCGTACAGTGTCTTTCTCTATCTGACTTATCTCACTTAGCATAATGCCCTCAAAGTCCATCCATGTTGTCACAAATGGCAAGATTTCCTTCTTTCTCATAACTGGATAATATTCCATTGTCTGTGTATACCACATTTTCTGTATCCATTCATCTATCTCTGGACACTTAGGCTGTTTCCACATCTTGGTTATTGTCTATAATGCTGCAGTAAACATGTGGGTAGATATCTCTTTGATATTGTGGTTTCATCACCTTCAGATATATACCCAGAAGTGGGTTTACTGGATCATATACGGTAGTTCTATTTTTGATTTTTTGAGGAACCTGCATACTGTTTTCCATAGTGTTTTTACAACATCTGAGACATAGTAAGGACTCAGTAAATGTCTGTTGAATGATTGAGTGTATGAAGTATTTATATCAACATAACCATCTAATTAGTCTCTCCACTTACCAGGGGCAAAGACTCATTTATTCATTCAACAGGTACCTATAGACGGCCTACTATGTTCTGGGCATGCAAGCTTGTACCAGATGCTTCTTTGAAAAAAGCCTCAGGCCAGAATAGATGCAGCCGTGCCGTATCTTGGAAACTATCAAGGCAGTAGAAATATAACATTTCTGAAGATTAATTTGATGCTAGATAGAAGCAGCTCACAAGGGCACCTGGGAGGCTCAGTCAGTTAAGTGGATGACTCTTGATTTCGGCTCAGGTCATAATCTCATAGTTTGTGGGCTTGAACCCTGCATCGGGTCTGTGCTGAGGGCATGGAGCCTGCTTAGGATTCTCTCTCTCCCTCTCTCTCTCTGCCCCTTCCAGCTTGTGTTCTCTCTCTCTTTCAAAATAAATAAACATTAAAAAAAATTTTTTTAAAGAAGCAGCTCACAAAAAGATCACATGTCACTAAGAAGCCAAGTTGAATTTGATGCCAGATTACTAAGGATATAATATTAATGCCCAATACTTTTGTGACAACCTTCAGCACACACACACACACACACACACACACACACACACACACATACACTAAAAACACATATGATGTTCAACAAACGCATTTGACTGAAACTGAGGAGATTCAAGGGCACTGGCACATTTTAGTGGTTGCCAGCACTGATAATGGACAAAGTCCTATAAAGGACACTTTGAAACCTTTGATGAAACCATTCCAATATTTGGAATTTATCCAAAGAAAACAACTCAAATGAAGAAAAATTCCCTATCAAAAATTTTCTAAAGCCATACCAACTTGTGGAGAAGTACCAGACACAATCTCAGACAATTTACATAAATAATTGTCTATTATTATTTTACTACTCTAAGACCCATTAACATGGAAGTTATGATATATATGCTGCTATATGAAGACTTAAGACGAACACAAAAAAGGCAGAAAATGACAATATATAAATTCTAATCAGATATGTAAAGTCTTTTTATGTGTGTGTTTATATAAGTCATATATATAATATGAAAATATAGACGGAAACACCAAATAATATCATAGGAGTGTTACGGCTGAGACTTTTTTTTAATTATATTTTTTATGGTTTTAAATTTACAATTAATCTCATCTGTATTACAGTCCCCTTACTACAATCTACCTTGTCCCTTTGCACCTCTAAGCAGGGCACTTAATTTCCTTGGTCATCATTTATCCAAGGCAAAAAATTTGACTACCTTACAATGTTACTAGAGGATTAAATACGATAATGTTTACATAGTACATCTATAAATTGTGTTATATGTCATCCAAACCAGCAGATTCCTTCTAAAGGCTGTTAGATTTTCTGTCATCCCTCTACCAAGAGCAAGCTCCCAGATCTCTTCACATTTATTTACCAATTCAAAACAAGAACCTGGTTTTACCCTGTCAAGAATTTCTCTCAGAAGTAGGATATTGCCCTATGCACAGTAGGTGCCTGATACACGTTTCTGAAATGAAAGAGCTGTTTTTTTGTCTGGCATAATTCTCAACACAAACAAGTTGAGAAATTCTTATTTACATGCAACAGTAGCATTTTGATTCGTTCTACTTCTGTGGGGAAGCAAAAGGAGATGAGGGGTCCCAGAGCAATGATTCTCCTCTTTCTTACCTGCAAAGCTGTCAATCTTAGTCTCTGGAGAGATCCCAAAGAAAAGACAGGAGGCTGGAGGCTATTCTAGAAGATGAAATATACTATCTGTACAAACTTCTGGCAACAGGGTATGAAATGCAGTCCTTCTCTCATGTTCAGAGAGGCGGCTCCCTAATGTTGATAGGTTGGCAGTCTGCCTCCTGAGGCTCTTTCCCCAGAAAGCTCAACTGCTTTCTGGTGGTAAAGTTCCTGTCACTCAGGGCCATGAAACCAGCTGGCTAAACACAGGGAAGTAGGTGGACCTCTGTAAGAAATAAGTCTTTCCTTCCCTCCCCTTTCACAAGTACCAACAAGATGAGACTGCTATTGTTCAGAGTTGATGTATAGAATCAGAGTTCTTAACTGTAAATAAAGAAATTCCTTATTTGGAAAGACTAAAGGATTTAGGATGCTCGCCTTTTAGAATAAGCTCAGTGAAAGTCAAGCAAGATAAACAGAAAGAAAAACACACCCAGACACATGATGATTAAACTACTGAAAACCCCGTATAAAGAGACAACCTTAAAAGCAACCAGAGGAAAAAAAAAGATGTATTACACATAGGGCAATAAAATTACAAATAACAGCTGATTTTTGGAAGATGCATAATATGAAAGAAAAATAACTCTCAACCTAAAATTTCATATCAAACAAAACATCCTTTCAAAATGAAGTCAAAATATAAACATTTTCAGATAAATGAGGCAGAGCTGCCAAACAAAAGAGAAAGTCTGTAGGCTAGAAGGAAATGAACTTCCACAACATTTTTGGAACTACAGTTAGGAAGGGAGAGCACTGAAAATATTCCATGACTTAAAACCTGTATTTCTTTCTTTTCTTAAATTCCTTAAAAACAATTCAGTATTTTTAATTCAGATATAATAACTGTATAATAACAGCATAAAATATTTAACAATGGCACCAGTGGGGACAAATGGAATTATACTGTTTTTAAATTCAGGCATCGTATGTGAAGTGGTGTAACATTAACTCAAGTGAAAAAATGTGATAAGTTGGGAATGCATATTCATAATTATTAGAGAGCCACTCTTTTAAGCCACGAGAGCATGACTTTCCCCTGGAAAGTACATGTCTAATGGGATTTTCCCTGTCTGTGTCTCTCTTGCTGCATGTTAACAAGGCCCTCTACTGGCAGCCAAATCACAATCATAAGGAGAAACAACCCTAGGATGAAAGCCATGGTAATCAGACAAAGAGAAAGAACCCAGCTCCTTGATAACACCATTGAGCCTTAAACCAGATTTGGACTGAATTTGGACTCTCAGTTTTGTGGGATAACAAATTTTCTCATGACTAAAGCCATTTTGAATCAGGGTTGTGTTTGTTTTTCCTTGCTTGAAGCAAAAAGCATGTAAATTAATATATGATATGACAATATCATGGAGTCATTTGAATTGCGCTTATCAAAAGACTTAAATAATATGAAAAATATATAAGTTGCAACAAGAAGTATTAAAAAGTTGAATATAAAATGTTAATACTTTTCTTCTGAGGGTTTGAGAAACCAAGGAATCTAATATTATTTCATAAGCTTCTAATATATGTCATTAGGCATTGTGCATGTTAGGCTAACATATATCCTTTCTTATTTCATCTTAACAACTACCCCATGAAGTTTCACTAATTCATTTATTTTTATTTATTAATTTATTATATATATTCATTCATTATCCATTTGTTCAGCAGGTGTTAACTGATAAGTTCCTGGCTAGGTCTTTGAGCTAAAGTTTCAATATATTTTTGCAGCCTCGAATTTTTCTTTCCAGTGTTGAGGAGAGAGCAAGCATTTAACACATAATTGTATGAGTATTTAATTGCATTTGGGACAAGTTATAGAAGGAGAACTACAGGGTTCTAAGAGAACATGCATCAGGGAAAATGGATCTAGGTGGGGTATTAATGGTGGGTGAGTCATGGGAAACTTCCCTCTGGAAGTCACCCATAAATCCATATCTGAAGGCTGCACAGGAGCTTTTCAGGGATTGGGTAATAGCAGTTTTAGAGAACCAGAGGAAAAACCCAAGGGGACTGGAGCAGATAGTTTCTGAGGTCTGTTCCCAGTGCAGACATCCAATGATGTGTCTTAATCATTTCTAAGCTCTGACCTGCACATAATAGGTCTCATGAACTTAGTAGACAAAAGGAAGGGGAAGATGTGATCAAGGTATGTAATAAATATTTTTTAATTCCAAAAGATTAGGATGCTTTGGGTCCACCAGTTGGGACGACCTAAGCAGGGGCACATTTCCACTGATGCCAGGCTTGGGAAGCAATTCAGAAACCTGAGTGTTTCACGATCCTTAGGGTTTGTTCAACTTCCTCTGCCTCATGTCCATAAAATGGGATGCCTTGCTGAATGAAGTGTTTCACCATGTGTCCTGTGACCTGCCCTGAGAAACTATGAAGGTGGATACTGGATGGGTAAAAGCCATTCTCCCTTCTCAGGACTGCTGTGTTGCACTCCAGGAGATGCGTATCTCTCAGTAGGACAGAAAGCACTGGATTCAGCCCTAGTTAATACTCAGACTCCATTCATTCTGACCAAATTTTCAGTTACTATTCACCAACCCTGCATGGGAGACCATTAGCAAAGACATTTTGAAGTCCATGTTTGCTCTGCAAAGAAAAATTTTCAAATGAGAACCATATCATACAGACATGAAGAAAGAACACTTGGATTCTGGCTCATTCTGCCAGATGTCCTGCATGTAATACACTGGATCTTAATCCCTGCCATACTGACCCTCAAAAAGAGAAGAAATGTAGGCTAGGCATTAATTTCAGGCCCTTCTCTGTCTCCTATCCCACATACCTATACATCTTTTTATGGGCCAAGAGTTTAGTTTTAGCCTATCTTGAAACTTAAAGACAAAGTTCAGTCCAATTCTGCCAACTTACTATAACTGCTTACGACTATCCATCACACCTCAAATATACATCTATTTGTTCTTTGCCTCTCTTCTTGTCTTAATAAAGACAGTTAAGTATGTGTGTAGGTGGAAAGGTGTTCAGTACACTAAGACAGGACTAGTAGTGGCAAAAATTCAAAATATTTTCGTTTTCTTTGGTATTATCCCTTTCAGTGCTCTTCTCCTAACTCATCCTCTGGGAAACCATCCTCTCCCTTTCTCCTGCTACTTTCTCAGAAATAATTTCTGTCTATTCCCTCATGGTGCACTGTGTCCATATTCCAAGTGTTTCCTACTTATCTCAAATCCCTTTTGTGCTAGGTGTTAGGAATGCAAGCTATATACATCACGCTCTTACAGCAGACTGAGATACAGACCAGCTGTTTGTATTTCACTAATTGACTCACCTGCACCTCTCCCCCATTCCTTCTCTTCTCACCAGCTGCCACTTTTAACTATGGCTTTCAATGTTCTTTGGGGCAGATTTTGTTGCTTTGTTGGTTTGTTGGTTTCATTTGGCTTCTGTTATTAGAGAAAGAGATGATCAGACACAGCAAACCCACAAAACCTATCCATTTTGATTTTCTTCCTGGAGTCCCTATACTCTCAGTCATTTTGTACTTTTGAATATTAGGTCCCTCTGGCCAGCTTGTAAAACAAAACTAGTAGGAAAGAGGAGGAGGCTTCTTGAGGGGCCTCAACTTGTCCCATCTCCCAGCATACACTTTTTTTTTTAAGTTTTTATTTATTTGTTTTGAGAGAAAGAGACAGAATGAGTAAGTGGTGTAAGGGCAGAGAGAGGGAGAAGGAGAGAGAGAATCCCAAGCAGGTTCCGTGCTGTCAGTGTGGACCTGATACAGGGCTTGAACCCACAAACCTCTGAGATCATGACCTGAGCAGAAACCAAGAGTCGGATGCTTAACTGACTGAGCCACCCAGGCGCCCTGCCCAGCATACACTTTCTAAAACCTTGGCCCACAAATGGTTGGTCTGCTCTACTGACATAATCCTCACTATTTTCATGTATACAAATTAATGTTTATGCCAAATTACTGTGCAATTTAATGAGCAACATACATACTTTAAAATGCATGTCCTACTTTTTTGTTGTAGTTATATCTCAACATTAAGCTCCACACACTGTCAGCCTTTACAGTCTATGGCAGGTGGCAATCCACTCACAATCCACAATTTGAGCAAACCCCAAGATGGAGCTGGAGGACTCTTCTTCATCCATCCATCTGGTTACCCTGCATTTGGAAGCTTGTTTCAGATGACGACCCTGTGAGAATCCCAGGATTTACTGGAGTTTCCAGGGTGCCCTGATGAAGATGTGGTAGGTGTTGGTGTAGAAATTTAAATGATCTGTCATCTCCTGTATGATGTGGAGAATAGAGCAGGGGAGGTGTGAAGTAACTGTCACTTCTCCCTCACTCCACATCTATGGATCCAGACCTGTCCTTTAGGTCACAGAGCCAGGATTTCAAACAAAATGAATGTGAGGAGATTAAAGAGAAAAGGCTCTGTCCATGGAGGCAGTGTGTCCACTCTTATGTCCAGAGACCCTAAAACACTGCTTGGCACATAGTAGGCATGCAACAGGTATTTGTTTTAAAAAAAAAAACTTGAAACATTTGCACTAATAATAGTGCATTGAGTGCTTGTTATGTACTAGGCACTGTGCTGAGCAAACAATGTCTGGAGGAGGCTGATTCCCATTTCACATCTGAGAAAATTGAGACACAGAAGGGATTTAAAGTACTAGCCCAGGGCTCGTAAATATGTCTAAAACCCACTGGTCTGACTAGAACTCTCCTCAATACTGCTATTTCCATGTCAGCTCTGGGAGCTGATTTCCTTCCATCTCTTGAAACAAACTCCTTCCATTCTTTCCATGAGAATCATCTCTTCTCTCATGGTTGCCTGTTTCCCAACATCTTTTCCTCTATTTTCTAATTTCCAAGTAATGTTGAATTTTCTGAAACTGTCCTATAAATGCCTTAACCCTGGGTTTGTCCATTCAAGGGGATTTTTAATAATGGGTCATTTTCACTGTGTGCACAGGCTTTGGAGCTTGGCCATCACATACATTGTGATAGAGATTTTCACTAAAACTATGGCTAAGACCACTGTATGGTATAGGAGAAAGTTGTTAAGATAGTAAACCCTAAAATTTCTCATCACAAGAAAAACTACATCCTTTTCTTTACTTTTTCTTTTTGTATCTCTGTGAGATGATGGATGTTAATAAAACTTACTGTGGTAATCCTTTCACAATATAGGTAAGTCATTCATTTTCTACACACCTTAAACTTATATGGTACTGTGAGTTAATTATATCTCAGAAAAACTAGGGGAAAAAAGTTAAACAGAACTACTGAAGATCCAGCAGTTTCACTTCTAGTATGAACCCATACCTCAGCTCATTTGTCGGTGTTTATTAAGTCTTAGCCATTTGTTATATACCCCAAAGAACTGAAAGCAGGAATTCAAACAGATAATTTGCAACACCCATGTTCATAGCAGCATGAGTCACAATGGCCAAAAGGTGCAAACAACCCAAATAAATAAACATCAACAGATGAATGATAAACAAAATGTGGTATATACATACAATGGAATATCATATAGGCATAAAAGGAATGAAGTTTTGATGGATGCTACAACATGGATAGACTTTGAGAGCATTGTTAAGCAAAATAAGCCAGACACGGAAGGACAGATGTTGTACAATTCCACTTATATGTGGTATCTAGAACAGGCAAATTAATAAAGACTGAAAGTAGAATAAAGTTTACCAGGAGCTGGGGGACAAGGAAATGGGATGTTATTGTTTAATGGGTCCAGAGCTCGTGATGAAGATTATGAAAAATTTTGGTGTAGGTAGTGGTGATGGTTAACATTGTGACTATATTTAAGGCCACTGCATACTTTCCAATTACAGATAAGAAAACAGACAGCGGACAGGAATCCATATGTCAGCTTATTTGTCAGTGTTTATTAAGCCTTAGCCATTTGTCATAGGTGATAGCCCAGAGGTTAAGAGTACTAGCTTGGGAGCCACACAAACTGAATTCAGTTCCTGAATTGGCTATTATAGTTGGGTGGCCTGGGCCTTAGACAAAGATGTAACACTCTCTAGTGTGGTTTTCTCTTCTTCTGCTTTTTAAAAAAATTTTTTTTTAGTTTTGAGAGAGGGAGAGAGGGGGGAGGGGCAGAGAGAGAGAGAGAGGGAGAGAGAGAGAGAATCCCAAGCAGGCTCCATGCTGTCAGTGCAGAGCCCAACATGGGGCTTGATCACATGAACTGCGAACACTTAACCAACTGAGCCACCCAGGTGCCCCCTGCTTTTCTCTTCTGCAGTAACCATGCCTGCCTCTCAGAGCAGTTGTGAGCTCCAAATGAGTTAAAGTGTGCCAAGCACGTAGAATGTAGCCTGGAACCTGTTAAGTAGGATCTAGATATAAGCTATTATTAGCATGTGCCCTTTCTCCCTCATTTTATTGTGTCTCTGATTCCTTTGACGCTGTCTTGAATAAGAGCTTTCTACTTTCTGTTCTACAGCCAAGATGAGTTGTGGCTGCCACATTGATCAATTAAAAGGAAGGACCCAGTCAGTCCTGGAGTGTAAATTAGGGCAGGAAAAGTGGTGTCCAGAAGGAATCTGAATTCCTAAGGTGTTACCTTAGTGTATAGGTAGGGTGGCTTTAAGCCTATCTCTGCTCAGAGAATGCTGCTCATAGAGTCACAGGGCCGTTAAGGCCTTTGTCTATTTTTAATGTGTGACTCTATCATTTTTTACCAACCTAGGTGGGCATCTATTTTCAAGCACTAAGGGCATTTTCAAGATGAAGATGTTGATTCTTTTTTACTTAGATTTAAGTAAACATTATCTGTGGTGCCTTCATCCCCAAATCCCTTATATGAATGGGTCCTGCATATCAATGTTTGTACATGGCCTTGACCTCTAAATCATAGTTGATAGAATTTTTGATAGACACAGGGTTCAAATTAGAGTAAGTTTTCCCATGAATATGGACCTAAGATATACAAATGCTAGTCAGTCTCTGACTGAGAACATATGAGTTCTGAACATATGTGGTGACTTTGCTCATAGAGTAACATAAACCTGACACTCATATATGGTAGACTGGATAATGACCCCCAATGATAGCAGCTCCTAATGCCTAGAAGCTTCAAATGTTAAATTATATTGTAATAAGGACTTTGCTGATGTGATCAAATAAAGATCTTGAGATGGGAAGACTATCCTGACTTACCCAAGTGGGTTCTGAGTTTACTGACAAGTGTCCTTGTGAGAGGGGCATGGAAAGAGATGAAGGGTACAGGGGGAAAACAGAAATAGTGGGAGCAAAGGGATGCCAGACCACAGCCAAGGCATGAGGGCAGCTTCTTCAAGCTGGAAAAGACCAGAAAATGGATTCTTCCCTCCAAACTCCAGAAGGTACTGACCTTGCTGACACTTCGATTTCCCACCAACAATAGGAAACCAATACAAGACGGAAAAGTCGTATTGAAAATATGAAGTTAAGGGGCGCCTGGGTGGCTCAGTCGGTTAAGCGTCTGACTTCAGCTCGGGTCACAGTCTCGTGGTCCGCGAGTTCGAGCCCCGCGTCCGGCTCTGGGCTGATGGCTCAGAGCCTGGAGCCTGCTTCCGATTCTGTGTCTCCCTCTCTCTCTGCCCCTCCCCCGTTCATGCTGTGTCTCTCTCTGTCTCAAAAATAAATAAACATTTTTAAAAAATTAAAAAAAAAAAAAGAAAATATGAAGTTAAGACACACAAGTCAACCTACCCAGCCCCTGTGATTAAAAGCCAATCAGAAAACCAAATGTTCACTGATGGCTACATAATTTAATTCAGTAAAATATCTCAAAACTCTTGAGAGGGCACCCAGGATCAAAAGCTGAGGGCTTTTCAAGGGTCCTTTGGAAAACTTTGTCAGAGGAAGGGGAGAATACCAGAGGAGACATTTCTCAAAACAGTCTTTTTATTCTTAAACATAGAAGCATGAAAAAGTAGTAGACTTTCATGAAAGAAGACTTCAAAGAGGAAAATGTTGCTCTGAAAGGGTTATTTTGGCACTAATGATTGACATTGGATGATTTTAATTCTGAAATGTCTGTCACCATAAAGGAAAAACCTAACACCGAAAGTTCAAGCTTCTAGTTCTCTGTAATGTGGAGGAAGACAAAAATGTTGTACAAGGGTGGGTTAAGTAATGCACGGAACCAAAATAATTGGATGTTTTCGTGCTAATACAAATTATCATGATTGTATGTGAACTGATACTTTTTTTTTCACTGATGAGGAAGGCTTGCAATAGAAAATGGCACTAATCAACAATATTTCTCAGGACTGCATTTCCACTGATGCCAACCACAAGAAGCAGCCTTAAACTTCAGATCCCTCAGTGCCTGATTGTATTCCTCTTTATGTTCTGACACATGAAAATAACATGGCACTTTTTTCTGAATAACATAATTCATAAGGTGAACACTGGTTTTCTTCATATAGCCGTGCTTTCGGTATTCGGGGACAGTGTAGCCCATTCTCATCTCACAGGACTGTTCCATCACAATCCAAGAGATAAGGCGCCCCTCTGGACCCAGCACACCGAATCCTGGAAAATTCTGGAGGCAGCGTTCAATATATTTCAAGCTCCTATCATTTTTCCCAAATGTCCACTGTTCATTCACAAGCCCTGCATGGGAGGGATCCAAGGAAATGTTCTGAAAGCTTCCTTTCCTGTCAAGAAAAAAAAAATGTGCATTTATTCAGCCAACATTTACAAAACACCAGGATTGTAGAAAATGAATATGACACCAATCCTTTCCTTGAGGATCCCACAGCCTAGAAGAGGAAACAGGTGGACAAAAAACTAATTCTTTGTCCCCTTCAAAATGTTCCCAAATAATTAAGAGGGCTATCACCCTATGTACTTAATGATACATTTCATAAGAGAGAGTTAGCATCATATAGTACAGTACATCTCAGAAAAGTCTAACCATTTATCCCAAGGAAGAAGATAAGCATATGTCTTAAAAGAGGAAGGCTATATATACACCAGAGCAGCCCTCAATTTTGCTCGAAGATGCATGTGTGAAATACGTAGTTTGAATTCTGTCCCACAAAATATCTAAAGACACAAGGTAATACTTCTTTCAACAGATATTTCCAAAAAACGTGTATCACCGGAAGATGAGAGCCATGTTGATCTTAAGCTTCATGTGTCCCAAAGCCCATCACCACATACCTCTAGGAAAGTACCAAAAATGAAACTTAACAAGCACCAATACAGGAAAAAGAATATCATATTTTTTGGTGATAACAATAGGATTTCATCCTGATTCTCTCACTGGACAAGTTATCTGAGACTGAGTCTTCTCATCTGCAAAATCAGAATCACATCCTCTCTGGGTAGGGGAGGTTGGGACAGAGGGAAGAGCCCAAAGAGTTTCAACTATCTGCCCCCAGGAGAAAGAGTTTTCAGGAATTCATCAATTTTAAGGTCACTTTAAGTGGGGTTAAGTGGGGTTGCTACGCACTAAATTGTCCATACAGGGGTGGGGCCTTCTTTTCTCTCTGCCTGCCTGACCTTTCCTGGCCCTGCTTCCTCAGAGATCTCAAGCATCTCACCTGACCTTGTCTTGTGGCAGAGCCAAACTGAGGCTGGCAAGATATCAAGATATGCATTTGGGTTTAGAGGAAAGAAAGAATCACCTTAGGGCAGGTACTCCATTCCAGATTTTCAGAGTTATAATATTATTGAATCCCCATTTACCATTTTTCCCTATGCATATGTTTCTTCTAAGATTCTCAGGGGAACACAGCTGGGCCACAGCAAGATTTGAATATTGTTGGCTCTCCTGGCTAAATTAGTTGCATGTGGGGCGCCTGGGTGGCGCAGTCGGTTAAGCGTTCGACTTCAGCCAGGTCACGATCTCGCGGTCCGTGAGTTCGAGCCCCGCGTCAGGCTCTGGGCTGATGGCTCGGAGCCTGGAGCCTGTTTCCGATTCTGTGTCTCCCTCTCTCTCTGCCCCTCCCCCGTTCATGCTCTGTCTCTCTCTGTCCCAAAAATAAATAAAAAACGTTGAAAAAAAAATTTTTAAATTAGTTGCATGTGTGAGCATATGTTTCAATTTTATTTTATTTTTTGAATTAGCAATATAATTATAGAGCATAAATGGATATTAATGAAAAATAATTCTTTCTTTTTTCTTTGATCTCCTATTATCCAGTTACCTTCTCTAAAGTCTACCAGGAATGCAATATATTTATGTAACCTTCCAGAGGTGTTTGATGCAATTTAAGATGTTTACATACTATGATAGCATACTGTATATATTATTCTATTTTATTTATTGTGTTTTTTACTTAGCATTATATTTTGGAATTCTTTCCATATTAGTTCCTATAGAGCTGATTCCTTCTTGTTAATGGCTGCATATTATTCCTTTGTCTGGATTATACCGTAATGAATTGACCTGCATTCCTATTGATGGACACTTTGGTTGTTTCTACGTTATGCTATCACATATTGATTTTATCAAAGTCTTGGGGCGCCTGCATGGCTCAGTCAGTTAAGCATCTGATTTCAGCTCAGGTCATCATCTCTCAGGTTCATGAGCTCAAGCCCTGCATTGGGCTCTGTGCTGACAGCTCAGAGCCTGGAGCCTGCTTCGGATTCTGTGTCTCCCTCTCTCTCTCTGCCCCTCCCCTGCTCACACTCTCCCTGGCTCTCAAAATGAATAAACATTAAAAAAATTTTTAAATAAATTTATCAAAGTCTTAAAATCCAATTTGAGAATATCTTCCATTTAATATACATATTATGTTACCCAACAATTCCAACTCCAGGATTTATCTTTCAGAAATATTTATACAACTTGTGCAATGATCTGTTTACGAAGACATTTCTTGTAGAATTTTTGTTATTAGGAAGAATCGGAGATAAATCAAAAGTGTGTTAATATGGGAATACATAATTGTGCATCTCCCTCTTATGGAAATCTATGCAGCTGCCAAAATACATGAAGATACCCATATGAGCTTACATGAAAGGTTTATATAACATATTGAATGAGAAAGGTTGCAGTACAATAATTGCCTATGTTGTAAAAACAAAAGAAAAAGGAAAACAACAAAACCAATTCATACACACAAAGTACTAAAAGCATACACACTAATATTAAGAATCTTTACACCTGGGGGCGCCTGGGTGGCTCAGTCAGTTAAGCATCTGACTTCGGCCCAGGTAATGATCTCATAGTTCATGAATTCAAGTCCCATGTTGGGCTCTGCACTGACACTGCAGAGCCTGCTTGGAATTCTCTCTCTTTACCTCTCTCTCTGCCCATCCCCTGTTCTTGCTCACTCTCTCAAAATAAATAAATAAACTTAAAGAAAAAATTTACACCTGAAAGAAAGATTGCGGAGAATCTAAGTGGGCAAACTTTCGCTTTTTACTTTGAATGCTTGTATACTTGGTATAGCATACAGTATTTTTTTAATGTTTATTTATTATTTTTGAGAGAGGGAGAGAGACAGAGACAGAGAGACAGAGCACAAGCGGGGGAGGGGCAGAGAAAGGGAGACACAGAATCTGAAGCAGGCTCCAGGCTCCAAGCTGTCAGCACACAGCCCAACACTGGGCTTGAACCCATGAACCTGAACCAAAGTCTGATGCCTAACTGACTGAACCACCCAGGCACCCCTAGCATGTAGTATTTTTGCAAGAAATTGAAAATAATCTCAGTAAAGATTCTCTATGTCACCATGATGTCCTGTACCCTCCCAGGAAGGCTACAAGTGAGTTAAATATATATATGGAAAGAACCTCATCTAATGAAGACCCTGCCCATGCTCAGCAAACCTCAGCTAATATAGTTCCCTCCCTTTACCCCTACAACTGTGTACCCCATAATTTAGTCTCAAATCTTGCCTTTCCAAGTCTGGCCCTTATGACAACTCAATGATTTCTTATCAGGAATTTGGGAAGCAAAAGGTAAAATCTCACTCAGTATCGTCATCCACTTTGGGCGTTTTAAGTGACTCCATCACATCCACGTGGTCATCATTGGGTTCTACCGGCATTTCTGTCATAATGAGTATGGTCTTCACATAATCCACCCGCACTGATTTTGAAGCCGAAATTTTTCTTATTGCCTCTTTCAAGCTGTCTTGGCAACCTGGAGAGAAGAGAAGAGAAAGACAGGCACTGTCTGCCCCCTTCCACATCTACTGTGAATGAACCAGAGGTCTTTGCTTCTTAACTCAGATCAGTTACCTTGGATCTGGAAGACTTGGTCCCAATTGATAACCTGGGGCCGTGCCAGGACTTCCTCTAACTTGTCAGGAGCTTTGGTGAAGATTTGGTAAGTGTTGGTATAATGATCCAAGTCATCCTTCATCTCCTGATACAACAAACGGTCAACCTTATTTACACAGCAGTACAATTTACAAAATGCTCTTGCATATGCCTGGAGTGCTACAGACTCCATTGTTTGATACCCTCTGTTTTTTCCAGAGGTGTGGGCAGAAAATGGCCTTGGAATCCCTTGAGAAATAAACCACTATTCACAGATTTATGCTGGTTGCTTTTCGATGGTGCCCTGAAGGCACCTTTTCTTGGGACGGTGCTTAAGGACCTCTCTTGCCTGGGATGGGAGGTGCACCAGCAGGGTGTGTTAAGGGTCTAAAAGAGAGAGTGTGTACCTTATAGGGAGAAATAATGGGAACAGGGTTGGAGTCAAGACTGTGGGTCTGTGAGAAAGCCATGCCTAGGCTAATTCTGACTCAGCACTCTGGTGCTAGCATGGTGACTGGCCCTTGCTGCGCAAGTGAACAGAGAGGACTTTTAGAAAGACCCATCACAGCAGGTTCACAGCAACACCTGGAGGGGAGAGCCCAGTCTCTCACTGCCCTGCATTCTTGCTCACCTTCTGCAGCAGATACTCCCCTGGGGGTTTTTACAGGTAAGGTTGGGTTCTAATTCTCCTGATAACTATGTAAATGGAGAAGTGTGGGAGGAGGGGTTAAAATATCTGGGATATTTTTAAAAATTGTTTTAATTAAAAAAAAATTTTTTTTGAGAGAGACAGAGACAGAGCTTGAGCGGGGGAGAGGCAGAGACAGAGGGAGACACAGAATCTGAAACAGGCTCCAGGCTCTGAGCTGTAAGCACAGAGCCTGACACAGGGCTCGAACCCACGGACTGTGAGATCATGACCTGAGCTGAAGTTGGATGCCCAACCGACTGAGCCCCCCAGGCGCCGCTAAAATTTTTTTTAATGTTTATTTTTGAGACACAGAGAGACAGAGCATGAACAGGGGAGGGTCAGAGAGAGGGAGACACAGAATCTGAAGCAGGCTCCAGGCTCCAAGCTGTCAGCACAGAGCCACACACAGGGCTCGAATTCACAGACTGCGAGATCATGACCTGAGCCGAAGTTGGATGCTTAACCGACTGAGCCACCCAGGCGCCCCTATCTGGGATATTTTAACTCTGGGATGGAAGGGATTCAATACTTATACTCCCCAAATCTGAAAGATGGGAAAGACATTTTTATTAAATAGACAGGTAGCTCTACAACACAGGTTTGAACTGCGTGAGTCCACTTTCAAGCAATTTTTTTTAATTCGGTAAATGTATTTTCCTTATGATTTTAAGGACATTTTCTTTTGTCTAGCTTGCTTTGTTGTAACAATACAGTATATAATACATGTAACATACAAAATATGTGTTAATAGACTATGCTATCATAAAGTCTTCTAGTCAACAGTAGTCTATTAGTAGTTAAGTTTTAGAGGAAGTCAGGAAATATATGCAGATTTTTGACTGCGCAAGGGCTGGCGCCCCTAACATCTGCATTGTTCAAGGGTCAGCTGTACATGATGTATCTGTAGTTTAACAATCCTCTGACATAGTAATTTCTGTCAACTTCACTTTTTTATAGTGAAGAAAGCAGCAGTCTTCCCACGGTCACACAACTTGACAGATTTAGATCTCAAACCCAATACTGATTCAAATGTTATTGGATTATGTTCAGTCAGGTCCAAGGAAAGCAAAACATTTCCTGACCATTTCCAGCCACAAACATCTTGAGGTATATGCCTGTGATTAGAATCTCAATGGAAAAGAATTGACCAGGGGCACCTACATGGCTCAGTTGGTTGAGCGACCAACTCTTGATTTCAGCTCAAGTCATGATCTCACACTTTGCAAGATTGAGCCCCGAGTCTGGCACCTCTATGAGTGTGGAGCCTGCTTAAGAACTCTCTCTTCCCTCTCTCTGTCTCTCTCTCTCCCTCTGCCCCTCTCCCATGTGCTCACTCACTCTCAATAATAAAATAAAATAAAATAAAATAAAATAAAATAAAATAAAATAAAATAAAATAAAATATATAAAATAAAATAAAATAATTGACCAGATGGGATCCCAATGTTATTAGTAAGCCCTGCATCACTGGCCATTTGGTTTACACCCATGCCTTATTTCACTGCCCCCTCTCCCATCCAAGAAGCCATTCCAAAATCTGTATGTATCAGGGATGCCAAGGTTCTCAGCTTCAGTCCCCTCATTTATACACAGAGAACATCCTGAACATGACTGGCTTGGCATTCAGTAACTAGTGCTCTCACCTCTCTCTGAGGCCGAGTAATGACTATCTGATAATCTGGCCAGGCATCCACCAGCACCTCCATGTTGAATGGATTTTTATTTTTAATGTTGAAAACGGCACCATATACCTACAAGAGCAACAGATCAAAACAGGAGGAGATGAAGTTTTTCTTTGAGGTAGGGTCTTGGAGGTGGTATGGGCACTAAAGCCAGGAGACAGGAGACCTTGACAAGATCAATCTAGTGCTTTCAGGATGACTCACTGAACTATCCATCAGGAAGTATGCTGCAAAAAAGCCCAGGAAGGGTCCACAAAAATCTAAGTTAATCAGTGAATCATTAGGAAATGGCTCGTCTGACATTCTTTCATTCATTTTTTAAAAATTCATACCATCTTTTTCATTTCATACTATACCATTTTTGGCACCTATTATTTGTCAGATTTGTGTCAAGTGTGGAAAATTCAAAGGTGAGTATGATATGGCCACTGCCTTCAAGTTTACAAGGATGGGGAAGTATATAGTTTGATCATAATAAGACACATATTCTGATAGATGCATGCATATGGTTGTGTGGGATCTCAGAGAGGAAAGTCACTACCTCTCTAGGAGTGGTAGGAAACTTACAGATAAAGTAATATTTGAATTCGGTCTTCAGAGATGAGTAGAATATTTTCCTGCAAAGCAGAGAAGAAAGGCAAGTAATTCCAGGTGAGAGAAAAAGCATGCATGAGTGCTTGAAGTTGTGGCAGATTATATCTTCCCTGATGAGCTTTGAGGGCTCAGTGATTGTAGCATGTGGTATATGGAAGAGACATGTTGGGAGATTAAGCAGAAGAGGCTGGGACATTTTGTAATAAACCTCAGAATTAAGGAGTGTGGACTTTTGTGCCTTGGACATGGACCCCTACTGAAAGTTTAAAACAAGGGAGTGGTATGATCATATTTGTGTCAGATAGATGACTCTGGTTACCAAGTGTAGGTAAGCTAGTAATATTGTAGAAAGGCAGATATTGTAATAGTCTGGAGCAGATAAGGAATTCCACTAGAGATAGCAGTAGAATGGATTCAAACAATGTATAAAAGAGGAGAAGGAGAAGGAGTAAAGTAGGTGTCTGGATATGGGTATTAAGATCATCCTTGCCAAAGGAGTCTGACTTTAGACTTGTATTTCCATCTGCCTGGAAGGTTCTGAGCCCTGAACCTATATTCCCACACTTTACCCCTCTCTCCCAGATTTCTCCCTACTCTCTCACCTTCAAGGACTCAGGGATGCTCTTTTCCAGGGATTCATACAGAACCTGCAGCTTCTGGGACTCATGAAGCACAAACATTGTATAGCACCTGAGCCTCCTTCTCCCAGGAAGATGACCTAAGGAAACAAACATACAAACAAAAACACCTGGAAAGATGAGACAGGTGTCCAGCAAGAGGAGAAAGGAAAAATCACCTAGGACATGATACACTGCCAAAAATAAAGGGCTTTAGAAATTTTCAAGTCCAAACCTTTCATTTTGCAAATGAGAAACTAAAGCCTGGAACTGCAGCTAGACACAGCGTTCCTTGGGGATCTTTCTACAGTTCCATGGAAAGTACCATAACATATTTGGTGAAACAAATCTCTCCAAATATGATTTGAGAGAGATTTGATTTGATTTGATTCAAATCAGGCCAAGAATCTGAGGAGCAAATGTCTTCAGCTGTCCAGATGCAAACGAAGAACAACGAATCTTTTCAGAAAAACTATCCCAAGGGACCCTGAGATCCCTGGGCATTGAAACACTTGTGCTAATGTTGTCATAGGATCAGTAGTATTTTCAGACATCATGAAAGAATGCAATCTTCTGGAAAAGGTCCTAGAGACTATATAGAGTATAGTCACTTTTTCCTAAGGAACAAAATCATAGGAAGGAAAAAATTGTTGATCAGGAATGAAATTACCCAAGTATAAATTGGCAAAATCTAGAAACTTGAATTATACCCTAGCAACCTTAAAAATAGATCAAAACCTTTTATTCAACAATTCTGCTTTTAGAAACTCATCCCAAGGAAGCAATAATAGGTATCTATAGATATGTAAATATAAGGAAATTCACTGCAGTATTATGATACTATAAATTTAGAAATTATCCCAAAATGGGGTGTTTTCTGTCTCAGTCAGAAAAACATGTGACTGTTGATCTCGGAATCATGAGTTTATACCCCATGTTGGGTGTAGAGATTACTTAAATAAGTAAAACTTTAAAAAGTAGAAATGATCCAAATCCATTATAGAGGAATGCTTAAGTTAATGATGGCATATCTAAATTATGGATCACTGGGCAGACATGAAAGTAACGTCTACAAAGTGTGCTTAATGACAGAGGAAAAAGTCTGTGCTAGAAAGTCAGGAAAATATCTAATATAATACCATGTGGGTAATATACAGATGGATAGGTAAAATGGTTAGCCATGTATGTGTATGTGTGTGTATATTCACCTCAAAGTCTTTCTGAAATAAAGTAGTATATAAATAAGATACACATAGGATTTTTTTTCCATTCTTATACCCATGAATATGTATATATATTTATATTACATATACCCGATCGAAGTATATATGATACTTAAAGACATTTATAAGAGTAGCTATATTTTCTAAAAACTAACAAAAACAAGAAACTCAGAGCAATTGTGATGGCTTATAGAGGAGCCATCATTTTTTTTTAAATCATAACTATCCTGGAAAAATCTAGCACCTATCATATGGTATTGGTGTATGTAGCCAAAATCAAACCAAAAGGAAGTACAGCGATTAAGAACATGGTCTTTGGAGTCAAACAGACCAGGACCCAAACCTTGGCTCCTCTACTTGCTAGCTGGGTCACTTTAGGTAGATTACTTTACTTGAAACTCTCTGAGATTTACTTTCTTCATCTATAAAATGGGGATAATCATACCTACTTTGTGGGTTGTCCTAAGGATGACATCATGAAATGTATATGTATATGAAGGGCTTAGTGTTCTGTTGGATGGTGTACAGATGTGCTTCTGAGGGAAATTGTGAAGACCTGAAAACCCAATCAAGGGGACCATTCTATTGGACAGGAGCATAACCAAACAAAGCTTCAAATATGGCACTAAATATAAGTTGTCTAAGTAAATCTGTTAGCACAAAAACAAAACAAAAGACATTTTGAGGGAAATCACAGCTCTTAGAACAAGCCAGTATATTTCTGGCCCTGTCTAGGACAATGGATATACTAACCAAATGGCAGATTATTCTGCTCATTCTTCAGGCCTTTTGTAGCAAATTTCCCCAGAAGAGTGTAATCTCCTTGGAAAGTAGGACTATCTCTTATTCTTCCTTACAGTTCAAGCATCAAGCACAGCACTTGGCATAGTATAGCCACCAATGAACTTTTTGTTCAGTGAATGAATGGAATCAGTGAGGCATAGAGAGGGGACCCTTGGGATATTTTTTGGGGAAGACTGAGCAACAATTTTCTTCACTCTCCAAGCTTTCAACTCCAGCTCTGAAGACAATGTGGCTGCTAATGGAAGCTTTCAAATAAAGAAGAAAATGTTCAATGATGAGTTGGTTTTAGTACCTTATGTCAGATATATAAGATGTAGGGGGATGCATTAAGAAGGGATGGGAGAATGGTTGTGCATAACTTCTGTTCCCTGCTGCCACATCCCATCATTCACAGCACATGCTCTCCCATTTCTGTGCCATGTTACAGCCAAGTGCCCTTCAGGGCAAGACCCTTGCTTGGCTCCCACCAGTTGGAGACATCTATTTCCAATTCACTCTGGGGCCTCCAGGTGATAGAATCCTTCTGACTTAACCTAATCCAATAGATACTCTGTTATGATCATCCATAAAAGTATGTAGAAGAACATAGATGTTTAATGAAATTAGGAAGGTTCCAACAGAGGAGATTGGGGGAAAGTGGCCAAAGAAGAGTGTGAAAAATAAGATGAGAGGCATCTCAGAAGTCAAAATAGGAGAAAATTTATTTAAAGGTGGGAGTGGTTAGAAGAGTCAAATGCTGCTGGGAAACTAAGAGATGAGTACTAAAAATGTCACTGCAATATGGAGTTGGGAATTGATTACTGATCTGGAGAGAGATAGACCAGGAAATGATGGAGAAGAAATCAGGTGAAGAGAATTAGAGACTAAATGAACCATGAGGAAGTGAAGATAAGTCTTTAAAGAGCTTGGCCATGAAAGGAAGGAGAAGAATACAGGAGTATAGAGGGAGGAAGGAGAGTGTGGGAGCTCAAAGGAAGACATTTCTTATCAGATGAGAGTGGTAAGCGTATTTATGCTAACTACAGAAAGCCAGGTATGATGGAGAGTAACTGGATAGGCCCATGGATAAAACAGGAGGTGGAAAGAGGAAAGAAAAATAGCTAAATCCACTGACCAGGCACTGTTCCAAATCCTTTGTGTTTATTAGTTCATCTAATCTGTAACCTTATCTCTAAGAGTAGGTGTTGGGATTAGTTTTGGGTGGGAAGAATACCTCTTCCACTGAGGTGGAAGAGAAAGCTTTTAGTTCAGGCATATGCCCGTGCATGTGTGTGCATGTACTTGGGGCTAGACAAAAGAGCAGGAAGGTGACAAGTTATCTTTGTCCATCTTCTGGAAGAAATAGAATGACAAGTCTTTCTTTGGAAGTGAGTAAGGTAGGAGAGTGTACCAGGAAAGCGTAGGAAAAAATAGTAAGTTTTTATGGGAAATAATTAGGGATTGAATGGCACCTGATGTTAGCAGGAGAAAGCACAGACAATGAATACATACAGGGATCTCCAGGCATTGCTTTGGACTAGGTGTAGAGGGAAAACCACTATTTGGGAGTGATATTCATCCACACTTATGAGCTCAACACCCAGCGAGTAGAAGCAGAGAAAACAAATTGAAATGAACCAGGCTAGAGCAGCAAATAAATAAATAAATAAAGGAGGCGAAATATTTGAGAACAAGGAAATACATTTAAATTGTAGGATTTAGAAGAGAGAAGGAAGGAAAGAAGGTAGGATAGAGACCAATCAAGTGGGACAAGATGGGGAGAGCACACTTTATAAGATCAAAGAATAGCAATGGTGATAGGGAAAATGTATGCAGACCACATGAGAGCAGAGTCAGAAATTAGGCTGTCAGAGGTTAGGATTTCAGAGGTAGATTAGTTCTGGATGTATGGCTGTTGGCTTCAACTTCAAGTCAATAGAGTAGGAGCCAGTAAGGGACTAGGAGTATCATGTATGATAGGCATCACCATGATGTGGCAGGAGTTTGACGAGAGAAAAGTCAGATGCTAAATGCATCCATGAATGGAGAGAAATTTGGCAGAAAGCAACAGGAAGGAGGAAGACTTCATCTTAGCCATCTGGCCCAGCCCTCAAAGGTTTTTCTATTCAAATGGACAAGTAACACTTTAGAAGATGGGTTAGAGGCCAGGAGAATGCTGATTCTTGTCAAATACTTGATCATGGTATTTTTATGGATGTCTGGAGAGTGCAGGGACAGGCACATGTATCAGTAATTTATAGTTCAAGGAAAGCATTTCTACAGCTTACCAGTTCAAAATAACACAACACTAGCATGGCAGGTTCTTAAGGTATTTTCCAGGTTCAGAGACCTACAATAGTTTCAGGATTTGGTTCTCAACACTGGGACTTGTGAGCGCTCCTTCCAAGGATTTGCATGTGGCGGGGCTCAGGGGGGAGTCAATTAACAAAATACTAATTATTTAGAACCAGGATTCTGATTAATTGAAAGGCTTAGAAAAAAGACTTTGGCTGTCCAAAATAATTCTGCTTACCTGAAGTTTCTTTGTAAACATGTATACACACCACCTTCTGTCGTTGCTTAGTGTGGCAGTGGAGAGGCTTCCGTAAGCCACTAACTTATAGTCATCCACACTAAAACTTGAACTGACTCATGTTGTCACTGGTCAGCATAAAGCTCCAAGAAGCTGTGGGTTCCAATAAAGCACACTGGAGGTTCTGTTCTTTGACATGAAGTCAGACACTTTGTGTGGACCAGAGGAAGACCAGGAATATGTTCTGTATGAGCAATTTCTATGATTTTAAGAAGTTTCCCGCTGAAGTTTTTGATTTATATGCTATCACTTATAGCTGATTGGCTATTTCCAAGCAATAATAATGAGGCAACTTTAGAGTTAGCAGAAATGGCTCAGCTCCAGCATTATTCAGGTAGTATCATTAGGGCAAACAAAAGATGTAGAAAATTTGGCTTCACTGCAAACCTCCTGGTTTAATGTCTTCAACCTGGAAAAGCTAGAATACCCCTGGGCATTTGCTGTTAGTATAAGAACTGAGCTCATACACCTTGTCCTTTGTATTGTTTACAGTGAAAAGGATAAGTGAGGGGGGTATAGTAACACAAGAAGAATAAACAGTTACCAGACAGAAGCATGGGTGGGGCTGGAATTCATTTTGGAGAGGAATGGTGGTAAAATGGTTTCTCAAAGCGCTCTCCTCACACCATCAAGATCATCTGTGCTTGCTTGTTAAAAATACAGGAACTTTTCCAAATCAGTTGAATCATGGCCTCCCAGAACACTTGGGAGTCTGTATTTTATAATAAGCTACCTAAAAGATTCTGGTCTTCATTAACATTTGGAAACATTGAGAGAGAGGAGAGGGTAAAAAAGCTTTCAAAATTTTACCCACTTTCTGAAACGGTGTGGAACAACTTCAAAAATTTTAATCATTCATGAAGTGAGAAAAGCAAGAGGTATTTCCACACAAATCAGGAAGATGGTGTTGAGAGAGAATGAATGCCTTCCACAAAGTCACAAAACTAGCCAAGAGCAATGCCTCAACTGAAGCCAAAGACCAGATTCTTTTAATGACACCATGATTCTTCAATGAGTCATTCCTTACCCTTGGCCAGTTTCTGTCTTCTTACAAACCTACTTCATTCATTTAGATAACATTTTAAATCCCACAGATGAGGATTTAGCACTATGCATGTGCTTGTTATATAAGGCCTTAAACTTTTAGTAATTCCATTTTTTGAACCAAAAAATTTGACATACTTGTAGTGTTTTATGATTAATTTGTTCACAAAATTACATTAGTTACAATATGTTGATTCATCCTCTTTTTTACATATGTTGACCTATTTCCTGCCAATAAAGTATACTTTCTTTGATAGTTGAGATCATATTGTGGATAGTTGAGATCACACAATTTTTATGTCCCACACTGAGTATCACATAAGTGATTTCTCAAGCCATTAAAATTTTTTTCTAAAGATAGTTTATAATGGTTGCACAGTTGAATTGCCCACTTAAGAAAGAATTTTATTTCATGATATTTGGACTCTCCTAGAAACTCAGTATGTAGGAGACATAATTACTAACATTAGGTTCCTGGATGCCCTCTCCTTACTTCTATAGAACTGTATGGACAGTCACTTTTTTCTTTCTTATTGTTTGTTCTACCAAATATTCCTACCCCAAATAGAATCACTGTTATTACTTGTGCCTTTATGCAACTTGGACACTTTGGGATCTTTTATATGCAAATTGTCAGTCATCTGTAAATGTGTAGAGAAAGAAAGTTGAAAACAGAAAGGGGGGAAGCCAGATGGTAGAGTAGTATAATGAGAGATCTTGTCATTGAGATATTGCAGAGATAAGTGTATCAGTCAGGGCAGGCCACTCCAAAATTTCGTGACTTAACATACAAGTAAAGTAAAGTTTTACTTCTTCCCCACATCACAGTGCCATATGAGGTTACGCTGTCCCACACAGTCCTATCAGCACGCAGGCTTTTTAAATTTTTTTAAATTCCAGTTAGTTAACATACAGTGTATTATTAGTTTCAGGTGTACAATATAGTGATTCATACATTGCCCTGTGCTCATCACAACAAATGCCCTCCCTAATCCCTTTCACCGATTTAACCCATCCCTCTACCCCCTCCCATCTGGTAAGGATCAGTTTGTTCTCTGCAGTTAAGAGTCTGTTTCTTGGTTTGCCTCACTTTCTTTAGGATGCAGGCTTTTTTCCATATTGTTATTCTGTCTTCCTCTAAGACCTCAGAGTTCTCTCTGGTCAGCTCATAGTGAAAGAGAGGAAGGACCAGCCACAGAAATGGTGCCATCACTTCACTAAAATTCCACTAGCCATAATTCAGGCACACAACTATACTTAGCTACAACTGATACTGGACAATAGTCTCTAGCTGTTGTCTCAAGATAAAAAGAGAGAATACGGTATTGATGACCAAATGGAGAACCTGCCACCATAAAGGAAAATAACCCGTTGTGATAAGGAAGGAAGCTGGGAAATGAATCAAGAAGCCCAGTGGAGAAGGCAATCAACATCTTCCAAATCCTAAAATCAGAAAGGTGTTGGTGCATGGATGGAAAACCAAACACAAGGAAATATGTGTTCCCTACAACAGACTTCAGTGATGCTATCTTAGGGAAAATGGAAAGGAAAGAAGTAGTGATTCTGTCCAGGGAAAGGCAAATAGAAATAACTGCCTCAAAAGTCCTTTATTGAACATGGCTAGATACAACAAACCATTCAATTGCCATTCCTTTACTTATCACAAATACTAGTTGAATACCTACTCTGTTACACTGTCCTAGACTGTGAGGTTCAAGAGAGCCAGCCAAGTGAAGGAGAGTAGGGATGTTGAAGTTGATGAAGACCATACTCCAGATAGAGGGACAGTATCTGTGACTTCTCAGAGCAAGAGAGAATAGAGCACTTTGGAAGATGTACTTGAAGAACTCAGGTAATACTGAAGCACAGATGGGAGGGTGGAAGAGAGTGCCAGAGGGAAAGGCACTCATCAGCCCTGTTAAGGACTTTCTAATTCATCCCAAAGGTGATGGAAGGCCATTGGAAAGTCAAGACTGGAGAAACATGGCTGGGAGGGGGATGTCTATTGGTGGGATGCACACAGAGGTGATGGCCACCTGAGCTGATACACTAGCCATTGTCTTGGAAAGAGGTGGGTTGTTTTGAGATAATTCAAGTGTAAAACTGACAGTATTTAGTGACTGATTGAGAAGGAGGAAGAAGCAAAAGATGACAGAAGGATCTGTAGACTGATCTAATGGAAGCATCAATAATCTTAATTATTTTAAAGGAAAAATATGTGAGTAAGAAACAATCTTACTTCACTTGAACTCTGTATTATGGTTTTTGAACAACTATAAAACCAAATCTTTCTCTGTATTTATGAATGTCCTTACTTTGGATAGGGTTTTCACAGTCTCCAACCTTCTAAATCCAGTTTCCTCCACCCCATTCTTTCCATGAGACCACACGTTTCTCCACAACAAATTCTGCAGTAGAGGTTATCAGATGCCCAGCCCCCTATCCACCCTCCCATCATGCTTCATGAGGAAGGATTTGCTATTTACCAAGGGAACCTTTTAAATCTGCTTATGGACATTCCATTAGAGAACAGTGAGAATGTAAACAACATAAATTTAAAGATGTTCAAGAGTTTCCAGGAATTGCCAGGACTGTAGGTTTAGAATAATAATGGTTAACATTGATCAATTAACAAAATATTAAGCACATTCTAACTGATTAACATACTGTTTTATTTGATCCTCACCTATGAGGTAAGCATTACTAATTTTACTATCACACAGGATGGAAATAGCTGAGCCAGAACTCAGATCTAGATAGTTTGGTTCCAGAGCCTAACACCCCCAAAACCTTTGCTAACAGCCTCCAATGAGATGTGGAGGTAAACCTCATTATTGTGCTTCTGATTGCCACAAGCTATTTGAGACCACATTACCTGCCAGTTTCCTCAGGCATGTGGAAAACTGAATTTCGAGAAAGGCATCAAAAAGGTAAAAATAGATAAATAACTATTGAGAGATTTGTTTGACTAGTCTTATTGAAAGTGAATTGCCAAAGGGATAAGACAGCACTTGTCTCAAGAATATTCTCAGATCAAAGTAGGTTAGAGTAAAGGTATCAAGGTCCACAGTGTTCAGGGGTGAGTATTTGGGGGATATTGGCAAGTAAGCCAGAAGGAACTTGGGCCAGAGGCTGCTGTATCCTCCTTTTCCTTTGAGTCTCCCCCACCCACTATTGGTAGAGATGCAATACAAAATAACAGTTAAAACTGGGAGTTTTTGGTCATTGAGCCTAGGTTCTCAAGCAGATCCTGCAACTTAGCATCTATGTGACTTTAAGCAAGACATTTAAACTCCCACAGCCTCAATGTACAGAGCAGTGACATTTAAACAATGATACTATCTACCTCACAGAGTTATTGATGATAAAATCATTGATGGGGCGCACTAAGCACACTTTCTGGAACCTACTGCGTGTTTTTAAATCATGGTTATCTCCCCCATGATGCCAGTGTTCTGGTATTTATGGTTTTATCTGGTTGCCTAGTGCCCATCCTCTTTTCCTAATAATGTCACATTCTTATTTCAAGAAAACATTCTGTTCCTCCGAGCCCCTGGTATGGATGCAATGTCAGCATCCCAGGTACTTTCACTGGGGATGTTGAATCCTGAGTGGATGGTGCAAGGCAGATACATGCCAATCAAAGGGCTGCTTGTGGGAGAATGCTGCCATACTTCTTTCTTCCTGGGCCTCCAGAACTTTCCTTAGTTACTCTCTATTCCCAAGGCTGGTTCTAAGGTCTCTTCCACCACAATGAATTCCTTGTTAGCTTGTAACCAATAACCCTTATGATGAGGCACCTGTATGTGATAGTGGTACATTTGATATTCATTCATATGTTATACATTCATTTGATTCAGCATGATTTGTACATGTTTTCAAGAATTCCACTCATGTCGTCATTTATTCAAACCCAGTTTTAGCTCTGCCATTTACTGAGCTGTGTGGCTCCAGGCAAAGTAACCTAAATCTCAGCTTCTTTCTCTAAAATATGGACAATTAGACCAGCCCTGAATGGTTGCTTGCAGGATTTCCAGCTATATGAATATATGTAATTTTTAAATACCATGACAATAGTATTAACTTGAGCTTCCATACGTTTGGGAGAGAAAAGTCTTTTTTTTTTTTTTTTTTTTTTTTTAGAAAAACAATGCCATGAAGAAGAAAGAATTAATGTTTAGTTTCTTTTTCTCAAGCATAGGACTATGTAGCAAAGCTTTTTTTTCTTTCCCCCCTCTTTATCATCTCAAAAATCAAGCTGAAAGACTCCTCAGAGACATCTTCCCTTCTGTTTACGGCATCAAATCCTATGATGTGCTGCCCTGTCGGAGAAAATAGGATGACAATGAAGACACCTCTGGGTCCGCCAGGCCTGTGAGAATAAAGGAAGAATGAGGTGCAGGGGGAAGCCAGCCATCAGACCTGTGATTTTTTTCCCTAATGGGCTTTTGCTTTGGAGAAGGGACAGGGGGTGTTGAGGAGGAAGGATAATATCACAGGTGAGGGATTCTTGACTCCACTTCCACGGTTGGTACCTGGGAAGGTCATGTTGTGGGATTCCCTGTACAACCTTGGGAACAGACCATGACAGTGCAGTTGGTGTTGCATCAAAATCACAGGGAGACCTTGAAGCTAATTGTATCTGCACAAAAGAAGCCCCTGGCCTGGGCACCACACTTCATTTAGAGAGATCAGCACATCACCACCATTCACAAAAAAATTAATTTACTCAAGACCACATAGGCTCCTTCACTATTTGGGATCCAGTTCTGAGTGCTGACATATTTCCCTCTATAAATTTAAACACCTGTCCTTGTGACTAATACTATTCAGTCCCTGGGGAAATGCTTCTCTGCATTTCTAGAACAAAAGGCTACCAATCCAAATGCCATGAAGGATAGTAGGTTGTGCTGTTACTGAAACATTACAAGAAAAATGACTTAATTTACATTGCTTATTACTTAACTTACCAAGTCCTCTTCTAAAAGAGGCTAATACAATGTATGATGACATAAGGTAGCCCCTGTTGCCCATTTTCTTTTCATTCCAAGTCATGGGTCTATAGGTTCTAATGCATTAGTTAAGTATTTATAATAGTTGCATAAAGGAGATAAGGGATATTTTGCAATATTAAGTAATTAATATTGCTCTTCAATTTGTATTCATGTCAATGTAGAAATAATATCCATGAATTGTGACATCAATTCTTCATATTGTTTTAAGGATCTAGGTGTTGCTTTAAGAGATGATAAAAATAATTATGTAAGTGATTGGGATATATATATATATATATATATATATATATATATATATATATACTGAAATTATATATATATATATATATATACTGAAATTATATATATATATATATATATATACTGAATATATACTGAATATATATATATATATATATATATATATACTGAAATTAAAATAATTTGGAGTATTTCTACAATAATAATATCTTACATGACTACCTTATTACAGAATCTGAACATAATATATAAAATTCATGGTTTATTTCTGAATTTAGGAACTACTTTAAGAATTTTAATACCAGTTGCCATTGCCTCAGCAGGGCAAGGTTTGATTGATAAAAATAAATCTCAGGGCTATAATGATTCAAGAAAGCTTATCTAATTTATCAATTGTCAAAAGAACAAAAATTATGTGAAAATTGTTCGTAAAACATATTTTGTAATTTTGATTAAATTAAAGTAAGGAAAATAAATTTTATTGAATAAGTTTGTAGTAACTTATAAATCATATAGCTCCTTATTGTATGAATCACTTAAATATCACTAGTCCATGATATAGGACACCCAAAGATATCCAATGTAAACAAACCCAGGTATTTTTGATACATTGTCAACTTTTAGTCATCTTAAAATGTATTTACTAGGGTTCTTTTCATTGTGTCATTATGCAAGTATATTTGTCAAGGTGGGAGCACAAAATGTTACTTAATAGTTTGATTACTGACTTATAAAATATAAATATTTAGACATAAACATACATATTTACACATTTAGGCATGTGGTCCTCCATCTGTCCCCTTGCCCTCAGTCCTATAAAGGTGGGGGGTGTGCCTGCTTGAAGCTTACCCCTCCCCAGCGGTGTTCAGTTTTTGTGCAGCAGGGATACTGAGTTGATTAGGACAGGACTGGTGGAGTCTTCTAGGTAAGAGCAGGTAGAAGAAGGACAGAGGGGCAACTATAGGGTCTGCAGCCAAGCAGATGATGCAGGAGGTACCAAATCAGTAAGAAGGAGGTTGCCAGTATTCCCAAGGAGCATTGCATGAGTCAAATAATGGCCTACCAGTTCCCCATATATTAATGCCAGAAGGGAAAGAAGCTACCAGACAGATGGGGTCTAGAAAATCATGAAACTGCCAGCCCAAAAACTCTGTCTTAAGTTGCAAAAAGCTACTCTCCTCCTCCTGTACACTGAGACAGCATCTTGTAAAATTTCAGGAAGAGGTGAAAAAAATTAGAGACTGAATATTACCTATAAGGACTATTTAAATGTGTTAAGGATACATGGAATGTTTCCATCTAGCATAAAGGTACTCAAGAGGAAAAATAGAAAAATTACATAGAAAGTGAGAAGTCACAAAACATTATGTAGGAATTAGAAAAGATGCTTATGAAAGCTATATGACAACATGAAGAAAGATTTATTATCATGATAAATGCAAAGAAAAGTTATTCCAACTTCAATTCCAATTGAGATATTGTCAATTATGATAAAGATAATCATTGGAAAAATCTAGAGGAAATACATAAAAATTTTCAGTGGTTAGTTAGGGTTTGGCAACTCTGCACATTAGTTAAGATTCTTTGGGCTGCAAGCAGCCAAAACTTTTTCTTCTAGTGTAAAGAAAAGGGCAATACTGTGGAAGGAATCTCTGAATTTAGAAGGAAATTTGGAACCCAAGGACAGCTGACCCAGTAGGATTCCAGCCTGGAAATGTGTCCGGATAAACCCAAGATAACCTCCATACCGCAGCCCCGTTAACCTGTACCACTGCAATGGTGAGCTCAGGCATGTCTCGAATCCTGCTACAAAGCCCTGGGCTATAGGATCTGCTTGGTCTCACTTGGATTAAGCATCCATCTAGAGTCCAGGCAGCAGTGTCCAGAGCAGCAGAATGAGCTACCAAGTACAGGGCTACTGGGCTGCACACACTTGTGGCTGAGAGGTCATTTGTGGGAAGAGAATGTGGTAGGCAGATAAACATGTCCTCTACCCTCCAAATTATCAACTATGCCACAGTGTATTTTTAACCCTGCTTTCTGTTTTGTGCCTTCCTGTGTAGTGTGGGGATAAGAGCATGAAATCAAGAGCCAAATGTTCAGGTTTGACTCCTAGCTTGGCTACTTACTCGATGTGTAATTTGGGGCAAGGAACTTCACCTCTCTTGTGCCCCTATTTCCTTATATGTAGATGATAATGGTGCAGGTTTCCCTCACTATCTGAAAGTAGAGGCTTCCAATGAAATGTTCCATAAACAGAAATGGTATGAAGTGAAAAAGCAATTATCATTAATTTATATAAAAAAATATTTAAGCCTTCCTAGACCAAAAGGAAATAACCTTTTGTAGGATTTTCTGATACCTTAAGACACATCTTTAAAAAAAAAATTTATTTATTTTGAGAGAGACAGAGCATGAGCAGAGAGGGGCAGAGAGAGAGAGACATACAGAATCCGAAGCAGGCTCCAGGCTCCGAGTACAGAGCCTGACTAGAGCCTGACTAGAGTCTGACGTAGGGCTCGAACCCACGAACTGTGAGATCATGACCCAAGCTGAAGTCGAATGTTTACCCAACTGAGCCACCCAGGCACCCCTTAAAGAGGTTGCTGCCTGTTTTCTCCTCTAGGATTTTGATTGTTTCCTGTCTCACATTTAGGTCTTTCACCCATTTTGAATTTATTTTTGTGTATGGTGTAATAAAGTCGTCCAGTTTCATTCTTCTGCATGTCGCTGTCCAGTTTTCCCAACACTATTTGCTGAAGAGGCTATCTTTTTTCCATTGGATTTTCATTCCTGTTTTATCAAAGATTAGTTGACCATACATTTGTGGGTCCACTTCTGTGTTCTCTATTCTGTTCCATTGATCTTTGCGTCTGTTTTTGTGCCAATACCATATAGTCGTGATGATTACAGCTTTGTGATACAACTTGAAGTCTGGAATTGTGATGCCTCCAGCATTTTTGTTTTTTTTATTTTGTTTTGTTTTTTGTTTCTAATGTTTATTTTCAGAAAGAGGGGTGGGGAGGGGCAGAGAGAGACACACACACAGAATCCAAAGCAGGCTCCAGGCTCTAAACTGTCCGCACAGAGCCCGATGTGGGGCTCAAACTCAAAAGCTGTGAGATCATGACCTGAGCCAAAGTCACACTTAACCAACTGAGCCATCC
Organism: Panthera tigris; assembly: GCF_018350195.1. NCBI lineage: Eukaryota > Metazoa > Chordata > Mammalia > Carnivora > Felidae > Panthera > Panthera tigris. The sequence continues at coordinate 102,734,087 of NC_056669.1, forward strand.
AGGTGCCTCATCAGCTTTGGTTTTTTCAACACTACTGTGGCTATTTGGGGTCTTTTCTGGTTTCATGCAAATGGTAGAATTGTTTGTTCTAGTTCTGTGAAGAATGCTGATGTTATTTTGATAGGGATTGCATTGAATGTGTAGATTATTTTGAGTAGAATGAATGGGATAACCAAGAAATTAAAGAGGAAATTAATAAATACATGGAAACCAATGAAAATGAAAACACAACAGTCCAAAAACCTTTGGAATGCACCAAAGGCAGTTATAAGAGGGAAGTATATAGAATCCAGGTTTTCCTGGGGCGCCTGGGTGGCACAGTCGGTTAAGCGTCCGACTTCAGCCAGGTCACGATCTCGCAGTCCGTGAGTTTGAGCCCTGCGTCAGGCTCTGGGCTGATGGCTCAGAGCCTGGAGCCTGTTTCCGATTCTGTGTCTCCCTCTCTCTCTGCCCCTCACCCGTTCATGCTCTGTCTCTCTCTGTCCCAAAAAAAAAAATAAATTAAAAACGTTGAAAAAAAAAATTAAAAAAAAAAAAAAGAATCCAGGTTTTCCTAAAGAAAGAAGAAATGTCTCAGATACACAATCTAACCTTATACCTAAAGTAGCTGGAAAAAGAACAGTAGGTAAAGCCCAAAACCAGCAGAAGAAAGGAAATAAAGATTAGAGCAGAAATCAATTATATAAAAAACAAAAACAAAAACAAAAAACAGTGGAGCAGATCAACAAGACTAGGAGCTGGTTCTTCGAAAGAACTAACAAAATTGATAAGCCCCTAGCCAGATTTATCAAAAAACAAGAGGAAAGTACCCAAATTAAAACAACAACAACAGCAACAACAACAACACGAATCACAAAGAGGAGAGATCACAACCAACACTGCAGAAATACAAACAATAACAAGACAATAGTATGAGCAATTTTATGCCAACAAATTGGGCAATCTGGAAAAAATGGACAAATTCCTAGAAACATACAAGCTACCAAAACTGAAACAGGAAGAAATAGAAAATGTGAATGGACCCATAAGCGTAAAGAAATTTAATCAGTAATCAAAAATCTCCCAACGAACAAGAGTCCAGGGCCAGGTGGCTTCCCAGGGGAATTCTACCAAACATTTAAAGAAGAGTTAATACCTATTCTTTTGAAACTGTTCCAAAAAATATAAATAGAAGAACAACTTCCAAACTCATTCTACAAGGCCAACATTACCTTGATTGCAAAACCAAAGACACCCTAAAAAGGAGAATTACAGACCAATTTCCCTGATGAACATGGATACAAAAATTCTCAACAGGATACTAGCAAATTGAATCCAACAATACGTTAAAAGAATTATTCACCATGGTCAAGTGGGATTTATTCCTGGGCTGCAGGGCTGGTTCAATATTTGCAAACCAATCAATGTGATACATCACATTAATAAAAGAAAGGATAAGAACCATGTGATCCTCTCAATAGATGCAGAAAAAGCATTTGAAAGAATACAGCATCTTTTCTTGATAAAAACTCTCAACAAAGTAGGGATAGAAGGAACATATATCAACATCATAAAAGCCATATACAAAAGACCCACAGCTAATACCATCCTCAATAGGGAAAACCTGGGAGCTTTCTCCCTAAGGTCAGGAACATGACAGGGATGTCCACTCTCACCACGGTTGTTCAATATAGTACTAGAAATCGGCCTTGGCAATCAGACAACAAAAGGAAATAAAAGACATACAAATTGGCAAGAAAGAAATCAAACTTACACTGTTTACAGATGACATGGTACTCTACGTGGAAAACCTGAAAGATTCCACCAAAAAACTGCTAGAACTGATATGTGAATTCAGCAAAGTCATAGGATATAAAAATCAATGCACAGTAATCAGTTGCATTTCTATAAACCAATAATGAAGCACCAGAAAGAGAAATCGAAGAATTGATCCCAATTACAATTGCACCGTAAGATACCTAGGAATAAACCTAACGAAAGACGTAAAAGATCTGTACAGTGAAAACTACGGAAAGCTTATGAAAGAAATTGAAGAAGACACAAAGAAATGGAAAAACATTCCATGCTCATGGATTGGATAAGCTTTCTGTTTTGATTCGCAAGCTAGATGCATCAGAGAAGTTGATTTGAAGTCCTTCAAAGAGACTACTTTCTATGAGATAGTAGATGTTCTGAAGAAAAGAAGCATAAGGATCTGGGAGCCCTAGCCCTCTGTACCCCATAAGCCTAGGCTGAGCTCCAGAGACTCCAGAGATGATTGTAAGGGCTAGTGCAAAGAAGACTGGTCTGGCCAAATGGCCAAAAGGAACTGGAAAATTCTGCAGCCCTGCAAACAGTATGGGAGCCCATAAGGAAGTTATTCTCCTGGCCAAGTGCCTGAGATATTGTATTCAAGAAACTCAGGCAGCCTTGAGGCAGATAGGAGCTAATGCTGGGGCTGGAAATACACAAGATGGTGCAGATCTTGTTACCACCACTGTCTTAATCAAATGACCTTGAATAATTCACCATTTGAGCTTTGGTTTTCTCATCTGTAAAATGAGAATAACTTGAACTATAAAGAATATTAAAGAAGATATTGTATGTGAAAAGGCAGGCCTACGCCGGCTGACTCCATCTTGTTCTGTGTCCTTCACCTTGACCACGCCTCCTCCCCTTGAGTAACCTCCCGCTCACCTGCCTAACAGGACTCGGACCCTTCCCCAGCCAATCAGCTGAGGCCACAGCCATTACCTCACCAACTGCCCCTAGGCCCCAATAAAACCTTTGTCCTTTTGAAACTCCCTCTCTCTCCCCGGTATCTCACCGCTGGGTCGGTGCAGGTAGGGGATTGAGCTCGAGCTAGCTCGAATAAAGGCTCTTTTGCTTTTACATCGGACTCGGCTCCCTGGCAGTCTTTGGGGATCACGAATTCTGGGCATAACAGTATGCAAAGGTTACTAACACATAGCAGAGGCTGAATAAAGGCTGGCTCTTACATGTTTCTAGAACAAAATATTAACCACTCGTGATTCCCAATTTCCATTCTTGAAATGTAATCTAAGGAAATAACTGTGGCTATTTACAAAGATTTGGAAGTATGGAAGATTAATTACAGAGATATTTGGGAAAGCGAAAACCCAGAAAAATATTTAAATGCCCAACCTTGCGGAGGTGGTCAAATAAGTTTTGTTGTACTCATCAGTAGTATTAAGTAAAAAGTGCTCGATGTCAAGAGCCTATGTTTTTGAAAATACTGTTAAACGAAGAAAGCAGACTGCAAAACAATATGAAGAGCATATCATTCTTACAAAAATGTTACCTATGTGAGTTTTGTTTCTCTTCAAGGACCCCTGTCTGGATCCTGTCCCAAGCCCAACACATTGCCCCTCTACCAAAATTAGGAAGCTGCCCAGGCACATCTGGACCCCACAAGTACATATGCTTCCTGGGCACACCTCTGTCCTATTGCTGAGATCAATCTGTGGACAAGTCCGTGTCTCCCGCTGGAGGACAGGACCACCCTAACATTTGTGGCACTCAGGACAAAAATATAGGTGCAAATATAGATACCATGTAAGGTACTCTAAATATTCAGGCTCTTAGTGTCAACCTTGACAATTTTTCTTTTTTGTAATGCAAGTGTCTGGCCTAAGCTTTGATTGCTGAGGCATCCATTTCAAAGAGGCATCCACTTGAAAGAAGGCTATTTTGAATATACACATTGCCCTGCCACACATCTAGATAAAGAGCCAGGCCACCTCCCCTCATTGCATTTCCTTCATTTTAGAGATCCTGGTTGATTTTGATAACTGACCTTTTGGGCCACTTGCTTTTTCTCTTCTTGTGCTTTAAATTCCTGCTCTTCCCCAAAAACTTAACTAATAGCCTACTATTGACTGGAAGCCTTGCCAATAATACAAACAAGTAATAGATATTTTATTGCATGATATGTGTAATGTATATTGTATTTTTACAATAAAGTAGACCAGAGAAAATAAAATGCTATTAAGAAAGATCACAAAGAAAATACATTTACAGAAAAAAAATTCCTGCTTTTACATTATAAATTCACCAATGAAGAGTGAGATCCTTAATTCCCAAGCCCCCAAACCTTAACCCCCCAAAAAAGCAGAACCCCAGGCATCTGTTCTCTCTCTCTCTCTCTCTCTCTCTCTCTCTCTCTCCACCTTGACCTCAAGGTGTGGCCCCCAGTGTGTAATTCCCAGGTCCGTGAATAATAAGACTCTACTTTTTTCAAAGTTCCCTGATGGTTATGGCTGAGGGCATCTTGCAATCATAATAGGAACCACAAAGGCCGGTCCAACCACAATATTGGTTATTGATAGGCTGATACCGGCACAAAACAAGGCTACAGAAAAACCCTGAAAACTGTTAAATAAAATGTCTCTCCCCTATCTTGACAAATATACCTTCATAACTAAAGTATCAATCATGGACAATAACACTGGAATAACGTACATTACAGTGTTCACAGTAGCTCTCTCTAGATAGTGGGGCTGTGTATTGGTAGCTGGGAGCGGTGTATTGGTCCCACAATTGCCATATTGTGTGAGGAACTTGACACTCAAGAGGTCACATGGCCATTGTGCAAAACAGTATGGTGACTCCTTGAAACCTTTAAAATAGAATGACCATATGATCCAGCAATTCTACTCCTAGGTATATACCCAAAAGAATTGATAGCAGGGACTCAAATACATACTTGTACATCAATATTCCTAACAGCACTCTTTATAATAGGCAAAAGGTGGTAGTAACCCAATGTCCATCAAGAGGTGAATGGTAAAATAAATGTGTGTGTGTGTGTGTGTGTGTGTGTGTGTGTGTGTGTGTGTATTCATACACACACACACAATGGGACTTTTCTCCACCTTAAAAAGAAATGAAATTTTGAAATTAAAACATGGGTGAATTTTGAGAGTATTATGCTAAGTGAGATAAGCCAGACACAAAAGGATAAATGCTACATGCTTGCAGTTATATGAGGTATGGAGAGTAAGCAAGTTCATGGAGACTGAAATAGAAGAGAGCTTACCAGAGGCTGGGGGGAGGAGGAATGGGAATTATTGCTGAATGGGCACAGAGTTTCTTTTTAGGATGATGCAAAAATTCTGGAAATGGATAGTCATGATGTGGTTGTACCACACTGTCAATGTCCTTAACATGGCTGAACTATAATATATCCTTAAAACTTGTTAAAGAGATGACTTTTATATTAGGTATATTTTACCACAATAAAAATAGAGAGTTTAGAAAAGGGTCTACTCAGGGGTCCCCGGGTGGCTCAATCAGTTAAGTGTCCAACTTCAGCTCAGGTCATGATCTCACGGTTCGTGGGTTCAAGCCCCACATCAGGGTCTGTGCTGACAACTCAGAGCCTGGAACCTGCTTTGGATTCTGTGTCTTCCTCTCTCTGTGCCTCCCGTTTGCGCTCTCTCTCTCTCTCTCTCTCTCTCTCTCTCAAAAATAAATAAATGTTTAAAACATTAAAAAGAAAAGAAAAGGGTCTACTCAGATTTTTCAGAAGTTTTCTTATTTAGAAAGAAAAATCTGATGGTGAAGCTCGAGAAAACTTGTATTTGGGTAAATGTTGGAGGCAGAACCAATGTGAGGAGGTAAAGGGTATATCTGATGTAAGGAGGAGGCTCTGGACTGAGGCCAGCCAGAACAGAGTGTGACGGAAGGAGAGGGTATGCAGGGCATCGTGGAGGAGGACATAACTGCTGACAGATCTGTGTGGGGAATAACGCTCTGTTCTCCAGCGTCAGCCAGGGCCACCGTGTTCTCGGCACAAATGGAACCACAAGTTCTTTTTGGCAGGCTGCGCAAGCATGATGGACCTGGAATTAAAACTTCTAAAACCTTAACCGAAAGTTAGAAGGAGAAACTAATAGCGAAAGACATGGGACTGGGCAATTTTAGATAAATTGAGGGGAAAACGGGGAGTGAGAAAAGTTCATGGTGGTAGCTTTTTCCAAACAGTAGCTTTTTCCAACAGCTACGAGAACAGCGTAGGAAATTTGGTTCAAGCATTCCGAAATTCTGAGGTCCAGCAACAGGATGTGTTTGTTTAGAGATTGCTTCATCAAGCCACAGCGTATACCACAACCTTAGCCCCAGGGGAGACAAGGTATATTTAATCTTGCTGGTCTGTTAACACATATTTGTTAACTATTTCACCTCCAGGACTGAAACATTTTTAAACATCTATATTAGCTAGTTGGCTAGTGATTGCTTTACATATCTGGTCCCTGGGCTCTTTCTCTTATGTTGAGTAACTTAATAAGTTTCTCACATTTTTGGGGCACCTGGGTGGCTCAGTTGGTTAAGCGTCCGACTTCGGCTCAGGTCATGATCTCGTGGTCCATGAGTTCGAGCCCCACATCAGGCTCTGTGCTGACCGCTCAGAGCCTGGAGCCTGTTTCAGATTCTGTGTCTCCCTCTCTCTGACCCTCCCTCGTTCATGCTCTGTCTCTCTCTGTCTCAAAAATAAATAAACATAAAAAAATTAAAAAAAAATAAGTTTCTCACATTTTTAACAATTCTTCGCATCACTGAATATAAATGCTGACTCTATAAATTAGCATGTTGATGATGTAATCAATGCAACGATCTAACATATGTTAGTTACCAGGCATAATGCTAAGCATTTTACAGGCACTGCATCGTGTAATACCATACTTCTGAAAAGTCTGCACTCTCATTTCTGGTTTACTGATTAGAAAACATTTTGAGACTCTGATTGGTTAGGCAACAAAATCTGAACCCATCTTGAGCCACCCTCAGTTACGCCAGTGGCCTTCTCCAAGTAATTACTAAATTGTTGGCATGTTTCCGACAACTGTGAATGTCATTTCAACCGAACTTCATGGATAAGGGTCAAAATTTGTCCTTGTATGTAAAATATTGTCATGGAACCGGCAACTTCTGAAATGGCCACTAGGCCTTAAATATTTACTAGCTGGACCTTTCAGCAAATGTTTGCTAACCCTAAGTTTTCCTTTCTCACCTGCCCATAGAAAGCTGACATTCTCCATTCCCAATAAAAGAAGGCTTGTTAGACATCGGGGACCAAGTTATAGGAAAGGGGTTATGGAGGTGGCAGAGGGTTCTGTTGTGGGCATTTGGGAACCTCATAGAACATTTAATGTTCCCTTTTAACATTCACTCCTTTAGGGAGGAAGAGCGTGGGTTTCAGTCATTCATACATGGTCTCAAAATCTGCCTCTGCCCCTTCTTTCTGGATGAACTGAAGGAAGTTGCTCAGTATCTCTGAGCTGTGGTGCCTTCAAAATGAGGATGGTAACAGCCTCATGAGGGTTACTTGGTGGGTATGTGTCAAGTGCAGTCTTCAGTCCCTGAACACTCTCCCTTTACTTACCTTGTCAGAGCTTCGCCTCGAAGAGCTCAGACTGAAGCATCCATCCCACAAAGTGCTTCTGCTGCATGATTCCCAGAAGCTGCTGACCTCATGCAAATTCCTGGCCAGAAGCATCCCATAGTCCCCGAAGGTGAGGCAGTGGTGGGAGGTCGGGGTGTTGAAGTGCGATATTGAGGGTCAGAAAGTAGCAGGCTTGTAATTCTGGTCCTTCCCCACTGCCTTTCTGCAGAGGGTTGGAGCTGCTAAGAGGATGGAGGGGGAGGCCCATCTAGACCTAATGCTGCTTCTCAGCGCATTCTGCCAGTTCTGTCATTCACCTGGGGAGGCAGCGGAGGATGACGGCTAAGGGCATGGGTTTTGGAGCCAGACTGAATGGATATGCATCCCAAGTCTGCCACTTTCCGATTGGGTGGTTTTGGGTGTGTTACTTTACCTTCCTGTGCCTTGCTCTCTTCCCATGTGAAATGGGAATAAAATTAGCACCTTCCTCTTAAAGTTGTTATGAGCACTACAGTCTGTAGGATATAAGTACTAAGAGCCTAGCAAATGCCTACTCAGCGCACACTGGCTGTTCATGATCATGAAGATGCCTATGAGTTCTTCCACCTGCTTGCTGGTAACTTCACTTCCATCAGTGTGGTCCTGGAGACATGACTCATCTGTCCTGTCACTGACTTGGTCCCAGGACCCTCTCCTGACCTCTGTGTCTCCCTCACTCGTCACATCCAGGCCCCCATGTCTGAGGATGCCAGTGCTACCTTCCCAACCCCTCCTAATCCCTTCTGCTCCTCCAGGCATATGGCTCTGTTTATCACATCAGCCATGGAAATCCCTTCAACTTGGATGTGCTGGTGGACTCCTGGCCTGAGTATCAGATGGTCATCATCCAGCCTCAGAAACAGGTAGATGCACAAACCAGGACAGGTGGGACTGGTCAGCATCAAAAGGCTGGAGGAGCCAACCCCAGCTCAGACTCACCATGGCTGCTTGTAGCGTTGAAGAGAAGTTGGAGTGTCTTAAAGACACTTCATCAATGCTTGGTACCTTGGATGAGTGCCACATCCCCACGCTTCCTGTCATGGCATAGAACTCATCTAGGCAACGGTAGGATGTGAGGAGAAGAAGGAGGAAGAGAAGGAGGAGGAGGAGGAGGAGGAGGAGACCGGCACTGGAAGGTCACCTCTAATCTGATGGAAATTTGGGACTTACTGAGTAGCAGGTGTCAGTGACAGGGGCTGAGACAAGGCCAATCCAAAGGGAAAGGTGGATGTCCAGGATATCAGAACAGTGACTTGGAAACAAACACCAGGCAGAAGTCCACTACTAAAAACCGTCTCTCAGAAGCCAGAGACAAGACTCAGAATGACTGGTGTCAACTATGTGGAGACACTTCTCGTGTTAGTGGGTCTCATCCTCAGGACAACCTTGAGAAGTGAGCCTTAATATCTCTAATTTAGAAAGGGAAAACAATGCCAAGGGAGGGGGTGTCAAGTCACATGGCTGCGGGAGGCCATGTGTTAAAGCATCCTCTTTGGCTTTGTCTAGTGTGACCTGAATTCAAATTTGAATGCCGATTTTACTAGGTCTGCGACCACAGGTGCAAATTTTTCTGAGCCTCAATTTCATCCTCTATAAAATGGAGATAGTAATTTCTTCACAGAATTGACTAGTTTAAGTGAGAGACCGTATATCAAAAACTTAAGTCTATAGCGTATGCTGGTAAATATTGTTATTGGTACTGGCTGAGGACCCACAAGGAGCAAATCATTACACTGATGTGCAAACCTACATCGGCTTTTGTCTGAAAGCCTCTGAACTTCCCCAGACATGCAGTCAGTGAACTGACACTTCAAGGCCAGCTGACTTTATTGTGGGTGCAGAAGTTGGGCCCCCAAATATTAATAATCTAAGCCAGGTCGAGCTGACCTTGCAGACCGGGTTGGGCCTGGGATGCCGAAGGCAATGAAACTGTCCCAGCTTGAGGACCCCAGGGAAGCAGACTGGATCAGGTGTTCTCCACATCCTCTTTGCTACTTCTTTCCCTAGGGCTGTGCCTTTGGTCTCCTGCTTCCTGACAGTCTGGGTTTGGAGACTGACACTCAGTTTAGTACATTCCATAGCCCAATTCCTTCAGAGTGTGAAGGGCTCCTATTCGTTTTTATTTCAATAATTTCATATTTGGGATGTGTATTAGAGCAATAGAACTATGGCATCAAACCCATGCTTTCACATCTACATTGCTCTGAGCGAGGCCAGTTTTTAAAAAATGAGTCAATAAATAAAAATACTAAATATGTGCGAGTGCCATGATACACACATGTGACAAAAATTGGGAGGATTCTAAGAAAATACAATTTATTTTGAAATCCATTTGCCTAGCCTAATTCCATGACATATGATGTTCCTTTTGGTATTAAAAGTCAACCCAATTGTCATGAGATTATGACCAATTTTTTATTTTTATTTATTATTTTTTTAATGTTTTATTTATTTTTTGAGAGCGACAGAGTGTGAGTGGGGGAGGGGCAGAGAGAGAGGGAGACACAGAATCCCAAGCAGGCTCCAGGCTCTGAGCTGTCAGCGCAGAGCCCGACACGGGGCTCGAACTCATGAACCAGAGATCGTGACCTGACTGGAGCCGAAGTCGAATGCTTAACTGACTGAGCCACCCAGGTGCCCCGAGACCATCTTTATTCACTGGGCCAAATTCCTTTTACTTTATGGTGTTCTAAAAATTCAAATTTACATACAGAGGCACCTGGGTGGCTCAGTCGGTTAAGCATCAGACTTCGGCTCAGGTCATGATCTTGTGGTCCGTGAGTTTGAGCCCCGCATCAGGCTCTGTGCTGACAGCTCAGAGCCTGGAGCCTGCTTTGGATTCTGTGTCTCCCTCTCTCTCTGTGCCCCTCTTCTGATCATACTCTGTCTCTCTGTCTCTCTCTCTCTCAAAAATAAATAAACATTGAAAAAAAATTACATGCAGATACTTTACTCAGACTATCAGAGGGCGTGTCCCACAAATGTTAATGGTGTTATCCAAAAGAAGATCAAAATCCTGTTAAACACTGAAGTACTTAAGGATGAAATCATCCATTGGAGGGTCCAGATGAAACCAGGTTGGTCCTAGGTTGCTAATCACTGAAGCTGAGTCATGGGTTCATGGGGGTTTATTACACTTTTTTATTTTTGTCTCACTTCCACATTTTCTATTACAAAATGTAAAAAAAAAAAAAAAAATTAAATAAAAGAACCAAAAAATCTGTTAACTTCCTCACCACTTTGGAACAGTAGCCAGAAGAGCAGAACTAACCCTGGGCCAGTCCTCCCTCTAAGTTGGCCACTCACTTACTAGTTGACCCTGGGAATCTTTCCACTACACAATCTTGTTACTGACCTTCCTTCAGTCTTTCATTTGAAAAACAGGGGGTCCTCACCACATCTGAATCCAGTGAGATGCTAATTTAAGCTACAGGTTTTGAAGTCTTCCCCAGATGTAATGACTAAGAAGCTTTAGAGAGGCGGGATGCAGCAGAATTTCAGGTAGATAAGGTTCCAATTTTTCCTTTGTTAATCTTTTTTTTAAGTTTATTTATTTATTCTGAGAGAGAGAGAGGGACAGGGAGGGGGGGAGAGAGAGAGAGAGAGAGAGAGAGAGAGAGAGAGAGAGAGAGAGAGAGAGAGAGAGAATCCCAAGCAGGTTCCATGCTGTCATTGCAGAGCTGGATGCAGGGCTCAGTCTCACAAACCGTGAAATCATGACCTGAGCCGAAACCTAGAGTCGCATGCTTAACCCACTGACCCACCCAGGTGCCCCACTTTTGTTAATCTTTAATCACAAAGATAATATATGCTGATTATACAAGAGGGACAATCCTGTGTTGCTTTAAGAAGCTACTCTGACCTCTTCTCTTCCCCTCCTTTCCTACGCCCTGAGGTAATCAGTGCCCTACCTCATTCCAGCACACATGGGGGGGTATTGTTATCTCTTCTGCCAAAACTTTCTGGTTTGTATTTAACTCAGCATGCACATCCCTCCAAGTCAATCAATGTAACAGTAATTCTTTTTAATAACTACGTAATATTCTGAAGAGTGAATGCACTGTCATTAAGTCAGCCATCCTATTGCTTCAAATTGCTCATGGTTCTTTGCCACTACAAACTGTGTTTCAACAAACACCCTTGTACCTGTATCTTTACATCTTGAAAATCATTTCCTCAGTAGAACTGATTCCTGAAAGTGGTCAAAAGGTATGTGTATTTCAAAGTCTAGTAAGTGCTTCCTGATTACTTTCCCAAAAGATTGCTACTCTTTAATTTTGTTAACTGTGACTAGAAGAACTGTTTCCCCAGCACTGGATGTTACCCTCTTTTTAATTTAGGCCAAATTCGTGGATGAAAAATAGCGTGTTATCATAGACTTAATTTGCATTTCCCTAATGAGATCGGACATATTCTCATATGTTTATCAGTCATTTGGGGGTTACTTCTGAATTGTCTGTTCATATCTTTTGAGCACTTTTACACTGAGTTTTTGTGTCTTTCTTAAAATTCTGTAAGAATTTTTAAAAGTTAAGGGTACTAACATTTAACGGTGTATGCCACAAATTATTTCCTAATATATCATTATTTTTATTTTATCAATGGGGCTTTTCATTCCAAACTTTGTGAATTTTCATGTCATCAAATACACTTTCCTTTCCGCTATGAGTTCTGAGGTATTTTTTTTTTTAATGAATAGGCTTTTTCCTACTCTAAAGTTATACAAATATTTAAAATGTTTTTCTTACTGTAGGCTTCTTTTTACATCTTATGTTCCAATCTTTATTTCATCCAGAATATATTTTTGAATAGCATTAATTAAGTTTCTGCTACATCTTTCTTCCATATGGCTAACTAATGATGCTAGTACTATGTATTAAATAAATCATCCCACTGAAACTTAAATATCTCTTTTTCCCTATAACAGATTTGTATATTTTGTATCTATTCCTGTATTGGAGTTTAATCTTTTGTTATGCTGTGTCAGTGGCTTTATGGTAAGTTGTAATATCTCATCAAGGACATCTCTTTTCACCATTCTTTTCCTTTATTTTCTTTTTTTTTCTTATGGATTTATGTTCTGTGTGAACTTAAATTGAGTTTTCCAGTTTCCCACCAACTATTCCAACTACCTACTGCAATTGTCCTTGGCACTGGACTCACTTATTAAAATAATTTTGGGAGGATTCAGATTTTCATGACACTAAATCTTTTCGTCTAGAAACATGACATGTATTTCAATTTTCTGTTTCTGTTTTAATACCATTTGGAAAAATTTAGTGTTTTCCTACAGCAAGCCAAATGAAATAAAACTCATTCGAGGCACCTGGGTGGCTCAGTCGGTTAAGCATCCAACTTCAGCTCAGGTCATGATCTCACAGGTGGTGAGTTTGAGCCCCGCACTGGGCTCTTCGCTGACAGCTCAGAGCCTGAGACTGCTTCAGATTCTGTGTCTCCCTGTCTCTGCCCCTCCCCCTGCTCATGCTCTGTCGCTCTCTCCCTCTCAAAAATAAATAAACATTAAAAAAAAAAAACACATTCAGTTTACTCGGGTATTTTATGCTTGTCACAACTGTTGGTGAAATTATTTGCCTTTTCCATTTCTGAGTACTATTACTTTGCTATTGATTTTTATTTCTGTTCTTAATTTCTAAACATGCCTCACAAGATTCTTTAAGATCCTGTTTATTTGTTTTTGGTTGGAGTCTCTTGGACTTTGTAAACACATAATACTGTAATATGCAAATACAGATCATTTGCTTCCCTTTTCCTATATAGTATTGGTTTTCTAGTTTCTTGCCAAATTATTACATATGCAGAACCTAGCAAAATAATACCAATTAAGAGCAGCAATATCTCCATCCTTGTCTCATTCCTGGCTTTAATGTGATGGCTTTAATAATTCACATTTGTAATTATATTTGGTCTGTCTTTACATGGTTAGAGTATTTTCCTACTATTCTTATTTTCTTAGAATTTATATTTGGAATAGCGACTGAAATTTTATGGGTTTTTTTGTACATGTTTCTTTCTATGAGAAAGTTTCTTTTTGGCAATTGATACACAATTTTTCATCCTTTAACTTAGACTACACTGAAAGAGCTTCTGAGTCTTCGCCATTCTTGCCTTTCTAAAATAAACTCTATTTGCTCCTATCTACTATTTTTCTGATTTACTCCTGGATATTTTATTCAGAATGCTTGCATCTGTATTCATAAGTGAAAAGGTTCAATAAATATCTTTTATTCCTTTTTTTTTTTAAATCAGATTTTGGATTGGGGCGGGGGGAGGTGTCTTTCCAGCTGTTACCATGGCTTAATATTTAAATTGTGTGTTAATTTTTGGTTTAGGTAGAAGTTAAATGTAAAAGAATCTGATTTGGGCCACTTTTTAAATGGTAAACATTTCCAGTTATTCCTATCAGTCAGCTGAGGTTATTTATTTCTTTGAAGATCAGTTTTGAACATGGAGGGAAATTATCTATTTCTTTTATTGGTAAACATGTTGCCTAGAGTCATATCTAAACTTCTTTTATATTTCTCTTGTTCCCTTTGCTATCTCCTTCCTCATCTCTAGTACTGTCTGCTTTTTGCTTTTGTTTCTCTTGTTTTTTCCTTAAAATGTCTTTTTTTTGCCATTTAAAAAGGAGTTTATGGTTTTGTCTATTCTTTGTTCTATGTCTCATTTTCCACTTCATTATTTTCAGCTTTGATTTTTATGAACTGCCCCCTTTGCTTTCTTCTGGCTCACTTTGATATTCTCTTTACAATCCCTTGAATACTTTGTCTATCTCCAGTCATTCTTTCAAAATGAGGTTTCTTGACACATCTATTATTCTGAATACATCAAGGTTTTGCTTTGAGCCACACTGAGGAATCTGCATTTATTTCTACTAGCACCCCCCAATTCTTGAAGGATTATTTTTTAATGTTTATTTATTTTTGAGAGAGAGAGAGAGAGAGAGAGGGAGGGAGCACAACAGCAGGGGGAAGGGAATGGAGAGAGGGAGACAGAGAATCCCAAGCAGGCTCCATGCTGTCAGCACAGAGACAGACACGGGGCTTGAACTCACGAACCGTGAGATCATGACCTGATGACCTGAGACAAAATCAAGAATTGGACGCTTAGCTGATTGAGCCACCCAGGCACCCTTTGAATGATTCTTTAAAATTAGTTACACTACTTTATATTTCAGTTTTCAGCAATATACTTTTCAACAAAATATACTTCCAGCTGAAACTCCCAGCCTTACTGTTGATATTTACTTTCAGAAACAAATATTATCTTTCCATGGAAGCTGTGGCTTGCAAGAATGGGATTCCAAGTCTCTTTTCTTCCAAGTCCATGAGAAAAATATGACAGCAAACCACCTAGAGTGCTACCAAAACTCCTGATGACCTTATTCCTCTACTTCTGGCTTTGAATGAGATGTTCCTGTTCTCATAGGTTGATAGTCCTTTCTTTGACTCTGGGCAAGGGTGATGTCTTTGGGCAAGGGTAATGTCTCATTCAGGTTTATTTTCACTAGAGCATCTTGTCCATGCTTTAGACACTGTAGATTCTCAGTACATGAAAGCTGAAGAAAAAGTTCAAGGTCATGAACTGACCTTTCACCATCCCATACAGGAGCTGACATAGATACTTCATGTTCTCCAAAGAGCCTCAATAATTATAAGAAGTTCTGAAAAATTATGAAGTCATCAGCCCAAAGATGCTCCAAAGCCATGGCAACTAGTCAGAGGCAATGGGTATCTGCATTGGTGACCCAAAGTGGGTTCCCAAGAAACAACATCAGCAGCACCTGCGATCTTGTTTAAAAATGCCAATTCTCAGGCTTCCTGAATCAGAAACCCTGGGAACCAGAAGGGGAACCGTAATCTTTGGTATAGGGAGTGCTCCAGCGGATTCTGATACAAGCTCAAGATTGAGAGCTACCAAGCACCTGTAGTGAGTTACTAAACAGGTGGAAGCTGAAGAAGCAGAAAGCTCTGAATCACTGACAGGGCTGCTTTCTTACCTTTCTTCCCAGGTTGTCAGGAAAGTTTGGGTGAGGAGACAAGAACTGTTATATAATCAAAGTCAATGACAGTGAAGGACACTGTTCCAGCTGCTACCTAGATTCAGAGCTCACCCTAACCCCCCAGTGAAGACATCCCAGCTATGGCCATGCAGCAAATCTTTACCTGGGAAATCCTGGACTCCAGGGACAACCCCATGGTAGATGTGGTCCTACACATGGCCAGGGGCCAATTCCAAGCAGCTGTGCCCAGAAGAGCTTCCACAGGTATCTATGAAACTCTGAAACTGAGAGATGGTGACAAATCCTGCTCCCTTAGGAAAGGGATTCTGAAGGCTGTGGGACACATCAATTAAGACCCTGGGCCCCACTCTGCTGTAAAATAAACTAAGCATTGTGGATCAAGAAAAAGTTGACAAATATATGATTGAGCTGGATGGGACTGAAAATATGTCCATGTTTGGGGTCACTGCCATCCTGGGTGTATCCTTGGCCGTGTGCAAGGCTGGTGCAGCCAAGAAGGGGGTCATGCTCTACTGGCACATCACAGACCTCGCTGGGAACCCAGACTTGGTCCTCCCAGTCCCTCCCTGCCTTTGATGTGATCAGTAGGGGCTCCCATGTTGGAAACAAGCTGGCCACACAGGAGTTCATTTTTGCCCATGGGAGCCAGTTCCTTCAAAGAAGCCATGCACATTGGCACTGAGGTCTACCACCACCTCAAGGCAGTCATCAAGGCCAAGAATGGGAAGGATGCCACCAATCTGGGCAATGAGAGCAGCTTTGCACCCAACATCCTGGAGAACAGTGAAGCCCTGGAGCTACTGAAGACAGCCATCCAGGAAGCTGGTTACCCAGACAAGGTGGTGATTGGCATGGATGGGACAGCATCTGAGTTCTATTGCAACGGGAAGTACGATTTTGACTTCAAGTCACCTGATGACTGCACTGCACACCACTGGGGAGATGCTGGGGGAGCAGTATAAGAGTTTCATCAAGAATCACCCTGTGGTCTTCATCAAGGACCCCTTTAGCTAGGGTGACTTGGTCACCTGTATCTCATTCCTCTTGGTGATTGACATCCAGATCATTGGGGATGACCTCACAGTCACCAACCCCAAGAGGATTGCCCAAGCCATTGAGAAAAAGGCCTCCAACTGGTGCTGCTGAAGGTCAACCAGATTGGCTCAGTGACCGAGTCCATCCAGGCCTGCAAATTGGCCTAATCTAATGGCAGGGGTGAAGGTGAGCCACCACTCTGGGGAGACTGAGGATGCATTCATTGTTGACCTCATGGTAGGGCTCTGCATGGGATAGATGAAGACTGATGCCTCCTGCTGCTCAGAGCACCTGGTCAAATACAACCAGCTCATGTAGATTGAGGAGGCTCTTGGGGACAAAGCTGTCTTTGCTAGACACAAGGCCCCAAGACCCCACAGGACAGATTTGACCTTCAAGCCCCTCCCCTGGAAATAAATACTGGTGCCAACCAAAACCAACCAACAGGAGGGAGCCAAGATGGTGTAACAGCATGGAAGTTTTTTGTGTGTTTCATATCCATGAAATACAACCAGACCAACACTAAACCATCCTGCACACCTAGAAAACTGATCTGAGGATTAACACAACAATACGCACAACCTGAACCACAGAATTCAGCAGGTATGTGGCATGGAGAGGTGAACTTGGAGAGAGAGTAGCTGTGGAGGGCAGGAAGCCGCTTTGGCAGGCAGAGAGGACAGAGTCAGCAGGGGCTGGGGTGGGTGGAGAATACAGGAAAAGCACCCCTCCCCAAAAGCAGCTGGAGAGAAAGTGGAAAATTGGAAACAGCTGCAGGGACTGAACTAAAAAGGGAGAAAGGAGAAAGGAGAGGGTTTAAATTCCATTAAGACTGCAAACAGGGGGAATGCAGAGAGTCTGCAACTCCACAGCTCGATACCTGGCAGTGCTCTGGTGGGAAGGGCAAATCCCCAGGAGCAGAGTGGGGCCCGGGAGTTCTTGGGCCATACCGGAAGTGGTTCCACTGCTGGAAGGATACTTGATAGAGGCTGTGAGGCAACCTGGGCCCAGCAGACCCCAGAGAACGGCCACATTCGCTGGTGCTGGAACAAGGTCATTAAGAGTGAAGCCTGGTGCCAGATATGTGTTGCAATTTTCCATAATCCCTGAAACGCTGCTGCTACACTATCTCACAAACTTTTTCTGGGGCAGGCTGTCACCTGGCCACAGTCTCTGGGCATCAGCAGCAGCACGGTCCCTTGAACCTTCCTGAGTATGGCTGGCATTCGGCCATTGCTCGGTGAGACCCTCGGCACAAGGGTGGAACAGGTCAAAGCCGCAGTCCCTCAGAAGTAAGAGGCCGGGGAAAACAGCCACATCTGAGACAAAACTCAGGAGAGAGGTACTGCCTGGGGCCTGGTCATGGACAGTGTAAAAGCAGGGAGTGGACAAAAGCTGAATACAAAGGATGGATGTGTGATTGCTGATTGGGGAGAACAGAGTCTGGATACTAGAGACTGGGTAGCTGAGTGCTGTTATTGTCACCACTCCCACGCATGCGCATAAGCACCTACAAGCGCCACAACAATCCATCCCAGTAGGCTAGCAGCGCCATCTAGTGGAGAACAGAGCCATTACACTAGGCCCCACCCAACTGGGCCAACCTCGCTCTTCAAGAACACAAGTGTAACCGCCTACTTAGTTTATGGACTATAAAGCGCTTCATAGTCTGACTCCTAGGGGAAAACAAAGTAATTTCAGTCATATTTCAGTCTGGTAGCAAGTCCATCTATTCAATAGTTTTTCTTTTTTTTTTCTTTTTCACTTATTTTCTTTTTCTTGAATACAGAAGAGAAAAATTCATTTTTATTTTCAATTTTTATTAAAAATATTTTTCTTTAATTTTTTACTATATTTTTTATTTTTGTGTGAATTTTTTCAAATTCTAGCTTACTTCCATCATTTCATTTTAGTCTACTTCAGTGTATTCATTTTTTCAAAATTTCAAATTGTTTCCTTTTTTTTTCTTCTTTCCCCTTTTTTCTCTAGTCTGTCAAGACACTTTCAACACCCAGACCAAACACATTTAGGATCTAGCATCATTTATTCGATTTATGTGTGTGTGTGTGTGTGTGTGTGTGTGTTTAATTTTTTAATTTTAATGTTTTTTTATTTTAATTTTTTCTAGCTCATTAATTCCTTTTCTCCCTTCAAAAGGACGAAATGAAGGAGTTCACCCCAAAAGAAAGGGCAGGAAGAAACGACAGCCAGTGACTTAACCAACACAGAAACAAGCAAGATGTCTGAACCAGAATTTAGAATCATGATAACAAGAATATTAGCTGAAATTGAAAATAGATTAGAATACCTTTCTGCGGAGATAAAAGAAGTAAAAACTAGTCAGGATGAAATAAAAAATGTTATAACTGAGCTGCAATCACATGGATGCCGAAGCGTCAAGGATGAATGAGGCACAACAGAGAATCAGTGATATAGAGGAGAAACTTTTGGAGAATAATAAAGCAGAAAAAAAAGAGGG
Source organism: Panthera tigris (assembly GCF_018350195.1). Taxonomy (NCBI): domain Eukaryota; kingdom Metazoa; phylum Chordata; class Mammalia; order Carnivora; family Felidae; genus Panthera; species Panthera tigris. The sequence goes on from NC_056669.1 coordinate 102,753,065, forward strand.
AGATTAAGGCAAAAGAGCATGATTTAAGAATTAGAGAAATCAGTGACTCATTAAAACGCAACAACATCAGAATCATAGGGGTCCCAGAAGAGGAAAAGAGAGAAAAAGGGGTAAAAGGGTTATGTGAGCAAATCATAGTGGAAAAACTGTCCTAACCTAGGGAAAGACACAGACATCAAAATCCAGCAAGCACACAGGACTCCCATTAGATTCAACAAAAACCGACCATCAACAAGGCATATCATAGCCAAATTCACAAAATACTCAGGCAAGGAGAGAATCATGAAAGCATCAAGGAGGAAAAAAAGGTCCTTAACCAACAAGGGAAGACAGATCAGGTTTGCAGCAGACCTATCCACAGAAACTTGACAGGCCAGAAAGAAGTGGCAGAATATATTCAATGTGCTGTATCAGAAAAATATGCAGCCAAGAATTCTTTATCCAGCAAGGCTGTCATTCAAAACAGAAGGAGAGATAAAAAGTTTCCCAGACAAACAAAAATTAAAGGAGTTTGTGATCACTAAACCATCCCTGCAAGAAACTTGAAGCGGGACTCTCTGAGGGGAGAAAAGATGAAAATGTAAATAAATGAATATATAAAGACCAAAAGCAACAAATATTAGAAAGGACCAGAGAACACCAGCAGAAACTCCAACTCTACAAGCATCATAATGGCAATAAATTCATATCTTTCAGTACTTGCTGTAAACGTCAATGGACTCAATGCTCCAATCAAAAGACATAGGGTAACAGAATGGATAAGAAAACAACATCCATCTATATGCTGTTTACAAGAGACCCACTTTAGACCTAAAGACACCTTCAGATTGAAAGTAAGGGGAGGGAGAACCATCTATCATGCTAATGGTCAACAAAAGAAAGCCAGAGTAGCCATCCTTAAATCAGACAATCTAGACTTTAAAATAAAGACTGTATCAAGAGATGAAGAAAGGCATTATATCATAATTAAGGGGTCTATCCACCAAGAAGACCTAACAATTGTAAACATTTATGCTTCAAATGTGAAAGCACCCAAATACATAAATCACTTAATCACAAACATAAAGAAACTCATTGATAGTAATACCATAATAGTAGGAGACTTCAACAACCCACTCACAGCAATGGACAGATCATCTAATCAAAAAATCAACAAGGAAACAATGGCTTTGAGTGACACACTGGGCCAGATGGACTTAACAGATATATTCAGAACATTTCATCCTAAAGTAGTGGAATATATATTCTTATCCAGGGCACATGGAACGTTCTCCACAATAGACCACATACTGAGATACAAATCAGCTCTCAGCAAGTACAAAAAGACCGAGATCATACCGTGCATATTTTCAGACCACAATGCTATGAAACTCGAAATCAACCACAAGAAAAAATTTGGAAAGGTAGCAAATACTTGGAGACTGAAGGACATCCTACTAAAGAATGAATGGACTAACCAAAAAGTTAAAGAGGAAATTAAAACGTATATGGAAGTCAATGAAAATGATAACACCACAACCCAAAACCTCTGGGACACAGCAAAGGCGGTCATAAGAGGAAACTATATAGCAATCCAGGCCTTCCTAAAGAAGGAAGAAAGATCTCAGATACACAACCTAAACTTATGCCTTAAAGAGCTGGAAAAAGAACAGCAAATAAAACCCCAAACCAGCAGAAGACAGGAAATAATAAAGATTAGAGCGGAAATTAATACTGTCGAAACAAAGAAAACCAGAACAGATCAATGAAACCAGAAGCTGGTTCTTTGAAAGAATTAACAAAATTGATAAACCACTAGCCAGTTTGATCAAGAAGAAAACGGAAAGGACCCAAATAAATAAAATCAAGAATGAAAGAGGAGATATCACAACCAACACAACAGAAATAAAAATAATAATAAGAGAATATTATCAGCAATTATATGCCAATAAAATGGGCAATCTGGAAAAAATGGACAAATTGCTACAAACATATACACTACCAAAACTGAAACAGGAAGAAATAGAAAATTTCTTTTTCTAATCGAATTAGTAATCAAAAATCTCCCAAAAAACAAGAGACCAGGGCCAGATGGCTTTCCAGGGGAATTCTACCAAACATTTAAGGAAGAGTTAACACTTATTCTCTTGAAGGTGTTCCGAAAAATAGAAATGGTAAGAAAACTTTCAAACTCATTCTGTGAAGCCAACATTACCTTGATTCCAAAACCAGACAGAGACCCCACTAAAAAGGAGAACTATAGACCAATTTCCCTAATGAACATGGATGCAAAAATCCTCAACAAGATATTAGCCAACCGGATCCAACAATACATTAAAAGTTATTCACCACAACCTAGTGGAATTTATACCTGGGATGCAGGGCTAGTTCAACGTCCACAAAACAATTAACATGATTCATCACATCAATAAAAGAAAGGACAAGAACCATATGATCCTCTCAATAGATGCAGAGAAAGCATTTGACAAAATACAGCATCCTTTCTTGATAAAAACCCTCAAGAAAGTAGGGATAGAAGGAGCATACCTCAAGATCATAAAAGCCATATATGAACGACCCAACGCTAATATCATCCTCAATGGGGAAAAACTGAGAGCTTTCCCCCTAAGGTCAGGAACAAGACAGGGATGTCCACTCTTGCCACTGTTATTCAACATAGTATTGGAAGTCTTAGCCTCTGCAATCAGACAACACAAGGAAGTAAAAGGCATCCAAATCGTCCAGGAGGAGGTCAAACTTCCACTCTTCACAGATGACATGATACTCTATATGGAAAACCCTAAAGATACCACCAAAAAACTGCTATAACTGATACATGAATTCAGCAAAGTTGCAGGATATAAAATCAACACACAGAAATTGGTTGAATTCCTATACACCAAAAATGAAGCAACAGAAAGAGAAATCAGAGAATCGATCCCATTTATAATTGCACCAAAAACCATAAAATACCTAGGAATAAATCTAACCAAAGAGGCGAAATATCTATACACGGAAAACTATAGGAAGCTTATGAAAGAAATTGAAGAATACACCAAAAAATGGAAAAAGATTGCATGCTTCTGGATAGGAAGAACAAATATTGTTAAAATGACGATACTACCCAAAGCAATCTACATATTGAATGCAATCCCTATCAAAATAACACCAGCATTCTTCACAGTGCTAGAACAAATAATCCTGTATGGATTTTTCCATACAGGAAAATTTGTATGGAACCATAAAAGACCCCAAATAGCCAAAACAATCTTGAAAAAGAAAACCAAAGCAGGAGGCATCACAACCCCAGACTTCAAGCTATACTACAAAGTTGTAGTCATCAAGATAGTATGGTACTGGCACAAGGACAGACACTCAGATCAATGGAACAGAATAAAGAACCCAGAAACGTATGGCCAACTAATCTTTGACAAAGCAGGAAAGAATATCCGATGGAATAAAGACAGTCTCTTCAGCAAGTGGTGCTGGGAAACCTGGACAGTGACATGCAGAAGAATGAACCTGGACCACTTTCTTACACCATACACAAAAATAAACTCAAAATGGATGAAAGACCTCAATGTAAGACAGGAAGCCATCAAAATCCTCTAGGAGAAAGCAGGCAAAAACCTCTTTCATCTTGGCCCCAGCCACTTCTTACTCAACACGTCTCTGGAGGCAAGGGAAACAAAAGCAAAAATGAACTACTGGGACCTCATCAAAATAAAAAGCTTCTGCACAGCAAAGGAAACAAGCAGCAAAACTAAAAGGCAACTGACAGATTTGGAGAAGATATTTGTAAATGACATATCAGATAAAGGGTTAGTATCCAAAACCTATACAGAACTTATCAAACTCAACACCCAAAAAACAAAGAATCCAGTGAAGAAATGGGCAAAAGACATAAATAGACACTTCTCCAAAGAAGACATCCAGATGGCAAACCGACACATAAAAAATGCTCCACATCATTCATAATCAGGGAACTACAAATCAAAACCACAATGAGATACCACCTTACACCTGTCAGAATGGCTAATATTAACAACTCAGGCAACAACATGTTGGCAAGGATGTGGAGAAAGAGGATCTCTTTTGCATTATTGGTGCTAATGCAAGCTGATGCAGCCACTCTGGAAAACAGTATGGAGTTTCCTCAAAAAACTAAGAATATAACTACCCTATGTCCAAGCAATTGCACTACTAGGTAGTTATCCAAGGGATACAGATGTGCTGTATCCCCATCCCCGAACTTGAATGTTTTTTTTAAATATAATTTATTGTCAAGTTGGCTAACATACAGTGTATACAGTGTGCTCTTGGTTTGGGGGGTAAATTCCCATTATTCATTGCTCACATACAACACCCAGTGCACATCCCAACAAGTACCCTCCTCAATGCCCATCACCCATTTCCCCTCTCCCCTGCCCCATCAACCCTCAGTTTGTTCTCTGTATTTAAGAGTCTCTCATGGTTTGCCTTTGAAAGTTTTTTTTACAGTTTCTTTCTCCACAGCAGGTCTGCCCCCTCACGTGTTTTGACCTGGGGTTTTCCTGCAGGTTCATCTGTCTACTCAAAATCTCTGGCCCACTGACAGCACATTTTGTTTTCATTTGCTCTGCTGTTGCAGATTTATTCTGGCTTTATTTCTTTTTATTTTTTCAATGATCGAATACAGCTATTGGTGTGAAGAAGACAAGCACGTGTAACTTGGTTCACCACCTTGATTCCCCTCTCCACCTGGGACGCTGTCCTCACCCCTTCTCCCAGGCAGACCCCAGTCCCCACATCACACCAGCGCCCTCATGTGTACCTCAAGTAGTTGCCCTTGCCGGCCCATGAACCTGGGCGCATCCTGCTTTCCCGTGGACACTAAACTCCCCTGAAATACTACCCGAGTCTCAGGCTTTGCATCTGAGTCTTCCCTTGACACAGCAAGCCATTTTTTTCTCTTACCTTCGTGGAGGCCTGGCTTCAGGAACAGGGGCAGCCCTACCATTGATCCCAGTGGGCTGTCCCTGAAGGTAAACTTGCTGTGCTGTGTTTAGGGTACAGAGGAGAGGCAGTAGGTGAGGAGGGACCATTTTTCCCCCCACCCTTCCTTACCTGAAGGAGCCCTCTTCTCACAGGAAAAACCTAGGGATTCCAGCAGAAGCCCCTGCCAACCAAGCCTTGCCTTGTCATCATGGGAAGAGTAGCCCGTGTGCTCAAGGGTGAGATTTTTACAGTGATGGGGCTCCTGGGTGGCTCAGTCAGCTAAGCGTTCAACTCTTGGTTTTGGCTCAGGTCATGATCTCACAGTTCGGGAGTTCAAGCCCTGCGTTGGGCTCTGTGCTGACAGCGCAGAGCCTGCTTGGGATTCTCTGTCTCTCCTCTCTCTGCCTCTCCCTCCACCTATAAAAATAAATAAATAAACTTAAAAAAAATTTTTTTTAATTTAACAGTAATGCCCAGGAGTGAGAATAAAAATATTTAAAAAACAGTAAAGGCACCAACCCTTCAGACCAGTTTGTCTTTCCAAGGTCCTACACCAGATCTGGAGACCATAGCACCTCCCTTGCCACCCTTGGGCTTCCATTTGTCCCTCCATTCCAACACACACACACACAGACCCCTCTACCATACTCTTTGGCCCCTGATTTCATCTAGATTTAATCCAAATCTTTATCTTCCTGTTCCCCAAACCCATGTGGTGTAGAACACTTGTGAACCTCCTTTTGAGCATCCTCACAGACCTTTCAAAAGCTATCCATGAGAAATGTATCTCAGATAAATTTTTCACTTCAGGCCAGATCCACCAGTTTTCTTATGCATGAACACTGAGCTTCTTTGTTGCTGTGAAAATACATTGAAAATGAGTTCTTATGCTTGTGCCATCACAGATTATCTCTGGAAAGGTAGAGCATCTAGAGAATGGGATGAAAATTTATTTCCCTTGTAGAGGTTTTTTTTTTCTTTTAAAAAGTATACCCTGTAGTATTCAAAAGAGAACATTTTTCAAAGGTGATATTGCCTCCACTAAAAGAATCTTAATTTACTTATCATCATAGTCCCTTTTTAACTTTGTATTGATCACTAATATTTTTCCTAGTATCATAACTGAATGCAAATTTCTCTTCTACTGTAGGAAACAAAGTACCAGGTCCTCTCCCTGTGCTTCCCACGGACCCCAATAAGATGGTGTCTTTCAGGAAGATTCATTCCCTATCCTCCTTCCTCATCACACCCAGAGGAGTGAGTGAGATGGCTGAGACCAAACACCTCACTCCTCCAGCCCTTCTGGCCCAGAGCACAACTCTGGATGGCTCAGGCAAGATATGGTAGACCTCTCTTGTTGTTAGTCATTTCCAGAGAGTCTATCATGGTCAGTGAGATTTAACCATCTACATAAAATTGGCCACCTGGGTGGCTCAGTCGGTTAAGCGTCCAACTTCAGCTCGGGTCATGATCTTGTGGTTTGTGAGTTTGAGCCCCGCGTTAGGCTCTATGCTGACAGTTTGGAGCCTGCTTTGGATTCTGTGTCTCCCTCTCTCTCTGCCCCTCCCCCGTTTATGCTCTGTCTCTGTCTCTCTCTCAATAAATAAAACATTAAAAAATAAAACAAAAATAAAATAAAATTGGCCAGACCTTTTTTGCTCACCACTGTTTCCTGTCTTTGTTATCTGCTCCTGTCTGAGGTCTGTGTTCCTATTTACTTACTGTTAGGTTACAATTCTTCCTCCAGTATTTTCTACACATGAGTATGTCAGTAATAGGATTTCTGAAGTCTCCCAAAACCACAAATATCTTTCTCTGATCCTCAGAGGACTGACACCCTGGGACCCCACGTGTGAGGCTGATGACATTGTATTTCTTCCTTCTTAGACGTGACGAACCTGAGGCTCAAAGAAAGAAGGTAACTTCTTCAAGGTCATTCAGCTAATAAGAAGTGGATGACTAATAATGGGGAGTTTCGGACTGTGATTAACAGTCAAAAGCACAAGATCAAGTAGGGCTTAGCCCAATATTGACTTTATGGTGATGTAAGCCTGGACAGAGGCGACAGAACGTATCCCTCTTCAGCGGTGCTGCGATGACCTCAGGGGTGTGGGGGAAGCTTCTAGGCCCACCCACAGCAAGAGGTGCTATGTCACAGAGAAGCCAGTGCATATCTGTGCTCAACTTTTTCCCTGGCTAGCTATGCTAGCTCTTCAGGGATGTATGACTGGTTCCCACTGATTATAAATCATATAATAACCTCTATACCCTGTGTAGATTTCTCAGGATGTTCTCCATACATCACACTGAAACCAGCACACTCACAAGATTCGTTCATCATTAGTTCAGGACACAGTTTGGGTAAGAAGTTCAATTCAGGGTCAACTCTCAGATGTCCTTGGCTCCTGTATAGGGAGTAGGTCAGCTAATGTGAGGACAGGCTATTCAATCACGCTGTGTAATCTTTCTTTCTTCAGGGGCAAATCCGGGCAGAGATTACATCTTCTGGCTCCCATCCCAGAACACTTTGTACAAGCACCTTAACACAGAAGATGCTGAGAGAGACAACAACAGAATTTTTCTTGGAACTATAACTGAGTCTTCCTGGAGGTACCTGTGTATGGAGCATCCACATTTCCTACTGTGGGGTAGGGGCTGAAAAATCAGAGAGAAGAGGAAGAGACTGCTGTTAACGGGGCCAGAGGGAAGAGTTAGGTGCCCCTGGCCCTGACAATTGCAAGAATGGAGGAGCCAAAGGGGGCATGAACAAAGAGTCTCCCATCTTCCCTGTTCTCCCACCTCAGCCCCAGGGTTTCTGGAACCTCCACCTCCCACCCTTCTGCTCTGTTGCTTTCCTCCCACAGTTACCAGCATTGAGGACTCCTTCTTGTTCTTCTAGAAGCTAGATTCTGATGCAAGGAGGCAAAACTAACCAAGCAAAGTAATCCTGTCTATTATACATCGAGATATAGTATATGAAAAAATAAAGCAGAATAAGGGGACAGAAAAAAACAGAGGGGGGGAAGGTCATATTCTATAGGAAGTAGTCAGAGAAGGACACCCTGAAAACCTGGTGGTGTTCTGAAGAAAGAAGACAGCCAGGCACATAATCAAGGTAGAAGTTTCCAGACTGAGGAAGCACTTCAGGATGTGACCGAGATGGTCCTTTGGGGTGAATGAAGAATCTATTTGAACCCCCATTTATATTTTTACCTAAAACACAAAAATCACATGTGCCTAACATTTAATGTTAATTATTAAAATATATTAGGGGGCTGGGTGGCCCAGTGGGTTAAGCATCTGACTCTTGATCTTGGCTCAGGTCATGATCTCACGGTTCATGAGATTTATCCCAGAGTCTGGCTCTGCCAGAGTCATTGACAGTGACGATCCTGCTTGGGATTCTCTCTCTCCCTTTTTGCCCCTCACCCCCCTCTCTCTTGCTCTCAAATAAATAAATTTTTAAAAATTAAATAAAATATATAAGGTAAATAAAAATAGATGGGGCGAATACTCAATTTTTAAAAATTACAGGAACGGGAAAATAAAAGTTCAAAGATTACTACAGCCTAAGGCAATGATTTGGAACACCAGGGTAGATTTTCTCCCTCATATTATTTGGAACAAAACAGGTATCAACATGCTGTGTATATCTCTTTTTCTTGTAATTTACAGCACAGTTCCTATTCCTCTGTATTTTCAATAGCAACTAGACCCATGGCGTGCAGATGGGTCCCTAATAAATGAATAGATGAACGAATGGATAGAAAGATGAATGAGGGTGGAGCGGTGATTCACTGGACCTTCGTGCATTGAAATGCCACAAAGGCAGCCTGGGCACAATAAAGGACCTCAGCTTTGGCGTCTGACACGAGTTGAAATCATTCAAGGACTACTCTTGGATGATTTATTTACCTCGTTTTCTAACCTGTGAAATTGAAAATGAATTAAATAGAAAGATGAAATGAGACAATCCTCCAGACAATTTCGAAAACACAGCGCCCAATGTTCAGTGGAGGCCTCCCACCTGTTTTCTCCACTCTGCTCTCCTGACCCCCACTCCCACTCAGCCCACTCCCCATTATCAGCACCCGGAAATACTTATTTGCTAAGGCAATGAGGCACCATGCTGGCTTTGCCCCCTCGATGACTGTTACAAAAACTCCAAGGACCCAAGAGTGATAGACAGACAAATGCACGGAGAGACAGGTTAAGTGGGCCTTAGTTAACTGAGAGCAAGGTAAATTGGAAAAAAGGGGTTAAGCCAGCCTGAGTTAGAGCAACCTTGGACGTACACGTGTACCTTCAGGGAGCACGTGACGCGGCATAGGCCACTCCCACCTGTCTGTTCGGTCCCACAAATGCACCCCTTAAAGGAGTGGGAAGATCGTGGGCGCCAGAAAACGGAAGAGTGGGCAAACCAACATCGCGCTGCCTTTGGCCATAATGAGTGTCAATCCTCACTCGCTTTCCCCGCCTCCTTTTCCCTCCCTTTTCCACCAGGCACGTCCTCTGGCGCCATCTGCAGGCCGCGCGCGGAACTCCGTCCGCGGTGGAAGATCCTTTGCCCGCAGCGAGTATCCGCTGTTCTAGAAGACTGGGCTCTGTTCCTAGTGGCTCTGTTCACCTGCCTGGGCGATCCTGCCAGGGGACTGTCCGTACTGACCCCATTCCCAAGAGCTGCGTCTAAGAAAGCCCTGGAGCGCAGAGGGAGGGACACAGAGGTACTGGTAAGGGCGGTGGGGAGCGCAACTGGAGGGGAGCGGGGCTGGAAAGGGCTGGAGTGTGCTGGGGTCGTGGAGACTGATTGGAACAACAGTGGAGAAGCAATGGGTAGTGGCTCAGGACACCTTGCCTGCCTGTTTGGGTCGTAATCCTAGCCTTGCCGATAGCTGTTTGTCTTCAGGCCAGTTGCTTGCTGTCTCTCTGTGGCCACAATTTCTTTTGAAATGGGGATAACGGCAGCTGCCTCCTATGGTTGTTAGAGGATAAAACTAGTTAACGTTTGTAAATGCTCAGAGTACTTTTTGGTCAATGAAATTAACAATTGGACTTAAAGATGGCCACCAGCAGCACTGACAGTACCTTTTGAGAAATGCAAATTACCGGGCCACACTCCAGCCTTACCGAGTCAGGATCTCTAACAGAGGGAGCTCAGAAATGTATTTCGACAAGCTCACCAGAGGATCCTGATGCATCATAAACTTTGCGAAGCACTGGTCTGAGCGTCCGCGGGTTTTAAAGCTACCCAAGTGATGTTTGGACACGAATGGACGGTGAATCACAAATGGCCAGATCCGTTTAAGTTACAAATTGGTAATCAAGACCCCCGTGAGGGGAGTGAACTTCCCTGTCTCCCTGCAAGAAGCTGTGAGGCTCTAAGGTTAAAACTACTCGCGGACAACGCCGCCCCCAACTAGTCCCGTGGTCTTGCGCAAACTATCCCGTGAAATGGATGCAAAAGTCGCACCTAACTCAAGAGGTGACTGCAAAGATCAAATGAGACCCAAATAAGTCTACTACCAAACACCACCCCGCTGGGAATAGGGGCTGAACTAAAGTGTACATCCATCTCCAGGCGCAGAGCGGGAAATGCCTACAGGCCCCTGGGACCCCGCTGGGCGGATTTCCCTCTAAGAGGGATGAAATCGGGCTCTTCGGAACCGCGAGTCACAGGGGAGGGGACTGGGGGAGAGGGTTCGATCTCTGGGCTTCTTGGTTTGGTCTGAGTGTGTGCATTAGTCTCTCGGCGAGGTTGGCTCATTTGCTGGGGGCGCCAAGTCCCGCTAGACCGGAAGCAGGAGCGCCGCTGCCCGGTTTGGGCCCTTTCGTCCGCTGGAAGCCGGTGCGGCGCCCGCCCGGACGCCCGCGGGTGTTGGCGGGGCCTCTGCCCGATCCCGGCCAGCTCTGCAGCGGCCGCCGCGTCGCGCCCGGGCTGCTCCTCGCGCCGTCGCCGCCGCCGCCCACCTGGCAGGAAGGCCGTTCGTCCCGCTGCTCCCGACGCTGGGCGCGCAGCTCCAGCCCCGCGAGAGCGCCAACCTCCGGCTCCTCCCACTCCCGCGCTGGCTCGAGGCACTCCCCCCCGACGGCCGCGGCGCAGAGGCTCTAGGGAGGGAGGGCGGGAGGAGACTGCGCAGTGGGTCCCGGAACAAGATGCTGACCGTCGGCCAGGGTGGGGAGTACGTGCCTGGGAGGGACTGAGCTGCATCACCAGCTCCGGGATGGCGCGCACGCGGGCACATTCGGAGAATCCCGCCTTGGGACTCGCCAGCCCTCGGGACTGGGTCAAAGCCCAGCCTTTCCCGCCCGCCCGCTGGGTGGCCGGACTCGGCCAATCGGTTCCCGAAGTGAATGAGTTACTGGCCAATGAATGAGCACAGCCAGCCTCCGCCCCCTAGCCTCCTGCTGGCTGGGCGCCGAGCGCGGGAGGGCGGACTTGCACTTCCCCCGGAGGGAAGAGGTCCGGAAGAGAGGCCACTGAGCCCAGTGCTTTGTAGCTCTTGCGAATCCCAGACAGCGGTACCCGCACCGTTGGACAGATTCTTCGCATCCGTGAGTAGCGCTCTGGTCCTGAGTCGGACGTGGAGCCCTTAGGGGGTGGTTGTCAAGGGCACTAGACAGAAGGACCTTGATCCGGAGCCAAAGAGGTTTTGAGGGTGGGGGGATAGGCAGCCTCCCATTGTGGGAACCCACTTTCCGTCCCCCAGCTTCAGAGGTCAAGAGTTTTACTCCTGGAAAGACACATTGAGATCAGCTAGGAAGCTGCTTCCGCCACCGAGTGTTGTGCGGGGGTGTTGGGGGGGGGGGCGGTGTTAAAGCGCAGATTCGGTAACTGCAGTCCAGAGGTACTGAATCCTGATCTTTGAGGGTGGGATGTGGTATCTTCCTTTTTAACAAGCCCAGAGTGGGTAATTCACAGGAACAATAAAAGTTTGGTTTACACCAGATTCCTTAATTTACAAACGAGGAAACCGAGATCCCCAGGAGGGGTGTAGGGAGAGGGTTTGACGTTTTGGGGTGGTTCTTTCCTGGCCTTACCTGGTTTCTTCCATTGCTGCTCTGATCAGTTGTCACCCGAATGCCTGAGGGGAACCCTCTTCCTGTATCCAGAGTTCTGTCTGTGTGGGTCTTTCCCTTCTGTGTCCTGTGAACGTGAACACGTGCCAACTTCCTCTCTCTCTCTCTCCCTCATATCAGGGATTACACCTGGCTCTGCCTTTTGCAGCGTCCCCTGCACCCTGGCCTGAGATCTCTCAAGCAGTCAGCCGCAGTAATCCTAGGGTGTACTGTATTTGTCAATGTCCTCAGTTACAGGAGGTCAGAATTATTCCATCTTTTCCCTTTAGGTGATTCTTCCCCTGGCTTCTGAAAGCTTCATCAGCACGTATGCACTGACTGATATTTGGCTGAAATGTCAAGGGGTACCCACTGCAGATCTCGGATTCTCTGGGTGGCTGTCGCTCTCTTCTCTCTAGTACTCTGCCCCACAAACTCCAGCCACGTAGGCCTCCCATGACCCTGAGTTTGTCTTCTCAACTCAAGGGAAACTGCCAGGCTCCATTGTGTGTCCCTTCCCTGAGAGATGGTCTGGAAACACCCCCCAGGTGGAAAGCTAGACGGCCATAGGGATTACCTCATTTGGTTTCTCTCTCTGAAGGATGGGAAATCACTGTTCCGCACTGCCTGGTGCCCAGTGTTTGAAAGTTGTTTCACATACTGTATTCTTTTTTTTTTTTTTTTTTTTTTTTTTTTTTAAGTCATTGTAAGTGGGAAGGTAAATCCAGTCCTTGTTTCTGTAACTTGGCTGGAAGCGGAAGTGAGTCATATTTTCTGTGAACTCATCATGAATTCCATGAAGCCTGAAGAGAACCAGTCATCCAGTGCTACAGAAAATGGCCAGAGTACCAGACCTGAAGTTTCAAAGGTGTGTCCACTTTTTAACAACTCTTTGCTAGAGCAGCATACCTAACCTTAGCATGCTATCAGGATTCTGGAAGGGGATACGCTCATAGAGGATGGCAGTTATAAACCCTTCTTCCGTGTTGTGAAAAATATATTTGGAGAGATCACACATATAAGTGTTTGTGTAAAGCCAAATGATAGTGTATGAATCAACAATGCAAAGTGTGCCGTTTTAGACAACAGGATCACTGACAAACAGTGTAGACACTTGATATCAGAAGGACAGACAGGCAAAAAACAAGAAATACAGTTCATGCTTACTGAGAAATTAGTGTGTACCTGGAATTATTTTTGTCACTTCCTATGGATTATCTCATTTGACATTTAATAAAACAATACACGGTGTTATCATCCCTATTTTACTTTTTAAAGATTTATTTATTTTTGAGAAAAAGAGAGAGAGAGAATGCGTGGGGGAAGTGCAGAGAGAGAGGAAGATAGAGGATCCAAAGTGGGCTCCACGCTGGCAGCAGTGAGCCCAATGAAGGGCTCAAACCCACAAATCCTTGAGATCATGACCTGAGCCAAAGTAAGATTCAGCTGACTGAGCCACCCAGGCACCCCTCTCATCCCTATGTTAAAAATGAAGAAACTGAAACCCAACTTTCTTAAAGTTGCAAAAATAATGAACGTTAGGGCAAGGATTTGAATCTGGGGGTTCAGACTTCACAGCCAGCTTTTGACCAACACAAAGTATGCAAATCGTTAACACCAAATCAAGATATAAACAAGTGCTTTTGGAGTGCGGAGAGAAGAGTGCTTAATTCACACTCAAGAAATTAAGGCAGGATCATATGAGACTTGCTCTTAGTGAATAGAATTTCACCAGGTAAGTGTATCCCGCGTGAGGGAAGAGTGTGAGTAAAGTCATATACACATAAAAACATATTTGGGAGCAGTATAGTTAGATTTGATCATATGTAAGAATTCGAGAATGTCGGCTAATAGTGCTGGAGAGGTATTTTGGTAGAAGATTATAGTAGGCTTTATTTCCATTAGAACTTTTATTTTCTCAAAAAGAATCCTCTACTTGTGAAATAATAAAATGGTTTCATTGGATTAAAATTAAATAAAATTTAAAATTAATTTCCTCTGTTCACTAGCCACATTTCAAGGGCCCAGTAGCCATATGTGGGTAATGGCTGCCGTACTAGACAAGCAGATATAGAACATTTTCATCATTGCAGAAAGTTCCATTGGACAGTGCTGCTCTAGATTAGGGACCTCTGTGGCCTTGCTGTTCCAGGTGTGGTCCACACACAGCAGCAACAGCATTGCTATCTCCTGAGACCTCTCTGTGATCTGCATTTTCACAAGACCCCCCGGGTGATTCTTAGGCACATTAAAATTTGAGAAATACTGATCTGAGATACCCTGAAGATTCGGTACGGTGAAATCTCATTGTTATTAGCATTATTTGCTAATATTTACTTCGCTTGTACAGTATCGTTTCAAAAGAGGAAATGTTTAGCCCTGGGAGAAAATAAAACGGATTCATTGGTTCATCTGTCTGACAAGTGCAGAGTTCAGCGGAGCTTTAATGCAGCAGTACACCTGGCTTCAAGGACTCCTTTGTTTCCAATCTCTGGGCTCTGCTCTTTGTTGTTGGCCTCTGTCTGGCCTTCTGCATAGTGACGACAGAACTCCAGTAAGTTCAGAGTGCATACCTGCATTGGCTACCATTCAAATAATGAGTCCATCCTGGTACCCTGAGAAGACTTCCTTTTGCATCTAACCCTTCCACGCTACATAGCTCAGCCATTCCTGCACAAAACCGTGTGATTGAGGAGGCACTTCCGGCAAGCGAGGCCTGTCCCTGAGCTGGCGCAAATTCACTTTTGTACACATGTATGGCTGCGACAAAACGGGAGAGAGGTGCAGTGGCTTTCTGGAAAAGAGCTGGGGTATCTTCCTCTTCTTTGAACCCCATGCTAAAGTATTTGGGTTTCATTCTGTAAGTGAAGGAGAAGTTATATACAGGCTTTATCCTTGTATCTTTAAGGAGGAGATTTAATTTAAACTCTAAGCTAAATATTCACGTTAAAGGGCTACACTGTTCACTATGGTAGCCACTAGCCGCATGTGGCTATCTAAATTTACATTCAACTTATCTAAAGTTAAATAATGAAGAAAATGAAGAATTCCGACCCTTGCTCACACTAAGCATACTTCCCCTGAGGCTGCCGTATCCGGAAGGATAGATGTTGGAGATCTCCATCTGAACAGCACTAGTCTAAGGCATCCACTTCTACAACAAAACTACAATGTAAAGTTTCCAAACTATTTGGAGGGAAAGTGAAAGGCGGAGGGGGAAAAAATCTAAAAGAAGACAAGAGAGAAGGAGAATATAAGTAAATCTGGGAAAAGCTGGAAAAGGAGAAAATAACTAAAAAGATAACAAATGAATAAAAAAAGATTGGTTATCTTACTGGTTGTGTGAAAGACTTTTATCACTACTTTCAACCTATTTATTATATATGCAGTAAAATTAAATCTTTTCCACATATAGTTCTCTGGCCTATGACAGTTACCTGTGGTCTTGTAATCATGACCAGAATCAAGATGCAACAGAGTTCCATCAGCTTAAATAATTCTCTTGTGCTCTGCCTTGTCTGACACTCACCTTGACCCCCTGGTGATCAACAATGTGTTCTCCAAGTGTTGCCTTTTCCAGAATGTCATGTAAATAGAGAGGGGCCAAGATGGCAGAGCAGCATGGAAGCTTTTTGCTTCTCTAGTTCTTGAATGCAGCTAGATCAACACCAAACCATCTTACACACCTAGAAAATTGATCTGAGGATGAACACAACAATCTGCACAACTTGAACTGCAGAACTCGGCAGGTATGCAGCGTGGAGAGGTGAACTGTGGGAGAGAGAAGCCACAGAGGGTAGGAAGCTGTTTTGCAGTGAGAGGATGGAGTTGAGGGACAGTATGAAAAAAGCACTCCCCCCAAAAGCAGCTGGAGAGAAAGTATGGAAACACGCATAAGGGACTTAACAAGAAAGGGAGAAAGAAGAAAAAGGATAGGGTTTAAATACCATTAAGACTCTATAAACAGAGGAGTGCAGAGCTGAAAGAATCGTGTAAATAGAATCATATGCTGAATCAAGCCTTTTGGGTCTGGCTTCTTTCACATATAACATGGCATTTTAGATTCATCCAGGTGGTTAGATGTATCAGTAGCTTTTTCTTATTGCTGGGTAGTATTCCACAGTACGAATATATGAGAGTTTATCCATTCACCCATTGAAGGATGTTTGGGTTTTTTCCCCAGTTTTGGCTTTTTTTTATATATATATTTATTTTGAGAGAGAGAACAGGAGAGAGGGAGAGAGAAAATCCCAAATAGGCTGCACACTTTCAGCACAGAGCCAGACATTGGGCTCGAATTCACTAGCGGTGAGATCATGACCCAAGCCGAAACCAAGAGCCAGAGATGATCAACCAGCTGAGCCACCCATTTGTGTCTTGTATAAGTAAAGCTGCCTTGAGGATTTGTATACAAGTTTTTGTATGAATATCATTTTCATTGCTTTTGAGTTCTTGCCTATAGGCAGAATTGCCAAGTTATAGGGTAAGTCTATGTTTAGCTTTATAGGAAATTGCCAAAATATTTTCAAAATGGCTCTATCATTTTGTATCCTCACCACCAATGTATGAGTCCCAGCTGCTTCACATTCTTGCCAACATACAGTATTGAAAGTTTTCCTGATTTTACTCATTCGAATAAGTGTGTAACAGAGAAGTATATAATGGTCTCACCTTGTAGTATAAATGCATTTCACTAATGACTAATGATATTGCATATCTTTTCATGTTCTATATAGCATTTATGTATCTTCTTCAGTGAGGTGTCTGTTAAAATCTTTGGCCTGTTTTTATATTGGTCTTTCTGATTTTTTGTTGTTGAGTTTTGGGAGTGTTTTATATATTTTGGAAATGAGCCCTTTGTCAGATTGCTTTTCTTGTAATCTTTGTGGATAATTTATCTCGGTTTGTGGCTTATCTTTTTATTTGCTGAATACTCTTTTGGCGGGGGGCAGTTATTGACTTTAAAGAAGTGCATTTTAACATTTTTTTCTTTTTTGGATTATGCTTTTGGTTGTATCATCAGAGAACTCTTTCCAAACCTAAGATCACAAAAATTTTCTTGTGAGTTTTCATCAAGAACCCTTACAGTTTTAGGTTTGTCTGTGGCCCACTTTGCACTAATTTTGTGTGTATGGTGAAGTATGTGGATCATAAAATAGTAATAGGAAACAGTGGCTAATTACTTAGTTCATTTGTTTGTTCATTTTGTATATGGCATCTGGCACAGTTTGTTGAAACATCTACCCTTTCTCCACTGAATTGCCTTTATACCTTTGTTAAAAATTGAGCAAAACTTGATTGGATCTGTCTTCCAGATTCACTGTTCTTTTTTTTTTTTTTTTCCTAATGTTTATTTTTTTAAATTTTTTGATGTTTATTTATTTTTGAGAGAGACAGAGACAGAACATGAGTGGGGGAGGGGTAGAGAGAGAGGGAGACAGAATCCAAAGCAGGCTCCAGGCTCTGAGCTGTCAGCACAGAGCCTGACTCAGGGCTCGAACTCACAGATCTAAGTACAGCTCTACTAGTAAATAAGTAATGTAAATTTACAAAAGCAGTCAAATTAAATGGCATTTCATCTATCAGTTGGAAGACATTTAAAATAACAGTACTGAAATCCTCTGAAGGAGCCAACCATACGGTTGGTCTCTGGGCATCAAGGGGAAAAGGAGCAGCATGAGTTGACACAATTTTTCTGGAAAGCAGCTGGGCACCATATATGTTGTGAAGTACATTTATAACCTTAGTGTCTGTATTTCTACAGCTGGGAATCTGGCCTAAGGAAATATCCAGATGTTCAGCCAAAATGTTTTACGTATAGAAATGTTTGTCCTATAAAAATTTGAGACAATCTAAGTGTCCAGCTACAGAAGAATGAATTAGAAATTATTGTACAGTGAACTATATCCTGTGGCCCCCAAAATTGTTTTCCAAAGGTTGTTTGATGGCATGTAATGTCATTAAATTTAAATGTTTAATGACATGTCAGCCAATGGCAGATTGCTTGGCGAAGAATAAACTCATGCAGCTTAGCACAACTTCAGAAACCTAAGGTTTGTATCTGCACGTAAAGTAAAAGAAATGAATAAAACAAAATGTAGAATGGTTATCTCTGGTGATGGAACAATGATGGGTAATTTTTCTCCACTATGCATTATCCAGTATATTACTCAATTTTTATTCAGAATAGCTACTAGTTTTATAATTAGACAAACATGAAATATTATTATTAAAGGAGATTCTCATTATGTTTTTAATCTTTCCTTTTTTCTAAGGATATGGCCATCAAGCAGACCTGCCCTAGAAGACTTGCTATTCATCTTCTACCTGACATAAATGAGTGTGGCGGGACCAGTAAGCTTAAAAGTGAAGTCAAGCATGAAGCATCTATGGAAATCCAGAACCCAGACTGGGACACCCATAAAAAATGTTATTTTACTTTTACTTTTAATGAAAACTCGAGGAAATCTGACCGTAGTATGTTTAAAGCACATGGTAAACCCGATGAGAGTATCTACTCAGCTCTGAGAGCTAATGACAATTTCAGTGAAAGGATGGAGAATCATTTGAATAAGCACATTCTTGTTTTTGAAGAAAAAACAATAGAAGGATATATAAATTTAGGAATGCCTCTCAAGTGCCTACCTACAGGGTCCCACTTCAAAATAAAATTTAGTCAAAGAAAGGGTAACCAGGAAGGTGATCAGATCTTGCGCCAGTGTGAAAATCCATACATGGAATGCGTTCTTTTTCACATTGTTGCTGTTGGGAAGAGGATAAAGAAGATTCTCAAGATCAAGGAACTTCATGAAAGAGGAACTACACTTTGTATCTATGCCCTAAAGGGTGAGACTATCAAAGAAGCTCTAAGCAAGGATGGCCGATTTCGGTCTGACCTGGATGAATTTAAATGGAAAATAATAGAAGATCATAAGATAATTCATGGAAAACGTTCCCTGGTGGATTATGTGTCTGGAAAAACCTTAGAAATGGACATTTTTAAGAAAAACGTTGCCAGGAAAGGTACCCATAAGAATATTAAACAGGAGAATGAAAATACCACTGAAGAAATCTGTCCCTGGGATCTGATACAGTCTGAGATCAGGGAACACGAACCAGAGGAAGATGGGGAGACTGAAGATGTAGAATACAACAGAGAAAAAATTCTCCCAGCTCGGAATCTAGGGCATGATATTGAAAGTAAAAAACAACGGACAGTTTCCAGAATTAGTAATTATTACAATAATAGTTTCAACAGAAAATATAGGAGAAACAACTCACAGGTTAGGCAAAGTCCCCATCCAGGTATGGAACATGTTAATCAATATATCCAAAGGACGGCAACTAACCTCTGGCTGAAGAATTTCCAAAGGTTGGACAAAGTGATAATGGATCAGTATCCAAATTTTAATGAAGAGACTCTCTGGATGAGAAAGTATTTTCAGGATGAACAGAAGAAAACCAAACTGCTACCATTTCAACAATTCAACATTTATAAAAAGTACTTTGGAAAAGTGACCGAAAATTCTACTTCAGTTGCAATCTGTGAAGATCTTATTCATCTTAGTAAGTCAGTTGGGTTCATGAAATGGGACAATAATGGAAACACAGGCAACGCTACTTGCTTTGTCTTCAATCATGGTTATGTTTTCACCTGTCGACATGTAATACATCTTATGGTGGGAGAAGGCACAGATCCAAGTTTGTGGCCAGATATAATAAGCAAATGTGCAAAGGTAACTTTTGCTTATAAAAAGTTCTGTCCTATGGATGTTGATTGGTTTTCCATTGAGCCATGGTTTGAAGTGTCTGATGGAACTCTAGATTACGCCATTTTAAAGTTAAGAAAAAACGTAAATGGATTTCCTCCAGGCCTGTTTGGACAGATTTCCTCTCAACCATCTAGTGGTTTGATTTATTTAATTGGTCACCCAGAAGGCCAGGTCAAGAAAATAGATGGCTGTGCTGTGATTCCTCTAAATCAGCGGTTAGAGAGGTACCCAGAGCATCATCAAGATGGGGTGGTAGGTCCCCATGCTGCCACTTATAATGCTTTCTCTATGTTTACCCAACGAAGTTTCCTATCAGAGGTTTGGAGCACAGATACACTTAGCTATGATACTTGTTTTTCCAGCGGGTCCTCTGGCTCCCCAGTGTTTAATGCATCTGGCAAGTTGGTTGCTATGCATACCATTGGGCATTTTTATCAACGTGGAGATACAGTATATGCCCTTATTGAATTTGGCTATTCTATGGAGTCAATTCTTTGTGATGTTAAACAGAAAAATGAGAGTTTATATAAATTATTAAATGAAGAGAAAAACGAGAACCATGATGAAGACCAAGATAACAAGTCATTTCAAGATCATCAGATTGAACCCATAGAATATTAGGAAAAAGATGTTTTCAAGAAAATATGCTAATAATTTAGAGTATTCAGGGCTGTTTCCATAAACTATAATGAATATTCTTTTTTTAATTAGAAAATGATGTGGATGTTCAAAAAAATATAACAGTTCAAATAAATTCTGATTTTTTTGGTCATTGGCTTTTTTCTTATTTGAAACAATCTCAAACCTCACTTAAAATACTTAGCTCTGTTCTATACATACAACAAATTTGGTATTTGCCATTCTAAGTACATCGGATGATACATCTATCCCATCTTCCTAACTGGTGAGGTGACCCCTGTTCTCTGAATAACAAAATAATGGGGAAATACACTTTTAGAGTGAACAAAATAAGATGTTCCTCTAAAACTCAAAATTCTTTGGTTGTTGGGGCCCCTGGGTGGCTCAGTTGTTAAGCATCTGACTCTTGATTTCAGCTCAGGTCATGATCTCATGGTTCATGGGATCAAGCCATGCATCGAGCTCTGCACTGACAGTGGAGAGCCTGCCTGGGATTTTCTCTCTCCCTCTCTCTCTCTCTCTCTCTCTCTCTCTCTCTCTCTCTCTCTCCCTCCCCCTCTCAAAGTAAATAAATAAACATTTTTAAAAAATTATTTGGTTATCTTAATTTTTCCCTTTTGGGCCCCTGTAACATCAGCCCTTATTGCAAATGACAAAAGAAAAGTCCAACTTTTCTGTTCTTTCCACTAGTTCTGCCCTTCTGTGGAAGATAGAAGCATGACTTAGTCCCTATCCCCACCCTCTTATATCCAGAGTCTAGAAAGCTAAAGTCTACGTATCTCTGTCTAGTTTGCAACTAAGAATCTGGGTATAAATCAGATGCCTCAAAATAGACTCACTTGCCTGTTATTTGGAAGATAGAAATAAGGTGGAGACCATCTTTCTTCTGCTCCTGGAAAATGCTTAAACACTGAGAATAAATTGAGGGTTGATAGGGGTGGGGGGGAGGGGAAAGTGGGTGATGGGCATTGAGGAGGGCACCTGTTGGGATGAGCACTGGGTGTTGTATGGAAACCAATTTGACAATAAATTTCATATTAAAAAATAAAATAGTAAACTTTGGTAAAATTTTTAAAAAATAATTGGATGCCTAGGAATAAATAAAACAAAAAAAAAGGAAAAGAAAAATGAGTGTCTAGAGTCACATCTAGTCCTTAGCTTCATGTGGATGGAGAGGTGACTGCAAGCAGTAGCAGCCAAAATCTGCATTGCAAGGCCTAGTCATTTGCTTTGATAATGTCAACAGGCATTTGTAACAGCTTCCTCATCCAGCTTCCTGATTCCTGGTCTGCAGCTGAACAGGTGTGGTTTTTTGTTTTTTTTTTTTCATTTAAAAAATGTCTAAATTCACCCAATATATGTATGTATGTATGTTTATTTATTATTTTTTAAATATATAAAAATATAAATATTGTCAAGTTGGCTAACACACAGTATATGCAGTGTGCTTTTGGCTTTGGGAGTAGATTCCCATAACTCATCGCTTACATACAACACCCAGTGCTCATCCCAACAAGTGCCCTCCTCAATGCCCATCACCCATTTTCCCCTTCCCCCCACCTCCCCCATCAACCCTCTGTTCTCTGTATTTAAGAGTCTCTTGTGGTTTGCCTCTGAGAGGGTGTGTTCTTGAACTCAATTGCAATATTGGCCCTTTGAATCCCTCCCATTGCTTTTATCATCCTAAAGATGTTCTGGCACTTAATCCCCTCCATTGAATCTCTTTTACCTGCATGGAATACCCTCCTTACCAACTAGCAGTTGATCAGATTGATCAAATATGTGATCATCTCTCAGTTGTGCAAAAGCCATAAATCTCACCCAGAGAAATTGTTGGTTCAGAAACTCTAGACATGTATGTCTATTAGGAACAACTGCTAAATTCCAAAAATAAAGTAGCAGCGTGAATGAGGGGAAGTTATTTCTTCCTCATGTAATATCTAAGTGTACAGCCCTCTGTGGTTGTGGGAGTTCAGGGTGTCATGGTATTAGGTTTTCTCAGTCAGGTCCAAGGTGGCTACTAAACTTCTAGCCCATGCACGTACACCACAGGCAGGGGCAAGAGAAAAATGTGCAAAAGAGGTGTACATCTCTTCTTAACACCATCTAAGGGGTGCCTGAGTGGCTCAGTTGGTTGAATGTCTGACTCTTGGTTTTGGCTCAAGTCATGATCTCAGGGTCATGGGATCAAGCCCCAAGTCAGGCACCACACTCAGCATGGAACCTGCTTGGGATTCTCTCTCACCTTCTCTCTCTCCACCCCTCCCCTGTTCACATGGCTTCTCTTTCAATTTTTCTCTCTCTCTCTCCCTTTCTCCCTCTCTCAAAATAAATAAATAGACATTTAAAAAAGAACCCCATCTAGAAACTGCATATATCACAGTTGCTGGTACCCATTGTCTACAACTTGGTCAAGTAGCTCACTTAACTGAAAATCAGGCTGTGAATGTAGTGTTTATTTTGGATGACCAGATGCCCAGCCTAAATTCTATTACTTTGGAAAAAAGGGAAAATGGATATTGGATGAACTAGTCATTTCAACCACAGTCCCACTCATATAGCCTCTGTAGTGTCCAAATACACTCTAGTTTCCACGCACAAAGCATACTTAACCCACTCCCCAAGACAGTCCAGAATTCTGGGTGTTGTGCATGTGTCTTTATCACGTTTGGATGTAGCTTTCATGGCCCAGAGATGTGTCTGCCTGTTCCTTTCACCCTACTTACATACCCAATACACCCTATGGAGTATGGCCAGAATCCAACCACTTAAACTCGTATTCAGAAGAGGCAATGGAAGATACAACAGTCATTGTTCCATAGCAGTGATCAAATTCTGTTGTGCAGGAAGTGCCAGGATGCCCAGCTCCGCAGGGAGCACAATCGTGGGTTAGCCCACTGCAGCTGTCCGTCACTCACTGCTCATGGCAGTTGGAAATGCTTTGACCATTGTCCTTCAAAACCTCAGATTTTGACCTTCAGGGTGTTCTTTTCTGTCCATTGTTTTCTATGGCCATTTCCCTTCTGTAAGTTAGGATTTATGTTTAGTGAAATACATCCTTTTTGGTATACAGGTCTATGTATTCTGACAAACACACATACCAGAGTAACTACTACCACAATCAAAAAAAGGGAAGCAACACTTTTTATAAAATATACAGTGCAGTCAGCATGCTTACAGAAATTTAATGATAATTTTAGTCAGTGTATAGCTTTCCCTAACTTCTTAACTTGCTGTCCTTTCAGAGAAGCAATCTGAAGCATCCTCCAGGGCGAGATGATATACTTGCTGTTAATGTTTTTTTATTTTACATCTGGAACATTCAGATCAGAATCCAAACAAAGGCTGTACATTGTGTTTGGTTGTAGGAGCCTCTTCAGTCCCTTTTAATGTGTAAATTCCCCCTTTATCTTTTCCCTGGCATGTATTTATTGAAGAAAGTGGATCCTAATTGTCCGGCAGAGAATTCTACATTCTGTTCTTTGCAATTCTATCTTGGCAGTGTCATTGAATATGGACCCCTGTATGTCCTATAAATGGGTGGTTAGATCTAAAGACTTGATTATTCTCAGTTTAGGCTTTTTCCAAGAAGACTTCCTAGGTGGTGCCTTGGGATGTCTGGCCTTCCAGTTGCATTTACTGTGGGCTAAATATCTGAGCCTTGTTTTCATTAATGTCATGAAATTTAGGGTAAAACTCACTGGCTTCCTAAAATGGAGTGTTGTTGAATGAGAATCTCTAGAGAGTTCACCACTTCAAAGAACTAAGCCAAAATAATTTCCCATCTTCTTTTATTAAGAACCTTTAAACTCCACTCCCACAAATATTCCCTGGGTTTTGATGTCAAGGTCTAGAACTTCAGAAAGTTCTCTTTGCATGAAACTTCTTTCCCACACATTCTGGAAATCGCCCGTCAGATCATCACAGTAAGTTTAAATTTTTTTTTTTAACGTTTATTTATTTTTGAGACAGAGAGAGACAAAGCATGAACAGGGGAGGGGCAGAGAGAGGGAGACACAGAATCTGAAGCAGGCTCCAGGCCCTGAGCTGTCAGCACAGAGCCCGATGCGGGGCTCGAACTCATGGACTGCGAGATCATGACCTGGGCCAAAGTCGGCCACTTAACTGAGCCACCCACGCGCCCCCATCACAGTAAGTTTAAATCTGGTGTGAAGGTTAGCGTCATGTGTCAATGTGGCCCAGCTCCAGGGTGACCAGATACTTGGTCAAACATTATTTTAGGTGTTTCTGTGAGGGTGTTTTTGGATGAGATTAACATTTAAGTTGGTAGACTAAATACTGCAGTTTGCTCTCCCTAATGTGGGTGGGCCTCATGTAGTCAGTTGAAAGCCCAAAGAGAACAAAAAGATTTACTTTGGGAGGCCTCAGGTAACAAAGTATGCTTCCTGTATGACTGTCTTTGAACTGGGACATTGACTCTGTCCTGCCTTCATACTTGAACTGAAACATTGGCTCTTTCTGGGGTCTCGAGCCTGCTGGGTCCTCAGACTTTCAGACTCCAACTAGAACTTCACCATCAGCTCTTCTGGGGCTCCAGCTTACTGACTCACCCTGCAGATCTAGGAACTTTCCAGCACCCCTAATCACATGAAGCCATTACCTACAACAAGTTAAATTATATTGTCTTATGTATATTTATGGGTATTGTTTTAAAAGAACCCTAATACATAGGATGTCAGGACCACTACAGCGAGGCATTGTGCATGAGGGAAATGTTTTATCTTTCTCCTACCAGAAGACAAAAGAGAAGCAGCAAAGAGAATACGTCATTCAAGTTTAGGGGTTGATACTTTCCATGTCTTAGAAGCCTCCCAAATAGCATAACTCCAATTCTAAGAAACTTACCGTTTGTAAATAAATGTCTTAAATTTCACAAACAGGACAGGAAAATTTGTGAATGCAATTGCCATTGAAACTTAGTAACATTAAAAAAATCAATCTCAGAGTTCTGTAATGATGGGATGGGTATTTCAGACCAAACCTTCCCTCCCATCCCACACCCCCCCCCACACACACAAAGGCACACTGAACAACCAGAAAATCTAGATGAAAAACAGGAAACACCTGTGTGAAGGTATCAAAACGCTACCAAAGCAGCTAGGAAGTACAGGGCCAGTATCCCAGCGAGGAGGGAAGCCCAAAGGGGTCAGCTCTGTAAGTAGTGCTGCTTTTACCTCATAGGCACCTGCCAATTCTGGAGGAGATGAGAGGCTGAGTGGCTGACCAGACATTTGAAGAGAATCATGAAGCTGACGAAGCACAAGAGTTAGAGCTGAAGGCCTATCAAGTAGTAGGGGTTACAGAAATGGACCCACAAACGTATGGCCAACTAGTCTTTGACAAAGCAGGAAAGAATATCCGATGGAATAAAGACAGTCTCTTCAGCAAGTGGTGCTGGGAAAACTGGAAAGTGACATGCAGAAGAATGAACCTAGACCACTTTCTTACACCAGACAAAAAAATAATCTCAAAATGGATGAAAGACCTAAACATAAGACAGGAAGCTATCAAAATCCTTGAGGAGAAAGCATGCAAAAACCTCTTTGACCTTGGCCCCAGCAACTTCTTACTCAGCACGTCTCCAGAGGCAAGGGAAACAAAAGCAAAAATGAACTACAGGGACCTCATCAAAATAAAAACTCCTGCACAACGAAGGAAACAATCGGCAAAACTGAAAGGCAACTGACAGAATGGGAGAAGATGTTTGCAAATGACATATCAGATAAAGGGTTAGTATCCAAAATCTATAAAGGACGTATCAAACTCAACACCCAAAAAACAAATCATCCAGTGAAGAAATGGGCAAAAGACATGAATAGACACTTCTCCAAAGAAGACATCCAGATGGCCAACTAACACATGAAAAAATGCTCCACATCACTCATCCTCAGGTCAATACAAATCAAAACCACCATGAGATACCACCTTACACCTGTCAGAATGGCTAACATTAACAACTCAGGCAACAACAGATGTTGGCGAGGATGAAAAGAAAGAGGACCTCTTTTGCACTGCTGGTGGGAATGCAAGCTAGTGCAGCCACTCTGGAAAACAGTATGGAGGTTCCTCAAAAAACCAAAAATAGAACTACCCTGTAACCCAGCAATTGCACTACTAGGTTTTTATCCAAGGGATACAAGTGTGCTGTTTTGAAGGGACACATCCACCCCCATGTTTATAGCAGCACTATCAACAATAGCCAAAGTATGGAAAGAGCCCAAATGTCCATCGATGGATGAATGGATGAAGAAGATGTGGGATATATATACAATGGAGTATTACTTGGCAATCAAAAAGAATGAAATCTTGCCATTTGTAACTACATGGATGGAACTAGAGGGTATTATGCTAAGTGAAATTAGTCAGAGAAAGCCGAAGATCATATGACTTCACTCATATGAAGACTTTAAGAGACAAAACAGATGAACATAAGGGAAGGGAAACTAAAAGAATATAAAAACAGGGAGGGGGACAAAACAGAAGAGACTCATAAATATGGAGAACAAACAGAGGGTTACTGGAGGGGTTGTGGGAGGGGGATGGGGTAAGGAATCTATTCCTGAAATCATTGTTGCACTATATGCTAATTTGGATGTAAATTTTAAAAAATTAAATTTAATTTAAAAAAGTAGTAGGAGTTCTAGTAAACACAGGATTTTGAATGCAAACAAAGTGTTGCAGCCATAAATAATTTTGTCCAGGAAATACCTCAGCTTTCACAGGGACACAAGGCAGTTTGAAATCACCTCAACCCAAATTAGGTTAAGGTGTTCTGGGATTGCTAGTGACACCAGCCCAGCCACCTCCCAGAATGAACTGTAAAGTCCTTTCCTACCCTCCTTGAACCTCATATGTCTTCTACAAGACAAAATTTGTGACATCAAAATGAAATCGTAGACTTTTAAAAACAAGGTAAGAGACTCATATTGGTGAGATAGATTAAGAGAAATGGCGGAGATGTAGCCCGAATGAGAAGGATGTGGCTGTATCGTATCCAATAGTAACATGAGAAATGTATACTGCATTATGATTATTTAGTTATACGCCAACTGAAGGGACAAGGTGCTTATTCGAGAGACAGAACTTCTTTCTTGATTACTACCCGAATAATGGGGAAGTAAGTTCTACTGTCAGCATTTGACTCTCACTTCCCTACCAGACCACGGGGACTAATATTTCCTGTTTATTTACCGAAACTAGAAGATGGAGTCCTGCAACAAGAGGTGAGGTATCACCATGACCAAAAAGACAACTTTAGACACGTTCACAAAGCTGTGGGCCCTCTTGTCAGATCCTGGGAGCCCAGGACTCCTCCTGCTTCACCACACACCTGCTGTTGTGACTAAATGTCCCCTGAAATGTCTTCATGGCAGCTCCCAACTGGGGGAATGTAGACCCTTAGCCCGAAGGGGAAGCCTGCCCCTGTCAGTGCCAATCCTGAGAGCCTAAACACAGGCCACTGCTTGAGCTTGCCTGCCACTCCATCTCTGCTCCGTCCCTCTGAACCAAATATGGGTCCAACCAGATGCCCAGCAAGTGGTGGTTCCAAGTGCTTATAGTAAACATGCATTTTCCACCAGTATTTTCCTTAAAGCTCATCACTGGGATGTGCAAGAGTCAGACGCACAGACCCTGGGATTTTGCCACAACAAGCATCTCTGAATGTGGGATCTACAGCTCAAATGTGACCGCCTCTGTGCTACCATCCCCGAAGCCTCCGGTGACACCACACCTCCTCCTCGTTTCTGTATTTATAGCACATGAGTTGTTAACTCTTCTCTTACCTGTCTTTCACCTACTAGATTGCAGCTCATTTGGTGATTAGGACAATGTTACATTCCTCTTTGTATCCACAGTGCTGAACACTATTTTTTGGCACACACATAAACTCCAGTTCCTCCAAAAAGAGTGAATACATTTTTTAAAAAGATGAGTTTAGGTTTATGTTTCTTTGACACAGGTCAATGAGAGATGAGTGAAGACTGTCTTGGCTTTGGCCTGGATTTCTTTTGTTCTTGTTTATCGTGAAGGTCAGGTATACAATTAAAGTGGAACTAAAAAAAAAAAAACAAAGAAAACAAACAAACAAACAAACAAAACCCAACCAACCACTCAAGAGGAAATCTGATTAGTGCTACTGTGGTCAGTCTTATCATGTTGTCCAACCACTTTCCTAGTTGCCAGCAAAGGAGGTGAGGACAGGTACATAAATTAATTGTTTACCAGGAAACAGAAAGCCGCTGCAATGTGACAATGTGAATTACAGAGTGTTTTTGTTGTTGTTGCTGCTGCTATAAAAAGGCTAGGGAAGAAACCTCAGGTTGAGGAATTAAACTTCCTAATATGTTATATATCGCTTAACCCAAGAAAAATATATAACGTAAATATATTTTAAAAATCTTTTTTTAAAAAAAATTTTAATGTTTATTTTTGAGAGAGGGAGAGAGACAGTGTGAGCAGGGGAGGGGCAGAGAGAGAGAGGGAGACAGAATCCGAAGCAGGCTCCAGGCCCTGAGCTGTCAGCAAAGAGCCCCACGCGGGGCTCGAACCCACAAACCACCAGATCATGACCTGAGCCAAAGTCCCACTCTTAACCGACTGAGCCACCCAGGTGCCCCTATAATGTAAAATATAGTTTTAAATCCGGCCTGCTTTCTCCTTTTTTTCAGGGCCAGAAATACCTGGCAGCTAATTTAATTAAAACAGACTCCTTAGCCCTGCGCCAAGAATCCCTTTACATGTCTGCAATACATCCAGGGTATCATGAGTGATGGAGAAAACGGCACTTGTTTCCCAGCAAGGTGAAGACGTCAATAGTAAACTAAAGACGCGGCGAAGCAGCCCCAACAGGCCAAGCCGACTTCAGTTCTGGCACCGTTAGGCCAACAGAGGGATCTAGGAGGAGCACGTGAGAGGACGTCCAGCTCCCCAGCTTCGCAACTGTCCGCTAACCTCCCCGGCTAGTCCAGCATTCTGCGAAGGACAAGCAGCTTCCGAAAAACCTCGAGCACTGCCCCAGGGAACTGAGGGTTTGGTAAACCGCCTCCGTATTGTGCTGCCATTGGGCAGGAGGGATGTCAATTATCGTCCCGGCTCCACCCACTTCGCCCCGGCTCCACCCACTTCCTCTTTCCCGCAGGCTCCTGCTCTGGCGCCACCTGCAGGCGGCGCCCGGGACTCCGCTCGCGGTGAGGTAACGCCCTTGCTGGACTGGGTGCTTAAGGACTTCGCTTGCTCTGCAGGTACTGTCCAGGGAAGGGGGCTGCCGGCGCCGATCTCAGGCCCCGGAGCGCCGAGTCTAAGAGCACCGCGGGAGCCGCGAGAGGGTCCTGGAGGAACAGGTGGGGGCGGCGGGACGCGGGGAGAGCCCGGCGGGAAAGAGCTGGCGTGGGGAAGTGGAGTCACGGAGACCCTTCTAACAATGGAAAGGAAGCAAATCCTAGAGCCTAAAGTCTTGGAACCAGCTTTCTCCTCCTCAAAATGAGGTGATAAAAATTGTGCCCATTTCGCAGAGGTGTTGTGATGATTTAACATTTGTAAAGTGCGTAGAACACTTTGCCAGGCCTAGAGTGTGCGATGTTTGTTAATTAACAATCGGCTTTAAAGATCATCTAAGCCAGAGTCTCTCACCAGGGTGATTTTGTAAAGAGGCAGCTGACTGAGTCCACTCGCTCCGGATCTGATGAACCATAACATATTGGGCTGGCTCCAAGAATCTGCATTTTTAAAAGACTGCCCCAAATATTTCTTCTAGACACTAAAGTTGGGGGATCACTCATCTGGGCCAACCTCTTTGACTTGCAAACGAATGAACTGAGAAGTGCCCAGAGTCTCTGCAGAGCCCTAAAAGGCTGTAAGGCCCTAAGACTAAAATCCTACCATACAGCCCTCTTTCCGTCCAACTGGTTACGTGGCCCCTAGCAAATTTACTGTTTCTAAGCTGTGAAATGGGGGCAAAGTCACACCCACTGCCAAAAAGGGGGATGTGCGCCAAGACCCAGGTGCGCCAAGCACAACCCTAACGGGTGACAAGTGATAAATGAACGTGAGAGTTCCACCCTACCCCACCCGATTTTATGAGGTACAAAGGACGGTCCCAGCCAGGATGCCCCAAGGATGGGCGTTTCCTTACCACCTTCCCCAGTACCTCCTCCTGTGACTGGCACGTCCAAGACGTGCTGTTGGGGCTCAGTCCAGCCCAGCCAGGTCGGGAGCTGCTGGTACGGCAGGAGAGACCCGCACCGGGTCTCTACACCGCTCCGTAGGAGGAGGGGCAGAAGCCACTCCAGCCCGCGCGTCCCTGCGCGTCGCCGCGCCAGGACTGTGCCGCGCGCGGCGCCGATATCCCTCTTCCTGGAGAGAGGAAGAACCCAGCGTGCAGGTAGCCTCCTCCTGGTGTCTCTGCCATCGGGCGGTGCAGGCACCGTCCTAAAAGTCTAAGCAGAGGCTACTGACGAGAGTGTTACCTCCTGGTCTTGGGCGGATCCGGAGTTTCTGTGATCTGGCTCTGACTTTAGGAATCCCGGTCGCTCAACACTTAGGACCTCAAGATGAAATGAATATCACTTCGTCCTGCTGGTGGAAGAGTAATTTGGTACATCCTTTCTGTATAGTAATTTGGCAGTATTCCCCCAAACGTAGAAATCATGTGCAACTTTTGACCTAGTGCACACGGCCTTCTAGACAGGCATACAGCAAACAGTAACATGATGACAATAAAAGAAGTAACAAAGACAGCGACTATCGTTTACGGAGCATTTGTGCCTGGTGTGTTTGGACAGCCATTACATGCGCTGCCTCGCTGAAACCTGGCCACTTCACGAGGCAGTACTAGCAGGATGGCAGAAACCAAAGAAAGACCCAGTGACACCCAAGGCCAAGCTCAGCAAGTTTTGGTTCTGCACACGTTCTGCTGTCTAAAGCAAATCAGGTGGCTAAGCCTGACATTAATGAGATGGGAGGGACTGCAAAGTCACAGGGCGAAAGGCGTGTATACAGGGAAGGGCGAAGATTTGACAACAATTTCTCACACCCTGCACATCTGGTTCTTCCAGTTCTCCAAGGACTTTTCAAAATAGTTAGAATAGAATTAGGGCTCCCCTAATTCCCAGAAAATCAAAATAAATATTTTACAAGGCAAAATTACGTAAAGCTTTACAAAACTTTAAACAGCAAACACGTATAGTGTGTCCTGGAAAAGTACCGTGCTTAGAACTATATTGTATTGAACTGCTCTCAGGGCACCTGGGTGGCTCAGTTCATTAAGTGGCCAGCCGACTCTTACTTTTGGCTCAGGTCATGATCTCATGGGTTTGTGGGTTTGTGAGTTTGAGCCCCGTGTTAGGCTCTGCACTGATAGCAAGAAGCCTGTTTGGGATTCTCTCCTCTCTCTCCGCTGCCCCTCCCTCTCTCTCAAAATTAAATAAACATAAAAAATAAATAAACTGCTCGGAGTCCATGAATATGAGCAATGTATTCGTTCAACTCTGTATCCCTAACAGCCAGTACAATATCTGGAAGCAGGAAATCTACATTTAAAATTTTTTTTTTTTTTACTTTTAGATTTATATCCGAATTAACTAGCATATATGGTGCAACAATGATTTCAGGAGTAGATTCCTTAGTGCCCCTTACCCATTTAGCCCATCCCCCCTCCCACAACCCCTCCAGCAACCCTCAGCTTGTTCTCCATATTTATGAGTCTCTTCTGTTTTGTCCCCCTCCCTGTTTTTATATTCTTTTTGTTGCCCTTCCCTTATGTTCATCTGTTTTGTCTCTTAAAGTCCTCATATGAGTGAAGTCATATGATTTTTGTCTTTCTCTGACTAATTTCGCTTAGCATAATACCCTCCGGTTCCATCCACATATTTGCAAATGGCAAGATTTCATTCTTCTTGATTGCTGAGTAATACTCTATTGTATAGGTATCCCACATCTTCTTTATCCATTCATCCATCGATGGGCATTTGAGCTCTTTCCATACTTTGGCTATTGTTGATAGTGTTGCTATAAACATGGGGGTGCATGTGTCCCTTCGAAACAGCACACCTGTATCCTGTGGATAAATGCCTAGTAGTGCAATTGCTGGGTCATAGGGTAGTTCTATTTTTAGTTTTTTGAGGAACCTCCATACTGTTTTCCAGGGTGGCTGCACCAGCTTGCATTCCCATCTACATGTGTTTTAAATGAATGAAACCATGTTGGAAATTCTATTACGTGTGTACGTTTTCCTTCTTCCCAGTTTGAGGGCAGGACTCTTCTCAACATTTCACCCTTTATAGAATCCAGAATTGGGTCTTATAATTTGTAACTGGAAATTTATGTGTTGAAGAAAGGCTTGCATAAATGAAAAAATACGCAGGAAGAGGTGAGCTGCTGTGCCCTTGGCCTTTAAATACTAAAGGCAACCATAGTTCAACAGGAAGAGTTTAGCCTTAGTTTCAAATCCTTACAAGAATGTTTCTGGGCAAATACTTGCTAAACATTTGATTTGTGAATCCAGGAAGATGACCACATCTTCCGTACAGGGTTATTGAGCATATTAATTGAAACAAGCAAATGCATGTGTCAGGCAGAGAGTAGGAGCTCAGACCAGTCGCCCAGCAGATTTTGTTTGCCTGTACACCCTCTTGACTCCTTCCATGGGCAGACATAAGTGTAGCCCATCAGCCAAAGCAAACAGCCTGGCTGACCTTTGCCAAGGAATCCCACACCCCTCTCTCAGTTTACAAATTACTACAAAAGTAATTACAACAAAATTGTATACACCACCAACAATTTATTTTTAACTTGATCACATATCTTGGATTATTGAAACAGGTATTTATTTACAGTGCCTTCAATAATAAAGAATGAGTTAGGGCAACAAACAAAAAAACTTGTATCAACTAGGACGAACCTGGAATTTTTGTTTATTTACTTTTTTGGTTTTTGTTTGTGTTTTGTGGAGCAGCCAAGGCTTTTAAAATAAATCCTGAAGGAAAAATGGAAAACAAGGCATCTTCATGTATGATATAATCTTTTCCTACAAGAAGACCTTGCAAAAAAAAAATTAATAACCAAAACTGCAGATGAAGTTATACTTTTACAGGTTTTATGTAATACCTTAATAGGAACATTATCTAATTAAGATTTTCTAGTAAGGATTCAAGAGTTGCTGTAAACATTCTCCAAACAGACCAGTTATTACAGCATAATGATACCCATGCATATTATTGTTGTATCTATTCATATCTGTTTCCCATAATAAAATTAGAATATATGAGTTATTTATTAAAATTAATGTTTATAGGGGCGCCTGGGTGGCTCAGTCAGTTACGCGGCCGACTTCGGCTCAGGTCATGATCTCACGGTCCGTGAGTTCGAGCCCCATGTCGGGCTCTGTGCTGACAGCTCAGGGCCTGGAGCCTGTTTCAGATTCTGTGTCTCCCTCTCTCTGTTCCCCCATTCATGCTCTGTCTCTCTGTGTCTCAAAAATAAATAAACATTTAAAAAATTTAAAAAAATAAATAAAATTAATGTTTATAGACCCCAGTACCATACAAACCTATGAAAAGCCACAATAGAGTTATTTTTACATGTTTCCAAAAAGCCAGAGTAGTATAAGCTTTGAATATAATAACAGGGTTAATTTCCGTAGCAGAATAAACACACCCAGGAATTAACCATAAAAATGATGCTGTGTTAAGTCCATTTGCTCTTAACTATCTAGCCGCATAAAAGAAAGAGGCAAGAAATAAAATGGTGTTTATGTTTATGGAAGAAAACTCATTGCATTCTGTTACCTTTATAGTTGACCTCACATGTAAAAATTAATTCCTTCCCATCAAGGAGAAAGGTCCTTCCCCCACCCCCAAACTATGTACTGACTACAAGTTAATTATGGAAGAAAAAACTCTTTGGGGCTAGTGATGGGAAAGAGTTGTCCTCTGTACCTATAATCTAGGAATTAAGAAATAGCCTGTTTGATTAAGCACTGACAAGGAATACAGCTATTTTTCTTTTTTTTTTCTTCTTTTTTTTTTTAGTTTTCTGGTAATTATAAGAACTCTGGTCTTTAGCAGACAAAAGAAAAAAAAGAGGACGCTTTCATAAATAAGTTTAATGGTCAAATAGCTTTTTAAAACTTTTTTTGGTTTCTAGTCTTGACAATGTGAATTTTATTTGGTTTAGTGCTCACTCGCTCTATTTTGTAACTTTGAAAGTACAACTTCATTTTTTTCTGAAATTGGAAGAAAAAAATACAGTAACCAAAAGATGTAGGGATTATGAAGGGGAAAAAATGTAACAGTAATCTTTCATCCAAAAAATGTTTATTTTCCTATTACCTTAAGGCAAAATATATTTTATTGCAAATATATCTAAGGTTTAGGAAATATTTGTTATTTTATGCCCTTTCCCCAAGAAGCCAACACATAACTTCCCAAGCCAGAAATGTTTTAAAAATACTGTTAAAACTATACAAAATAATAGAAATATTTAAGAAAAAAGTGATAGATATCTTGCCACATAGTAGGTATAGTTTCACAGATATTGCACAGATAGGAACATATTTTATATTTCAACTTTTCATTATCTTCTTGTGCACTAATATTTCATAGAAACAAAATGTTGAATTCTTAACATCCACGTTTTAGAAAGTGTTGTTAAGCCTGTTGCCTACTAAGTCACTACTTTGTTTCAACACTGAAATGTACAAAAGGCGAAAAATGGAAGGAGGGAAGGAAAGAGAAAAAGACACAGAAAATGATTCACATCTACATAAATACATTCTCAGTGGACTGTCTAGATTTTTCTGTCGTTATAGGTTTTCTTACTCAATAGTATCTGCACATACAGTGGCTTCAATAATACCAAAAAAGACAACATCACTCTTCTTCATAGTTCAGATCCCTTTCTTAGTTTCCAGACAATATCTGAAAAGCCCATCAAATGCTAACCGGTCAGCTGGAATAATGGACCAGGAGGTTGCTGGTCAATGTTGGTAAGTCACCAGGATAGCTCTCCAAAACCGGATAGATCCGGTTGGGCAATTTCAACTCCGTATTTTTATCACCTCTTGTCACTGAAGTTTTTACCTCTTCAGAATCTACAATGAATTAAAAAAAAAAAAAAAAAAAAAAAAAAAAAGGACCGGCCAAAGTTAATTCTTTGATGATCACTGCATGCATTACTCTCAGGAGCATAGAAACTTGTAATGATTCAGAGAAGATATTTAGTGGTGAAACTTTCGTACAATCTGGGTTTTCTGTTTCTTTTTGGCTTTTAAAAAGCTACTCCAACCAAACCCTAGAGAACCCACAGAAGAGGAAGCAGTAACTGAAGCTACATTGGGTGCACTGTATGCACATTAAATCCAGTTCCCCCAAATTATCACATATATTGTTGTTACTAACACACTTGTCAACCCTATCCTTCTGCACACATCATCTATTCCTCTGTCAATTGCAGAAAAGTTGTCACGGTTGTAACCGTGGTTCATTTTCAAATACAGCACGGAATACGTGCACATCTGTTCTTGATGGTAGATCCGTAAACAGCAGGCTGTCTACAAGCCCTACCCTACTGAAGCTGTCAGCTCTGAGATTCATATTCCCAAAGTCCATACCGTTTTCTGCATCAAGATTGTAAACTCCTGCATATATAGATGGATGGACGTTTAGAGAATTGATTTACAACAAAGTCGTTCACTCCAACTCCATTCGCAGCTTCTTCCTGACTGTCATAGTCTTGGGACCTGTCCCCTCTGCTGGGAATGCCAGAGCCGCCCAAGTCCCCCGCCTCTTCACCCACCAGCAGCTCGTCCAGCGCGCTGGAGCTTGTGACAAGCTGCAGAACCCTGGCTAGTGCCTCCGCCTCCACCCCCAACAGGATATGCAGGAGGGGACAGCTGTGCATCCGGAAGCCGCGTTTCCACCCACCCACTTCCACTGTGGGTTCCCTCGCACAGGCCTGGGGCCGCCTCAGTGGCTCGCGCCCAGGGTCCTGCCTCCCGCCCCGCGCCCTCTTAAGCCCCTCCTCCCCTCCCCAGGGAGTGTCTCGAGGATTTGGGGCTAGGGAAAGGAGGGGGATGAAGCCGGCAGTGACGGCAGTGAGGCAGATCTAGCTCACCGCGACTAGGAACGCTTACGGAGGGAGGGTGCGCAGACTCCCGCGCCCCAAACCCCTGCCGGGCTTGCGGACGCTCATTGGCCGCGCATCGTTCACACACTTTCGCGCCCTCCACGGGGAGGCTAGAGCGCGACCAATAGGCTTCCGCAGTGAGAGACCTGCCGTCCAATGAGAGCAAAGGGACTCGGGACCTCTCGTTCATTGGCCAGAAGGGCAGAGACCACTTGCCCAGAGACCATTTTTGCCCCGAAGGCGGAATTCCTGGCTGGAGGCAAAGATCACCCCAAAGTCGCAAGTTCCTGTGAGTGACTGGTGACTGACGGCGGAATTTGGGACGAACTCTTTTATTCGGTGAGTCACCCCTTTGGTCATGGAGCTGATTTAGAGGTTTGAGAAAATTCACTGACAGGGACACGA
Source organism: Panthera tigris (assembly GCF_018350195.1). Classification (NCBI taxonomy): domain Eukaryota; kingdom Metazoa; phylum Chordata; class Mammalia; order Carnivora; family Felidae; genus Panthera; species Panthera tigris. Next base: position 102,790,036 of record NC_056669.1, read on the forward strand.
TACAGAAAAATTTCAGGCTGGGAAAGATGGGGCATAAAAAACCCATACAGCTGGATAGTATCATATCCTGAAAGGACTGAGGTTTGTCCCTGGAAACGTAAAAAAAAAAAAAAAAAAAAGATGTGCATTTCTTCTGCAGTGCCCAAGGGGAGAGCATGTTCTAATTTTTAAAACTGATGTGTTTTATAAGACCCAACGTTAACGTTATGAAAATGTTTTCTAGTAAGTCCAGCCTCTCCGTGTCTGAATTGTGTGTGTAACAAACCATGTCAAATGTGTTTTCCTGAGTGAGCTGAGCTGCTTTCCAGGGTAAAATATGTGACACATGGTGATTATGTTCTCCATCGTGTTCATCATTAAGAGCACTGAAGCCTTCTACATTCACATAGCTTGCCAACTACATTAATATGATTTATCTACTGTTTTCATCAAAATAAATTTACTCTCCCAGCAACGTTTTGCCCAGGGACATGAAAGTTGCAAATATCTTTATTGTTTATTCCAGGAACTTCCTCAAAGACCCAAGCACTCTTCAGTTGAAATCATCAAAGTACAGTTGGCATCCCAAACCTTGAAAATCCTTGCCTTGTTACCCACCAATTCTAAACTGTCACCCAGTGCTTACTCTATCCTAACCAATTCCCCACATTAAAGACCTGATTTAAGCCAGACGTCAAAATCTCAATAAATAGCCCAACCTTGCTCTCCTCCTTCTGAAATGCTACCAAAGTTCTGTGAAGCTATTTCTTCCCAAAACCTCAAGAAGCAGTAAGCTTAGCTTTGTCTTATCAACAGGTAGTTCTGCTGAGATTTCTGGGAGCCAGCATTTGACATCCTTGGAAGCCCCAGCAAACACCTAGTCAGTTTCTGCTGCCACAACTCCGGATCCGTGCAGTCCTGAGGTCCCATTAACTTTCTCTCCGGCGCTCTCTGAACTCAAAGGTGAGAACAGCGGATCTTGCGTGAGGTTCAGCCCCAGCTTGCTTTTTGTTGAAGGTCCCCCAAGGGCTGAGTTTTTTTTGTCCCTGGGAGTAAAGAAATCTTTTAAGGAATCCTCGTGATTATCTGGCCTAAACTTTATAAGGTCTACGCTTGAAAACCCGCCTTTTTAACAATACAATTGGTCTCTACCCCCGTCAGTTGTGGCTGCACTTGTGTCAGAGAAAAGTTCATAGGGAAGAGAATAGGCGCTGACTCCCCTAAGTCTGGCCCCTCCACTGGCAGTGGGGATGAAGTTCGGAAGGTTTCGTTACAGGCAGGAGGGACTGAGACAAACACGCTTTCTAATAGTTTATTCTGGAGGCCCCCACCCCCAACAGCCAGGCCCGCTTCCGGGGTGTCCAAAGAAGCGAAGACGCAGAGACGGCGGTGGAAAGAGGCGGGTGGAGGCAGAGGCAGAGGCTGTTAGAAGCCGGGCGGATATAAAAGAGGAAGGAACCCAGCAGTAGGCGGAGCAGCGGGTCGCGAAAGGCGGGAAAAGTTCTAGAACCTCAGCCCTGCCTCCCGCGGGTACAGCCCGCCGAGCTATCCCTGGCGCCCCTCCCCGGCGGGCTTCCAGCCGAAGCTCCTAGGCCTTCGTTTCCTCCAATAAGCACCGATCACAGAAGGGCGCTGGATTCGAGTGCCGAAGGCCTGCGGAGGGGCAGGAAAGCGGAAGCGCACGCGCGCCTGCAGGTCTGGGCGGGACACAGCCGCCCACGCGCGGAGCGCGGGGGAGGCTTTTATTTCCGTGGCGGCTGCTGGTCACTCACTGTGCGGGAGGGGGCGGGGAGCGGGGTGGTGGCCTAGGGTCCCTCGAGACCCGATCGATCGCTCTTCTTGTCTGGCTCAGATCTGTGCACTTGCTCCAGGGTAAAGGGGGAGGGGGGAGGAGGAGTTCGTGAAGAGACAGAGGAGATGGGGAGGGGAGGAAGCTGGAGGAGAGGGGAGGAAGATGGGGCGAGCGAGGGAGAGCGAAAGAGAGAGACGAGTGCGGGAAGAATTCCAAGAGAGAGCCTCTGGGTGGGCAGGAGATGTCCCTGTCTTTCTTAATCACCTTACTGGAGGACATTGGGCAAGTCGTTCAGGTCAGCAGAGCCTTCTCCAACTCTAAGACCGGGCTGGAGTATGAGAGCTAGCTAACGACACTTCACATTTGCTGTAATGTGGTTCCAGCTGGATACTGGAAATGATGTTGGGGGCAGGAGGTGGATATTGGGGTGTTTTCTTAGCCTCGTGTCTCTTTCCCCTGTGAATGCTCCAGTTCACCCCCGTATAGTTCAAAAGTCACGTTTCTTTCTGTCCACTTTATATATATATATATATATATATATATATATATATATATATACACGCACACATATGTATATAGATATATATATATTTTTTTCTTTTGGTCCATATATAATACTCACTGCTAAATCACCTGGGTCCTGTCTCAAAGTCCGCCAGTTGGGGTCATCCTCAACAGCACACTGAACCCCCAGATTCTCTTAACTATTGGGCAGTAAGTTCTTGCCTTAAAGGATCTTACAACATAGCCCCACTGCTCCATGATATGTATCTGTTTCTGTTTCCCCAGGTTCTCTGCAGTTTAAGAATTGTGGTAAGTATATTGATATTGATAATAATGATAGTAGTAATATTTACTGGGCAGCCTGTTATGTTTCAGGAACTGTTCTAAAGGCTTTATATGAATTGTATTTTTTAATCTCCACAAGCAGAGAGACAGATTCCACCACTCCTCCCGTCTTAGAGATGTGGACAATGAGATAGACAGTGCTTAATTAGTAGGCCCAAGGTCATGCAGCTAGTAAGTGGTAACCAGATATTTGAATCCAGGTGGTCTTATAAAAACTAACATTGATGCAGCAACTTCATATTCTTTACCTCATTTAGAATTATGGCCTCGTTTTACAAATAGGAGAGTTAGGCTCAGAGACGCTGGAGTTTCCTGGGTAGCTCATTACCAGTAAAGAATGAAGCCCAGGCTCCTGCTCCACAGTGAAATGGTTAAGGGCACAGTCTTTGAGAACTTCCACTTGACAAGAAACAGACAGGCTAGAGCATAAGTTAAACAACGAGAAGGAACCCAGCTGAGCTGGCAGCACAGAGCCTGATGCTGGGCTGGAACCCACAAACCACAAGATCGTGACCGGAGCCAAAGTTGGACGTTTAACCAACTGAGCCACCCAGGCACCCTGGGTTTTATTTAAGTTTTTATTTTTAAGTAATCTCTACACCCAACATGGGGCTCGAACTTACGACCCCGAGACTGAGTTGCATGCTTTTCCGACTGAGCCGGCCAGGCACCCCAAGAGACACAATTAAAGACAGGCTTGTGTACCTCAGTTGGATCTTGGTCTAAACAAATCAGTATTGTAATTATACAAGAAAAAGTTCTTCATTTGTAGAGCTGGAAAGAGATAATTAGGGATAAAATGTCACGATGTATCTAAGTGTAAAATAATCTAGTAAAATAAAAAGATGATGCAAATTTGGCAAAAAATGAACAATCACTAGGCATATGAGATCATGACCTGAGCCCAAATCAAGAGTCAGACGCTTGACTTGAGCCCAAATCAATCATTATACTATTCTCTTTTTTTGTTGTCGTTCCTATTTGAAATGTTCGTAATCAAAAGTATGCTGGAGCTTTGTAACCTTGAGTAAATAGTTTAGTCTCTCCGGATGCTCACGATTTTTATTCACAAAATAGAACTAAGAATGCCTATCTCACAGAGTTGGGAGAATTAAATGAGATCATTTATAAAGAGCTCTTAGGATAGGGCGTAGCATATCATGTGGAGACTCCATTCCTTCATTGGATCTTTATAAATGTGTCTGTATTGAGAGCTCACCACGTGCCGGCATCGTGGTACATGTTGGGATACTGAAAACAGAGGGCTTTTGCCCTCTATGGCTTTTGTTCTATTTACTACTAATGAAAATTGCACTGTTTTATTTACATTGTTCATTCTCTTCTGTGGGGTCATGAGAAGAAAGATAGAAGGAAAAATACCTCTTTAAACAAACAGACAAACAAAACCAACAGACGAGCAGCAACAAAACTTCCTGACTCTTCCCAGGTAAACTCTCATTCCAAGATTATTTTGTCTTTATGGTCCTTTTTCCATCCATTCCTCTGTAATTACACCATCCCTGTGCTACCCCCACCTTAAGTGGGGGCCAGATTTTGACATCAGTGGAACTAGAACATACTTCCGCATTCTCAAACTGCAGAACTACCCTTCTGTAAGGCATTTATACCTGCGTTTGAATTGCATCTCTGCCACGTAGCTCTAGGGCCTTGAGGGTCACCTGCCTGATCTGAGTTATACGTTCCTCATCTGCAAAAAGCAAATATACCTGCTTTGCACAGTATCTGGGGGGATTGGCAATTAGAGATAATTTTTGTAAAGTATTTAGTGTGGTATCTAACGTGCGGTGCTCTACAGAAGGGACCTTGTATTGTTGAGGTGATTATAGTCATTGGTAAAGGGTCTGTTGCTAGGTTAACATCTTTGAAGAGAGGGTGCTAGAGCCCACGGGGGAAGCGTGGGATGTGGGGTCCCTGTTAACATTATCCTCTATACAATGAACACAGCTCCGAAGACACAACTCTTGAACCTTTGGGAAACTAGTGTTTTGGCTGAACTGTCGATTCATCTTTAAGCCACCATGAGCCCTACAAAGCGCAGATCACAGAAGATCGCATTTGATGAAAAGCGTAATATGAAAATTGATCACTATTTTCATCAGGTATGTTTGTAAATACTATTTATGGAATATACCGATACGAGACACAGCTCTCCTTGACACTGGGTGCCATAGTTCTCTCTTCCAAGAAATTACCTCATGGTAGGTTGAGGATATTAAGTTAAAATCTTTCTTGGGGCACCTGGGTGGCTCAGTCGGTTAAGCATCTGACTTCAGCTCAGGTCATGATCTCATGGTTTGTGGGTTCGCGCCCCGTGTCCAGCTCTGTGCTGACAGCTCAGAGCCTGGAGCCTGCTTCGGATTCTGTGTCTCCTTCTCTCTCCCTGCCCCTGCCCTGCTCGTACTCTGTCTCTCTCTCTCTCTCAAAAGTAAATAAAACATTAAAAATTTTTGTTTAAATCTTTCTTATCCATTTGTTCTATTTTTTAGTTTTAGTATAGTTTTTTAAATTTTATTTATTTATTTTGAGAGAGAGTGAGCGAGGGAGGGACAGAGAGGTAGAGAGAGAGAATCCCAAGCCGGTTGTGCACCATTAGCCTGGAGCCTAATGTGGGGCTCAAACTCATGAACCCTGAGATCATGACCTGAGCCCAAATCAAGAGTCAGACGCTTGACTTGAGCCCAAATCAAGAGTCAAATGCTCAACCTATTAAGCCACCCAGGCACCCCAGTTTTAATATAAATCTTGGCCATATCAAAGCAGCCTTTGGTAAAAACTATTGTAACACTTCCTGAACAACAACAACAAAAAGTACAATATCATGTATTATAGTCAACTATGGAATAAAAACATTAACACCATTTCATAGCATGAAACTATATGCTATCCCAAATATGGCTCATGTATTTGATCACAACAATAACCTACATTTATATTGTGCTTTCTGGTCTACAAAACAAATTTTAAAATAATGATCCTCCAGGCACCTGGGTGGCTCAGTTGAGCATCCCACTCGTGATTTCAGCTTAGGTCATAACTCACAGTCATGAGTTCAAGCCCTGCATCGGGCTCCGTGCTAGGCCTGGAGCCTGCTTGAGATTCTTTCTCTCTCTCCCTTGCTCGCATGGTCTCTCTCTCTCAAAAAAAAAAAAAAAAAGTAAAACATAATAATGCTTATCATAACCTTGTTAGGGAGGGAGGGAGGATTTTATTATGTTTATGGGGAGAGAGAAATGACTTCTTGCTTGAGACAGAAGTGGGGTGAAGACTTGGACTTACATTTATTGACATTAAGTCAGGGCTCTTTCTAATAACAGGGCTCTGTGATCATATCAAACCATCATATCCTATCCTGAGTCTGAAATGCTCCTTGAAATTATCAAGAAGAGAACTTTGAGAATTTGGGGATGCAACATAAAAGCTTTCATTTGTTTTCTTTTATCCTGGTTGTAGCTAGAATATCCAAATATCTAGGGAAGCCAAGACAAGCCTAGTTATGTTTCTTTTGGTTCTACTTCATGACAGAGTGAGCTAATAGCCACATACTACCCAGTTCCCTTTCTTAAATTTTTTATTTTATTTATTTATTTTTTAAATGTTTCTTTTTGAGAGAGAAAAAAAGAGTGTGTGAGCTAGAGAGGGGCAGAGAGAGGGGGACAGAGGATCTGAGGCAGACTCAGTGCTGACAGCAGAATCCAGTGCAGGACTCGAATTCATGACCTGTGAAACCATGACTTGAGCCAAAGTCGGACACTTAACTGAGCCACCCAGATGCCCCTCTTTTTTATATTTTTAAAAAAATTTTTAAGTAGGCTCCACACCAATGCACAGCTCGACCTCAAAACTGTGAGATCAAGACCTGAGCTCAGATCAAGAGTTGGACACTTAACCAACTGAGCCACCCAGGCACCCCATTGTTCCCTCTTTGAAAATGTCTGTATCTGCCCAAGAATCTTTGGAAATCCATTACACTGTCCCCATAGGGTGTGTGACAAGGATGTTTCCGACAGGATGGGGCTGAAGAGATGGTCTTTGAGAGTTTGTATGTTATGTGGAGAGTAAAGTTATATTACCTTATGTTCCTTTTTTTTTTTTTTCCTGATCCAGAATATTAGCAGCATCACGAAAGGAAAATGAAAGCTAACGCATTAATGTGCTGGTCATTGTGTTAGGTATTGTCACACATGACATTACGTTGAATCTTTACAACAATCCTGCCATTGTCGTTCCCATTATCAGTAAATGGCATTGCTGCCATATAAACTTGTGTCTGTTGACCCCTAGGCCCCGATGCATAGAACACGTATCATTTAGATACAGAAATCAAATGCTCTTAATTTTTCATTAAATTTCTGCTATTTGATTAACCCTCCTTGTGTAAGGTTGTAATCAGAGTTTTAAAATATTTCACATTTATTTTTAGGTCAATAAAGAACAAGAGAGTCATTCCAGTATTTCTCCAATGAAGAGGGGCTCTAAAAAAGGTCCAAAAGATATAACTAACATCCAGGCACTAGGACCCAAAGACCAGACTGTGCCCCCCAACAAGACAATTTACATTACCTTGGCTGTAAACCCCAGGAAACTAAAGCTCACACATAGTGAAGAGAAGAGCTTCTATGCGGCCCTCAACACTCTCAAGGCTGTCAAGGAGGAGATAGAAACTCAGCAGGGCAAAGAAATGCTGGCGGTTGGCAAAGAAGGAATTGAAGGGTACATAAATCTTGGAATGCCCCTCAGTTGTTTCCCCGAGAGCTGCCATGTACAAATCACATTTGTCCGAAGTAGAAGTAAGCAGAAAGAAGGGAACCAGGTATTTGGCCGGCATGAAAAGGCATCCGCTGACTGTGTCAAATTTTATATTCACGCAATCGGGAAGAGAAAGAAAAGGATCGTCAAACGCAGGCAGCTTCACAAAGAAGGGTGCAAACTCTGCGTCTATGCTTTCAGAGGAGAAACCATCAAGGATGCTCTGTGCAAGGACGGCAGGTTTCTCTCCTTTCTGGAGAAAGAGGATTGGAGGCTCATCAGAAACCTGGACTCCATTCTAGAAAGCACACAGACCGTGGACGACCTGGAAGGCAAGCTCTTTGAGGTTGAGGTAGAGAAAGGAATGAGCTCCAGGGCAGTAGCCGCTCAAAAGTCGGAATCAGAGAAAGGAAACACCAGTGTGCTGAGAGAAGAAATTGTGGATCAGTACCCCAGTTTGAAAAGAGAAAGCGAAAAAATCAGAGAAAACTTCAAGAAAGAAATGAAAAGTAAAAAGAGCAAAACCTCATTATTTAAATTACTTAAAGTAAAGTTTGGGAAAATGACGAGAAACTCCACCCCGATCAGAGTGCACAACTTTCTTTCTCTTGTCGGTAACTCAGTGGGGTACCTGTCATGGGACAACAATGGAAATAAGGGTTGTGCCACCTGCTATGTTTTCAAAGAGTTGTTCATTTTCACCTGTCGACACGTAGTAAGTGACTTTATGGGGGAAGGAATAGAGCCAAGTAAGTGGGCAGACATGATTGGTCAATGCGCAAGGGTGACATTTCGTTATAACAGCTTCCCTGAGAAAGATGAGAACTGCTTTTTCCTTGAACCGTGGTTTGAGATATCTGATGCCACCCTTGATTATGCTGTTCTGAAACTGAAGGCAAACGGACAACAAGTACCTTTGGGACTCTATAGTAGAATTGCTCGTGCACCACCTACCGGGTTGATATACATCATTGGCCATCCAAATGGAGAGGAAAAGTCTAGTGATGCTTGTACAGTGATCTCTCAGGGTCAGCGAAAAAAGAAATATGAGGAATATCTTCAGGCTGGAAAGGGAGAGGGTTGCAATTATGGGATGCAATACATCCATATGTGCACTCGAAAAACCTTCGAGGAAATAGCTCACAGCCCTGATGTGATTACCTATGACACCTCTTTTTACTTTGGGGCTTCTGGCTCCCCAGTGCTTGATTCAGAAGGTTCATTGGTGGCCATGCATACTGCTGGCTTCACTTGTGATAACGAAATTGGGTTATCATCTCATGTCATTGAATTTGGCTCTACTCTGGAATCCATCCTCCTTGATATTAAGGAAAAACACAGACAGTGGTATACAGAAGTATGCATAAGTCCTCAAGATGTAGAAATGGTGAGCGATGAGGATTGAGGATGGTGAGAATTAAGTTTGTTTACTAGCTTTAAGTTTGTTTAAGCTTTAACCACTTTTCTAAGCACGTGAAGACTAATCCTAACAGGTGGGCCATTATCCCTATTTTAAAGTCAAGTAACATGAACGACGATGAGATTATGACACTAACTCTAGTGTAACTGCTGTGGGGTTTTTCCCCCCATTTCTGTGTCTTCCTGTAAGTTCAGTTGCTTGAAGGAAGGACATTCATTATGAGTGTTCATCTCATTATCCCCAGTGTCTGGAAGAGGCAAGTAAGTGCTTAGAAAACGTGTGGGTCCGTCAGTAGCACAACTTAGGGCTACTGTTAATCTTAATTAAGGAACTAAATGCTTGATTGGAAATAATTTCAAACAAAATCTTTAGAATTTCCAAAATCCTCGTATTACTGCAACTCAGGATATATGTGTTCTGAAACTCACAGGGTAATATCCACTCTTTTTATAGGCTATTAGGGCAAAGAGACTATCTGAAAGATCATATTACTTTATTCGTATGCCCTTAGTTTTTACCTAATGACCTTTTTTGTTTTAGGATCGTATGTGTGTTGCATTTAGTTGTTATGTCTCCTAAGGCTCCTTCCTTGTGGCTGTTGCAGGTTCTCAGGCTTTGACCAGTGACCTTGACAGTTAGTAAGAGTACTGGTCAGGTATTTTTGTGGGATGTCCTTCTATTGGAATTTGTCTGGTAATTAGACTGTGGTTGTGGGGTTTGGAGAGTAAAACCAGTGGGGCAAAGTACTTTTTCACTATATTGTATCAAGGGTACATAGTATCCACCTGAGTTATGATTTGGTGTTGCCTTTGATACCCTGGCCAAGATAATGTTTATCAGGTTTCTCTACTGTAAATTTACTCCTTTCCCCTCCTTTCTATAATGTACTTTTTGGAAGGAAGTTTTATTCACAGCCCACACCTAAGGAGTGGGGCATCCTTCTTCTCTTCCTTATGTAGGGAACTCCTGGAGTCTCTACATAATTTATTCAGCATGGGAGATTTGCTTCTTCTTTCCTATTTATTGTACCAGTGTGGACTCATAGATACATGTTGAGTTATAATCCAAATTACTTTGTTGTATTTCTCAGATTGTTCCTGCTTTGGTCATTGGGAGCACTTTCATTTGGCTCTGGTGCCCTCTTTGACATATTCCCAAGAGTGTGTTGTGTTTGTTTCCTGGTTTTTCTAAGCACTTTCTTATGTTGTGGTCCTACGAGATACTCTAGGCTCCTCTTGTGTATTACCTGACCCAGTTGCATCATCAGCCATTTCTAGGAGCCTTTGGTTACTTTTATTGGAGAAGTGTATTTGAAATCAACATCTGGGCACTAGGTATGCTTTTGCGAGTGGGGTATTATTTCTTCTACGCCCGCTCAGCAGACAAAGCAAAGGAATACGTGTGTGTATTAACTCCTGTATAGTCAGCCTCCCCAGCTTATTCTTGGTTTCACTTTCTGGGGCTTCAGTTACCTGGGGTCAACGGCAGTCAAGAAGCCAATGATCTTCCTTCTGACTTATTGCCAGAAGGTCAATGGTAGCCTAATGCTGCATCACAATGCCTATGCCATCCACCTCCCTTCGTCTCGTCAGGTAGGCACTTTACATCATCATAACGAGAAGAGGGAAGAGTACAGTACAATAAGGTATTTTGAAAGGTAGACAATATTTACATAGATTTTATTATAGTACATTATTATAATTGTTCTATTTTATTATCAGTTATTGTTAATCTCTTACTGTGCCTAATTTATAAATTAAACTTTATCATAGGTAGGTGTGTACAGGAAAAAGCTTACCTATATAGGGTTTGGTACCGTCCCCTAGGCGATCGTGGGATATATACCCTGCAGATGAGGGGTGGGAGGAACCACTGCATATATGCATATCTACAAACATTTCTTTTAAAAAATTTTTTTTAATGTTTATTCATTTTTGAGAGAAAGAGACAGAGTATGAGTTGGGGAGGGACACAGAGAGAGAAGGAGACACAGAATCTGAAGCAGGCTCCAGGCTCTGAGTTGTCAGCACAGAGCCCGATGTGGGGCTCGAACTCATGCCCTGTGAGATCATGACCTGAGCCAAAGTCAGACGCTCAACCAACTGAGCCCCCCAGGTGCCTTTCTACAAACATTTCTATATGTAACTGCCTGTATGTGCAGTAAGTTAAACATTCTTACCGATGTCTCCAACTCCAGTACCACTTGGATCATTTTTGCCTCCTGCCTTGGTCATCTATGAAGTCCTAGTCCAACAGTGAGAAACGTGGCTCCTACCATCCCCCACCCATTTACTTAATTGCTTAATTCAGTTTTCATGCATAGCAGTATCAGAGTTGGTCACCTGCAGCAGGACAGGAAAAAATGAGTACAGTGTGTGTTTAGTCTTACAGACTCACTTCCAAAGTTCCTGGGGTCAGCACCTTTCCTGCCACGCCCTTCAGTGAGGTGTTTTTGTACATTTGTAGTGCAGTTAGATTCTCTTGTCAAAGTCTCCATTCTTTCCTTTCATCTCTCAACCTAAGTGACTTTTAAAATTTGCATACATTAAGGTTCACTCTTCATGCTGTATGTTCTGTGGGTCTTAACAAGTGCATAATGTCATGTATCCAGCATTATGATATTATACGGAATCATTTTAGCAGCCTAAAAGTCCCCTCTGCTTCAGCTGCTCAACCCTGCCACTCCCCTGAACCAGTGGTGATCACTGATCCTTTTACTGTCTTTATAGTTTTGCCTTTGCCAGAATGTCACTTAAGTGGAATCAGATAGTATGTAGCCTTTTCAGCTTGACTTCTTGCACTGAACAATATTCCACTAAGGTTCGTGTGCATCTTTTCGTGGCTTGATAGCTCATTTATTTTTTTTTGCCACTGGATAATATTCTGTTCTATGGATATACCACAGTTTGTGTATTCATTCACCTTTTGAAAGATATCTTTTGCTTCAGTGTTTGGTGTATATGAATAAAGCTGCTATAAGTATTTGTGTACAGATGTTTGTGTGAACATAAGTTCTCAACTCCATTGGGTAAATACTTCAGAGTGTGATTGCTGGACTGTATGGTAAAATTATGTTTAACTTTGTAAGTATCTGCCAAACTATCTTCCAATGTGGCCGGACTGTTTGGCATTCCCACCAGCAGTGAATGCAAGTTCACATCACTTCACATCCTCACTAGCATTTTGTGTTATCAGTTTTTTTTAATTAAAAAAAAAATTAGTGTTTATTTTTGAGAGAGAGAGAAAGAGACAGCAAGAGTGGGGGAGGGGCACAGAGAGGAGACACAGAATCCCAAGCAGGCTCCAGGCTGCACAGAGCCCCACGCAGTGCTGGAACTCCCCAACCGTGAGATCATGAGATCGTTACCTGAGCCAAAGTTGGATGCCTAACCAACTGAGCTACCCAGGTGCCCCTGTATGTACCTTTAGTATCAGTCTGGATTCTGTCAGCAGAATAATGCCACTGAATTATCCTCATAGTACTTACGAGCTCTGAACTTCTGAAATCGAGAGAGGAGACCAGAAACATAGGGAAATATGAACCAGGACTCTTTTGTGGGAAGAAATATATTGATATTTAAGTGACATCACAGAAAAAGAAGCTGGAGTGGCTTGAACTGTGTTTCCCAAAAAGATATGTCCAACTCCTAACTGCTGGTAACTTTAGGATCTCTAGGTGAGACCATCCTGGATTTAGGGTGGACTGGAAAACCAATGACTGAGGTCCATATAAGGGAAAGGAGAGAGAGGTTTCATGTACACCAGAAAGAAGGCTGTGTGGGGCGAAAAAGGAGGAGCAGGAGGTGGAGGAGAAGAAGGAAAGGAAGACGTGCTGATCTGAAAAGCCCCGGATGGGACAGTTGGGGTGGTGGGCCAAAGGAATGAGGGGAAAGAAGCATCAAGCCGATCAGTTTCCCTCCAGGCCGCAGCCCATTTCAGAGCCCTGTCTCTTTTGCCGTCACCTCCCTCACTCCTTACCCAGCAGGGGCCGACTTTGTCACGTGTTTGCCAGCCCCCAGGTCTCTCCGGTTCCTTCACTGCGTCCACTCAACCCCCGGACTCTGTCCAGGATGCTCACTGCAACTAGCTTCGGGAACAACTAACACATTAAAAGTTTATTTGGTCCACCCAAATCACCGGCAGCTACTGAAAACAAATTTAGAAGCATATAGTGACTCTCCTCTCCCTCCTCACCCCTGATGCTTTTCCTCTCTACCAAAACCTCAGCTGATTTTGGAGAAATCATTGGAGATGGAGCTGAGCTCACCCTGCCCCCAAGGGGGACCAAAGTCCATATACACGTGTGTGAATCCGGGAGGGAGCACCCAAATTTATGGCCCTGTTGAACTCAGGTGCCCAAATCACCAAACTACCCTGTCCCAGAAGAGGAAAAGGTTCTGGGCACAGGAGTGATTAAAGGCCCCAAGGACTGATTGGTGGAGCTCAGGCAGCTTGCGTAGGGGCAGAAAGTGGTCCCTGGGCCTTGATGCTCATCAGGCACTGAGAGGTACAGGGAGAGGACCTAGCTCCAGGGTTTAGGTGCTGACTTTGGAGTGAGAAGAAAGAAGGGAAAAAGACTGACAGCTGTTCGTTCTCTCCTCCTTCCCCATCCTCCCTAGCCTGACCCCTGATCACCACCCTGAGCTTCCCTGGGCTCCTGGATGGAACCTTTGCTTTTCATTGCACTTGTGTGGGAAGAAAGGCACTCTAATTCAAGTAATGGGGTTTAGGCAAGATTGAGGTGGGGAAGGAAAGCTGAAGTGATCCTGTGGATGGTTACTTTGGGTGGATTCAATGATTGCTGTTGTAGAGTTGATATGTTGTGGAATGATGGACTTCCCATCTCCGAAGTGCCACGGAAGATTCTCCTGTTAAGGAACTGCTTCGTGTTGGACATATAGCCTGTCCCCAAGCCACTTCCCTGTCCCCTCCGAATATTCCAGCAAAAATAATATAAAACTTCCAAAGAAGAAAAGAAAATCCCAATTTGGGTTAAAAACAGGCAACTGGAGCATTCAGAAAAGCCACTTCCTGATACAACGTCGCCACCTGGTGGACGCAGCCACTAGCGCACCCCTTCTAAACAAAGGCTGCCATTGACCTGTTGCTAAACCAACCTGTGTGGAAACTGACCTCAGGAGTCAGGAGGTCTTTTTCATCTGGCATCTCCTTTTTAAGGCAGTTCCACTCAGACTCATTTACTAACAAAGGAAGGATCCAAAGGCCTTGGAAGTCAAATACTAATGGTATGTATATTCAGGAGCTTAGCCGGCCTGGCTTAGGCATCATCCTTGCATTTTACATGAAAAAGTAGAAATTGCATTATCACCTACGTATCACCTGGATTTTATTGTTTTCCTCCAGGGGGTCTCCCTAGCTTCTGACAGAATGCAATCAGATCATCTAAACGTGGTCAGGGACAAAAGTGACTGCAGACCGAGTCACAGAAGGCTGTCTACCTCTGGTGTGCACCACTTCCAGAACGTTCTCCGAGTGTCCCAGCCAGCAGCTAGGGATGTTTACTAGTGCTGTGTCCCGTATCAAATCCTGAAGTCCAACTTGTACCTCATCAGCACTATAAGTTTTTAGAGAACCCTGTCCCCATTTTTCATTGATGTATAGGGGGCATGAAAATAAATTAGTGTGTGGGGACCCTGGGTGGCTCGGTCGGTTGAGCGGCTGACTCTTGAATTCGGCTCAGGTCATGATCCCAGGGTGGTGGGATCCAGCCCGCGTTGGGCTCCACACTGAACATGGAGCCTGCTTAGGATTCTCTCTTTCTTTCCCTCTGCCCCTCTTCCCAGGTCGTGCTCCCTCCCTCTCTCTCTCTCTCTCAAATAAAAAAAAATTTAAATAAGTAAGTAAATAAATAAATAAATGTGACCCTTAAGGATCTGAAGAATATAGAAATAAAGGCCTTTATCATACATACGTTTAATTTATCAGTTGACCCCTGTGGGAAGCTAGTGAGTCTGAAGGACAGCAGTTGACAGCTGCCAAGTCAAACCGAGTGAGTGGTAGGCACCACAGTGCCACATGTGGTATCTTTGCCAGAGTAAATCAGCACTGCCCCAAGAACATGGTATTCGGCCATTGACTGGATTAATGTGCTCTTTTGTGCCACTATCAGAAAAGGGCATCATAAGCCGTTCAACTCACATGGACTAGACAATGGCATGTTTTTTCAGTTTTGCCCCAGACTATATTAGCACTCTGTTTGATACAATATAGATAGGAAAAGTCTGGACTATTTGTGTGTCCTGCTGACCATCACATCAATCCACTCTGTCAATGACATCATGCTAATCAGGCCAGAGGAGCGACAAGTAGCCAACGGAGATCGACTCTATGAAGAATCAGCAGCCCACTAAATCAGGGATGTGCCAGGACATCTCACCCAAAGTAAGAGATAAACTGTTGAATCCTGTGTGCCTCACTATGAAGAAGGAGATACACTGCCTCTTTGGTTTCTGAAGGTAGCATAGTCCATACCTGGGTATACTGCTTTAGCCCATTTATAGGGTGACAGGTGCCGGCTTTAAATCAGGCTCAGATTACAAAAAGGTTCTGCAGGGGCTCCTGGCTGGCTCATTCAGTAGAGTGTATGACTCTTGATCTTGGGGTTGTGGGTTCAAGCCCCACGTTGGATGTAGAGATTACTTTAAAAAAAATAAATAAGGTGGCTTGGTCGGTTAAGTGCCCCGACTCTTGGTTTCAGCTCAAGTCATGATCTCAGGGTTTGTGAGTTTGAGCCCTCAAAGTTTGATCCCCTGCGTCGGGATCCTTACTGACAGCATGGAGTCTGCTTAGGATTCTCTCTCTCCTTCTCAGTCTGTCCCTCCCCTGCTCTTGCTCTCATGTGCTCTCTAAATAAATAAATAAATAGATAGATAGATAAATAAGTAAATAAATAAATAAAGGTTCTGTAGACTCTGGTTATGGAAAAACGAAACAAAAGCAAACAAAGGAAAACAGTGCTGTCACTTGGATGGTGCATCCTCCTGGCTGACTCTATATCACAAGTGTCAGATGAGGGCAAAGATACCATGTGGAGTCGGAGTGCCTGGACGGTTCAATCGGTTAGCCATCCAGCTCTTGATATCAGCTCAGGTCGTGACCTCACGGTCATGGGATCGACCACGCTCAGCGTGGAGCCTACCTAGGATTCTTTCTCTCCCTCTCCCTCTGCCCCTCCCCCACTCTTACTCGAATGCACTCTCTCTCTAAATAAATAATTAAACACTTTTTAAAAAGATACCATGTAACTTAACAGAAACCCATGGAGGAGGGGAAGGAAAAAAAAAAAAAAAAGAGAGGTCAGAGTGGGAGAGAGCCAAAGCATAAGAGACTCTTAAAAACTGAGAACAAACTGAGGGTTGATGCGGGGTGGGAGGGAGGGGAGGTGGGTGATGGGTATTGAGGAGGGCACCTTTTGGGATGAGCACTGGCTGTTGTATGGAAACCAATTTGACAATAAATTTCATATATTGAAAAAAAATAAAAAATAAAAAAAATAAATAAAAAGATACCATGTGGCGTTTATGGCAAACCCAAGTGGGAGAATCACAATGCAGACTCCTGGGGTTCTGAAGCCATATCATGCCATGTGCAGTGCAAAATCGTATGCCTTTTGCATAGCAAATCCTGGTGTGTTACTGGCCCCCATTAACGATGGAACACCCGATCTTGAGATATCAGGTGACCATGCATCCAGAAAACTGCCCATTATGTGGTGGGTTCTCTCAGATTTCTGAAGTCACAAAGTTGGCTGCAACCAAACACTGTCTCTTATAAGACACTGTCTCTTATAGAAGTGATGCACCCAGGACTGAGTATGAGCAGGACAAAAGATCACGAGTGAGTCACATGGACAATGTGGACAGCATCCGTACAGAGACATCCACATCCTAATTCCTGGACCCTGTGAGTATGTTAAATTACATGGCAAAGGGCAAAGGTGGGCCATCTCTAATTGGCCATTTTAGCTTCTGAGCTCCCTGTTGGCCAAAACTGTTACAGGGCACAAGTTCAGGAGGTCTCAAAGACTGCCTTCGGGTTCAGTAATTTTATAAAAGATTCACAGAAGTCAGAAAACTTATGTTCATGGTTTTGGTTTCTTACAGTGAAAAAAATACAGATTAAAATCAGCAGAGGGGATTTATTCTAGGCATCCAAGGCTGATTCAACCTTAAAAAATTATTTGATATAATTTATTGATGTAAGGACACATGAGCAGGGAAAAGAATAAAAGTGACATGATTATATCAACAGATGCAGAAAAAGCATTCGACAAATTCCAACACCCACTTATAAAAACTCTCAGCAAACTAGGGTTAGAGGAGAACTTCCGCAGGTTGAAAAGAACATCTACAAAACCTACAGCTAATATCATACTTCATGGTGAGAAACTGGATGCTTCCCCGCTAGGATCAGAAACAAGGCAAGGATGTCTGCTCTCACCTATTTATTATCATAATGAAAATCCTAGCTAATGCAATTTGACAAAAAAAAAAAAGGTGCAAAAGTGATACTAATTAAGAAGAAAGATATAACATTATCTTTATTCACAGATGACATGATTATCTATGTACTATGTGTAAAATTCCAAAGAATCAACAACAGCAAACCTCCTGGAAGGAATAAGAAATTGTAACAGGTTGCAAGGCACACAATTACTATACAGAAGTCAACTGCTTTCTTATCATCTTATACAAATTGAAATTTGAAATTTAAAACATAATACTGTTCACTAATAAACTGGAGAATTCTACCAAATATTTAAAGAAGAATTAACATCAATACTACAAAATATTTTCTGGAAAATAAGAGAGAGTTCATTTCATAAAGCTAGTATTATTTTGATACCAAAACCATATAAAGATAGTAGAGAGAGAGAGAGAGAGAAGTACAAACCAATATCTTTCATAATTTTATACCTCCAAAGCCTCAAACTATTAACAATTAGAATCCAGCAATATTTTTAAAAATTACTCCTGATGACTAAGTGGAGTTTATTTCAGGGATATAAATCTGGTTCATTATTTGAAAATCAATCAATGCAATCTTCCATATTAACAGACTAAGGAAGACAAATCACATGATCATACCAATTGATGCAGAAAAAGCATTTGGTAAAAATAAATGTTCATGACAAAAAAAGTCTCAGAAAATTAGGAATAGAAGAACTTGGTAAATAACATTTGAAATAAGCAACTATAGCTGATATATTTAATGATGAAAGACTAAATGCTATCTCCCTATGATCAGGAACAAGGCAAGAATGCCCATTCTCCCTACCATATTCAACACAGCACTGGAAATTCTAAGAATTATTCTATGGCAAGAAAGGGAAATAAAAAGCATAAAGATCAGAAAGGAGAAGGGCACCTGGGTGGCTCAGTCAGTTAAGCATCTGGCTTCAGCTCAGGTCATAATCTCTTGGTGAATTCAAGCCCCCTGTCAGGCTCTGTGCAGACAATTTGGAGCTGGAAGCCTGCTTTGGATTCTGTGTCTCCCTCCTCTCTGCCCCTCGCTCACTCACACTCTGTCTCTCAAAATAAATAAACATGAAAAAAAAGTTTTAAAGAATAAAAAAAAAAAGGATATATAGATGCCAAAAAAACCCTAAACGTATGACCTTACAATTGTACTCCTGGGCATTTATCACAAAGAAAAGGAAACTTTACATTCATGCAAAAACTGGTATATGAATGCTCACAGCAGCTATATTTGTAAAAGCCCAAACTAGAAACAACTCTATGTCCTGCAGTGGGTGGGCAATACAGTACATTTGTACTGTGGAATACAAGGAACAAACTCTTGGTATACACAACAACCTGGATGAATCTTTAGAGAATCACACTGAGTAGAAAAAGCTAGTCCCCAAAGGTTACGTAGTCTATAATTCCATTTATATAACATTCCTGAAATGACAAAATTATAGATATGGAGAATCTATTAGTGATTTCTAGGGGTTAAGGAGAGGATGGGAGGGGAAGGATCGGTTATGGCTATAAAAGGACCACATCGTGGAACCTGTGGTAATAGAAATGTGTGTTGTTTACACTTGTATACAAAGTGTATCTTGTATGATATATGATACAGTGCTGTTGTATCAATAAAGGAGCAGAATCACAATTATTCCTTATTTTGACTGTGTTAATGTCAGTAGTGATACTGTACAATACTTTTGCAAGTATAGTTTTATAAGCTGTTACCATTGGGAAACATGGGGGAAAGGGTACAGGAGATCTCTCTGGATTCTTACAACTACCTGTGAACCTACAATTATTTAAAAATAAAAAACGTAATTTAAAGAGAAGGCGATGCAGCTTCTGTCTGACTCTTTCTGTTGGGTCACACGCATTTGGAACCGAACCTCCAGGCTGTGAAGAAGCCAATCAGCAACCTAGTCCACTTGTAGGTGCGTGGGCGGATAGCCCTACCTGAGTTCCCAGCTGACAGCCAGCATCAAACGCTAGACAAGTGAATGAACAAGCCTGCACGTGATTTCAGCCCCCAGCCATCCTTCACCCTCCCGGAAGAAAAAACTAGCTGTCCTCATGGAGCCTTCGCCAAGCTGCAGATTCACGTGCGACATAAATCCTTGTTGCCATTTTCAGCCACTAATTTTAGGATGTTTGATACAGAGCAATAGGTAACTGGAAAAAAGAACGACTTTGCCTCTGAACATGCCACAGACAAGGAGTATGTCTTTTCCCTTGAACCTTTGTGTCAAGTGATGATGGCATTTTTTTTTTTTTTGAAGTATCATCAAATTAAACCTTTGAACAATTCAGACTGGCTTCATCCCAATCAGTCTCAATTGGTGAGGTTTTATTATACCTGCCATCTTCCAAATCACAAATTAGGCACCTCACTTGGTTAGAGATTATTATGCCACTTATGGGTGTAGCTTATCAAAAATACACAACTGTAATCGATTACTAACGTCAACTGATCTATATCTTGGCTTCCTCTTACACATGAATCAGGCTACGTACAAACCCTCTCTTATGTCATCAGGCATTTTTTGTCCTGTTGTACAGACACAAGAAGACCAGATACAGGATCAAGCTGCATAGGTAAGAGTAAGTGTCTTCCTACTTCCTATTCATCTTTCAAACAACCTTTCATCTTTCAAATGGCTGGTCTAACATTTGGTGATAGCCCTCTTCTCTGGTTTGGGCTTTTTCCACTTGAGAATGCCTGGTTGGGCTGGTCAGGTGCTGTTTTCTCCCCGGTACTTTCAGCATTCTCTTAAATCATTACTGACAGTTTCTGGATCCATACTTACCCAGACCACAAGGAAGTTTCCAGGGTCTTCGAACTCTTGGTCTTATGATTGGAAATAAAAATAGCTCAACAAAGCTTTAGGTTCCTCTTACTTCACCTCTACTTTTGTTCTTCCAGAACACCCTATCCTCGTGTTCTCCCCCTTCCCTTCTTTCACATTGAGGCACTTTTATTTATTTATTTATTTATTTATTTGCCACATACCTTGATTCTTACTATACTACCCCTTGTCACATAACATGTATGATGGAATAGGCTTTTTTTCTTTGTCTTTTTCTTTTCTTTCTTCTTCTTTTTTTTTTTTTTTTAGTCCAACTAAGTTTTGAATACCAGTTTCCCTTCTGGCTCTATAGGTAAACTGGGTCAAAATCCTCAAATGTCCTAAGTCTCATTTGTAAAATGGGAATACAATGGCTCATGGTAGGATAAATTGAGATATCCTTTACTCCTTTCTCTTTCGTCCTTGAAACCCTGAAATTTGATGTCTTAATGAAGGTGTTGACGGAGTTGGATTGGGAGACTGGCCTTAGGGAGAGACTAACCGGATCTCCAGAAGTCATCCTAGGGAGATTTTGGCGCGGGGGCATCATCAAGAGTGAAGCTCAGAGGCAGCCTCCATCCTAGAGCTTTTTGGAGGCTGGACGAAGAACATATACGATTGTTTTTCCTTTTGCTTCTTATCTAGAACCCTGTGAACAGGGAGACGAGGGAAGAAGGATGAAGAAGAAATGGAAAATGCTAACGATAGAACAGGTGGCTGTAATTCAAGAGGGAGCAAGAGAGGGAAAGCAAATCTTCTGAAACAAAAGACAAAGTTCATGACTTTATGAAAGAAAATGGTTGTTTCAAAGAGATTCATAATCCCAGCCCCTAACACAAACTGTTTTTATTTCTGTATCGTATCCTGGATCTTCCTGATCATATGAATTCATGTATGCGGTCGCCAGCCACCTCAGCAAAACGAAGTTTGCGTTCTCTGGCAAAATTACCGTGAAATCCTGATGTTAATCTGCCCTTCTAGGTTATTTTTCATATTAACGAGCGATGACGAAAATAGCCAAGTCTAGCTCGTGTCTGTCCTACTCTCCCAATATTTTGGTCACAGAAACCCTGCAGAATAACTCAATTTAGCCTGTATCTCCCGGACTACAGTAACGTTGAAGCAGACCAGAAAAAAAACACATTTGCCCTCTAGGCGGACGATATAAACCCATCACCCTCCAAATCGCTGCAACCCTTTGCACCGGGTCTCAGGAGCAGAGGTTAGAGGCGAGCGGCCGTGCGTGGCCACTGACCCGCACGCGTCGCCCCGGGCCAGCAGGGGGCGTGTGAGCCGCGGGCGCCCCCCTCCGGGGCCCGGGCCGCCGGGGGCGTGGCTCCGCATCCTTGACGGACAGCTGAGGATGCGGGCGAAGATGAGGTAATAGGAGCCGGAGCAAGGAGGGCGTGGGGGTGCGGGCGCGCGAGTGTGTGCGAGTGTGTGAGTGTGAGTGCGTGCGCGAGCCGGAGACACCGCGTGTCTCGGCGCTGGCGCTGCGGACCCCGATCGCGCTGAATTGAACGCGGAGAGAAAGACCATTCCGTTTCTGGGAGGGAGGCTGCAAAGCGGCGGCGCGCGACAGCTGCGGTCCCGGGGCCGCGTCATGGCCGGCCGCTTTGGGGCGCCTGGGGACGCGGGAAACCCCCGCGGGCGCGCGTTTGCCTTAGCGCCCCGCTCGGGAGGGGCGCTCCATTCTGGAGGCGACTGAGCAGAGCCGCAGGGAGGGGGAGCTCTCGCCGCGGCGGCCACCGCGTCCGCGCGGCCGGAGGGTGGGCAGGGAGGGGCGCGCGGGGAGGGGAGCCCGGCGTGCCTTTCCGAGCGCGAGCGCGCGGCGAGCTCCCACCCCGCCGCCCGCAGAGCCCGAGGCGCAACTGGTGCGAGGGCCCGGGGCTCGCGTCGCCGCCAGCCCAGCTCGGGCCGCCGGGGCTCCGGCCGCGCGCCCGCCGGGGCTTCGCGAGGCGGGGGCCTGTCTGCGCAGGGCCGGGGCTTTGCATGAAGCCGCTCGACCCCACGGAGCGGCGGCGGCGGCAGCGGCGGACCCCGGCGGCGGCGGCGGCGGCGGCGGCGCGCGGTCGAAGCCGGGCGGCCCGGGTGCCCGGGCCCCGGTGGATGCGCGGCTGGGGAGCGGCCCATGGGCCGGAGCTGAGGCTGCCCGGGGCGGCGGGGCGCGGGGCGGGGGGCGCGGCCGAGGCCCGCGGGCGGCGGCCCAGGAGGAAGCGGAGGAGGACCGGCGCGCGGGGCCCGGGAGGCAGGCGGCGCGGCGCGGCCGCCGCGGCCCGGGGCTCGCCATGCTCCTGGCCTCGGCCGTGGTGGTCTGGGAATGGCTGAACGAGCACGGCCGCTGGCGTCCCTACAGCCCGGCCGTGAGCCACCACATCGAGGCGGTGGTCCGCGCCGGCCCCCGCGCGGGGGGCAGCGTGGTGCTGGGCCAGGTGGACAGCCGTCTCGCGCCCTACATCATCGACCTGCAGTCCATGAACCAGTTCCGCCAGGATACCGGTGAGCCGGCGCCCCTGCCCCGCCCGCGCCCACCTCCCCTCCCTGCCCTGGGATCTCCCGCCTCGGGAGCCCACCGGGACCCACCCAGTCCGCAACTCCGTGCGGCGTGTCACCAGGAGGTGGTCGTGGAGGGGGCGCTTTACTCCCCGCCATCCTCTTAAGATTGCCCCCGCAATAAACGTCCATGCAAGTAGTATCCGTGTTCCGCTTGTGCAAATCGAGCTTCAACCGAGCCCCTAAGAACCGCCCCCCCCCGTCCCATCTCGCGCCCCCCTTTAAGCGCTTGGTGGCCCCAAGTCCTCCGATGTAGAAATTCCAGGGCCGGCCCAGCCCACATGCAATCCCAGCCGCTGGGAAAGGTTTCCTGCATCCTCACGCGGTGGCTGACCCCGCTTTGCCTCAGGCACCCTCGGGGCCGCCACCTGTCCCCCTCACCACCCACCTTACTGCCTCTGCCCCTTCTGTGTGGGTTGCCTTCTGTGGGTTGCC
Source organism: Panthera tigris (assembly GCF_018350195.1). Lineage (NCBI taxonomy): Eukaryota > Metazoa > Chordata > Mammalia > Carnivora > Felidae > Panthera > Panthera tigris. Next base: position 102,813,166 of record NC_056669.1, read on the forward strand.
TGCCCGCAGCTGGGTCCTGCGGGGGGGAGGGGGACTGGGGGGAGGGAAGAAGGGGTTCCCTGGAGGCATTCGCTGTGGTCTAGCAGGAGAAGGGCGGGCGCCCTGGGAGGAGAGCCTGGAGCTGCTGGGGGATTCCGGGACATGAAACACCCCGGATGCTGTGGCATTGGCCAGTACCGCCTGTGCACTCCAAGTGCTTGAAGCAACAGGCCAGAGCAGATGGAGAGAGGAGGGGGAGGGCCGCGGCTCCGGAATGCCTGGCAGGAAAGCCGCTCCCTTTGTCCGCGTAGGAGGAGGTGGATTCCTGAGGAGAAAGGGTCCCCAAGCTTCCTCCTGAAACTGACACGCTGGTCTTCCAGAGCACTAAACCCCCCATCTTTTCGTGAGAATCAGGTTGCCACTGTGGCCACCACAATCCCACTTCCCCCCTGACCAGGCTTTGCAGGTCAGAGCAAAGAAGAGGGGCTCAGGGTGGTGGGTCAGTGGCGGGAGGGGCAGGACCCAGCTGCTTGTCTTTGCTCGGCTCGGGGTGTCCAGGCTTAATTGAGGACCTGGGACAAGTCTGCCTCCTCTCCAGGAGTCTCTGTCTTCTTGGGGGTGGGAGGTTGTTTCTGGAATTCTGGCCCGGCTTTCCGGAGATTGTGACCCAGGAGCCTGGTGAAGCAGGTGTGGTGGGGAGGGGCTAGAGAGGATGGGGGGGGGGGAGTCCCAGGGGATCAGAGAACAGCTGCTTGAGCAGGGCATCCCAGCCTCCTTGGAAAGCCCCCACATCCTGTGTGCTAATTAGGATTGTCATGGGAAAGGGGTGTCTTTCCACCCTTGCGTCCCCATCTTCAGTCCTAACTCCCAACGGCTTCTTTGCCAGGGACTTTGCAGACACCGGCCAACTGAGTAAAGCCTTCTGGGGAAAGGATTCCAGAAGTGTTAGCATCTGGAGGGGCTCGATTAAACCCCGGTGGTGGGAAAGGCAGGGAGGTGGAACTGAGAGACGCTGGGAGGGAGGAGGGAATGGGGAGGAATGTTAGGAGATTGAGAAAGAGTATTAAATGTGGCCAAGGGGAGGGAAGAGAATGTAACTGGGCAATTGGGGTAAAGGTTGTGGAAGTGAGGGTGGAGGCAGCAGACTGTTGGGGGGCGGGGAGGAGGGGGGGTTGGTGCGCTGAGCCCCGGAAGTGGGACCTGGGAGATTAGCAGTTAAGACACCTGACCCAGAATTCCAGTCCTACTCAGAATAAACAGGCAGGTGTTAGCTTCTCTATTTCAGACTAAATCTCTGCAGCATAGAGAGAAACACCCTGGTGACATGCTTGTCCCAGCCCCTGTCCCACATTTGGGTAGGGGTGAATTTAATCAGTGTTTAGGGGTATCTTAAAGAGGGGAATGAAGAGTCATGGCTTGAAACGCCCTTTCTACCATCAGATGTGAAATTATGGAGAAAACTGGGTTAAGGGACGGAAGCCGTGTCCCCCTCCCAGGTCCGGCCACCCTTCCCTGAAGACAGGCTGACCATGGCCTGGTGGTTAGCAGTTGAGTCCGAGGCTGGGGCTTCTCAGGTTTTAGACCAGAGGCAGAGAGCTAGTAGCCCGGATCATTTTAAAGACTGCCTCGGGGTGTGTTTTACATTCTTGCCTGTCTTAGAGGCTCACGACTCAGGCTGCTTCTAATGGTCAGTCGATGAATGATCCCGACGGCCTTCCTCCCGGTGCCAGGCCCTTCGCTGGCTGCTGAAGGCACTGGGCTGAATTCCCAGGAATGCTGGGCTGTCAAGGAGCTTGTCAAAGCAGAATAGAATCTCTGGGCTTCTGGGCTTGGAGCCCCCTCCTCTCCCTTCTCCACCAACAGACAGGCAGCTCCTCTCAATGTAGCTCATTGATGAGGCCATGACAGGGTAGGAACTTCATACTGCGGGCGCCCAGGCAACCTCAGCCAAGCCCTGGCAATGTTTAATTAAATTACCCGCCATCCCCAAGCCACGGTTTGAAGCTGGGAACCAGAAACATCCCCAGAAACAAAGAAGAGCTGGAAGTCCCCCTGCCTAGAGACTGAGTCCTCTTTTTTTTTCTTTTTTTTTTTTGCCTCCTCTATGTGGGGACATTTCCTGACATGGGAGCTTTGTTTTTTTTCACAAGTTGCCTGGCTTGCTGCAAGTGAGGCCTCAGACCCTCGGCTCCCCTGGGCTCCAGCCTCACCCACCCCGTCTCCAGGGAGATGGCCGGGAGGGTACATGGGCCCTCTGCCGCCTTTGTTTGCCCCGGGCCCTTCCTCCCCACACGGCCTCTGGGTTCCAGCTTATTTGCACTCTGCTGGTCTCTGGCCATCGTGTTTCCGTGTTTCCGGCTAGGAAATCTGGAAGAAGGGAGGAGATGAAGCGAGGTAGAGGTGACAGTCTTGGCTGCTTCCAGAGCCTTGCTTGGGCCCTGTGCCTGTACGGTCATTTGCCTTGATGGGGCTCACCTTTTCTGTCACAGGCAAGTGACTGGAGTGCTGTCCTTCAGCATCGCCGTCCCTTGTATCTTCCGGGACACCTGATTGCCACCACCTCCAGGGCTCCAGCAGCAGGACGTGGGGAGCCCGGGCTGTGAGTGGGGAGAGTGACTCAGGCTGTCATCCCAGCCTCACTGGCTTCTGTGTGACCTTGAGCAAGTCCCTTAGCTGCTCGGGCCACGTTTTTTTCTCTGTAGAAGGAAGAGCAGCCTTGAGAGTCCCCTGGCTCCTTTCCTGTCATCATTCAGATGGGCAGGTGAATGGGTTTGGCCCCCGCACCTGTGAGGATGCTGCTTGGAACTGGCCTGGTGTGAGGGAGCGTCCTTCCCAGCTCAAGAGTGTTCTCTGCAACTTTTGCCTTTTCTATGTCTTTAATGTGGTGACAAAGGTCAGATGGAGAGAGATGACAGGTTTTGACAGAAGCTGATTCTTTCGGCCCCACAATACCTTCTGCCCTGTGTGAGCACCGGAGCGGAAGAGGCAGGTGTCGTGATCGTTACAATATGGGGGATGCCCCAGGCCCCTTGCACACATACATTGTCTTGTTTGATCCTCACGGCGATCTTAGGAAGGACCTATTGTCCCCATTTTATAGGAAAGGAAACAATCTGGAAGAGACTAAGTTGCTCTGAGTTTTACAGCTAGTCCATGGCAGAGCTGAGATTCCAAATGAAGTGTCCCACGCTCTACTCTGTCATCAGTGAACGCTTCTGGAGCGCCTACTTCATGCAGGCGCTGTTCCAGGCATGTGGGATGTAGCAAATGGTGAAACTTCTAGGGCTTTGCCCCCACAGGACATTCCAGTGGGGCTGTGGGGCGCTTGGGAGAGGCCCGGGATCTCTCTGACACAGCGATGTACAGATGCGGGTAAAAGTGCCTTTGAGACTGGCTCATGCCTGGAAGGTGTTTCTCCCTTTTCCCAGGAGCCAAAACATCTCCGGTGCTTTGGAATGCAGGTGTCTGAGCTGCCAGGAAAAACTGATCTTCCCTCTCTTTCTCCCCGCTTGGTTTATGAACATTCTTTATTCCTATCCCATTAGCGGCCTTTTCTTTGGGTCACTGCACTCAAGGACTAAATGGATTTCTCAGATCATCTAGTTCGTGGGCCTGACTATAGAGGAGGCCAGGACTAGCACATTCCAGACAGAGCGGACTCTGAAAATAATCAGAGACACGAAATCCCGCGATGAAATTCTTTTGTACCACGGCGTTGGTTCTGAAGTCTGCCTTCTGTCTCTAAATAATGTGCTGGGGCTGAACTGAACTCAGCGTCTTTCCCTCCAAAAACTGGCTCTTCCTCTTGAAACCCCTCTGCCGGCAAATGGTGTCCCCATTTTACCCCTTGCCCATGGTGGAGACCTCAGGATTCTTTGACTCTGTCACAGTGTTGTTCTGGTGCCCAATGTGTAAGGCAACGTAGACCGTGTGGCCAGCTGTTGAAATTAGTGTGCATGATGAAAATCCGGGACGGTTGTTTGCATGCAGATGCCCAGGCCCAGGCCCTGGAGATGCTAGTGATTCCTCATGGCAGCCAGTGGGTACTCTAGAAGGTGTTAAGTACCCCCAGGAGATTCTGAAGCCGGTGATTCTGGAAACTCTCTTGGAAAGCATTGAATTCAGCTACTCATGGTCACTTCCTACCCATTTCTTCTCTGTAGGGTCCCTCCAGTCTGTCACCTCCTTTTCGTCTCCACTGCCCATACCCTCATTACTTCTCACTTGGAACTCATTAACAGAGCAACTCTGGTCTTGTCACTTCTCTGTGTCACAGACTTCACTGGCTCCTCATTGCCTACAAATAAAACCTTCACAGCCTGGCGTTCCAGACTGTCTACGCCTCAGCTCTGACATAACTTTCCAGGTTTATCTTTCTCTCTGCCTTATATCTTCCGCAATTCCTGACAAACAGATGTCCCTTTCATCCTCCTGCATCAGAGTTCTCTGACACCCCCTCCCCGAACTATTCACAAATTCCCTTCTACCGAAACGCCCTTCTTTGCCCCTTTCGCCTGTTGAAATTCTCCTTCTCATTCAAGCCTCATCCATTGCTTGAAATGTCCTCCGAACCATCATTGCTTCCTTTATCCGGTCGGTATTTATGGAGCCCCTAGGAAATGTTGGGCATGGGGGGGGGGGTGAAACCATGAGCAAACACCTGGGTGTCCACTCTCGTGGCATTTGGGAGTCCGGTGAAGAGATACAGACATTTACCAAGTTAATCACACCAGCAAATGTGTAACTGCACATCAAGATAAATGCTGCAAAAAAAAAAAAAAAAAAAAAAGACAAGAATGAGAATCTGATCGGGTCAGGGCAGTCCAGAGAAGTTTCCTGGAGGAAATGAGCGGAAATCTGAACTATGGGCAGCAAAGAGGATGCCAGAGTGTCTTGTGGGGCGGGGGGAGTCCGGCATTGTGCAAAGGCGCGGCGAGGAGAAACATGGCAGTGGGGAGAGCCTGGAAGGGCCCGTGTGGCGGAAATGTAAGCAGAGGTATTAGGGTGTGAGGCGGCTGCAGAGATGGGAGGGAGTGGAGAGGGTCAGGTTTTGACCTGAGGGGAGTGCACGGAAGGGATTCACGCACAGTGGGGATGTGGGCAGGTTTTCTCAGCCCACATGCGTTTTGTTGGCACCCTTCCCATGGCATATTCTGCCTCATAAATAGTCATTCGCCCCCCTCGTCTAGTTTTAGACCGTAAGCTGTTTGAGTAGTGGCTGCATTCCCCAAGGCAGCCAGTGGGGACCCGGCAACATGTGACAAATGACTAAATGCCGAAGCAGCCAGAAGTCTACCTTGCCTTTGTGGAGTCCTCATTACTGTCGCCTTGGGCGCTAGAGCAGAGCTGGAGGGTTGTGACTCTGCCTGCACTCGAGGCACCGTAGGAAAAACGCCAAGACCCTGGTCCACATGGGGCACAGGCAGATCTGCACCCCAGACCTCCTGAGGGGGGCCTGGGCTGGGAGAGCATTTCAGGAAATGGATGGCAAATGGCACAGGACCCAAATGAGGACTGTCTCGATAGGTAGAAATGGCAAAGGAGGGCATTTCGGTGCACGGGACCTGGGGAGTAGTAGGGGAGGGGGTCAGAGACCTGTGAGGGAGTGCAGGACGATAAAAGGCCATGCGTCTGCTGGGAGTCCAGGAAAAGAGCAGCATGGGGGCCGTTGGGGGTGGGGTGACATAAACCTGGAAGGGTATGGGAGAGCCACAGCTATTGGGATTAATACCACTGTTGTAAAAAAAAAAAGCCTCTTAAGCATATTTGTGAGAATCGGACACGTGAATTGCCCCCGCTTCGCTGGAGAGAAGCTAAAATAGGGTCATTTAACCTCTCGAAACTTCATCTCCTTCATTTCATTGATCATATGGGATGAGATAGGGGCTTTCTAAATAAGAAAGATTGTATAAGAGGTTATATGCAAACTCCCCCCCCCCCCCCACACACACACCCCACACCCCACAGATATCCTCTGAACTAAACTTACCATGACTTCTCCATCCCGCTTGGACATATAATAGAAAATAAATTACAATGATAATCGACCAACTTTTATTGAGCTCTTGGCATGGGGCAGGTGCGATTTCAGCCCCTTCTATTCATTCCTTCCTTTAATCCTCAAATCCACCCTTTGAAGTAGCTCCCCAGGACCCAGGCAGATGCAGACGAGGAAACTGAGGCTCAGTCGCACAGCTGGAAGGGACAGAGCCTCTGCTGTTGGACCCAGAGCCTGTGCTCTTTGTCCCCCAGTGAGCTGGCTACTTACGAAGGAAATGGAGGCAAACCGGGGAACTACTGCCCACCCCCCTTCTTCCTCCTCTCTTCCTCCCATCCCGTTCCCCCCTCCCCAGATCTCCCAGCAGCGTCCTGGTGCTGAATAGGGGATTGTTTTCTTCACCCTCCTGCCTCTGAATGTTGATGTTTTGGGTCATTAAGGGGCTTGGAGATGGGGTGGGGGGCGGGTTATGACCCTGGAAAAGGACTGAATAGACATTGTTCCTTTTCTTCCCCCCTTGAATGGAATTCTGTCCCCGGCCTTGGTGTCTCCCTCTGGGTTGGAGGAGGGGATGGGTCAGAGGCCCTTAAAGGGGAGCCTTTTCCCACCACTGATGGATAAGGCCTAAGCTGACAGATGCGAGATTCAGGCACTCTTGGAGCCCTCCCAGGTCCCCTCACCCTGCCTTGACCCAGGCATCTTCGGCCTTGATGTTGATAGCCATGAAATGAGCCCTGATTGGGCATGAGTCTGAATTCAGTCTTAGGGTGGGTCGGGGAGAAAGAGGCAACAGTTATAGACTTCCTTTTCCTTGGACTCCCTTTGAACCTGTAGGTTCATTTCTTCTGTACTGCTTCCCTGAAATAATCCTGACCTCTTCCCTGCTCTCCCTTCCCCCAGTGACACTAAAGATCAAGACAATCCTATCTTTAGGATGGCTTGAGCTTTGGGAAAGAAAAGTGTTAGAGAAATAGAAAATTATCATGATCATTATTACTGTCTTGATAGAAGATTTAATGCTCGAAAGTGTAAGAGTTCTGGCAACCTGATTTTCTATTTTTGTTTTTGCTGCACCCTTTAAGGGACAGAGAGGGAGCTCTCACTCCACCAGGCTGGGCTGGCTTCCTGGGGGTCTCATCTTCTTCTTCTGCCCTCTAGGCTATCCTGACCTTTTGTTCTTTTCCTCGTAGCCCTCCGGGCAGGGGCATTTGCAGGGTAGGGGACAAGTGACAGGCTATTTCTGAGCGCCTACTGTGTGTCAAGGGCTTTACGGGCCTTAGTGCAAATTGCAGGGCGCAGGAGAGATCCAGGACGTGGCATCCATATTCCAATACATATTTGTTTGTTAGATGAATAAGCAGATCGCATTTATTTTCACAAAAACTCTGCAAAGGAGTCCTTGTTTCCCCGGGAAGGAAAGGATGTTGGGGATTTCTATGTAAACTGGGAAGTGAATGAATTTGGCTGCCAACCAAGGTCTCCGGACTGCAAACCGGCAGGTGCTTTTTTCTGGTACCCCACACTAACCCCACACCCTTCACGTTGTCACTCAGATGCTCCCACCCCACCTCAAAGCTGATACCCCAACAGGCAGCCCAGTGCCCGCCGGGCTAACCAAATCCGGTTTCATTCCCTGCTGACCCCTACCCTGTGCTCCGTCCCTCTCTGCCAGGGACCCTGCGCCCAGTTCGCCGCAACTACTACGACCCGTCCTCGGCTCCCGGGAAGGGCGTGGTGTGGGAGTGGGAGAATGACAACGGCTCTTGGACGCCCTACGACATGGAGGTGGGCATCACCATCCAGCACGCCTACGAGAAGCAGCACCCCTGGATCGACCTCACTTCCGTCGGCTTCAGCTACGTCATCGACTTCAGCACCATGGGCCAGATCAACCGGCAGACGCAGCGCCAACGCCGCGTCCGCCGGCGCCTGGATCTCGTCTACCCCATGGTCACGGGCGCCCTGCCCAAGGCCCAGTCCTGGCCGGCCAGCCCCGCGTCGGCCGCCTCGCCCGCGGCCCCGCCCTGCTCCTGCCCACAGTGCGTCCTGGTGATGAGCGTCAAGGCCGCCGTGGCCAACGGGGGGAGCGCGGGGCCGCTGCAGCCCCCGGCCGCCCGCAAGCACATGCCCCCGTCTGGGGCGGCCAGGCTGCCCCCCCCACCAGGCCCTGCGGCCAAGCCGCTGGACAGCACGGGCACCATCCGAGGCCCGGTGAAGCCCGTCCCATCGCAGGCGATCCGGCGACAGGCCTCCGGCACGCCGGCTGGGGTGACCATGGGCTCTCCTGCCAGCCCCCCCGGAGCCAACGGCAAGACGGGAAGGGTGGCCCTGGCGACCTTAAATCGGACCAACCTGCAGCGACTGGCCATCGCCCAGTCCCGGGTGCTGATAGCCTCTGGGTAGGTACTTTCACCTGATGCCTGTGAGCGTTTAGGGCACAGGACCCGACTGACCTGGGCCAGAGGTGAAGGCTGCCTGCCAGGACTTAAGCTCCCTGTCCTCTTGTCCTGACCCTCCGGCTGCAGGTGGAAGGCAGCACGGTGTGGTGGGTAAGGGTGGGCTTGGCCTTTGGGGTCCACCGGATCTGGCTTCTAATGGAGATGTTGCCACAGCTATGTGATTTGGGACACGTGCCTAATATCCCAGAGTCCTAACTTCCTCCTCCGTAAATGCCTTCGATAATCCTCCCCGTTAGGGTCACTGCTGAGGGTTGAAGGTTATGCAACCTTAAGGGGGCTCCCACCAGGATCTAGGTTGGGGGCTTTATCACCTCATTTAATCCTTACAGCAACTCCTTTTTTTTTTTTTTTTTTTTTTTTTACCATGTATTTATTTTTGAGAGACGGAGACAGAATGTGAGCAGGGGAGGGGCCGAGAAAGAGAGAAGGAGAGAGAGAGAATCCCAAGCAGGCTCCAGGCTCTGAGCTGTCAGCACAGAGCTGGATGCGGGGCTCTAACTCACAGACTGTGAGATCATGACCTGAGCTGAAGTCGGATGGTCAACCGACTGAGCCACCCAGGTGTCCCGATTACAGAAACTCTTTGAAGTAGGCATTTGGATCCCCTTTTACCCAGGAAGAAATCAGAGGTTCTCTCGCTCAAGGGCAGAGAGCTCATCATTGGCTGAGACCAAAATTCAAACTTCAGGAAGGCTGATGCCAGAGCCAGACTCTTTTCTGACTGCCATCCTGCTTCTCTGTCACAATGCCCGGCATACAGCAGGTGCCGGATGAGACTTAGCTCCTTTCCTCTGGTCTCTCTGGAAACTGGAACTCCAGTTTGGAGCTAAGAGCCCATATTTAGTAAGCACTTACTATGTGTGCCAGGCACCTTCCGTGCGTTGTCTCAATTCTTCCCGTGACAGCCCAGTGTTGTCGGTTCTGTGATCACTGCTTTTTATGATCTTCTTGGTCCCCCTAATCGTCAAATGGGGGAGACCCAGGTCCACATGGTGCCCACGGCCTTTGCCTGCCAGCTCCCGATTTCTTGTGAGATCGGCCTCTCACGCCGGCCCCATCTTCCTTTCCTCCAGAGGGGCCTGGCCCTGCCTGTGACCCCTGAGCCCCAGACTGTCCGGGTGGTTTGGACTGAGGTTGTACACCCAAGTGGGAAATTCAGGCTGCCCAGGGGAGGCCATCTGCACACAGAGGTTCAGCGCTGGGAGACAAGGAGAGGCAGGTGTAGTGGGGAAGGAGAGGCCCAGCCTTCCCTCGGGTCTCTGCCCTAAGCTAAGCCAGAGTCTGCAAGATCCATTTTCCTCGTGTGCGAAATGGGGAACCTCACGCTTGCCTTGCCTGCCCCATGGAGTCCTTGTGGAAACCTCCACTAAGGGAGTGCATCCCTGGAGAATTTACCAGATGCACCTGCCAGTATTATCTCATTCTCTGACCTGGTGCACCCAGTGTCAGGCTCGGACACGCGGCTCAGAATTCACTTCCCAAGGAGGGCCACATGGCCCATATGTCACAGAGTGGGGGTTGGGGCCCAGGGTTTAGTCCTCTAGTCCTCTGCCCTTTTGGCTAAAGCTCAGCTCCTCGCCGTATGCGAAGGCAGTTTATAAATTGTCAAGTGCAGGTCAGATGTGTGGGGTTTTCACATGACTCCTTCTGAACTGGCAGAATATTTGGTAGAGGGGAATGGGCACGTAAACCACACCACTGCTCAGTTTCTCCCCAAGGCCACACAGCAGCGTCCTGGGGGCCTCTGACAGAGTTCAAGGGTAATTATTTGTGTGGCAGAGGGAGGCTCATATAGTGGATGAGAAACCCAGCCTCCAGCACCTGACTGCCCCGGGCTGGAACCCAAGTTCCTTCGTGTGCAACTTGGGGCAAGTTTTGCACCCTCTGTCTTCAGCTTGCTCCTCTGTAAAGTGGGGACAGTCACAGTACCTTCCTTATCAGGGCTGTCATGAGGATTAAAGGCAGTGCTCAGCGTGTGGATTTAGCCCAACGCTCGGCAGTAGTAAGAGTTTGGTCAGTATTAGCTGCTATTATTTTTGTTGTTGTTAATGTGTATCTATTGAATGTGTGCTGTGTAGTCGAACTAAAGTCAAAGCTGAGCAGCCTCTAGCGCCCCACCTCATTTCTGGCGCCCTTGGCAAAAGCCAAGTGACCTCGTGCCATAATTGAGGGCAAGGACACCCTGCTCACTTTAAACCTCACTGAGGAAGCCGACAGCTCTTTCTCTCCACTCTATTCCCCCTGCCCGCCAGCCCAGGGGAATCGGAGCCGGAGAATGGAGTGGAGAATGGAGTGGAGGTCCGGGGGCAGTGCTGTTTCAAAAGGCCTATAGAAACACACTTTTTTCTCCGCTCTGTTTTCCTGACAGGGGAGGCCCCGCCCTACCCTTCTATCTTCCAGCCCCTTCCCTTTTCACCTCTTACCACCACCCTCACCCCCACCACCATTTTCTCCTCCAGTCTTTCTTGGCCATTTAATTAGCGTGCTTATTCCCTTTGTCTGGCATTGCCGTCCACCTTCTGTCGTGGAATGGCCCCTTCCCTCCGCCCTCCCTGTCCGTGAGCTCTTCAAGCAACTTTCCCACGGAAAAAAGGAAGACCGGGGAGGGCGGGAGAGGTGGGCTGAAGAGAAGGGTTTGAGGGGGAACAAAAGACCCTGTGAATTATTCAGACACACAAGCAGGGGGTTTGTAAAGAGAAAAGAGGGGGGCTGTGTAGTGGGGGGCGGGAGTCGCCCCTCTGGCCCTCTCCTCCAGAATCGAGGCTTCTCTATCTCCAGCGAGACTTCGGTTGCTGGAGAGACAAGACCATTGTCCTGTAGGAGGATTCCTGGGTTGGCTCACAACTCCAAAAACACCCCACTGTTTCTCACCATGGTATCTGCAGAGCTTTTCTCCTGCCATCAGCCCCCTTCTCGGCCACCGTGCCAGCTCTTGTCTTTTCTTAGTTTTATATTTGAGGGACAGAAATGGAAACTGAGAACAGCCCAGCAGAATGGGGAGGGGGTGTCTTCCGATGCTGAGGCCAGACAGCTTTGGCCCAGCTGGAGGATGTGAGAGGCATGCCAGTGATTGGCCTGCTGATTTCTGGAAGGAGGGCTCAGGCATGTACCGGCAGGGAGGGGAATGGTGGGGGGGGGGGGTGTGTGTGTGACCGGTGGGGACTCCATGGGCCGCCTCCACCGCTTTCATTTTAACCAGTCACCGAGGGGGAGGGCTGATCAGGTGTTGCCACCTCAACAATCCTGTGCACTGCCCCCGGGTCTCCGCTTTACTCTTTGCCCTCCGCGTCCTCAAGAATCAGAAAATTGGACTATTCCAGCAGGAAAAGGCTTTATCAAGCCCGACTTCCTCTTCCAGTTGAGAAACAAAAATGTAAACAACCCCCCAATTTGCATGGGGCTTGCCAGTTTATAGAGTATTTGACCTAGATCCTGAATCCTCACAGGGACCCCAGGGACAGAGATGTAGGGTGGCCCTGCTCTTGGGTGTGGTAACTTGGATGTGGTCACCGAAGTGCAGAGGGGCCATGGGGCTCTCCCAAAGGCACAAGGTCAGTGCCAAGCTGGGCTGGAAGGCAGGTCTCCTGACCCCTGTGCAAGCCTCCTTCCACTGTACCCTTCTGTATTTTGTCAGCAGATCTCTTCCTCCTCAAGTCCACTGCCACCATCCAGAGCCTGCTGACAAGTTTTCCCTTTCCTGGCATGGCCCCCACCACCGTATTCCCGGGAGTCCCGGGTCCTCATATGGACGGACCCTCCCTCTCTTCAGACCTGGCCCCGTCCCTGGGTCCCTGGGTCCCTGGGCTGCCCATGGTGTGCTAGGGGGACTCTTTCCTGGTTAACCAGATTGGGTGTGGAAACCTGCCAGTCCAGTTTGTGGGAACAAAGGTGGCTTTTGTCACCCAGATCACAGCTACTTATCTCCTGGTGGGGGCCGGGGGGGGGGGGGGTGCTCGGAGCTGGTAAGGGGGTGGGAAGGCAGGCGCAGGGCTGGGCTGTGAGCGTTGCCCCCTGGTGGGGAGCCTGCGAACAGACACAGGCCGCCAGACTCCTTCACTCCTTTTCCAGACCAGCGGCGGGGAGGCCAGTCAGTCCCCGCAGGGGACCCAGAGCTTAGGCGGCTGCCTTGCTCTTAGGCATTGGGGCAGGGAATCTTCAAGAAGTCCATCCCCCGGCACCTGCTAACTCCAGACCCTCACAGGTTCACAGGTGAGGTTGTGAGGAGTTACTGGCAGGTTTGGGGCTCCAGTCTGGTTTCCCTGAGTCCAGTCCACCATGCCGGGCCTCGCCCTGGGGGGCAGGCCATAGAGTCCAGAAGCAAGGCTGAGCCTCTCTTCTTGGCCAGCTTTCCTTTGTGCTGAATTCAGCTTTCCCCTCTCCCCATCCGGGTTTGATTTATCCTGGGGGTGGAAAGTAGGCTGTGGTGGTCTGTTGAGACACAAACGCTCCCACATCTGTTCTTTCACATCCCTCCCACAGCCCTGGTGCACGTGTCATCATCCCGGGGAAGGGACAGGGGCCCCGGAAGACTCAGCGTAGCCCGGGAAGCACCCATCCCTGTGGGCATGTGGGGGACAGGCAGACCCTCTCCTCAGCCTTGAGGCCCCCCCTTCCAGCCCCTCTCTTGTAGTCCTAGATTTATTCCACACGCTCTTTGTTCCCCATGTCCTCTGTCTGCCACGTGGGGTGACAGAGGGGTCGCAGAAACATAAGAGCCCAGCACGGCGAGTGGCTACAACAGCGGGCTCCGGAGCCAGATTTCCTGGGTTTGAATCCTTAGCTGTGTGACCTCCATCGGGTTTGCTCACCCTCTCTGTGCCTCAACCTCCTTGCCCATTAAATTGGAGCTAATGATAACGACACCTCCTGTGGAGGTTGTTGGAAGTCTTAGATGGATTTGTGCGATGTGAGCGGTTAGAACCGTGCCTGGTACCAGGTGGCTCTTCAGGGTCACACACGGATGAAGGGCCACAGGCTGTCTTGTTCACCGCCGTGTCCCCAGGCTCTAGGGGCGAGTCCAACCGGAAGGAGGGCTCTGTATGAATGAGCACGTAAGCAGATAAGGAACACTGCAAAGAAACAACTGAACACGCCCCTTCCCCTCCTGTATTCCCAGCACCACCCTACCCCCCAACCCCCCATAGCAGATCTGCTGGCTTCTCAGGCTCTCTGGCCCCTGGAGTCATCTGTGACCTAGTCCATTGACGTCCTCGAGCTCCCTTTCCCCCTCCGAGCCCATCTGTGGAAGCCTGGGTGGCAGGGGCGATGGCGCACAACCCAGTCCCACGTGTCCCCATGTTTTTCTATTTGGCGTCGTGGGAGGCCTCGCCTTTCCAGGCAGCTGTGCGGACTCCTCTCCAGAGCCTGGCTCGGGTTTCTGGGGAGAAGGACAGAAAGAGGAGGAGGCTTTGCCTGGTATTTAGATTTCTCAGCGAAAAGGAGGGGTAACAGCTGTTGGAGCAGTGGTTTCCCAAGGTCAGGCTGGGATCAACCTTATCTGGATCCTCTCCAGAAGCGAGAGAAAATGCAGTGCAGGTTCCGTGCCCCCCTCCTCCCCCATGGGAATTCTGATTCAGGCCTGGGGCTCTGTCTTTTTAAAAGCTTCTCAGGAGCCACTTGGTACACCCACCCGGGCTTGAACTTGCCTCTCCATTTTTCATTCGCTCCACAAACACTCACTGAATGCCTGCTAGTGTCAGGCTCTGAGGATATTTGTCCGTGTGGAGCTTTGATTCTGGAGGGGGCGAGAGTAAAGCAACAGCTTATTTTTTAAAAACCATCGGTTCCAGGGCACCTGGGTGGCTCAGTCGGTTGAGCCTCCGACTCTTGGTGTCGGCTCGGGCGATGATCTTGCGGTTCGTGAGTTCGAGCCCCGCGTCAGGCTCCATGCTACGGCCCAGAGCCTCCTTGGGATTCTCTGTCTCCCTCTCTTTCTGTGCCTCCCCCGCTCATTCTCTCTCTCTCTCAAAATAAATAAACTTAAAAAAAAATTTTTAAACCATCAGTTCCCTGGGGTAAACAAAACAAAAATGAAAGAGAGTGAGGCAAGAGGGCTTGAGAGTCCCGGGGTGGCATGGAGGGGTGGGTCTCGGTATTAAATGAGATGGTCTCTGGAACCTCACAAAAAGGTGAGCCCAGACTGAAGGATCTGTAGGAGGAGGTGAGGCAGAGATCTGCTGGTAGAGCATTTCAGGCAGAAGGAGCCACATAGGCAAAGGCCCTGAGGCAGCAGTGTGGCCCAGCTGGAGCAGGATAAAATGGTGAGGGGTATGTGAGGAGACCAGGAAGATGAGGGTTGAGCGCGGTGGGGGGGGGGACGTTGGCGGGTCACGCGGAGCTGTGTGGGCTTTGCCGGGACCTCGAGAGACTTAAGGAGCCATTGCAAATTTGGGGGGATCCGAGGGGAGGGGTGACATGGTCTGACTTAGATTTGAAACGTTAACATTCCTGCTTGTGGTGCTAAGAACCGGCTCTGCCTTGAATAGAGATAAGTAGTTTCTGTCGGAAAAGGGACCTCTCAGTGAGTGGATTTTGGGGGTTCCAACCCCACCCCACTTGTCAAAACCGTAATGTGTCTGCTCTTTCCTTCCACAGGGTCCCCACTGTGCCAGTAAAGAACCTCAATGGGTCCAGTCCTGTTAATCCGGCCCTGGCAGGTAAGCGCTTGCTTTAAGGCGGGCGGGGGGAAAGGAAAGCTCGGGCCAAGGAGGTGGTGAGCATTTACTGCAAAGAAAGAATTGAATGAAAGCAAATGTGGATGTTGGGAGCGGGGTGGGGAGGGGGGGAAGAAGCACAGCTTCTGTTGGAGAGAAGCAAACGCACACATTTCTGAGGCAGGCAGCGCGGGCCAGGGGAGGCTGAGTGAGTCACGAGAGCTTGTGCCGGGGAAACAGCGGGGCGGGCTCCCGGGGAGGGCGGTTGGTGGGATGCTGGGAACTAACTCTGCAGTCCACGCTCACGCCCTGCCCTTCCAGGAATCACCGGGATTCTCATGAGTGCAGCCGGGCTGCCTGTGTGCCTCACCAGGCCGCCCAAGCTGGTTCTCCACCCGCCCCCCGTCAGCAAGAGCGAAATCAAATCCATCCCGGGGGTTTCCAACACGAGCCGCAAGACCACCAAAAAGCAGGCCAAGAAAGGTATCAGCCTCCTTGTCTTAGGGGGTATGGGAGTCAAAGGCGTGGGCCTCGGCCGTGGCTTTGCCGCCATCACCCAAGGTCATACCCGTGGCTTCACCCTCTGTGCCTTCGTTTCTGCGTCTGCTAAGTGGGCCCAACTAGCCCCTGTTCTGCTGATTGCACCAAAGTGGATTGTGCGTGAGTGAGAGGGAGGCACCTTAAGAAGTGCAAAAACACGGTCCGGAAATATAGAGACACAGAACCACCAAGCGTGACGCATAAAATACGATACAGGGGGCTGTCACTGTGGCCCTGGAGCCAGAACAGCCTGGGTTCCAGTCCTGACTGTGACACTTCCAAGTCATGTGACCGCAGAGAGCCCTTTTTCTTTCCTTCACAATGGGGTAAAAAATGCTCACAACAAGGATGGGGCAGGTGTGCCCCAGAACGCATCCATGACAGGGAGTGACCACTGCCCTGTGTCCCCCCAGAGCCCCTAGGCTGACCATTCGAACCTTCCTTCAGGCACTCCTCCCTCCCTGTGCACAGTCCCGTCACCAGGGGGTCCAGATGTGTGTCTACTCTGTCTCAGCTCTGCGGCCGGTCTTTCTGGCCGCTGGTGTCGGTTGTTAAATGTCTTGACCGTCACCCCAGGCCCCCACCTTACAACCTTGTTTTGAAGGGTCCGTGAGATCTCATGTATATTGTAACTGGGCCCAGGGCCTGGCAAGCAAGAGGCTCTCAATGAACAGAAGCTTCATTCTTCGAAGCGGGCTGGTGGGAAGGAAGGGCTTGCATCCTGGGTTTTGGCGGTTGCATGATCTGCTTCCTCAAACCCTTGCCCTACTTTTCTATGCCATCAAGAGTTCTCTGCTTAAATGAACTCAATTGCCCTGTTCATAGTCTGATAGGAAATGACAGGATTTCACACTTTCCCGCGCTTCCTGTGATTATTAATAGCACATGTTGGACCCTTAGCTGGAAAAGTGCTAAAGGTCTATGCGTCCATTAGCTTCTTTAATTGTCAAAGCAACCCTTTGAGTGGGCTCTATTGCTTTGCCCGATCTCACAGGTGAGAAAATAGAAGCTGAGAGAAGCTAAGAGGGGTCCCCAGGGAGGCACTGGTCCTTTTTAAGGTTGTATCATCCTGTCTCCTGCCTTCAGGCTGGGCTGCCTCCTAGAGGTCCAGCCCCCAGAGAAATTCCAGAATCGCTGCAGCCTGTCAGGATGCTTCCCTGCTGCTGGTCTCCCGCACCGTCAGCAGCCAAGGAAGCTGTGGGCATAGCTTCCTGCTTTCCCATGAAAATAAAATCACTTTGACACCACATTACAGACCGAGACAGTACTCGGCACACTGTAAAAAGCATGTGATAAGCCTACCTCCTTTTTTTTTTTTTTTTAATGTGTAACAGTTTACACAGTGCTGTCTTCTGCTACCTCGCCTCATCGTGTGGGCATGCCCAGGCTCTTTGATTACACGGAAGAGAGCCCCACACCACCCATCTCAGTTAAAAAGTGGGTTTGGTGAAACCAGGCCCGGGGCGGGGTGGGGGGGTGGCTGTCAGGAAAAAGACTGCGGGAGGGAAAGACAGGCAGGCACGCCTCCCACCTTCCCAGACACCTAGCTCCTTCCTCCTCCTGCCGATTCCCTTTCAGATTCTTAAATGTGGTTGCAGAATGAATTCCTCCCCCTGCCTGCTTTGAGCCTGGCTGCTGGCTCCCCTCTCCGCGTGCCCAGCCTGATGAGGCCGTTAGATCCCTTACCTCTGTCTTGGTGGCCCACTGACCACCCTGTCCCCCCACAGGTAAAACCCCAGAGGAAGTGCTCAAGAAGTATCTGCAGAAAGTCCGGCACCCGCCAGATGAGGTGAGCGCAGGGGGGAGGCAGGGCAGGGTTCACCCACAGCTTCTCCTCCGCCGGGGTTTCCCACAGGTTGCAGCAGGAGCAGATTTCTGCGTCCTGGCTGCTACAGAGCCGCTCAGAGCTGCCACAGGGCTCCAAGGTTGGCGGTCTGGAGCCGCAGACCGAGGCTGCATTCTAAACCACCTTCCCGTGAACAGTCTGAATGTAACAAAAACAGCATGACAAGCGCTGGGAACTGACGTTTATTTCTTCTTCTTCTTCTTCTTCTACTTATTATTTTTTTAAGGAGGCTTGAACTGATGACCCTGAGATCAAGAGCCGGATACTTAACCAACTGAGTCAGCCAGGCGCCCCATGGGAACTGACTTTTAAATGGGCTTGATGTAGACCAGTGGTTCTCAGCCAGAGGGAGTTCTGCATGGGGGGGTGGGGAGGGGCGTGGGGGAGGGAACTGCTAATGGGCAGAGGCCAAGGGTGCTAAATAGCCACCGTGCCCAGGACAGCCCCCTCAGCGAAGAATTACCAACCCCAAATGTCAATAGTGCCAAGGTTGAGAAATCTTCTTATAGGCTTATTGATTTATTTATTCTTAATGTTTATTTTCTTATTGAAAAAGTTTTTTCATGTTCATTTATTTTCGAGAGAGAGAGACAGAGGGTTGAGTGGGGGAGAGACAGAGAGAGAGAGGGAGACACAGAATCCCAAGCAGGCTGCAGGCTCTGAGCTGTCAGCACAGACCTTAACGTGGGGCTCGAACTCATGCACTGCAAGATCGTGACCTGAGCTGAAGTTGGATGCTTAACCGACTGAGCCACCCAGACACCCCAGTATTTATTTTATTTTTGAGGGTGGGGAGAGGGAGGGAGCATATGCAGTGAGGGAGGGGTGGCAGAGAGAGGAAGACACAGGATCCAAAGCAGGCTCCAGGCTGTCAGCACGGAGCCCCATTCAGGGCTCCGACTCACAAACGGTGAGATCATGACCTGAGCCAAAGTCAGACGCTGAGCTGACCAAGCCACCCAGGCGTGCCTCTTGTTGACTTATTTAAACAGCAGCCCCTCTGGTACACTTGAGATACAATTGCTTTGCAAACGTTCAGCTTAAATAAAGGGTCTGTCAGCAAGTGTCTGTTTCCTCCGCAAGCCATTGGAGAACACCAAGGAAGGACAGTGTCTCATCATCGCCCTAAAGGAGAGGACAGTTTTGGTGGTGAGCCCCAGGTGGCCTATGCCACCAGCAACAATTATTCCAGGAACTTTTCTGCTGTGTAAAGTGAGATAAACCTAGATTTTGATTCCCAAAGGCATGTCTGTATATATCCTGGTTTGTGGGTTTTCTAGAAGAGGAACAGGGACACCTCACCGGACGTCTGATCATGCGAGAATCACTGCGGAGATGCTCTGGCCTCCCAGGCTGGGCCAGTGCTGAAGGCCTCTCTGCTCTGTCCCCTCCCGCCCCCAGGACTGCACCATCTGTATGGAGCGCCTCACGGCCCCCTCGGGCTACAAGGGCCTGCAGCCAACAGTCAAGCCTGACCTGGTGGGAAAGCTGTCCAGATGCGGCCACATCTACCACATCTATTGTCTGGTCGCCATGTACAACAATGGCAACAAGGTTAGTGCCAGCCTGCGGGGCTGGCCCCCGCCCGCCATGGGCCCTGGAGGAGCAAAAGCGTGAAGGCCCTGTTGGGGTGATTTGGGGTGTCTGAGAGGCACCCTGGGGGCAGCAGGAGTGAGGATCTTGGCTGTTCTCAGCAGGGTCAGCGTCTTACACAATTATAACGTTCGCAAAACCTGTCTTACCCAACTGCTCCCCTCCCCCATCTCTACAGTGGGTGTGATGGTCTGAGAGGTAGAGACTTCAGTCCATGAGAGTTCTTGGGGGGAAGGGGGGTTGACAGTGTGCCCATAGTGAGCGTTCATTACACCCAGTGTGGGCAGGTTTCTAGTCCCTTCGAAGCTCACTGTTGGAGGAGGGGAAGGCTGTCTGTGATGCTCACCTGGTCCATACTGACGGCAGAGCAGTGTTCCTCCATGAAGCTGGATTCCAGGAATCTGCGAGTCTCCTTAGATGCTAACTCTCTCTTTACACTATCTGAGCTTTTACTAAGCCACTGACATCCCTCACGTCCTTTGCTGTGCCTGGAATAACCGTCACTCCCCTCTCCCCATGAATTCAAATCCTACCTGCTTCTCCAGACCCCGCTTGGATCGCAGCAGAATTTGAGGTTTCCCTGATGTCCCCAGCTTCTTACTCATCCCCTCCCCCCCAAAAGTCTGCCTTTCGGGGTCTGCTCTGTACTTCTCCTGCTGTGGGAAAGAGGAGAGGAGAGAGTCAGCAGACCCAAGCTTGAACCCTGGCTTTAGTAACTGAGTGATTGTGGGCAAGATTTTCAATCTCTCTGAGATTTCATTTTCCACCTGGAAAATGGAGATAAAATAATACCTACTTTCCAGGGCATTATTACCATTATTAGTCAAATGGATATCTCCTTGGCATTATAGGTATAATTTTTTTTCCCTTCATCTTTATATAGCCCTGTGATTGAAGTTCCCAGAGTGCTGACCTTGGGCTGACCTTGGGACCTTTGTCTCAGAGAGCCCATGCTCAGTCACTGATGGATGATGCGGTCTGAACTGGTTTTCACTTTCCTGACCCTAGGTTAAAAGGTTTCATTGGGGTTTTGTATTTTAAGAGGTTATTTTGGATTTAAAGGGATTTTTTAGCATGTTCATTCTCTTTTTGAGGACTGTTTTCAAGAACAATCTAGCTCCTCTTTGCACTAATACTTTGAAGCATGCCGTTTAAAATTTTCTTCACACAGAAGAGGAAACGAAAGGACCCAGAGAGAAACCCAGTGGTTCTCCCAAGGCCATGAAGCAAGTTAAGGCCAGAGCAGAAGGTGGAAGGGCCAAGGCTTGGCCCCAAGCCTTGGGTTCCAAGCCTTGGGTTCCTGTCCCGTTGACCACATGGAGTAACCTTCTCCATTGCCCTGAATGCAAGTTACTCCTTTAACATTAGTAGAGCTTGAGCTGAAGGTCCCCAAATAGCTCCACAGAGGATCGCTGTCCTCCTGAAATGGTGCGGATGTCCTGGAGAGCTTCTCTCCTGGCTGTGAGCCTTTTCTGCACACATGGCTCCCTGCCCACGCCTTCCTTCTCACCCACTTTCTTCTGGAAAGCCTGGGAACAAGGTCTCCTCCCAGCCGTGCAGGCCACGCCTCGCTGGGCCCCAGTGTGAAGCCAAGGCCCCTTATATGTCTGCATCCAGAGTCTTGCCCTGCGCCCCAACACAGCCACCGAGCCGTGGGCTTTGTACAGACCGCTGAAGACCAAGCCCTAACTAGTGTCAAGTCCTTTAATGGTGCTGTGCCTCAGTTTTCTTCTCTGTAAAAGGGAATAATTTTTTAAAAATATTTATTTATTTGAGGGGGAGGGAGGGGCAGAGAGGGAGGGAGACAGAGGTGGGACTTGAACTCACAAACCAGGAGATCATGACCTCAACTGCTCAGGTGCCCCAAAATGGGAACCATTTTTAAAAAAAACTTTTTTTTGTATTTATTTATTTTTGAGAGACAGAGAGACAGAGCACAAGTGGGGAGGGGCAGAGAGAGAAGGAGACAGAATCCAAAGCAAGCTCCAGGCTCTGAGCTGCCAGCACAGAGCTCGACGCGGGGCTCGAACTCACAAACCGTTAGATCATGACCTGAGCTGAAGTTGGACGCTCAACCAACTGAGCCACCCAGGCGCCCCGGGAATCATTTTTAAGGCTAGTAATAAGGCTAATATTCCTTTAAAGCTGATATCAGGTGAGGCCTACGTGAAACAAGATGTAAAGTCTTTTGTAAGATTTAAAACGCCTTCACTAACAACTCATTCCCTCCCTC
The DNA here is from genome assembly GCF_018350195.1 of Panthera tigris. Lineage (NCBI taxonomy): Eukaryota > Metazoa > Chordata > Mammalia > Carnivora > Felidae > Panthera > Panthera tigris. The sequence continues at coordinate 102,834,467 of NC_056669.1, forward strand.
GTTGCTTGTGCAGACCTTGTCCTCAATCCTTCAAAACCAGTCCACAGCTCTTCTTTAAGGACCATTTTCTTACAGTCAGCTTCATCTACTCGGGCACACGACACCCACTTTCTCTTTTCAGAGCAGTGGTTTCTAAACCTGTATGAGCCTTAGGGGTCATAAAAGTACTAATAACAGTTAGAGACACGACTTAGTGGTCAGCACTTCCTGTGGGTTCTCTAATTCAATCCTTCCAACAACCCAGTGAGGTAGATACTATTGTTTTCCTTGTTCTGTTACAAAGCCGAGACCCAGAGAGGTTAAGTAATTTGCTCCAGGTCTCCCAGCAGGTAGATGGCAGAGCTGAGAATCCAATCCAAAGTTCTCACTCTTCACTGCTACTTTCTGTAGCGACCCCCCCCCCCCCCCCGCCCCATCCAGTTTGGTGGCCTGGGGTGGGGTCCAAGCATCTTTTTTTCCAGCAAGCTTCGTCAGAATTGTGATGCTCAGCAGTTGGGCAGAGGCTGCTCCCTAGTGCTTTGTTGTGTGTCCGACTCGTTTGGTACTTCACGGTTAATAATGACTCCCTGTGTATGTTCCCTGCCCGCATGGGATGCTCTGCCTTTCAAGGATGGGGGGTTTCTCTTACATGGCCCTTAGCATGGAGCTAATTTGTGGAATTTACTTATTTGGGTGCATTTTGTCCCCCTGGCCTTTTATCTTTGTCCCCTTCCAGGGTTAGGTGGGGTTAGGGGTGTGTTGCCAAGACTGTTTCCCAACCTGGCTGTTCCTGCCTTGCGCCCTCAGGACGGAAGTTTGCAGTGTCCAACCTGTAAGACCATTTATGGGGTGAAGACAGGCACCCAGCCTCCGGGGAAGATGGAGTACCACCTCATCCCTCACTCCCTGCCCGGCCACCCCGACTGCAAAACCATCCGGATCATCTACAGCATCCCTCCTGGCATTCAGGTGCTCCCGAGTCAGCCACGGGCTTTTATTTACTTATTTTTTAAGTTTCAATGTTTGCAGGCAATAGGTTTGTCTTTTTTCTTTAATGTTTATTTATTTTTGAGAGACAGAGACAGAGCACGAGGGGGGAGGGGCAGAGAGAGAGGGAGACACAGAATCCAAAGCAGGCTCCAGGCTCCGAGCTGTCAGCACAGAGCCCGATGCGGGGCTCGAACCCACGAACTGTGAGATCATGACCTGAGCCGAAGTTGGACACTTAACTAAGCTGTACAGGTGCCCCGGTAATATGTTTGTCTTAATCTGTTCAGGCTGCTGCAAGAAAATATCACAGACTGGGTAGCTTTTAAACAACAGAAAGTTATTTCTCACAGTTCCGGAGGCTGGGAAGTCCAAGCTCAAGGTGCTGGCAGATTCACTATCTGGTAAGCCCCTGCTTCCTAGGTCACGGACATCTTTATGCTGTGTCCTCATGGCAGAAGGGGTGAGGGAGCTCTCTGGGGTCTCTCTTATGAGGGCACTAATCCCATTCATGAGGGCTCACCTTCATGACCTTATCACCCACCCAAGACCCAATCTCCAAATACCATCATCTTGGGGGTTAGATTTCAACTTGTTAATTTCCGAGGGTTACAGACTCTCAGTTTATAGCAGTCCATTACTTTTTGTACTTCTTGCTTGCAAAATACATTCTGTTCCAATAGTCCCCAAAGTCTTAACTCATTCCAGCATCAACTTTAAAGTCTAAATCCGAGGACTCACCTACATACCATCTAAATCAGAGGTGGGAGAGACCCCATGTACAAGTTCCTCTCCAGCTGGCACTCCGTGAAACTGAACAGGTTATGTGGTGGGGCCCTCGTGAACAGGATGGGTGCCCTTGTAAAAGAGCCCCCGGAGAGCCCCCGCATCCCTTCCCGAATCGAGGACACAGGGAGAAGACAGCAGTCTATGAACCAGGAAGTGGGCACCCACCCGACACTGGATCTGCTGGCACCTTGGACTTCCCAGCCTCCGGAACTGTGAGAAATAGATCTCTGTTGTTTAAGCCACCCAGTCTGTGGTGTCTCATTACAGCAGCCGGAGAGAAATAAGATAATTTTATACTGTGAAAAGTTTCCTTTCCTCCGTCCACCCGGTTTCACCTCCTGCCCCCGCGTTCCACCATTGTTCTTACCTTCTTACGTGTCCCCCAGGATTCTCCGTGCATGTGCAGCAAAGACTGTTTCCACCTCTCCCATTGGTACACAGAGGGGGACATTTTAGACATATTGTTCTGCACCATGGTTTTTTCAATTAACAATATAGTTTGTAGATCTTCCCATGTTGGTATAGAGGGAGATTCTTCGTTCCTTCTTGGCTCTGGGTGAGAATCCATAGTATACATGCACCCTAATTTATATTCAATAGTCTCCACTTGATGGGCATATGGATTGCTTCCAATCTTTTTACTACAACAAATAATACTGTAACAGATAACCTTGTATGCATGTGAGTATATCTGTAGAATAATTTTCCAAAAGTAGAATTTCTTTGTCAAATGATATTTGCATTTATAATTCAATAGATGTCCCTTGGCTTTGATTTTTGTAGGCATTTATTTCCTCTTTTGATTCTTTGAAAGACAACCCTAAGGAACAAATTGAACCCTATTCCTAACAGTAAATACAAATGTGCCCCTTCCTTCACACACTGAAGATTTTTTAACTGATCTAGGATTCATTTATTTGGCAACTATTTATCAGTTCACCCTTCCTTCCTCCCTCCTCCTTGCCTTCTTCCATTTTGTCTCTTATTTAACAAACATTGGAGGATGGATTATGGACCAGGCATGTTCTAGGTGCTGGAGAAACAAAGGTGAGCAAAGTGGACACAGTCTTTTCTCCTTGGAGGCCCCCATTCTAGCGGGATGAGGAAGTCAATGCCCAGATACATAAGCGAGGTATTGCCAACTAGCGATAAGAGATGTGGCAGAAATAAACCGGAGCAGGTGAGATAGTCTGTAAAAGAATTTAAAGAAAAATATGGTTATTCCTGGAGGGACTTACCAGCCAGTCAGAGAAAATAAGTCTACATCACCAAACTATAGAACACAACATAATGTGCACCATAGATAAACGCTGTGGGGGGGGCAACACAAGAGGTCTTCAAAGTCTGAAGACACTTGGGTTCTGAATCCTGGCTGACTCTGTATTGGCTGGGACTTTGGACAACCACCAGACCTCTCTGAGCTCGGTTTCTTTTTTCTTTTTTTAATTTTTTTTAACGTTTATTTTTGAGAGACAGAGAAAGACAGAGCCTGAGCGGGGGAGGGGCAGACAGAGAGGGGCTACATAGAATCTGAAGCAGGCTCCAGGCTCCAAGCTGTCAGCACAGAGCCCAATGTGTGGCTTGAACTCACAAACCATGAGATCGTGACCTGAGCCAAAGCTGGATGCTTAACCAGCTGAGCCACCCAGGTGCCCCTTGGTTTTTTCATCCGTATAGCTGAGAACCTCCTGTGCAGGGGGCTTTGTAAGAATGGGAGTGAACATTTGTATGTGCATGCTGTGGTATTGGGCACGGTGGTCAGGGGCTCAGTGCCCGGTGACTGGCATTATGTGAGCAAGCTACTTGTCCGGGTAAAGAAGAAGAGGGCTTATGTCTGTCTGTCTGGGAGGGTCTGAGGAGACTTTCTGGTGCAGGGCACCAGTAGTTGAACCTTGAGAGCCATAAAGAAATGGAGGAGAAGGTTTTTAGTGGGAGGACACAGCAGAGTTGTGGCGGAGAGGAAGTAGGGGTGTTGGTGGGCCACAAAGAAGAGTTTAATTTGGGGACTTGCGACGGTGGGGGATGGGAGGAGGGTGCGTGAAGGAGCAGAGAGTGAAGGAGGACTGTGGGCAGGCCATGGAAGGACGCCAGCATGGTGAGGGTTGCAGCTTTATTTGTCAGGCTTTGTCCAGCTCACTGCTGGACGCGACCAACATTTTGGGAAGTTGTGTAGTTGGGACTGCACTTTGGGAAGGTCAGCCTGGCGGAGAAGTGAGGGGTGACCTGATTAGACCAGTTAGGAGACCATTCTGGTCATGGGGCCTGAACAAGGAAGGTGCGGAGGATGAGGGAGAGGGAGATGTGGTTGGAGGTGGGGGCAGCTGCGACCTTCTGGAATGACTGGAGGCAGCCAGTTGGGATGGTAGGGACAAGACTGACAATATGGGAGTCGGGGAGTCAGGAGAGACAGCCGGTGGCTGATCCCTGGTGAGAAGGAGGGCAAAGATCAGGGCGGGGCAACATTTTGCAGGAGATTCTTTTCCCAGCCTCTGGGACTAAAGAATGGAGAGCCAGCACAGAGGTCGAGGTGGTGGGAGGGGTGGTGTTGAGGGGCCGCTTGCTGCCTGTGTAGACGCCATGGATCCGGATCGTCCAGGAAAACTCAAGCTTGTGCCAAGGGAAATGCATTTCTCTGGGGTCAGTGCAGCCACTCTATAGACCACCCCCTGCGAGTCAGTAGCAGGACCCCTCAGTGCTGTGTCTGTCCCTGTCCCTGGAGACTCCAGAGACCACAAGGGCTTGGGGTTTCCAAGAGGAGTCGAGAACTTGGAGTTCTGCCTTCACTTCAGAGAATGAGTCTCCAATCTAGAGGAGGCAGAGTCGTGACTGCTCCACTTGGCGACGTGCAGAGAGCACACAGCCTCCTGGGGTCAGCGCCAGGCGGGTGTCTGTGTTGCAGACGGGCAAGTCCCAGGAGGGTGAGGTGCGGGCAGAGCCATGCTGGGAATGGTCTCTGGAGTTGGGCAGTCTGGCTTACAAACAGCTGTGGCCGTGAGCGTGTTGTAAATGTGCTGTGATTTCATGGGACTATGAAATTCAGAACTGTCACGTCCTGCGTCTCCAAGAAGATGTTGTTACCTCTCTCAGCCCAGGGGTATATTTCCCTTCTCCTGTATCGCGCTTAAGATGTTCAATTTGGAAAGGATAGATGATCTTGAGCCAGGCTACTAAAAATCTTTTTAAATCACAGGATTTAAAACTCAATTTGGGAGGGATGGGTGCCTGGGTAAGTTCAGTTAGTTAAGTGTCTGACTCTTGGTTTCAGCTCAGGTCATGATCTCGCAGTTCCAGAGTTTGAGCGCCGCATCAGGCTCTGCACTGACACGCAGGGTCTGCTTGGGATTTTCTCTCTCTCTCTGACCCTCCCCTGCTCTCCCTCTCTCTCTCTCAAAATAAATAAATAAACTTCTAAAAAATCAGTTTGGAACCACCATCCACCATAAGAAAAAAATGAAAAGTCTGTGTTTTCTTATAGTTTCTTCATTCATTCATGCATTCATTCACTCCTGGACTCATTTTTTTCAGCCACGACAGTTACCATTTGTGTGAGAGCTTGTGCTAGGAGCTGCATGGAATTATCAGTATTAGATTGGCTTCATCTAGAAGGGATTTTTTAAATGGCTCCACAGACCCTCAGGGGGTTAGGGATGCTCAGAAATTATAGACAAACATTTCTGTTTGGGGTGGGAAGGGGTTGGGAGGGGGGCGGATGGATGCATTGGTTCTGGGAGAAAAATCCCTCACTTTTCCTGAGCTTCTCAAGGGGGCCTGTGGATCCTGATGAGGAAGCCTGGCTTCTGGCTAAATTCTGCGTCAGTTTCTGTCCCTGCTTGTTTGCTGAATTGGGGTATCAGTGCACCTCTGAGTTCACTGCAGCATTATTCACAATAGCCAAGACCCTACACGCACATCAGTGGATGAATGGATAAAGATGACTCCAAGGCTCCTGGCTCAGAGGCACTTTTGTTATTCTGAGTACTTTAGAGGGAAAAAGTTCATCATGTGCCTCAGGAAGCCTGGGCTTAAATTTTGGCAAAGCCATTGAGGTTGGAGAAGCCCTGTGACCTCTCTAGGCTGAAGTTTTCCTCTTTTGTAAAACAAAAGAGCCCGTGGCCAGAGCCCCCGGGTGATGATGATGATGATGAACGTTTACTGAGCTCTTACTATGCACTGCGGTGCCAAGCTCACTTTAGCCTTCACACTCTCCCTATTCGATGGCTGGGGGAACCCACACCCCAAGAGAGGGCTCCAGCTGACACATCGGGAGGTGGCCGCTCTGGGTCCAAACGCAGGTCTAACGACTCCAGGTGGGAAACCACTGCTATCACTGCTTTGGGATTTGTTCTCTGTCCAGACGCTGTGACCGTTATTATTGTCATCATTACTTGAATTAGTCACGCATGGTCTGCACCCCTTCATTAAAAACATCTTGAAAAATGCCCTTCGCTGACTTCCTTTCTGCTTTCAGGGGCCGGAACACCCAAATCCTGGGAAGAGTTTCAGCGCCCGTGGCTTCCCAAGACACTGTTACCTTCCAGACAGCGAGAAAGGGAGAAAAGTAAGAACGGGGGTTTGGGGGGCTGGGGGGTAGGGTTGGCTTCTGTGTCAGGGCCCCAAGTTTTGCTTCCTGCTGTGCACAGGCTAAAGAGCTGAGTCTCTTTTTACCATAGATGTACATGGTAACAAGGTCATATTTGAGTCAACTGTAGGTTAAGGTGGGGACGATTAGAATGTTTTCTTTTGCAGGATAGTTGGGGCAGGGCTTTTTCCTCTCCTGGATAAGCACTGGCAATAATTCATCTATTTTAGGATGCTTTCCCAGGGGGCTTTGCTGCTTAGCAGATGGTCCTGGGACCAGCACCAGTGACAACACCTAGAAGCTTGGTGTTGAGATCAGGGAAGGTTTTGAAAATCCAATCATTTTCTGGCCTTAGCCACAGAAAAATGAACATAAAGATTTTATTCTAATTTTACAATTCATAGAACCACTGAAGCCCAAACCTCGGGGCACCTGGGTGGCTCAGTTGGTTAAGCATCCGGCTTTGGCTCAGGTCATGATTTCATGACTTCGTGGGTTCAACCCCCGCGTTGGGCTCTGCGCTGACAGAATGGAGCCTTCTTGGGATTCTCTGTCTGTCTGTCTCTCTCTCTCTACCCCTCCCCCACTTGCACTCTCTCTGTCTCTCTTAAAATGGGTAAATACACTTTTTTAAAAAATGCAGAACCTTAGAAACTCCTTCATTTTAACAAGATCCCAGGTGATCTGACAGTACATTAAAGCTTCAGAGGCACTGCTCCAGGGCAGGGATCCTAATTTGTGGGAGATTACCTTTTTTCTTTTCTTTTAATGTACTTCTGTATTCTATGAATTTCCCAAAAGACAGAGGGAAAAATGATTGGGTTTCTGGATCCCCAGTGATTCATGATTCAAGCTTCAGTGGTTCTATGAATTGTAAAATTAGAATAAAATCTTTATGTTCATTTTTCTGTGGCTAAGGCCAGAAAACAATTGGATTTCCAAACCTTCCCTGATCTCAAAAAGGAAAAGAACCATTGAACTAAGGGGGTGTCGCGCCCCTTCTTGTGGGGTGCAGTGCTGGACCGGAAGTGGGTTTTAGCTAGCTTTCTCTAGGTCCTGCTGGGTAACAACCTTGGTCTCAGAGGCTGACATCAACAAAGGCTGACTCTCATGCACTGTGCATGCCAGTGGCTGTGGCTTGTTTGGCTGCTATGAGTCCACTCTGTCTGCTCCGTGGGGCTCCGTGTGCTGGAATCCAGGCTGAAGGAGCAGCCTTTCTGTGGTCTCTGCCCTTCTCCTGGAAGGGAGCAGAGGAGCAAGAGAGAATCCGAGTGGAATAGTGTGAACCCACTACAGCTGCTGCTGGAAGCTTGTCACTCCTACTCGCCTTTCACAGGCCCCAGCAAGTCATGAACACCACACAAGGAACGGGGTCATGAACTGCCTACAAGGCAGCCCCTTGGGTCCCATGGCAAAGGGCATGGGTGTTCTGTTACAGAGGAGGAAGCAGATCATGTGGAACAATGAGAAAATCAACCACATGGTGAAGATGTACCCAGTGCAGGGTCCTCAGATTAGAAGTCAGGACCAGTCCTGATCCTGAGCCCTGAGCAAGCCATATTTCTGTGCCTGAGCCCCAGCTCTACAGTCCCAACCGCTGGCTAAACATGTCCGCTGTGAAGTCCTACTGCTAAAACTTGAATCTTCTTGCCAAGAGCTGCTCCCCTCTCTTCCAGGCCTCCCTCCTCTTGTTAATGACATACCCAGAATCCCTGGAACCCATATTGGACACAGTAGTCTCCTTGGACTCTCTCTCTGAGCCACCACCCCACTGGCTTGTTTCCAGGGAACTGCCCGCCAAACCACGTGACTCCTTTTCTAATCCTGCCATACCCACCTAGTAAATACATTTTTTTTTAAGTTTATCTATTTATTTTTAGAGAGAGAAGGAGCATGAGCAGGGGGAGGGGCAGAGAGAAAGGGAAAGAGAGAGAATCCCGAGCAGCCTTCACACTGTCAGCACAGAGCCCGACACGGGGCCTGATCTCACAAACCATGAGATCATGACCTGAGCTGACATCAAGAGTCCGATGCTTAACCCACTGAGCCACCCAGGGGCCCCATAAATACTTTCATCTTTTACCTGCCACCAGGTTAAGTATCTTAAAGTACAGTTTCTACCACCAAACTTTTTTGTTGAAAAGAAATAAGGTAGAAAAAAAACCAAAAAATTGTTCTGATATCTTTCCCTTCCTTCTTTACAAAGTACGATCTTCTCAGCTTGGCATTCAAGACTTACTATGGTGGGGGTCTGAACCTTCCCCTCTCACTAATTCCTCACCTTTATCCTTCACATCTGCTGGTCTGGGACCTTAACCTTGGGCTCTTGCACAGTGAGGTAATAAGAGCCTGGGCTTTGGAGACAAACTGGCCTGGGTTCGAGTCCTACTTTAGCAATTTACCAGATGTGGGGACTGGCATAAAGATGAACATTCTGAGGTCTTAGTTTCTGGATCCATATAACAGTGGTTATAATTTCTATCTGTGTGGACAGGATGTTGTTAAGAATTAAGTGAAAGTAGCATTTGTAAAATGCCCAGCATGGTGACAGCTGTTGTTATAATTACACATGCCTTGGCTCATATTCATTTACTGTGTCTACATGTCCTTTTCTATTAATGGACAGCTGGCCCTTAAACAACTGGGGGGTTAGAGGTGCTGACCTCTATCCTCCCAAAGCTGATATCCACATATAACTTTGACTTCCCCAAAACTTAACCACTAACAGTCTACTGTTGACCAGAAGCCTTGCCGATAACATAGGCAGCCAGTTAACACGTATTTTGTATGTTGTGTGTATGATATACTGTATTCTTACAATAAAGTAAGCTAGGCAGAAGAAAATATTATTAGGAAAATCGTAAGTATCATACTGTGAAAATATTTATATTTTAATGTATTATATATATATTATATTTTATAATATACTGTAAAAAAAAGACCACGTGTAGTGCACCTGCACAGTTCAAACTCGTGTTGTTCAGGGTCAGCTGTATCTCCCCCCTCCTCTCCGACAGTTCAGAAGCATCTTCCCCCATGAATTCTGTATGGATCCACATCTGAGAGTCAACAGAGTAGTAACTCAGACCACGGACTGTAAGTTCAGGCAGTCCTGAAGTCTAGGCCCCCCTCTGCCATGTACTAGCTGGACGAACAGGGCAAGTCTTTATCTTCTGAGCTTCTTCGTGTGTAGAAAGGAGATAAGGAGAATACCTGTCTTGTCGAGTTGTTGTCACTGGTACGTGACCCAGTGCTTGCTATGTAGTAAGTAAACCCTCGGGGGAGGGTCGATTGTATCTCTACCATGTGCCATTACTTCATGTTGGTATTACCACTCTTAACAGTTCCCCACCTCCAGCCCACAGTGTGTCGACGGTCATTCTTTTTTGAATCCAGGTCACTTTTATCGGCCGTCTTCATGCTGGGTAGGGTGTTAGGCCCTTGTCTTGCTCCACAGCCATTTTTTAAAAATTTAGCTGAATGAGAACACTCTTCAAGCCCGAACACCTCTCTGGGCCTCACCTATGAAATAGAGACAATAGTAGCCCCTGCCAGATCTGCCTCCATGTGTGGTTATGAGGACCAGGTGAGTAAATGAATGTGAAATGGCCTGGCAGAGGTCACTCCACTTCAACCATGTCACCGGAGAGCTCTGCCACACCACTAGCTGAGGGTGCACTAATGCCGCATTCGGGCGGTGGAGGGAATGGCGGACACGCTTCAGAGGCTCTTGGATCGTGAGTGCCTCGAATTCCTAGATCCTGTCTTTTAGCCAGGCTGCTGGTAGCTAACATCTGTTGAGGTGTGGGTGCCAGGCACTGCTATGAAAGCCCTCGTACCATTTAGCAGATCAGAGCGTTGCCATTTTGTAAGTAAGGAAATTAAGGCCCAGAGAGGGGACAGAATATGCCCAAGGTCACACAGTTAGTTGGTGACAGATCCAAGACTTTACCTTGCGGCTTCCTGACTCCACCCCCAAATTCTTTCTATTCACTGTGCCGCTGGGGGCATCATGATGCCAGAAGACATGGACCCTTGGGAAGACCCTACCATCAAGACATAGTTTCTGACCAACACTGAATGTCTGCCTTTGGTCTCCTGCCTCCCCTTGCTCAGGTGCTGAAGCTGCTGCTTGTGGCCTGGGATCGCCGCCTCATCTTTGCCATCGGTACCTCCAGCACCACCGGCGAGTCAGACACCGTCATCTGGAACGAGGTCCACCACAAGACAGAGTTTGGCTCTAATCTCACGGGTCACGGCTACCCAGATGCCAATTACCTGGATAATGTGCTGGCTGAGCTGGCTGCCCAGGGCATTTCCGAGGACAGCACTACCCAGGAGAAGGACTGAGCTGGAGGGTCTTTGAGCCAGGAGGGGCTGCGGGGACCACAGGGCAGGAAGTGGGAGAATCGAGGTGGAAGTTGGTGCCATGCCCTCCCAATCCCCTCATTTCCCGCTCTGTCCTATCCCCATTCCCCATCCTTCCTGGCCACAGCGGGGAGGGAGATGAATAAGGTGATGTCATTCATAAACCTCATCCACCACAAAGGGGACATGGGATGAGGGCCATCCTCGGTCTGTTCCCATGGAGTTTTCGGTGCTGGGTAGGCAAGAACCCCCCCCCCCCGCCCCCCTGAGTAGGGGCACGGTCAGCACACTTAGGGTATGGACAGAGCGTGGGCACTCCATACCTTGGCCTTGTGAAGCCTGAGGTTCAATGCCTCAGCTGGCTTCTTGCTGCTTCCACTCTGCTTTGAGAGCGGAGTTTCTGCTTTTCTCTCCTCCTCTGGAGGCGAGGAGCTCTCACTGTGCAAGATTGGGGGGCAAAGGGGTGAACCGCTAAATTGCTGTGACATCAGATGTCGATGCCTCGGTGTTCAGCGAGGAAGCACTTCTCACCAAGAGGGTCAGGGAAGCAAAGGCTTCTGGGAGCACACTCGGCTCTCAGAATAGTCCTTGGCCTCTCTGGGCCCTCCCTCCTCACATCTTCGACCTGTCCAAAGAGGCATCTGGTTCTCTTGTGTGGATGGACGGACTCTGGGATTCCTCTCTGGGTTGGCATCCCATGATGTTTCCAGCCCCTCTCTGATCAGACCAGAGTCTGCATCCCACTTAGCATCTGAACTGTCCTCAGGGAGAGGAGCCCATAGCCTTCTTCCCAACTCATCCCAGACCAGCTCAAAGATTCCATGAGTTTCATCAAGTCACTGTGAGTAGAGCCCAGGCTGGGTTCTGTGCCATCTATGTATGCGCATATGTGTGTGTGTGTGTGCGCGAGTGTGCACCACTGGGCCAGGTTGGTAGACAGTCCCATCCTGTTCTCCCATTCTGTTTTGCAAACTGTCAAACTCCAGCTCTGATGGGGCTCAAACAGCCAGGCTGCGGTTCCTTGACTTTCTTCACCCTTTGCCAACCAATTTCCACAGTAAACTCGGACCCAAATGGTAACAATCATGTATCTTTCTAGATGCCCCCAGGGAACAGTGCTTGGGGATATGTGTCAGGTGAGGACTGGACTGACCCCTTTTTATATCTCTTTCAAGACCATATCTAAACCAGTCTATCCGGTCATGTTTCTATGAGGGCTTCGATCTGTCTCCATGCACACTTGCTAATCAGAGCCCAGAGGGGGCTGGGCCCCTCATCTATTACAGATTGACCTAGAGCATGGAGGCAGACTTTTTAGCTCATTCCCAACAGGGTTGGGACCACATCATGGTCCAGTCCAACCTGCATTTGGGTTGTGTCCCAAGACTCTGTCTGTCCCCTCCCCAATATTCTTCTTGCTTTTCACTTCCCTTAAGGAATGAATTGGGGGTCAGGGAGGAGAGAAGGGGGATCAAGAAAGGAAACCCAATTCCCCCTTTGAAAGTGGGTTCTTTGAACTATGTGTTTGGGGGAAGTTCCTCTGGATACTAATTTGAATTTATATACCTCATGTTTTGGGGGTTTGACGTATATATATCCATATATATTTCATAATATTTGGAAGGTTTTTGATGCTAGAAAAATGGAAACAAAAGAACCTTCAAAAATGGTACTTAAGTTAGAACCTGAAGCCAGGCTTTCCTGAGAGCTGGCTCCGTGGCCGCTTGCTGTTTGCCTACAGCCATTTTGACATTGGTGTGGCCAGTGGATGCACCTGAGTGTCGCCCAGTTCCTTGGGAGGTACTGGTGCTGGGCCTTTCCTTATTCTCTGAATGGCTGGCTCCAGCAGAGGGAGCTCTGACGAGAGGAATCCTTCCTGACAACTCAGCTCTCAGGTCAGCCGGCCACCATCTTCTCTCACCAGCGGACCAGGAGATTGGGCCTGAGTCCACTGCACCACAGGGCACAGTTTCCTGCCAGTCGGGAGGAAACACTTGAACTCAACGGAAGAGACATGGCTGAGGCATTTAATATCCACCCCCCCCCCCCCACCGTGCCCTTTGCCAGGCCACCCTGTCCCAGAGGTCATCGAAGAGCCTCACTGCACACCTAGTACATCTCTGCCCTTCAGCACCTGGGTCAAGTGTCTGCTGAGCTTCTCACCCACAGGGATGAGGAAACAGACCGAGGGTCAATGGGTAGAAACACACAGCTGTGGAGCAGGAGGTGGGGAAAGAAGGCAAATAAGGTTTGACAACTGGCCATGGCAGTGGGGACAGGCTGATTTCCCTGCCTCGGGCAGAAGGTATGGGTGGGGAAGGGGACAGCCGAGAAAAGAAGGAAGGGGACTCAGAGAATGGATAGGCAGGCAGGCGGTGTGCCAGGGGTAATACCACTTCGAGGGTAAGTCTTAATACCTTCAAGACCTTACCCCTAGGATGCCGACCGTGTCTGTACCCTCCGTTCTTTTCCTCCCTGAGGATGCTCAGCAGGGGGTACCTCCTCCTTGTGCTGCGCTTTGGTGGGACTTTCTGGGCAGAAGGATCTTGAATTTCCTTTTAACGCTGTGCCAAGCAAGGCGGGGGGCAGGGGGGAGGCAGCCCTTTGCCCTTTGTGCCAGCCTAGAAAGGCACGGTCTCAGACACAGTGAGCACCCTGCCAGCAGAGGTACTGAGCACCGATCCCTGGGACACGGGACGTTTCCCCACCAGTGTTGTTCCTGCTCTGTTCCCTGGGTTGCACAGGGAACCCCATGCCTTGCCTGTCATGGCCGGACCACCAGCTGCCTGGTTTTCCCCTTCCTGAGTCTCCAGGGATGACAAATGGGATTGCAGACAAACTCTGTCAGACGCCTGTCCCTTAGAGGTTAATTGTGTATATGTGGTTGTGCGTGCCTTTGTGTTTCATACCCTTTCTCCTGCCCTTTTGTAGAACTTGGACTTTATGGTTTTACACTTGGTCAAAAGTACTTGTCCTGGTATTGCACTGTCGTGTGCATGAGAGGGGAGGGAGAAGACCCCGCGTGGTACAGGAAGGGGCCTGTCCCCTATCCTTGTCCGTGGTCACTGGCATTTTCGTGGGGGTTTTCTGGGAGAGGGAAGGTGAATGTCCTAATGTAAAAACTATCCTTGTGTTGTGAAGTCCTTGGTGTTGCTCTGTGAGAGGACATCGCCACCTGGTGCTCATGAGGTGTATGTGCAGAACAATAAATGGCAAATGAACAACCACAAATTGCTGTTCCCCTTCTGCTTTTTGTAGGTCAGGGCGCCTATGAGGCATTTGGGGCGCCTCTCCGAGTCTGGGAGCAACCATAAATCCTTCCACTGATTGGGGGTGGGGGATTCCCTTCTTTCTCGCCACCCCTCCCCCCAATATCTTTTCCACCCACACATTTGACCAAGGGACCTGACCTGACTGCTTGTTCCTCTCAAGAAAGAGACCGCATGGCAGGGGAAATGTAAGCGAATCTGTGGGGGAAAGACCGGCTTAAAAAACATGAATGTTTGCTTTTTACAGTGCCCTCCGCCCAACGACAATATAGCATAGGTTTCAATAGTTGACAGGCTGTTGTGTGTCAAATACATGTGTAGTGTTAATCATCCCGATGCTCACACAGACACAAACACAAAATGCAAACGCAAAGCTGCCTTTGTCACCCACATGTGCCTCTATTTCCGAGAGTCTGGGGAGTGTGGTTTGGGTGGAAGCCGGGGTGAGCCTTCCCACAGCGCCCAGTCTGAGCTCACAGATCAGGAAAACAGAGCCTGTGAACTCCCCTCTCCAGGTGCTGACTCGGCAAAAGGATGATTGCAAACTGCAAAGCCCTGTGTTCTCATTTCCTGTGGATGAGCAGCCGGACAGTGTTCCTTAGGTCCACATTTAAAAAAAAAATTTTTTAATGTTTATTTCTGAGAGACAGAGCATGAGTGAGGGAGGGGCAGAGAGAGAGGGAGACACAGAATCTGAAGCGGGCTCCAGGCTCTGAGCTGTCAGCACAGAGCCCGACGTGGGGCTCGAACTCACAAACCATGAATGAGATCATGACCTGAGCCGAAGTCGGTCTCTCAACCGACTGAGCCACCCAGGCGCCCCTAGGTCCACATTTTTAATGTATGGTTATGTGCAACTCTGAGAAACAGAAGTTTGTGAAGAATTTTTATTTCCAAGGGCAGTTAGCGCAAAGTCTGGAAGCCTGTAGCTGGACCGTTGTCTCTCAGTCTCCGTAATCTTCAAGGGGTTCATGGGGAATTTGCAGAAAAGTGGTTAGCTCAGCTGAAATTTACCCACAAAACACCCAGAGGTTTAAGAGAATATTTTAATGCTTAGGCAGGGTTCAGAGAAGAGGATGTAGAAATCAGTGCCTGTGGCTGGCGGTGGGGGGGGGGGGGGGGGGGCAGGGCTCACCTTCTGTGATTCGCTTGGTATTCACAGTGGGAGGCGGACAAGGAACCTCCTTCCCATCTTCCCCCAGGCTGGGATCTTCAGGCTCCTCAGGACTTATGTGAACCTAAGCTCTTGACTGTGAATGTTAACGAGGTGAGGACAGATTATCCTTCATGCAAATGAGCTCATTAATGACATTGGATTTGGTGAAGAGTTGTGTAACTATTAAAAAGGTTGTGGAGAAGGGGCTGGCTCTGTCAGTAGAGCACGTGACCCTTGGTCTCAGCATCATGAGTTGGAGTCCCACATCCAGGGTAGAGTTTACTCAATAAAAAAGAAAATTAGAAAAAAAGATGTGGAGAAGTATTAATAGACTCACCCTATTCATTATAATTCAGTAAGATTGGTATTAAAATTGGGCAAAGCCCCAAATGCCAGGTAACAGGCATGCATCCCTCTAGATGCCTGAGGGAAGTCAGCCTGGGACTGAAATACATGTGTCACAGAGGGTGCTGGGTGCCTTTTTTTTGCTTCATTTAAAAACAGGGATTTGATCATATCAGTCCCTTTGCTGGAAAAACAAAAAACAAAAAACAAAGGTAGGATACATAATTGGTAGTTTCTATTCTGTTTTGGTTTTAGGGAGGAAATAATACTTGGGTGTGGGCTTACTTTGACTTTTTTGCATTTTTCCTTATCTCCCACCCCTAGAGAAATGCAGACTTTTTGTAGGAATGTGGTGTGTGTGTGTGTGTGTGTGTGTGTCTATGGCTCTGTGTGTGTTTGGGGTGTGTATGTTTGGGGGAGTTGGGAGTGGGGTTGTGTTTGGGGTGTGTGTGTGTTAGGAGGCCGGGGGAGGGGGATTGTGGAGGTATGTGCACGTGTGTATTTGGGGATGTGTACACGTGATACAAGGACAGGAAGGGGAAGGACCACTCATAGAAAAAGAAAGGACGATACTCTGGTAACAGAGACTGAGAAAATGGAATGCTTGTTTTACCTAAATCTGCAGCTCCATAAGCCAGGTAGGTGGTTATGGGTAAGAATTCCAGTTACCCTGAGCACCAGGATCTTTTCCAACTTTCACCCTTTCTTTCTTCATGCCTTTTCTCCAAACCATCCCTTCTCTCTTGACCTCCTAATAGAAGATTTTAAGTTAAAATCTGTTTTTGAGGACTTCATGACACTAGTCTGAAGGCCAAGAGTGGTCTGGTCGGAGTAAGTCTGAATTGTGGTTGGAAAGTTGGAAAACATGGACTTAGGAGAGACAGCATCTTTCTGTTTAGATACAGTTGTAAGGACCCAGTCCATCAGTACAGAGCCCTCTATGCTGAAAATCAGAGGCCACATGGGACCTCCTGGGTCTTCCAGGGGATCACTCAGCCTCCAGGAGCATGAAATACAGAGAGATTAAAAACAAAACAAAAAAACCAAAACAGAACAGGGGGAGGGTAACATGTACAGGCAGAAATTCTTATAGCTCGTGAATTGGAAACTGTGGCTGACCTCAGATTAAACGCATGGTCTCCAAATCCAAATATTAACATGCTCCCTCCTCTCTTTTCACATATATTCAGATGAAGATAATCCATGATGCACACAGAGAAAAGACACCCTCTTTGTGTTTTAGCCCCTACCCCTGATGACTTTTGCTTAAAAAGTCACATGTGCTCTCCTCCCCCACCCCAACCCCTGTCCACAGAGCTCTCTGTTCATTTCCTGGCCCAGGGCCCTAAGGAAGTCACAAAGTTATACCTGCCTTTTGTTGCACCTGCTGCTGCAGTCCTCAGGCAGAAGTGGAGAAAGAAGGAAGGAGAGGCATGCTTGTGGTTCTGGCCAGAGATGAGAGAAATGTTTCCTGGGAGAGATTTAGGCTGGACTCTGCTCCTGCTCTTGGTTGGGGACATCTCCAGGTGCTGCCGTGCCCGCAGCCAAACTCTGTGTCTCGTCCTCCAATGCCTGGTATCCCCTCTTCTTGTATTTCCGGGTGCCGTAGATGGCCAGGGTGATGGTGGCTGCCAGGGCAGCAGTGACTGCCACTGTGACCCCAGCTGCCGCCCCTCCTGACAGACCGCTGCTGTCCCCATGGATGACCCTCATGGCCCTGCGTAGCTCTAACGGCTCCCCCAGCCTCCACTGGTGGGTCTGGGAATCCTTAATCCAGGAGCTTGCAGTCTCGCTATTGGTCACCATGACAGTGTTGGTGGCAGCCTGACTCATGAGGGGTGGCCTGGTGTAAGGTGGGAGTCTGGCAGGGGGCAGAGACCCTCCTGTGAACAGCCCAGCCTTGACACAGTAGGACACTTGGCACCCATCACTGATGAGGGCGAGGTGTTGGCTGAAGCCCCCGGGACACTTTCTTAGAGAAGGTGCCTCTAAATCTCCGGATATGGCAGCATTCACCAAGGGGTTCCCCACTGCACAGCTGAAGAACCCGCCAAAGGGGACTGAAAACCTATAGCCCAACTCATAGTCCTGAGAGGCACATACATTGAGATTTTCAAAAAGTCTCAGTGGAAAATAGCCAGCAGGGCATGACTGTGCATTCGTCAAAGGGTTTATGCTCTTACCACTGAAGAGGCCTCCGAAAAGCAGTCCTGAGTTTTCTGGTATCTGCCCACTGGCCACACACCAAAAAGCCCTAAATTCAGCCTTTGCCACCCGGAACACATCTTCGCACACAGTCTTGCAGAAGATGAGGAGGGTGCACTTCCTCAGACACTCCAGGTGGTTGTAACCCTCCTCATGGATCTGGGACAGCAGGTGGACTGGGGAGTAGCCAGAGGGGCATGAGAAATCACCAGTGAGTGGATTCTTCTGCTCCAGGTTTTGGCAGAGTTGGACAAACTCCTTCCCAGAGAGCTGGGTGCATTCTTGATAAACTCCTCCGAAGGAGAAATTGGTCATTTTTCCCTCGCAAGAGCCATCATCAGTGTTGGCCTGGAAATTGAAGTTGGGTGAATTGACATCTGTGCACCCAGGGTAGGTGTTGAATGTGTAATAGTGTCTCACGGCAGCCTCCACCGTCCTCGACAGCTTCTTCACGAGCGGCCCCGGCAACTCGGGCAGCATGTTGGGGGTGATGAAGAAATGCAGAGGCAGGCCGGCACGGTCGATGGCCACCAGGTGGTTAGTGATGCCCTGCTGCCAGGCCTGGAGGGTGATGCCTGGGTAAAAAGGAAGCCCTCCGATGCTCTGCACCATGGAGTTGGTTCGGTTGGAGAGGTAGCTCTTGGTGAGGGTGTTCTGCAAAGTGTAGTTCTCTTCAAATTTGAAGTTCACGATGTTCTGGAAGGCAGCACCGGCAGACGCGGTCAGGGCAGTACGGCTGCTCAGGCTGTCCTGCAGGAACGAGGCTCTGATGTGGTCCTCCTGGATGAGAACAGCCCCAGCATCCATGCTGGTGATGACGTGAGTGCCGTAGTTGAGGACCAGCAGTTCTGCCAGGTAGGTGGCCATCCGTGTCTGGTTATTCTCCAGGCGGTCAGAGATGTCCATGAGTTCCTTCTTAAAGCCCCAGCTGAGTTCTGAAGCTGGGTTGATTTTGACTGTGTAGATCAGGTTTCTCACCTGCACGCGGGTTGTTATGGCTTGGTCTTTCACTTGAAGGGTCTTCATCTTCTGGAAATCAGAGGAGAACTTGCCATTGACCTTGGAATAAAGGGAGAGCTCCAGGTTGATGGAGTAGGAGGTGCTGCTCTGGTAATTCACCCAAGACTCCAGGACTTCTGAGTTCATCTCCAGATTGGTCTGTTTCTGGGCGATGCTGATGACTTGGTCGGGGATGATGTACTGTCCATCCTCCGTGGTCCTGCAGCTCCTGTAAGTCAGGTCCATCACCCGTCCCATGTCCACATTCCGCAGGTTATCCCAGCCACCTCCCGGTAAGACTTCCAGTACAGGTAGTTTTAAGGTATTCTTGCATTTTTGAAATCTGGTCTCATCTGTCTCACCCAGAGACTCATCCGCTTTAGCCCACGCTGCCAGTGCCCACAAGAGGACAGCACCCCTGAGGCTGTTCATGGCTCAGAAGCTCCGGCCACACGCCAGCCCTAAGGAGCGGCCAGCGAGCTTGGTGCAAACCGAACAGATGGGAAAGAAGGCAGTTGCTGAAACAAAACACATACAGCAGCTCCCCTAAAGCCACCAGTTCCTCTTTGGGCTGATCTAATTGCAAAATGGGGAAATGAGAATCAAATGGAATACTAAGGTCCATCAGGACTTTGAGAAAATCATGTTGTCCTAGCTTTATCCTTACCAGTTAACCACCCTCACTGTCCCCCACAGCCCCCAGCCCCAGGCTGGTTACTCTGCAGCCACGGTGGGTTCTCAGAAAAAGTGCGACCGCATGTCTTAGTGCTTCCTCCATGGGAGATTTCCGGCTTTGAAAGAAAGCTCTCGTTTTGCTTTTTATTCACTCTCTTGATGTTTTAGTTTCCTGAACTGCTCTCCCCTGGGACTCCAATACTAGTTTCCTTTTACTGTAAATGCAGAGGTGAATGGTAGCATCATCCTTGCTGAGACACACTGCCTCCGCCTTACCTAGGCAAGTAGCTGTAGGTCAAGGCTGAGGGCTGGGTTTCCCATTCACCTGAAGGTAAAGGCAATTCACACACAAGAAAAGACTGAAAATCTTGGACACAAGGACTGTGGAGTTCTACTGTTACAAGCCTAATAGTATAGGCTTTGGAGGTGCTATTTCCTGAAGCAGAGCTGAAGGGACCTGAAGCGGATTCCGTGAACCTCAGTCTGCATTGTCCTCAGCATTCAGAGTGAAGGCAAGTGGTCCCCACACTGTGTTGTTTCCTTTCAGGTAGAAATGTTAAAACAAAGAGAAAATCTATACTATAATCTAGATTTTGACCTACCAAAAGCAGACAGTGGCCAAGAAACATATGTGTATGTATTTACACACTTCTACATCCTCTGTGTGTGTATCGTTAGCAATAAGTTGGTACCTGCTGTTATAGTTTTACTTTTTCATTCTGCTGTTAAGTTTATGTGCTCAGTATAGGTGCATAAAAAAGAATGTGGCTCTTTATTACTCATTTTTTTAAAGCAACAATTCATTCATTCTATCATTAGGAGAACATAATTTCATGAATTTCCTTTTGTGTGCTAATACTATGTCTGTTAGACTCCATACTTTGGAACAGTGTTTCCAGACCCACTGATCTGGTAGCAGGATTAATCGAAGCCCAGCTCCATTACTTCTTTGAGACCAGTAAGGTGCCTCTTAGCACATTCAGTGGTAGCCAAAGGATCCAAGGGAATTAAGGAAGCTCACAATTGTACCCTCGTGGCCCCCAAAATCATATCACAAACCAGATGCAGTGCTGAGGTTGAAAACATCATGTTTCAGGGCACCTGGGTGGCTGTTGGTTGTCTGACTCTTGATTTCTGCTCAGGTCATGATTCCCAAGGCTGTGGGATTGAGTGATGAGTTGGACTCTGCATTGAGCATAGAGCCTGCTTGAGATTCTCAATCTTTCTCTCTCTCTCTCTCCCTCTACCCCTCCACCTCTTGCTCTCTCTCTCTCTCTCTCTCTCTCATTCTCTCTCAAAATAAAAATAAATAAATAAATTTTAAAAGTATTGGGAAAAAAGAAAAAAAGAAAATGTCATATTTCAGTTTACAGGTATCACTACACTATCACCTGTACATGTCCTGGGAAAGGTTTCAGGGAAATAAATGACGATAATATTGCCGCTGATGCAGTGACAGGTATCTTCAGATAGAATGAGGCCAGTGGTCTAGGTTCACAGGTTGAACTTCACTAGTTATTACTAAAACCTTGGTGATGCTCTGGGTTTATTCATGCCTAGGTTATCATACTTGGAGGAATTTACTTATATCCAAGAGGGATTAATGTATGAATGAGTGTCTGGTTTATATTTGGTCAGAGAAGAAAGCTTGTACATGGGTTGTCCTGGCTAATTTGTAAATGAATTAGTTATAAATTTGTAGCTCAGTAGGGCGATCCTAGGACTAGAAAAATTAGAGCTGAGTGCCCTCAAGCATGTCTGGTAAGTCTGTTGAAATTCCCACACACTCCTCTCCAGACTGTCATGGGGCTAGTTCATCATCATGAGAAAACCCTCACATGTTACACGGTTTTGGAGACATGCTGACAATTTGTTATGTTCTGTTTGCCCGGTGATAGATCCTGTTGAGGTTTCAGTCTTCTGCGATGAGAATACAAGCAAGGTGAATATAGATAATTCTCTATTCAGGTGTTCCTATATCTCTGAACACCCAGCATATCATGTGTTTGAACTGTCTTCTTCATTTCTACCATAGCAGAAAGTGGAAAATAGCTAAAAGAGCTGGTAAGAGTGAAATTAGATTGCATCCCTATCACAAAATATTTTACAGCCATCATCATCATATTTTCAAAAACTTTCAGTAACATAAGAAATTCTTGTGCTGGGGGTGCCTAGGTGGCTCAGTCGGCTGAGCGTCCAACTCTTAATTTTGGTTCAGGTCATGATGTCACAGGGATTGAGCACTGCATCTGGCTCTATGCTGAGCATGCTGAGCCTGCTTGGGATTCTCCCTCTCTCTCTCTCTCTCTCTCTCCCTCTCTGCCCCTCCCCTGCTCGTACTCTCTCTCTCAAAATAAATGAATAAACTTAAAAAAAAAAAGAAATTCTTATGCCGTAAAGTGAAGTGATAAAAGCATAACAGACTTTCAGTGTGACCTCCACTATGTACATAGATATCATTTGAGAGATAATACATCACCCCATTGACAGCGATGATATCTTGCTGGTAAGTTTTATAGATTATGTAAAAATTTCCTTCTTACTTTTCTGTATTTTTTGAGTTTTCAAAAATGAGCATAGCTTCACGTATTTGGCACATTTTTAGTGAGAATCTACCAAGTTCCAAACACAGGGATGGGTATTGAATAATTGTTGCTTTTGTACTCAGGAAAATAAGCAGCAAGGACTCATTTAAGAAACAAAAGATACTGATTATTTTTTTGGAATCTCTATATACCTGTAATGATCTAAAGCCTATGACTCTGCCGTGTTCGAGGAAGTTCTCTTTTCTGTTCACGGGAACAATGAAAAGAGAAGTGTAAAAGATGGGAATTCCAATACAGCCTGAATTTGCATGCTACCTTCAAGAATAGCTGCTCATGGTGGTCAGGTGGGAGGAAGTGGCTATGAGACTTGGACGACAGGGGTTCACCCATTCCTTTCTTGCTTTACTCTGCTCACCAGCAACTTCCTCTGGTTTTGCCTGTGCTGAAATGCATATGCAATCGCAGAAACTCTCCAGATCGCTGCTCTCCAGGGCCTACAAACGCAACTTTGGTCTACAGAAGAAAAAGGAAACTTTTCTACAAAGGGTAGGCATCTCTGTGCAGAAGAGAGATTTCACTTCCCCCAGAAAGAGGTAAGAGGGAAGTCCCATGTCTGCTTTCTTACTCAGTTTGAGCACGTGCAACTTTCTGAGCCAAACCATGATTCATGTCTGAGCTTCAGTTCTGTGTGGGCTTGGAGCTGGTCCAGGTGTTTCTGACCTCTGCATTTCACCTGTGGTCTGACACGGGCAGGAAATTCTGGCTATGTTTGCAGGGACCAATCCATTTCTTATTTTTAGCAGGGAGCCAGGAAACCAGCCAAATGGTCACCAAATGAACGGATCAGGGAACAATAACTTATATACACTCTAGAATAAACTTGGTTCTGGAAAATCCAGGAGGTATCATTTAACACAGTGACATTTTCTTTCCTGAACTGTTGATTGCTAACCTGATGTTTTGAGAGTTGCCTTGTCATCTCCTTCCCCTCTGGGACTGTTCTCACCAGCATTGTTTGCGGTCTGACCCCAAAATAAGAACACTGTGGTTCCTCAAATCCTTTTAACCTGGTTGATAAAAACGGAAGGCTCGTGTGAAATTCTGCATATTCCCACTGAAAGCTAGGCCAGGATTTGTCAGCCTATGCCATTTTCCTTCTTTTCTGTGTTGACACTCTTCCCTCCACTCTTCCGATTTTTCTAGTGCTTTTTATCCTCATCAACTATTCCCTTTCTGCTCTTTTTTCTTTGCCATTTCCGTATGTAGGTTTGAGGGACACAGTCTGTGATGTAAGATGACATTTCCACTGCATTAAGAAGATACAAATTCTGACTCCGTCTTCAGGCTGTGCTTCCTTATTTCACATCATGGCAGACACCAGTCAGCAGTCACACCATCCATTCTTGCTGATCTCTGAGACTGCCTCTGAATCCTTCCCTGCACAGTTTTCCAGGACATTCGAATGGAAGCTTGTTTCATCCACCCATTAAACAAACACTTATTGAGCATCTATTTGTCAAGCAATCTTTGTAGGCACCATATTTGGAGTAGCCAATGCCAAATTTGATGCTCTTTTAAGAGTCTGGGTGACCGAGTGAGCCCTTAGAGGTCCCCGCCCCTTTCCATCTCCTCTCCAAGCTAAGCTCTGCAGAGACAGAGCAGTTAGGACCAACCCATTCTCCCGTCCCATCTGCCTTCAGGGTTCCTAATGACATCAGCCTAATATGAAGAGTACTCTTGTATTCTCCTTCAGCTGAAAGCAGCTTCACACAAAGGGCTTTGCACATAACAGGGCTGGAACACAGTGGGATTTCTTTCTGTCCTCAATTCTTAGTCCTCAACTCTTTCCTGTCATGTAACTTCCTCCTTAAGGAATATCTGAACAAAAGAAGTAACTGAGTGGCATTTGACCTGAGTCAACTGCTGGCAGATTTTATATTTCTCTATTTGTCTCATTACTTGTTAACACAAAACCAGTCTGCCATTCAATCTTTCCCTCTTTAACCACACAATCTTCAAATGACTTTGAACAGAGACATTTTTCTTTCTACTTGAAATAATCATGAATAGGTTAAGGTAAAACAGGAAAGTTAGGTGAGGTGGTTCTTCCAGAATTATGTGGACTTGGGAGTTTGGGTCCTCCATTGAAATATTCCTATTGTCTCTCTACTATCTTTTTTGGTGATCTAAATGTGACATTAAGAGCATGGGCTGTGTTGTGGGTTCATTCAATCTTTAGACTTTGTTGGGGTTTGTATAGTCACTCAAAGTACCTTCTGGATTGACAAACATGGATGTGAAACAGAGTTTTCAGACTTGAAATGTAGGCAACACCCTGGCTCCATATGTGACTGGGCAAGTTCGGGAGACTCCCTAAGCCTCCATCACCTCTACTATGAAACAGAAACAGTAGCATCTACCTGTGTGTAACAGATGAAGTTGTAAAATCATCCATGTAAAGCAATCATCCATAAAAAGTTCCCTATGACCTAGGTAGGAGCTCAGTATGTATCTGCTTTCAGCTTTGTTGAGCTTGCTGCCATGTTCAGGTTGACACTGTAGTTCAAACCTTTCACATGGAAATAGGAGAAAAGAAATGTTAAAGCATCTCAGGAGCTTGACTTTCTTCTACTCATCCATTTGACAGCATGGGAAGTCATATTGACTCAGAGGGATTGCCTGAATATATTTTATTAATATCCTAAACAAAGACATGCATCACTTTAAGGAAAGCAATCTAGTAGCCATGCCAATCTGGATTAATGACACAGGTAATTAGAAGTGATTGGTTGCTTTGTCAAAGAATTCATCCTAAGGGTCTTTTAGAATGGGGTTGACAAACTTTTTCTGTAAATGGCTAGTGAGTAAAAAATTTTAAGGGGGCGCCTGGGTGGCGCAGTCGGTTAAGCGTCCGACTTCAGCCAGGTCACGATCTCGCGGTCCGTGAGTTCGAGCCCCGCATCAGGCTCTGGGCTGATGGCTCGGAGCCTGGAGCCTGTTTCCGATTCTGTGTCTCCCTCTCTCTCTGCCCCTCCCCCGTTCATGCTCTGTCTCTCTCTGTCCCAAAAATAAATAAAAAAAGTTGAAAAAAAAAATTTAAAAAAATTTTAGGCTTTGCAATCAAATGACCTCTGTGGTAATTACTCAATTCTGCCCTTGTAGTTCAAAAGTAGATGATACATAAATGCATGGAAATGCTGTGTTCCAATAAATCTTTATTTACAAAAACAGGGGTGGGGGGCTGGATTTTGGCTGTGGTCTGTAGTTTACTGATGCCCAATTTAGACTCATAGAATCCCATAATTGGAAAGGACCTGCTCTCCCAGCCTAGGTTTGAGTCTTCTCCAATACAGCCTTACAATCCAATACAATGTAAACTCTGCTTAGATGCCTCCAGGGCAGAGTGGTTCCCTACCTACTATTTACAGACAGTTTTTTTTTTATTTTTTTTTTAATGTTTATTTATTTTTGAGACAGAGAGAGACAGAGCATGAATGGGGAGGGGCAGAGAGAGAGGGAGACACAGAATCGGAAGCAGGCTCCAGGCTCTGAGCCATCAGCCCAGAGCCCGACGCGGGGCTCGAACTCACGAACCGTGAGATCGTGACCTGAGCTGAAGTCGGACGCTCAACCGACTGAGCCACCCAGGCACCCCTACAGACAGTTCTGATTCTGATTCTCAGAAAGCTTTTTCTTCAACTGAACCCAGATTGATCCATTTGACCCTTTGGTGACTGAGATCAGACTTTTGTGTTATGGTCATCTTGACAGTGATGCTGTATACCAGATCCAAGCAAGGGAAGGTGGTTGGCTTATATGCTCACCATCCTGAAAGTCCTATGGGAGTATGGCTAAGTCTATTCTGTTTACTGACTAATCAGAATGGTTGAGGACCATAGTTTGAGGGTCCTAGAGGCCTCCTATTGGCCCAGTTATTCCTTTATTGGTGGATCATGGAGAATATCAGGGTTTCTGGGGCAGGGACCACAGAAGATAGGGTACTTGGCAGGTTTGGAAAAGCATCTGTTAACCTACAAGAGGAATATATTTCAATATTTTAACAACCTAACCACACGAATACCAGTCTTCCCTAGAAGAGCATCTGACACATAGTAGGTCAGTAAATATTTGTTGGAGAAATAAGTGAATAAAAAAACAAATATAGTAAGAAACTTGCAGTCTTAGAACTCTATTCATGAGATTCCAGAACAGTCATTGGCAGAGACCTACAGGCTCTGAGATGATGGAGCAAACAGGTCAAGACATCCCATTTAGGAGGGAAATCCAATGTAAGAGTCCACATCCCAGCAATTATTTTATGCCAGCATTTTGAGGCCTGTCAACACTGGGACTAGACAGACACGAAAGGACAAATACTGTATGATTTCACTTACATGAGGTTCCTGGAATAAGCAGATTCATAGAGACAGAAAGTAGAATAGGGTTTACTAGGGATTGGGGCAGGGAAGGTTGAAGGGTGGAAATATGTAAGAATTTTTTTTAATGTTTATTTTTGAGACAGAGACAGAGCACGAACTAGGGAGGGGCAGAGAGACAGGGAGACACAGAATCTGAAGCAGGCTCCAGGCTCTGAGCTGTCAGCACAGAGCCCGATGCGGAGCTCCAACTAGTCTACCATGAGATCATGACCTGAACCGAAGTTGGATGCTCAACCGACTGAGGCACCCAGGTGCCCAAGAAATTTCTAACCATGTATGTTTATTAGCAGGTGTCGTGGAGGCAAACTCAAAGCACAGAGCTGTCTTGTGACATGCTATATTGTATCTGGAGACCCTAAACACTACTGGACCCTAAGAGACTTTGGCTCCTTCTTCACTTTTGAGCTCAGCTAAAGCACTGGGCCATGGCCATGGGATATGGCTTCTCCAATAGTTGGCCAGAAAATCTGGAAAATGCAACTCAGAAGTACAGAGGACTTCATTCCATGTGCCAGTGAACATGAATGCATTAGTGACAAGAGATAGGTGGGATCTGACAAATCACTTTCTCTTCCTTCCACTGGACTGTTTGGAGGACAGGGGGCTTCATGTGGTCTGTCTAAAGATATACGCATGATTAAACAATTGTGTCTTTCCTTAAGCTGTGATCAGCTCAGTAACATACCCCCTTAGTTTGCTTTGTCTCCATCCCTGCCTTAGTTTCCTTGCCCCTTTACCGTGGCTGCCCTAGGATTGTACCTCCCAATGAAACGTTAATTAATGTAGAGCATTAATGTTTTTATTTTATTTTTGAGAGAGAGAAAAAGAGAGAGACAGAGACAGGGCATAAGTCAGGGAGGGGCAGAGAGAGTGGGAGACACAGAAGCAGAAGCAGGTTTCAGGCTCTGAGCTGTCAGCACAGAGCCCGATGCAGGGTTCAAACCTATGAACTGTGAGATCATGACCTGAGCCAAAATCGGATGCTTAACCCACTGAGCCACCCAGGCACCCCTGTCACTGTATACTTTAATGACCTTTTTGTTTGGCCTCTAGTCATCCTCTAGTTACCTCTAGGAAACTGTGAACTCTTTATGGGAAGACACTGTGTCCTTTTGCTTCTTGTTGTATTACAGGATCTAGTGCAGTATCTGGTACATAGCAGGTGCTCAACCAATATTTGTTACTATCGGATGAGTAAATAAATAAATAAAGCAGACAAAGGTGACAATAACTCTCAAACATGTCTCTGGAAAATCAGGCCACAAATGGCTGGGAATGAGTATTCAAGCCAGAGCAACATTATCATAGGACTTTTATTTCACTTTCTACCAATATTTTTGAGCACTTACTCTGGACCTACTGTGTGCTATTAGTTCTTACTGTAAAATAATTTGGTTTTCTGATCTACAATTATATCCTGGGTGAATCTGGGATTGTGTGAGCCTAGTGTCCTACATAACAAATGAATTCTGAAAGCCCGAGGGGATGCTTGTATGGGCCAAGAGCTGTTGCCTTATTTATGTCTGACCTGGTGTTTAAAGCTTGGGCCGTGTAGAGCTGAACCCATGTGAACTTCCATACTCCCCTTCACCCCCATCCCTGCCAAGTACCTGCAGCTAGTGAGGCTGGCCTGAAGGTATCAGGTCTCCCCACTCCCCTCTCCCTTTCCCCTCTCCTTGATCCTTATACACAGTGCACAAGCAGGGCCTGACTGGAGAGTGGGCAGGAGGGAGAAACTATCAGAACTGACCTGCCCCAATTCTGATGATAATTCTGTCATGCTGACAGTAAGGACAAGGACTAAGGAAGGGAGAAGAAGAAGAAGAAAGAGAAACAGGTCAGCAGAATGCAAACCAAAAGATAGAATGGGGTTTATTTAAAATTTCTAGTTATCACACAGCCAAATCTGAGCTTGGCTAATGAGAGCCGGGTCCTTGGTTCTGGTGCTTCCCAGGTCTTGAGAAGGTCTTTCTGTCCCTCCTTTCTCCTGGTCCTCTCTTAAAGCTACGATATTCATGCCTACCTGGGAAACTAGGGCATCGTGGAGCAGCAAAAGTGGCACAGGGCTAGCTCCGGAGTTTGGATTCTGTTCCTCATCTGCTGCTAACCTGCTGGTGGCCTCAGACAAGTCATTTCCCCTCTCTGAATCTCTGTTTCTGCATCTGTAAAGAAACGGTTTGTGGAGCTCCTTTGCCACATCTGAATGACGCATAGTCCATGGCTCTGCAATTCAATTACCTTGCTTTGGCTGAAAGCCACAGTGGTGATCTTTGACTAATAAATGTTGGGAATATTCTGTCCCATATGGGTCACAGCATGTACATTTGCCTCCTTGTTGTTCTTGCTGCTACTTCCTCTTCTGCTGGCTTGTTTCCTCGTGTGGTTTGTAACTTATGACTCCTGAACTGCTTTCCTTCTGGGGCTTGCTGAGGGAGGCCAGTTTGCTCTGGCTTGGGAAGGAGTCTCTCCCAGGCGGTTTTCAGTCTGTCTCTGCTGAGGCCTGATACTCCTACTGGACCGGCGTTTAGGTTCATTTCTCGGTTTGCCATCTGTGTGAAGGCAGTCCCCACATTTGTGTGAACACAGGCCCAGGCTTCTGATATCTCTTGGAAGATGGCAAGCATCACAACCATTTTCACAGGCAAGCGGGTGGCAGTCTCACAGGTGGTGGCGGAGACAGACCGCATCTCTTGATTCCCAGCACCGCTTCCCCACCCCCTTGAACATTGGGCACCAACCCAGTGGCCTGGATCACCTCCCACAGTCCTTAATGCCCCAGTACCCCTGCTCGGAGGTGGGCTAAGGCAGAAAGCCCCTTAGCCACAGAGCTTCTCCTCCCGCCAACTGCTCTGATTCTGAGTTCTCTTTCTGGCACTCAAATATTTCCCTTTCTTGGTTTTGAACTTGAATCTTTGTGTTTGGAGAAATGTATCTTTGCCTGTGTACCTAAGGGGGGAAGAATGCCACCCAGGTTGACTCAGCTTGGCCAGCCACCTTCTGCCCCGTCGTGTGGCCAGCCACCTTCTGCCCCGTCGTGGTTATTGTGAGTGGTTGATTCCCCACAGACAGAGTGGGCGGCCACGCACGAACCGTGGTGTCAGGCCCTGGGAAGCAAACTTGCCTGCTATCACACCCCTCCTCCCTGTGACAGAACTCCTTCACCCAAGTCCTTTCTCCAGAAGGAGCAACGCTGTTTCCCTTGGAAGAGCACAGGGTCCAGGAGTGCCCTGCCTTTCCCTCTCCCTGCACCCCCCCAAAGATGAAGGACGGCTGGTCTCACAAAGTGACCACAACAGAATTTTTGCTTAGAGTGGGGAGAGGGAAGGAGAGCTGGTCACTGCACAAGTAGGATGGAGAGAAGGAAAGATGAGGCGCCCTGGGGTCCAGGGTAGAGAAAGGCCTGAGACCAACTTTACTGGTAGCAGGATGTTAACATCCGGTAGCCATCTCTGCCCCCCTTCCCTTCACTTCCCTTCACTTCCCTTCACCTCCCTGGTGTGTGTGTTTATAAGTTATGTGATTGTGTATGAGTGTGCGTGTGAAAGAGTACTGTGAGTGTGTGTGTATGTGTGAATGTATGTGAGTGTGCGTGTGTGAGTGTATATGTTTGTGTGAGAGCGTGTGAGTGTGTGTGAGTGTGTGTGTGTAAAGAAAAGTGCACAGTCGAGGCACCAGGAGTCAGGAGACTTAAGCTTAAAAATCAGTCTTGTTATCGCCTCTCTTCCTTTGCCTGTCACCTCTTCATTCACAAAGTTAGAGGACTGTATTAAGTTCATGGATTAAAAAAAGTTGTTTTTTTTTTTCTAATGTTAATTCATTTTTGAGAGGCAGAGAGAGACAGAGCACAAGGAGGGGTAGAGAGAGAGAGACACACACACAGAATCTGAAGCAGGTTCCAGGCTCTGAGCTGTCAAAACAGAGCCCAACGTGGGACTCGAACCGACAAACTGTGAGATCATGACTTGAGCTGAAGTCAGACACTCAGCTCACTGAGCTCCCCAGGCGCCCCTTAAATCCACGAATTATAAATATAATATTACCAATGGAAACATACTTTCAAATGCAAGTTTACATGGAAGCTAATATTTAAAACGTACAAGGGGTGCCTGGGTGGCTCAGTGGGTTAAGCATCTGACTTTGGCTCACGTCATGATCTCGCAGTTCATGAGTTTGAGCCCCACATCGGGCTCTGTGCTGACAGTGCAGAGCCTGCTTGGGATTCTCTCTCTCCCTCTCTCTTTCTCTCTCTCTCTCTGCCACTCCCCTACTTGAGCGTGCTCTCTCTCTCTGTCTCAAAATAAATAAATAAACTTAAAAAAATAATAAAACATGTAAAAAGAAAGAAAGAAAGAAAGAAGCTGCCTTGATGGATTGTGGATTGAACAAGGGCCGGGGCCCAGAGCTCAGTGGCTTCATCTCCTCCCCACCTCTTGGAAAAGGCCTGTGCAGTATCCCTGGGATCCCCTGGAACATGGTTTGCAAACAGCCAGGCCACATGTCTCTTCTCCAATTTCTTGCACTGAGGCATTATAATTATGAAAGGAAGGAGGAAAGTGTCCCTGGCCCCGAAATTCTTGCAGCAGAGCTGAAGTGGTGTGATTTCCCCGAAAACAGGACTCAGAGCTGCCAGACCGAAGCCCACACCTCGGTCTCCCTTAGAGCAAGCTTCTACCTCCTGGCTGAGAAGCTGCTGACAGGCAGCTGCCAGCTGTTGTGGAACCACAGGGAAGGGCTGTGGGGCTGGAAAAGGGATGCTTTCACCCTACAGCTGTGAGCCATTAGCAAAGGACTCCACCCGCCCAGAGCTTCAAGTCTTTGTGAAAAGCGGGGAGTGGAATGGGTTAGTCACTGGTAGGTCACTTACAGCTCTCTAAAGGCTTTCTGGGATGTGGCCTGAGTATTAGCATCCTCACAAAAATTTATTGTGCACACAGGGTGTGTCAGGCATGCAGACTGTAGTCAAATCAGAAGACAGACATGGAACAGTGATGAAGGGTATGGAAAGGAAGCTTGGAGTGCTAAGAGAACATACTAGCAGGCCTCAACTTGGACTAGGGGGTCAGGGTGGTCCTCCAAGACAGAGAGAGAGATACAGAGAGGCAGAGAGAGACAGAGACAGAGGCAAAACTGGGAGAATGATGGGGAGAAGTCCAGGAGGACTACAGAGTAGGGGGATGGGTGGGACTGGAGCAGAAGTTAGAGAGATCAGCAGCCTATGTGACCAATTCACTTCCAAACACACCAACCTGGTGTGTAAAGCAAACTCTTGGGCATTTTTTTTCTTTTTTTCTTTTTAAATGTTTATTTATTTTTGAGAGAGAGAGAGAGAGAGAGAGAGAGAGAGAGCACAAGCAGGGAAGGGACAGAGAGAGAAGGAGACATAGAATCCGAAGCAGGCCCCAGGCTCCGAGCTGTCAGCACAGAGTCTGATGCAGGGCTTGAACTCATGGACCATGAGATCATGACCTGAGCCAAAGTCAGATGTTTGACTGACTCAGCCACCCAGGCGCCCCAACTCTTGGACATTTTTATATTCTCTTTTGCTCCCAAATATTTGAGCAAGCAGTTTGCAAAGATATATAAAATACGCATGGTAATAAAGAATGGTAAGAGACACAAGTTTGGGATGCAGAGGAGAGCCAGGAATAAGAATAAAAGTGCATGCCAGATGACTTAAATTCTTCCTACAGATGGGTCACAGATTTTGCTCAGAATTTCTTAGCAGCCAAGGTAGCCAGAGTTCATGTTTCCTTGTTCAGTGATACAGTTCACCCTGTTGATAGGGGGAATACAGAAAAATTGTTGCTAGGAAGGTGGTTGTTAGTCTATTTCTTCTAGAGTCCTCCAGTATAAACAATTCATTGTGGGTGGTGATACAATGTTGTCTCTCTTCTTAACTGGCTTAATCCAGGGCTAGATTTTAAAACATCAATCTTCCTCCTTTATTATCCCCTGACCCCAGTGTCTTGATATTGCTCTCAAAACTGTTGTCCCTCCCCTGAGACCACAGCACAGCTGAATATTTCTTTATCTGAACCTAGATGCAAATGCTCTAAGTTGGGAGGGAGCCTCATCACTACTTCTACCTTTGAAAGGCATTACAAATTCATTATTAATTCCATTCTGTTTTTGTTTTAATATTTTAGTTTCTCCCTTATTTCATGGTCACGTGTGATAATTCCGTTTATAAAACTGTTCCACCTAGAAATCCATTTTTGAAGAATGCTGTTCTAAATGAAGGTCGTCACTCCTGGTGTATAACATAAGTGATGATCTTACCGAAACTAGGCCTAACTATTTAACAGAAGTCAGTTCTCCTTTCTTTTTTTGCACTTAAATTATGCGTGACTTGAGAAAATAGTCAGTTTTTGACAGAATTTGTTTTAGTTTTCTGGGCAATGCCAAGCATACATATGAGAAGGTGTATTTTCAATTAATGGTCTTTAGTGTCATGTAGATATGTACTTAGGATCTCCCTAACTTGTTAGTGTGTGCCTTTGGGTATGTTACTTGACCTCCTTCCTGAGCCTTACATATTTTATTTCCTGGATAAAAATGGTTAAGACCCCTATCTCATATGTGGTTGTGAGAACTGCTGAGAGTGTGTATAAAGAGTCTTTAGGTAGTATATAGTACATTGTATGTGAATGAAAACAATAAACAATCTTATCCAGTAGGATCATTTTAAGGATTAACAGAATACATATAAAGAGGTTATCAGGTAGGAAAAAAATTAAGTTTTGTTAATATCATCTTTCATCAAGGGTATGAGGAGATAGATGCCCTAGGAGGTTGCTGGCAGGAGCATCACAGCCACTTTAGAGAGAATTTGCAGTGTCTATTAGAAGTTAAAAATATACAAACCCTTCTATATTAAAAAGGAGCCATACACTACTAGGTACTTATCCAAAGGATATAAAAATGATGATTCAAAGGGGCACATGCACCCTGATGTTTATAGCAGCGCTATCAACAATAGCCCAATTACGGAAAGAGTCCAAATGTTCATCGACCAATGAATGGACAAAGAAGATGTGTGTGTGTGTGTGTGTGTGTGTGTGTGTGTGTGTATGTATGTATATATATATAATGGAATATTACTGGGAGATCAAAAGAATAAAATCTTGCCATTTGCAATAATGTGGATGGAATTAGAGTGTATTATGCTAAGTGAAAGAAGTCAGTCAGAGAAAGACAAATACCATGTGATTTCACTTATATGTGGAATTTAAGAAACAAAACAGATGAACATAGGGAAAGGGAAGGAAAAATAAGACAAAAACCAAAAGGGAGGCAACCATAAGAGATTCTTAAATACAGAGAACGAACTGAGGGTTGCTGGAGGGGAGGTGGATGGAATGGAGGTTGATGGGGGCTAAATGGGTGATGGAGGGCACTTTTGGGGATGAGCACTGGGTGTCATATGTAAGAGATTAATCAATGGGTTCTACCCTTGAAGCCAATACTACATTGTATGTTAACTAATTTGAATTTAAATTATATATATACATATATATGTGTGTGTATATATATATATATATATATATATAGTATGTGTGTGTGTGTATAACATATATATGCACAAACCCTATTAATAGCAATTCAACTTCTCTGTTTCTACCAGAAAAATTGGGTATTAGCACGAAGAGGTATATACAACTCATATATTGCAACACTGTTCGTAATAAACTAGCAAAAACTGGAAACCACCTAAATGCCCATCAATGCACAATAGGTACATAAATTTTGGTGTGACAATTCTATGAAATAACTTAAGACTGAGGTAGAGTTATATGTATAGCATGGAAAGAGCTCCAAGAAATCATGTTGAGTGAAAAAGCAAGCAGGGTATGGAAGGATCATTCAGTATAATACTGTTTATGTAAATACACACAGAGCCACATAAAGCGGTATTACATAGGGGTACATATATGAATGTTAACACATAGACAGAAAAACTGTCAATTTACATAGCAACATAAACAGTCATTACCTCTTGGGGGGAGCAGGAAGGAATTGAAACTGAGAATTACGGTCAAAGGAGGCATTTTCTTACCCATAGTGTTTTCATTTTTTTTTTTTTTTCAGCAAGGAATTTGTGTGTAAGCTATAGAACTGAAACAGAATTTTAAAAAACTGCTGGGCACAATGCCTGGCATATAATAAGCATCCGATAAGTGTTAATTCCCTTCCTTTGGCATAAAATCTCAAAATTATCTGCCAAGTGCATTTGAATTTTATTCATTCATTAAATGAATATGTATTAAGCACATAATTTTCCCCAGTTGTGTGAGAGCAGTTTAGACAGAAAGTTAACAACTCAGGGAGAAGACATATAACTAAACAAGGAAAAGTAATAAAGTGTCATAGGTGCGGATAGATGAAATAGAGAATGCTATGGGAACACATTGCAGTAACTCTTAACCTGGTTTGGAGGAGTCAAAGATCAGATCAAGGAACCCTTTACAAATAATCCAAGTGGTCAGAGAATAGATCAAATAGCAGCATGAATTGAAAGAAGGAGCGAAGCAAAGCCAGCTTTGGGGTGCCTGGTTAAATAGTCGACTTCAGCTCAGGTCACGATCTCACAGTCTGGGAGTTTGAGGCCGCGTTGGGCTCTGTGCTGACAGCTCAGAGCCTGGAGCCTGCTTCCGATTCTGTGTCTCCCTCTCTCTCTGCCCCTCCCCTGCTTGCTGTCTGTCTCTGTCTCTGTCTCTCTCTCTCAAAAATAATAAACATTAAACAAAAGAAAGAAAGAAAGAAAGAAAGAAAGAAAGAAAGAAAGAAAGAAAGAAAGAAAGAAAGAGGCAAACTAGTTATAGCCAAAGTTGATATGGCTTAGGGATGGCTGTCATTATTCACCATGACTTATATCCACAACCATTAAAGAAGCAGGACTTCAGAAATCTGTGTCCTTTGCTCAAGAACCATCTTGTAAAATAGGATCACAGGCCATTTAAAATCCACATTTATTTCTGCTGCAAACTCACTGACTTGGCTGTCCTATCTCATGTCCTGGAGTGGGGTTCCTTCTGAGATAATGCATAAAAATGAAAGCAAGGATGTCAGATCTGTGGGACAGGCTGTGGTCAAATTCCAGAGAGATGGGAGACAATATACAAACTCTAGAACACAAAGTGAAAGTAAGTTGGGGATGGGGTGAGGACAGAGAGGAAATATCCATACAGGGCCAAGAGTGAGAACTGTCCAGGGAACAGATGCAGAATTAGAATTTCCAGGGGAAGTCTCTCTTCCCTGATCCTGTTCCTTAAACCAAGTGGTCCCACCCAGTCACTAGGAGGCTTCAGTCACGAAAATGAAGCATATGGGACCCTACTCTCCTTTAGAGTTTCTCACCTAACCTTATGTCTGGTTTTTGCTCACTGTGACTTCCCAACTTTGGATCTGCTGATTTGGGCTCCTATTTCTGGCCCAGTGGACTTCATGACCCCACATATGTGACCACTGGCTCATCTCAGACATAGTTTATAGGTACCTTATTTTCTCTTGGCTCTGAACAGTCATTGATAGACACAACTATTTAGGGCTCTCAGGTTCCTAAACCAGAGTCAGACTTCCTGTTCAGTATCAACCAT
This sequence comes from Panthera tigris, assembly GCF_018350195.1. Lineage (NCBI taxonomy): Eukaryota > Metazoa > Chordata > Mammalia > Carnivora > Felidae > Panthera > Panthera tigris. The sequence goes on from NC_056669.1 coordinate 102,870,399, forward strand.
TGGATAGGTACAAATCAAGGGCAAGGGGAACAGAAAATTTGTCCCAAGTAATGAATGGATTGGTATGAGCAGTGTTATATTGTAAAGAGGTCTGTAGTGGATGCTTGTGGTCCTGGAATTATGATCTAACCAGCTCTAAGATATGGCATTCTGGACCCAGCATCTGATGTCATAAAGCTAAAGAATGTCATCCAAAAGCATATTTATTTTCTATTGCAAGTGACCTAAATTGAAACCATATCAGTCCATGACAAGAAAGGTAAAGGGAAGAAAAACCTTTGTTGAGCCTAATTGTGCAACAGACATGTAGGTTGGGGATCTTGCTTGACATAACTTCTTTAATTTGTTACTTACATTCTGTGACCCATTTATTATAATGCCTATTTACATATAGCAAAACTTGATTTTTTTAGCAAACTTTTTTTAAGTCTATTTATTTATTTTAGAGAGAGAGGAAGAGTGAGCTTGAGTGGGGGAGAAACAGAGAGAGAGAGAGAGAGAGAGAGAGAGAGAGAATCCCAAGCAGGCTCTGTGCTGACAGAGCCAAATGTGGGGCTTGTACTCACATGATCATGAGATCATGACCTGAGCTGAAACCAAGAGTTGGATGCTTAACCAACTGAGCCACCCAGGTGCCCCAATTTAAGATTTTTTTAACTTAGAGAACCATAAGACACAGAGGGAACATCTGCTTCTTCTGGTTCTTGAGTTTTTTCAATGCATCTTTGATCTCCTTATTTCGCAAACTGTATATGATGGGATTCAGCATGGGAATCACAGCTCCATAGAGCATGGACACCACCTTCTCTTGGTCCTGTGAGTAGCCAGCACTAGAATGGAGATATGAGAAGAGACCAGAGCCATAGAAGAGAATCACTGTGGTCAGATGAGAGGCACAGGTGTTGAAGGCCTTCATCCGCCCTTGGGTTGAATGGATCTTCATGACAGCAGCAATGATGTAGCAATAGGACACCAGGACAACAAGAGCTGATGTCCCACCAACTGCACACACAACAAGAAAGTTCACTACCTGGCTGAGGAAGGTACTAGAACAAGACAAGACTAACAGAGGTGGCAGGTCACAGAAAAAGTGTTTAATGACTCGTGGCCCACAGAAATACAGCTGGAATATGGAGCTTGTTTGGACCAATCCTGTGAGGAACCCTCCAGTGTATGCTGCAATGACCATCCCCACACACATGGTGGGTGACATGAAGGCTGCGTAGAACAGAGGGGTGGAAATAGCAGCATAGCAGTCATATGCCATGGCCGCCAGGAGACAGCATTCAGTGGCCCCCATGCTGATGAAGAAGAAAAACTGAGTAGCACATCCCACGAAGGAGATGGTCTTCTGCTGCTTGAAGAAGTCACAGAGCATCTTGGGGGTGATGGAGGACGTGTATGAGATGTCAACAAAGGACAAGTTTCCAAGGAAGAAATACATGGGGGAGTGCAGGCATGACTCCATCCTGATCAAGACAACAAGGCCCAGGTTCCAAGTCAGAGTTACAGAATAGATCCCCAGAAACAACACAAAGAGGAAAGCCTGAAGCTCTGGATGCTCTGAAAATCCCAAAAGGATGAAGTCGGTTGTTATGTTGATGTTCCTTCCCATGGCCATGTATCTTCTCTTTGCTGCCTGCAGGCCCCAAAATGAGATTCCTGGGGAATGAAAATCCAGATGAAGAAACCGCTTTGTTCTGTCACGGAATCATAGACTCCCTGAGTCACAAGAGACGCTGGAAAGCAGGTGTTCTACCTCTTTCCAACATCAAATCCCCCTCTACAGCATTTATTGGGTCTTTTGTGGAGATCATTATCATCCTAATCTGATGCACTGTTCATGCAAAACTGACAGGCCCAGATTAGACTGGCAATTTTGCATTATCTGGATCACCACCTTCATTGTCAATGTCACCACTTTACTGAAGGAAGTTATTAATACAACTTGCACCAAATACTCCTTTTTTTCCCACTTGTTTCCAAGCATTGTGGTTGGATTCTTGGGCCACAGATTTATGCTTTTTTCTTTTTTTTAATAAAATAAATATGTCAGAAATTGAAATACCTAGAGAGGCAATTCTGTGTTTCTTATCATCATAGTTTGTTCTGACCAGATTTTATGGGGTCAAGGTGTTTTTTCTCCTTTAATCAGTGGAATGAAGCACATAGAGGTGTAAAACACTGGCATCCCCTTTAGAGATTAAAGAAAGGAGTTAAAAATAAAAGTTCAACACTGAATTGCCAGTGTTCATTCTGTACAAATATTATCAACTGATCACAAACGTTGCACCAGGTTTGATAGACCTAACTGTAGATGATGTAAAAAATAATAAAACATTATTATCAGGTTCAAAATGTTCAACATAATATATGGGACAAACAGAAAGCAGATAAACCACAGCACAATGTGATAGGTGTGCCCAAGAGAAGTATTGTATAGTGTCCTGGATGTTGGGCATAGCAGGTGGAAGCTTCTGAGAGATGTGTTGCAACACATGAGGGTTCCAACAGTGAGTATGGGGTTACCAGGATGAAAATCTGGTGTGTGAGGGGGTTGGGTGACAGTTGGTTCAGGAAAAGCATTTGCAAAAGCAGAGGAGAGCATAGTACTTGGGATACTTTAAAAATGTCAGCATGGCAGAAGTGCAGTGTGAACAGGGTTAAGAGAGGATAACAGGAGTCTAGTTTTGAGAGACAGTGAGAGGTGGGAAAATTGTGGAAGATCTTTGAAACTCAAAGCAAAGATGGCAAAACATTTGTTTCATAAATATATGTGTATACAACTGCATATGCTAGGTATATAATTGCATATGCTGTATATATAATTGCAAATATGTAATGCATATTCCTATTTAATTTCAACCTTCTTTCCATTTCTGAACTTTTGTTCCACTTTACCCTGCTCTGTTCTTTTGATAGGATGCATCACCTTCTCCCACTGCATAGAATCGATTGGTTGTTGATACTGATTGTCTGTCTCCCTTAGATTGTAAGCTTAGGAAAACCAGGATTGGTAGGAATTTTTGTGTTTTTTGTTCATTGAAATATCTCTAGCACCTACAGCTGTACCTGGCACATAGTGGGTGCTCAATAAATATTTTCTGGGTAAATACCATGCTAAGGGTTTTGACCTTTCTCCCATGGGCGAGAGGGAAAATATGAAAGTTTTGTTTTTGTCTGTTTTTAAAATTTTAATTATTTCTTTGTAAACAGGGAACTAGTTGTCAAATATGTGTTTAACAATATAACAGAGCAGTGTTGCTGTGTGGAAGCAGGTGTGGAAGCTGGATAGGAGTGAAAAGGAACTGAGAAGGGAGACCAGACAGTTGCTTTGAGAGCTGAGAGGAAAGTTATTACTGATTTGAGTGAAGATGGGTAGGTTTAGAAGTACTTGCACCCCTGAGATGTAACAGCACCATTCATTGTGCAGTGCAGTGGGGAGAAAGCCCATAAATAGCCACCTATTCCTTGCTCCCTTTTTTCTCACATTCACAGTCACATCAAAGGAATGTGTTAATAAGTTACACCACGATTCTTCCCCATTTCAACCCAGGAGTCTATAGTATACATCGATTACACTTTTAGAGTGTGATAAAAGTGAATTATCAATCATTTTGTATGATTACTACATCAATAACCTGCTTATCTTGACCTGAATTACCTGGAGATAAAGATACAGAAGTAGAGTATATGACATGTGTTAAATGTCTCTATAATAAAAAGTACATATAATGTGTATTATATGAATATATTACACATCATATTTTATATGGATATATATATATATATATATATATATATATATATATATATATATATATATAATAGTTTGCATGGTCTGAGAGCCACCACCACTACTTTGATAGCATTTTTGAAATGACACAGCAGTCCTACATCTGCTACCTTATCTGTGGGCATTAAGCAGGGCTCTGATGTCAGCCAGAGTCCATCTCTAACCCCGTATACCCACCTGCAGGCTGTGCGGTCTTGGGCAAGCCAACACATCACTCTTAAATCTCTTTTCATTTCCCTCAACCGCAAAACCAAGACAATGATAGTACTGACCACTTCACAGATCGTGAGGATTAAAAGAAGTAAGTTACATCAAGTATTGGAGAGAAAAAGAAATAATTCTTATTGCTTGACAAATGATCAGCCCTGTATAAGGATTTGAATCCCAGTCTCTCCATCCCTAATCTAGAGTTTGTTCTCCACTGCACATGCTGCTTAAAGCCAGGTGCACGTACTTGTACACAACAATGGCTACATTAACCATATACCCTTTGCTGGTGTTATTGCCAATAATTTTCAGCAATATATTGACTTAATTCATCACACTGTGTGCTTCCTTTTGTTTGCTGGCTTGTTCTGTCTACAGCCTTAACTATAAAGTCTGGGAAGACATTATAAGCTCAGTGCCCTGTATAGTTCCTGGAACATAGTAAACCTAAAATAATATTTGCTGAATGAGTTCAATCTACAATAATTTGGAAAGGCACATGTTACAGACCAGAAGCTCATTGAGGTTATAACAGCTAAAGCACTTAAGTGACCAAACCAAGCTTTAAATCCCCAGTTCTTTGCACAGCTGCTTCTCTTTCCTGAATGCTGTAAAAGAACTCGAGAAAGGGTCTGAGCAATCCACAGGACCATATTATAGGCATAGCTGCAACAGATATGATCCTTTCCCCATCCTGACTGATTAGACAAGACTGGATATGTGGAATCTGAATTCTGAAAATCACTGTAAAGAGATTTCTTCATGCCCCGCCCCCCGCCGAAGGTCTGCTTGCCTTTTAACAAGGTTAAAGCCACATACCAAGATAAAGTAGAATGAAGCTCTAATGTGGTAACTCCCAAATAAATTATATAACTGAGGTGCAGAGGGTATTTTCAGTTCAGATGACTTTGTAGGGTATGATAAAGAAAACCCAGAAAGATGAACTTGTAGGAAAAGAAATGTGTTTTCTGCTTTCATCACATTTTTCTTCTCATCTGTTGCAGTGTTGACACTTTATAGGTACACAGTAAATATTTGACTGGCTCAATAAAGACTTATAACATATTTACTATAAACTTGCCCTAATTCCAAGATCATTGGATCTGTACTATTTTAAAGATTTTATTTCATTTTATTTTTATTTTTTGAGAGAGACGGGGGAAGGGGCAGAGAGACGGGTGGGGAGAGAAAATCCCAAGCAAGCTCCACACCCAGCACTGAACCCATGTGGGGCTCAATTTCACAACCAAGAGATCATGACCTTAACCTGAAATCAAGAGTCAGATGCTTAACCAACTGAGTCATCCAGGTGCCCCTGGGCCTGTACTATTTTAAATGCTGCATGGAGGTCCAGAAAACTCTGAAGATATACTTAAAATAATAGAAGTAGAAACCATTTAGGCTAGCCTTTTCCCATTATAAATGATAAAACTAAAGCCAAAGAGAGAGATAGTGAAAGTCTGTACAGCTGTTTGACAGGAGAGGTGGAATTAGAACCTATATCTCCTTTTTAAAAATTCATTTATTTTTTATGAATATAATTTATTGTCAAATTGGCTTACATACAACACCTGGTGCTCATCCCAACAAGTGCCCTTCTCAATTCCCATCACCCATTTTCCCTCTCCCCCACTCCCTATCCACCCTTAGTTTGTCCTCTGTATTTAAGAGTCTCTTGTGGTTTGCCTCCCTCCCTCTCTGTATCTATTTTTTCCCCTTCCCTTCCCCCATGGTCTTCTGTTCAGTTTCTCAAGATCCACATATGAGTTAAAACATATGATATCTGTCCTGCTCTGACTGACTTATTACACTCAGCATAATACCTTCCAGTTCCATCCACATTGCTGAAAATAGCAGGATTTAATTCTTTCTCATTGCCAAGTAATATTCCATTGTATATATAAACCACATCTTCTTTATCCATTCATCAGTTGATGGACATTTAGGCTCTTTCCATAATTTGGCTATTGTTGAAAGTGCTGCTATAAACATTGGGGTACATGTGCCCCTATGAATCAGCCCTCCTGTATCCCTTGGATAAATTTCTAGTAGCTATTGCTGGGTCATAAGGCAGTTCTATTTTTAATTTTTTTTTTTTTTAAATTTTTTTTTCAACGTTTTTTATTTTTGGGACAGAGAGAGACAGAGCATGAACGGGGGAGGGGCAGAGAGAGAGGGAGACACAGAATCGGAAACAGGCTCCAGGCTCCGAGCCATCAGCCCAGAGCCTGACGCGGGGCTCGAACTCACGGACCGCAAGATCGTGACCTGGCTGAAGTCGGACGCTTAACCGACTGTGCCACCCAGGCGCCCCCTATTTTTAATTTTTTGAGGAACCTCCCCACTGTTTTCCAGTGCAGCTGCACCAGTTTTCATTCCCATTAACAGTGCAAGAGGGTTCCCGTTTCTCCACATCCTCCCCAGCATCTGTTTCCTGAGTTGTTCATTTATATCTCCTTTTCTAGGAGTAGTTCTTTCTGCTTTACATTATTCTAAGTTTTTTAATGTGTATTTATTTTTGAGAGAGATAGAGAGACAGAGTGAGGGTGGGGGAGGGTCAGAGAGAGAAGGAGACACAGAATCTGAAGCAGGCTCTAGGCTCTGAGCTGTCAGCACAGAGCCCGGCGTAGGGCTCAAACCACAAACAGCAGAATCATGACCTGAGCCGAAGTTGGACACTTAACCGACTGAGCCACCCAGACACCCCTGCTTTACCTTATTCTAAAACCTGGAAGTCTCATTGGCAACTAGAGAGGATCCAAGGAAACCTGTGATTTGTTTTGATGCAAACACACTTGCACATGCATACACTCATGAGCCTAGAATAACATGAAAAGCACTAGACTGAAAGCTTTTTAAAAAAATGTTAAGCAATATAAGTCAGCCAGAGAAAGACAGATATTACATGATTTCACTCATATACAGAATTTGATAAATGTAACAGATGATCATAGGGGAAGAGAAGGGAAAATGGGATAAAAACAGAGAGGGAGGCAAATCATAAGAGACTCTTAAATACAGAGAACAAACTGAGGGTGATGGGGGTGGGGAGAATGGATGGTGGACATTAAGGAGGACACTTGTTGGGATGAGCACTGGGTGTTTTATGTAAGTGATGAATCCCTCAGTTCTAATCCTGAAGCCAAGACTACGCTGTATGTTAACTAACTTGAGAATTAAAAAAAAAATGTTGATTCAAGTCCTATTCTCCTACCTTTTTGCTGTGTGACCTTGGGAAAAATTATTTGCCATTCTGAGTCTTAATCTTCTTATCTCCTCTCTATATAATAAAAAGAGTGTTTTCTAGTCCACTTTCCTTCCTTTTTTCCACTTGTGAAAAGCAGAACATTTTTCAAAACAAAATTTTCTGCAGAAGTACAGAATGTAAAATAGGTGAAGTCCAGCTCCTCTGGTTAAGGTCGGAGCAGTAGGGAGAGGGGAAGCCAGCATCCTGTCTGATCTATCTCCCTTTCCTTCAAAAGTCTTCCAACACTCCCATTCTGTGATTGTAGAATTCACCATTCCTAAAGAAGGACAAAGGGCAGACTCACCTACAACTTCTTAAACTCTGGGCTTTGGTCAGATGGCTAAGACCAGACGCACAGAACTACGGTGAAAACCCATCTCTGCTAGCACCTGAAGCATTGGTTTTGGTCAAAGAGATCAGTAAAATATGGATGGAGCTACTTTAAATTGGCCACTAAGGGAAGGACTTAGTTTTGGTTTTGGTCAAAGAGATCAGTAAAATATGGATGGAGCTACTTTAAATTGGCCACTAAGGGAAGGACTTAGTTTTGGTTTTGGTCAAAGAGATCAGTAAAATATGGATGGAGCTACTTTAAATTGGCCACTAAGGGAAGGACTTCACAAGACTTTAAAGGGAGGCCAGTTCTCTCCCAAGTACTGGGTCTCTCTTAGTTGTGGGATTATGACATGTCCCAGGGAGCACCTATTGGAAGGTTGGCTGGGTGGTTGGCCTCAGGGGTAAAGAAGACGCCAGCTTTGGTTGGGTGGAGTTGATTTCCATTGGCCCTACTTTCATCATATTCTTGGTCTCTGGTCTTGTTCCAAAAAGATATCCCCAGAGGCATTGAAAGCCAAGAGTGCCTTTTGGCTTCAAAATAGTGTAACTATTTCAAACAACAGCAATTACCTTTGTAAAGCACTAGATATTTTACAGAAACTTTCCAGTGTAAAAATATCTTTTGGATGACTCCAAGGGTTGGAACCAGGACTAAATGAGTAACAAGAGAGGGAGAGATAGAGAGACAGAGATTATAGGAAAACAATAGGCCAGTCCAAAGGTGGAATGGATGGTCTAGAAAGAGGTAGATTTTCCAGCACTGAAAGTAAGGAGAAAATAGTATACTTGACAGTGGTGGTCTCACCTATATGTAGAATTAAAAATGAACAAACTCATAGAAACAGAGAACAAATTGGGGATTGCCAGAGGTGGGAGGTGGGGGTAAGGGAAATGGGTGAAGGTGTTCAAAAGGTACATACTTCCAGTTATATGATAAATACCTCCTAGGAATATAATGCATAGCATGGTGACTATAATATTATACTTTATATTTGAAATTTCCTGAGTAGATCTTAAAATTCTCATCACAAAAAAAGATTGTAACGATATGAGGTGATTAATGTTAACTCAACCTACTGTGGTGATCATTTCACCATATATACAAATATACAGTCATTACGTTAAACACCTTAAGCTAATGCAATGTCATATGTCAATTATATCTCAATAAATCTGATAAAAATCTGAAAATAGGCTATCAAAAAAAGAGAGAACAAGAGAGAGTCAGAACTAGTTGACCTTATGGGCTCTGGAAAATTCTAAGATTCTGTGGAGTAAAGAGAATGAGGAAAGAAGACAGGCATATACTATCACTTTGGGTTGTGTGGATTGAACTTTTTGCAAACTTTATTTCATAATATCCCCACAGTAGCTCTGAAAGGAAAGCATTCTTAAATGCATTTTCAGATGACAAAATGGAATTTTGGAGACATGCTTGCCAAAGGTCACAAGACATATTGAGGCAATGCTAGAATTTGTGCTCAGGTTTTCTAGAATCCAAAGTCCATCCTCAGTCCTTACATCCAACTTCATCCCAGAAGGACAAGAAAAATGGATGGCAATAGGAGGGTGGGAATCATCTGATAGACCTCATTTTTATCTATATGCAGGGAGTTTAAAAGTAAATAACCTTTAGTGGTTTGCCTACAGCATGATTTCCCTTGTGTACATTTTGTTTGTGATTTATCAAATACCCAACTTGAAAAGACTTGAATTCTATTTCTGTGTCCTTGGGAGGGACATGCAAGGAAGAGGAGGAAGTGGGCATTGTGCAAACCCACAGGACTTGTGGCTTCCTTCAAGGATTTGTGAGAAATGGTGGCCACACCCTGTTTATGTTGGCAGCTCTGCAGCTTGCATCTAGATGAGAAAAATCTGTAGTTTCCCTTCTCCACACCTAAGTCCCACCCATTTCTCTTCTACCAAGGCCATAGTCCCCCAATGTGAGGCTAAAAAATTTAGACCCCTTCTACAAATTCCCAGCACCTGACCTTATGCCTACTTTCTTGGGGTCTCTCTAAGGCTTGATACGGGGAAAAAGATCACCATTGCCATTGCAGTAGTTTGTATGCAATTAACCTGTTCTAGATGAAAGTAATAAAAATAAAAACAAACACTCCTTATTGCAGATTGATGGGTATAAAGATGGGGTGCTGGAAGACTGATTTTTTAAAAAATTCTTGCCTTTCTCCTTCCCTCCCTCCTCTCCAAGGCAAAACTTCAGAAAGGACTCTCTTCGACATTTGCAGAATAAAATACTATCAATAGAATCAAGGCTTCCTTTTGTGATGTCTCCACCCCAGCCCCCTTTTGTTAGTGGTTCTGACCTGATTGTTCATCATCAGCCACTGCCCCTGTTACTGGTCTTTCTGCCTTGAGACTCTCTTCATTTTAGTTCTTCCTTCTTAACCTGGAGGCGGACTTCCCTAGAGCACACAGCTAATCATGCTATTCCTTGCTCAAGAATATTCATTAGTTTGTTGTAGTTCTTTAATAGCCTGAGGACATCCAAAGTCCTTGTCCTGATCCTCAGCCCTCACCACTCAGTGACACTTGGTGAATGTGGTATGGAAATCAAAGAGGAGAAACAGGAACAAAAGGCCATTGGACATAACAAGCAGGAAGGAGGGTGTGATCAACACAGTTTCAATAGAAGCCCATCCATCCCAGATGGGGTACCTGGAGTGAGGACCAGGGAATATGCATAAAGCCAGGTGCTAAAGAAAGCGAGATATAAGTTTAGTAGTTAAAGAAGAGAAAGAAATGAAAAGTAGGTACAATGGCTAGCAATGTCAAGTGAAAGAATCGTCAAGATTGGGGAAACTAGAACAGATTTGGAGACTTGGCCTTTGAAGGAAAGGCCATGGAGAGGGATTCTCTATAGCAGTTGTTCTCAATTGTGGCGGCTCCCCAGATCATGACCAGTTGTTGGGAAGAGCCATAATGTAAGCCTGTGCCAATCGGAAGAGACGAAGGAAGGCTGCATGAGAACACAAAGGTAAGCAGTAATGAGAAAGATGAGGAACCCAGAATCAGGAAATGAGGGGTTACATGGGAGGAGGCATACAGAAGGCTGAGTCATAGGAGGCTGGTCTTGTCTGCCTTTGTAAATAGTTGTTTTAGCTCATCAAAAATAGCATAGAAGTTTATTTTTCTGGATCCAGGGTAAGTGGAGAAGGTGGTCTCTTGGAATCTATTTTCAGTCTCAGAATAGATCTATAAACCAGCAAGGTGGTATGACCTAGAAAATAGTTGCCCAACCACATATGTCAGGCAGATATGGCCCTCTACAGTGTCTACTGTATATTCTTTAAAGAGAGTCCGATATTTCAGTCCTGTTTGGAGTGATGGGATGGGTAGAGCTTCTTCTAGGAAGCCACATTGCTGTGTATCCCCTGCTGAGTAAGCCCACAGCAGAAGAAGCCCTTCCTAAAGAAGCCTTGCTAAGACCAGAAGCTTTGACAAACATGGAGACTTTGGGGATCATGTATCCAATTAAGTTCTGTTCATTGCAACACTGAGTTGTCCCTTAAAATAGATCTGATAATGATCCAGAGCTGATGTGACTTGGGAAATGTACAACCACCCTGAACTTGCTTTATCTTCGTACTTCTAAGCATGATGTCACTGGGGCTCAATTTCAAACAGAAGAGGCAGCTGTGATTAGAGGCAGGCCATTAGGCTGATGAATGTTTACTGGAGAGGACTATCCAGCTGGATCCCAGATGCTGGGAAAGGCCTTGTTATGAGGCCATAAAAAGCCAGATGAATAGGGGACACTTAAGTCTATGTGAATATTTATGTTTTGGGAAGGCAAGAGAAGAGAGGGGAAGACAGCTATTGATTATCAAGTATCTGTTTATTTCACTGGAATTATTAATTAGTCTTGAAAATCTAAAATTAGTCTTGAAATTCTGTCAGATGTAACAGAAAGGTAGAGGGAAAAACTGAATAGTTTCTCTCTGTGCACTGCCTCTATTATATCTGATTGGTCTCAAGACACCACTCTTCTCAAGGTGATCAACGAATGGGTTTGGGCAATCAGCTACACAAGGCTAGGAATGGCAAGGAATGATATATTCTTCACCCATTTATTGCCTTTCCCGAAGACCAAATATCAAGCTCAATAATGCAAGAAATATTTCTAGATCAACTTCACCTCATTGTGATTATTTCATTCTTCTGCATGTTTCTCAAGTCAACATTTATTAAGCCCTTTACATTTAAGGGCAAACATAAAGATGAACTAAATGGTTTCAAGGTCAATGCCTCTCCAAATTCTCTAGCTTCACACTGTCTTGACCTCTATACCTCCACCAACTTGAAATTCTATGCCACCCCAGTCACATGATTTGGCAGCCTTCTCCCAGACCTCACCATAATGGGAAACTGCTTAATTTCAAAATCTAAAATTCTAAAATTTCCCTTTACCAAAACTTCCTGTTTTTCTCCTGTGCAACTCTCAGTCAATCTATTCTTGGTGACTTGCCGCTCCTTAGACCCTCCAAAATTCATGACTCCATCACTCTGGCTCTGAGTCATTCCTACCACCACCCTTCACCACTTTCTTCTCTTTCCAGTACTAGTCCCAGATTTTGTTGCTGATGGGATCAGCTATTTACAGGTGATCTCTAACTCCACAAAGACATTTACTGCACCATGAAATCCTTCCTGAGCCTCTTACTGATTCCCTATCATATACCCCACAGCCATTCCAGGATAACCCTTCTTGATACCCTCACCTAGACAGGATTTCTCCCTAACCTAAACTCTCATGGCTTATACATGTTATTCCTTTGTGGCTTCCATCACTTTCTGACTCAGATAATAGTTATGCATCTAATTGTATAATTTCTCTGAGGATTTTCAGACTTTTAACTTCTTCATCTTTGTGTTCCAGTGCCTGTCATCAAATAGATGCTCCATGACTGTTTCCTGAATTGATACAGGACAAACTTTCTACAAAGGAACTTTCTAAAAAAGATAACAGCTTCATTGGGATATCAATTGCTAAGTTTAGAGGGGGATAGCTTTACAAAGAAGCAAACTAAAACTTGCCATGGGGATACTAGGTTTCTATTGTCTCATAATGAATTAATGCGAATTTAGCAGCTTCGACAATAGACATACTATCTCAACCTCTTTTCTTTTTCTTTTTTTTAAATTTTATTTAAATTCAAGTTAGTTAACATACAATGTAGCCTTGGCTACAGAAGTAGAACCCAGTGATTCATCTCTTACTTATGACACCCATTGCTCATCCCAAAAAGTGCCCTCCTTAATGCTCTCACCCATTTAACCCATCCCCCCATCCACCTCCCCTCCAGCAACACACAATTTGTTCTCTGTATTTAAGTCTCTCATGGTTTGCTTCCCTTTGTTTTTATCTTCTTTTTCCTTTGCTTCATACTATCTCAACTTTAAAAAAAAATTTTTTTAATGTTTATTGACTTTTGAGAGAAAGAGAGAGAGATAGAGCAGAAACAGACAGTGAGGGAGACACAGAATCAGAAGCAGGCTCCAGGCCCCAAGCTGTCATCACAGAGCCCAATGTGGGGCTCGAACCCACAGACAGTGAGATATGACCTGAGCCAAAGTCAGACGCTTAACCCACTGAGCCACCCAGGTGACCCTATCTCAACTTCTTAGGTCAGAAGTTTGAACATAGTTCAGCTGGGTTCTCTGCTTACTATCTTCCTCCTGAACAGGGTAAGGGAAGGTATTGGGTTATTTAGCTCCACCTATCTCTTTCTGCATCTTATGAAGTAGGGAGGGAGGATATTTAGTGTCCCTTTTGCAGATGAAAAGTGATAGTGTTATGCCCAGAATTTGTGATCCCCAAAGACCACCAGGGAGCTGAGTCCGATGCAAAAGCAAAAGAGCCTTTATTCGAGCTAGCTCGAGCTCGAGCTCAATCCCCTACCTGCACCGATGCAGCGATGCAGCGGTGAGATACCAGGGAGAGAGAGCGAGTTTCAAAAGGACAAAGGTTTTATTGGGGCCTAGGGGCAGTTGGTGAGGTAATGGCTGTGGCCTCACCTGATTGGCTGGGGAAGGGTCGGAGTCCTGTTATGCAGGTCGCTGGGCATGTTTTGACCAGGAAGTTTGAACGGGTGAGCGGGAGGTTACTCAAGGGGTGGAGGCGTGGTCTAGGTGAAGGACACAGAACAAGATGGAGTCGGCCAGCGTAGGCCCGGCGTTAGGCCCGCCCTTTCAATAGGTGGAAGTCACTTGGAAAGAATTTATAGCTTAGTTCAAGGAAGAATTTTCTTACAGTCAGAATTTTCTTATCTTTACTGAAACATTAAAGAGACTGAAAGATTGCTGAGTGCTTGGGATGAAGAGAAGTATCGAAGAGAAATATTCTTATCTCCTGGGCACAACACAGAGGTGGATGTATTCAGCCTCTCTTGGGCATGCATGCCAAGATATTTGAAGGGGTAATCCCAGCTAGAGTGGTAACTACTGGGGGGAAAAAGAGTATCCTATCTGGCCCACTATGGCAGAGGTGCTAACATCCTGTCCCCTTGGGTGATGCTAATAAACACACTAAGTCACCTCAGCAAGTGGAGCTGAGGCTCTGCTTCCTCATTTATTAGCCAAGCTGTCATGAAGACCAAATGTTTGTGGATATTAACTGTGAAGAGTTACACACACTAAAGTTAGTATCATCACTATCACTAGTCAGACCTGCCTACTGCCCTATGTTAACTTCTCAATCACTACAGACTCTTGCAATGGATCTCCCTCTACTGGTTAACGAAGGTCTAAGAAGACTTCACATTGTTAGACTGTGTTTGGTGTCGCGTTGTAATAGACATACCATACATATGTAAGAAATATACTTCATATAATATAAAATTTATTCCAGTTTACTTGCCACTTCATAATCATTGGTTTGTTTGGTCGTCTTCATAGCCATGTAATATATTCCTGGCAATCTATATGTAACTCTAATTGGCACAAGCCATATTTTAATTGCATAAAGAGAAAAATGGCTATTTCAAGAAATCTATGGTGAATCTCTTTATTTCTACTTCTGACCCAAGGAGCTGCCCCCCCTCCTCCTCCATTCTTTAATTGGCTCAGTTCTGTCCCAAGAGCATGGAGCTGTCCAGTATGTCTTGTTGGTGAATGATATATCTGTACCACACCACAGCACAACAGGTGGGGGGATTGCTAGGATCCTGGCAGTAGTAATCAATCATGGTTCTACCAGAGCCTGAGGTCTGAGACTCTGCAGGGCCATGCAGGAATCTAGCATGGTTTTAAGTGTACTGTGTGCCTTAGTTTAAGTGTGCCCTCTTATGTTGAGAAGGAAAGCTGGCAAAAACAGATAAAAAAAAAAAAAAAGAGTCTGCTAAATGTCCATAGCTGGATACTCCCCTTGCATACTTTTGGCTTCTGTAATCTTGCTTGTCTCTTACAGCCCACATAGCACAACCGATAAGTGGCCCCATTTTTTCCTTGAGCCCCTGCAATCCCACCCACCTGTGCAGCCGATAGAAAGTTTCCAAGTACCCAGAAGCTGGCCAGGCATAAAAGTACGCCACATCAGGGCTTGGGGTTCAGCCTTTGGAGGTAACTCTGCTGGGCCAGCACCGGTGAGAAATAAAGTCTTTTCTGATTCCCCAAGTGTGTGTCACTTGTCTCTTCCTGGGCACCGAGTATTTGCTGTAACAATGTTGATATAAGAAGGGCAGTTTCTTTTGTGTATGGTGACTTAGGAACAGACATGGGTTTGTATTTTACTTTTTTATTTTCTTAGGACCTTTAATTTCCATGGTTCATTTCCTTTTTCATTATTACCAAATCTCTACAGAATACCTGCCACAGACCTTCCCAAGAATGTCACCTTTGGTCCTACACACTTTCCATCTTTGTTCTCTGTTGTTTTTTAAAAAAGCTTTATTGGAGGGGCATTTTGGTGGTTTAGTAGGTTAAGCATCCAGCTTTGGCTCAGGTCATGATCTTGCAGTTCATGAATTCCAGCCCCGCATCAGGATCTGTGCTTACAGCTCAAAGCCTGGAGCCTACTTCGGATTTTGTGTCTCCCTTTCTCTCTGCCCCACCCCCACTCACTCATGTGCTCACTCTCTGTCTCTCAAAAATAAATGAACATTAAAAAAATTTTTTAAATAAAAAGGTTTATTGGAAATTCTGAAGATTTCATTAAAATGGAATCATGTCATATGTGGTCCTTTGTGACTTGCTCTTTCACTTAGCATGATGTTTTCAAGGTTCATCCATGTTGTAGCATGTATCAGTAGTCCATTCTTTTTTATTGTTGGAGAAATGAATAAAGTACTGTGGCAAAGATGGCCAAAGGGACTAAAACAAGCTCTGGTCTTTAGCTTAGAGACCCCTCTCCTGAGTCCTTCTTGCTCTGTTTGCCGAGCGCATGAAAACCCACCACAGATATGGAAGCTGACAACTATAAATAACCCTTTCCACTTGCATTTGGCCCTCAGATCTTTGGAGAAACAGTCTCCTCTGAGCCCACCAATGTTAAATAAGTCTATCCACCAATATCTCTGAATGCTGCTTGGTTTTTCCACCAGCGTTCCAGCCTGGTTCCATAACATATTTGGTTACCTGACTGGGAAACCCAACTGGGCTGGTCCATTGTTGACACCGGTTTGGAAGAATGGCGAGGCAGTGACAGAGTGAGGAATCTCAAAGGAGAAGGCATGCCCTGCCTGAATTTCAGCAGTCTCCTATTCGTCGCCTCAGGTTAGCCCTGCTGCATCGTTCATGCTGGACTCAAAGAGACCTGGTAGGTGAAGACCTGGACCTGACATCAGAACTGGTAAGACTGGGGCCCCAAAGAAGTCAGGCCTACCCAAAAGGGTGTAAGAGGGACCTGATCACTCCCCAGAGAGCTTAGTGGTCTTACAGGTAGAAAATTTTGCAGGAGGGAATGTAATAGCCTCTCGTGTGTGTGTGTATGTGAACGTGCGGCTAGGATAGTCTTGCCAGTCTAGTTTGAGTTTGTGGCTCCACGGATGGGCGCCCTGAAGGTCCCCAAAAGTCTACAGAGTCTGAGTGGGCTCTCCTGTCTCACAATGAAAGGCATATGGTCCAGGGCGTCATCGGATTAGACTCCAATTGCAAGTCACAAAGCTGAGTCTGCTATGGCCAAGCTTCATCTAAAGTTTCCCTCGGGAATGTGACCAATGGAGTATCTGATTGGTCCTCTCATCTGAGGGGATACCCTCCCTTTGTCTGTCTCCATGACACCAAACACGAGAAAAGAATTAATAATGGGATCAAAACAGAGTAAGCCTACGATTTTAGAGGTCATGCTCAAATATTTAAAAAATGGATTTTCAGGTGATTACCAGATGAAAATGACACCCAGGAAGTTAAGGACCTTTTATGAACTAGAATGGCCCATATTCAATGTAGGATGGCCCCCGAAAGGGACATTAGATGCTCAAATAGTGCAGTGGGTTTGGCTGATATTCACTGGGAACCCAGGTCACCCTGGTCAATTTTGATACATTGATTCCTGGCTTGGAATTGCCCAAAATCCTCAGCCTTGGGTGCAATTCATCCATAGCAAGAAGAGTCAGGCAAAGATTTTAGCTACCTTATCTGGAGACTCACCCAGGGAGCCAAAGAAGCAACCCACCACTTCCCTAGTGTTTGCAGGAGACCCGGAGGAAGATCCCATCTTTCCGCCACCTTATGACTCACCAGGCTCCCTCCCCCCTACCCCTGAGCTTGAAACTCCTCCTCATCTGTCTCTCCTTTGGCTCTGGACGTGCTGCCCATCTCTCTTCACTCCCAGACCTGGAGAACCCTCCCCCATCAGGGCTAGAAGCCAGACTGCATCCCAGATCCAGACCTAATGCTCTCCAAATGCCTGTAAGGGAGATGAGAGAGCCTGAAAGGCAGAATAAGGACAGAACAGTCCAGCCCAGCCATTCCATGATGTATTATCAACCTTTCTCTACAACTGACCTCCTCAATTGGAAACACAACACTCCATCATACTCTGAAAAGCCACAAGCAATGGTCGACTTGATAGAGTCCCTCTTCCAGACCCATCGACCTACTTGGGAAGATTGTCAACAGTTACTCTGTACTCTGTTTAATACAGAAGAAAGAAGAAGAATGAGAGAAACATGACAGTATCTAGATCACGCACCTCCAGGGATCAATAACCCTGCTGTCTGGGCTCTAACTGCCACACCTGAAGAATGTCCAACATGGGATTTCACCACAGAAGAGGGACAAGCCCACATCTGATGATACCAGGAAGCCCTCCTTCAGGGAACCCGAGCTGGACTCAAAAAGCCCATGAACATGACTAAAATATTATCAGTCACACAGCAGCC
Source organism: Panthera tigris (assembly GCF_018350195.1). NCBI lineage: Eukaryota > Metazoa > Chordata > Mammalia > Carnivora > Felidae > Panthera > Panthera tigris. The sequence goes on from NC_056669.1 coordinate 102,888,328, forward strand.
TGGGGAGTCTCCCAGAGACTACTATGAAAGGCTATGTGAAGCATACCATGTATACATCCCGTTTGACCCCGAGGCACCAGAAAGTCAACAAATGGTAAATACCTCCTTTGTGGCACAGGCTGCCCCAGATATCAGAAGAAAACTGCAGAAGTTGGAGGGCTTTGCTGGGATGAATGTCACTCAGCTGATAGAGGTCGCCAATAAAGTTTTCATGAACAGAGAAGTCGCAGCCAAAAGAGAAGTGGAGAGAAGCAGAGAAAAGACTAAAAAAGAAAGCCACCCTTCTCACAACAGCACTAAAAGAAACAGACACTGTAAAGATGGAAAGACCCCAGCCACCAAAAGGGGGGAAGCCCAGAGCCCCCTTAGCAAAGGACCAATGTGCATACTGCAAAGAGAAGGGACACTGGAAGAATGAACGTCCGAATTGGAAGGGGCCCTCAAAACCCAGCTGATATCAGGAGGAACCTCGAGGTGAGAACCTCATTGGTCTGGCTGGGATAGAATCGGACAGAGGGGGACCAGGCTATTTCTCTCTTGGCCCCCATGAGCCCACGGTCGAAATGAAAGTAGGGGGCTGAACAATAACTTTCATGGTTGAGACTGGGGCTGAACACTCGGTTGTTACTTCCCTGGTAGCCCCTTTCAGCCAAAAGACGGCAACCACACTTGGGGCTACTGGGACATAGGCGATACAACAGCCCTTCTGTCAAGCTCAACAATGTGAACTTGGGGGTCACAAGGTCCGACATGAGTTCCTCTACTTACCTGACTGCCTGATTCCCCTCCTGGGCCAAGATCTGCTCTCCAAACTTGGGGCCCAAATAACTTTTGAACCCACTGGACACACTAGCTTCCAATTAAACCCAAGGCAAAAGGAAACCCTGGTCTTGGCAATTACCCTGCCAAGGGAAGAAGAATGGAGACTATTCTGCACCCAGGCCCAACCCTGTAGCCCCTCAGAATTCAGGCTTACATTCCCCTCTGAATGGGCTGAAGATAACTCACCTGGACTAGCTTGGAGTTAGGCCCCCATCATTGTTGACCTGCTCCCTGGAACCCAACCTCAGAGACAAAGACAGTACCCCCTTCCACTCAAGGCTAGAATGGGTATACAAGAGCACCTGACCAAGCTCAGAGAAGCAGGTATTCTAATCAAGTGCCAATTGGCTTGGAATACCCTGCTCTTGCCAGTCAAGAAGCCAGGAGGAGGATACCGACCAGTACAGTATTTGAAGGTCATTAACAAAGTGACTATTTTCTTACACCCAGTGGTTCCAAACCTGTATACCCTTCTCAGACAAATTCCAGGGTCAGTCAGATGGCTTACATGCCTCAACGTAAAGGATGCTTTCTTCTGCCTCCACCTGGCTCCTCAAAGTCAACTATCTTTTGCCTTTGAATGGACTAAGCCCGTTACAGGGTGCCAGATGCAGATTACCTGGACATGACTTCCCCAAGTTTTCAAGAACTCACCCACTCTTTTTGGGGAAGCACTAGCTGCAGACCTCACCGACTTTCCGAGGGAAACCACAGGGTGTGTCCTTCTCCAATATGTAGATGACTCCTCCTTGTCAGCGACACCCAAGAAGACTGTATGAAAGGTACCAATGCCCTCCTGCAGCTTCTGTCCTACTCGGGGTACCAGTCCTCTTGGAAAAAGGCATAGATTTGTCAGCAGCAGATCCGATACTTAGGCTTCCTCCTCACAAAAGGAAAAAGAGAACTAGGACCGGAAAGGAAGAAGGTTATCACCACACTACCACATCCCCAAGCAAAATGAGGCTTACATGAATTTTTAGGGGCCACAGGGTTCTGTCACATTTGGATTCCCAGATTCTCAGCCATAGCAAGGCCCCTCTATGATCTGTTGGGAGGGCCAGACTGGGAGCCCCTCGCATGGACTGAGGAGGCAAGGGCCACTTTCACAGAAATGAAGTCGGCTCCGGGATGAGCCTCAGCCCTGGGTTTGCCTGATATAGAAAGGCCCTTTAACCTCTTAATACATGAAAAAGAAAAGAGCCCTTGGAGTGCTCACTCAGAGCATGGGGCCTTGGCAACAGCCAGTAGCCTACTTGTCAAAAAAACTTGATCCTGTGGCTGCAGGATGGCCACCATGCCTCAGAGCACTGGCAGCCACAGTCATGCTCATCAAGGAGGCAGACAAATTCACAATGGTACAAACACTTAATGTTAAGGTCCCACACGCGGTCACATCCCTCATGAGCACCCAATGATATCGTTTCCTCTCCAATTCTCGGCTGACACAGTACCAAGACCTTCTCTATGAAAACCCAAGGGTCACTCTTGAAACAGTAAGAACAGTAAACCTGGCCACCTTCCTTCCCACAGAGAAGGGAGAACCCAACCATGACTGTCCCAGAGTAGTGGATGAAGTCTATGCCAGCCGCCTGGACCTCCAAGACCAGGCTATAACAAGCGCGGAGATCATCTGTTCAGCGACAGGAGCAGCTATTTACAAGAGGGCAGCTGAAGAGCAGGATATGTGGTAACCACAACTACCAAAGTTCTGGAAGTCAAGGCCTTGCCGAAAAGATGGTTGGCACTATGAGCTGAACTGTATGCCTTAACCCGAGCCCTCATCCTTAGCAAAGGTAAACAAGTTAACATCTATACTGATTCTCGGTATGCCTTCACTACTGTGCATGTACACGGGGCCATCTATAAAGCAAGAGGCCTCCTTACTGCTGCAGGGAAAACTATCCAAAACAAGGAAGAAATACTAAAGCTTCTTGAGGCCATATGGCTGCCAGACAAGGTGGCTATCCTACACTGTAAGGGACATCAGAAAGATGACCCCATAACTCAAGGAAATCATCTGGCCAAAAAAACAGCCAGAGCAGCCATCTGTGGTGACCCAGGCGAAGCTCCTGCCTACACTATGACTCTTGCGCCCCAGAAGGAAGTCTCCCCACCCCTGTACACAAACGAGGAAAGAAGTTGGGCCTCAACAGAAAGGGGCACACTAAGCAAAGAAGGATGGTGGGTCAGGCCAAATGGACACATCTTTGTCCCGTCATCTATGGGAAAATACCTAGTGAAGGAATATCACCAACTCACTCACCTAGGGAAAACTGCGCTAGAGGCCCTCCGCAAAAAGAACTACTATATCAGCCAGCAGCTGGCATTATGCCAAGTTGTCAGTGAACAATGTGTAACGTGTGCCAAAAACAATGTTCAGTCTGCCCCACGGCCCCCACTTGGCACACAAAGGATAGGGACCACCCTTTTAGAAGACTTAGAGGTGGACTTTACCGACATACAACCAAATAAAGGGTTAAGGTACCTTCTTGTAGTAATCTGCACATATTTGGGATAGGTCGAAGCATTCCTGACCAGAACGGAATGAAGTAATGAGGTGGCCAAAGCTCTTCTACAGGAGATTGTGCCTCGGTTTGGTCTACCCTTAACCACACACAGTGATAACGGACATGCATTTGTGTCAGACATTACACAGACCCTGACAAAGTCCCTCAACATTCCCTGGAAACTGCATGCTGCTTACCGACCCCAGAGCTCAGGGAAAGTAGAGCGGATGAATCGCACCCTCAAGGAAACCCTGGCTAAGTTCCACCACGAGACTAATCTCCCATGGCCAGATTTACTACCGCTGGCCCTCCTGCGTGCCTGATGTATGCCTGGGGCACTAGAACTCTCCCCTTTCTAGTTATTATATGGGTGATCCCTCCCCCCACCCCATGTTTAGGAAAACTCCCAGGAGATCTACACCAGATTAGAGACAAGGAAATAAGAGAACAGCTCCAGACCTTGGGGGCAGTCCTAAGCAAGTTACAGAGATACATCATAGAGAGGGCCCCAATTACTTTAGGGACACCCATTCACCCCTTTCTGCCAGGAGACTCTGTGTGGATCAAAGATTGGAAGAGGGAACCTCTTAAACCACAGTGAACTGGGCTTCATACTGTTATTCTAACAACTCCTACAGCCCTTAAAGTTTCCGGTATCACCCCATGGGTCCATCATTCCAGAGTTAAGAAGGCCAAATCAGAAGAACCTACAACCTGGCGAAGTGATCCAGATCCAGCCAACCCACTTAAACTGACCCTCAAAAGGGACACTGGCCCCTGAGACCTCCAGCCTTGCTCCAGCCACACCCCAGAAGCTGGCTGGCCTGCGCATGGCAGATGCTTAAGGAATTAATGTGTGAACCAAGCCCAGGGGTTTGGATGCAACTCTGCCAGCCCTTGCCCCTTACTGATGTCATAGTCCTGATCTTACTTCTTACTGTTGGGCTGATAGAGACTGCACCAATGAGCTGGACATGGGACAAAAGATGCATGCTGGGTCTCACATGCCTCTTCTGGATGAGAGGATTATTAAGTATTGCCTGCATATTATGATAACCTCTTTCACCCTCACAACTGCTGCTTACCTGCTTTTCTCCCAGGATTGTTATATTACAAAAAGGGGGTCAAGGGCATTCAGCACCTTCACCTCCCTCCACAAAGATTGCTACAAGGGAAAAATACCCACTGTCTGTCAGTCACCTGGTGCCCCAAGGACTAAGTATTGGACCATAGAGATAACCCAAAATGTCAGGAACCCATGTCACAACAAGGCCTCCAGAAAAGGAAGTGAGCTTGCTACACTTACCTTCCTCAATGGGGGATCTTGGACGGGGAAGGAATGCAAGATAGCACTCTTCAAAAAGTTATAAAGGATACCCAGGATAGGGTAATATAAGCCATAAAGGCAACCACTCCCCTGGCAGCCTACCAGGGTTTGAAACTTTCAGCCCTTAATCAGATGCTTACCAATTCCCCACTCCAGCATTGGGCCAAAACTACTCTACAAGTCTTCCATAAAACAGATAATCACACCCAAACCTGCTGGATGTGCTTGCCCTTCAGTTGGAGGGCTTACTTAGCCACTCCCATCCTCCCTTTGACCCGAGAAGCTCCTGAAAATCTCAAAACCAACACTTCTGTCTTAATTGGACCCTTGGCCACTGGGGTCTGTCTCACAAATGCCAACAATCTAATCTGTACAGTCCCTGAAGGTATGAACGGTACCTCTCTATGCGTAAGAAATAGAACCTTAAAGAGGAATGAAACCCTGTGTTCAACCCCTGGGGTGTTCTATCTGTGTTCTAATTCGGCCTACCGATGCTTAGAGGCCAACTGGATTCAGATATGTTATTCCATTTTCCTAACCCCAGAGATATCCGTATACACTGAAGATCAGTTCCTAACAGCCTTTAGCCCCAAATCCCAGGCTAAACAGGCAATCCTCCTGCCTGTTCTGATAGGAGCAGGAATTGCGACAGGAATAGGAACCGGATTAGGGGGCATAGGTTCATCCATAGGACTAAACAATAGACTATCTCAAGAGCTACATGAAGACATGGAACGAGTGGCAGATTCTCTGGTAACCTTACAAAGCCAAATAAACTATCTGGCGGCAGTGACCCTCCAAAATAGGCAAGCCCTCGACCTCCTCACTTCAGAAAAAGGAGGGACTTGCATCTTTCTGGGGAGAGAAATGTTGCTGTTTTGTAAACCAGTCAGGAATAGTTACAACTAAGGTTAAAGAACTCAAGGAAAGAATTCAATGCAGACAACAGGAAAGTATCAGTCAATGGAATGGATGGGATCTCATGGATTGGGCATCCTGGCTTCCTGCCCTGGTGGGGCCCCTCCTCTCCATAATTTTACTTGTATCCATCGGCCCCTGAATGCCATGGTATGTTTTATTGAAAACACTGTTGCTCGTCAAACTACTGCATGTATCTTACCCTTCTGAGAGTACCAACCTGTAAAACTAAAAGGTGATGCCTACCGAAAGTTTTTTTTTTAAAGGAATCAAAGGGGGGAATGTTGGAGAAATGAATAAAGTACACCCAAGATGGCCAATGGGACTAAAACAAGCTCTGATCTCTAGCTTAGAGACCCCTCTTCTGGGTTCTTCTTGCTCCGTTTGCCGCGCACACGAAAACCCGCCACAGATATGGAAGCTGACAACTATAAATTCCCCTTCCCACTTGCATTCAGCGCTCAGATCTTTGGAGAAACGGTCTCCTTTGAGCCCACTGATGTTAAATAAATCTCCGATCCACTAAGATCTCTGAGTGCCGCTTGGTTTTTCCGCCAGCATTCCAGCCTGGTTCTGTAACGTTATAGCTATTATTCCACCACATGGATCTACCAAACCTCTTCCCTTTGCTTTTTTTTGGAGATTATAATTGATATGTAACATCGTATTAATTTCAGATGTATAATACCATGGTTTGATGTTCATATATCATTGTGAAATGATCACCATAATTAAGTCTAGTTCACATCCATCTTAATTTTTTTCTTGAGATGAGAATTTTTAAGATCTACTCTGTTAGCAACTTTCAAATATACAATACAGTATCATTAACTAGAGTCACCATGCTGTTCATTACACCTGCATGATTTATTTGATAAATGGAAGTTCATTTTGGTAAGCTTCACCCATTTTGCCCATATTACACCCTACTCCCTCTGGAAACCAGCAATCTGTTCTCTGTATCTATAAGTTTGGGTTTTGTTTGTTTGTTTGTTTGTTTTAGATTTGACATACAAGTGAGATCATATAATGTTTGTCTTTCTCTGACTTATTTCACTTAGCATAATGCCTTCAAGGTCCATCCATGTTGTGGCAAATGGTAAGTCCTCCTCCATTTGATTCTCTTGTTATCAGTGCTCTGAGTGGCCAGGTTTGAGACCTGTTCTCAGTATAGTTCCTCTGAGGAGTGAGTATCTTCTTTCCGGGGAGATTTAATCTGTTTCACCATGGCTGTTCTTAATTGTCTTATCCTCTTTACTCATAATTCCAATGTCTGAAGATTTTTAGGTCTGCTTATATGGACAATTTCCCCCTACTGGTTCTCAGTTATGGGGTCTTGACTCTGTATATAGGGTTGTGCTTTTATTTGCTATAACTGTTTTTTGGTGTTTTTGAACATAACCTGTGGAAATTCTCACTAATTCACACTGAGGGGAGACTCCTCTGGGCTTTATGTACAGGTTTCTGTCTGAATCACCTGGAGGATGCCCTGAGTTTGGTCTTCTAGCCTCACCACCCACACAGTCTATGTAGCAGAAGCTCAGGGTCTCCAGTGTTCAGTAAGACTCTCCAAGAAGAAAGCCATTTTTGGCACTTTTTTATTTCCCTGGGTTCCTGGTTTCACTTCATTTGGGGGCTTAGCTTGTTCTTCCTCCTTTTCATTAAGCTAAGAGGAAATTCACTTAAAATGTTATTTTATTTCAAATCCAACATTTTAGTTGTTTTGATAGGGAAAAACCTATTATATGATGGCCGACAGGACTGATAAGGGAATTTCAGTCCCTGCCTGAAGACTTCCCTTCCGGGTTCTTCTTCCCACCCTGCTTGCCTCAGGCACCAAATTACTAATAATGAGGAATGCGTAAGTAACAGACTATAAGTTGTCCCCTCTGTTGATGTTCTGGACTCAGACCTGTGGAGAATGATCTCTGAACCCATCGGTATAAAATAAATCTCCTGACTTCCACGATCTCCAAGTGCCACTTGGTTCTTCTGCCGGGTGATCCAGACCAGTTTCTGTAACAGTTTCAGTTAGGAGAATCATTTGGGTATAATTCACCACATTGCCAGATGAATAAATCCTCAGTAAACTTCATTTTGCTGGTCTTCAAAAGATATTTTAAGTTTTCCTTATTCCTGAACATATCAGTCCATCTATTTTATATTTGTATTGAGACAGTGGCCATTCCTGACATCTTTTATTGGTGTGATGTGGCCATGTCTTCTTGGCTTTCACCCACAAGGTCTTGTTCCTTTGGACTTTGAGATTTGTGTTACCCAATTTTCTTTAAACAGTTCTTTAGGAAAATTATTTGAGCCTGGGTTTAAGAATCTCTCTTAAGAATCTTAAATGAGGATTTGCATTTGCTTCTGATTGAGGGTACTTGAGGGTACTACCAACCTGGGATTACTTTAAAATAAATTCTCAGCTAAAGATTTCTTGAACCGCCCAGGTAGGGGGAATTCAGACCACAAACCTCTATTACAGCAGGTGGTTACAAATTCTTAGTTTACTTTTCCCCATACCGAGCATGAAACCTGAAAGAGTCAAGATTTCCTTTCTGTGAGACACGGTTTTTTTCTCTTAATTTCCTCTCATACTGAAGTACAGTGATTGGACCCTCATGTGTATGTCTGGGTCTCCTATCTAACTCCCAGGCAACCCCAGGCTTGGTCTCTCTTTCCCCAAGCTTCACATGCCTGTCAAAATACAGATCCTGTCAGAGTTCAGCAGATTCCCCCAGCATGAAAGCCACCTTCTGAGCTGTCTTTACTCTCATGATTCCTGATTTTACTTTATATTTGGTTCTGAAGGTTTCATCTTTTCTTGGCTGCTCAGAAATATATTTTTAAAAACAGTTTCTTAAAAAAAAATGGTCTTGTTACAGCTTTGCAGTGACAGTCCAAATGACCATGTCTTTCCTTTGTAGTTTAGCTTTCCCAGATCAGGGCAGTACCATGGAAATCTGTTCATTCACTTGCAAACTACTGATGCTGAGTTCTAGAAATAAAAACCCAGAAAACAAACTCTAGACCAAACTCTCTATAGCAGATCTCCCTGCACGGAATTAGGTCACAGTCTAAAGTAATGTTTCTTTCCATAGCTCCACCTTATTTAACTGGAATTTTCTCAGACACCTAGAGGGTTTGGAGTCTGGGATGAAGTGGTCATGATGCTGCTTGTGATGTTGTGTATGAGAAAGACCACCAGTCTTGTGGTTAGCCCTAATCACTCCAGCCTACAGGCAGAAGTTCTGAAAGAATATGTAAGGGCTAAACACCAAGGAACTGAAGGCTTATATTAATATAACAGTTAATATAGTTAACTTGTGATGTTATTATCGCTATACAAGAGAAGAGCCAACTGTCAAGATGCAAAGAAGCCACAGGATTTGCATCCCAGTGAACCAGTCCTGGATTTAGATGGGTTGACTCACTTGCAATCCTGCCAGAGCATCAGTAGGATTGAATAAAGTTAAATGCATTTCTCTGCATAGTCTAGAAACTTCCAGTCACCAGGACCACTAGCCTGCCAGACCTTTAACTATGACAATGGGAAAAAGCTCTCTTCTTACACCTCTTAAAGGCGTCTTTGATTTCCTTGTTCCTCAGACTGTAAATCAAAGGATTCAACATGGGGATAACCACTGTATAGAAGACTGATGCCATCTTGTCATGGTCCAGAGAATTATCAGTGCTGGGGTGCATATAGACAAAGAGTCCTGATCCAAAAAAACAGATCACTGCTGTCAGGTGAGAAGTACAGGTATTGAAGGCCTTGGACCTGCCTTCAGCAGAGCTTGTCTTCAGGATGGCAGCAATGATATAACCATAAGATATCATGATGACTGAGACAGATATTACACCAAAAATCACTGCTATCACAAACTTCATGACTTTTAGGAAAGAGGTTTCAGAGCAGGATAGGACTAATAATTGAGGCAGGTCACAGAAGAAGTGGTTGATAACATTGGGCCCACAAAAATTGAGCTGAAGTAAAGCACACAATTGGATCAGTGAACCAAAGAGAGCAGTTATACAGGCTCCAACCATCATCTGCACACAGAGGGTGGGTGACATGATGGCGGTGTAGAGTAGAGGATTACAAATGGCAGCATATCGGTCATAAGCCATGGCGGCCAGGAGACAGCACTCAGTCAGACCCAGGCTAGAGAAGAAGAAGTACTGCATGGTGCATCCCAGAAAGGAGATGGATTTAGGCTCCTGGAAGAAGTCTGAGAGCATTTTCGGGGTTGTGGAGGTAACATAGCAGAAATCCAAGAAAGATAAGTTACTGAGGAAGAAGTACATGGGTGTATGTAGGTGAGAGTCCATCCTAATCAGGATGATGAGGCCCAGGTTCCAAGCCACTGTCAAGAGGTAAGAACCCAAGAATACTACAAAGAGAGCGATCTTGATCTTGGGATAATCTGAGAATCCCAAAAGGATGAATCTGATGACTATTGTACTGTTCCTTCCTCCAGCCATTGTCTTGAAGTTTCTTCAATCTGCAGAAGGATCCCTGGGTTAATGATAGACTATCTTAATATTATGCAACATACTTGTTTTAAATATGTTTTCATGATTTAAACAAAAAGTTATCCATAGTAAACATTTTCTAACATAAAAAATTATTTTAAAAACCATTGGAGATTCCATCTCCCAACTACTTTTGATAGTTTGCAATACATTCTTGCAAATATTTTAACACACAGAGACACAGACACACAGACACACAGACACACACACACACACACACACACACACACACACACACAAATTGTTGCCAAATTGTTATCTAAAATTGGTACCAATTTACACAAGTATCAAGATTTTATGACAATATCCCTGGCCATTCTATTGTCAACATTACCCATAATGTTTTTTTTTAACTTTAGTCCTCAATAATCTTAGATGAAAAAATTATTTCATTGTGTTTAATTTTGCATAAACTTTACTGATTTGCTCATATACATTTTTTGCTTATTTGTCTAGTTCGTTGTTCATTATTGATTTGTAGGAGCTCTTTATATACCAAGGATAATAACACTTTTGCCCTCATTTTTGTTGTTAATTATTTTCCAAGTTTATTATTATGAACACTGTTTATGTTATTATTATATTATTATTATATATATTATTATATTATATTATATATATTATTATAATGTTATGTTATGTTATTATTATGAACACTGTATTTTGCTATACATATTTCTTTTATTTCTAGGTAGTCAATTTTCTGTGATATACAGGGTTCCTGCCTTTGGTCTTATACTGAAAAAGATTTCTTTGCACAATCCAAAAATTTTTTCTTATATTCTCTTTTTGTTCTTTTGTATTTATATTTACATTTAAATTTTCTAGATGATTTTAGTGCATATGTGAGGTACAAATCTGAGATTATTTTAGTTTTGTCTTCCCAAACTGATTGCCACTTGTCTCAACATAATTAAATGATTTCTCCACAGATTAAAGTTGCGTCCATGATGACATTTTTTTATAGATTCCCTATTCTGCTCAATTTTTTAAAGTTTATTTATTTATTTTGAGAGTGGGGGGGGCAGAGAGAGAGGAAGAGAGAGAATCCCTAGCAGGCTTCATGCTGTCAGTGCAGAGCCCAACTTGGGGCTCCAACTCATGAACCGTGAGATCATGACCCGAGCCAAAATCAGGAGTCAGACACTTAACCAACTGAGCCAGCCACCCAGGTGCCCACTGCCCAATTTTTAACCTGTCAGTCTGTGTGCCATCTGTCCAGTCCTGTACACTTTCTAATTACCTATAATCATAAATCATATTTTATTAACAAGTTATATAATTGTAGAGTAAATAATAATTATATAATACATTGATAACGAGTAAGAAAAAGTTCTCTCATTTTTTTCACTCTGAGATTGTTTTTATGGTTCTCATATTTATGCCTTCAGAAGATCTTTATAATGAATTCATCATATAAATAAAATAGTATTTTTATTGCATTTCATTATTACATTAATTTGGAGAAAAATAAAAGTTGTCTATTTGCTGAATTAAGTTATATAAGAGATAACACTAAACATTCTTATAAATAGTATAATGTTAAGACTATCAAACTTGACAGAAGCACCTGGATCTAGTAACAGACATGTTGGATTCCAAGCTCTGTCCCTATATTACTATACTTTCTCTGTGTTGTCAGTTTCCTTATCTGTACAATTAGATCATTATTGACATTCTCTTTGTATCACAGGGACTCTATAATGCTTGAGGAAGCAGTAATAATGGCAGAAAAACACAAAGAAAAGTGATCCATTATTCTAGAACATTATTAATCTGATTTTAAATACCCAAAGAAGAAGAATATTTAACTACCTGGAAGGGAAAACTGTCCGGACTACATATTATCTATCAGTGTCCCTGATGACGCCACAAGATCCAGACTATGTTGCCACAAACCTATGATCTGAATCATAGGTTTATATGCTTAGAACACCTTCAATAGAAAGATTCCATCAGCTAAGTTCATAATGAATTTATATTTCAAGAAACTTAGAAAAGGTTTCTTTGGAAACACTAGTTGTTGTGGTATTTCTTTTTCTTTTTTTTTTAAAAAGGATTTATTTATTTATTTATTTATTTATTTATTTAGAGTGAGAGTAAGAGCGATCATGAGCGGGGGAAGGGCAGGGTGGGGATAGAGGATCTGAAGTGGGCTCTGTGCAGACAGCAGAGAGCTCAGTGTGGGACTTGAACTCATGAACCATGAGATCATGACCTGAGCTGAAGGCAGATGCTTAACTGACTGAGCCACCCAAGCACCCCTGTTGTGGTATTTCTATGGTATATTTTGTCATGTCTGTTTTGAAGGTACAGTGACCTAGCAATCCTGAAACTGTAAAGTTATTTTTGAAATTATAGGAAATGCTTTCGGTGAAGCTGATTTAAGTTTACCCTTTTGTATCACTGACATATTTTAAATAAAAAGTGTTTTTAATGACAAGATAGAAGCAGTAAAATATACATTACAATACACTTTTTCTAATTTACTGATGAGAGAAAATGAAATAAGGTATTTAGATAAAGATGATGATTAAAACACCCAGTAGGAGAGAAAGGGTATATAACTGGAAAATAGGATATTTCATATTGATTCCTTAAGTTAGTTTTAGTTCTTTTCCTTTTATTGTTGGTTTTCACTTCCCATTGTTTGTTCAAGACCAACATACAACAATCAAAATCATTGGCTGTGATTAGAAAAAAAGAGCCCAAAATAGTAGTCTCAGTACTGCTGCTCCCTTACTTTCCTTCAAGCATATGAAACGCTTAAGGTGGCCAAGCAGCCCTGGTGATCTTATCATCTCTGATTTCAAAGGGATGGCATCAAGAACAGTAAACATACTGAATTCTTCTAGAATATTTTACTATGGAAATTAACTGCAAACACATTTTAAGAAACCCATGAAAAAATAAAACTTAGGTAAAAATAGAGTTAGAAGTTTGAAAATAAAGGCAGGTGAGTGGTTGTTCATAAACTTCTGGAGAACCAACAAACAGCAGTAATAAATTATTCATATGTTTACAACACGAGGGAACAGTACAATGTACCAAGAGCTGTCTAACACTCAGTTAAGAAACACAATCATTTTGAGGTACCTGGGTGGCTCAGTCAGCTAAGTGTCCAACTCTCCCTCTCTGTCTCAGCGCAGGTCTTGATCTCAGGGTCATGGTTTGAGTTCAAGCCTTGTGTTGGGCTCCATGCTGGGTGTGAAACCTTACTTAAAAAAAATAAAAGAAAAGAAATAAAAGAAACAGTCATTTTTCTGTTCTTGCTTTCTATCTTTCTCCTTTAATACAATATTATATTTCCCAAATAAAATTTTATATCCCATGGACTAAATGTTTTACATTTATTTCTCTTTAATAATAAAGCTCAAATTAAATCACTATTCATGAGCCACAGAGAATGTTTCTCTGCAGCTCAGAAAATAATTTGATGTTCGTTGAATATCTAACATCTGTAAGGCACCAAGACTATCATTTGGGAAGCAGTAAAAGAAGGATTAAATAAGTATTTCATATGGCTCCTGGGACAATTCATTACAGCTCTTTTTACATTTTCAGAAAGGCAGGCAAAGAAAATAGGTGATTTAGTAGGAAGAGAGAAATACACAATGTATAAAGAAAAGCATATTTTCTTGCCTACTCTGGAAGGCTTTCCCTATTATGAATGTGAATTCCTTCTTCTAAACTCCCACTGCACCTATATTTTTCTAGTAGAGTAAGAATTTCAATGTTTTTATTTTACTTTTATGAGTTTTCCCACTTAGACCTTGGTTTGTGCTTTTGGCCAAGAATAAATATTTTTAATACTTAACACCTAATATATCAGTTCTATATGGCTCTGTAACAAACCAAACTTATTGGCTTAAAACTCCAATGATTTATCATTTCTCATGTTTCTCTTGGTTGACTAGTTTGTCTTACTGACCTCACTTGGATCCCATGTGTGACTACATTCTTCTGGTGGCTTGGATGGGGCTGGATGGTCTAAGATGATCTCAGTCACTTGTTTTGGGCCTCACCTGTGATAGCTTAAATAGCTGGGAGGGGCTGAGATTCTCTCTCTACGTGGGCTTTCATCCTAGATTCTTCTAAGTGTAATCACAGAGTTCCAAGAGAGCCAGCGCCAGTGACAAGTGCTCATCAGGCTTCTGCTTGCATCATATGTCTGATGTTTCATTGGTGAAAGCAAGTCACATGGCCAAGCAAAGAATCAATGTGGAAGGGGACAATACAAGGACGTGAATGTAAGGAGTTGTGTTTCATTGGTGTCCATTAATGTAATAACATACTACACCTAGGTTGAGGTCATTGGCTGAACCAAACAATGTATGTAGGCATTAAATATTTGTGGAATTGTAATTTATTCAACTACCTCTTCTGGAACAGTGTAGAGAAAGTACTTGTTCTCTCTTCAAGCAACAAACTAGAATGTGTCTTCAATCCGAAGAGAAATGAGGCAATGTCTCTAGAATAGACAGAACCCAATTAATTGATTGCTCTTGGATCCTGAAATGGAAGAATCCAATATATTTTACCACTTAGAAGTCTGTAAAGAGACTGAGTAGATCAAGAAGTGGTAGAGTTAGTTGATAATGTACGAGCAACTGCTTATGACATTGCAGTAAGTATTTTATACTCACTTTTGTGTGTAATAAATCTAAGCCATCATTTAGCAAACACTGCAATCTCCATTTTACATAAATACATTTTTTTTGTTTCAAAATCAAATATACAAACAACACAAAGCTAAAGAGTTAAGTAAATTTTGATATATTAATGGTCTTACCCTAATAAACTTCATAAGAGTAATTATCCAAAAACTCATAATAGGCTATAAACATCAAAATTATGCCTAATCCTGGATGTTCATCAGTAAAAAACTGATATGTTTATCCAATATTTAAAATATTTTAAAACATACCATTTTCTTCAGATTTATAAATATCTGTTTTTGGCAATAAGCCAAGTCATAAAACCATTCATATCCTTTGATGCTGTTCCTTCTATAGAAAGCTCTTTTTAGGGCCAAAATATTGAAAAATATATATTATTTAAAAATAATTTCAAGCACAAACATATGCATTGTAATGTAATTCATTACATTTTACTAATAGTTTATTAATTTTCTATTAATTAGCTCCATTCTACACAGTAATTGCATTTCATCTTCCTGCAAACTTCCTGGTGTCTGAGTTTTCTCATCCCATGAGTGCTTGTCCTATCTGCTTAGATAATAATCACTGTCATCATGATCAATATAGAAATCAATATATAGACCTGGGTAAATTTCAGGTACTAATCTAACCCAGGTTAACTTTCTTTTTTCCAGTGAGTAAACAGAGAAGAGAAGAAACTTTAGTTTGAGATCTTTCAAGTACTCTGCAGTATAACATCAGATGTTAATAACGTGTACTTAGCACAAACTATGTGTCATTAAAATGAAATTACATTAAAGTATTATTAAAGGACTTCATGTATAAATTAACTCAATTTTCACAGCAAAATAGGGGAGCAGATGATAAACAATAAATATAAATAAGTTCTATAGTCTGAAAATGAGTGCAACAGCAACAAGTTGAGCAGGATGAGGAGAGTCAGGGCATTGGGGAGAGGGATAACAGGTTGCAGTTTAAATAAGGGGTCAGGGTAGGTGTCAGTGAGAACTCACAGTGGAGTTAAAGCTTTGAAGTTGCTGAGAGAGGTGTATATAACTGGGGAAAAGCATTCTCAGCAGAAGGAACAGCCTATACAGAGGCTGTAAGGTTCGGAATAGCTGAGGTGTTCAAAGATGGTAAGTGTGGTTGGGACAAAGTAAGTAGGAGACAGAGATTAAATCAAAGGCTATTGATTCGTCCTGGTCAGATCCTATAGATATTTTAATGATTGACCCCAAATAATTTCTTAATAGATAAGACTCAGATGATGGAAAAACAAAGGGATTTGAGAATGGTCTCAAGAATTTTGGCCTGAGCAACTGGAAGAATAGAGTTGTCATGAACTAAAATGGGAAAAGGGGGAGTGGGGGGCAGATTGAGATGGTGGTGGAAGAGAATCAACAGTTCAGTTTCAGACATGTGTAAGAAAGTTCTATAGACATCGAAACACAAATACTGACTAGGTGGTTTGATACAGAAATATGGCATGTAGGAGAGGGGTTTCTGCTAAACACTGAGAGTTGTCAGCATCCAGGTGATATGAAAGCTGAATGAGATCACTGAGGAAATGAATGCGGAAAGAGAAGGAAAAGGACCAAGTATTGAGCCTAGACCCAGGGTGCTCCAAAGATAAGCAGTCAGTAGCAACAGAAAGAGTCAGCAGTACAGGCTGTGTGGGTTGGAAGCCAAGTGAGGAAAGTGTGTCCAAGAGGAGGGAGTGGTCAGTTGGACCACATGGGGCTGGTGACCCATGAAACAAGAGTTGATTACTAGACTTTGCAGTAGGGACATAACTGGGCATCTTGACAAACAGATGCAGTTTTCATGAAGTCATGGGCTAACAGCCTGATGAAGAGCGTTTCAAGCGAGACAGGAGAGAGTTGGTAGTAGTATAGATGCTCTTCTAAAGAACTGTTACTAGAAAGGGAGCTGAGACATGAGGCTGTGGCAGACAGAGCAGCTGAATCAAGAGAAGTTGTTTCTTAAGATTATTGAAAGGACTGAATAATTTTATTCTGTTATCACTGAATTAGACTTTTATGCATAAAACATATGAGGTTTTACTTAAATGCATGAGAAAGCTAAATCATTTTATGTCTCTTATTTTTCATCGTATTGAACATCCCTTCAAACGCCTCTAGAAAGACAAAATGAAAACCAGTCAGTTAAAATTTAAGGAAGGGCTTTGGCTTCAAGAAGATGAACTAGGAGGATCCAAGATGGCAGAATGGCATGGAAGTTTTTTGTGTGTCTCGCGTCCATGAGATACAGCCAGACCAACACTAAACCATCCTACACACCTAGAAAACTGACTGGAGGATTAACACAACAATCTGCACAAACTGAACCACAGAATTCAGCAGGTATGTGGTGTGGAGAAGTGAATTTGGGGAGTGAGAAGGTGCAGGAAGGGAGGTGCTTTTGTGAGTGGAGAGAGGACAGAGACTGGGGGGAGGGGGAGAATACAGGAAAAGCACCCCTCCCCAAAAGCAGCTGGAGAGAAAGTGGAAAATTAGAAACAGCTGCAGTGACTAAACTAAAAAGGGAGAGAGGAGAAAGGAGAGCGCTTAAATTCCATTAAGACTGTAAACAAGGGGAGTGCAGTCTGCAACTCCACAGCTTGATACCTGGTGGTGCTCTGGTGGGAAGGGCAAATCCCCAGGAGCTGAGTGGGGTCCGGGAGGTTCTTGGGGCACACGGGGAAAAGCGGTTCCACTGCTGGAAGGATTCGGTAGAGACTGTTGAAGCCACCTGGTCCCAGCAGACCCCAGAAAACGGCCACATTCGCTGGTGCTGGAACAAGGTCGTTAAGGGTGACGCCTGGTGCCAGATGTGTGTTGCAATTTTCCATAATCCCTGAAACACTGATGCTACACTGTCGCGCATCTTTTTTGGGGGCGGGCTGGCACCTGGCTGCAGTCTTGGGGCACCAGCAATAGCATGGTCCAGAGGGCGTTCCTGGGCGCAGCCGACATTCGGCCATGGCACCCTCCCGCAGAGGGGTGGAACGGGTCAAAGCCGCAGTCCTTTGGAAGTAAGGGGCTGGGGAAAACATCTGCATCTGAGACAAAATTTGGGAGGGAGGTACTGCCTGGGGCCTGGTCATGGAGAGTGAAAAAGTGGAGAGTGGATGAGAGCTGAAGACAGAGGACGGGTGTGCGATTGCTGATCTGGGAGAACAGATTGGGTAGCTGGGTGGCACCATTTTCACCACTCCCGCACATGCACATACACACCTATGAGCGCCGCAACAATCCACCCCAGGAGGCTAGAAGTGCCATCTAGTGGAGAGCGGAGCCATTACACTGAGCCCTGCCCAACTGGGCCAACTTGGCTCTGAAGAACACAAGTCTCACCGGTGGCTTAGTTTATGGACTGTAAAGCACTACATGGACTGACTACTAGGGGAAAATGAAATAATTTCAGTCCTACTTCAATCTGTTAGCAATTCCATCTATTCAATTTTCTTTCTTTCTTTCTTTTTCTCTTATACACTTCTTTTTCTTGAATACAGAAAGAAAAGAACCTCATTTTTATTTTCAATTTGTATTAAAAATATTTTTCTTTAATTTTTATTACTATATTTTTTACTTTTGTGTAGATTTTTTCAAATTCTATTTTACTTCCATCGTTTTAGTCTACTTCAGTGTATTCACCTTTTCAAATTTTCAAACGATTTCCTTTTCCTTTCTTTTTTTCTTTCTTTTTTTTTCGTTTCTTTTTCTTGAATGCAGGAAGAGAAAAACTTCATTTTTACTTTCAATTTTGATTAAATTTTTTTTCTTAAATTTTTTTTACTATATTTTTTCTTTTATGTAAATTTTTTCAAATTCTATTTACTTCCATTATTTTATTTTAGTCTACTACAGTGTATTCACTTTTTCAAATTTTCAAATGATTTCCTTTTTTAAATCTTTTTTCTCTTTTTCGTTTTTTTCTTTTTCGTGAATACAGAAAAAGAAAAGATTCATATTTATTCTTAATATTTATTAATTTTATTTAATTTTTTTCTACTTTATTCGTTACTTTTGGGCATAGTTTTCAAATTCCATTTTACTCCCATCATCTCATTTTAGTCTACTTTACTGTATTCATTTTTCAAATTCTCAAACGATTTCCTTCTTTAAAAAATTTTTTTAAATTAAAAAATTTTTTCTCCCCCTCTTTTTTTCCCTCTAATCTCTCAAGCCACTTTCAACACCCAGACAAAATACACCTAGGATCTAGCATCATTTATTTGATTTTTGTGTGTGTTTTTAATTTTTTAACCTTAATATTTTTTTATTTTAATTTTTTAAATTTTAATTTTTCTACCTCATTAACTCCTTTTCTCCCTTCAAAATGATGAAATGAATGAATTCACCCCAAAAGAAAGAGCACGAAGAAACGACAGCCAGGGATTTAACCAACACAGATACAAGCAAGATGTCTGAACAAGAATTTAGAATCACGATAATAAGAATACTAGCTGGAGTCGAAAATAGATTAGAATCCCTTTCTGCAGACATAAAAGAAGTAAAAAATAGCCAGAATGAAATAAAAAATGCTACAACTCAGCTGCAATCATGGATGGATACAGCGGCAGCAAGGATAGATGAGGCAGAACAGAGAATCAGCGATATAGAGGACAAACTTATAGAGAACAACAAAGCAGAAAAAAAGAGGGAGATTAAGGCAAAAGAACACGATTTAAGAATTAGAGAAATTAGTGACTCATTAAAAAGGAACAACATCAGAATCATAGGGGTCCCAAAAGAGGAAGAGAAATAGGGGTAGAAGGGTTATGTGAGCAAATCATAGCAGAAAACTTTCCTAACCTGGGGAAGGACACAGACATCAAAATCCAGGAAACACAGAGGACCCGCATTAGATTCAACAAAAACCAACCATCAACAAGGCATATGATAGTCAAGTTAACAAAATACTCAGGCAAGGAGAGAATCATAAAAACAGCAAGGGAAAAAAATCCCTAACCTACAAGGGAAGACAGATCAGGTTTGCAGCAGACCTATCCACAGTAACTTGACAGGCCAGAAAGGAGTGGCAGGATATATTCAGTGTGCTGAATCAGAAAAATATGCAGCCAAGAATTCTTTATCCAGCAAGGCTGTCATTCAAAATAGAAGGAGAGAGTAAAAGTTTCCCAGACAAACAAAAATTAAAGGAGCTTGTGGCCACTAAACCAGCCCTGCAAGAAATTTTAAGGGGAACTCTCTGAGGGGAGAAAAGATGAAAATAATTTTTTATATTTATATTTATATTTATATTTATATTTATATTTATACCAAATGCAACAAAGATTAGAAAGGACCAGAGAACACCACCAGAAACTCCAACTCTACAAGAAACATAAGGCAATAAATTCATATCTTTCAGTACTCACTCTAAACGTCAGTGGACTCAATGCTCCAATCAAAAGACATAGGGTAACAGAATGGATAAGAAAACAACATCCATCTATATGCTGTTTACCAGAGACCCACTTTAAACCTAAAGACACCTGCAGATTGAATGTAGGGGCATGGAGAACCATCTATCAAGCTAATGGTCAGCAAAAGAAAGACGGAGTAGCCATACTTATATCAGACAATCTAGACTTTAAAATAAAGACTGTGTCAAGAGGTGCAGAAGGGCATGATATCATAATCAAGGGGTCTATCCACCAAGACCTAACAGTTGTAAACATTTATGCGCCAAATGTGAGAGCACCCAAATATATAAATCCATTAATCACAAACATAAAGGAACTCATCGATAGTAATACCTTAATAGTAGGAGACTTCAACACCCCACTCACAGCAATGGACAGATCATCTAATCAAAAAATCAACAAGGAAACAATGGCTTTGAATGACACACTGGACCAGATGGAATTAACAGATATATTCAGAACATCTCATCCTAAAGCAATTGAATATATATTCTTATCCAGGACACATGGAACGTTCTCCACAATAGACCACATACCAGGACACAAATCAGCCCTCAGCAAGTACAAAAAGATCAAGATCATACTGTGCATATTTTCAGACCACAATGCTATGAAACTTGAAATCAACCAGAAGAAAAAAATTGGAAAGGTAACAAATACTTGGAGACTAAAGAATATCCTACTAAAGGATGAATGGGCTAAACAAGATGTTAAAGAGGAAATTAAAAAGTATATGGAAGTCAATTCAAATGATAACACCATAACCCAAAACCTCTGGGACGCAGCAAAGGTGGTCATAAGAGGAAAGTATATAGCAATCCAGGCCTTCCTAAAGAAGGAAGAAAGATCCCAGATACACAACCTAACCTTACCCCTTAAGGAGCTGGAAAAAGAACAGCAAATAAAACCCAAAACCAGCAGAACACAGGAAAAAACAAAGATTAGAGCAGAAATTAATGTTATCGAAACCAAAAAAATAACAGTAGAACAGATCAATGAAACCAGAAGCTGGTTCTTTGAAAGAATTAACAAAATTGGTAAACCACTAGCAGTTTGATCAAAAAGAAAAAGGAGTGGACCCAAATAAATAAAATCAAGAATGAAAGAGGAGAGATCACAACCAACACAGCAGAAATAAAAACAATAATAAGAGAATATTATGAGCAATTATATGCCAATAAAATGAGAAAGCTGGAAGAAATGGACAAATTCCTAGAAACATATACACTACCAGAACTGAAACAGGAAGAAATAGAAAATTTGAACAGACACATAACCAGTAAGGAAATCGAATTAGTAATCAAAAATCTGCCAAAAAACAAGAGTCCAGGGCCAGATGGCTTTCCAGGGGAATTCTACCAAACATTTAAGGAAGAGTTAGCACTTATTCTCTTGAAGCTGTTCCAAAAAATAGAAATGGAAGGAAAACTTTCAAACTCTTTCTATGAAGCCAGCATTACCCTGATTCTAAAACCAGACAGAGACCCCATGAAAAAGGAGAACTATAGACCAGTTTCCCTGATAAACATGGATGCAAAAATCCTCAACAAGATATTAGCCAACCAGATCTAACAATATTCAAAAAATTATTCACCATGACCAAGTGGGATTTATACCTGGGATGCAGGTCTGGTTCAATACCCACAAAACAATTAACGTGATTCATCACATCAATAAAAGAAAGGACAAGAACCACATGATCCTCTCAATAGATGCAGAGAAAGCATTTGACAAAATGCAGCATCCTTTCTTTACAAAAACCCTCAAGAAAGTAGGGATAGAAGGAACATACCTTGAGATCATAAAAGCCATATGTGAACGACCCAATGCTAATATCATCCTCAATGGGGAAAAACTGAGAGATATCCCCCTAAGGTCAGGAACAAGACAGGGATGTCCACTCTCACCACACTTATTCAACATAGTATTGGAAGTCCTAGCTTCTGCAATCAGACAACACAAAGAAATAAAAGGCATCCAAATCGACCAGGGGAGGTCACACTTTCACTCTTAGCCGATGACATGGCACTCTATATGGAAAACCCTAAAGACTCCACCAAAAAACTGCTAGAATTGATTCATGAATTCAGCAAAGTTACAGGATATAAAATCAATGCGCAGAAATCGGTTGCATTCTTATACACCAACAATGAAGCAACAGAAAGAGAAATCAAGGAATCGATCCCATTTATAGTTGCACAAAAAATAAACATGAAATACCTAGAAATAAATCTAGCCAAAAAGGTGAAAAATCTATACACTGAAAACTATAGAAAGCTTATGAAAGAAATTGAAGAAGACACAAAAAAATGGAAAAAGATTCTATGCCCCTAGATAGGAAGAACAAATATTGTTAAAATGTTGATACTACCCAAAGCAATCTACGTATTCAATGCAATCCTTATCAAAATAACACCAGCATTCTTCACATAGCTAGAAGAAATAATCCTAAAATTTGTAAGGAACCAGATAAGACCCCAAATAGCCAAAGCAATCTTGAAAAAGGAAACCAAAGCAGGAGGCATCACAATCCCAGACTTCAAGCTATACTACAAAGCTGTAACCATCAAGGCAGTATGGTACTGGCACAAGAACAGACACTCAGATCAATGTAACAGAATAAAAAACCCAGAAATGGCCCCACAAACGTATGGCCAACTAATTTTTGACAAAGCAGGAAAGAATATCCAATGGAATAAAGATAGTCTCTTCAGCAAGTGGTGCTGGGAAAACTGGACAGAGACATGCAGAAGAATGAACCTGGACCACTTTCTTACACCATACACAAAAATAAACTCAAAATGGGTGAAAGACCTCAATGTAAGACAGGAAGCCATCAAAATCCTCAAGGAGAAAGCAGGCAAAAACCTCTTTGATCTTGGCCCCAGCCACTTCTTACTCAACACGTCTCCAGAGGCAAGGGAAACAAAAGCAGAAATGAACTACTGGGACCTCATCAAAATAAAAAGCTTCTGCACAGCGAAGGAAACAATCAACAAAACTAAAAGGCAACTGACAGAATGGGAGAAGATATTTGCAAATGACATATCAGATAAAGGGTTAGTATCCAAATCTATAAATAATTTATCAAACTCAACACCCAAAAAACAAATCATCCAGTGAAGAAATGGGCAAAAGACATGAATAGACACTTCTCCAAAGAAGACATCCAGATGGCCAACTGACAGATGAAAAAATGCTCCACATCACTCATCATCAGGGAAATACAAATCAAAACCACCATGAGATACCACCTTACACCTGTCAGAATGGCTAACATCAACAACTCAGGCAACAACAGATGTTGGCGAGGATGCAGTGAAGGAGGATCTCTTTTGCATTGTTGGTGGCAATGCAGGCTGGTGCAGCCACTCTGGAAAACAGTATGGAGGTTCCTCAAAAAACTAAAAATAGAACTACCCTATGACCCAGCAATTGCACTACTAGGCATTTATCCATGGGATACAGGTGTGCTGTTTCGAAGGGACACATACACCCCCATGTTTATAGCAGCACTATCAACAATAGCCAAAGTATGGAAAGAGCCCAAGTGTCCATTGATGGATGAATGGATAAAGAAGATGTGGTATATATATATACCACAGAAAACGTGGTGTGTATGTATATATATATATATATATATATATATATATATATATATAATGGAGTATTACTCGGCAATCAAAAAGAATGAAATCTTGCCATTTGCAACTATGTGGATGGAACTGGAGGGTATTATGCTAAGTGAAATTAGTCAGTCAGAGAAAGACACAAGTCATATGATTTCACTCATATGAGGACTTTAAGAGACAAAACAGATGAACATAAGGGAAGGGAAACAAAAATAAAAAACAGGGAGGGGGACAAAACAGAAGACTCATAAATATGGAGAACAAACTGAGGGTTTCTGGAGTGGTTGTGGGAGGGGGGATGGGCTAAATGGGTAAGGGGCATTAAGGAATGTATTCATGAAATCATTGTTGCACTATATTTTAACTAATTTGGATGTAAATTTTAAAAAATAAAAAATAAAATTAAAATTAAAAAAACCCATAACCCCCCCCAAAAAAAACAAACAAAAAAAAAGGATGATGAACTAAACATACTTATCTCTTTTCCTCCCACTGTGTGTAACTGGAAACCTAGTCAGGATATGTATAGGAACATAAAATGACTCTGTAAGATGGAGAGAAGAAGGCAGACCAGCAAGGGACCCTGAGGCTCAGGGAATGACACAGTAATGAATTCCCTGGTTTTCTTTTTTACTCATATATTCCAGGCCTAGAGTTGGAGAAGCCAGCAACATGGAAATACCAACAGGCACAGAGAAAATAGCAAGTTTTCTAGCCAAAAGGCCAGGAAAGGGAAAGTCTAGCAGTCATAAAACATTTACATAATAAACACTCAACTCTAGCCATAGGCATCACTGTGTGGCCTCATCTGTACTCAAGGCAGCAAAGGCCAATGGGGGTGCAGACTTCCACACACATACGGTTATAACATAGCACCCAACATCCTTGCTGAGATGATGTCTGAGAAGTCAAAGTAGGGAACCAGTACTTCCATACATACTGGCCAGTAACAAAGGTCACACCACCATGGTGTCAGTGGAAACCATATGGAGAGCACGAAATGCTTACATTAGAAAAGTGGAAAAATCTCAAATCAACAAATTCAGCTCCAAGTCAAGATATACAGAAAAAAAAAAGCAAAATAAACTCAAGCAAGCAGAAGGAAATAAATAATAAGAGCAGCAGACACCAAAAGGATGTTCAAGAACATTATGAAAAAGTCAACACATGTATATTTACATGCTAAATGAACCACCTCAAAAAACACACACTACCACAATACACCCAACAAGAAATAGATAATCTTCCCATCCCTGTAATAATTAAGAAAATTGAATTTGTAATTTTAAAATAACCCAAAATAAACTCTCTAAACCCAAGATGGTTTCGCTGGAGAATTCTACCAAATGTTTAAAAAAGAACACCAATTCTGTACAATCTCTTCCGGAAAACAGGAGAGGATAGAACACTTCCCAATTCATTTTATAAAACTAATATTATCCTGATACCAAAAGCACACAAAGACAGTACAAAAGAAGAGAGGAAGAGAGAGGAAGCTGACATCATCCTTTATTAAGACAGACCCAATAATCTCTCACAAAATATTAGCAAGTATAATTCAGCAATATATAAAAAAGAATTATATACCATGATTAAGTGGGGTTATTCTACGGATGTGAGACTGGTTCAATATTCAAAATTCCATCAATGCAATCCACCACATTAACAGGTTAAAGAAGGAATATCAAATGACTATACCAACTGATACATAAAAAGCATTTAACAAAAGTCAATATCCACTCATGATTAAAAAAAACCTCAGAGTAATAGGAATGGGAGGAGTTTATCCAAGTTAATAAAAAGTATCTATCAAAAAGCTACAACTACCATTTACTTAATGATGAAAAACTGAATGTTTTCCCTTGAGATCAGGAAAGAGACAATTATACTGCTCTCACCACTTGTGCTCAACATGACTCTTGAAGTTCTAGCAAATGTAGTAAGGTAAAGCAAGGAAACAAAAGGCATACAGATCAAAATAAAACTGTCCTTATTTTAGTGTGACATGATTGTATGTAGAAAATCCTAAAGAGTCTATTTTAAAAAAGCTCCTAAAATGTGCATGCATTAGGTTTACAGGCTATAAGATCAAAATACAAATACAAATTCTATTTCTATATACTAGCAGACATGAGGAAATCTAAGTTACAAATAAACAGTATTTACAGTAGCTCCAAAAATAATTAAATACTTAGGTGTAAATCAAACAAATTTTTGATTTATGCTGAATATCATAAATATAATTCCTAAAAATTCAAATGTTTATTTATTTTTGAGAATGAGAGAGACAGAGAATGAGAAGAGGAGGGGCAGAGAGAGAGGTGGGGAGGGGAGACAGGGAATCCTAAGCAGGCTCCAGGCTCTAAGCTGTTAGCACAGAGCCCGACGCAGGGCTCAAACCCACGAACTGCAAGGTCATGACCTGAGCCGAAGTCAGATGTTCAACTGACTGAGCCACCCAGGTGCCCCCAAATGACTTTTTAAAAATCAAAAAAGTCTAAATAAATGGAGAGATCCATCATGTCCACAGATCTGCAGATTCAATATGGTAAAGATGTGAATTCTTACCAAATTGATAGCTACTTAACTCCAAGTCTCAGTTTCCTACATCACAATGCTAGTAATTTTCTCATTTTGTTTTTCACTGTGCTGTATTGTAAATTTGAAAAAGGTGTTTCCTATAGTTATTTCACAATAATTCACTTAAAAACATAACTTCAATATTCCATGTGGTTGTCTTAGTTATTAAAAGATGTTAATTACACTTTCAGCTTTATTCTCAGTCACAAGCTAACATCAAGAATGTACATGCTCATTGAGAGATGTCACCCGTTATCAAGAACTCTTAGTAAACTGAGAAAGACCTTCTCAAAAAGGGGTTCTAAGTATGATCTGCAATGAATATGAATCTCAAAATAGACTTGGAAGAGGAGGAAGAACATGAATGTTAGTCTTGGGTCAACAGCACTTATTGTGTGACCTTGACCAAGTTGCTTTAATCTTTCTGAACCTCAACTTCTTCAGTCATAAATTGGGGATATAACAGCTGTCTGTAGGGTCACAGTGAGGGGTAGCATGGCATTATGCACATAAGGCACCTTACACAATTCCTGGCACAGAGTGGAAAGTTGCTCTCTGATGGATATTAATATTATTATGAAATTACCTGGGACATAAAGGCTTTCAGTACATGTTCCATTATTTACCTCATGTCTGTGACTCAATTTATATTAAAACCCAGAGAATTTTATCTTATGTTGTTCTTATGACATGAAAATAATAGACAGTGATTTCCCCAGCTAGGTTTTAATTTCCTGAAAGCCAGAGACATTTTTGAATACCCTTGGCCAAGCTCTCTGCTCTCTAGCCATGAATATTGATCCCTAGACAATGAAACTGAACACATAGAAATAGGTGTGGCTGAATTTTTCTATTTATTATATAATGATTAATAT
The DNA here is from genome assembly GCF_018350195.1 of Panthera tigris. Lineage (NCBI taxonomy): Eukaryota > Metazoa > Chordata > Mammalia > Carnivora > Felidae > Panthera > Panthera tigris. The sequence goes on from NC_056669.1 coordinate 102,915,620, forward strand.
ACATTTTCAACTCACAAAATATGCTTAATAATAAGCATATTTTGAATTGGACATTATCTTTTTTGAGTATAAAAACAAATATTTCATGGAGTTCCCAGGTGGCTTAGTTGGTTGAACGTCCGACTCTTGATTTAGGGTCAGGTCATGATCCCAGGGTCATGGGATTGAGTCCCAAATCAGGTTCCATGCTGAGCCTGGATCATGTTTAGGGTTCTCTCTCTCAGTCTCTCTCTCTCTCTCTCCCTCAGTCTCTCTCCCCACTTGCACTTGCACATGCACTCTCACTCTCTCTAAAATTAGAAAATAATTAATGTTTCATTTCTTTTTAAAAATTTTTTCGTGTTTATTTTTATTTTATTTTTTAAATTAAAAAAATTTTTTAATGTTTATTTTTGAGAAAGAGACAGACAGAGAGACAGAGTGTGAACGTGGGAGGGGCAGAGAGAGAGGGAGACAGAATCTGAAGTAGCTCCAGGCTCTGAGCCATCAGCACAGAGCCTGACACAGGGCTCAAACTCACAGCTGTCAGCACAGAGCCCAATGTGGAGCTCCAACTTATGAACCATGATGTTATGACCTGTGCAGAAATTGGACGTTTAACCAACACTGCCACCCAGGCGCCCCTTCACTGTTTGTTTTATTTTTAAGAGTGAAAGACACAGCATGAGTGGGGGAGGGGCAGAGAGAGAGAGGGAGACACAGAATCTGAAGCAGGCTCCAGGCTCTGAGCTGTCAGCACAGAGCCCAACGTGGGGCTCGAACTCACAGCTGTCAGCACAGAACCTAACTTGGGGCTCGAACTCATGAACCTTGAGATCAGGACCTGAGCCAAAGTCAGATGCTTAACCAACTGAGCCACTCAGGCACCCCTAAAATATTTCATTTGTACACTTGCTTCTATTATCATTGAATGAGTTTAGAAGCCTTGTCTCTCTAGGCACCTACCCAGAATCAAATGTTTCCAATAAAAATTTATCAGCATTTTCCAAAGGCAGAAAACATTCGGACCCTATGCCAACATAGAGTTGGCAAAAACATTTTATAACTGTAAAGCCATTTTTCTAACAAGACAACTGGTCTACTCAGGAAAAACAAATCAAGCAAACTAAGTACTTGGTATCTTTGTAGACTAAATTTTAATTGACTAAGCCATTTCATTTTCCAATTAGGCCTTGTAGTGTGATTTAAAGAACCATGGGAAGAGTTATTATATGTTACTATCATTTATAATTGAGGTTATGGGTTCTTGTTATTACTGTCCATCATAATTAAAACTACTTTTTAAAAATTTCTCTTAAAGATTTTATCTCAGAGTAGAAATAAATGTGATCAAAACACCATCACTTTCTTTGATTCTTTTTCCTGTTCCAAACCATTAGAAGAAATTAGAGATAACAAATGGTTGCTTAAGACACAAGAAAGTTGATCTTGCTAAGCAGGGGTCTTCAGAAACGGTGATTGATCACAAAGTGATCAGTGTCCTTAGTGTGTTAAGTGCATAGAGAGGAGTGGCTAACATTGTCAAATTAGAAATGTGATGTAATTTTCCAACCAGAATACCAAGCAGGGGTTCTGAAGTGGCAAGAATTAAAAGGATGGTTAAGAAGGTAGGAAGCCACTTCTCACATCAGTTATTTCCACATATTCCAGAAATGCTATGGGATCTTGGAAAATAGGAATGCACAGCTATTCCCCAATGTTCCGAATAGTAAATAAGGATGGACTTTATACAGGATAAGAACAATATAGGTTCATTAAAATGTCAATTCTTTCTTTGGGTTAGAATTCTACTAATTCAGTGTGCTATTAGTTTACCCATTTTAAGTTAAATCATTGCTGCATAGGGATTGCTTAGTTTGGGCCAGGCCCAGTTCTCAATGATTCACATACACTTCATTTATTCTTACACAACTCTGTGGGCATTGTTTTCCTTACTATACATATGGGGAAACTGAGGCACAGGGAGACTAAATAAATTGTCCAAGGTCAAGCAGCTGGTGAGTGGCAGTGCTGAGATTTTGGACCAGGTCTGCTAAACTCCCAAATCTCTTGCTCCTGAGCATGCTGCTAAGTTAATGAAAGTAAAACATTGTTTTAATTATAGTAAATAAATTAATTATGACTTTATAAATTCAGCTTTTGATCAACACAACCTTTTCAAAGCATGATACCGGTAGGGGGGATATGAAGTAGTCAAAGAAATCACACCAAACTCTCCATGCAACAGTGAGTTCCTACATGCAAGATATTCCTTCACCTCATCTTTTTGTTTCTGTCAAAATTTTCCATTGAGGGGCACCTGGGTGGTTCAGTCAGTTAAGCAACTGACTTTGGCTCAGGTCATGATCTCTCCGTTAATGGGTTCATGAATTTGAGCCCCGCAATGGGCTCTGTGCTGACAGCTCAGAGCTGTGTCTCCCTCTCTCTCTGCCCCTCCCCTGCTCATGCTCTGTCTCTCTCTCTCTCTCTCAGAAATAAACATTAAAAAAAATAAAATATTTTTTTCCATTGAGGAGAAACATTTTATTTCCCAGTAGAAAGGACCTGAGCTCTGAGCAAGTCTGAGGCACCGAGAGAAGACAGCCTACAAACAGGAAGATGGTGGGAACACGTGGCCGTGTGGAGGAGGGAAGTTCCCAAATCCAGACTCGGGGTCCTTGAGTATCAACACTAGCACGCTGCCCCCATGCTGCCCAACCAAAGCCTCACCTAGATATTTCTGCAGAAGGTGGGGCACTGCTGGGTGTTTATGGCCTGGGGAGTGTGGCAGTACCTGTGGCCCCCTGCAGGCCCAGACTCTTGTCCCAGATTCCTGGGAAAATCACTGAACACCATCTTTCAATTATCTTCTAAAGGAAACTTCCTCTCCTGTGCGGCCGTGATAAGAGAGGTGCTTCCAAGTGGGGTTCATTTAAATGCCTCCCTAGGACCCAAGGCGGAGACAGGATAACTAATTAATGTGTCCAGGGTAATTGTTCTCTAGTAGAAAAACATGAGAGATTTCCCCTGCTGATTCCATTTTCACTTTACAGCTCCTTCACGTTTAGAAAACTTCTTTAGACTAAGGAATCAATAGAACAGGAATACATTTAATACACCATCTTAATCTAAAACCTTTCATTACAGGTGGATATTTCTCAGTCTTTTCTGTTACACACGGGATGGTATAATGGGTGTGTTTCACTCAACATGTTACAATGCATATTTAAATGACTCATAAACATCATTATAAGGTATTAGTGGTTATATAATATTCCACTTTAAAAAATACACCTCTGGTGGATTTTTTTCCCTCTGGTGGATTTTAAATGAAATCTAAGTTTTTGCTATGAAAAATTATCTTGAGTCAATGTCCAAAGCGTCTACACTCCAGATAATTTCTGTAAAATAAATTTCTAGAAAGGAGAATTACTCCATTGCTACAAATGCATTTTCCTAGCTTTCCATTTTCATTTCATTTTATTTATGATCTCCTAACATTTAGAAAAATCTCATTTTTTTCATAGTGAATCTTATGGGTCTAATTTCATCCATTCATTTGAAGCAAAGTTCTTCCCTATTCAGAGTCCAGATAAGTATTTACCTATTTTTAACTGACTTTTTTAAAAAGGGGTTTAACACTTTTTTAACTACTTAAATGATCCAGAATTTAAAAGGGGTTTAACACTTTTTTAACTACTTAAATGATCCAGAATTTAACTTATGGTTGAGGACTTAATTTTTTTCTTTTTTTCTTTTTTCTTTTTTAAAATTTACATCCAAATTAGTTAGCATATAGTGAAACAATGATTTCAGGAGTAGATTCCTTAATGCCCCTTACCCATTTAGCCCATCCCCCCTCCCACAATCCCTCCAGCAACCCTCAGTTTGTTCTCCATATTTATAAGTCTCTTATGTTTTGTCCCCCTCCCTGTTTTTATATTATTTTTGTTTCCCTTCCCTTATGTTCATCTGTTTTGTCTCTTAAAGTCCTCATATGAGTGAAGTCATATGACTTTTGTCTTTCTCTGACTAATTTCACTTAGCACAATACCCTCCAGTTCCATCCACATAGTTGCAAATGGCAAGACTTCATTCTTTTTGATTGCCGAGTAATACTCCATTGTATATATACCACATCTTCTTTATCCATTCATCCATTGATGGACGTTTGGGCTCTTTCCATACTTTGGCTATTGTTGATAGTGCTGCTATAAACATTGGGGTGCATGTGTCCCTTCGAAACAGCACACCTGTATCCCATGGATAAATGCCTAGTAGTGCAATTGCTGGGTCGTAGGGTAGTTCTATTTTTAATTTTTTGAGGAACCTCCATACTGTTTTCCAGAGTGGCTGCACCAGCTTGCATTGCCACCAACAATGCAAAAGAGATCCTCCTTCACCTCATCCTTGCCAACATCTGTTGTTGCCTGAGTTGTTGATGTTAGCCATTCTGACAGGTGTAAGGTGCTATCTCATGGTGGTTTTGATTTGTATTTCCCTGATGATGAGTGATGTGGAGCATTTTTTCATCTGTCAGTTGGCCATCTGGATGTCTTCCTTGGAGAAGTGTCTAATCATGTCTGGGGACTTAATTTTTTTCTTAAGAACCTTTCCATTAAATTGAAAAAACAATTAGATTTTTCAAAGATGTGTGGTAAATCCTTTATCATATATTATATTTAAGGATTATGAACACATTTTGTTACAATTCTGTCTCTACCTTGAACATTACAGGCAGGATTCAAAACTGTCACCTATTTTATATACTTTCAATTTTGCATTTTATTATGTTGCATTAAAATTATTTATTTTTACATCATGCCCCCTACTAAACTGTGAGTTTCCTAGGGAAGGATCTGTAGTATTTATCTCTCTCAGCACTTGACACTAGTAGCTGCCCACTAAATGTTGACATAAATGAAAAGATGAGTGAATATCAGTTAGGTTTAATGATTGAAGAACTTTATACTAAGCTCATTTCTGTGGTTTAAGTTATTAGAGGACATTCTCATGTTCTTTTAGCTAGGTCCTGTTTGAAGACATTTCTTTTTTCTTCTTTTCATATTATTTTTGTTTTCAAGAGTTTTATGGAAGTATAACTTACATATCATAAACTCTACCCATTCTAAGTGTACAATGGGTACACTAAAATCTACTAAACTTTAGTAGATTTATAGATTTATAGAGTTGTGCAATGATCACTAGAATCCATTTTTAGAATATTTCCATCACCCAGAAAAAGATCCCTTGTGCCCATTGTGGTTTTCTGGCATGTCAACTATAATTTTGAACAGGGCACTGCTGTCTCTGAACTTCTGTCCGTCTATCATCTCAGATGACTGAGATGGTAGGAGTCTTTGGCCCCAAAAGAAAGATATGAGTGTCCCAGTCATGAAAAGTAAAGGAGAGTGGTGTGTGCTTATGGAGTGTATACAGATGTATAGTGGCAGAATACCTTGAATACCTGTAGTGACAGAGATAGCATTAAGGACAACTGAAAAATCAGGTGGTGCTGGAAATTATGTGTGGAGTTTTTAATTCTGTAGTTTTAGAGAGTGCAGGATGTTATTCCTTTTTTTAAATGTTTATTTATTTATTTATGACAGAGAGAGAGAGACTGCAAGCAAGTAGGGGAGAGGCGGGGGGGGGGGGGGGGGGAAACGGGGGGAGGCACAGAATCTGAAGCAGGCACCAGGCTCTGAGCTGTCGGCACAGAGCCCAATGCAGGGCTCGAACCCATAAACCACGAGATCATGACGTGAGCCAAAGTAATTACCCGACTGAGCCACCCCGGCATCCCTATTCCTTTATAATACGTGCCTTTGCCTTTGTTTTTCTATGATAACAGATCCTCTCAGGCTTATTCTGGCTCAAGTCCTAAGGTTCTCAGCACCAGTGTTCATCCTTACATTACTCATGCTATTTCAAATAAAGAATTGCTGTCCTCCCCGCCAAGGGTAAAACTATTCACCTGCAGGCAACTGGAGTTTGGCTCCACCAGTGATTCACTTTCTGCCATTCATTTTCCAAGGCTAGCTGTCAAGTCCTGCTTTCATCTGCCTGTGAATATACCCAGGTCACTGACTCCCTTTTTACACCACCAATTCATTCTGAGTGGGAATAACCCTCTTCCACAGTGGTAAGAGCAGAGAAAATGATCTAAGCAAGAGAGTGCCTCCATCACCGCAGCCACAAGGCATGTCCACTCATGGAATGAACTTTTGTATTCCCAGCATCACATGGTTTGCAGGCATTTCTTCACCCAGCTGTATGTCAGTGGCTGTTATCATCAATTCCAAATATAAATGTCTTTGGTAACTTTTGAAAGGCCAAAAGGATCTGAACATCTTGTCTAAGGAAGCTGGAACAGCCCACAGTTGGATGGCAGATGGGACATCAGGTATGTGTTTTACTGTCTTCACTCTAGCCCCCCTCGGGCTCTTCTCTGCTCTTGATTTTTTTAAATTTAATTTAAAACAAACAGGAAGCTTGAAGAATACAGTACAATAAAAAAAGTTACCCATAATCCTGCCACCCAGAAACAACTACTAATATTGTTGATTCTCTAGGGGAGCTCAACATTTTATCCCTCCTGTATTCATCACCTAAGGCTCCGTGGGAACTTTGCATCTTACTCACCAAGGGGAAGTGCAATTCAGTGTTTCTGGGCTGGACAAAGTGGTATGAAGTCTTTCTTTTGGGGGTGCATACCTAAGGAACTGGGCTAAACAGAGATTATTAGGGTCTGTTAACCTTAAAAATAAAACTGTCAGTTATTTTACCAGCAAAAATGGGTTTCTTCTAGTAACAGAATTGCAATTTGGGACATGCAAGCTATGGCAAAAGCATAAGCAAAGTCCAAAAACAGACAGGAATGTTATTATTTATTTTTTGAAAAGAAGGAGGAAGCTGGGAGGAGTAAGTTTGAACAAAAGTCCATTGAAGAGAAGCAAGAGTTCAGGGTGATGACCCTGTTTCTCACTGGCTGAGTTGCAGAGGCAGTCAGTTTCTTGTAGGAGATACAATCTGCCCTGTTGGGGCCTATAACTGATGATTCTTTCCAGTAGATACTGCTATTGGGGTTTGTAATTGACACTTCTGTTAGGATCTGTAACTGATAATTCTTTCCATAATTAACATTTGAGTGATAACTTCACCCATGTCTGGCCTCCTGATTCCATTTTAGTGAGGTTTGCCTTTATTTTCAAAGGCCTACATCTTACCAATTTTATTTATTTATTTTTATTTTTTATAATTTTATTTCATTTATTTATTTTGAGAGAGAGAGGCGAGCAGAGGAGGGGCAGAGAGAGAGGGAGGGAGAGAATGCCCAGGCTCCTCACTGTCAGCACAGAGCCCCAGGGGCTCCATCTCACGAACCGTGAGATCATGACCTGAGCCAAAATCAAGAGTCAGACGCTTTACCAACTGAGCCACCTAGGCGCCCTATTTATTTATATATTTATTTATTTAATAATTTTTAAATCCTTCTTTGGTCAGCTTCACCTGAATCTGAGATGGCTGTGCATCTTATTCTCTTAAACTTCCAGATTTTCTGCACTGATAAGACAGAAATCTGACTAAAAGAGAAGGGGAAACACCATGAAACCATGTCCAGAGGGATTTCTTGCCAGGCTGTCTCCTACTTGCAAAGGCTGAGTAAATAGCAATGAATTAGACACACAGACAAGCTCAAAAAGAGTACTAAATCCAGATTTCTAATCTGGACTGAGAAATTGAGTCAGCATGGCTTGGTTAACCTCCCACCACTATGGCCGCTGAAAAGTCTAATGAGGCAATCAAGGACTGGCCACAAGTTGGAGGGCATCTTTGACTCCTTTCTGGGATGTTGGGGGCCATGTCATGCTTTCGTTGAATCTCTTGTCAGCTTAAAGAAGATGAGTCACTGGAAAATACTGGTGGCTGAAGCAGTTGAGTTGTGTCTGTAATAATAAAAAAGATGTGGACACCTAGTTTTGGAGGGCCTCTCAATGAAATCCTAGGATATGGTGGATAGAGCTCTCACCAAAAGTTTAGTACATAAGTTTGGCTCTTCTGTTCCTTGCTCCTTGCTTCCAAGTTAGTATGTCTGGGGCCTTTTCTCTACTGGAAAATAGTTTGTCTCTCACTCTTCTCCCACCCCTCCCCCACCATGTTTCTTTCTCTCTCTGTCTCTCTCTGTCTCTCTGTCTCTCTCTGTCTCTTTCTCTCTCCCTCCCCCACCTCTGCCATATTCTCTTTCTCTTACCCCTACCCTGTCTCCTTCCCTCTCTCATTTCTCTTCCTTCTGCATGGCAACCACTCCAAGGGGAGCCACACAGTCTAAGTAATTTAAGACATAGTTGTGAGAAGAGTAGTCGATTTTTTCTTTTTTCCCTTTCTGTCTCTTGTGATCATGGTCTATGGATATGCTCTGAACTCAGAATTTGGTCTTAGGAGAAATAGCAGACCACTAGATTGTGACCCATCTCTGTCACAACGTAGAATAAGATATTTTCGTAGAATTAGAAGAAATTAACGTAGAATAAGATATTTTCATGCCACAAACTGAAGTGTGCAACAATGCATCTTCTTTATTGCCTTTTAATATAATTTCTATTTTGAGCCTCTATTCCATCTGAAGACAGAAACTTAATGCCTTCACTTTTATTTGCAAACACTTTCAAGTAAAGTCACTCACCTCCGGATTTTCTCCCCAGTTACTGAATATCTATAAATCTATCAGTTAAGATGTTCGCTTTCCTTTGCTCCCTGGGATTATTTCTAAGCTCCAAAGCTTGTGAAGTTTTGTAAGCTATGGTAGAGAGGACTTTCAGCTTTCAGATATGCATTGTCTGGCATTCCCACAACAGGCAGTTTCTCCACATTGTTCTTGGGCAATATCTTTCACCCTTGGCATTTAGCCTGTTACGGCCCCATCCACAGCCACCGATGGAGATGTTTGTGGTCTTAATGATTTCTGGTCATTAATCCACATATTCTGCAGTTTCCTGCCTCTAAACATCTGATTCTTTTGGTCCAGCAACCCCTCCCATCCCCTCTTTAGGTGTATGGGAAACTTCATGACCCTCCTCCATGTTTCCCTGAAGCTGTGGAAAACTCAGGATGACTTTCTCAAGATCTTTCTCATCCTGGGCTTCTTCTTCTTCTTCTTTTTTTTTTTTTTTCTGCTCTCCATACTCTAGGCTACCACCTTGTATTTATGTGGTAAATAGGCAAACTCTAGGACCTGTGTTGTTTGCTCATGTTCCAGTCAAGGAGCACCCGTGAATGTCATCTACTTTGGATTCTTCAAAAAGCTTCTTTATCTTTCTGGACCCTCAGCTTAACCCAAAATGGTCAGGGAGCAGGGCACAAGACTCCAAACTAACACATCCAAACTTTCTGGATTCACACCCAACTCTTGGCTTCCTCTGTTTATTAGTGAGGAAGATCTTTACTTGGTATTATTAAGTTTGTCACCTTCTAAACCTTCTTGGTCTAACACTTGAACCAAAGCTTTGAATTAAAAAAAAATAAGAATTTTCAACATTTATTCCTTGTTCTATGGCAACTTTCTCCCTAACATGAGTGACTAATGTCTGATTTTCCAGCTTGGGGAAAGACTTTCAAGATTTAAGCAAAGAAATATCATCCTGCCACCATGTAGAAAAGCACAAACACAGAGCACGTGGGTGGCTCAGTTGGTTAAGGGTCTGACTCTTGATCTCAGCTCAGGTCTTAATCTCAGGGTCATGAATTCAAGCCCCACACTGGGCTCTGTGCTGGGTATGAAGCCTACTTAAAAATAAAGTTCAAACATGAAACTCCCACTGTAGTAAATGGTTAATTCTTGTCAGACTCTCCAAGTTTTAACCTTATCTGTACCACTCATGAAATATTAAACATTAGGACAGTTAAACATTTTGCTCCAGTTTTTTTTTCATGTTGAAAATGAATATATAAAAATAATGCATCTGTCATGGGATTGTAAGGATTAAAAGACTACATAGGGGCTAGTATTTCATTAGTATACACTGACATAGCCATACTGGTAGTTTAGTGATTTTTTCATTCTGATAGGTTGGTGTTTATCCTGTGTCAAACTGTTAAACAGTTTTTAATCAGCAGTGTAGAGACAGCTGCTAGGTTGGCTCTTCACACTTCATCAGCTTTAGCTGGTGAGAAGAGAGTGAGCAGTGAAAGGATTCAGAGAGGGGGCAGCATGAGTATTATGATTACACTCCCCTACTGTCTCAAGTCCCATGGGGGCAACATGGAGGCAGATGTAGGAAGATCATGTGCACAAGGTATGGGTCTGTGTAACAGCTGGGGGACACTGATGCTAAGATGCCCCCAATCTTATAAAGGGCTGCTGGCAGCCAACCCATTCTTTCCTCCAGACAGAGACACTATCATTATTATCCTGGATGGTAAGCAAATATTCTCAAAGGTTGGAAGGAGGTGTCTCTATTTCTACCATCCTGGATTTTTTTTTTGACAGAGATTTCTTAAACATTGCACAGTCATTTTCTTACAAGATATGACCTAGATCATCTGAAAAATGAGTGCAATTGTGTCAGCAAAATTCATTTAATAATCACCATTGTCAGTGTCCCATCTTTGTCCCCAAAGAAAGGAAGAATAATTCACTTTATGTTGACTGGTAGGGATCTCCCATCCTAAGAAATGGAATATTTGACTGTGGGTCTTTTAGAATAATTAAACCCCATTGACTATTTGAAAATATTTTAAATCACTCTTGTGAATTTGACAGGTGAAAAGTCACACACTGCATTGTTATAATCTGCATTTATCCAATTACTTGGAGTTTGAGCTATTTTTCATACATTTGTTTAGACTCACTTTCTCTTTTGTAATTCATCCTCACACAGGATTTGTAATAATCTCACTACTTTTCAGACAATGGATGTAGCTTCCATCAAAATGTGAATCATTTGTAGGTCATTATTTGTTGCTTTATTTTCCCTTAAATGGCTACTTGTCTTTGAATTTTTTTGTGTCATTGATTGAAAAGAAATATAAAGTCTTTAGAGTACCAACTTATTTTCCTTTGTGGTTTCCTCTACTAATTTTAAGCTTGTTAAACTCTTTATTATTTACAAATCACATTTATTTATATTTTCTTAGCTATATTTCTCAATTTTGTTCACATTTTTTTTTTATTATTTACTTGTGGCTTAAATGTGTTTTATTCATATTCTTCCATCCACATGGCAGCTATAGTTTATGTATCATGAAACAAATAAAAACTTATTTTTATATTCCAAAATAGTTAACTAAATATAAGATTATAAATTGAATACTTTTATCAATGATTTATAGATGCTTTTATTAAAAATGTTAATTTTCATGTTACTAGATCTTTCTCTAAAATAAATTTTTATCCCATTTTTCTGTTTTTCAATCTTTGCACCATTTTCACATGGTTTAAATTATTGTATGAATTGAAAACCTAGAGACAAGCCAGTAGTTATAAGTATTTTTTCCAAAATATTCTTATTATTGTCAACCTTTATTCTCCAAATGGAACATTAGTACCATTTTACAAAGTTCTTTCCACTACTTCCCACCCACCACCAAATCCTGTTGGGATTTGGATCAGAATTAATTTTAACAAACACATTCCTTGGTTAAAACAGGCAAGTTTTCAGTATTTTTTCCTCAGATCAAGGGATTTCTCTTTTCTTAAAAATTCAACAATCTTGTCTCCACCTGTTTAATGATTATCTTTTGAATCTCCTGTTATATTACACTGGTCTCCTAAAGCACTCCTTCGTGCCTCATCATTTTATTCTCATATTTATCTCTGTACTTTGTCTCTGAATTCTTGAAAACTGTTTTTTTTTTTCATTTTTAAAAACATTTTAAAATTTTTTATTTATTTTTGGGTGGGGAGGGGCAGAAAGAGAGGGAGACACAGAATCTGAAGCAGCCTCAAGGCTGTGAACTGTCAGCACACAGGGCCTGACGTAGGGTCACACTCATGAACCATGAGATCAAGACCTGAGCCAAAGTCAGAGACTTAACCAACTGAACCACCCAGGTGCCCCCTTTTTATCTGAATTCTTAGGAAAGATCTCAGGGAAGTTCTTCAATTCGATGCTTAGTTTTTTGAAACATCCACTTTGCTGTTCACTGCCTCAACCATTTTTTAAATTCTTGGACTTACAGAGCTCATTGTGGTCTCCCCCTTAAATGAAAACAGGGTTGCTGACTTCTGAAGTCAGATGAATGTCAGCCTTCCTGAAGATGCGCTTGCAATAGTGTAGCTACTCACTGAGCCACATCCCTGGATATGTCTCAACTTGGAAAGCTTAGGAACCATTTTCAAATCCCACTTTTAACTTCCCTTTCAGAAAACTACCTTCATTCACCAAAAATAAAGCAGTAGAGCACTTAGGAAAAATGAGACACAGGCATGTTAGTATAAAATAAATATTATTTGCAATTTTAAATTATGAAATAATTGAGATACACAGTGATCAACAAAACAACCAGTCAGCAATCTGTGCTGAATTAGCTTTTAGCCTATGCCCAGAGTCCTAGCAGCTATCAAACCCCCTCCTCTTCTGCTAACATAGCAAGGAAAATGTCACTTCTTAGAACGCAGGATTTTCTACTGCCTATCTGGGAGTATGTCCATTCTTAGTCATGGGGCTAAATTCCCGTGGCAACCCAGAAACCCAGGGGATATGTCATGATAGAATTAATGGATGCAGATGTCTTCCCTCACACAACAGCACATAAAGTACACTTGTTTCTTTAAAATATCAAGACAAAAATGTTAATCACATGTAGTTACAGAAAGAGAAACACACAGTACGATCCAGAAGTCTGTCTAATCACAGAGCCTCTGTATGATTAATTAATCTCTGGTCCTCTGTTGCTCATGAGACACACCTGCACAAGGGTATGTGTCATATACATCTAGATGTTACAGGTGATTTAAGGATCAGAATAAAAAGGAGACTGGTCTTCTTGGAAATAGGCTCTTTTGCATTAAGACCCATATCACTCTTTTCTGAGGACTATGTTCTTCATAATTGAGATTTTTAATTTTATATATTGAGGCATTTCTCCTGGCTATGGCCTAAGATTGTGGAAAGCAGAATCTAAGGATAAAAAACAGGAGTGTGCTTTCTCTCCCAGCCTCAGTTCTCCAGGACTGCACTACGCCTTGTAGCAATCCAACCAAGGGTACAAGGGAAACAGCTAAATCTAGACTTTCTTATGTACCAGAAAGGTACATAAGATGTACCAGATGTACATCTTATGTACAAAATGTACCAGAAAGGGTACCATAAGTTCAGCTTCTTATATCTAATTTCACCAACCACTTCCCACCTGTTAATTATTGGAAAAACAACTTCCTAATGGAGACTTGTTCTACTTAAAATACAAAAAAAAAAAAAAAAAAGTAACATGAGGACATTGTTGTTGATGCCAAAACCAGGCACTAGATCACTTTCTCAGCAGAGTGCCAGTTTCTCATTCCGTTTTCTGGTTTCACAGTGAAGATGGATGACTCTATAGCAATAACAGACAAGGAATTTCCTAGGGATTGCTAATGAGCCAACTAGTCGACCAAACCTTAACTAGGGCAGACATGTTCATCATTCGTATTACAATAAATTTCTTTTTGTTTGAAGTTAACAAATCTGATCTGGTATAGTTACTCTTGCGTTGGACAAATCCATAAATGAAGAAATTCATCCATTATTTCCAGAAATGAAAAAATAGGTTAAATCTGAGAACCAACCTAATTACTTAGGAAATTCATTTTAAAGAGATCTCTCAACACTAATAGTAATCTCTGCCTTACCTAAAATGAGTTGCCATAAAGACACATGCTGGTCTCCTGGCAGCCTTGATCAGTACTGGCATCTCTGGTTCTTGAGGTAGAACACTAGGTAGAGATGGAATATTGAAGGTGAAGGGTCATACCACCACAACTAGCTACAAAAACAGTTGTGAATTGTTTGGCCTTTCGATGTATTGGTTCATAACTGATGAAGGATGGAGATGTTGAGCTTCCAGTTACTTTTCATGCATTTTCTAGTCCTTGTGCCAGTCACGGATTTATACTGGGAGAGTGAAGCAACTGTAATTCATCCCACAGTTAGGACAGTTGTGGTTCAATGTTTTAGTCACCAGTTTTTCCTATACTGTACATTTGAAATAAATTCCATAATTAGTAACAACAGAAAAAGATTCTCTTCTTCCTTCTGTTTAGGGCATCTTTGATTTCCTTGTTCCTCAAGCTATAGATCAATGGATTTAGCATGGGGATTAGAACAGTGTATAAAACTGATGCCAACTTGTTTTGGCTCAGGGAATCACCAGAGTTAGGATACATATAAACAAAGATACCTGAGCCAAAGAAGAGAGCCACAGCTGTCAGGTGAGAAGCACAGGTGTTGAAGGCCTTGGACCTGCCTTCAGCTGAGGTGATCTTCAGAATGGTGGCAACAATATAACCGTAGGATATCATGATAACCAAGACAGATGTGAGCCCAAAGATCACTGTGAGCACAGAGGTCATGATTTGAAAGAAAAAGGTGTCAGAGCAGGATAGGATCAGCAACTGGGGAAGATCACAAAAGAAATGGTTGATGACATTTGGCCCACAGAAATGAAGCTGAAGTAAAGCACACAGTTGGACAAATGAGCCACAGAATCCAATTACACAAGATCCTCCCACCATCTGCACACAGAGGGTGGGCAACATGATGGCGGTGTAGAGCAGAGGATTACAAATGGCAGCATATCGGTCATAAGCCATGGCGGCCAGGAGACAGCACTCAGTCAGACCCAGGCTAGAGAAGAAGAAGTACTGTATAGTGCACCCCGCAAAGGAGATGTATTTCTGCTTCTTGAAGAAATCTGAGAGCATCTTGGGCGCTATAGTGGAAACGTAGCAGATGTCCAGCAAGGACAGGTTACTGAGGAAAAAGTACATAGGTGTGTGCAGATGTGAGTCCACCCTGATGAGAGTGATGAGGCCTAGGTTCCAGGACACAGTCATGAGGTAGATCGCTAGGAATATTGAAAAAAGAACACTGGCGAGCTTTGGAAATTCAGAGAATCCCAAGAGAATGAACTTTGTAACTATTGTACTGTTCCTTCCCCCAGCCATTACATTAGTATTCCTAGGATAAGTAGACAAAGAAGAGAATAAGTCTTTAATTCAGTTGTTATCCCAATTTCTATTAACACCTTCTACTCACACTAAACACAAAGCCAAGAGAAATATGGAGCCATTTTAGAAAAAATAACCCTGGTTAACTTTGCCCCTAAATAGCTACAATGGTCCTGTGTATCAATTTTCCCACATGTAAAAGAGGACAATTACACTTTTCACTGTTAGCCAACCAGGCTCTTACAAGGACAAAGGAAAGTGTAATAACATTCTTAAAAGATGCTTTAGAAATTTTAGGATATTATTGAAGGGGCTATAACTCCTAGGTATAGTTTAGTGACTAAAAGCATGGCCTTAGATGTCACATAGGTGTCTTTGGAATGTGGCTCTGCTGTCTGTGGGTTTTATGACTCTGAATAGGTTGTCTGTTATCTTTCTACCTGAGTTACTTAATCTGTAAGACAGAGATAATAGAACCTATCTCATAAGGTTCAGTTGAAATTAAATTAGTTCAGTTATGTACAGTGCCTATCATGCATATAGTAAGTATTGAATGAAGTTGTGTCATTAGCTATTATCTTTGTAATGTAGTTTTGAAGCAATCCTTTGGTTTGTGAAAAACTTTTAAAGTTTAAAAGGTTGGCAATACATATAACATTCTCTGCCTACAGTGGAATTAAGTTAGAAATCAGTAACAAACTGGTAATTAAAGAAACATCATAATTTGAAACTAATCACATATTTTTAAACTATTTAAAAGTAAAATAATAAATTATAATAGAAATTAGAAAGCATCTGTAACTTAAATATAATGAAAAATACTATTTACCAAATCTTGTGGATGTTTTAATTGAAATATAATTGGCATATAATATTGTGTGAGTTTAAGGTGTACAGTGTGTTGATTTGATACATTTATATATTACAATATGATTATCGTCATAGCTTTAACTGACACTTCTATCATGTCACATAATATCATTTCCTTTTTTGCAGTAAGTTAAATCTTGTGTATTTAAAGATGGACTTAGATAGAAAAGACTGAAAACAAATGACCTGACCACAATTCTTAGTTAGGAAGGAACAAAATTTTAAAAATATTAAATAAAGAATTTTAAAGTACTACAAGAAAATCAAGAGTTGATTTGTGACATATCTGGTGATATCAAGCAAAACATTTTTTTTTTAATTTTTAAGGAATGAAAAGGGGGATATAACTCTAGCTCCTGCAGTTGTCACAAAGGACACTCTAAAAACTTCCATGTCAATAAATTTTTAAAACTTAGAATATACAAATTTTTAGGAAAGTGTAACTTGCCAAAAGTGACTCAAAAAGGAATAGGAAATATGAATATTTAATAAACACTAAAAAATAGTGTTTTAAAAAATAGTGTCAATAGTAAGGGTCTTCCCATGAAGAAAACTCCAGGCCCAAATGGTTTAATCAGCAAGTTTTACCAAAAACAAAGGAAAATAGTAATTCCAACTATACACAAAATCTAATGTATAGATACTTAGATCAGTTTCCAAGTCATTTTGTGGGACTATCATAACTTTATACCAAAAGCTGACAATAATGGAATAAAAATGGAATATTATAGCCATATTAACTATGTACATAGATTAGAAACATCTTGAACAGAATTTTGACAAATTGAATCCAACGATACATAAAAATAATACAGCATGAACAAGTTGTGTTATTTCAGAAAAGTTATTTCAGACAGTTATTTCAGAAAAGCACGTTGCCTTAATATTAGAAAATCATTTAGAGTAATTTACCACAGTAAGAGATTAAAGAAGAAAGCAATATAATCATCTAAATGGATATAACTAAAAAAATTCATTCATGATTTTAAAAAATCAGCAAATAAGGAAAGTAATTTAAACTTGTCAAGGATATCTTACAACCAAACTCAGTAAATTAAATTTTTAATGGTAAAATAATGAAAGAATTATCATAAGGGTCAAAGCAAGGAAATAAAGCTCACCGTCACATATTAATCTTTGCCTTAAAGATTCTAGCTAGTGTAACAAGGGCACAAAAACAATCAATTTCAAAAGTCAACTTTGGGCCCCTGGGTGGCTCAGCTGGTTAAGTATCTGACTCTTGATTTTGGCTCAGGTCATGATCTCACAATTCATGAGATCGAGCCCTGCATCAGGCTCTGTGCTGACAGCATACAGCCTGCTTGGGATTCTCTCTCTCCCTGTCTCTCTGCTCCTCCCTTGCTCTCTCTCTCTCTCTCTCTCTCAAAAATAAATAAAAATAAAAGGTCAACTTTAGAGAAGTATAATTTACAAACAATAAAATATATCAATTTTATAAGGTCGACAAATTTGCTCACCCATTTGCCACCACCACAATCAAGACATAGGACATTTTCTTCCTTCCAAAATATTCTTTTCTGCCTTTTTAAAATATAATTCCTCTCTCCTAACCCCTTGTCTTAGGTAACCACCAATCTGCTTTCTGTCACTCTGTATTAGGGGAACTTCACTAGATTTTCAAAATGAAATCAAATTGTATGTACTCTTTTATGTTGGGTTTCATTTGTTCAACAAAATCTTTCTGAAATTCACCCATGTAATTGTGCTCCTCATCAATAATTTGTTTCTTTTAATGGCTGAGTAATATTTCATTATACATATATACCACAATGTATTCATTCACCTGTTGATGGATATTTGAATTGTTTCTAATTTGTAGCTATTATAAAGAAATCTTTTATGAATTTTTGTGAGCAAATCATGGTGTAGACATATGCTTTCATTTGGTGGGGGGGTAAGTACTTTGCAGTTGAGTTGGTGGATTATATGGTAACTGTGCATTTAACTTCAAAAGAAATTGTCAAATTGCTTTCCCAGTGCATAATTTTTAAAAGTTTATTGAGATATAATTCACATACCATATAGTTCACTTGATTGTACCATTTTACATTGCTAGCAACAGCTATGACAATTTCACCTTTTGAGGATAAGAAAGAAATTATATTTTTCTTACCTCCATGGGATCTGGTTACTTTTGTAGAAAATCCAAAAGAAACTAAATAGAAATATGAGAATTAAGCATTATTCCCACATGATCTGAATGTCTATGTAGAAAATAAAAAAGACTGTACAGGTAACTCATTGGAAGTAATGAGAGTTTAGCAAAATCAACATATAAAAATAATGTTGAAAATCAATTTAATGAAAAAAATCACTATCACAGAGATTAAGTTCAAGTTGGAGGCAGCAAAAAAAAAAAAAAAAAAAAAAGAGACAATATACTGCTGAAAACAAAGTCAAAGACAGAAGGAATAGGCTTTTTAAAAGGGAAGTAAAAGATTGAAAGAGTTGAAAGGATTAATGAGACTGTAACACCTTGTCCCTAAAGAAAGCTTGTCCTTTAAAGAAAGAGTGCTCTTGTCCCTAAAGAAAGCAAACCAAAATAAAGGAAAGGAATGTTACTGAAAAAAAAATTCGGTAGTATATTCTGTAATGAAGAGTTAATGCCACAAATCTAATGAATGCAACTTGTCAAAACAAAGGTCACACACTGATTTAAAAAAAAAATCAGAGGCACCTGGCTGACTCAGTGGGTGGAGCATGTGACTCTCAATCTTGGGGTTGTGAGTTTGAGCCCCACATTAAGTAGAGCTCACTTTAAAAAAAAAATAAAATAAAAGCTTCAAAAGTTAAAAAAAAATATCTTCTGAGCAATCAGAAAAATAACAAGTTACCTCAGGGGAAAATACCAACCCATCTTTACATTTCTTCATATAATATTCAACAGCAGAAGAGAGAAAGTCATGGTTTTAAATGTTTAAACATTTAAATATTTAAATGTTTAATGTTTTAAATGTTAAAACATTAAAAGTCATGTTTTTAAATGTTTAAAACAATTAAAGTTTGGGGGCAGAGAAAGTGGGATGCCCCAAATCTGGTGCCAAACCAACGTGTCATTCAAGAGTGCAAGCAAATTTACATCCATTTTTAAAAATGAGAGGGGCACCTGGGTGGCTCAGTCGGTTAAGCAGCCAACTCTTAATCTCGGCTCAGGTCATGATCTCACGGTTTCATGAGTTTGAAACCTGCATCAGGCTCTGTGCTGACAGTTATGGTTCAGTTATGATAGTTTTAGCAAGACCATCCCGTAGGTAATACTGGACACTTGTTTTCAATATCCACATTTAGAAAGCACATATCTTCATCCTGTGTCATGTCATAAGTGCAGGGCTTTGCCTGGCGTCCCACTCTGAGCACCTATGGGAAGCCATGAGAAATGGTTACATGGCCCACAGATGCATCCTCGTTGTTACACGCCACCTTAGTGGATTTTTAAAAGCCTTTCCCTCCATTTCCCTCTCCCGCAAGTAAATTTCACAGAACTTTGTTAAATAATCTGATGATTATTTAAATTAACTTCTAGTTTTAAACTTGTGCATCTTTCATGTAAATGATTGTTCTCTCTTCTTACTCTAACATTGTCCACTGCAATGTGATGAGATAGCTCTTGTTAAAGAATGTGTACATACCTGTTCAAATATTTCAGAAGAAAACAGAAAAAGAAAAAAATCAGGGTTTTTTTTCTCACCTAAATCAAAGATACAGTTAATATTTTGTGTGGAATAGGGAGTGAACATGAGGCAAGAGACTGTTGGTTTACACCCAAGTGAAATGGGTGTGAGGTCTTCCAGACTGCTAGTAATGTCAATAACAGGCTATAACAACAAGAACAAAAAGCCCAGAAACAGGTGAGGTTAAGAGGATCCTAACGGTTGGATAAGATGTATCTGATATACATAACCCTTTGCACCACTCAGATTTGTTCATGCCCTCCCATTGTACCTCCAATACTACAATATAGAGGCTCCAATTTTGTGAGAACAAAATGCCATCAGTTCCTCCCAAGAGGAGAGGTACAGTCAATAGGGCTAGTGAAGCAAGTTTCTTCCTTGACAAGTAGCTAGTTCTGAGGTCCCAGCAGATTAATCTTCTCTCTCCACTACTAATTTCAGACTTCCCTCACTCTCAGCCATTATTTCAGATGGTCTAGGCTTCCTGTTCAGAGAATTAACCCACAACTATATCCCTGAAGAATCCGAGTGCTTAGTTTCTTTGCTCTTAATAGTTCTTGGTTGCTGCAATTGCCCATTAACTGTTCTCCTGGGCATCAAAAGATGCCCCGGTGAATTCTCTGGGCTCCAGACACACTCCTTCTAGCTGACTGTGTAGCAGCAACCCTAACTCCTCAAGATAATCAGATCAATTATCCCCACCATACAGTAAGTCCTTTCTTTGCCTGATGGTCTATTAGCATCAGGTGAAAGTCTCAAATTCATTGGAGTCCTTCTGTGTCCCCTGACAGACTGATTCTACCTGGGATCTAGAGCCTCTAACTTGGTAGAACTTAAGTTTATGGGGAAACAAAAGCACAAATTGTAAAAGTGGGTCACTTGGAATCACAGCGAAGGGGTGAAAATCTTATTCCATTCTTTGGTTCCTGGAGCCATATACTTAAGGTACTTGGGAAAAGCACTATATATTACTTGTTTACTTAGTTCACATACAGCTTCCTAGAAGATAGTGCCTTACCTATCAGGAATTTCTAGCTGACACCTTAATTCAGCTATTAAACCATATATTTCTGCATAAAGACATACAATAAAATATCAATAAATCTCATGATCATACTCCCATTAGTTCACCTTCTTTGCCATAAAGTGTATCGTTTTAACTGAGGTAATGTCATATGGGATAGACTGGGTGTTCAGCAAGCCTTAGATGGTGGTACTGGCAGAGATAGTGCATGCATGGAAGGCAGGCCTTTAGCTATAGAATGTGTCAATTTAAGTAGGCATAAATCCCTCTTCCTTCCAAGGTGGTAGAGTTCACTATTATATACCTACCACCAAGTGGTTGGCTGGTGTTCTTGAGTACTATTGATGGCTCTGGCTTCACTTATTTTCTAGCACATTGGACATTCAGTTGTGTCAGTAATTTGGCCTTTATGAGAAAGAACTTGAGCAGTGCCTTCAACCATTCCACCATGGCCACTCGCTGTTCATGATGGCCATGAACTGTAATATACAAAGAGAGAGGCTGGGTGACATCTGGTCTTTGTCAATCTGTCCATCTAAGTATGAAAACTCCCACTGGAATGGATGCTTTCTGGTGAGTATTAACGTGACAAAAAGATCTGTGTGTTTCATGCCCATAGGTTCATCCATATACTTCTTCCCTGGATGTTCTTGTCCCTGGTCTTCCAATATTGCTCTTTCCAGGCTCCTGACCAACCAGTCCAAGCTATCTGACACTGCTGAAGAGCCCATGTGTATCTTTAACCCAGGAGCTTTTTCCCTCAATGTAAATTGGACAACCAGGTGTGCTTCTTGGGACTGTGACCACTAGGAGGATTTCCCTTCACCACTGTCCTTTAGGGACACTTTCTTGGGCAGTAACAGTCTGCTTTCCACTCTATTACTACACATTCTTGTCAACACTTGACTTTGTCCTACTTGTTAGTTTTTAGTTAAATGGTAGGTGTGAAATTATATTGCTCTATAATTAATGAGATTTAAATCCTTTAACATGTTTCAAGACCATTTGTACTTCCTTATGAAATTTCTATTGACTTACTTAGCCCATATTAACTCAGACATTTGTCTTTTTTATTTATAGGAGTCTGTTATATACTCTAGATGCTAATCAGTTGTATTTGTCTTAGTATCTTCTCTGGTCAGGAATGGATCTTTGAGGGATTCCTAGAAGTCTCTTAATAATGTCTGTATGGTTCTTGGTTTAGAAACATGTGAACTAAACAAGTTAATCTGTAAACTTAATCTGTTAATCTGAATACCAGATATGCAATGGTGAAATGTGGATCAAGAAATGGCAATACACACACTTCTTTTGAAAGTTAAGGAGGAAGAGACATATAACACTCACCAGACTATAGCAATCCCTATTCTACTAAGCCGATCTTATGAAGAACCCTCAGAGTGGGAGTGCACTATTCCATGACTAGGGACTACTACATTCATTCTTCCTAGTCCATTATTTTCCATGACACTTAATTTCACTTTCTGTAAAGTCCTTACTTTGATATTTCTCCTCTTTGGCCACATTTGAACAGTAAATTGAAGAATGTCTCTTCCTTGGGAGTGTCTGATCAGCTATCTCAGATTGCTTCCTGGACACTGAAAATTGATGGCCCAAAAATTCTTTTAAGTCTCAAAGAGCCAACTTTATGCTAGTCCAGACTAATATTTGACTTATTTTCTTACTTAGGTCAGCTCCCCAGATCAATAGCCATATTCACAATTCTTTTCCAGATATCTCTGTCTTTATCTCTCTCTCTATTTCATATATATCATAAATATAAAATATCTTAGTCGTATCAGGCTTCTGTGTGAGAATCACACTCTAAGTCCCTAAATTTCTTTTACATGGACCATTTTGTCAAATTAAAAAGATTTACTGAGCATAACCTTCAACCACTTAGACTTTAAGACAATGGGGGGTGATAACCACATCCTTGATATGGTCCTTAATGCAAGGCTGGGCTTTATTGCCCCCTCTTTTTTTCTGGGTCCTTCTAATTTTTATCTTTACTGGTTAGAGATAGAAATCAGTTTTCTCCTCTAGTTGTGTAAGTCTCCAAAACTTATTTTTTTCTTTTCTCCAAGTTTTAATTTAAATTCCAGTTAGTTAACATACTAGTAATATTAGTTTCAGATATGCAGAATTTAGCGATTTATCCTTTACATACAACACCCAGTGTTGTATGTATGGAGGTCATACATTTTTTGTATGTATGTACGTATGGAGGTCATACATCCTTTACATACAACACACAGTTGTATGTATGGAGGTCATCACAAGTGACCTCCATAACACCCATCACCTTTTCAACCCATTCCCCATCCACCTCCCTCCATCAACCCTCAGTTTGTTCTCTATAGTTAAGAGTCTGTTTCTTGGTTTGCCTCTCTTTTTTTCCCCCCTTTCCGTATGTTCATCTGTTGTGCTTCCAAAATTCCATATCTTAGTGACATCATATGGTATTTGTCTTTCTCTGACTGAGTTATTTCACTTAGTATGATACACTCTAGCTCCATCCATGTCATTGCAAATGGCAAGATTTCATTCTTTTTGATGCCTGGGTAATATCCCATTGCATATACAAACCATATCTTCTTTATCCATTCATTATTCCATAGACCTTTGGGCTCTTTCCATAATTTGGCTATTGTTGATAATGTACCAGGATGCATGTATCCATTCAAATTAGTATTTTTGTATCCTTTGGGTAAATACCTAATAGTGTAATTGCTGGGTTGTAGGGTAGTTCTATTTTTAATTTTTTGAGGAAATTCCATACTGTTCTCCAGAGTGGCTGCATCAGTTTGCATTCCCAACAGTGCAACAGGGTTCCTCTTTCTCCACGTCCTTACCAACACCTGTTGTTTCCTGTGTTATTAATTTTAGGCATTCTGACTGATGTGAGGTGATATCCCAGTGTAGTTTTGATTTGTATTTCCCTGATGATGAGTAAGGTTGAGCATCTTTTCATGTGTCTGTTAGTCATTTGGATGTCTTCTTTGGAAAAATATCTGTTCATGTCTTCTGTCCATTTTTTAACTGGATTATTTGTTTTTTTGGGTGTTGAGTTTGATAAGTTCTTTATAAATTTTGGATACTAACATCTGATAATGGGATACTAACCCTTTATCACATGTGTCATTTGAAAATATCTTCTCCTATTCCAAAGGTTGCCTTTTAGTTTTGTTGATTCCTTCACTGTGCAGAAGCTTTTTATTCTGATAAAGTCACAATAGTTTATTTTTGCCTTTGTTTCCCTTTCCTCAGGAGACATATCTAGTAAGAAGTTGCTACAACTGATGTTCAAGAGGTTGCTGCCTGTATTCTCCTCGAGGATTTTGATGGTTTCCTGTCTCACATTTAGGTCTTTCATCCGTTTTGAATTTATTTTTGTGCATGGTGTAAGAAAGTGGTCCAGTTTCATTATTCTGCATGTTGTTGTCCAGCTTTCCAACACCATTTGTTGAGGAGACTCTTTTTCCATTGGATATTCTTTCCTGCTTTGCCAAAAGGAGTTATCCATATAGTTGTGTCTCCCCTTGTAAGTTAGGGACTTTTTTTGTATTGCTGCTTTTAAGAATTTTTTCTTTGTGGCTTTATTTTGCAAGTGTAATTACAATATGTCTTAGTGTTGGCCTGCTTTTGTTGATTTTGATGTAAGTTCTCTATGCCTCCTGGATTTGGAAGTCTGTTTCCTTCCCAAGATTAGGGAAGATTTCAGCTATTATTTCCTCAAATAAACCTTCTGCCTCCTTTTCTCTCTCTTCTCCTTCTAGGACTCCTATGATACAAATGTTATTACATTTCATGGAGTCCCTAGGTCTATACCTGTGATCCATAATTCTTTCTCTCTTTTACTCAGCTTCATTATTTTCAATTACTCTATCTTCTATAACATTTAATTGTTTCTCTGTCTTCCATTCTTGTGGTCATTACATCTGGTCTGTTTCAAATCTGTTACTACATTTTCATTTGATTTTTTTCACTCTTTTATCTCTGCTGTAAGGATTTCTCTGATGTATTCCATGCTTTTCTCAAGCCCAGTGAGTATCCTTATGATTATTGCTTTAAATTCTCCATCAGGCATATTAATTATTTATACCTGTTTCAATTAGATCTCTGACCACAACCTTTTCTTGGTCTTTCTTTTGGGATGAATTCCTCTATCTTGGCATTTTTTCTAAGTCTTGGAAAAGCCTGTTATGCTTCCTGTTCCTAATAGTAATGGCTTTATGAAGAAGTCGTATAGTGTTCAGGGACTGGCACTTCAAGAAATGTCTCTAGTATGTGCTGCGTTTTTGGCTGAGTTTTGGCTGCCCTATCCTTCAGGCCAGTTGTCTGAAGAGACTCTCCTTGCCTGCAGTGGGCAGTGTTTAGACCTTGGCCACAGTGTGGTGAGTTTTAACCAGGTGTGCTCTAGTCTGCTTGTTAAATGAGACCTGATGCTACTTCCACTAGAGCTGAAGCCTTGCAGAACTCTCTGGTTGGTAGACATGGTGCAGGTGGGGATTTGTGCTGGTTTTCTGAGGAAAGGTTCCACTGCACTTGGACTTAGGCACACTTGCCCAAGAAAAGCAGCACCAAAAGAGCACAGGGGAGTGGGAGTTGGTGTAAGCAGGTTAGGCAGCCAGTGTTGGCACTGTGCTGTTTATGCAAGCTGGTTTATGATGATGGGGGAAGGAAATGGTGCCAGCCAGCTCCTTTGTCCCTGGAGAGGGATCTCTATGCTTGCTGCTCTCGGGGAGGCACTGCCAGAAAAGCGAATAATTTCCCCTCGTGCATCCCGGGCAGTTTTTAGATGGCTGTTTTCATGCTGTATTCATGTTGCTTGCCTGCCTGGAGCAGTGCAGTGCACTTTGGGCTCTATCCCAGACAAGCCTCCTGACTTTTAAAACTCCAAATTTTAGGGACCTGGTGTGGCAGGTCTTCTGGGGGAGTGTCTTGCCATGCTGGGACTGATGTAGATTTGACCCAGAAGGGCAGTCGTGCCAGAGCAGAGGCATGGGATTTAGAGCAAAGTACTCTAAAGAACCAGCGTCTGGGTTAGCCACCACCAGCAGGTGTCTCTGTGGCTATGCTTCCCTATGGTGCTCCCTAGCTCTTTGGTCCCTGGAGTGGCATCTCTGTGAATGCCACCTCTCACAGATGCACTACAGGAAGAGCAAACTGTCTCTCCCCATGCACCACAGGTCATCCTCAGATTGCACAGTCTACCCCAGGCTGCTTGAATGCCTTCTCCCCAGGAGTAAGGCAGTACCTTCAGGGCTCTAACCCAGCCATGAACTCCACCTCTAAAACTCCAGTGTTTGAGTTTTTGCAAAAACTCATGAAAATCAGCCCCTCTCATTTTCCCAGCCAATGGCTTTGGGGAAGCATTCTCTTTGTGCATCCCCCTATGTGCTCCTCTCTCTCTCTCTCACCCTTCTCTGTGACCTGGGCTCCCTCCTCTCTGCAGCACCCATGATCTGTTTCTTCCCCAAACCATGTCTCTGCACTTCCTCCCTCCCTCTATGTAGCCTCTTCTGCAGTTTGTTCTGTCAGTCCTCAGGTTGATTTCTTGGGTATTCAGAATAATTTGATAGTTATCTAGCTGTGTTTGAGGGATGAGACAAGCCTAGGGTCCTCCTACTTAGACTGCCATCTTAGCTCCTCTCAAGTCTCCAAATTTCTTGACTCTCTATATTCTCTTGCATTTCTTCCTTGCAAACTGGCCAGTTGTCTTGTGAGCTTTTCTCATTCTGGTAGAACCTTGTTAAATTCATCTAACAGCAACCAATTCATGCTACAAGCATTCCATTTTGCCACATAATCTCCCTTCAAAGTTATCACAAGTGCCGTCGTACCAAATGTTTTATTGTGCCAAACATAAATTACTATCCTCCCAGTTGTCAATAATATATTGCTTAACACCTATTTCCTGGCCCTAAAGAAACTTACAAATGTTAACACTGATTTTTTTAATAGCATACTACCACCTGTACAGATTTCTGTAACAGTTATGATGGACTGAGTATGTTACAGTAGCAAATAATCCAAAACAGACTTATTTTTTGCTAACAATACAAGTTTCTCTTATGTCAGCTGGGGGCTCTTCTCTTGCACCACCATCTTATTCCTTACAAGTCAGCCACTGACTAGACCACTGGGAATAAAAAAGGTAAAAAATCACACATATATAATCTCTACCTAGAAGTGGGATATGTCACATCTGTTCACATTTTCATTTGCCATAACAAGTCACATGCCCAAACCTGACTTCAAAGGGATGAAATACAATCCTCTCTCAGGGAATAGAGGGAAAGCAGATATTTGTGAAAAGTTACACAATATATTACAAGGCTTGTAAGTACTATTATAGCTGTTTTTCATACACTATTCTGCGTATTTTGTGTCCTAAGCCCTAAAAGGCACCAATAATTCCATGAAAATATTCTCTTTTCCCATCTGTTTAAGGCATCTTTGATTTCCGTGTTCCTTAGGTTGCAGATCAATAGATTTAAATCACCACAGTGTATACAACGGAGGTCAGCTTGTTTTGGCTCAGAAAATCATCAGAAGTAGGGCACAAATAGACTAAGGTGTGTGAGCCATAAAAGAGAGTCACAGCTATCAGGTGAGAAGCACAGAAGTTGAAGGCCTTGGACCTGCCTTCAGATGAAGTGATCTCAGAATGGTGGCAGCAATATAACCATAGAATATCATGATAACCAAGACAGATGTGAATCCAAAGATCACTGTGAGCACAGAGGTCCCGATTTGAAAGGAAAAGGTGTCAGAGCAGAATATGATCAGCAGCTGGGGAAGATCACAAAAGAAATGGCTGATGACATTTGGCCCACAGAAATGAGGCTGAAATAAGGCACACAGTTGGATAAATGAGCCAAAGAATCCAGTTACACGAGATCTCACAACCATCTGCACACAGAGGGTGGGAGATATGATGGCGGTGTAGAACAGAGGCTTACAAATGGCAGCATATCGGTCACAAGCCATAGCTACTAAGAAAAAGCACTCAGTCAGACTCAGGGTAAAGAAGAAGTACTGCATGGTGCCCCCTACAAAGGAGATGTATTTCTGCTTCTTGAAGAAATCTGAGAGCGTCTTGGAAGCTGTGGAGGAAACATAACAAATATCTAAGAAGGCAAGTTTATTGATAAAGAAATACATGGGTGTGTGCAGGTAGGAGTCCATCTTGATCAGAGTGATGAGGTTGACATTGCAGAACACTATCACGAGGGAGATGCCTAGGAAAAAGGATGACTTCAAGTTTTGGAGATTCAGAGTATCCCAATAGGATAAACCTGGTAATTGTGGTGCTGTTTCTTCCTTCACCCACTGCCATGGTGTTT
This sequence comes from Panthera tigris, assembly GCF_018350195.1. Lineage (NCBI taxonomy): Eukaryota > Metazoa > Chordata > Mammalia > Carnivora > Felidae > Panthera > Panthera tigris. The sequence continues at coordinate 102,943,682 of NC_056669.1, forward strand.
CTGAGAACTGAAGGGAAATAACAAAAGGAATTTCTTATTATTCCAGTATCTTCAGGCTATTAAAAGTAAATACATGGTGTTACTTAGCTATTCAGCCCTGCACTTTAAGTAATTGCCTTGTAAACAATATAACAAGAAAAAAAGAAAAAGAAACTCCCCATACATATTTTTATTTCTTTATTTTTTAGGAATATTTTTATTAACCTATATTGAAAAAAAATCCATATAAGTGTAGATCTTAACCTACAATTAAAAAACAATGTATCTAGAGACACATACCCCATTGACGATGGATGAATTAGGGGGAAGTGGAGCAAATGAAACTTATGAAAGAGTTCAAAAAAGAAACTAAACATTATCTTGAGATCATACATGGAGGACTAACTGCCCGAACTAGCAACTAAAAATGCTGGATAAAATATTTTATAAATTTGCTCAAATGCATCAACTAGTTGGTTTTCTTTAAAGGCAAATACTATTCAAAACAAACACTAAATGAAAAAGAACACAGCAAGGTAGCACAACAGTTAACCTGGTTTGGGACTGCAGTCATTTGTCAAACTGAGACAAATGAGCATAGATATTTTTTAGCTTCATGGGACTCAGGGATCGGGAATAAGGACCCGATCAAGAGATTCCCATATAAGGTGGGTGCACCCAAAGGAATATACCATTAATACAAAAGTAAAAATTCAAACAACCATTATACCACAATAATGCAAAGAAAGTTGTATGTCTAAAACTTGGCATTGAATAGAAAGGATGGAGTTATTTTAATCTCCTCAAAGAAATTCATAACTATAAGGTAGTTAACACTGGAATGCCTAGTGCAGTCCAATTTCACACTACTTGAAATACCTGAAAAACCTCAAATGGGAACTGAGTTTAAAGAGATACTCAATATAGTCAATTCAATAGGCTAATGCAATTCAATATAGTTAGTCCATAAATCACTTGTCACAGTCAGATATGAGATAAGGAGCTTGTGGTACATTATAAATCAATTCACAGTTTCACTGAAAGTATTGCTATGAAATAAATGATAGATGAAGGAAACAATATGCATAATGCTGTAGTTGATTTACATTCTGGGGAAATCTTATCTTGCTGTCATTTGCAAACTGGCACCAGTCCATGTACCTCAATTTGAATAGCTCTGTCCTAGATACCTGACAGAAGCAGATGAAAGTGCTCTCTGGAGAAACCCACCTTCATTTCAGAGTTCAAAGTATTTTCATAGATGCAATTCCAAGAAAATTAATAGCTCAAAGTAAAAAATCACTAAGTATGTAAGTATATGAGAGTTAACAAAATATTAGCAGAAGCACACCAAAAATGGCTTTAGATCAATTGGACTTATCAGAATAGAAATAAGGTGCACAAATTTTAAGAAATATGAACATCTGTAAATATGAGTAAAGAGCAAGCAGACTCATATATGGCTAGTGAGAACACGTAGAAAACCACCTGGCTGTGGGTCTGGGAGAAGCCTCACAAATCTGAGTGTTTAGGAGTGCTCTGAGGAAAGCAAAAGGGCAGCTGTGGGCATCCATCCTCGCTTTGAAGGATAAAGAGAAAACATACAATCTTAAGAGTTCTGTCTCAAGAGGAAACAAGAAATGTGGAGCAAGAATATGCATAGAAGAAGTCTGAGAAAACTTCAGAATCCCTACCAGGGCTGACAAAAGATATTTGTCTCCTAAAGCCAGTTGGTAAAGCCTGAAGGAGACAACTCCTTTAAATGCAATGACATCAATGCAAATCTTCAAGGAACATGAAAAAGCAAGGAAACATAACACCACCAAAGGAACACAATAATTTTCTAGTAACTGCCCCTAAAGAAATATAGATCTGTAATATGCATAATAAGAATTCAAAATAGTTGCTTTAAGGAAGCTCAGTTGAGCTATATGAGAAAACACAAAAAGAGATCAGGCAAACAATACACAAACAAAATGAGAAATTTAATGGAAAAAGAAAAATCATTTAAAAAAAGAACCTAAGAGAAATTTTGGAGTTGAAGAATACAATGAATGAAATGAAAAATGCTATGGAGAGTATCATTATAAGATTGGCTCAAGCAGAAGAAAGAATCTGTTAAGTAGAAGACAGTCCTTTGAAATCATCCAGTCAGAGGAAAATGAAGAGAAAAGTATGAAAAGAAGTGAAAAAATACCTATATGGATTATGGGATACCATTAAGAGAAACATTCTGTGAATTATCAGACTCTAAGAGAAGAGAGGGAGAAAGGGGATGAGAGCTCATTTACATAAATAATGGCTAAGAATTTCCCAAATCTAGGAAGAGATTTGGACAATCAACTTCAAGAAGCTCATGTAGTCCCCCCAAATTTTAACCTAAAGTTATCTTCTCTGATACATTATATTTAAACTGTCTCAAATCAAACACACACAAAAAGAAATTTAAAAGCAATAACTGAGAAAAAATCCTCACATACAAGTGAACTATCAGCAGATTTCTCAACAGAACTTTGCAGGCCAGGGAAGACTGGTATACTATATTCAAGGTGATAAAAGAAAAAAATATGCCAACCAAGAATACTTTACCCAGCAGAGTCGTCCTTCATAAATGAAGAAGAAATAAAAACTTTCCAAAGCAAACAAAAGCTGAAGTGGTACATCACCACTAGACCTGCCTTACAAGAAGTATGGAAAATTCTTCAAGCTGAAAGGAAAGGGTACTAACAAGTTACATGAAAATAGACAACACACTGACAATGGTAAGTATATAGCCAAATTCACAGCACTCTAATACTGTAATATAATGGTGCGTTAAACCATTATAAACCATTGAAAAAAATCCATGTAAGTGTAGATCTTCACCTTAACTTAATGCCAGTATAAAGGTCAAAGGACAAAAGTATTAAAAAAAATAACTATTGCTGCAGTAATTTGGTAATGGATACATAGTATAAAAAGAGGTAACTTGGGACATCAAAACCATAACAGGTGAAAGGGGAGAAATATAAGGGTAGATTTTGTATAATCAAAGTTGTTATCTGCATAAAATAGACTATTATAACCATAAGATGTTTTATGTAAAGCCACATTATAGCCATAAAGCAAAATCCTACAGTATATGCATAAAAGATAAAGAGAAGCAAAAGCATGCCACTATGGAAAATTATCAGTTCACAAAGAAAGACAGAGAAGAAGAAGAAAGGAGCAAGGGAACTTTGAAACAGCCATAAAACAATCAATAAAATGTCATTAGCAAGTTCTTACCTACCAATAATTACTTTAAATGTAAATGGACTAAATGCTCCAATCAAAAGGCACAGAGTGGCTGAATGGATTTAAAAATAAATAAATAAAAAGACCCAACCATATACTGCCTAATGAGATTCACTTCAGGTTTAAGGACACACAAAGCCTCAAAGAAAAGGGCTGGAAAAAGATATTTCATGCAATAGAATATCTTTCATTCCATTGGAAGGTTATTTTGTTCAATGAAAATGAAAATAGACCAGAGGTAGCTATACTTATATCAAACAAAATAGACTTTAGGGCAAAAACTGTTACAAGAAACAATGAAGGTCATTATATAATGATAATGGTTTAATTTATCAAGAGGATATAACAATAATAAATACATATGCACCCACCATCAGAGCACCTAAGTATGTATTAAGCCAATACTATCAGAACTGAAAGGAATAACAGACAAAAAACAGTACTCCACTTTAAACAAAAGACAGGTCATTCCATACTAAAACTCAACAAGGAAACAATGGACTTGAAATATACTTTAGACCAAATGGACCGAACTGCCATATACAGAATATCCAACAGCAAAAGAACACACATTCTTCTCAAGCACACATGAAACATTCCCTAGGATGTCCTTAGGCCACAAAACAAGTCATAACAAATATAATATGACTGAAATCATATCAAATATATTTTCCAACAACAATGATATGAAACTAAAAATCAAAAATAGGAAGAAAGCTGGAAAAATAAAAAATATGTGGAAATTAAACAGCACAATTAAACAATCAATGGTCAAAGAAGAAATCAAGAGAAATGAAAAATACATTAAATGGAAATGGAAACACAGCATACCAAACTATGGGATAAAGCAAAAGAAGTTCTAAGAGGAAGTTTATAGAAATAAATGCCTACATTAAGAAAAAATTTCTGAAATAAATAATCTAAATTTACACCTCAAGGAACCAGGAAAAAAAAAAGGTGCATACTAAGCCTAAAGTTAGCCAAAGGAAGGAAATAACAAAGATCAGAGCAAAAATAAATAAAATGGACACTAGAAAAACAACAAAAAAGATCAACAAAATTAAGAGCTGGTTTTATCTTTTTTTTTTTTTTAATTTTTTTAACGTTTATTTATTTTTGAGACAGAGAGAGACAGAGCATGAACAGGGGAGGGGCAGAGAGAGAGGGAGACACAGAATCTGAAACAGGCTCCAGGCTCTGAGCTGTCAGCACAGAGCGTGATGGCGGGGCTCGAACTCACAGACTGTGAGATCACGACCTGAGCTGAAGTCGGACGTGTAACCGACCGAGCCACCCAGGCACCCCTAAGAGCTGGTTTTATAAAAAGATAAACAAAATTGACAAATCTTTAGTTGGATTAAGTAAGAAAAAAGAAAGAAGACTCAAATAAAATCAAATGAAAAAGGAGACATTACAATTGATAATACAGAAATACAAAGGACCATAAGAGACTACTATAAACAATTATATGACAGAAAATTAGGAAATCTAGAATAAATGGATCAATTCCCATAAACACACTCACTACCAAGAGTGAATCATGAAGAAACAGAGAACCTTAAAGATGAATAATGACTAAGGAGATTAAAGCAGTGATCAAAAGCACCTCCACAAATAAAAGACAAGGACCAAATTACTTTATGGGTGAATTTTACCAAACATTTCAAGAGGAATTAATACCAATTCTTCTCAAACTCACAAAGCACAAGAGGAAGAAACACTCCCAAACTCATTATATGAGACCAGCATATCCCCAAAACCAAAGCCAGATGGGGACATTACAAGAAAAGAAAACCATAGCAATATCTCTGATGAATAGATGCAAAAGTTCTCAACAAAATATCGGCAAACCAAACCCAACAGCATATTAAAAGGATCATACACCATGACCAAGTGGGATTCATCCTGGTGCAAGGATGATTCAACATATATATCAATCAATAAATGTGACACATCACACTAATTAAAGAGATAACAATCACATGATCATCTCAATAGATGCAGGAAAAGCATTTGACAAAATTCATTACTGTTATGATAAAAATCCTCAACAAATTGGGTATAGAAGACTATATAGTATGGTGATTATAGTTAATAATACTCTATTATATACTTGAAAGTTGCTAAGAGGGTAGATCTTAAATGTTTTCACCATAAAAACAAAGGTCATTACATGAGCGGATAGACGTGTTTAACACTGTGGTCTTTTCACAATATATGCATGTATCAAATCTTCACACTGTACACCTTAAACTTACACAATGTTATGCGTCACTTATATGTCATTAACAGTAGAAAAATAATGAAATAGGAAAAGCGCTCAAAAATAATTCGGTAATATTAGCCTAAAATTTAATGAGGTTAGACTTAGAGATTGAATGTACATATCTTATCTGGGGAAAAGTTAATACATAATGATCAACACCAAGTCATCTCCTGGTGAAGTAACAGGACTTCAGTGATAAAAAAGGAATCCTTTGGACATCGAGGGAAAAGAAAAATACCAAGTTACCTGTAGGGGAAAACATCAGATTGGCCCTGGACTTCTCCACAATAACACTGAACATCAAAAGGCTGTGGAGCAGTATTTACAAAACTCATCTCCTTTTATAACCAAACTGTCATTCCAATATTAAGGCCACACGAAAATATTTTCCACCATAAAAAATCTCAGAGAACACAGTATCCATTAGCCCTTAATGAAGAAAAAAATCTACCAGAATATGAAAATGAAACAGCAAAGGTTTTTTTAAAAAATAACATACTAGTGATAGCATTTCATTCAGTTAAAACAACCATGGCAATTATGGTTACAGGATACACGAATGCATCATATTTCAGTCATTTGAAATGACAATGTAAACATGTATTTATTGATAATAAAAATATCCAAGATAAAATAAGTGGAAAAATCAGGTTACAGAACAATGCATATTGAAAAATAAAACTTACACAACTCTATATACAGGCACATGTAAGAAAAATTTCCAAAGTATTTACATGAAGATAATAGCAGTGGTTATCTCTGGATGGCAGTAGCATAGGTGATATCATTTTCTTCATAATGCATTAGCTGACATATTTATAAATTTTTAGTGGGAATATTTTGTGTTGACTATTAGGAGGAAATTTAAGACATTTTTCTTTAAAAAGATACAATCCATATAACTCATGTTTTAACTGGTTCAGATAAAGTGAATTAGCTAAAAGAGTCATAAAATCATACAAGTTTATCAATTTCCAGTGCCTACAAAAATGGCAATAGAAAGGCATTATCAATATTTCAAAAGCTAATGAAAATGTGTACATTTCCATTATACCACACGGAGATTTTACTTATTTATTTTTCTTTTATTTCATTATTTATTTATTTATTTATTTAAAAATTTTTTTTAAATTTACATCCAAGTTAGTTAGTATATAGTGCAGCAGTGATTTCAGGAGTAGATTCCTTAATGCCCCTTACCCCTTTAGCCCATCCCCCCTCCCACAACCCCTCCAGCAACCCTCAGTTTGTTCTCCATATTTATGAGTCTCTTATGTTTACCACACAGAGATTTTTAAACTACCAAATTCCTTTGCTTTGTAGGAGAATAGTCACAATTTACTGTGATTTCTTTATTTCACACTAAGAGCAAGACTTGATTGTCTTTAATAAAAATGAAGAAATTCATTGAGAGAGAGATTAAACCATTACCTGTTCAGGGTGTGTTTTTTGCTAAATTTGTCAGTTGAGCTTCATTTTCATCCTGTGTTAAGTGGAATCAATGGTTTGTATTCTTTGTATGGTGAGAAGGTCAAAACCAGATAAACGTATACACTTCAGCTACTGTGATGATCATGACTAACTGAGAGCTTGAAGGAACCGGTGTTTCACCTCCAGTGGGTTTCTCTGCTACAGAGAATCAGGCAGGCCACCCAACCAAGTCCAATGTTCACAAAATAGAGGTGATTAGTTTAAGTTGCTTTTAAATTTTCTTTCTTACTTAGTTCTTTCTCTAAATTTGGATGCCTGTTTTCTTCCAAAATATGCTGTAAGCCTGTATACATTTTTAAAAATTTTTACTAAAGTCCAGTTAGTTAACATACAACATAATATTAGTTTCAGTACAATGTAATGATTCAACACTTCCATACATCACCCGGTGCTCATCACAACAAGTGCTCTCCTTAAACCACCCCCCCCGCCCCCCACCTATTTCACCCATCCCACCACCGACCTCCCCTCTGGTAACCATCAGTTTGTTCTCTATAATTAAGAGTCTGTTTCTTGGTTTGCCTCTCTCTCTCTTTTTCCCTTTGTTCATTTGTTTTGTTTTGTTTGTTTTTGGATTTAAGAATGATTTTTTGTTATGATGAACAGAAATACAAGATTCTTCTGAAAACTGGAAGAGCTGACAGAATATGGTTTAACTTAATTAAACCTTTTTCAATGTAGCCTCTTCTCTCCCTTTAGTTGTGGAGCTTGATCTGTCAGTCTTCAGATCTATTTCTGAGGTATTTAGGATGATTTGATAGTTATCTAGTTGTGTTTGGTGAGTCTAGGGTCCCCCTACTCTACCACCATTCTCCTCTCCTATAAACCTGTATATTTTATCTATCTACTTGAAGACCTATCTGCCAAACTTAGTTATAAATTTATTGTTTTCTTTTCCCAACATATTTCTGTTTTTATTTTTCCTCCTGTTTTCCTTGCTGTTTGTATTGATATTCTTTTTCCAATTCTTTCAATTACAACCTTTGTTACTTTTATTTCTTTTCAAAAGATTACCTCTGATTTTTTCATTGGCTGCATCAATTAAGTACTATTATATTTTACTCATATTTTCCTTGTGTATTATTTGACACCTTGTACAGAGAAAAGGCTTTGATATCTGCAATCCTGAGTTTGAGTTCTTACCCCTTCACTTACTAGCTTTGGTTCTTAATTCCTCTGGCCTCGGTTTCCTCATCTGTAAAGTTGGTCTAACAGAATTTAGCTAATTTAAACTTAAATTTCTTGAACATAGCATTCATAAATAACAATACCTGACACATATATAGTGTTTATCATGTGCCAGGGTACTCTTCTGAGTTCTTGACAAATATCAACTCACTTACTCCTTCCAAACAATCTAACAAGATATATAGAATATCCCTGTTTTACAGATGAGAAAACTGAGGCACAGAAAGATTATGTTACTTGCCCCACATTACACAGCTGGTGAGTGACAGAGCCTGGGTTTGAATCCAAGTGTTTGGCTCAGGAGAAATTTAATTTCCAATTACAAAATATACTGTTTCACTCTTGCTGCATAACAAATCACCCTAAAACTCAGTGTTTACGGCAACATTCATTTATTGCCACTTCAGGTCAGCTGCAGGTTGGCTGAGATTCAGCCAGTCTAGGGGAGGCTTATTAAATGGGTGACTCCTCTGAAGTTGGCTGGTCTAGGATGAGCTTGGCTGAGATAGCTCTGACCCATGTGTTCCTTTCCCTAGGACCAACAGACACCCAGAACGTGTTTTTCTCATAGCAATGACAGAAGCACAAAGAAGCAAGTGAAAACACACAAGGCCCTAAGGCCAATGATGAGAACAAGCACTCTGTCACTTCTGTCAGCTAAAGCAAACCACATGGCAAGCCCAAGGTGAAGACAAGAAAATGCACTCTACCCATGACAAGACTGTAGATGCAGGGAGCCTTGAAATTTGGGGTTAACAATTCAATCTATCACACAAAGTGAATGGATTTTGCTTTACTTTTTCTTAATACCCTTGTGATCAGATAAGGTTATCTACCTGATTTCTACTGTCAGAAATTTATTGAGATTTTATTCTGTTACCTAGTTCTAGATTCCTTTTTTAAAGTTTTACAAACCTGGAAAAGAAGACATGTATTTACAATAGTCATTTTAAATCTATCACTAATGCTTTTAAATACCATATGTTTAAATTCAATTTTTGTCAACTCTAGATCTTAAAATTGATTGGACATAAAATTCATGGAATTTTAATTGTGGTACCATAACTTTATTTTTGCATTTTTCACATTTAACTTTGCATGTTTTGTGTCTGTTAGTCAATGCAGTTGTTTTATTACGTCATTATGAATTGGGTTTTCTGGTCAATACTTGAATTAGTTCACTCTTTCTCTTAAATTCTACTTTGCTTAAACTAATATTGCTACTCATTTAGTTGTTGTTTCTGTATGCTATCTATATGTTCCCCCACCATCTTGTATTTAATTATTCTGAGTCATTTGCCTTTAGGAGCATCTTTAAATAAACAGAATATCATGGTGGCTGGATATTCTTTTAACCCAGTGAGACAACTGAACTTTTATTTGTCTAATAGGTAGTGTTTTGGGGTCTTTTCCTCTTTAAGAAGTGAGTTTAACTCACACACACACACACACCCCATCTTTGTAAATGTCTTTTTCTGTTTGGGTGTCATTAGTCAATTGTTTTGCTTTTTGCTTGTTTTTGTTGTTGAAGTTCTCCTGATTACTCAGCTCAAATTCATTTAGTACTATTCCAAGTAGAAGAGGTCAGTGAATTATCAAAGCTTCTCCCTCACTTACTTCCAAACAACACCTTTAATCTAATCAGTACAGTGACATTAGAAATTTCTCAAATCTCCTGGCATGTGGACTCTTATTATCGCTAATTTCCAGTAGTAATAAAGACGATTCATTATTTGCAACTTTTGCAAGTCATTTTGTTGGGAATGTATTGGGAATGACCAAGATATCAGTGTAAAACCTACCCTCTTATCTAGAACCCTCCAATAGTTGCATTTTTTAAAATACAATACATTTTCCATTTTAAAAAAATTACAAAATTACTTAAGGGAGTAATGTCAGTTTCATTGTGACGTAAGACAGTTTCTTTTTTCTCTCTTTTTTAACAATTAAAATCAGCATCTATCTATGAACAAAAGTACTTTTTTGGGGAGTTGTGGGATCCAGCACCATCTGCCAAGGATCCTGGGAGGAATCTTTCCCACCTGTTCATCAGGTAATAGGCAGACAAACCTTAGTGTGGGCTGCAGAACCAAAAAAAAAAAAAAAAAAAAAAAAAAAGCCAGCCCCAACCCCTCTGGGCCATGGTTGGGGAAAACCATGAGTGGTTGGCTTGGGCAGACACCCACAGATGAGAGGATTTATGGAAGTCCAACATTCACAAAGAAATATTTCAGCACTCATTGGAGGGAAAAAGCTGAATTTGAATCCACTGGAGACAGTAAGAGGAACTAGGCCAGTGTTAATCCCCCCAAAAAGGCAACATAACACGGGATTGAACTAACCAGCAATAATTTCTCCAAAGGGTCAAAGGAAGAATGGTGAGTGAGTACCTGTCTAGCTTAGTTGTGTTAACCTATTTCTCTCCTGCAGTACCAGAATAGTGAGGCAGGGCCTCTATGCTTGGGTAAGGAAAGTAATCAAAAACCTCCCAATACAGAAAATTCGATTCTCTGGTAAATTTTGCCAAATATTTCAAGAAAGTGAATAAAAATTTTTCTCAAAATCTTCCCTAAAATCGAAGAGAAGGGAACACTTACAAACTATTTTTGTTAAACCAGCATTACCCTGATACCAATGCCAGATAAAGACACTACAAGAAAAGAAAAAAAATGTAGGTCAATAACCCTCATGAATGTAGATGCAAAAATTCTCAATAAAATAGTAGCAAACCAAATTCAACAATATATTTTTAAAAATCATGTGCTGTGATCAGCACTGGATTTTATCCCTGGGGTGCAAGGATGGTTCAACAAACACAAATAAATGTGACACATCATTAATAAAACAAAAGACAAAATCATATGCTCCTCTCAATAGATGAAGAAAGTGCGTTTGACAAAACACAACATCCTTTTGTGATAAAAACTCTCAACAAATTGGGTATAGAAGGAACATACCTCAACATAATAATGGCCATATATGACAAACCTACAACTGACATCATACTCAATGGTGAAAGACTGGGAGCTTTTTCACTAAGACCAGGAACAAGAAAAGACTGCCCACTCTCACCACTCTTATTCAACATAGCACTGGAGCCCTAGCTAGAGCAATCAGGCAAGATAAAGAAGTCTAAAGCATACAAATAGGAAAGGAAGAAGTAGAACTGTTTCTATTTGCAAATGATTTGAACTTATATATAGAAAATCATAGAGTCAACCAAAACGCTATTAGAAGTAACCAATGAATTCAGTAAAGTTGCAGATAGAAAATCAACATACAGAAATCATTTGTTTTTCCATACACCGACAACAAAACATCTGGAAAAGAGGTAAAGGAAACTATCCCATTCACAGTTGCATCAAAAATCAATAAAATTTTTAGGAATAAATTTAGCCAAGGAAGTGAAAGATCTATACAATGAAAACTACAAGACATTGATGAAAGAAATTGAAAAGAACACAAATGAATGGAATAATATCCCATGTTCATGAATCAGAAGAATTAAAATTGTTAAAATAACCACACTAACCAAAGCCATCAATAGATTCAGTGCAATCCCTATCATAATTCCAATGGCATTTTTCAAAGAAACAGAAAAAGATCCTAACATTTTTATGGAACCACATACACACACACACACACACACACACACACACACACACTAGCCAAAGCAATCCTGACAAAGAACAAAGCCAGTTTGTTCTTTGAGGCATCCCACTTCCTAATTTCAAACTATACTACAAAGCTATAATAATCAGTATGGACATAAAAATAGATACATAGACTAATGGAACAGAACAGAATATCAAGAAATGAGCCCCCACGTACTAATATTTGACATAGGAGGAAAGAATACTTAATGTAGAAAGGATAGTCTGTTTGACAAATGGTGCTAGAAAACTGGATAACCACATACAGAAAAAAAGTGGACTCCTAACTTACACCACCCACAAAAATTAATTAGAATTTTAATTAGAGGGATTAGAATCTTAAACATATGACTTAGAAGAAGTCATAAAACACTTAGAAGAAAACATGAGGAAGAAACCCTTTGACATTGGTCTTGGCAATAATAAATTATAAAATGATATTATGTAACTTTTATTTTCTTAACTCTAATCCTACCTAGTGTCATTCAAATACCAAATGTGTTCTCCTAGATTGTGCATCCAGAAGCACAATTCTAATCATTCATCCCCCAGAGGGTTAAAAACTAAATTTTCATCTTGATGTGCACAGACTCAGCTATGTACCTCAGAGTAATCTAAAAGTCTGGAGACTGGAGATCTATTAAGTGAACCATATGCATGTCTCAAATGAGTCCTGTCCACTGCCAAGGCTCTGATTCTCCTCTATTCTTTAAATCTTATCAGTGTATGTGAGCATGTGAGATTCAAAATCAGCTTACCATAATTTCTTGGGGCTCAAACTTCTACTCATTAACTGATCTCTTGGTCTAAATAGTCTTTCTAAAACAACTCTAATGAATAATGGGTTTGATCTTTATACAGTATTAATAATAGAACATCACTGAAATTATTTGGAAAAAAACACATTCAGTACCTTAGAAAGATTATTAGGATCATTTAAGGAAGATTATTTGGGCCAAGAGGTCAATTATAATAATTAGTAGAAACTATCAACCCCTAGAGTCTCAATTATTTAGGCTCTTTGACTCTTGACTAAATACAAAGTGAAATTCTGAGTCTTTATGCTAAAATTCATGCTCAGCTTTTCATCTTTATGGTCCATGGCTCCCAATGATACCCTTCTGCACATTCAACACTCTACTTTGCAACTTACTCTGACTAAAGGGAATTCTCTTCTCTTTTGTGAAATAAATCCTGCAAAATGAGGTCAAGCTCTTCCTTTTGACCCAACTTTCCACTGACTCCCTAATAACCCATATGAATTCTTATTCTTTTCATATCCCTTAGTCTGTGGGTCTATTTTAATCACCTTGCATTGAACTATGCCTAAATATGTAGAATTTATTATTTTATGTATGGGTCTGTTTCCTAACTAGATATGAGGACAGGAAGCTTTTCTAATTCTCTTTTCATCCTTACCACCCACCTTGATGTATGTATCTAGCAAATGCTTAGTGAGGGCTTGCAGATTGACTGTTCCCATGAGATATTACATGGCTAAATGTCTATGCAATTACTAATTACTAAGAGTAGAATCTGGGTATATACCATTGGTCTAACTGTTCTTCAGGGACAAGTCTGGGTAACTATGTTTTATTTTCCCCAGGTTTTTTCTTTAAAATAATACTTAAAGGAATTTCCCATCAGTACCCATAGCTAATGTTTCTCAACAATAGCTGATTAAGGCATTTCTTGGAAGATAGAAGCTCCTGGGAACCTCACCCATCCACAGCAGCTCCCAGAAGGTTAACTTCCAGTTACCATCAGCAGCTCTTATTCATCACCTCCCTGAGCTCATCTGAACCGGTCAAGAGGGAGATCTGTGCAGTATTATGGAAATATCTTCCTTTAACATCTAGCAGAGTTTTGTCTCTTAAGGAAGGCTTCACAGAACCTTAGCAACAGACCTCCCATACATTCTTACACATATATAAAGAGCAGTGCTTCAAGAATATACCTCTACCTGGATTGGGGGGCCAAACATCCTTTGTTCATATTACAGTTTCCTTAGCATGGGATAAGCCCCCACACTCTCTCCTAGAGATTCCCCTTCTCTCAATCCTCCCCAAATGTAAACTCATGGAAGATTTGGCAAAAGCTTTAAATACTTCTTCACTCAAAGTTTTTAGTTAAAAAGAATAATTCATGTGACTAATTAAAATTGAGAAAAAGCATTCATAAAGAACCCATTAAATCTCTAAGAATAATATATAAATGTAATGGCATTTAGTTTTTATCATTTGGTTAATGTCTAAGCAATCTGGCAAATCAACAGTCAGTGTTGGGACCCATCTTGTTCCTCTTTTTAACCAGGCTTCTAGGACCAAATGTTTTATTTCCTCCTTCAGACAACACAAACTAGCCAGGGTTGAGAACCCTGCCTATTGCTATCTATTTCCTCTCCTGACCCTTGAGTACTCCTGGAAAATATAAGTATTAGAGTAACTCTGACCACCTACTCCATCCACTGTATCACCCATACAACCAAAAATCTAGGACATAAAATATTGAACACACACAATAGCAAAGAGTGTATACCACCTTCTATATTTGTTCTTAGTCTCTGCAAACATTGAACATTCAGTAACTATATTATTACAATGAATTCTCACACAAATCTCCTCACACCAAATTTGAACAGATGCTTAAAATACCAGAACAATTTGGTAGTGTGATCCCATTGCCTATGTCAACAGGGCAAATTTTCCAGATTTAATGGGGGAAAGAGGTTTGAGTCCTACAGTATCAGAAATTGCTATTAGTTGACATGAATTTTGCACAGCATCTCCCCCCAGAAATCCACATTGGACACAAGATTCAAGAATTAAAACATCAAACTCATAAATAAATGCTACTGAAGGGACCACATCCTTCATTCCATTACTCTTTATGATTCAAATCACCCCCCGCTTCATTAGATTACACCTGGTAATGTGACCAAATCTTAATAGATGATTAGCCCTGAAAAAGGCCTTAGACAAACATTAGCTATCTCAGACTGCTCTTCCCAGAAGACACAACTGGCTAATTGTATAGTTTCGTTTCTTTTCAAAGGCACATCCCCTTTCTCTATTCTCTCCCATTATGGTCAGAAACCAGAATAAACATCAATCACCATCATGTCTTGATTACACTGCATCAAAATATTTGGGAGACAGGCTTCTACATTCCTGGGGGCATCTGTCAGGTATCACTCTTTTACAATCAGAGGTTTGAGACTGAACAGGGCTCAATCTCCGAAGCAAAAAGTGACAGGTTTCTAAACCTTAAAATTTTACAAATACTTGCAGATTACTTATAAGTGAGGTCACTATTCATGTAGGGCAAAAGTATGAAATTCCAGGACTTAAATGTACTGTGTTTGTATGGAATCAAGTCACTTGTCAGCCCATTTGGCATATTATCTGTGTCAAATTAAGCTTTCTTTATACAAAGATAGTATATATTTTGTTATATTTCATTCATGTGCATATTGTTTTAAGGTTTCTGATGGGACAAATCTGGACAGGACCTCAGCAGGAACATTTCTTCTTTTGCAGCCTCTTCAAGGCATCTTTGATTTCCTTGTTCCTCATACTGTAAATCAAGGGATTCAACATGGGGATAACCACAGTGTAGAACACTGATGCAAATCTGTCAAAACTGGAGGAGCCACCAGAGCTGGAACTCAAATAGACAAACATACCTGAGGTATAGAAGAGGGACACTGCTGTCAGATGAGAAGCACAGGTGTTGAAAGCCTTGGACCTGCCTTTAGCTGAAGTGATCTTCATGATGGAGATGACAATATAGCCATAGGATATCATGATGATGAAGGCATTTGTTATCCCAAAGATCACTGTTAATATAGCAGTCAAGAGTTGCACAAAGAAAGTGTCAGTGCAGGACAGGACTAACAACTGGGGCATGTCACAGAAGAAGTGGTTGATGACATTAGGCCCACAGAAGTGAAGCTGAAGTATGGCACACAACAGGGATACAGAAGCAGAGAGTCCAGCCAGATAGGACCCCAGCACCATCCGAATACAGAGGGTGGGTGACATGACTGATGAATAGAGAAGAGGATTACAAATGGCGGCATATCGGTCATAAGCCATGGCTGTCATGAGACAAGACTCACTCAGTCCCATGATTGAAAAAACAAAGTATTGAACGGCGCAACCCACAAAGGTGATAGTCTGCTGCTCTTGGAAAAAGCTGGAGAGCCTCTTGGGGGCTGTGGAGGTCACATAGCAGATATCCATGAAGGACAGATTACTGAGGAAGAAGTACATGGGTGTGTGGAGGTGAGAGTCCATCCTTATTAAGATGATGAGGCACAAGTTCCAAGTCAGAGTCATAATGTAGATGAGCAGGAATACAACAAAGAGCACTGCTAGGATTCTGGGGAAATCAGAGAATCCCAAAAGGATGAAATAAGTGACCTCTGTAATATTTCCTCCCCCAACCATTTGCTTGGTGCTTCTAGAATCAGGAAAGAGAGAAGAGAATGCACTGCTGACTCAGGTGAAATGACAGAATTACATTGCTCATATATGTCATTCGCTCCTCTACTGAGAACTGGGAAAGAAGCAATGCTTCACTTTCCTGAAGAAAAGACCCCACCTTTTCATCTTAAAGTGTCAGGAATTACCTTTTAAAAAGTGCTTCAGGTTCTCAGTTATTCCATGACGTCTCATGAAAATTAAAAGAGATATTTAAAAATTGACCACTTTAAAAAAAGCAATAGAAACCCTATGGTTCTTATATATAATGCTAAGAATCATTGATTAAAATAATAGGTTTTTAAAAGACCTCTGATAAATATGTAACTGCTGCATAAGTGGCATCATTGAAGAATACATTTGAAATAGCTCTTCTCCCCCAGATGATCATCTAGATAGGTTTCTTAAATTTCTTATCTCAACCATTAAAAAAATTATCCTTTTTATAATAACGTCTCAAACTTTTAAACAAATTTATCTAATAAAACATCTCCAAAATGGCCTGGTAAGTTACATCATAATATGTAATTCTGAAAACATTCTCTTGGGGGCACAGCAGATGTGCTCAATTAGGTTATGGAATACGTCTTAGGGAAGCCTTCACACAAACTATTCCATACAGAGGCTAGCACAACTCACTATTGCCCTCAACTATCGTCTCAATTTTAGAATATTTTGTTTCTTAGGAAACAGCATAGTACTGTGGTTAAAAGTTTAGACTTTGGTGTTTTAGTTCTGAAAAACATCATCAAGATTGCACTATAGGTCATTTCCTGACATCAGCCCCCTCCCCAGGACAACTAGCAATAGAATAACTATTCATAGGCAAGACAACATTTTGAAAATCCTAGAACATGGAAATGAGGCAGAAACACCTACCTTGGACTACAGAGACCACACAGAAGGTTAGAGGTCAGCCACACTTTGATTGTACTGCCACTCTCCCATGCTGGCACAGTGCCACACCAACAGGATTCCTTTTACCTATGGTTTCCCCAGTTGGGGCAGGAGGGGGAGGGAGAGATCCCAAGGTGAGTGGTTATCCAGCTCCCCCAGAATTGTGGGTCATTTCGTGGGATGTCCAATCTGGTCTCACCTCTAGGGGATGGCAGGGGAATCTGTGGGGTATGATTACTGGGAATCCGATTGTGAGGGAGAAGGAGGCAGGACTTTCAGCAATCAGTGCTCAGATCCTGGCAGACTGAGTTCCTATTTGCATTGACACTCAGGTAGAAATCCCCACCAGAGGTTTTACCCATTGCAGAGACCAGATGGTGGTCCCATCTGACCACCGGGTAATTTGATAGGCAGTTCTGTCTGATCTAGGATCTGAAATGGCAAGCTTTCTGGCATTGGAGCCTGTTCTGCCACTCTGTACAGGCTGGAAACCAATTCATAAACTCATCCACTGGCCCATCAGGCCCAGCCCAACCAGGAAACCTGCCCAGACCACCTAAAAAGGAGCATCCTTCAGCAGTCAGCAGTGCTGCCCACCTGCAGAGCTAGGACAGTGGCCTCATTTGTCCAGGGAAATCAGCACACAGTTCTGCCTGATTCAGAACCTCAAACAATGAGCCTTGTTGGCTTTAGAGCCTGTCTCCACCATGTCCAGGCAGAAAAGCCAATTCATAGCCCCACCTACTGCTGAGTATATCTCCTAGTACCATCCAACCAGGAAGCTGACCAGGGCTCCTGGGAAGCTGCCAAACCCAGAAGCACTCTAGCAGAGAGTCCAGGGAGTGGCTTTATACATTTAGGTGTGGCCCAGAAACAGAACCACGAATATGTGGTCAACTAATATTTGATAAGAAAGCCTAAAATACTCAATAGAGAAAAGACAGTCTCTTCAATAACTGTTGTTGGCAAAAACGGATATTCATATGCAAAAGAGGGGCCCCTGGGTGGCTCAGTCAGCTGAGCTTCCAACTCTTGAGTTCGGCTCAGGTCATGATCTCAGGGTCATGGGATACAACCCCACATTGGGCTCCATGCTGAGTGTGTAGAGCCTGCTTAAGATTCTCTCTCTCTCTCTCTCTCTCTCTCTCTTTCCCCCACTTCCCCTGCTCACACACACTCTCTCTCTCTCAAAAAAGCAAACAAATAAAACTTATCTCGTATGCAAAAGAAGAAAACTAGACTCAAATCTTACACCACTCAAAAAATTAACTCAAAATGAACTAAGGACCAAAATGTAAGATCTGTAACCATAAAACTCCTAGAAGAAAACATAGGGGAAAGACTTCTTGACATCACTTGGCCGTGATTTTTTGGATATCACACCTAAAGTACAAGCAAAAAAAAATGATAAGCAAAATGAAAAGGTAACCTATGGAACAGGAGAAAATATTTTCAAACCACATATCTGATAAGAAGTTAATATACAAAATATAAAACAAACTCATATAACTTAATAGCAAGAAAATAAATGGTCCAATTAAAAATTAGGCCCAGGACCTGAATAGATATTCTTCCATGATGACACCCAATGACCAAAAGGCACATGGAAAGGTGTTTTCTACATCACTAATCACCAGGGGAAATGCAATGAGATATCAACTCACATCTGTCAGAATAGGTTGGAGAGAACAAATGCTGGTGAAGGTGTGGAGAATAGGGGTGTGCACTGCTGTGGAAATGTAAATTGGTATAGACACTATGGAAAACAGTATGGAGATCCTAAAAAAATTAAAAATACAACTACATACGATCCAGCAATTCCACTTCTGGGTATATATTCACAGGAAATAAAATTAGTGTTCTGAAGAGATATTTGCACCACTCCCCGGCCATGTTCATTGCAGCATTATTTACCATAACCAAGACATTGAAATAACCTAATGTCCATTAAAAGATAAATGGATAGGGACGCCTGGGTGGTTCAGTCAAGTGTCCAACTCTTGATTTCGGCCTCAGGTCATGATTTAAGGGTTGTGAGATCAAGCCCCGTGACAGGCTCTGTGCCCAGTGTGGAGCCTGCTTAAGATTCTCTCTCTCCCTCTCTCTCTCTGCCTATTTCCTGCTTGTATGCATGAATTCTTTTTCTCTCTCTCTAAAACAAACAAACAAAAAAAGAATCTTTAAAAAAATGAATGGATAAAGAAATCATAATTGATATATAAAATGTTACACTATTATATACATAATATATGCTAACATTCAATATTATATATAAAGATTATTCAGGCATGAAAAAGAAGGAAATCCTGGCATTTGTGACAAGCTGCATGGTCCTTGAGAACACTATGCTAAGTGAGATAAGTTAGACCAAAAAAGACAAATATAATATGATCTCACTATATGCGAAATCTAAAAAAACTGAACTCACTGAAAGAGATATCTGATTTGCGGTAGCCAGAGGCAGTGGGTAGGAGATGGGGGAATCGGGGAAGGTGGTCAAAAGGTACACACTTCCAGTTATAAGGTAAATAAATTTGGGGAATGTAAAGTGCAGCATCATGACTATAGTTAACAATACTATACTGCGCATTTGAAAGTTGCTAAGAGATTAGATCTCAAAAGTTCACATCACAAGGAAGATGTAACTGTAACTATGAAAAGTGATGAATGCTAACTAGTCTTCTGTGGTAATCATTTTGTAATGTATACATATATCAAATCATTGTGTTGTACCCCTCAAATTTATACAGTGTTGTATGTCAATTATATCTCAATAAAATGAAAAAAAGAGTTCTCATTCTGATACCATCTCATGCTATGCACTTGTCCCAGTGGTTTAAACACACTAGATATGACTCACTCCCAACAAAGTGAGGACAAGAACCCCTGAACTGTAAGGTTAATGGGAGAGTTACCTGAGGAAACTCATGCACATGCTCAGCACACAATCCAGTACACATTAATTGTCCAATAGGTGTTGGCTATTACTATCACTGATTGCTCAAGATAACCACACAGGACAGCTGTGCTTGTGGATAAGCATGCCAGGCATACTAGCCTTTTATGGGTTAATCTGGGGAAGTTCCTGAGGCATTATCAGCCCTGTAGATCAGCAGGCTTCCTTGCCTCTAGGCAATACTGATTCAGACCTTCTGTGGAAGTCAGTCAAAGCACCTGGGGCTATGGTAAACTATTTAGATTTCTGGAGTTAAACCATGTACATTATTGTCTATTTAGTTTTCTTGAGTTCAGTAAGAAGTTGCTGTGGGCAAGGTCAAAGAGGTGTCTGTCTACTTTCTCCTCCAAGATTTTGATGGTTTCCTGTCTCACATTTAGTTCTTTCACCCATTTTGAATTTTTGTGAATGGTCTAAGAGTGTAGTCCAGTTTCATTCTCCTGCAAGTTGCTGTCCAGTTTTCTCAACACCATTTGTTGAAGAGACTGTCTTTTTTCCATTAAATATTTTTTCCTGCTTTGTCAAAGATGAGTTGACCATACATTTGTGGGTCCATTTCTGGGTTCTCTATTCTGTTCCATTGATCTATGTGTCTGTTTTTGTACCAGTAACATCATATTTTGATGATTACAGCTTTGTAATACAGCTTGAAGTCCAGAATTGTGATGCTTCCCACTTTGCTTTTCTTTTTCAACATTATTTTGGCTATTTGGGGTCTTTTCTGGTTCCATACAAATTTTAGAAAAAAAATTTATGAAAAATGCTGGTGTTATTTTGATAGGAATTGCAAAAACGTGTAGATTGCTTTGGTTAGTGTAAATGTTTTAACAATATTTGTTCCTCCAATCCCTGAACATAGAATGTTTTTCCATTTCAAATAGACTTGGGTCAATTGACAACCAGAATCAATCTATGACGGGCCTTGATGTCAAAAACATGTCAAAGTATATATTTCAGTTACCAAATACTACAAAGTTATATTTAATATGTTTGGTTGATATAGTCAACATGATAGACTCACTAACACATTTGTAACAGATGCCACCTATTGGCTGTACTACATACCCAAACTGTCCTTCCTTGAGATAAAACAGTATATTAATTACAGCCAAAAATTTAGATAAAAAATAACTGGACTTGAACTTTCTGATATTAACTTTATAAACATGGATAACTCATTATTCTTGTAAACATAGACATGTATCAGAGAACAAATACATATTTAAGAATAAATTTAGGGGCGCCTGAGTGGCTCAGTTGGTTGAGCGTCTGACTTCAGCTCAGGTCATGATCTCACGGTTTATGGGTTCGAGCCCCACATTGGGCTTTGTGCTGACAGCTCAGAGCCTGGAGTCTGCTTTGGATTCTGTGTCTCCCTCTCTCTATGCCCCTTCCCACTTGTGTTCTGTCTGTGTGTGTCTCTCTCTCAAATATAAATAAACATTAAAAAAAAATTTTTTAAATAAAAAAAAGAATAAATTTAAAAATTGGTGAGAATTTAACAGCTGATAAAATTAGTATTTTAATTGATACAGAAATGATAAACTCTCCCATTAATGGTCTGTTAGACCATTAGGGCATTAGAGGAATAAATAGATATGCATTTATATAATCTTGAGATAGGAAAGAAATTTCCAAAATATAACACTAAAACAGAAACTCTGAGAAAAAATATAATTATTCAAAACTTTCTTATAACTGAAAAACCCATTATATGAGGTACTTTTCAAACACAATTGATGAAGTTAGAAAAACAGCCAGAAAATATAAAAAAGACAATGTGGATATGTCTGTAATATAAAAGATATTAATCAGTTAGGGATGGAGACTCACATATGCTGCTGATGAGTATACACAAATAGTTCTACCTTTTTTGGAGGGAAAAAATGCTTTATATAATCTCTCTCTCTCTCTGTCTCACAACACATACACGAGCCAATTACAAATGCCAAAAGTAATAACTGGTATGATTTTGATTTCCTTCTTTAAATGTCTCTGTGCTTGGTCAATGTTCGACAACTCCTGTATTTATAAGAAACAATTTATTACAATATATACAGCCTTAATTGTATGCACAGATTGAGAAAGAAAGGGAGAGGGGAAGGGAAAATGATGGAGAGAGAGAATGACAGAGAAAACAGACTTTCAGAATTTCCTGAATTTTACCTACTGCCCATGTCACCCTTCGCAAGTTATTAACCTCTCTGTGCCTCAGTTGCCTCATCTATAAACAGGGCTAATAACACTTACTATCTCATAGGATTGCTGCAAGGACTGAATGACATAAATGGCCTCAAACAGTAGGGGCTCAATAAATGTTAGCAATTATCATCCCCATTCTCATTCCTCTCTGTGAAAGAAAAATAAAGCAAAACGAATACTGAAAGGTCAAGGAGCTCTTCACATAATTATTTTCTACATTAGATGGTCTCTGAGCCTACACTCAAGAATATTGTTAACCAATAATATAATTATTTCAATCTTGTGGTGTTCTGTTATCTTCCAGTCAGCTGTAAACTCCTGATGCCACTTTTCATGTTCTACCACCACCAAATACTCTTGAGCTGACGATACTACGCACAGTGCATGGTCCAGTGGAGGTGTTCCACTATTTAGTGATAAGCATCTTGTATACTAATGTTTGCATAACTGCATAAATACATGATGAACAAATGGTTCTTTCACTCACTTTTGGATGTAAAACTAAAATTGTCTTATTTCATTTCAATTATGGTTTTAGGAACCTGGAAATCTTTCTGTTTACTCTCAAAATAAAGTGTTGCCAATAAAAGTTCTCCATTATTTTAGAGATTCAATGAAAATCCATTAATTAGATTCAATGAAAATATTTTGCAAATATGAACCTCTGTGCGCAACATCCCCCTAATTGGAAAACCTACACAAGAATGTGTGATCTGAGGAAATTCCCCTGAAAGGCAGTAAATTGTTATTTTTAATTCAGTGCTCAATTATTGACTTCTAAATTTTGTTAGTTTTAAAAAAAACACATTATCTCATTAGATTCTAAATGATCTCATTATCCCCTATTTTACAGGTGAAAAAAACAGAAGGTAACAGAGCCCAAGATTAGGGTCCAACTTCAGCTCAGGTCATGAAATCACGGTTTGTGAATTTGAGCCCCACATCTGGCTCTCTGCTGTCAGCACAGAGCGTCCTTCAGATTCTTTCTGTCCTCCCCCAATTGCTCCAGGTGTGCTCTCTCTCTGTGTCTAAAATAAATAAACATTTAAAAAACTTTAAAAAAAAAGATCACATCCTTAAGAAATTGCAGAACAGGAACTCAACATTCATGCCTCACCCCAGAATAATCCCTGATATTTAAGAGTAGAGATTAATCTTTTTAATGAAGTTCAGAGACATTGGCTAGGAGAAAGAGAACCCAAAACAGAGCCCACAGTGGAAGGTGTGGGACTGAGGGAGAGGAGGTGAAGAATGGGAGAAACTGAGGACCATAAAACCTTGCTCCAGAATCACATGGCTATTAAGATAGCACAAAATCCACCGTTCTCACTAAATCTTGCCCTCTCACCTTGACCCAGATTCCCCAAGAAGACAGAGCTCTTGCCAAAGGTTAAAAATGCTTATTTCTTTTCCAAAAGAAGTTGCCAGCTGGGCCCTATTGTTCTCCAAGATGGGAGTCTTTGGCTTTGAAACTGGCTGTCCACTCAGGGCAAGAGAGATGCCCAGAACTGGTGATCCTCTTAAATATGCTATTAAGCGCAGAGGTAACACGAGAAAAGACAATTAGAGGGAGAAAACCCTCAGGGACGCTCTCTGGAGTCACGGTTGTCATGGAGTTTTTGTCCCTGCTAATTTCATGCCCCACTTTGCCATGTCCCTTCTGGATCCATCCCTGACATCCCCATAGTCCAATAATGTTCTCATGATTGTAGTCTTTCTGTTGGAAACTTAAGAGTCACTAGAGCTGGAAAGAACCTAGAGATCATTTAGTCCAACACCGTCCATTACCAGGTGAGGAACCTGAAGCCAGGGAGCTAAAAGATTTGCTCAAGATGACACGGCTAGCTGGTCAAATACCTTAATTAAAATAAATTAAATACATGAGCATTTCCCTCTGTACAAAACACTTTCATTTTAGATATAGACATACATAAATTTTCTCAAATACCTGACCAGACTCAACCATCACAGCAGCGCTGTGAGTCACACGTGCCATTATTTCCTATGCATAATGAAGAAACTGAGACAATAAGGAAAACAACAAAACTAATTCATGACAGAGTCACGGCTTATTGTGGTTACAAACTGGAACATGGGTATCAATGAATCTGGGTTGAATTTCAACCCTTCCACTTGATGACTGTGTAACTTAGAGCAAATTAACCTCTCCCAGCCTCAGGATTATCATAAAATGGGGCTGGTAGTAGTAGCTACTTCATAGAGTAAGTCTTCATAGAATAAAATTAGATAATGCTTCTAAAGCACTTACCAAAGGGGTGTACCACAAGCATGCCTTCTATTAATAGTAGGTGTAATTTGGGATGGATAAAGAAGATGTGGTTTATATATACAATGGAATACTACACGACAATGAGAAAGAGAGATATCTTGCCATTGCAGCAATGTGGATGGAACTGGAGGGTATTATGATAAGTGAAATAAGTCAGTCAGAGAAAGACAGATATCATATGTTTTCACTCATATGTGGAATTTGAGAAACTTAGAAGACACGGGGGAAGGGAAGGGGAAGAAACAGTTTCAAACAGTGGGGGAGGCAAACCATAGGAGACTCTTAAATGCAGAGAACAAACTGAGGAGGGGAAGATTCGTGATGGGCACTGAGGAAGGCACTTTCAGGATGAGCACTAGGTGTTGTATGTAAGCGATGAATCATGGGAATCTATTCCTGAAACCAAGAGCACACTGTATACACTATATGTTAGCTAACTTGACAATAAATTATATTAAAACAATAGTAGGTGTAATTTATATATTCTGATTTGAACTTCTTTCCAACATGTTCTGCTGCATTACTAATCCTACAATAAAAGTGTCTACTTAAGACCATTCCCACAAACATTTTTGCTTGTTTGTTTCTAGGTTTTCATAAATGAAACTCATCTACCCTGCCAGTTACTAGGGATACAGAGATGTTCTAGACAAGGTCCCATCCTTGGTTTGATCTACTTCAGCCATTCTTACCTCCAGGGAGAAAGGGGTGGGTGGGCAATGAGTTAATTATTCAACTTTGCTGATAGGTTAGCAGTTATATATTTCCCCTGATAGGAACTGTAATAACTTTAACCTTGAAACTGAATGGATTTTTAGTAGTTTTTAAAGATATAATACCAAAAGTATAGTATGTGGGCTCCATGGCCAAACAACGAAGACCATGCTATTGGTCAGTAAGAACCAAGTATGTTCCACAAATCACACTTTGTGAGATTCAAATGAAGTGTTGCTATACTGGGAAGAATGTGGCAGACCTCTATGTACCCAGAAGTTGTATCTGTAATATCTATCATCTAACTTCCCACCTGCCATCTTCATATGGTTAACAGAAAACAAGTCAAATCTATGTGATGTAACAATGCGATATATAAAGTATTGTATAAATATGAATGTAATATGTATGAAATTAGTCCATAAACTCTTATATAGAAAAAAAATTCTCTTTTTAAACTTTTTTGAAGTCCTCTTATTTGGACTCTGAGTGTTCATGGAACTCTCAAGTCTGGTGGCTCCTCTGCTCCTGATCAACTTAAGGTCCTGGAATCCCAAGGGGCTCAGATCAGGAATTCAGTTCCCACACCCTAAACACACCACAATAGCCATCATTTCTGAGGTCTTACACAGTCTCTGTGAAAATACCAAGCAGCATGCTCCAGGTCTGACTATGCCAAGAAATTGATGACATTATAGAAGTTTCAGGTGTATATTATAATCAACATCTCTATACAGTAGATAATAATCATCACCAAAAGACTGGTTACCAATCATCTCCATACAGTTGACCAACTTCACCATTTTACCCACTTCCCAACCACCTTCCTCTCTGGTAACCATCAGTTGTTCTCTGCATCTATGAGTTTGTTTTTGTATGGTTAAGTTTGTTTCTCTTTTGTCTTTAGATTCCAAATGAGTGAAATCCTATGATAACTGTCTTCTCCATGTGACTTCCTTCACAGAACTTAATATCTTCAAGGTTAAAATAAAAGCAAAAATGAACTATGGAGGCCTCATCAAGATAAAAAGCTCCTGAGTGGTGAAGGAAACAATCAACGAAACCAAAATGCAACTAATAGAATGTGAGAAGATACTTGCAAATGACATATCAGATAAAGAACTTACCAAACTCAACACCCTAAAAACAATACAGTGAACAAATGGGCAGAAGACACAAACAGATACTTTTCCAAAGGAGACATCCAGACACAGGAAAAGATGCTCAACATCACTTATCATCAGGGAAATACAAATCAAAACCACAGTGAGATATTACTTCCCACCTGTCATTATGACTAAAATGAACAACTTGGGCAACAACAGATGCTGGCGGAAATGCAGAGTAGGGAAACCGTCTTACACTGTTGGTGGGATAGCAAAATGGTGCAATCACTCTGGAAAACAGTATGGAGTTTCTTCAAAAATTAAAAATAAACCCTCTTCAAAAATTGAAAATAACCCAGCAATTGCACTACTAAGAATTTATCCAAAGGATATAAAAATGCTAATTTGAAGGGGCACATGTGCCTCAATGCTTATAGCAGTACTGTCAACAATAACCAAATTATGGAGACAGCCCAAATGTCCATCAACTGATGAATGGATAAAGATGTGGTATATATACTCGGCAATGAAAAAGAATGAAATCTTGCCATTTGCAACAGCATGGATGAAACTAGAGGGCATTATGCTAAGTGAAATAAATTGGTCAGAGAAAGATAACATACAATTTCAATCCTATGTGGACTTTGAGAAACTCAACAGATGGATCTAGGGGGAGGGAAGGAAAATAAGATAAAAACAGAGAGTAAGGCATGTATAAGAGACTTTTAAATACAGAGAACAGGGGTGCCTGGGTGGCTCAGTTGGTTAACTTTCGGACTTCGGCTCAGGTCATAATCTCATGGTTCGAGCCCCACATCAGGCTCTGTGCTGACAGCTCAGAGCCTGGAGCCTGCTTCACATTCTGTGTCTCCCTCTCTCTCTGCCCTTCCCCTACTCACACTCTGTCTCTCTGTCCCTGTCTCTGTCTCTCTCTCAAAAATAAATAAGCATTAAAATTTTTAATAAATAAATAAATACAGAGAACAAACTGAGGGTTGCTGGAGGGGTGTTGGGTGGGCTACATGTGTGATAGGCATTAAGAAGGGCACTTTTGGGGATGACACCTGGTGTCATATGTAAGAGATGAATCACTGGGTTCTATGTCTGAAGTCAAGACTACACTGTATGTTAATTAACTTGAATTTAAATTTAAAAGTTTAATAATACCTTCAAGGTCTATCCATATTGCCACAAATGGCAAATTTTCACTCTTCTTTATGGCTGAGTAGTATTCCATTTTACACACACAAGCACATGTATCAGTTATATAACTTTCCATTTATATGCGTCTTCTTCATTTCTCTTATCACTGTCTTCTATAGGTCTTTCAATTCCTTGGTAAATTCATTCTTAGGATTTTATTGTTTGTGAAACACTGTAAATGAGATTACTTTCTTAATTTCTCCTCTTGCTAGTTGATTATTTGTATATAGAAATATCACAGGTTTGAGGCACCTGGGTCACAGTCAATTAAGCATCTGACCTCAGCTCAGGTCATGATCTCATGGTTCATGAGTTCAAGCCCCACACTGGGCTGTATGCTGACAGCTCAGGGCCTGGAACCTGCTTCAGATTCTGTGTCTCCCTGTGTCTCTGCCCCTCCCCCACCCCCTCTCTCTCTCAAAAATAAATAAACATTAAACATTTTTTTAAAAAGAAGTCTCACAGGTTTTGGGGCACCTGGGTGACTCAGTTGCTTGAGTGTCTGACTCTTGATTTTGGCTCAGGTCATGATCTCATGGTATGTGGGATCGCACCCCACCTCAGGTTCTGCACTGACAATGTGGCACCTGCTTGGGATTCTATCTCTTCCTCTCTCTCTCTCTCCCCTTCCCCTGCTCATATGCACGTGCTCTCTCTCTCTCTCTCACTCTCTCTCTCAAGATAAATAAACATTTAGGGAGCCGGGGTGGCTCAGTCAGTTAAGTGTCTGACTTCAGCTCAGGTCATGATCTCACAATTTGAGCCCCACATCGGGCTCTGTGCTGACAGCTCAGGGCCTGGAGCCTGATTCAGATTCTGTGTCTCCCCGTCTCTCTGCCCCTCCCATGTTCATGCTCTGTCTCTGTCTCTCAATAAAAAATTTTTTAATTTAATTTTTTTAAAAGATAAACATTCAAAAATACTAATAAGTGCTAAAAAAATAAATGTCACAGTATACTGATTTTTTCATATAACTACTAAATTTGTTATTAGTTCTAACAATGTTTTTGTAAAGTCATCAGGGTTTTCTATGTACATAATCATGTTATCTACAAAGAGAGACAGTTTTACATCATCTTTTCATACTTGAATGCATTTTACTTCTTTTTCTTGCCTAATCACTCTGGCTAGAATCTCTAGTACTATGTAGAATACAAGTGGTGAGAGGGGGCATCCTTGTCATGTT
The DNA here is from genome assembly GCF_018350195.1 of Panthera tigris. Classification (NCBI taxonomy): domain Eukaryota; kingdom Metazoa; phylum Chordata; class Mammalia; order Carnivora; family Felidae; genus Panthera; species Panthera tigris. Next base: position 102,972,573 of record NC_056669.1, read on the forward strand.
CTTGATTTAGAGGAAGAGCTTTGAGATTTTTACCACTGAGTATAATGTTGGCTGTGGGATTATCTTACATCTATACCCAGTTTGTTGACAGGTTTTTTTTTAATCATGTCTGGGTGTTGAACTTCTCAGGTGCTTTTTCTTCATCTATTGGCATGATCATATTTTTACTCTTCATTTTATTAATATGCTATATGACATTGATTTGTGGATGTTGAACTCTCCTTGCATAACTGAAATAAATAAATCCCATTTGATTATGGCATATGATCTTTAATGTAGTCTTGAATTCAGTGTGCAATATTTTCTTGAGGATTTTTCATCTATGTTCATCAGGCATACTGAGCTATAATTTTCTTTTCTTTTGGTGTCCTTGTCTGGTTTTTGTATTAGGGTAATGCTGCTCTTATAAAATGAGTTTAGGAGTGTTCTTTCAATTTGTACATTTTGGAGGAGTTTGAGAATATTGGAACTTAATTCTTCTTGAAATATTTGGTAAAATTCACCAGTGAAAGCCATCTGGCCTCGGACTTTTATTTGTTGGGAGGTTGTTGTTTTTTTCTTTCATTTGACTTCAAGTTTTTATTTAAATTCCAATTAGGTAACATATATGATAAAATTGGTTTTGGGTGTAGAATTTAGTGATTCAGCACTTACATATAACACCCAGTGCTCACCACAACAACTGCACTGCACTTCTTAATGCCCATCACCCATATAGCCCATCCCCCCCACCCAATGCCCCTTCCAAAACTCTCCCCTATGTTCATCTGTTTTATTTTTTAAATTCCACATGTGACTGAAATCATATGGTATTTGTCTTTGACTGACTTATTCGCTTAGCATAATACACTCTAGCTCCATCCACATCATTGCAAATGGCAAGATTTCATTGTTTTTGACCACTGAGTAATATTCTATTAATATATACGATACTCTATACACTATTACTATATACAATATTTTATATATATATGCACTATTACTGTATACAATATTCTATTGTATACATATCACATCTTCTTTATCCATTCATCAGTCAATGGACATTTGGGCTCTCTCCATAGTTTGGCTATTGTTGATAATGCTACTATAAAACATTGATATGCATATACCCCTTCAAATCTGTGCTTTTGTATACTTTGGGTAAATACCTAGTAGTGCAATTGCTGGATCGTAGGGTAGTTGTATTTTTAGTTTTTTTAAGGAACCTCCATACTGTTCTCCAGAATGACTGCACTGGTTGAATTCCCACTAACTATGCAAGAGGGTTCCCCCTTCTCTGCATACTTGCCAACATCTGTTGTCTCCTGTGTTGTTAATTTTAGCCATTATGACAGGTGTGAGATGGTATCTCATTATGGTTTGATTTGTATTTCCCTGATGATGAGTGGTGTTGAGCATCTTTTCATGTGTCTGTTAGGCATCTGGATGTCGTCTTTGGAAAAATGTCTATTTATGTCTCCTGTCCATTTCTCAACTGGATTAATTGGTTTGGGGTGTTGAGTCTGATAAGTGCTTTATAGATTTTGGATGCTAACTCTTTATCTGATAAGTCATTTGCAAATATCTTCTCCCATTGCATAGGTGGTCTTTTAGTCTTGTTGATTGTTTTCTCCACTATGCAGGAGCTTTTTACCTTCATGAAGTCGCAACACTTCATTTTTGCTTTTGTTTCCCTTGCCTCTGGCAATGTGTCTAGTAAGAAATTGCTATGGCCAAGGTCAAAGAGATTTCTTCCTGTGTTCTACTCTAGGATTTTGATGGTTTCTGTCTCACATTGAGGTCTTCCATGCATTTTGAATTTATTTCTCTGTATGGTGTAAGAAAGGGGTCCAGTTTAATTCTTCTGCATGTTGTTGTCCAATTTTCCCAACACCATTTGCTGAAGAGACTGTCTTTTTTCCTTCAATAGTCTTTCTTGTTTCATTGAAGATGACTTGACCATATAGTTGTGGGTCCATTTCTGGGTTCTCTATTCTGTCACACTGATCTATGTGTCCATTTTTGTGCCAGTGCCATATTGTCCTGAAAACGACAGCTTTGTAATATAGCTTGAAGTCCAGAATTGTGATGCCTCCAGCTTTGCTTTTATTTTTCAAGATTGCTTTGGCTATTCAGGGGCTTTTGTGGTTCCATACAAATTTTAGAGTTGTTTGTTCTAGCTCTATGGAAAATGCTAGTGGTTGGGGCACCTGGGTGGCACAGTTGGTTAAGTCTGCAAATCTTGGATCTCAGCTCAGTTCATGATCTCACGATTCATGAGCTCAATCCCCACATCAGTGCAGAGCCTGCTTGAGATTGTCTCTCCTTCTCTCTGACCCTCCCCCATTTGTGGTCTATCAACCGAAATAAAAAACTTAAAAAAATTTTTTTAATGCTGGTGATATTTTGATAGGGATTTCACTGAATGCATAGGTTGCTTTGGTTAGTGTAGACATTTTAACAATATCTGTTCTTCAAATCCATGAGCATGGAATGTATTTCAATTTATTTGTGTCCTCTTCAATTTCTTTCATAAGGTTTCTATAGTTTTCAGAGTGCAGATCTTTTACCTCGTTGGTCAGGTTTATTCCTAGGTATCTTATGGGTTTGGTGCAATTGTAAAATAGGATCAATTCCTTGATTTCTTTTACTGCTGCTTCATTCCTGGTATATAGAAATGCAACCGATTTCTGTACATTGATTTTATATCCTGTGAATTTGTTGACTTTGTGTGTCAGTTCTAGTAATTTTTTTATTGCAGTCTTTCAGGTTTTCTACCTAAAGTTATCATGTCCTCTGCAAATAGTGAAGGTCTGACTTCTTCCTTGCTGATGTGGATGTCTTTTAATTATTTTTATTGTCTGATTGCTGAGGCTAGGACTTCCAGTACTATGTTAAATAACAATGATGAGAGTGGACATCCCTGTCACGTTCTAGACTGCAGAGGAAAACCTCTCGGTTTTTCCCCCTTGAAGATGATATTAGTTGTGGGTCTTGCATCTACAGCCTTTATTATGTTGAGATATATTCTCTCTATCCCTACTTTGCTGAGGATTTTTACCAAGAATGGATGTTGTATTTCGTAAAATGCTTTTCCTATATCTATTGACAGAATCATATGGTTCTTATCCTTTCTTTCATTAATGTAGTATATCACATTGATTGATTTGAGAATATTGTACAAGCCCTGCACAGCCCAGGAATAAATCTCACTTGATCCTGCTGAATAATTCTTTAATGTATTGTTGGATTCAATTTGCTATGAACTTCTTGAAAATTTTGGCATCCATGTTTATCAGGGATACTTATGTGTAATTTTCCTTTTTAGTGTGGTCTTTGGTTTTGGAATCAAGGTAATGGTGGCCTGGTAGACAGACCTTGGAAGTCTTCCCTCCATTTCTTTTCTTTCTTTATTTCTTTCTTCCGTTCTTTCTTTCTTCCGTTTCCTTTTCTTTTCTTTTCTTTTTTTTTCTTTTTCTTTTTTTTTTTTGGAACAGTTTAAAGGGAATATGTATTAACTCTCCTTTAAATGTCTTGTAGAATTCCCCTGGGAAGCCTCTGGTCCTGGACTTGTGTTTGTTGGGAGATTTTTGTTTACTGATTTGATTTCGTTGCTGGTTATGGGTCTGTTAAAATTTTCTATTTCTTCCTGTTTCAGCTTTTGTAGTGTATGTTTCTAGAAATTTATCCATTTCTTCCACATTGCATAGTTTGTTGGCATATAATTTTTCATAATATTCTCTTACAATTGTTTATATTTCTATGATCTTGGTTGTAATCTCTCCTCTTTCATTCATGATTTTCTTTACTTGGGTCCTTTCTCTTTTTGATAAGTATGGCTGAGGGGTATCAATTTTATTAATTCTTTCAAAGAATGAGCTCTTAGTTTCATTGATCTCTTCTGTTTGTGTGTGTTTATGCCATTTATTTCTGCTCTAGTCTTTATTATTTCCCTTCTGCTGGCTTTAGGTTTCATTTGCTGTTCCTTTTTTAGTTCCTTTAAGTATAAGTTAGATTGTGTATTTTAGACTTTCTTTAAAAAAATTTTGTTTAATGTTTATTTATTTTTGAGACAGAGAGCATGAGCAGGGGAGGGGCAGAGAGAGAGGGAGACACAGAATCTGAAACAGGCTCCAGGCTCCAACCTGTCAGCACAGAGCCCCAGGTGGGGCTCAAACTCACCACGAGATTATGACCTGAGCCAAAGTCAGACATAACCGACTGAGCCACCCAGGCATCCCTGAGATATTTCTTGCTGTTTGAGGTAGACTTGTATTGCTATATATTTCCCTCACATGACTGCCTTTGCTGCATCAGTTGGGATTTTTTATTACTGACTCAATCTCCTTACTAGTAATTGGTCTACTCATATTTTCTATTTCTTCATGGTTCAGTCTTGGTAGTTTTTATGTTTATAGGAATTTGTCCATTTCTTTTAGGTTGCCCAAGTTTTTGGCTTGCAATTATTCATGGTAGTCGCTTATAACCTATTGTATTTCTGTGGTAGCAACTGTAACGTCTCCTCTTTCATTTCTAATTTTATTTATGTCATTCTCTTTTTTCTTAGTGAGTCTAGCTAAAACATTTGTCTGTTTTGTTTATTAAGTTTTTTAAAAACAGCCCTTAATTTCATTAATCTTTTCTATTGCCTTTGTAGTCTCTTCTTCATTTATTTCCACTCTGATTTTTGTTATTTCCTTCCTTCTACTAACTTGGGGCTTAGTTTATTCTTCTTTTTCTAGTTCCTTGAATTGTGAAGTTAGGTTGTTTAAATTGCATTTCTTCTTTCTAAATGAAAGTATTCATTGCCATGTACTTCCCTTCTTAGAACTGCTTTTGTATTTTCATATGTTTTCCTGTTACTAATTAGTGACCTTTTGTTTCTCCTGAAGAAGTCCCCTGTACATTTTCTGTAAAGACAATCTAGTGGTGATGAACTCTTCAGATTTGTCTGTCTGAAAACTCTTTATCTCTCCTTCAATTCTGAAAGATAATTTGTCCAGGGAGACTGTTCTTGGTTGACAGGTTTCTTTCTTTCAGCACTTTGAATATATTGTGCCACACCCATAGGCCTGCAAAGTTTCTGCTGAAAAATCTGCTGATAATTTTATGGAGGTTTCCTAGTACATAACTAGTGGTATTTTTTTTTTACTTCTTTTGTCTTTAAATTTGACATTTTATTTATAATATGTCTCAGTGTGGTTCTTTTTGTATTCATGTTACTAAGAATAATCTGGACTTCCTGGATCTAGATGTCTATTTCTTTTCCTAGGTAAGGGAATTTTCAGCCATTATTTCTTGAATAAGCTTTTGCCTCTTTCTCTCTTCACTTTCTGGGACCTTTATAATGCAAATATTGGTCTGCCTGATGGTATTCTCTCTTAAGCATCTTCACTCTTTCTCATTATTTATCCTAATGCTCTTCTGATTTGAAGAATTCCACTGTCCTATCTTTGATTTCACTGATCCTTTTTTCTTCCATTTCACCTCATGTGCTGCTGACACCTTCTATTGAGTTTTTCAGTTCACTTGATGTACTCTTCAGCTCTGAGATTTCTGCTTGGAAATTTCTTATATTTTCTATCTTTTTGTGGAAATTCTCACTTTGTTCATGCATTGTTCTGACCTTGGTGAGCATCTTTATGACCATAATTTGAACCCTTTATCAGATAAATTACTCACCTCTGTTTCATTAAGATCTATTTCAGGGGTCTTACCTCAATCTTTTGTTTGAAACCTATTTATTTGCTTCTTCATTTTCCTTGATGCTCTCTGTTGGGTTTTTGTACATTAGATAAATAGTCATTTCTCCTGGTCTTGAAGGAGTAGTCTCATGTACGAGATAAAACTTATTATTCAGATGCACCCTGCTCCTGATTGTTTCTCAAACCTTTGTGATTGTCCAAACAGCCTTCCTTATATTTAGTGCCTCCCTGTAGTTGAGGGTGTGCCACAACCTGTCAGTGTCTCAAAACAGAGGATCTCAGTCAACACCTAAATGCAGGGGATTGGAAGTCAGATACTCAGAAAGCATTTTTAAAGTATGCATGTAGGCCTCTTTCAGGGATATAGGTGTTTCTGTCTACGACCTCTGCACTAAGCCTACCCAGGGGCAAGAAGAGGGGGACAACCTATTAAGAACCGTTTCTTTGTTTGCTACAGTCCTATGGGATCCATGAGTGCAAGTCCTATTGGCCAACAGAGCCAGGCTATCAAGGGATGTGTCCCCATACACACAGAAACCACACAATCCAGGGTATCAGACATGTGCACAATCTCCTTCCTAGGAGACCCTGGTGACCTGCAGTGGGGCAGAGGGAGAGTGCAAAGATAGTGCCAGCAGGCTTCCCCTGCTGCAGGGGAGACTGCAGTCCACCCATACGTGTGTGTGAAATTAGAAGGCTGACCCTCAGGATAGAGCTTTTATAATATACATATGGACCTGTTTCAGGAAAAGACTGGGAGTTCAGTGTTTCTGACTGCTGCTTCTGCACTAGATCCCAGGTGATAGTTCAGAACTGTTTCTTTGTTTACTATCATCTTGTAGGTCTCATGGATGTAAACCCAGTTGGCTTTCAGAGATGGGGGCTTGGGGGGCCCACTCCCCAAGAGGAAGTCTTAAAATTTAAGGTGCTACATATTGGGTCTAGGCCCCACACCATTCAGGGAAAAGCTGAAAGTTGTTGAGTTCCCTTCCAATATATGTGACTGTGCCAGGGGAGGGATTATAGGCAAGATTGTGTCTCTACCTCTCCCATTTGTTTCGATGTGGAATTTTTCTTGTTTGCACAATGTGTAGAAGTCATTGGGTTAGTTTATGAATTTCTCTCACAGCCAATTGCTCTGTGTGGAGCTGTAGATTTGCTGTGTCCATCTGAGAAAGTAAGTTCAAGAGCCTCCTATGTTGCCATCTTGAACTAGAACCCCTTTTTTGCCCCTCCTTTAAAAACTGAAAATCAGCACATAGCCATGAACAAAAGTACATATGTGGGAATTGTGAGATCCAGCACCACATGGACAGGGCCAAGGAGGAGGTTTGCCCACTTGTGCAGTAGGGAACAGGCAACAGATCTCAATGTGTGCTGTGGGGCTAATAGAAGCTAGCAAACCATCCCCAACACCTCTCAGTCACAGTCAGGGAAAACCTGGAGTGCTAGCCATGGACAAATGTTATTTTGTCCAAGTCCAACTTTCCTGAGGAAAGACTTCAGCTCTCCCCCGGAGCAAAAAATAAATACAAGTTTGTATGCACTGGAAAAGGTAAACGAAGAACATAACCAGTATTGCCCTTCTCCCAAGGCAATACACTGCAGAGGAATGAACTAACCAGTGGCAACCTATCCTATGGGGCAAAGAAAAATTGGTTAGTGAGTGCCTGAGTACCACAGCTGCGTAGTACGTAATGGAGAGACCCAGAACCCATTTCTCTCCAGCAGTACTGAGTACTTAGGTGGGATCTTAATTACTGAGAAGCTGTTTGGGGGGACGGGCACAGAGTTTGTGAATGAGGCAGGTAAGAATATCAAAGGGCATTAAAGGGATGCAGTAGATCCCCCCTCCACCTGGCCTGCAGTCACCTCAACACTGTGAGAGATAAATCTGCCACTCTCCCTTATTGTGCACTCATTTTGCACTATCTCAAGTCAAGGGCAAGAGCGAACTCCGGTAAACAGTGAATATGCTAAGAAAATCAGGCCATGATTTCTGTTCAAGGGAGAAACCACAAACTTGAGCTGTAGCACTACCTTCTGAGAAACAAAACAGAGCTTTCCAGGAGCCAGCCTGGTGAGTTCTAAGAAGCAGTGCATACATACAACATGAAGAATTCAACCACAGCAAGAAGTCTAGAACAGGTGAATCCAGACAAAGTTGAATAAAATACCAGCTATAAGTGAAACCTATGAAAAATATCCCCCACCAGAAGACAGCTAGTAAAGATTTGAGGAAGCATCTGCTATTTCAACTGCAAAAGCAGAAACACAAAACTCAGAGAGGTGGGAGCCAAGATGGCAGAACAGCATGGATGTTTTCTCTGTGTCTCCCATCCATGAAATTAAACCATCTTGCACACCTAGAAAACTGATCTGAGGATTAACACAACAATCTGCACAACCTGAACCACAGAATTCAGAAGGTACATGACACGGAGAGGTGAACATGGGGAGAGAGAAGCCACGGAGGGCAGGGAGGTGTTTTTGCATGTGGATAGAGGATGGGGAAGGTGGGGAGAATACAGGAAAAGCACCCCTCCCCAAAAGCAGCTGGAGAGAAAGTGGAAAATTGGAAACAGCTGCAGAGACTGAACTAAAAAGAGAGAAAGGAGAAAGGAAAAAGGAGAAAGGAGAAAGGAGAAAGGAGGAAGGAGGAAGGAGAAAGGAGAAAGGAGAAAGGAGAAAGGAGAGGGTTTAAATTCCATTAAAGCTGTAAATAGGGGGAGCGCAGAGAGTTTGCAACTCCACAGCTCAATACCTGGCAGTGCTCTGGTGGGAAGGGCGAATCTCCAGGAGCAGAGTGGGGTCTGGGAGGTTCTTGGGCCACACGGGGAGAAGTGGTTCCATTGCTGAAAGGACATTTGGTAGAGGCTGTGAGGCAACCTGTGCCCAGCAGACCCCAGAAAACAGCCACATTTGCTGGTGCTGGAACAAGGTTGTTAAGAGTGAAGCCTGGTGCCAGAATTGTGTTGTGATTTTCCATAATCCCTGATATGCTGCTACTGTACTATCTCGCGAACTTTTTCTGAGGCGGGCTGGCACCTGGCCGCAGTCTCTCGGCTTCGGCAGCAGCACTGTCCTGCTTTCCTGGGTGCAGCCAGCATTCGGCCATTGCTCAGTGAAACTCTGCAGAGGGGTGGAACGGGTCCCACCCGGGAAGCCACAGTCCCTCAGAAACAAGGGGCCAGGGAAAACAGCCATATCTGAGACAAAACAAGGGAGACAGGTACTACCTGGGCCTTGGTCATGAACAGTGAAAAAGCAGGGAGTGGACAAAAGCTGAAGACAAAGGACAGGTGCACAATTGCTGTTCAGGGAGAACAGAGTTCTGATACTACAGACTGGGTAGCTGAGTGATTGCATTTTCACCACTGCTGCACATGCGCATTCACACCTACAAGCACCACAGTACTCCACCCCAGTAGGCTAGCAGCGCCATCTAGTGGAGCACTGAGTCATTACACTAAGCCCCGCCCAACGGGGCCAACCTCGCTCTTCAAGAACACAACTCTCACCACCTGCTTAATCTATGGACTATAAAGTGCTTCATAGTCTGACTTCTAGGGATAACGAAGTAATTTCAGTTGTAATTCAGTCTGTTAGCAGGTCCATCTGTTCAATTTTCTTTCTTTCATGTTTCTCTTTTTCATTTTTCTTTTCTTTTTCTTGAATACAAAAGGGAAAAAATTCATTTTTATTTTCAATTTTACTAAAAAATATTTTTCTTTAATTTTTTTACTATATTTTTTACTGTTCTGTAAATTTGTTTTCAAATTCTAGTTTACTTCCATCATTTCATTTCAATCTGCTTCAGCGCATTCATTTTTTCAAATTTTCAAACAATTTCCTTTTTTTTTTCTTCTTTCCCCTTTTTCCTCTAAACTATCAAACCATTTTCAACGCCCACACCAAAACACACCTAGGATCTAGCATCATTTATTCGATTTTGTGTGTGTGAGTGTTTTTAATTTTTTAATTTTAATTTTTTTTAATTTTAATTTTTTCTACCTCATTAATTCCTTTTCTCCCTTCAAAATTATCAAACTAAGGAATTCACCCCAAAAGAAAGTGCAGGAAGAAACTACAGCCAGGGACTTAAACAACACAGATATAAGCAAGATGTCTGAACAAGAATTTAGAATCATGATAAGAAGAATACTAGCTGGAGTCAAAAATAGATTAGAAACCCTTTGTGCAGATATAAAAGAAGTAAAAACTAGTCAGGATGAAATGAAAAATGCTATAACTGAGCTTCAATCACGAATGGATGCCACAGTGGCAAGGATGAATGAATGAGGCAGAAGAGAGAATCAATGATATAGAGGACAAACCTATGGAGAATAATGAAGAAGAAAAAAAGAGGGAGATGAAGGCAAAAGTGCACGATTTAAGAATTAGAGAAATCAGTGACTCATTAAAAAAAACAACATCAGAATCATAGGGGTCCCAAAAGAGGAAGAGAGAGAAGTAGGGGTAGAAGGGTTATGTGAGCAAATCATAGCAGAAAACTTTCCTAACCTGGGGAAGGACACAGACACCAAAATCCAGGAAGCACAGAGGACCCCCATTAGATTCAACAAAAACCAACCATCAACAAGGCATAGGATAGTCAGATTCACAAAATACTCAGGCAAGGAGAGAATCATAAAAACAGCAAGGGAAAAAAATCCCTTTCCTACAAGGGAAGAAAGATCAGGTTTGCAGCAGACCTATCCACAGTAACTTGACAGGCCAGAAAGGAGTGGCAGGATATATTCAGTGTGCTGAATCAGAAAAATATGCAGCCAAGAATTTTTTATCCAGCAAGGCTGTCATTCAAAACAGAAGGAGAGAGTAAAAGTTTCCCAGACAAACCAAAATTAAAGGAGTTTGTGACCACTAAACCATCCCTGAAAGAAATTTTAAGGGGGACTCTCTGAGGGGAGAAAGGTGGAAAAAAAATATATATATATACATATTTATATGTCTATAAATATATATATATATTTATATAAATACCAAATGCAACAAATATTAGAAGGGGCCAGAGAACACCACCAGTAACTCCAACTCTACAAGAAACATAAGGCAATAAATTCATATCTTTCAGTACTTACTCTAAACGCCAATGGACTTAATGCTCCAATCAAAAGACATAGGGTAACAGAATGGATAAGAAAACAACATCCATCTATATGCAGTTTACAAGAGACCCACTTTAAACCTAAAGACACCTTCAGATTGAAAGTAGGGGGAGGGAGAACCATCTATCATGCTAATGGTCAGCAAAAGAAAGACGGAGTAGCCATACTTATATCAGACAATCTAGACCTTAAAATAAAGACTGTGTCAAGAGGTTCAGAAGGGCATTATATCATAATCAAGGGGTCTATCCACCAAGACCTAACAGTTGTAAACATTTATGCGCCAAATGTGAGAGCACCCAAATATATAAATCCATTAATCACAAACATAAAGAAACTCATCAATAGTAATACCTTAGTAGTAGGAGACTTCAACACCCCACTCACAGCAACGGACAGATCATCTAATCAAAAAATCAACAAGGAAACAATGGCTTTGAATGACACACTGGACCAGAGGGACTTAACAGATATATTCAGAACATCTCATCCTAAAGCAATTGAATATATATTCTTATCCAGGGCACATGGAAAGTTTTCCACAATAGACCACACACTGGGACACAAATCAGCCCTCAGCAAGTACAAAAAGATCAAGATCATATTGTGCATATTTTCAGACCACAATGCTATGAAACTCGAAATCAACCACAAGGAAAAAATTGGAAAGGTAACAAATACTTGGAGACTGAAGAACATCCTACTAAAGAATGAATGCGCTAAACAAGATGTTAAAGAGGAAATTAAAAAGCATATGGAAGTCAATGCAAATGATAACACCACAACCCAAAACCTCTCGGACGCAGCAAAGGTGGTCATAGGAGGAAAGTATATAGCAATCCAGGCCTTCCTATAGAAGGAAGAAAGATCTCAGATACACATGCTAAACTTACCCCTTAAGGAGCTGGAAAAAGACCAGCAAATAAAACCCAAAACCAGCAGAACACAGGAAAAAACAAAGATTAGAGCAGAAATTAATGTTATCGAAACCAAAAAAACAGTAGAACAGATCAATGAAACCAGAAGCTGGTTCTTTGAAAGAATTAACAAAATTGGTAAACCACTAGCCAGTTTGATCAAAAATAAAAAGGAGTGGACCCAAATAAATAAAATCAAGAATGAAAGAGGAGAGATCACAACCAACACAGCAGAAATAAAAACAATAATAAGAGAATATTATGAGCAATTATATGCCAATAAAATGAGAAAGCTGGAAGAAATGGACAAATTCCTAGAAACATATACGCTACCAAAACTGAAACAGGAAGAAATAGAAAATTTGAACAGACACATAACCAGTAAGGACATCGAATTAGTAATCAAAAATCTGCCAAAAAACAAGAGTCCAGGGCCAGATGGCTTTCCAGGGGAATCCTACCAAACATTTAAGGAAGAGTTAGCACTTATTCTCTTGAAGCTGTTCCAAAAGAATAGAAATGGAAGGAAAACTTCCAACTCTTTCTATGAAGCCAGCATTACCTTGATTCCAAAACCAGACAGAGACCCCATGAGAAAAGAGAACTATAGACCAATTTCCCTGTTTAACATGGATGCAAAAATCCTCAACAAGATATTAGCCAACCGGATCCAACAATATTTAAAAAATTATTCACCATGACCTAGTGGAATTTATACCTGGGATGCAGGGCTGGTTCAATACCCACAAAACAATTAACGTGATTCATCACATCAATGAAAGAAAGGCCAAGAACCACATGATCCTCTCAATAGATGCAGAGAAAGCATTTGACAAAATACAGCATCCTTTCTTGATAAAAGCCCTCAAGAAAGTAGGGATAGAAGGAGCATACCTCGAGATCATAAAAGCCATATATGAACAACCCAATGCTAATATCATCCTCAATGGGGAGAAACTGAGAGCTTTCCCCCTAAGGTCAGGAACAAGACAGGGATGTCCACTCTCGCCACTGTTATTCAACATAGTATTGGAAGTCCTAGCTTCAAAATCACACAACACAAAGAAATAAAAGGCATCTAAGTCAACCAGGAGGAAGTCACACTTTCACTTTTCACAGATGATATGATACTCTATATGGAAAACCCAAAAGATTCCACCAAAAAACTGCTAGAATTGATTCATGAATTCAGCAAAGTTGCAGGATATAAAAATCAATGCACAGAAATCAGTTACATTCCTATACACCAACAACGAAGCAACAAAAAGAGAAAACAAGGAATGGATCCCATTTACAATTGCACCTAAAGCCATGAGATACCTAGGAATAAATCTAGCCAAAGAGTTGAAAAATCTATACACTGAAAACTATGGAAAGCTTATGAGAGAAATTGAAGAAGACCCCCAAAATTGAAAAAGATTCCATCCTCCTGGATAGGAAGAACAAATATTGTTAAAATGTTGTACCCAAAGCAATTTACATGTTCAGTGCAATCCCTATCAAAATAACACCAGCATTCTTCACAGAGCTAGAACAGACAATCCTAAACTTTGTATGGAACCATAAAAGACCCAAATAGCCAAAGCAATCTGGAACAAGAAAACCAAAGCGAGGCATCACAATCCCAGACTTCTAGCTATACTACAAAGCTGTAATCATCAAAACAGTATGGTACTGGCACAAGAACAGACATTCAGATCAATGGAACAGAATAGAGAACCCAGAAATGGACCCACAAATGTATGGCCAACCAATCTTTGACAAAGCAGGAAAGAATATCCAATGGAATAAAGACAGTCTCTTCAGCAAGTGGTGCTGGGGGAATTGGACAGTGACATGCAGAAGAATGAACCTGGACCACTTTCTTACACCATACACAAAAATAAACTCAAAATGGATGAAAGACCTCAATGTAAGACAGGAAGCCATCAAAATCCTCGAGGAGAAAGCAGGCAAAAACCTCTTCGATCTTTGCCACGGCAACTTCTTACTCAACACGTCTTGGGAGGCAAGGGAAACAAAAGCAAACATGAACTACTGGGACCTCATCAAAATAAAAAGCATCTGCACAGAGAAGGAAACACTCAGCAAAGCTAAAAGGCAACCGACAGAATGGGAGAACATATTTGCAAACGACATATCAGATAAAGGGTTAGTATCCAAAATCTACAAAGAACTTATCAAACTCAACACCCAAAAAACAAATCATCCAGTGAAGAAATGGGCAAAAGACATGAATAGACACTTCTCCAAGGAAGACATCCAGATAGCCAACCAACACATGAAAGAATGCTCCACAGTGCTCATCATCAGGGAAATACAAATCAAAACCACCATGAGATACCACCTCACACCTGTCAAAATGGGTAACATTAACAACTCAGGTAACAACAGATGTTGGCGAGGATGAGGAGAAAGAGGATCTCTTTTGCATTGTTGGCGGGAATGCAAGCTGGTGCAGGCACTCTGGAAAACAGTATGGCGGTTCTTCAAAAAATTAAAAATAGAACTACCCTACAACACAACAATTGCATTACTAGGTACTTATCCAAGGGACACAGGTGTGCTGTTTTGAAGGGACATATGCACCCTAATGTTTATAGCAGCACTATCAACAATAGCCAAAGTATGGAAAGAGCCCAAATGTGCATTGATGGATGAATGGATAAAGAAGATGTGGTGTATATATATACAATGGAGTATTAGTCGGCAATCAAAAAGAATGAAATCTTGTCATTTGCAACTATGTGGATGGAACTGGAGGGTATTATGCTAAGTGACATTAGTCAGAGAAAGACAAATATATGAATTCACTCATATGAGGATTTAAGAGACAAAACCGATGAACATAAGGGAAGGGAACAAAAATAATACAAAAACAGGGAGGGGGACAAAGCAAAAGAGACTCATATATATGTAGAACAAACAAAGGGTTATTGGAGGAGGTGTGGGAGGGGGATGGGCTATATGGGTAAGGGGTATTAAGGAATCTGCTCCTGAAATTATTTTTGCACTATATGCTAACTAATTTGGATGTAAATTTTAAAAAATTGAATTAAAAAAAGTAGAAACACAAAACTCAAATGAACCTGAGACCTAAGGACACATCATCCCTAAAAAATGAAAATAATCTTCAATCCATCCATTTAAAGCCACAGAATTTTACAATCTAGTTAATAAAGAATTCAAAATAGCTATTCTGAAGAAACTAAATGAGATATAGAAAAACACACAAAGACAATTGAATGAAATATAAGAAACAATACATAAGCAAAATGAGAAATGTAATAGACACAGAAATCATTAAAAATAACCAAACAGGTGCATCTGGGTGGCTCAGTTGGTTAAGCGTCTGATTTCAGCCCAGAGCATGATCTCATGGGCATGCTGGCAGTGTGGAGCCTTCCTGGGATTCTCTTTTCTCTGGTTCCCCCTCTACCACCCAACTCATTCCTGTTCGCTCGCTCTCTTTCTCTTTCTCTCTCTCTCTGTCTCTCTCTCTCAATAAATAAACTTTAAAAAATTGCCAGACAGAAAATCTAGAGCTGCAGAACTCAATGAATAAAATTAAAAATATATAATAGAAGTATCTACAGTAGATGGAAACAGAAAGTAGAATCAGTGGCTTGGAGGACAGGAAGTTTAAGATGACCTAGTCAGAGAAGAAAGAAAAAAAAAAAAGAATAAAAAAAGAGCAAAGAAAACCTATGGGAACCATGAAACATACAATTTTAGAATAATTGGAATTGGAAAAGAGAAAACTGGAGAAGGAAGCAGAAAGTCTAGTTAAAGATATAATGGCTAAGAACTTCTCAAACCTGGTGACACACATGGACATCCAAGTTAATGAAGCTAATAGACTGCTACATTATCTCATTGCAAAATTATTCATCGAGGCATAGTATAATGAAAGTGTCAAAAATTAAAGACAAAGAGAAAATCCTAAAAGCATCCAGTAAAAAAAAGATTGTAAACTCCAAAGGAACACCATTAGGCTATCAATGGATATCAAAGACACCCTTAAGCAGGAGACAGTAGAAAGACATATTCAAAGTGTTGGAGAAAAATGCCAGCTGAGAACCTCTATCTGCCAAAGTTATCCTCCAGACAGAAAGGAGAAATAAAGAGTTTTCCAGACAAATAAAAGTTGAGAGTATTAATCACCATTAGACCTTTCCAGCAAGAAATGATGAAAGGAGATGAGAGGGAGGCAAACCATAAGAGACTCTTAAATACAGAGAACAAACTGAGGGTTGATGCAGGGGAGGGTGGGGGAGACGGGGAAATGGATGATGGGCATTGAGGAGGGCACTTGTTGAGATGAACACTGGGTGTTGTACACAAGCAATGACTCATGAGAATCTACACCTGAAACCAAGAGCACGATGTAAACACTGTATATTAGCCAACTTGACAATAAATTATATAGATAGATAGAAAGAAAGAAAGAAAGAAAGAAAGAAAGAAAGAAAGAAAAAGAAAGAAAGAAAGAAAGAAAGAAAGAAAGAAAGAAAGAAAGAAAGAAAGAAAAAGAAAGAAAGAAAGAAAGAAAGAAAGAAAGAAAGAAAAAGAAAAGAAAAAAGAAAAGAAAAGAAAAAAGAAAAGGAAATGAAAAGATAAGGTAAGGTAAGATGTAACATGTGTAGCCATCAGGGTGACCTAGTCTATTAAGTATCCAACTCTGGATATCAGCTCAGGTCATGATCTCATGAGTTTGAGTCTGAGACCCACTTCGGGCTCTGAGTTAGCAGCTCTGAGCCTGTTTGGGATTCTCTCTCTCTCACTCTCTCTCTGCCCCTCCACTGCTTGTGCTCACTCATGTTCTCTCTGAAATAAATAAACGTTTTTTAAAGTAAAAGAAAGAAAAGAAAAGGGGCACTGGGTGGCTCAGTTGGTTAAGTGTCCGACTTCAACTCAGATCATGATCTCCATGCTGACAGCTCAGAGCCTGGAACCTGCTTCTAATTCTGTGCCTCCCTCTCTCTGCCCCTTCCTGCTCTCTCTCTCTCTCTCAAAAATAAATAAACATTTAAAAAAATTTTTAAAAATATTTAATATGGAAATATATGAAAATAGACCACACACTGGTAGAGGTAAGTTTATAGTCAGATTTAGAAGGCTATATCTGTAATAGGACAGAGAACACTGCATAAAAATTATAGACATATCCCTGATGAATATACATGCAAAAATTCACAATAAAATACAGGCAAGCCTAATGCAACAGCACATTAAAGGATCAGACACCATGATTAGATGAACATTGTCCCTACAAGGATGGTTCAACATACACAAAAACATAACTGTGATGCACCACGTTAATGTAAGATAAAAAGCATATCATCTCAAAAGATGCAGAAAAAGCATTTGAAAAAATACCACATCCTTTCTTAAATAAAACTGTCAACACATTGGGTATAGAAGGAAATGACTGCAACACAATAAAGGCCAGAAATAAGAATCCACAACTAACATCACACTCACTTATATCTAGAAAGTCCTAAGACTCAACCAAAAAACTGTTGGAACTAATCAACAAGTTCAGTAGAGTTGCAGTACACAGAATCAGCATACAGAAACCAGTTGCATTTCTATACACTAACAATGAAACACCTGAAAAAGAAGTAAAAAAATATTATACCATTCACAGTAACATTAAACACAATAAAATACTTAAAAATAAATTTAACCAAGGAAGTAAAAGATCTGTACTATTAAAACTAAAATAAATTGATAAAATTAAAGAACACACACACAAAAAATGGAAAGATATCCCATGTTCATGAACCAAAATTAATATTCTCCAAATTTCCATACTACCCAAAGTCATCTATACATTGAAGAAAATCTCCATCAAATTTCCATGATATTTTTCACCAAAATATAAAAAAAAATACTAAAATTTGTGTGAAACTTCAAAAGACCTAAGCCAAAGGAATCTTGAGAAAGAGCAAAAGTGGAGGAATCACTCTCCTGATTCCAAACTATACTACAAAGCTATACTAAACAAAACAGTATGGGTCTGGCCTAAAAATAGACATATAGGTCAGTAGAATAAAATAGAATCCAGAAATAAACTCCCACCTATATGTCAACTGCTATTTAACAAGGGAGCCAAGAATTCTCAGTGAGGAAAGAACAGCCTCTTCAATAAATGGTTTTGGAAAAACTGGATCATCAAATGCATAAGAATGAAATTGGGTCAACACCTTTCATCACTCACAAAAATTAACCCTACATAGATGAAAGATAGGAATATAAGACCTGAAACCATAAAACTCCTAGAAGAAAAGATAGGGAACAAGGTCCTTGACACTGGTCTTGAAAATTATTTTTTGGATCTCATACCAAAAGCACAAGCAAAAAAAGCAAAAGTCAACAAGTGCAGCTACATCAAATTAAGAAGCCTCTGCACAGCCAAAGAACAATTAACATAATCAAAAGGCAACCTACAGAATAGGAGAAAATCTCTGCAAACCATATACTGAAAAATATTTGCCAACCATGCACCTCAGATAAGGGGTTACTATCCAACATGTAAAAAGAATTCATAAAACTCAAAAAGAAAACAATCTGATTTAAAATTGGGTAGAGGAACTGAATGGATACTTTTCCTAGAAGACACCCAAATGGCCAATAGGTACACAAAAAGATACCCAACATCACTCATCATCAGGGAAATGCAAAACAAAAGCACAATGAAATATCAACTGACACCTGTTAGAATGACTACCATCACAGCAAGAGGTCATAAGTGGTGGTGAGGATTTGGAGAAAAGGGAACACCTGTACACTACTGGTGGAAAGGGAACTTGGTTTAGCCACTATTAAAAACAGTATGGATGTTCCTCAAAAGATTAAAGAACTACCATAGGATCCAGCAACCCACTTCTGGGTATACACTCAACAGAAATAAAAACAGGATACCAAAAAGATAATCTCCACTCCCGTGTTTATTGCAGCATTATTCATAATAGGCAATATATGGAATGACAAAGAATTATAAAGAAGACATGGTGTTGACACATAGTACAGTGGAATATTACCCAACTACGACATGGAGGAAATCTTGCCATTTGAGACAACATGAATGGACCCTGATGGCATTATGCCAAGTGACATAAGTCAGACAAAGACATAAACTGTATGATAGCACTAATATCATACAGAGTCAAAAAGCCAAACCCATAGAAACAGAGAGTCCAATGGTGGTTACCAGGACCTGGAGAGCAAGGAAATTAGAGAGATATTTTTTGAAAGGGTATAACCTTGCAACTAAAAGATAAATAAATATGGAAATCTCATGCACGGCATAATGATTATGAGGTGCTCCTCCTACTGAAGCCCTCATGGTTCCTTAGGAAGACTTCACATACATTCCTACACACTTTTAAAGAACAATACTTCAAAGAGCATACCTAAGCTTACACGGTGGGGAAGGGGAGCACACATCTTTTATTCACACCGCACTACTTCCTTGGTATGGGGTAAGACCTCACATTCTCTCCCAGAGATTCAGTGATTCCCCTTCTCTCAATTCCATCCATTTGTAAACTTGTGAAAAACTTGGCAAAGGCTTCAAATGCCTCTTCATTTATAATCTTTAATTAAAGAGAACAATTACATGATTCATCAGAATTAGGAGCCCCCCCTCCAAACAGCATTGAGAACCCAATGAATCTCCAAGGATAATATGTCATTGTAATGACATCTGTTTTATACCAATTGGTTCAAGTCTGAGCAATCTGGCAAATCAGCAGTCAGCTGTTACACAACTTGTTCCCTTTTCAAACAGATCACAAGAACCAAAAGCTTTATGTTCTACTTTACACAAAGAAAACTGGCCAAAGTTAAAAACTCTGCCTCTCCCACTACTATTTCCCCTCTGGCTCTTGAGGCTTCCTAGAAAGTATCAGCATTAGAGTAACTCTAACCATCTACTCCACACATAATATCACCCCATACAACACCATAAATCTCTAGGACATACAATATTCAACACAGACAATAAACAGAATATATACCAACTTCCCGTATTTGTTCTTAGTCTGCAATATTTAATATCCAGTAACTCTATTCTTAGAATGAATTTTCATGCAAGTCTCCTCATACCAAACATAAACAGATGCTTGAAATAACAGAAATGATTTAACAGTGTGAAACACTGGCTATGTCAGACAAGGGTAAATTTTCCACATTTAATGGGAGAAAGAGGCTTGAGTCCCACAATATAAAAAACTGATATCGGCTCTGACATGGATTTTGAACATCATCTTCCATGAGAAACACCCACTCGACACTAGAAGCAAGAAAGTAAACCATCAAACTCCTAAGTAAATGGTACTGAAGGGACTACATCCTTCATTCCAATCCTCTTATGATTCAAATCACTTTTCCTTCATAAGATTACAGCTGGTAGAGACTGGATGTGAACAAACTTATTGGATGATTAGCCCTGAAAGAGGCCTTAAACAAACATTAGCTATCTCAGACTGCTCTTCCCAGGAAACTCAACCAGCTAATTGTATAGCTTTATCTGTTTTCAAAGGCACATTCTGTGTGTGCGTTTGTTCCCACTATGGCAGCAATACAGAACAAACATCAATCACCATCATGTCTGGATTATGCTGCATCAAAATATTTGAAGACAAAATCTCTACACTCCTGGGGATCTCTGTCACGTACTGCTCCTTTGTGATCAGAGGTCTGAGAGAGCAGGACTCAATCTCCAAAGCAAAAATAAGTAATGAGTTTCTACACCTTAACAGTTTACAAATACTTGAAAATTACTGATAAATGATGAGGCCACCCCTCATGTAGGGTGAAAGTATGAATCTCCAGGACTTCAATGTACTGTGTTTGTGTGAAATCAATCACTGTAAGTCCATTTGGCATATTATCTGTGTCAAATTAAGCTTTCTTTATACAAAGACAGTATGAATTTTGTTATAGTTCATTCATGTGCATATTATCTTAAGGTTTCTGATAGGACAAATCTGGACAGGACCTCAGCAGTAACATCTCTTCTTTTGTAACCTCTTCAAGGCATCTTTGACTTCCTTGTTCCTCAGACTGTAAATCAAGGGATTCAACATGGGGATAACCACAGTGTAGAACACTGATGCAAATCTGTCAAACCTGGAGGAGCCACCAGAGCTAGAACTCAAATAGACAAAGACACTCGAGATATAAAAGAGGGAAACTGCTGTCAGATGAGAAGCACAGGTGTTGAAAGCCTTGGACCTGCCTTTAGCTGAAGTGATCTTCATGACGGAGATGACAATATAACAGTAGGATACCATGATAATGAGAGCATTAAGTATCCCAAAGATCATTGTTACTATAGCAAGCAATAGCTGTACAAAGAAAGTGTCAGTGCAGGACAGGACTAACAACTGGGGCATGTCACAGAAGAAGTGGTTGATGACATTAGGCCCACAGAAGTGAAGCTGAAGTATGGCACACAATTGGGATACAGAACCCGAGAGTCCAGCCAGATAGGACCCCAGCACCATCCGAATACAGAGGGTGGGTGACGTGACTGATGAATAGAGAAGAGGATTACAAATGGCGGCATATCGATCGTAAGCCATGGCTGTCATGAGACAAGACTCACTCAGTCCCATGATTGAAAAAACAAAGTATTGAACAGCGCAACCCACAAAGGTGATAGTTTGCTGCTCTTGGAAAAAGCTGGAGAGCATCTTGGGGGCTGTGGAGGTCACATAGCAGATATCCATGAAGGCCAGATTACTGAGGAAGAAGTACATGGGTGTGTGGAGGTGAGAGTCCATCCTTATTAAGATGATGAGGCACTAGTTCCAAGTCAGAGTCATAATGTAGATGAGCAGAAATACAACAAAGAGCACTGCTAAGATTCTGGGGAAATCAGAGAATCCCAAAAGGATGAAATAAGTGACCTCTGTAATATTTCCTCCCCCAACCATTTGCTTGGTGCTTCTAGAATCAGAAAAGAGAGAAGAGAATGCACTGCTGACTCAGGTGAAATGACAGAATTACATTGCTCATATATGTCATTCGCTCCTCTACTGAGAACTGGGAAAGAAGCAATGCTTCACTTTCCTGAAGAAAAGACCCCACCTTTTCATCTTAAAGTGTCAAGAAGTACCTTTTAAAAAGTGCTTCAGGTTCTCAGTTATTCCATGACGTCTCATGAAAATTAAAAGAGATATTTAAAAATTGACCACTTTAAAAAAAGCAATAGAAAACCTATGGTTCTTATATACAATGCTAAGAATCATTGATTAAAATAATAGGTTTTTAAAAGACCTCTGATAAATATGTAACTGCTGCATAAGTAGCATCATTGAAGAATACATTTGAAATAGCTCTTCTCCCCCAGATGATCATCTAGATAGGTTTCTTAAATTTCTTATCTCAACTATTAAAAAAATTATCCTTTTTATAATAACTTCTCAAACTTTAAACAATTTTATCTAATAAAACATCTCCAAAATGGCCTGGTAAGTTACATCATAATATGTAATTCTGAAAACATTCTCTTGGGGCACAGCAGATGTGCTCAACTAGGTTCTGGAATACGTCTTCTTAGGGAAGCCTTCACACAAACTGTTCCATACAGAGGCTAGCACAACTCACTATTGCCCTCAACTATCGTCTCAATTTTAGAATATTTTGTTTCTTAGGAAACAGCATAGTACTGTGGTTAATAGTTTAGGCTTTGGTGTTTTAGTTCTGAAAAACATCATCAAGATTGCACTATAGGTCATTTCCTGACATCAGCCCCCTCCCCAGGACAACTAGCAATAGAATAACTATTCATAGGCAAAACAACATTTTGAAAATCCTAGAACATGGAAATGAGGCAGAAACACCTACCTTGGGCTACAGAGACCACATAGACGGTTAGAGGTCAGCCACACTTTGACTGTACTGCCACTCTCCCATGCTGGCACAGTGCCACACCAACAGGATTCCTTTTACCTATGGTTTCCCCAGTTGGGGCAGGAGGGGGAGGGAGAGATCCCAAGGTGAGTGGTTATCCAGCTCCCCCAGAATTGTGGGTCATTTCGTGAGATGTCCAATCTGGTCTCACCTCTAGAGGATGGCAGGGGAATCTGTGGAGTATGATTACTGGGAATCCGATTGTGAGGAAGAAGGAGGCAGGACTTTCAGCAATCAGTGCTCAGATCCTGGCAGACTGAGTTCCTATTTGCATTGACACTCAGGTAGAAATCCCCACCAGAGGTTTTACCCATTGCAGAGACCAGATGGTGGTCCCATCTGACCACCGGGTAATTTGATAGGCAGTTCTGTCTGATCTAGGATCTGAAATGGCAAGCTTTCTGGCATTGGAGCCTGTTCTGCCACTCTGTACAGGCTGGAAACCAATTCATAAACTCATCCACTGACCCATCAGGCCCAGCCCAACCAGGAAACCTGCCCAGACCACCTAAAAAGGAGCATCCTTCAGCAGTCAGCAGTGCTGCCCACCTGCAGAGCTAGGACAGTGGCCTCATTTGTCCAGGGAAATCAGCACACAGTTCTGCCTGATTCAGAACCTCAAACAATGAGCCTTGTTGGCTTTAGAGCCTGTCTCCACCATGTCCAGGCAGAAAAGCCAATTCATAGCCCCACCTACTGCTGAGTATATCTCCTAGTACCATCCAACCAGGAAGCTGACCAGGGCTCCTGGGAAGCTGCCAAACCCAGAAGCACTCTAGCAGAGAGTCCAGGGAGTGGCTTTATACATTTAGGTGTGGCCCAGAAACAGAACCACGAATATGTGGTCAACTAATATTTGATAAGAAAGCCTAAAATACTCAATAGAGAAAAGACAGTCTCTTCAATAACTGTTGTTGGCAAAAACGGATATTCATATGCAAAAGAGGGGCCCCTGGGTGGCTCAGTCAGCTGAGCTTCCAACTCTTGAGTTCGGCTCAGGTCATGATCTCAGGGTCATGGGATACAACCCCACATTGGGCTCCATGCTGAGTGTGTAGAGCCTGCTTAAGATTCTCTCTCTCTCTCTCTCTCTCTCTCTCTCTTTCCCCCACTTCCCCTGCTCACACACACTCTCTCTCTCTCAAAAAAGCAAACAAATAAAACTTATCTCGTATGCAAAAGAAGAAAACTAGACTCAAATCTTACACCACTCAAAAAATTAACTCAAAATGAACTAAGGACCAAAATGTAAGATCTGTAACCATAAAACTCCTAGAAGAAAACATAGGGGAAAGACTTCTTGACATCACTTGGCCGTGATTTTTTGGATATCACACCTAAAGTACAAGCAAAAAAAAATGATAAGCAAAATGAAAAGGTAACCTATGGAACAGGAGAAAATATTTTCAAACCACATATCTGATAAGATGTTAATATACAAAATATAAAACAAACTCATATAACTTAATAGCAAGAAAATAAATGGCACAATTAAAAATTGGGCCCAGGACCTGAATAGATATTCTTCCATGATGACACCCAATGACCAAAAGGTACATGGAAAGGTGTTTTCTACATCACTAATCACCAGGGGAATGCAATGAGATATCAACTCACATCTGTCAGAATAGGTTAGAGAGAACAAATGCTGGTGAAGGTGTGGAGAATAGGGGTGTGCGCTGCTGTGGAAATGTAAATTGGTAGACACTATGGAAAACAGTATGGAGATCCTAAAAAAATTAAAAATACAACTACATATGATCCAGCAATTCCACTTCTGGGTATATATTCACAGGAAATAAAATTAGTGTCCTGAAGAGATATTTGCACCCCCCCCATGTTCATTGCAGCATTATTTACCATAACCAAGACATTGAAATAACCTAAATGTCCATTAAAAGATAAATGGATAGGGAAGCCTGGGTGGCTCAGTCAAGTGTCCAAATCTTGATTTCGGCCTCAGGTCATGATTTAAGGGTTGTGAGATCAAGCCCCATGACAGGCTCTGTGCCCAGTGTGGAGCCTGCTTAAGATTCTCTCTCTCCCTCTCTCTCTCTCTCTCTCTGCCTGTTTCCTGCTTGTATGCATGAATTCTTTTTCTCTCTATATATAACAAACAAACAAAAAAACAAAAAGAATCTTTAAACAAATGAATGGATAAGAAATCATAATTGATATATAAAATGTTACACTATTATATACATAATATATGCTAACATTCAATATTATATATAAAGATTATTCAGGCATGAAAAAGAAGGAAATCCTGGCATTTGTGACAAGCTGCATGGTCCTTGAGAACACTATGCTAAGTGAGATAAGTTAGACCAAAAAAGACAAATATAATATGATCTCACTATATGCGAAATCTAAAAAAGCTGAACTCACTGAAAGAGATATCTGATTTGCGGTTGCCAGAGGCAGTGGGTAGGAGATGGGGGAATTGGGTGAAGGCGGTCAAAAGGTACACACTTCCAGTTATAAGGTAAATAAATTTGGGGAATGTAAAGTGCAGCATCATGACTATAGTTAACAATACTATACTGCGCATTTGAAAGTTGCTAAGAGATTAGATCTCAAAAATTCACATCACAAGGAAGATGTAACTGTAACTATGAAAAGTGATGAATGCTAACTAGTCTTCTGTGGTAATCATTTTGTAATGTATACATATATCAAATCACTGTGTTGTACCCCTCAAATTTATACAGTGTTGTATCTCAATTATATCTCAATAAAATGAAAAAAAGAGTTCTCATTCTGATACCATCTCATGCTATGCACTTGTCCCAGTGGTTTAAACACACTAGATATGACTCACTCCCAACAAAGTGAGGACAAGAACCCCTGAACTGTAAGGTTAATGGGAGAGTTATCTGAGGAAATTCATGCACATGCTCAGCACGCAATCCAGTACACATTAATTGTCCAATAGGTGTTGGCTATTACTATCACTGATTGCTCAAGATAACCATGCAGGACAGCTGTGCTTGTGGATAAGCAGGCCAGACATACTAGCCTTTTATGGGTTAATTTGGGGAAGTTCCTGAGGCATTATCAGCCCTGTAGATCAGCAGGCTTCCTGGCCTCTAGGCAATACAGATTCAGACCTTCTGTGGAAGTCAGTCAAAGCACCTGGGGCCATGGTAAACTATTTAGATTTCTGGAGTTAAACCATGTAAATTATTGTCTATTTAGTTTTCTTGAGTTCAGTAAGAAGTTGCTGTGGGCAAGGTCAAAGAGGTGTCTGTCTACTTTCTCCTCTAGGATTTTGGTGGTTTCCTGTGTCACATTTAGTTCTTTCACCCATTTTGAATTTTTGTGAATGGTCTAAGAGTGTAGTCCAGTTTCATTCTCCTGCATGTTGCTGTCCAGTTTTCTCAACACCATTTGTTGAAGAGACTGTCTTTTTTCCATTAAATATTTTTTCCTGCTTTGTCAAAGATGAGTTGACCATACATTTGTGGGTCCATTTCTGGGTTCTCTATTCTGTTCCATTGATCTATGTGTCTGTTTTTGTACCAGTATCATCATACTTTGATGATTACAGCTTTGTAATACAGCTTGAAGTCCAGAATTGTGATGCTTCCCACTTTGCTTTTCTTTTTCAACATTATTTTGGCTATTTGGGGTCTTTTCTGGTTCCATACAAATTTTAGAAAATTTTTTTATGAAAAATGCTGGTGTTATTTTGATAGGAATTGCAAGAACGTGTAGATTGCTTTGGTTAGTATAAATGTTTTAACAATATTTGTTCCTCCAATCCCTGAACATAGAATGTTTTCCCATTTCAAATAGACTTGGGTCAATTGACAACCAGAATCAATCTATGATGGGCCTTGATGTCAAAAACATGTCAAAGTATATATTTCAGTAACCAAATACTACAAAGTTATATTTAATATGTTTGGTTGATATAGTCAACATGATAGACTCACTAACACATTTGTAACAGATGCCACCTATTGACTGTACTACATACCCAAACTGTCCTTCCTTGAGATGAAACAGTATATTAATAACAGCCAAAAATTTAGATAAAAAATAATTGGACTTGAACTTTCTGATATTAAGTATTATAAACATGGATAACTCATTATTCTTGTAAACATAGACATGTATCAGAGAACAAATACATATTTAAGAATAAATTTAGGGGCGCCTGAGTGGCTCAGTTGGTTGAGCGTCTGACTTCAGCTCAGGTCATGATCTCACGGTTTGTGGGTTCGAGCCCCACATTGGGCTCTGTGCTGACAGCTCAGAGCCTGGAGTCTGCTTTGGATTCTGTGTCTCCCTCTCTCTATGCCCCTTCCCACTTGTGCTCTGTCTGTGTGTCTCTCTCTCTCAAATATAAATAAACATTAAAAAATATTATTAAATAAAAAAAGAATAAATTTAAAAATTGGTGAGAATTTAACAGCTGATAAAATTAGTATTTTAAATTGATACAGAAATGATAAACTCTCCCATTAATGGTCTGTTAGACCATTAGAGCATTAGAGGAATAAATAGATATGCATTTATATAATCTTGAGATAGGAAAGAAATTTCCAAAATATAACACTAAAACAGAAACTCTGAGAAAAAACTATAATTATTCAAAACTTTCTTATAACTGAAAAACCCATTATATGAGGTACTTTTCAAACACAATTGATGAAGTTAGAAAAACAGCCAGAAAATATAAAAAAGACAATGTGGATATGTCTGTAATATAAAAGATATTAATCAATTAGGGATGGACACTCACATATGCTGCTGATGAGTAAGTACAAATAGTTCTACCTTTTTTGGAGGGAAAAAAGTGCTTTCTATAATCTCTCTCTCTCTGTCTCTCAACACATACACGAGCCAATTGCAAATGCCAAAAGTAATAACTGGTATGATTTTGATTTCCTTCTTTAAATGTCTCTGTGCTTGGTCAATGTTCGACAACTCCTGTATTTATAAGAAACAATTTATTACAATATATACAGCCTTAATTGTATGCACAGATTGAGAAAGAAAGGGAGAGGGGAAGGGAAAATGATGGAGAGAGAGAATGACAGAGAAAACAGACTTTCAGAATTTCCTGAATTTTACCTACTGCCCATGTCACCCTTCGCAAGTTATTAACCTCTCTGTGCCTCAGTTGCCTCATCTATAAACAGGGCTAATAACACTTACTATCTCATAGGATTGCTGCAAGGACTGAATGACATAAATGGCCTCAAACAGTAGAGGCTCAATAAATGTTAGCAATTATCATCCCCATTCTCATTCCTCTCTGTGAAAGAAAAATAAAGCAAAACGAATACTGAAAGGTCAAGGAGCTCTTCACATAATTATTTTCTACATTAGATGGTCTCTGAGCCTACACTCAAGAATATTGTTAACCAATAATATAATTATTTCAATCTTGTGGTGTTCTGTTATCTTCCAGTCAGCTGTAAACTCCTGATGCCACTTTTCATGTTCTACCACCACCAAATACTCTTGAGCTGACGATACTACGCACAGTGCATGGTCCAGTGGAGGTGTTCCACTATTTAGTGATAAGCATCTTGTATACTAATGTTTGCATAACTGCATAAATACATGATGAACAAATGGTTCTTTCACCCACTTTTGGATGTAAAACTAAAATTGTCTTATTTCATTTCAATTATGGTTTTAGGAACCTGGAAATCTTTCTGTTTACTCTCAAAATAAAGTGTTGCCAATAAAAGTTCTCCATTATTTTATCCAGGATTAATTAGATTCAATGAAAATATTTTGCAAATATGAACCTCTGTGCGCAACATCCCCCAATACACCAACATAATCGATCAATTCTATGAAAATAAGTCAACCTCTTGTTCAATCACTTACAGTAAAACTCTCCATTTCTTATTACATTCTGTTAACAAAGAAGTCAAAGCTAAAAGTATTTTATGTAATTCATCATTCCCCCCCAACTATAAGGAATTGTGGATTGTTTACTAATTCATGATAAAATACATCTGGTTAAACTTCAGTAAGCTATAGGAAAAAGGAAAAATTCTGAAATTATTCACTCTGTTTGGTTAAGTTTTTGCATGTGTTCACCATCTCCAAGACAATTAACAGAAAAGGTGACTGATGTAGATATTAATTAGGCATTTTACTATGAGCATCTAGCTAATCAAAACCTTCAAATTCTGATAACTAAGGACATGGCCAGTTTATAAGGTTTTTCAGGGTACAAAATCAGGTTAAAAGAGCCAAGATGTTGCTGAATGAAGAACAAGTTAAAAAAAATAAGGTTAAAAGACAGACTAACAACTACCTATGCTTGGAATGGGACATCTCTGATATCCATGTAACCCACACTAGGGTCTCCAAAGAAGACTATGGAGACTTATTTAAAGTGTTTCAACAAGCCAATGGGATTGTATTTGAGTACACTGTAATATCATTATTTATGAAGTGCTAGCCTTTTGCTACTTAGAAATTATGAATCAATTATTTATGTAAATGGAAATTAAATTAGTATCTTTTTAAAAACAGAATCCTCAAGGAAATAATTAAATTAAGAGGGTTATTGGATAGGTAAAATTGGAAAACCTACACAAGAATGTGTGATCTGAGGAAATTCCCCTGAAAGCCAATAAATTGTTATTTTTAATTCAGTGCTCAATTATTGACTTCTAAATTTTGTTAGTTTAAAAAAAAACACATTATCTCATTAGATTCTAAATGATCTCATTATCCCCTATTTTACAGGTGAAAAAAACAGAAGGTAACAGAGCTCAAGATTAGGGTCCAACTTCAGCTCAGGTCATGAAATCACGGTTTGTGAATTTGAGCCCCACATCTGGCTCTCTGCTGTCAGCACAGAGTGTCCTTCAGATTCTTTCTGTCCTCCCCCAATTGCTCCACGTGTGCTCTCTCTCTCTCTGTTTCTAAAATAAATAAAAACTTTAAAAAACTTTAAAAAAAGATCACATCCTTAAGAAATTGCAGAACAGGAACTCAACATTCATGCCTCACCCCACAATAATCCCTGATATTTAAGAGTAGAGATTAAAACTTTAAAAACTTTAAAAAAAACTTTAAAAAAAAGATCACATCCTTAAGAAATTGCAGAACAGGAACTCAACATTCATGCCTCACCCCAGAATAATCCCTGATATTTAAGAGTAGAGATTAATCTTTTTAATGAAGTTCAGAGACATTGGCTAGGAGAAAGAGAACCCAAAACAGAGCCCACAGTGGAAGGTGTGGGACTGAGGCAGAGAGAGTAGGTGAAGAATGGGAGAAACTGAGGACCATAAAACCTTGCTCCAGAATCACATGGCTATTAAGATAGCACAAAATCCACCGTTCTCACTAAATCTTGCCCTCTCACCTTGACCCAGATTCCCCAAGAAGACAGAGCTCTTGCCAAAGGTTAAAAATGCTTATTTCTTTTCCAAAAGAAGTTGCCAGCTGGGCCCTATTGTTCTCCAAGATGGGAGTCTTTGGCTTTGAAACTGGCTGTCCGCTCAGGGCAAGAGAGATGCCCACAACTGGCGATCCTCTTAAATATGCTATTAAGAGCAGAGGTAACACGAGAAAAGACAATTAGAGGGAGAAAACCCTCAGGGACCTCTCTGGAGTCACGGTTGTCATGGAGTTTTTGTCCCTGCTAATTTCATGCCCCACTTTGCCATGTCCCTTCTGGATCCATCCCTGACATCCCCATAGTCCAATAATGTTCTCATGATTGTAGTCTTTCTGTTGGAAACTTAAGAGTCATTAGAGCTGGAAAGAACCTAGAGATCATTTAGTCCAACACCGTCCATTACCAGGTGAGGAACCTGAAGCCAGGGAGCTAAAAGATTTGCTCAAGATGACACGGCTAGCTGGTCAAATACCTTAATTAAAATAAATTAAATACATGAGCATTTCCCTCTGTACAAAACACTTTCATTTTAGATATAGACATACATAAATTTTCTCAAATACCTGACCAGACTCAACCATCACAGCAGCGCTGTGAGTCACGCATGCCATTATTTCCTATGCATAATGAAGAAACTGAGACAATAAGGAAAACAACAAAACTAATTCATGACAGAGTCACGGCTTATTGTGGTTACAAACTGGAACATGGGTATCAATGAATCTGGGTTGAATTTCAACCCTTCCACTTGATGACTGTGTAACTTAGAGCAAATTAACCTCTCCCAGCCTCAGGATTATCATAAAATGGGGCTGGTAGTAGTAGCTACTTCATAGAGTAAGTCTTCATAGAATAAAATTAGATAATGCTTCTAAAGCACTTACCAAAGGGGTGTACCACAAGCATGCCTTCTATTAATAGTAGGTGTAATTTGGGATGGATAAAGAAGATGTGGTTTATATATACAATGGAATACTACACGACAATGAGAAACAATGAAATCTTGCCATTGCAGCAACGTGGATGCAGCTGGAGGGGATTATGATAAGTGAAATAAGTCAGTCAGAGAAAGACAGATATCATATGTTTTCACTCATATGTGGAATTTGAGAAACTTAGAAGACACGGGGGAAGGGTAGGGGAAGAAACAGTTTCAAACAGTGGGGAAGGCAAACCATAGGAGACTCTTAAATACAGAGAACAAACTGAGGAGGGGAAGATTCGTGATGGGCACTGAGGAAGGCACTTTCAGGATGAGCACTAGGTGTTGTATGTAAGCGATGAATCATGGGAATCTATTCCTGAAACCAAGAGCACACTGTATACACTATATGTTAGCTAACTTGACAATAAATTATATTAAAACAACAGTAGGTGTAATTTATATATTCTGATTTGAACTTCTTTCCAACATGTTCTGCTGCATTACTAATCCTACAATAAAAGTGTCTACTTAAGACCATTCCCACAAACATTTTTGCTTGTTTGTTTCTAGGTTTTCATAAATGAAACTCATCTACCCTGCCAGTTACTAGGGATACAGAGATGTTCTAGACAAGGTCCCATCCTTGGTTTGATCTACTTCAGCCATTCTTACCTCCAGGGAGAAAGGGGTGGGTGGGCAATGAGTTAATTATTCAACTTTGCTGATAGGTTAGCAGTTATATATTTCCCCTGATAGGAACTGTAATAACTTTAACCTTGAAACTGAATGGATTTTTAGTACAGTTTTTAAAGATATAATACCAAAAGTATAGTATGTGGGCTCCATGGCCAAACAACGAAGACCATGCTATTGGTCAGTAAGAACCAAGTATGTTCCACAAATCACACTTTGTGAGATTCAAACGAAGTGTTACTATACTGGGAAGAATGTGGCAGACCTCTATGTACCCAGAAGTTGTATCTGTAATATCTATCATCTAACTTCCCACCTGCCATCTTCATATGGTTAACAGAAAACAAGTCAAATCTATGTGATGTAACAATGCGATATATAAAGTATTGTATAAATATGAATGTAATATGTATGAAATTAGTCCATAAACTCTTATATAGAAAAAAAATTCTCTTTTTAAACTTTTTTGAAGTCCTCTTATTTGGACTCTGAGTGTTCATGGAACTCTCAAGTCTGGTGGCTCCTCTGCTCCTGATCAACTTAAGGTCCTGGAATCCCAAGGGGCTCAGATCAGGAATTCAGTTCCCACACCCTAAACACACCACAATAGCCATCATTTCTGAGGTCTTACACAGTCTCTGTGAAAATACCAAGCAGCATGCTCCAGGTCTGACTATGCCGAGAAATTGATGACATTATAGAAGTTTCAGGTGTATATTATAATCAACATCTCTATACAGTAGATAATAATCATCACCAAAAGACTGGTTACCAATCATCTCTATACAGTTGACCAACTTCACCATTTTACCCACTTCCCAACCACCTTCCTCTCTGGTAACCATCAGTTGTTCTCTGCATCTATGAGTTTGTTTTTGTATGGTTAAGTTTGTTTCTCTTTTGTCTTTAGATTCCAAATGAGTGAAATCCTATGATAACTGTCTTCTCCATGTGACTTCCTTCACATAACTTAATATCTTCAAGGTTAAAATAAAAGCAAAAATGAACTATGGAGGCCTCATCAAGATAAAAAGCTCCTGAGTGGTGAAGGAAACAATCAACGAAACTAAAATGCAACTAATAGAATGTGAGAAGATACTTGCAAATGACATATCAGATAAAGAACTTACCAAACTCAACACCCTAAAAACAATACAGTGAACAAATGGGCAGAAGACACAAATAGATGCTTTTCCAAAGGAGACATCCAGACACATGAAAAGATGCTCAACATCACTTATCATCAGGGAAATACAAATCAAAACCACAGTGAGATATTACTTCCCACCTGTCATTATGACTAAAATGAACAACTTGGGCAACAACAGATGCTGGCGGAAATGCAGAGTAGGGAAACCGTCTTACACTGTTGGTGGGATAGCAAAATGGTGCAATCACTCTGGAAAACAGTATGGAGTTTCTTCAAAAATTAAAAATAAACCCTCTTCAAAAATTGAAAATAACCCAGCAATTGCACTACTAAGAATTTATCCAAAGGATATAAAAATGCTAATTTGAAGGGGCACATGTGCCTCAATGCTTATAGCAGTACTGTCAACAATAACCAAATTATGGAGACAGCCCAAATGTCCATCAACTGATGAATGGATAAAGATGTGGTATATATACTCGGCAATGAAAAAGAATGAAATCTTGCCATTTGCAACAGCATGGATGAAACTAGAGGGCATTATGCTAAGTGAAATAAATTGGTCAGAGAAAGATAACATACAATTTCAATCCTATGTGGACTTTGAGAAACTCAACAGATGGATCTAGGGGGAGGGAAGGAAAATAAGATAAAAACAGAGAGTAAGGCATGTATAAGAGACTTTTAAATACAGAGAACAGGGGTGCCTGGGTGGCTCAGTTGGTTAACTTTCGGACTTCGGCTCAGGTCATAATCTCATGGTTCGAGCCCCACATCAGGCTCTGTGCTGACAGCTCAGAGCCTGGAGCCTGCTTCACATTCTGTGTCTCCCTCTCTCTCTGCCCTTCCCCTACTCACACTCTGTCTCTCTGTCCCTGTCTCTGTCTCTCTCTCAAAAATAAATAAGCATTAAAATTTTTAATAAATAAATAAATACAGAGAACAAACTGAGGGTTGCTGGAGGGGTGTTGGGTGGGCTACATGTGTGATAGGCATTAAGAAGGGCACTTTTGGGGATGACACCTGGTGTCATATGTAAGAGATGAATCACTGGGTTCTATGTCTGAAGTCAAGACTACACTGTATGTTAATTAACTTGAATTTAAATTTAAAAGTTTAATAATACCTTCAAGGTCTATCCATATTGCCACAAATGGCAAATTTTCACTCTTCTTTATGGCTGAGTAGTATTCCATTTTACACACACAAGCACATGTATCAGTTATATAACTTTCCATTTATATGCATCTTCTTCATTTCTCTTATCACTGTCTTCTATAGGTCTTTCAATTCCTTGGTAAATTCATTCTTAGGATTTTATTGTTTGTGAAACACTGTAAATGAGATTACTTTCTTAATTTCTCCTCTTGCTAGTTGATTATTTGTATATAGAAATATCACAGGTTTGAGGCACCTGGGTCACAGTCAATTAAGCATCTGACCTCAGCTCAGGTCATGATCTCATGGTTCATGAGTTCAAGCCCCACATTGGGCTGTATGCTGACAGCTCAGGGCCTGGAACCTGCTTCAGATTCTGTGTCTCCCTGTGTCTCTGCCCCTCCCCCACCCCCTCTCTCTCTCAAAAATAAACAAACATTAAAAAATTTTTTTAAAAAGAAGTCTCACAGGTTTTGGGGCACCTGGGTGACTCAATTGGTTGAGTGTCTGACTCTTGATTTTGGCTCAGGTCATGATCTCATGGTCTGTGGGATCGCACCCCACCTCAGGTTCTGCACTGACAATGTGGCACCTGCTTGGGATTCTATCTCTTCCTCTCGCTCTCTCTCCCTTTCCCCTGCTCATATGCATGTGCTCTCTCTCTCTCTCTCTCTCTCTCTCTCTCTCTGTCTCTCAAGATAAATAAACATTTAGGGAGCCGGGGTGGCTCAGTCAGTTAAGTGTCTGACTTCAGCTCAGGTCATGATCTCACAATTTGAGCCCCACATCGGGCTCTGTGCTGACAGCTCAGAGCCTGGAGCCTGATTCAGATTCTGTGTCTCCCCGTCTCTCTGCCCCTCCCATGTTCATGCTCTGTCTCTGTCTCTCAATAAAAATTTTTTTAATTTAATTTTTTTACAAGATAAACATTTAAAAATACTAATAAATACTAAAAAAAAAATGTCACAGTATACTGATTTTTTCATATAACTACTAAATTTGTTATTAGTTCTAACAATGTTTTTGTAAAGTCATCAGGGTTTTCTATGTACATAATCATGTTATCTACAAAGAGAGACAGTTTTACATCATCTTTTCATACTTGAATGCATTTTACTTCTTTTTCTTGCCTAATCACTCTGGCTAGAATTTCTAGTACTATGTAGAATACAAGTGGTGAGAGGGGGCATCCTTGTCATGTTCTTGATTTAGAGGAAAAGCTTTGAGATTTTTACCACTGAGTATAATGTTAGCTGTGAAATTATCTTACATCTATACCCAGTTTGTTGACAGGTTTTTTTTTTAATCATGTCTGGGTGTTGAACTTTCTCAGGTGCTTTTTCTTCATCTATTGGCATGATCATATTTTTACTCTTCATTTTATTAATATGCTATATGACATTGATTTGTGGATGTTGAACTATCCTTGCATAACTGAAATAAATAAATCCCATTTGATTATGGCATATGATCTTTAATGTAGTCTTGAATTCAGTGTGCAATATTTTCTTGAGGATTTTTCATCTATGTTCATCAGGCATACTGGGCTATA
Organism: Panthera tigris; assembly: GCF_018350195.1. Classification (NCBI taxonomy): domain Eukaryota; kingdom Metazoa; phylum Chordata; class Mammalia; order Carnivora; family Felidae; genus Panthera; species Panthera tigris. The sequence goes on from NC_056669.1 coordinate 103,008,094, forward strand.
ATTTTCTTTTCTTTTGGTGTCCTTGTCTGGTTTTTGTATTAGGGTAATTATGCTCTTATAAAATGAGTTTAGGAGTGTTCTTTCAATTTGTACATTTTGGAGGAGTTTGAGAATGATTGGAACTTAATTCTTCTTGAAATATTTGGTAAAATTCACCAGTGAAAGCCATCTGGTCTCGGACTTTTATTTGTTGGGAGGTTGTTGTTTTTTTTCTTTCATTTGACTTCAAGTTTTTATTTAAATTCCAATTAGGTAACATATATGATAAAATTGGTTTTGGGTGTAGAATTTAGTGATTCAGCACTTACATATAACACCCAGTGCTCACCACAACAACTGCACTGCACTTCTTAATGCCCATCACCCATATAGCCCATCCCCCCCACCCAATGCCCCTTCCAAAACTCTCCCCTATGTTCATCTGTTTTATTTTTTAAATTCCACGTGACTGAAATAATATGGTATTTGTCTTTGACTGACTTATTCGCTTAGCATAATACACTCTAGCTCCATCCACATCATTGCAAATGGCAAGATTTCATTGTTTCTGACCACTGAGTAATATTCTATTAATATATACAATATTCTATACACTATTACTATATACAATATTTTATATATATATGCACTATTACTGTATGCAATATTCTATTGTATATATACCACATCTTCCTTATCAATTCATCAGTCAATGGACATTTGGACTCTCTCCATAGTTTGGCTATTGTTGATAATGCTACTATAAAACATTGATATGCATATACCCCTTCAAATCTGTGCTTTTGTATACTTTGGGTAAATACCTAGTAGTGCAATTGCTGGATCGTAGGGTAGTTGTATTTTTAGTTTTCTTAAGGAACCTCCATACTGTTCTCCAGAATGACTGAACTGGTTGAATTCCCACTAACTATGCAAGAGGGTTCCCCCTTCTCTGCATACTTGCCAACAACTGTTGTCTCCTGTGTTGTTAATTTTAGCCATTATGACAGGTGTGAGATGGTATCTCATTATGGTTTTGATTTGTATTTCCCTGATGATGAGTGGTGTTGAGCATCTTTTCATGTGTCTGTTAGGCATCTGGATGTCGTCTTTGGAAAAATGTCTATTTATGTCTCCTGTCCATTTCTCAACTGGATTAATTGGTTTGGGGTGTTGAGTCTGATAAGTGCTTTATATATTTTGGATGCTAACTCTTTATCTGATACGTCATTTGCAAATATCTTCTCCCATTGCATAGGTGGCCTTTTAGTCTTGTTGATTGTTTTCTCCACTATGCAGGAGCTTTTTACCTTCATGAAGTCGCAACACTTCATTTTTGCTTTTGTTTCCCTTGCCTCTGGCAATGTGTCTAGTAAGAAATTGCTATGGCCAAGGTCAAAGAGATTTCTTCCTGTGTTCTACTCTAGGATTTTGATGGTTTCTGTCTCACATTTAGGTCTTCCATGCATTTTGAATTTATTTCTCTGTATGGTGTAAGAAAGGGGTCCAGTTTAATTCTTCTGCATGTTGTTGTCCAGTTTTCCCAACACCATTTGCTGAAGAGACTGTCTTTTTTCCTTCAATAGTCTTTCCTGTTTCATTGAAGATGACTTGACCATATAGTTGTGGGTCCATTTCTGGTTTCTCTATTCTGTCACACTGATCTATGTGTCCATTTTTGTGCCAGTGCCATATTGTCCTGAAAACTACAGCTTTGTAATATAGCTTGAAGTCCAGAATTGTGATGCCTCCAGCTTTGCTTTTATTTTTCAAGATTGCTTTGGCTATTCAGGGGCTTTTGTGGTTCCATACAAATTTTAGAGTTGTTTGTTCTAGCTCTATGGAAAATGCTAGTGGTTGGGGCACCTGGGTGGCACAGTTGGTTAAGTGTGCAACTCTAGGATCTCAGCTCAGTTCATGATCTCACGATTCATGAGCTCAATCCCCACATCAGTGCAGAGCCTGCTTGAGATTGTCTCTCCTTCTCTCTGACCCTCCCCCACTTGTGGTCTATCAACCAAAATAAAAAACTTAAAAAATTTTTTTTAATGCTGGTGGTATTTTGATAGGGATTTCACTGAATGCATAGGTTGCTTTGGTTAGTGTAGACATTTTAACAATATCTGTTCTTCAAATCCATGAGCATGGAATGTATTTCAATTTATTTGTGTCCTCTTCAATTTCTTTCATAAGGTTTCTATAGTTTTCAGAGTGCAGATCTTTTACCTCGTTGGTCAGGTTTATTCCTAGGTATCTTATGGGTTTGGTGCAATTGTAAAATAGGATCAATTCCTTGATTTCTTTTACTGCTGCTTCATTCCTGGTGTATAGAAATGCAACCGATTTCTGTACATTGATTTTATATCCTGTGACTTTGTTGACTTTGTGTGTCAGTTCTAGTAATTTTTTTATTGCAGTCTTTCAGGTTTTCTACCTGAAGTTATCATGTCCTCTGCAAATAGTGAAGGTCTGACTTCTTCCTTGCTGATGTGGATGTCTTTTAATTATTTTTATTGTCTGATTGCTGAGGCTAGGACTTCCAGTACTATGTTAAATAACAATGATGAGAGTGGACATCCCTGTCACGTTCTAGACTGCAGAGGAAAACCTCTCGGTTTTTCCCCCTTGAAGATGATATTAGTTGTGGGTCTTGCATCTACAGCCTTTATTATGTTGAGATATATTCTCTCTATCCCTACTTTGTTGAGGATTTTTACCAAGAATGGATGTTGTATTTCGTAAAATGCTTTTCCTATATCTACTGACAGAATCATATGGTTCTTATCCTTTCTTTCATTAATGTAGTATATCACATTGATTGATTTGAGAATATTGTACAAGCCCTGCACAGCCCAGGAATAAATCTCACTTGATCCTGCTGAATAATTCTTTAATGTATTGTTGGATTCAATTTGCTATGAACTTCTTGAAAATTTTGGCATCCATGTTTATCAGGGATACTTATGTGTAATTTTCCTTCTTAGTGTGGTCTTTGGTTTTGGAATCAAGGTAATGGTGGCCGGGTACATAGAGCTTGGAAGTTTTCCCTCCATTTCTTTTCTTTCTTTATTTCTTTCTTCCGTTTCTTTTTCTTTCTTTCTTTTTCTTTTTCTTTTTTTTGGGGGGGACAGTTTAAAGGGAATAGGTATTAACTCTCTTTTAAATGACTTGTAGAATTCCCCTGGGAAGCCTCCAGTCCTGGACTTGTGTTTGTTGGGAGATTTTTGTTTACTGATTTGATTTCTTTGCTGGTTATGGGTCTGTTAAAATTTTCTATTTCTTCCTGTTTCAGCTTTTGTAGTGTATGTTTCTAGAAATTTATCCATTTCTTCCACATTGCATAGTTTGTTGGCATATAATTTTTCATAATATTCTCTTACAATTGTTTATATTTCTATGATCTTGGTTGTAATCTCTCCTCTTTCATTCATGATTTTCTTTATTTGGGTCCTTTCTCTTTTTGATAAGTATGGCTGGGGGGTATCAATTTTATTAATTCTTTCAAAGAACGAGCTCTTAGTTTCATTGATCTCTTCTGTTTGTGTGTGTTTATGTCATTTATTTCTGCTCTACTCTTTATTATTTCCCTTCTGCTGGCTTTAGGTTTCATTTGCTGTTCCTTTTTTAGTTCCTTTAAGTATAAGTTAGATTGTGTATTTTAACTTTTCTTTAAAAAAATATTTTTTAATGTTTATTTATTTTTGAGACAGAGAGCAAGAGCAGGGGAGGGGCAGAGAGAGAGGGAGACACAGAATCTGAAACAGGCTCCAGGCTCCAACCTGTCAGCACAGAGCCCCAGGTGGGGCTCAAACTCACCACGAGATTATGCCCTGAGCCAAAGTCAGACATAACCGACTGAGCCACCCAGGCATCCCTGAGACATTTCTTGCTGTTTGAGGTAGACTTGTATTGCTATGTATTTCCCTCACATGACTGCCTTTGCTGCATCAGTTGGGATTTTTTATTACTGACTCAATCTCCTTACTAGTGATTGGTCTACTCATATTTTCTATTTCTTCATGGTTCAATCTTGGCAGTTTTTATGTTTATAGGAATTTGTCCATTTCTTTTAGGTTGCCCAAGTTTTTGGCTTGCAATTATTCATCGTAGTCTCTTATAACCTATTGTATTTCTGTGGTAGCAACTGTAACATCTCCGCTTTCATTTCTAATTTTATTTATGTCATTCTCTTTTTTCTTAGTGAGTCTAGCTAAAAGATTTGCCTGTTTTGTTTATTAAGTTTTTTAAAAACAGCCCTTAATTTCATTAATCTTTTCTATTGCCTTTGTAGTCTCTTCTTCATTTATTTCCACTCTGATTTTTGTTATTTCCTTCCTTCTACTACCTTGGGGCTTAGTTTATTCTTCTTTTTCTAGTTCCTTGAATTGTGAAGTTAGGTTGTTTAAATTGCATTTCTTCTTTCTAAATCAAAGTATTCATTGCGATGTACTTCCCTTCTTAGAACTGCTTTTGTATTTTCATATGTTTTCCTGTTACTAATTAGTGACCTTTTGTTTCTCCTGAAGAAGTCCCCTGTACATTTCCTGTAAAGGCAATCTAGTGGTGATTAACTCTTCAGATTTATCTGTCTGAAAACTCTTTATCTCTCCTTCAATTCTGAAAGATAATTTGTCCAGGGAGACTGTTCTTGGTTGACAGGTTTCTTTCTTTCAGCACTTTGAATATATTGTGCCACACCCATAGGCCTGCAAAGTTTCTGCTGAAAAATCTGCTGATAATTTTATGGAGGTTTCCTAGTACATAACTAGTGGTATTTTTTTTTACTTCTTTTGTCTTTAAATTTGACATTTTATTTATAATATGTCTCAGTGTGGTTCTTTTTGGATTCATGTTACTGAGAATAATCTGGACTTCCTGGATCTAGATGTCTATTTCTTGTCCTAGGTAAGGGAATTTTCAGCCATTATTTCTTGAATAAGCTTTTGCCTCTTTCTCTCTTCACTTTCTGGGACCTTTATAATGCAAATATTGGTCTGCCTGATGGTATTCTCTCTTAAGCATCTTCACTCTTTCTCATTATTTATCCTAATGCTCTTCTGATTTGAAGAATTCCACTGTCCTATCTTTGATTTCACTGATCCTTTTTTCTTCCATTTCACCTAATGTCCTGCTGACACCTTCTATTGAGTTTTTCAGTTCACTTAATGTACTCTTCAGCTCTGAGATTTCTGCTTGAAAATTTCCTATATTTTCTATCTTTTTGTGGAAATTCTCACTTTGTTCATGCATTGTTCTGACCTTGGTGAGCATCTTTATGACCATAATTTGAACCCTTTATCAGAGAAATTACTCACCTCTGTTTCATTAAGATCTATTTCAGGGGTCTTACCTCAATCTTTTGTTTGAAACCTATTTATTTGCTTCTTCATTTTCCTTGATTCTCTCTGTTGGTTTTTGTGCATTAGATAAATAGTCATTTCTCCCGGTCTTGAAGGAGTAGTCTCATGTACGAGATAAAACTTATTATTCAGATGCACCTTGCTCATGATTGTTTCTCAAACCTTTGTGATTGTCCAAACAGCCTTCCTTATATTTAGTGCCTCCCTGTAGTTGAGGGTGTGCCACAACCTGTCAGTGTCTCAAAACAAAGGATCTCAGTCAACACCTAAATGCAGGGGATTGGAAGTCAGATACTCAGAAAGCATTTTTAAAGTATGCATGTAGGCCTCTTTCAGGGATATAGGTGTTTCTGTCTATGACCTCTGCACTAAGCCTACCCAGGGGCAAGAAGAGGGGGACAACCTATTAAGAACCGTTTCTTTGTTTGCTACAGTCCTATGGGATCCATGAGTGCAAGTCCTATTGGCCAACAGAGCCAGGCTATCAAGGGATGTGTCCCCATACACACAGAAACCACACAATCCAGGGTATCAGACATGTGCACAATCTCCTTCCTAGGAGACCCTGGTGACCTGCAGTGGGGCAGAGGGAGAGTGCAAAGATAGTGCCAGCAGGCTTCCCCTGCTGCAGGGGAGACTACAGTCCACCCATAGGTGTGTGTGAAATTAGAAGGCTGACCCTCAAGATAGAGCTTTTATAATATACATATGCACCTGTTTCAGGAAAAGATTGGGAGTTCAGTGTTTCTGACTGCTGCTTCTGCACTAGATCCCAGGTGATAGTTCAGAACTGTTTCTTTGTTTACTATCATCTTGTAGGTCTCATGGATGTAAACCCAGTTGGCTTCCAGAGATGGGGGCTTGGGGGGCCCACTCCCCAAGAGGAAGTCTTAAAAGTTAAGGTGCTACATATTGGGTCTAGGCCCCACACCATACAGGGAAAAGCTGAAAGTTGTTGAGTTCCCTTCCAATATATGTGACTGTGCCAGGGGAGGGATTATTGGCAAGATTGTGTCTCTACCTCTCCCATTTGTTTCGATGTGGAATTTTTCTTGTTTGCACAATGTGTAGAAGTCATTGGGTTAGTTTATGAATTTCTCTCACAGCCAATTGCTCTGTGTGGAGCTGTAGATTTGCTGTGTCCATCTGAGAAAGTAAGTTCAAGAGCCTCCTATGTTGCCATCTTGAACTAGAACCCCTTTTTTGCCCCTCCTTTAAAAACTGAAAATCAGCACATAGCCATGAACAAAAGTACATATGTGGGAATTGTGAGATCCAGCACCACATGGACAGGGCCAAGGAGGAGATTTGCCCACTTGTGCAGTAGGGAACAGGCAACAGATCTCAATGTGTGCTGTGGGGCTAATAGAAGCTAGCAAACCATCCCCAACACCTCTCAGTCACAGTCAGGGAAAACCTGGAGTGCTAGCCATGGACAAATGATATTTTGTCCAAGTCCAACTTTCCTGAGGAAAGACTTCAGCTCTCCCCCGGAGCAAAAAATGAATACAAGTTTGTATGCACTGGAAAAGGTAAAGGAAGAACATAACCAGTATTGCCCTTCTCCCAAGGCAATACACTGCAGAGGAATGAACTAACCAGTGGCAACCTATCCTATGGGGCAAAGAAAAATTGGTTAGTGAGTGCCTGAGTACCACAGCTGCGTGGTACGTAATGGAGAGACCCAGAACCCATTTCTCTCCAGCAGTACTGAGTACTTAGGTGGGATCTTAATTACTGGGAAGCTGTTTGGGGGCACGGGCACAGAGTTTGTGAATGAGGCAGGTAAGAATATCAAAGGGCATTAAAGGGATGCAGTAGATCCCCCCTCCACCTGGCCTGCAGTCACCTCAACACTGTGAGAGCTAAATCTGCCACTCTCCCTTATTGTGCACTCATTTTGCACTATCTCAAGTCAGGGGCAAGAGCGAACTCCGGTAAACAGTGAATATGCTAAGAAAATCAGGCCATGATTTCTGTTCAAGGGAGAAACCACAAACTTGAGCTGTAGCACTACCTTCTGAGAAACAAAGCAGAGCTTTCCAGGAGCCAGCCTGGTGAGTTCTAAGAAGCAGTGCATACATACAACATGAAGAATTCAACCACAGCAAGAAGTCTAGAACAGGTGAATCCAGACAAAGTTGAATAAAATACCAGCTATAAGTGAAACCTATGAAAAATATCCCCCACCAGAAGACAGCTAGTAAAGATTTGAGGAAGCATCTGCTATTTCAACTGCAAAAGCAGAAACACAAAACTCAGAGAGGTGGGAGCCAAGATGGCAGAACAGCATGGATGTTTTCTGTGTCTCCCATCCATGAAATTAAACCATCTTGCACACCTAGAAAACTGATCTGAGGATTAACACAACAATCTGCACAATCTGAACCAAAGAATTCAGAAGGTACATGACACGGAGAGGTGAACATGGGGAGAGAGAAGCCACGGAGGGCAGGGAGGTGTTTTTGCATGTGGATAGAGGATGGGGAAGGTGGGGAGAATACAGGAAAAGCACCCCTCCCCAAAAGCAGCTGGAGAGAATGTGGAAAATTGGAAACAGCTGGAGAGACTGAACTAAAAAGAGAGAAAGGAGAAAGGAGAAAGGAGAAAGGAGAAAGGAGAGGGTTTAAATTCCATTAAGGCTGTAAATAGGGGGAGCGCAGAGAGTTTGCAACTCCACAGCTCAATACCTGGCAGTGCTCTGGTGGGAAAGGCGAATCCCCAGGAGCAGAGTGGGGTCTGGGAGGTTCTTGGGCCACACGGGGAGAAGTGGTTCCATTGCTGAAAGGACATTTGGTAGAGGCTGTGAGGCAACCTGTGCCCAGCAGACCCCAGAAAACAGCCACATTTGCTGGTGCTGGAACAAGGTTGTTAAGAGTGAAGCCTGGTGCCAGACTTGTGTTGTGATTTTCCATAATCCCTGATATGCTGCTACTGTACTATCTCGCAAACTTTGTCTGAGGCGGGCTGGCACCTGGCCGCAGTCTCTGGGCTTCGGCAGCAGCACTGTCCTGAACTTTCCTGGGTGCAGCCAGCATTAGGCCATTGCTCAGTGAAACTCTGCAGAGGGGTGGAACGGGTCAAAGCCACAGTCCCTCAGAAACAAGGGGCCAGGGAAAACAGCCATATCTGAGACAAAACAAGGGAGACAGGTACTACCTGGGCCTTGGTCATGAACAGTGAAAAAGCAGGGAGTGGACAAAAGCTGAAGACAAAGGACAGGTGCACAATTGCTGTTCAGGGAGAACAGAGTTCTGATACTACAGACTGGGTAGCTGAGTGATTGCATTTTCACCACTGCTGCACATGCGCATTCACAACTACAAGCACCACAGTACTCCACCCCAGTAGGCTAGCAGCGCCATCTAGTGGAGAACTGAGTCGTTACACTAAGCCCCGCCCAACGGGGCCAACCTCGCTCTTCAAGAACACAACTCTCACCACCTACTTAATCTATGGACTATAAAGTGCTTCATAGTCTGACTTCTAGGGAAAACGAAGTAATTTCAGTTGTAATTCAGTCTGTTAGCAGGTCCATCTATTCAATTTTCTTTCTTTTCTTTTTCCTCTTTTTCATTTTTCTTTTCTTTTTCTTGAATACAAGAGGGAAAACATCCATTTTTATTTTCAATTTTATTAAAAAATATTTTTCTTTTTTACTATAGTTTTTACTTTTCTGTAAATTTGTTTTCAAATTCTAGTTTACTTCCATCATTTCATTTTAGTCTGCTTCAGCATATTCATTTTTTTCAAATTTTCAAACAATTTCCTTTTTTTTTCTTCTTTCCCCTTTTTCCTCTAAACTATCAAATCATTTTCAACACCCACACAAAACACACCTAGGATCTAGCATCATTTATTCGATTTTGTGTATGTGAGTGTTTTTAATTTTTTAATTTTAATTTTTTTTAATTTTCATTTTTTCTACCTCATTAATTCCTTTTCTCCCTTCAAAATTATCAAACTAAGGAATTCACCCCAAAAGAAAGTGCAGGAAGAAACTACAGCCAGGGACTTAAACAACACACATATAAGCAAGATGTCTGAACAAGAATTTAGAATCATGATAATAAGAATACTAGCTGGAGTCAAAAATACATTAGAAACCCTTTCTGCAGAGATAAAAGAAGTAAAAACTACTCAGGATGAAATAAAAAATGCTATAACTGAGCTTCAATCACGAATGGATGCCACAGTGGCAAGGATGAATGAGGCAGAAGAATCAATGAAATAGAGGACAACCTTATGGAGAATAATGAAGAAGAAAAAAAGAGGGAGATGAAGGCAAAAGTGCACGATTTAAGAATTAGAGAAATCAGTGACTCATTAAAAAGGAACAACATCAGAATCATAGGGGTGCCAAAAGAGGAACAGAGAGAAATAGCGGTAGAAGGGTTATGTGAGCAAATCATAGCAGAAAACTTTCCTAACCTGGGGAAGGACACAGACACCAAAATCCAGGAAGCACAGAGGACCCCCATTAGATTCAACAAAAACCAACCATCAACAAGGCATATGATAGTCAAATTCACAAAATACTCAGGCAAGGAGAGAATCATAAAAACAGCAAGGGAAAAAAATCCCTTTCCTACAAGGGAAGACAGACCAGGTTTGCAGCAGACCTATCCACAGTAACTTGACAGGTCAGAAAGGAGTGGCAGGATATATTCAGTGTGCTGAATCAGAAAAATATGCAGCCAAGAATTTTTTATCCAGCAAGGCTGTCATTCAAAATAGAAGGAGAGAGTAAAAGTTTCCCAGACAAACCAAAATTAAAGGAGTTTGTGACCACTAAACCAGCCCTGCAAGAAATTTTAAGGGGGACTCTCTGAGGGGAGAGAGGTGGAAAAAAAAAATATATATATATATGCATATGTATATATATATATATATTTATATAAATACCAAATGCAACAAATATTAGAAGGGACCAGAGAACACCACCAGAAACTCCAACTCTACAGGAAACACAAGGCAATAAATTCATATCTTTCAGTACTCACTCTAAACGCCAATGGACTCAATGCGCCAATCAAAAGACATACGGTAACAGAATGGATAAGAAAACAACATCCATCTATATGCTGTTTACAAGAGACCCACTTTAAAATGTTTTTTTTAACGTTTATTTATTTTTTGAGACAGAGAGAGACAAAGCATGAACGGGGGAGGGTCAGAGAGAGGGAGATACAGAATCTGAAACAGGCTCAAGGCTCTGAGCTGTCAGCACAGAGCCTGACGCGGGGCTCGAACTCACGGACCGCGAGATCATGACCTGAGCCGAAGTCGGCCGCTCAACCGACTGAGCCACCCAGGCGCCCCTACAAGAGACCCACTTTAAACCTAAAGACACCTTCAGATTGAAAGTAGGGGGAGGGAGAACCATCTATCATGCTAATGGTCAGCAAAAGAAAGACGGAGTAGCCATACTTATATCAGACAATCTAGACCTTAAAATAAAGACTGTGTCAAGAGGTTCAGAAGGGCATTATATCATAATCAAGGGGTCTATCCACCAAGACCTAACAGTTGTAAACATTTATGCGCCAAATGTGAGAGCACCCAAATATAAAAATCCATTAATCACAAACATAAAGAAACTTATCAATAATAATACCTTAATAGTAGGAGACTTCAACACCCCACTCAGAGCAACGGACAGATCATCTAATCAAAAAATCAACAAGGAAACAATGGCTTTGAATGACACACTGGACCAGAGGGACTTAACAGATATATTCAGAACATCTCATCCTAAAGCAATTGAATATATATTCTTATCCAGGGCACATGGAAAGTTCTCCACAATAGACCACATACTGGGACACAAATCAGCCCTCAGTAAGTACAAAAATCAACCACAAGGAAAAAATTGGAAAGGTAACAAATACTTGGGAGACTGAAGAACATCCTACTAAAGAATGAATGCGCTAAACAAGATGTTAAAGAGGAAATTAAAAAGTATATGGAAGTCAATGCAAATGATAACACCACAACCCAAAACCTCTCGGACGCAGCAAAGGTGGTCATAGGAGGAAAGTATATAGCAATCCAGGCCTTCCTAAAGAAGGAAGAAAGATCTCAGATACACAACCTAAACTTACCCCTTAAGGAGCTGGAAAAAGAACAGCAAATAAAACCCAAAACCAGCAGAACACAGGAAAAAACAAAGATTAGAGTGGAAATTAATGTTATCGAAATAAAAAAAACAGTAGAACAGATCAATGAAACCAGAAGCTGATTCTTTGAAATAATTAACAAAATTGGTAAACCACTAGCCAGTTTGATCAAAAAGAAAAAGGAGTGGACCCAAATAAATAAAATCAAGAATGAAAGGGGAGAGATCACAACCAACACAGCAGAAATAAAAACAATAATAAGAGAATATTATGAGCAATTATATGCCAATAAAATGAGCAATCTGGAAGAAATGGACACATTCCTAGAAACATATACACTACCAAAACCGAAACAGGAAGAAATAGAAAATTTGAACAGACACATAACCAGTAAGGACATCGAATTAGTAATCAAAAATCTGCCAAAAAACAAGAGTCCAGGGCCAGATGGCTTTCCAGGGGAATCCTACCAAACATTTAAGGAAGAGTTAGCACTTATTCTCTTGAAGCTGTTCCAAAAAAATAGAAATGGAAGGAAAACTTCCAAACTCTTTCTATGAAGCCAGCATTACCTTGATTCCAAAACCAGACAGAGACCCCATGAGAAAAGAGAACTATAGACAAATTTCCCTGATTAACATGGATGCAAAAATCCTCAACAAGATATCAGCCAACCGGATCCAACAATATTTAAAAAATTATTCACCATGACCAAGTGGAATTTATACCTGGGGTGCAGGGCTGGTTCAATACCCACAAAACAATTAACGTGATTCATCACATCAATGAAAAAAGGCCAAGAACCACATGATCCTCTCAATAGATGCAGAGAAAGCATTTGACAAAATACAGCATCCTTTCTTGATAAAAGCCCTCAAGAAAGTAGGGATAGAAGGAGCATACCTCGAGATCATAAAAGCCATATATGAACGACACAATGTTAATATCATCCTCAATGGGGAGAAACTGAGAGCTTTCCTCTTAAGGTCAGGAACAAGACAGGGATGTCCACTCTCGCCACTGTTATTCAACACAGTATTGGAAGTCCTAGCTTCTGCAATCACACAACACAAAGAAATAAAAGGCATCTAAGTCAGCCAGGAGGAAGTCACACTTTCACTTTTCACAGATGATATGATACTCTATATGGAAAACCCAAAAGATTCCACCAAAAAACTGCTAGAATTGATTCATGAATTCAGCAAAGTTGCAAGATATAAAAATCAATGCACAGAAATCAGTTACATTCCTATACACCAACAACGAGGCAACAGAAAGAGAAAACAAGGAATTGATCCCATTTACAATTGCACCAAAAGCCATGAGATACCTAGGAATAAATCTAGCCAAAGGGTTGACAAATCTATACACTGAAAACTATGGAAAGCTTATGAGAGAAATTGAAGAAGACCCCAAAAATTGAAAAAGATTCCATCCTCCTGGATAGGAAGAACAAATATTGTTAAAATGTTGTACCCAAAGCAATCTACATATTCACTGCAGTCCCTAAAAAATAACACCAGCATTCTTCACAGAGCTAGAACAGACAATCCTAAACTTTGTATGGAACCATAAAAGACCCAAATAGCCAAAGCAATCTGGAACAAGAAAACCAAAGCGAGGCATCACAATCCCAGACTTCTAGCTATACTACAAAGCTGTAATCATCAAAACAGTATGGTACTGGCACAAGAACAGACATTCAGATCAATGGAACAGAATAGAGAACCCAGAAATGGACCCACAAACGTATGGCCAACCAATCTTTGACAAAGCAGGAAAGAATATCCAATGGAATAAAGACAGTCTCTTCAGCAAGTGGTGCTGGGGAAACTGGACAGTGACATGCAGAAGAATGAACCCGGACCACTTTCTTACACCATACACAAAAATAAACTCAAAATGGATGAAAGACCTCAATGTAAGACAGGAAGCCATCAAAATCCTCGAGGAGAAAGCAGGCAAAAACCTCTTCGATCTTTGCCACGGCAACTTCTTACTCAACACGTCTTGGGAGACAAGGGAAACAAAAGCAAACATGAACTACTGGGACCTCATCAAAATAAAAAGCATCTGCACAGAGAAGGAAACACTCAGCAAAGCTAAAAGGCAACCGACAGAATGGGAGAACATATTTGCAAACGACATATCAGATAAAGGGTTAGTATCCAAAATCTACAAAGAACTTATCAAACTCAACACCCAAAAAACAAATCATCCAGTGAAGAAATGGGCAAAAGACATGAATAGACACTTCTCCAAGGAAGACATCCAGATAGCCAACCAACACATGAAAAAATGCTCCACATTACTCATCATCAGGGAAAAACAATTCAAAACCAACATGAGATACCACCTGACACCTGTCAGAATGGGTAACATTAACAACTCAGGTAACAACAGATGTTGGCGAGGATGAGGAGAAAGAGGATCTCTTTTGCATTGTTGGTGGGAATGCAAGCTGGTGCAGCCACTCTGGAAAACAGTATGGCGGTTCCTCAAAAAATTAAAAATAGAACTACCCTACAACCCAGCAATTGCATTACTAGGTACTTATCCAAGGGATACAGGTGTGCTGTTTTGAAGGGACATATGCACCCCAATGTTTATAGCAACACTATCAACAATAGCCAAAGTATGGAAAGAGCCCAAATGTGCATTGATGGATGAATGGATAAAGAAGAAGTGGTATATATATACAATGGAGTATTAGTCAGCAATCAAAAAGAATGAAATCTTGTCATTTGCAACTACGTGGATGGAACTGGAGGGTATTATGCTAAGTGACATTAGTCAGAGAAAGACAAATATATGAATTCACTCATATGAGGATTTTAAGAGACAAAACGGATGAACATAAGGGAAGGGAACAAAAATAATACAAAAACAGGGAGGGGGACAAAGCAAAAGAGACTCATATACATGTAGAACAAACAAAGGGTTATTGGAGGGGATGTGGGAGGGGGGTGGGGTGTATGGGTAAGGGGTATTAAGGAATCTGCTCCTGAAATCATTGTTGCACTATATGCTAACTAATTTGGATGTAAATTTTAAAAAATTGAATTAAAAAAAGTAGAAACACAAAACTCAAATGAACATGAGACCTAAGGACACGTCATCCCTAAAAAATGAACATAATCTTCAATCCATCCATTTAAAGCCACAGAATTTTACAATCTAGTTAATAAAGAATTCAAAATAGCTATTCTGAAGAAACTAAATGAGATATAGAATAACACACAAAGACAATTGAATGAAATAAAAGAAACAATACATAAACAAAATGAGAAATGTAATAGACACAGAAATCATTAAAAATAACCAAACAAGTGCATCTGGGTGGCTCAGTTGGTTAAGCGTCTGATTTCAGCCCAGAGCATGATCTCATGGGCATGCTGGCAGTGTGGAGCCTTCCTGGGATTCTCTTTTCTCTGGTTCCCCCCCTACCACCCAACTCATTCCTGCTCGCTCGCTCTCTTTCTCTTTCTCTCTCTCTCTGTCTCTCTCTCTCAATAAATAAACTTTTAAAAATTGCCAGACAGAAAACCTAGAGCTGCAGAACTCAATGAATAGAATTAAAAATATGTAATAGAAGTATCTACAGTAGATGGAAACAGAAAGTAGAATCAGTGGCTTGGAGGACAGGAACTTTGAGATAACCTAGTCAGAGAAGAAAGAAAAAATAAGAATAAAAAAAGAGCAAAGAAAACCTATGGGAACCATGAAACATACAATTTTAGAATAATTGGAATTGGAAAAGAGAAAACTGGAGAAGGAAGCAGAAAGTCTAGTTAAAGATATAATGCCTAAGAACTTCTCAAACCTGGTGACACACATGGACATCCAAGTTAATGAAGCTAATAGACTGCTACATTATCTCATTGCAAAATTATTCATCGAGGCATAGTATAATGAAAGTGTCAAAAATTAAAGAAAAAGAGAAAATCCTAAAAGCAGCCAGTAAAAAAAAGATTGTAAACTCCAAAGGAACACCATTAGGCTATCAATGGATATCACAGAAGACACCCTTAAGCATGAGACAGTAGAAAGACATATTCAAAGTGTTGGAGAAAAATGCCAGCTGAGAACCTCTATCTGCCAAAGTTATCCTCCAGACAGAAAGGAGAAATAAAGACTTTTCCAGACAAATAAAAGTTGAGAGTATTAATCACCATTAGACCTTTCCAACAAGAAATGATGAAAGGAGAGGAGAGGGAGGCAAACCATAAGAGACTCTTAAATACAGAGAACAAACTGAGGGTTGATGCAGGGGAGGGTGGGGGAGACGGGGAAATGGATGATGGGCATTGAGGAGGGCACTTGTTGAGATGAACACTGGGTGTTGTACACAAGCAATGACTCATGAGAATCTACACCCGAAACCAAGAGCACAATGTAAACACTGTATATTAGCCAACTTGACAATAAATTATATAGAAAGAAGGAAGGAAGGAAGGAAGGAAGGAAGGAAGGAAGGAAGGAAGGAAGGAAGGAAGGAAGAAAGAAAAGAAAAGAAGAAAAGAAAAGAAAAGAAAAGAAAAGAAAAGAAAAGAAAAAAGAAAAGAAAAGAAAAAGATAAGGTAAGATAAGATGTAACATGTGTAGCCATCAGGGTGACCTAGTCTATTAAGTGTCCAACTCTGGATATCAGCTCAGGTCATGATCTCATGAATTTGAGTCTGAGACCCACTTCGGGCTCTGTGCTAGCAGCGCTGAGTCTGTTTGGGATTCTCTCTCTCTCTCTCTCTCTCTCTCTCTCACTCTCTCTCTGCCCCTCCACTGCTTGTGCTCACTCATGTTCTCTCTGAAATAAATACACTTTTTTTAAAAGTAAAAGAAAGAAAAGAAAAGGGGCACCTGGGTGGCTCAGTTGGTTAAGTGTCCGACTTCAACTCAGATCATGATCTCCATGCTGACAGCTCAGAGCCTGGAACCTGCTTCTAATTCTGTGCCTCCCTCTCTCTGCCCCTTCCTGCTCTCTCTCTCCCTCTCTCAAAAATAAATAAACAAATCAAAAAAATTTTAAAAATATTTAATATGGAAATATATGAAAATAGACCACACACTGGTAGAGGTAAGTATATAGTCAGATTTAGAAGGCTATATCTGTAATAGGACAGAGAACACTACATAAAAATTATAGACATATCCCTGATGAATATACATGCAAAAATTCACAATAAAATACAGGCAAGCCTAATGCAACAGCACATTAAAGGATCAGACACCATGATTAGATGAACATTGTCCCTACAAGGATGGTTCAACATACACAAAAACATAACTGTGATGCACCACGTTAATGTAAGATAAAAAGCATATCATCTCAAAAGATGCAGAAAAAGCATTTGAAAAAATACCACATCCTTTCTTAAATAAAACTGTCAACAGATTGGGTATAGAAGGAAGTGACTGCAGCACAATAAAGGCCAGAAATAAGAATCCACAACTAACATCACACTCACTTATATCTAGAAAGTCCTAAGACTCAACCAAAAAACTGTTGGAACTAATCAACAAGTTCAGTAAAGTTGCAGTACACAGAATCAGCATACAGAAACCAGTTGCATTTCTATACACTAACAATGAAACACCTGAAAAAGAAGTAAAAAAATATTATACCATTCACAGTAACATTAAACACAATAAAATACTTAAAAATAAATTTAACCAAGGAAGTAAAAGATCTGTACTATTAAAACTAAAATAAATTGATAAAATTAAGGAACACACACACAAAAAATGTAAAGATATCCCATGTTCATGAACCAAAATTAATATTCTCCAAATTTCCATACTACCCAAAGTCATCTATAGATTGAAGAAAATCTCCATCAAATTTCAATGATATTTTTCACCAAAATATAAAAAAAAATACTAAAATTTGTGTGAAACTTCAAAAGACCTAAGCCAAAGGAATCTTGAGAAAGAGCAAGAGTGGAGGAATCACTCTCCTGATTCCAAACTATACTACAAAGCTATACTAAACAAAACAGTATGGGTCTGGCCTAAAAATAGACATATAGGTCAGTAGAATAAAATAGAATCCAGAAATAAACTCCCACCTATATGTCAACTGCTATTTAACAAGGGAGCCAAGAATCCTCAGTGAGGAAAGAACAGTGTCTTCAATAAATGGTTTTGGAAAAACTGGATCATCAAATGCATAAGAATGAAATTGGGTCAACACCTTTCATCACTCACAAAAATTAACCCTACATAGATGAAAGATAGGAATATAAGACCTGAAACCATAAAACTCCTAGAAGAAAAGATAGGGAACAAGGTCCTTGACACTGGTCTTGAAAATTATTTTTTGGATCTCATACCAAAAGCACAAGCAAAAAAAGCAAAAGTCAACAAGTGCAGCTACATCAAATTAAGAAGCCTCTGCACAGCCAAAGAACAATTAACATAATCAAAAGGCAACCTACAGAATAGGAGAAAATCTCTGCAAACCATATACTGAAAAATATTTGCCAACCATGCACCTCAGATAAGGGGTTACTATCCAACATGTAAAAAGAATTCATAAAACTCAAAAACAAAGCAATCTGATTTAAAATTGGGTAGAGGAACTGAATGGATACTTTTCCTAGAAGACACCCAAATGGCCAATAGGTACACAAAAAGATACCCAACATCACTCATCATCAGGGAAATGCAAAACAAAAGCACAATGAAATATCAACTGACACCTGTTAGAATGACTACCATCACAGCAAGAGGTCATAAGTGGTGGTGAGGATTTGGAGAAAAGGGAACACCTGTACACTACTGGTGGAAAGGGAACTTGGTTTAGCCACTATTAAAAACAGTATGGATGTTCCTCAAAAGATTAAAGAACTACCATAGGATCCAGCAACCCACTTCTGGGTATACACTCAACAGAAATAAAAACAGGATACCAAAAAGATAATCTCCACTCCCGTGTTTATTGCAGCATTATTCATAATAGGCAATATATGGAATGACAAAGAATTATAAAGAAGACATGGTGTTGACACATAGTACAGTGGAATATTACCCAACTACGACATGGAGGAAATCTTGCCATTTGAGACAACATGAATGGACCCTGATGGCATTATGCCAAGTGACATAAGTCAGACAAAGACATAAACTGTATGATAGCACTAATATCATACAGAGTCAAAAAGCCAAACCCATAGAAACAGAGAGTCCAATGGTGGTTACCAGGACCTGGAGAGCAAGGAAATTAGAGAGATATTTTTTGAAAGGGTATAACCTTGCAACTAAAAGATAAATAAATATGGAAATCTCATGCACGGCATAATGATTATGAGGTGCTCCTCCTACTGAAGCCCTCATGGTTCCTTAGGAAGACTTCACATACATTCCTACACACTTTTAAAGAACAATACTTCAAAGAGCATACCTAAGCTTACACGGTGGGGAAGGGGAGCACACATCTTTTATTCACACCGCACTACTTCCTTGGTATGGGGTAAGACCTCACATTCTCTCCCAGAGATTCAGTGATTCCCCTTCTCTCAATTCCATCCATTTGTAAACTTGTGAAAAACTTGGCAAAGGCTTCAAATGCCTCTTCATTTATAATCTTTAATTAAAGAGAACAATTACATGATTCATCAGAATTAGGAGCCCCCCCTCCAAACAGCATTGAGAACCCAATGAATCTCCAAGGATAATATGTCATTGTAATGACATCTGTTTTATACCAATTGGTTCAAGTCTGAGCAATCTGGCAAATCAGCAGTCAGCTGTTACACAACTTGTTCCCTTTTCAAACAGATCACAAGAACCAAAAGCTTTATGTTCTACTTTACACAAAGAAAACTGGCCAAAGTTAAAAACTCTGCCTCTCCCACTACTATTTCCCCTCTGGCTCTTGAGGCTTCCTAGAAAGTATCAGCATTAGAGTAACTCTAACCATCTACTCCACACATAATATCACCCCATACAACACCATAAATCTCTAGGACATACAATATTCAACACAGACAATAAACAGAATATATACCAACTTCCCGTATTTGTTCTTAGTCTGCAATATTTAATATCCAGTAACTCTATTCTTACAATGAATTTTCATGCAAGTCTCCTCATACCAAACATAAACAGATGCTTGAAATAACAGAAATGATTTAACAGTGTGAAACACTGGCTATGTCAGACAAGGGTAAATTTTCCACATTTAATGGGAGAAAGAGACTTGAGTCCCACAATATAAAAAACTGATATCGGCTCTGACATGGATTTTGAACATCATCTTCCATGAGAAACACCCACTCGACACTAGAAGCAAGAAAGTAAACCATCAAACTCCTAAGTAAATGGTACTGAAGGGACTACATCCTTCATTCCAATCCTCTTATGATTCAAATCACTTTTCCTTCATAAGATTACAGCTGGTAGAGACTGGATGTGAACAAACTTATTGGATGACTAGCCCTGAAAGAGGCCTTAGACAAACATTAGCTATCTCAGACTACTCTTCCCAGGAAACTCAACCAGCTAATTGTATAGCTTTATCTTGTTTTCAAAGGCATATTCTGTGTGTGCGTTTATTCCCACTATGGCAGCAATACAGAACAAACATCAATCACCATCATGTCTGGATTACGCTGCATCAAAATATTTGAAGACAAAATCTCTACACTCCTGGGGGTCTCTGTCACGTACTGCTCCTTCATGATCAGAGGTCTGAGACAGCAGGACTCAATCTCCAAAGCAAAAATAAGTAATGAGTTTCTACACCTTGACATTTTACAAATACTTGAAAATTACTGATAAATGATGAGGCCACCCCTCATGTAGGGTGAAAGTATGAATCTCCAGGACTTCAATGTACTGTGGTTGTGTGAAATCAATCACTGTAAGTCCATTTGGCATATTATCTGTGTCAAATTAAGCTTTCTTTATACAAAGACAGTATGAATTTTGTTATAGTTCATTCATGTGCATATTATTTTAAGGTTTCTGATAGGACAAATCTGGACAGGACCTCAGCAGTAACATCTCTTCTTTTGTAACCTCTTCAAGGCATCTTTGATTTCCTTGTTCCTCAGACTGTAAATCAAGGGATTCAACATGGGGATAACTACAGTATAGAATACTGATGCAAATCTGTCAAAACTGGAGGAGCCACCAGAGCTGGAACTCAAATAGACAAACATACTCGAGGTATAGAAGAGGGACACTGCTGTCAGATGAGAAGCACAGGTGTTGAAAGCCTTGGACCTGCCTTTAGCTGAAGTGATCTTCATGACGGAGATGACAATATAGCCATAGGATATCATGATGATGAAGGCATTTGTTATCCCAAAGATCACTGTTAATATAGCAGTCAAGAGTTGCACAAAGAAAGTGTCAGTGCAGGACAGGACTAACAACTGGGGCATGTCACAGAAGAAGTGGTTGATGACATTAGGCCCACAGAAGTGAAGCTGAAGTATGGCACACAATTGGGATACAGAACCAGAGAGTCCAGCCAGATAGGACCCCAGCACCATCCGAATACAGAGGGTGGGTGACATGACTGATGAATAGAGAAGAGGATTACAAATGGCGGCATATCGATCGTAAGCCATGGCTGTCATGAGACAAGACTCACTCAGTCCCATGATTGAAAAAACAAAGTATTGAATGGCGCAACCCACAAAGGTGATAGTTTGCTGCTTTTGGAAAAAGCCGGAGAGCATCTTGGGGGCTGTGGAGGTCACATAGCAGATATCCATGAAGGACAGATTACTGAGGAAGAAGTACATGGGTGTGTGGAGGTGAGAGTCCATCCTTATTAAGATGATGAGGCACAAGTTCCAGGTCAGAGTCATAATGTAGATGAGCAGAAATACAACAAAGAGCACTGCTAGGATTCTGGGGAAATCAGAGAATCCCAAAAGGATGAAATAAGTGACCTCTGTAATATTTCCTCCCCCAACCATTTGCTTGGTGCTTCTAGAATCAGAAAAGAGAGAAGAGAATGCACTGCTGACTCAGGTGAAATGACAGAATTACATTGCTCATATATGTCATTCTCTCCTCCACTGAGAACTGGGAAAGAAGCAATGCTTCACTTTCCTGAAGAAAAGATCCTACCTTTTCACCTTGAATTGTCAGGAATTACCTTTTAAAAAGTGCTTCAGGTTCTCAGTTATTCCATGACGTCTCATGAAAACCAAAAGAGATATTTAAAAATTGACCACTTTAAAAAAAGCAATAGAAACCCTATGGTTCTTATATATAATACTAAGAATCATTGATTAAAATAATAGGTTTTTAAAAGACCTCTGATAAATATGTAACTGCTGCATAAGTGGCATCATTGAAGAATACATTTGAAATAGCTCTTCCCCCCAGATGATCATCTAGATAGGTTTCTTAAATTTCTTATCTCAACCATTAAAAAAATTATCCTTTTTATAATAACTTCTCAAACTTTAAACAATTTTATCTAAGAAAACATCTCCAAAATGGCCTGGTAAGTTACATCATAATATGTAATTCTGAAAACATTCTCTTGGGGAACAGCAGATGTGCTCAACTAGGTTCTGGAATACGTCTTCTTAGGGAAGCCTTCACACAAACTATTCCATACAGAGGCTAGCACAACTCACTATTGCCCTCAACTATCGTCTCAATTTTAGAATATTTTGTTTCTTAGGAAACAGCATAGTACTGTGGTTAAGAGTTTAGGCTTTGCTGTTTTAGTTCTGAAAAACATCATCAAGATTGCACTATAGGTCATTCCTGACATCAGCCCCCTCCCCAGGACAACTAGCAATAGAATAACTATTCATAGGCAAGACAACATTTTGAAAATCCTAGAACATGGAAATGAGGCAGAAACACCTACCTTGGGCTACAGAGACCACACAGAAGGTTAGAGGTCAGCCACACTTTGATTGTACTGCCACTCTCCATGCTGGCACAGTGCCACACCAACAGGATTCCTTTTACCTATGGTTTCCCCAGTTGGGGCAGGAGGGGGAGGGAGAGATCCCAAGGTGGGTGGTTATCCAGCTCCCCCAGAATTGTGGGTCATTTCGTGGGATGTCCAATCTGGTCTCACCTCTAGGGGATGGCAGGGGAATCTGTGGGGTATGATTACTGGGAATCCGATTGTGAGGGAGAAGGAGGCAGGACTTTCAGCAATCAGTGCTCAGATCCTGGCAGACTGAGTTCCTATTTGCATTGACACTCAGGTAGAAATCCCCACCAGAGGTTTTACCCATTGCAGAGACCAGATGGTGGTCCCATCTGACCACCGGGTAATTTGGTGGGCAGTTCTGTCTAATCTAGGATCTGAAATGGCAAGCTTTCTGGCATTGGAGCCTGTTCTGCCACTCTGTACAGGCTGGAAACCAATTCATAAACTCATCCACTGGCCCATCAGGCCCAGCCCAACCAGGAAACCTGCCCAGACCACCTAAAAAGGAGCATCCTTCAGCAGTCAGCAGTGCTGCCCACCTGCAGAGCTAGGACAGTGGCCTCATTTGTCCAAGGAAATCAGCACACAGTTCTGCCTGATTCAGAACCTCAAACAATGAGCCTTGTTGGCTTTAGAGCCTGTCGCCACCATGTCCAGGCAGAAAAGCCAATTCATAGCCCCACCTACTGCTGAGTATATCTCCTAGTACCATCCAACCAGGAAGCTGACCAGGGCTCCTGGGAAGCTGCCAAACCCAGAAGCACTCTAGCAGAGAGTCCAAGGAGTGGCTTTATACATTTAGGTGTGGCCCAGAAACAGAACCAGTCACATGAGCTCAACTAATATTTGATAAGAAAGCCTAAAATACTCAATAGAGAAAAGACAGTCTCTTCAATAACTGTTGTTGGCAAAAATGGATATTCATATGCAAAAGAGGGACCCCTGGGTGGCTCAGTCAGCTGAGCTTCCAACTCTTGAGTTCGGCTCAGGTCATGATCTCAGGGTCATGGGATACAACCCCACATTGGGCTCCATGATGAGTGTGTAGAGCCTGCTTAAGATTCTCTCTCTCTCTCTCTCTCTCTCTCTCTCTCTCTCTCTCTCTCTATTTCCCTCTCTCTCTCTCTCCCCCACTTCCCCTGCTCACACACACTCTCTCTCTCCCAAAAAAGCAAACAAATAGAACTTATCTCATATGCAAAGGAAGAAAACTAGACTCAAATCTTACACACTCAAAAAATTAACTCAAAATGAACTAAGGACCAAAATGTAAGATCTGTAGCCATAAAACTCCTAGAAGAAAACATAGGGGAAAGACTTCTTGACATCACTTGGCCGTGATTTTTTGGATATCACACCTAAAGTACAAGCAAAAAAAAATGATAAGCAAAATGACAAGGTAACCTATGGAACAGGAGAAAATATTTTCAAACCACATATCTCATAAGATGTTAATATACAAAATATAAAACAAACTCATATAACTTAATAGCAAGAAAATAAATGGTCCAATTAAAAATTGGGCCCAGGACCTGAATAGATATTCTTCCATGATGACACCCAATGACCAAAAGGTACATGAAAAGGTGTTTTCTACATCACTAATCACCAGGGGAATGTAATGAGATATCAACTCACATCTGTCAGAATAGGTTAGAGAGAACAAATGCTGGTGAAGGTGTGGAGAATAGGGGTGTGCACTGCTGTGGAAATGTAAATTGGTATAGACACTATGGAAACAGTATGGAGATCCTAAAAAAATTAAAAATACAACTACATACGATCCAGCAATTCCACTTCTGGGTATATATTCACAGGAAATAAAATTAGTGTTCTGAAGAGATATTTGCACCCCCCCATGTTCATTGCAGCATTATTTACCATAACCAAGACATTGAAATAACCTAAATGTCCATTAAAACATAAATGGATAGGGACGCCTGGGTGGCTCAGTCAAGTGTCCAACTCTTGATTTTGGCCTCAGGTCATGATTTAAGGGTTGTGAGATCAAGCCCCATGACAGGCTCTGTGCCCAGTGTGGAGCCTGCTTAAGATTCTCTCTCTCCCTCTCTCTCTCTCTCTGCCTCTTTCCTGCTTGTATGCATGAATTCTTTTTCTCTCTATATATAACAAACAAACAAAAAATATCTTTAAAAAAATGAATGGATAAAGAAATCATAATTGATATATAAAATGTTACACTATTATATACATAATATATGCTAACATTCAATATTATATATAAAGATTATTCAGGCATGAAAAAGAAGGAAATCCTGGCATTTGTGACAAGCTGCATGGTCCTTGAGAACACTATGCTAAGTGAGATAAGTTAGACCAAAAAAGACAAATATAATATGATCTCACTATATGCGAAATCTAAAAAAGCTGAACTCACTGAAAGAGATATCTGATTTGCGGTTGCCAGAGGCAGTGCGTAGGAGATGGGGGAATTGGGGAAGGCGGTCAAAAGGTACACACTTCCAGTTACAAGGTAAATAAATTTGGGGAATGCAATGTGCAACATCATGACTATAGTTAACAATACTATACTGTGTATTTGAAAGTTGCTAAGAGATTAGATCTCAAAAGTTCACATCACAAGGAAGATGTAACTGTAACTATGAAAAGTGATGAATGCTAACTAGTCTTCTGTGGTAATCATTTTGTAATGTATACATATATCAAATCATTGTGTTGTACCCCTCAAATTTATACAGTGTTGTATGTCAATTATATCTCAATAAAATGAAAAAAAGAGTTCTCATTCTGATACCATCTCATTCTATGCACTTGTCCCAGCGGTTTAAACACACTAGATATGACTCACTCCCAACAAAGTGAGGACAAGAACCCCTGAACTGTAAGGTTAATGGGAGAGTTACCTGAGGAAATTCATGCACATGCTCAGCACGCAATCCAGTACACATTAATTGTCCAATAGGTGTTGGCTATTACTATCACTGATTGCTCAAGATAACCATGCAGGACAGCTGTGCTTGTGGATAAGCAGGCCAGACATACTAGCCTTTTATGGGTTAATTTGGGGAAGTTCCTGAGGCATTATCAGCCCTGTAGATCAGCAGGCTTCCTGGCCTCTAGGCAATACAGATTCAGACCTTCTGTGGAAGTCAGTCAAAGCACCTGGGGCCATAGTAAACTATTTAGATTTCTGGAGTTAAACCATGTACATTATTGTCTATTTAGTTTTCTTGAGTTCTGTAAGAAGTTGCTGTGGGCAAGGTCAAAGAGGTGTCTGTCTACTTTCTCCTCTAGGATTTTGGTGGTTTCCTGTGTCACATTTAGTTCTTTCACCCATTTTGAATTTTTGTGAATGGTCTAAGAGTGTAGTCCAGTTTCATTCTCCTGCATGTTGCTGTCCAGTTTTCTCAACACCATTTGTTGAAGAGACTGTCTTTTTTCCATTAAATATTTTTTCCTGCTTTGTCAAAGATGAGTTGACCATACATTTGTGGGTCCATTTCTGGGTTCTCTATTCTGTTCCATTGATCTATGTGTCTGTTTTTGTACCAGTAACATCATATTTTGATGATTACAGCTTTGTAATACAGCTTGAAGTCCAGAATTGTGATGCTTCCCACTTTGCTTTTCTTTTTCAACATTATTTTGGCTATTTGGGGACTTTTCTGGTTCCATACAAATTTTAGAAAATTTTTTATGAAAAATGCTGGTGTTATTTTGATAGGAATTGCAAGAACGTGTAGATTGCTTTGGTTAGTATAAATGTTTTAACAATATTTGTTCCTCCAATCCCTGAACATAGAATGTTTTTCCATTTCAAATAGACTTGGGTCAATTGACAACCAGAATCAATCTATGACGGGCCTTGATGTCAAAAACATGTCAAAGTATATATTTCAGTTACCAAATACTACAAAGTTATATTTAATATGTTTGGTTGATATAGTCAACATGATAGACTCACTAACACATTTGTAACAGATGCCACCTATTGGCTGTAGTATATACCCAAACTGTCCTTCCTTGAGATAAAACAGTATATTAATTACAGCCAAAAATTTAGATAAAAAATAACTGGACTTGAACTTTCTGATATTAACTTTATAAACATGGATAACTCATTATTCTTGTAAACATAGACATGTATCAGAGAACAAATACATATTTAAGAATAAATTTAGGGGCGCCTGAGTGGCTCAGTTGGTTGAGCGTCTGACTTCAGCTCAGGTCATGATCTCACGGTTTGTGGGTTCGAGCCCCACATTGGGCTTTGTGCTGACAGCTCAGAGCCTGGAGTCTGCTTTGGATTCTGTGTCTCCCTCTCTCTATGCCCCTTCCCACTTGTGTTCTGTCTGTGTGTGTCTCTCTCTCAAATATAAATAAACATTAAAAAATATTTTTTAAATAAAAAAAAGAATAAATTTAAAAATTGGTGAGAATTTAACAGCTGATAAAATTAGTATTTTAATTGATACAGAAATGATAAACTCTCCCATTAATGGTCTGTTAGACCATTAGGGCATTAGAGGAATAAATAGATATGCATTTATATAATCTTGAGATAGGAAAGAAATTTCCAAAATATAACACTAAAACAGAAACTCTGAGAAAAAATATAATTATTCAAAACTTTCTTATAACTGAAAAACCCATTATATGAGGTACTTTTCAAACACAATTGATGAAGTTAGAAAAACAGCCAGAAAATATAAAAAAGACAATGTGGATATGTCTGTAATATAAAAGATATTAATCAATTAGGGATGGACACTCACATATGCTGCTGATGAGTATACACAAATAGTTCTACCTTTTTTGGAGGGAAAAAATGCTTTATATAATCTCTCTCTCTCTCTGTCTCACAACACATACACGAATCAATTACAAATGCCAAAAGTAATAACTGGTATGATTTTGATTTCCTTCTTTAAATGTCTCTGTGCTTGGTCAATGTTCGACAACTCCTGTATTTATAAGAAACAATTTATTACAATATATACAGCCTTAATTGTATGCACAGATTGAGAAAGAAAGGGAGAGGGGAAGGGAAAATGATGGAGAGAGAGAATGACAGAGAAAACAGACTTTCAGAATTTCCTGAATTTTACCTACTGCCCATGTCACCCTTCGCAAGTTATTAACCTCTCTGTGCCTCAGTTGCCTCATCTATAAACAGGGCTAATAACACTTACTATCTCATAGGATTGCTGCAAGGACTGAATGACATAAATGGCCTCAAACAGTAGAGGCTCAATAAATGTTAGCAATTATCATCCCCATTCTCATTCCTCTCTGTGAAAGAAAAATAAAGCAAAACGAATACTGAAAGGTCAAAGAGCTCTTCACATAATTATTTTCTACATTAGATGGTCTCTGAGCCTACACTCAAGAATATTGTTAACCAATAATATAATTATTTCACTCTTGTGGTGTTCTGTTATCTTCCAGTCAGCTGTAAACTCCTGATGCCACTTTTCATGTTCTACCACCACCAAATACTCTTGAGCTGACGATACTATGCACAGTGCATGGTCCAGTGGAGGTGTTCCACTATTTAGTGATAAGCATCTTGTATACTAATGTTTGCATAACTGAATAAATACATAATGAACAAATGGTTCTTTCACCCACTTTTGGATGTAAAACTAAAATTGTCTTATTTCATTTCAATTATGGTTTTAGGAACCTGGAAATCTTTCTGTTTACTCTCAAAATAAAGTGATGCCAATAAAAGTTCTCCATTATTTTATCCAGGATTAATTAGATTCAATGAAAATATTTTGCAAATATGAACCTCTGTGCGCAACATCCCCCAATACACCAACATAATCGATCAATTCTATGAAAATAAGTCAACCTCCTGTTCAATCACTTACAGTAAAACTCTCCATTTCTTATTACATTCTGTTAACAAAGAAGTCAAAGCTAAAAGTATTTTATGTAATTCATCATTCCCCCCCAACTGTAAGGAATTGTGGATTGTTTACTAATTCATGATAAAATACATCTGGTTAAACTTCAGTAAGCTATAGGAAAAAGGAAAAATTCTGAAATTATTCACTCTGTTTGGTTAAGTTTTTGCATGTGTTCACCATCTCCAAGACAATTAACAGAAAAGGTGACTGATGTAGATATTAATTAGGCATTTTACTATGAGCATCTAGCTAATCAAAACCTTCAAATTCTGAGAACTAAGGACATGGCCAGTTTATAAGGTTTTTCAGGGTACAAAATCAGGTTAAAAGAGCCAAGATGTTGCTGAATGAAGAACAAATTAAAAAAAATAAGGTTAAAAGACAGACTAACAACTACCTATGCTTGGAATGGGGCATCTCTGATATCCCTGTTACCCACACTAGGGTCTCCAAAGAAGACTATGAGGACTTATTTAAAGTGTTTCAACAAGCCAATGGGATTGTATTTGAGTACACTGTCATATCATTATTTAGTGAAGTGCTAGCCTTTTGCTACTTAGAAATTATGAATCAATTATTTATGTAAATGGAAATTAAATTAGTATCTTTTTAAAAACAGAATCCTCAAGGAAATAATTAAATTAAGAGGGTTATTGGATAGGTAAAATTGGAAAACCTACACAAGAATGTGTGATCTGAGGAAATTCCCCTGAAAGACAGTAAATTGTTATTTTTAATTCAGTGCTCAATTATTGACTTCTAAATTTTGTTAGTTTTAAAAAAAACACATTATCTCATTAGATTCTAAATGATCTCATTATCCCCTATTTTACAGGTGAAAAAAACAGAAGGTAACAGAGCCCAAGATTAGGGTCCAACTTCAGCTCAGGTCATGAAATCACGGTTTGTGAATTTGAGCCCCACATCTGGCTCTCTGCTGTCAGCACAGAGCGTCCTTCAGATTCTTTCTGTCCTCCCCCAATTGCTCCACGTGTGCTCTCTCTCTGTCTCTAAAATAAATAAACATTTAAAAAACTTAAGGGGCGCCTGGGTGGCGCAGTCGGTTAAGCGTCCGACTTCAGCCAGGTCACGATCTCGCGGTCCGTGAGTTCGAGCCCCGCGTCGGGCTCTGGGCTGATGGCTCGGAGCCTGGAGCCTGTTTCCGATTCTGTGTCTCCCTCTCTCTCTGCCCCTCCCCCGTTCATGCTATGTCTCTCTCTGTCCCAAAAAAATAAATAAAAAACGTTGAAAAAAAAAAAAACAAATAAAAAACTTAAAAAAAAAGATCACATCCTTAAGAAATTGCAGAACAGGAACTCAACATTCATGCCTCACCCCAGAATAATCCCTGATATTTAAGAGTAGAGATTAATCTTTTTATTGAAGTTCAGAGACATTGTCTAGGAGAAAGAGAACCCAAAACAGAGCCCACAGTGGAAGGTGTGGGACTGAGGGAGAGGAGGTGAAGAATGGCAGAAACTGAGGACCATAAAACCTTGCTCCAGAATCACATGGCTATTAAGATAGCACAAAATCCACCGTTCTCACTAAATCTTGCCCTCTCACCTTGACCCAGATTCCCCAAGAAGACAGAGCTCTTGCCAAAGGTTAAAAATGCTTATTTCTTTTCCAAAAGAAGTTGCCAGCTGGGCCCTATTGTTCTCCAAGATGGGAGTCTTTGGCTTTGAAACTGGCTGTCCGCTCAGGGCAAGAGAGATGCCCACAACTGGCGATCCTCTTAAATATGCTATTAAGCGCAGAGGTAACACGAGAAAAGACAATTAGAGGGCGAAAACCCTCAGGGACGCTCTCTGGAGTCACGGTTGTCATGGAGTTTTTGTCCCTGCTAATTTCATGCCCCACTTTGCCATGTCCCTTCTGGATCCATCCCTGACATCCCCATAGTCCAATAATGTTCTCATGATTGTAGTCTTTCTGTTGGAAACTTAAGAGTCATTAGAGCTGGAAAGAACCTAGAGATCATTTGGTCCAACACCGTCCATTACCAGGTGAGGAACCTGAAGCCAGGGAGCTAAAAGATTTGCTCAAGATGACACGGCTAGCTGGTCAAATACCTTAATTAAAATAAATTAAATACATGAGCATTTCCCTCTGTACAAAGCACTTTCATTTTAGATATAGACATACATAAATTTTCTCAAATACATGACCAGACTAAACCATCACAGCAGCGCTGTGAGTCACACGTGCCATTATTTCCTATGCATAATGAAGAAACTGAGACAATAAGGAAAACAACAAAACTAATTCATGACAGAGTCACGGCTTATTGTGGTTACAAACTGGAACATGGGTATCAATGAATCTGGGTTGAATTTCAACCCTTCCACTTGATGACTGTGTAACTTAGAGCAAATTAACCTCTCCCAGCCTCAGGATTACCATAAAATGGGGCTGGTAGTAGTAGCTACTTCATAGAGTAAGTCTTCATAGAATAAAATTAGATAATGCTTCTAAAGCACTTACCAAAGGGGTGTACCACAAGCATGCCTTCTATTAATAGTAGGTGTAATTTGGGATGGATAAAGAAGATGTGGTTTATATATACAATGGAATACTACACGACAATGAGAAAGAGAGATATCTTGCCATTGCAGCAATGTGGATGGAACTGGAGGGTATTATGATAAGTGAAATAAGTCAGTCAGAGAAAGACAGATATCATATGTTTTCACTCATATGTGGAATTTGAGAAACTTAGAAGACACGGGGGAAGGGTAGGGGAAGAAACAGTTTCAAACAGTGGGGAAGGCAAACCATAGGAGACTCTTAAATACAGAGAACAAACTGAGGAGGGGAAGATTCGTGATGGGCACTGAGGAAGGCACTTTCAGGATGAGCACTAGGTGTTGTATGTAAGCGATGAATCATGGGAATCTATTCCTGAAACCAAGAGCACACTGTATACACTATATGTTAGCTAACTTGACAATAAATTATATTAAAACAATAGAAGGTATAATTTATATATTCTGATTTGAAGTTCTTTCCAACATGTTATGCTGCATTACTAATCCTACAATAAAAGTATCTACTTAAGACCATTCCCACAAACATTTTTGCTTGTTTGTTCTAGGTTTTCATAAATGAAACTCATCTACCCTGCCAGTTACTAGGGATACAGAGATGTTCTAGACAAGGTCCCATCCTTGGTTTGATCTACTTCAGCCATTCTTACCTCCAGGGAGAAAGGGGTGGGTGGGCAATGAGTTAATTATTCAACTTTGCTGATAGGTTAGCAGTTATATATTTCCCCTGATAGGAACTGTAATAACTTTAACCTTGAAACTGAATGGATTTTTAGTACAGTTTTTAAAGATATAATACCAAAAGTATAGTATGTGGGCTCCATGGCCAAACAACGAAGACCATGCTATTGGTCAGTAAGAACCAAGTATGTTCCACAAATCACACTTTGTGAGATTCAAACGAAGTGTTACTATACTGGGAAGAATGTGGCAGACCTCTATGTACCCAGAAGTTGTATCTGTAATATCTATCATCTAACTTCCCACCTGCCATCTTCATATGGTTAACAGAAAACAAGTCAAATCTATGTGATGTAACAATGCGATATATAAAGTATTGTATAAATATGAATGTAATATGTATGAAATTAGTCCATAAACTCTTATATAGAAAAAAAATTCTCTTTTTAAACTTTTTTGAAGTCCTCTTATTTGGACTCTGAGTGTTCATGGAACTCTCAAGTCTGGTGGCTCTTCTGCTCCTGATCAACTTAAGGTCCTGGAATCCCAAGGGGCTCAGATCAGGAATTCAGTTCCCACACCCTAAACACACCACAATAGCCATCATTTCTGAGGTCTTACACAGTCTCTGTGAAAATACCAAGCAGCATGCTCCAGGTCTGACTATGCCGAGAAATTGATGACATTATAGAAGTTTCAGGTGTATATTATAATCAACATCTCTATACAGTAGATAATAATCATCACCAAAAGACTGGTTACCAATCATCTCTATACAGTTGACCAACTTCACCATTTTACCCACTTCCCAACCACCTTCCTCTCTGGTAACCATCAGTTCTCTGCATCTATGAGTTTGTTTTTGTATGGTTAAGTTTGTTTCTCTTTTGTCTTTAGATTCCAAATGAGTGAAATCCTATGATAACTGTCTTCTCCATGTGACTTCCTTCACATAACTTAATATCTTCAAGGTTAAAATAAAAGCAAAAATGAACTATGGAGGCCTCATCAAGATAAAAAGCTCCTGAGTGGTGAAGGAAACAATCAACGAAACTAAAATGCAACTAATAGAATGTGAGAAGATACTTGCAAATGACATATCAGATAAAGAACTTACCAAACTCAACACCCTAAAAACAATACAGTGAACAAATGGGCAGAAGACACAAATAGATGCTTTTCCAAAGGAGACATCCAGACACATGAAAAGATGCTCAACATCACTTATCATCAGGGAAATACAAATCAAAACCACAGTGAGATATTACTTCCCACCTGTCATTATGACTAAAATGAACAACTTGGGCAACAACAGATGCTGGCGGAAATGCAGAGTAGGGAAACCGTCTTACACTGTTGGTGGGATAGCAAAATGGTGCAATCACTCTGGAAAACAGTATGGAGTTTCTTCAAAAATTAAAAATAAACCCTCTTCAAAAATTGAAAATAACCCAGCAATTGCACTACTAAGAATTTATCCAAAGGATATAAAAATGCTAATTTGAAGGGGCACATGTGCCTCAATGCTTATAGCAGTACTGTCAACAATAACCAAATTATGGAGACAGCCCAAATGTCCATCAACTGATGAATGGATAAAGATGTGGTATATATACTCGGCAATGAAAAAGAATGAAATCTTGCCATTTGCAACAGCATGGATGAAACTAGAGGGCATTATGCTAAGTGAAATAAATTGGTCAGAGAAAGATAACATACAATTTCAATCCTATGTGGACTTTGAGAAACTCAACAGATGGATCTAGGGGGAGGGAAGGAAAATAAGATAAAAACAGAGAGTAAGGCATGTATAAGAGACTTTTAAATACAGAGAACAGGGGTGCCTGGGTGGCTCAGTTGGTTAACTTTCGGACTTCGGCTCAGGTCATAATCTCATGGTTCGAGCCCCACATCAGGCTCTGTGCTGACAGCTCAGAGCCTGGAGCCTGCTTCACATTCTGTGTCTCCCTCTCTCTCTGCCCTTCCCCTACTCACACTCTGTCTCTCTGTCCCTGTCTCTGTCTCTCTCTCAAAAATAAATAAGCATTAAAATTTTTAATAAATAAATAAATACAGAGAACAAACTGAGGGTTGCTGGAGGGGTGTTGGGTGGGCTACATGTGTGATAGGCATTAAGAAGGGCACTTTTGGGGATGACACCTGGTGTCATATGTAAGAGATGAATCACTGGGTTCTATGTCTGAAGTCAAGACTACACTGTATGTTAATTAACTTGAATTTAAATTTAAAAGTTTAATAATACCTTCAAGGTCTATCCATATTGCCACAAATGGCAAATTTTCACTCTTCTTTATGGCTGAGTAGTATTCCATTTTACACACACAAGCACATGTATCAGTTATATAACTTTCCATTTATATGCGTCTTCTTCATTTCTCTTATCACTGTCTTCTATAGGTCTTTCAATTCCTTGGTAAATTCATTCTTAGGATTTTATTGTTTGTGAAACACTGTAAATGAGATTACTTTCTTAATTTCTCCTCTTGCTAGTTGATTATTTGTATATAGAAATATCACAGGTTTGAGGCACCTGGGTCACAGTCAATTAAGCATCTGACTTCAGCTCAGGTCATGATCTCATGGTTCATGAGTTCAAGCCCCACATTGGGCTGTATGCTGACAGCTCAGGGCCTGGAACCTGCTTCAGATTCTGTGTCTCCCTGTGTCTCTGCCCCTCCCCCACCCCCTCTCTCTCTCAAAAATAAACAAACATTAAAAAATTTTTTTAAAAAGAAGTCTCACAGGTTTTGGGGCACCTGGGTGACTCAATTGGTTGAGTGTCTGACTCTTGATTTTGGCTCAGGTCATGATCTCATGGTCTGTGGGATCGCACCCCACCTCAGGTTCTGCACTGACAATGTGGCACCTGCTTGGGATTCTATCTCTTCCTCTCGCTCTCTCTCCCCTTCCCCTGCTCATATGCATGTGCTCTCTCTCTCTCTCTCTCTCTCTCTCTCTCTCTCTGTCTCTCAAGATAAATAAACATTTAGGGAGCCGGGGTGGCTCAGTCAGTTAAGTGTCTGACTTCAGCTCAGGTCATGATCTCACAATTTGAGCCCCACATCGGGCTCTGTGCTGACAGCTCAGAGCCTGGAGCCTGATTCAGATTCTGTGTCTCCCCGTCTCTCTGCCCCTCCCATGTTCATGCTCTGTCTCTGTCTCTCAATAAAAATTTTTTTAATTTAATTTTTTTACAAGATAAACATTTAAAAATACTAATAAATACTAAAAAAAATGTCACAGTATACTGATTTTTTCATATAACTACTAAATTTGTTATTAGTTCTAACAATGTTTTTGTAAAGTCATCAGGGTTTTCTATGTACATAATCATGTTATCTACAAAGAGAGACAGTTTTACATCATCTTTTCATACTTGAATGCATTTTACTTCTTTTTCTTGCCTAATCACTCTGGCTAGAATTTCTAGTACTATGTAGAATACAAGTGGTGAGAGGGGGCATCCTTGTCATGTTCTTGATTTAGAGGAAAAGCTTTGAGATTTTTACCACTGAGTATAATGTTAGCTGTGGAATTATCTTACATCTATACCCAGTTTGTTGACAGGTTTTTTTTTAATCATGTCTGGGTGTTGAACTTTCTCAGATGCTTTTTCTTCATCTATTGGCATGATCATATTTTTACTCTTCATTTTATTAATATGCTATATGACATTGATTTGTGGATGTTGAACTATCCTTGCATAACTGAAATAAATAAATCCCATTTGATTATGGCATATAATCTTTAATGTAGTCTTGAATTCAGTGTGCAATATTTTCTTGAGGATTTTTCATCTATGTTCATCAGGCATACTGGGCTATAATTTTCTTTTCTTTTGGTGTTCTTGTCTGGTTTTTGTATTAGGGTAATGCTGCTCTTATAAAATGAGTTTAGGAGTGTTCTTTCAATTTGTACATTTTGGAGGAGTTTGAGAATATTGGAACTTAATTCTTCTTGAAATATTTGGTAAAATTCACCAGTGAAAGCCATCTGGTCTCGGACTTTTATTTGTTGGGAGGTTGTTGTTTTTTTCTTTCATTTGACTTCAAGTTTTTATTTAAATTCCAATTAGGTAACATATATGATAAAATTGGTTTTGGGTGTAGAATTTAGTGATTCAGCACTTACATATAACACCCAGTGCTCACCACAACAACTGCACTGCACTTCTTAATGCCCATCACCCATATAGCCCATCCCCCCCACCCAATGCCCCTTCCAAAACTCTCCCCTATGTTCATCTGTTTTATTTTTTAAATTCCACATGTGACTGAAATCATATGGTATTTGTTTTGGCTGACTTATTCGCTTAGCATAATACACTCTAGCTCCATCCACATCATTGCAAATGGCAAGATTTCATTGTTTTTGACCACTGAGTAATATTCTATTAATATATACAATATTCTATACACTATTACTATATACAATATTTTATATATATATGCACTATTACTGTATGCAATATTCTATTGTATACATACCACATCTTCTTTTTCCATTCATCAGTCAATGGACATTTGGGCTCTCTCCATAGTTTGGCTATTGTTGATAATGCTACTATAAAACATTGATATGCATATACCCCTTCAAATCTGTGCTTTTGTATACTTTGGGTAAATACCTAGTAGTGCAATTGCTGGATCGTAGGGTAGTTGTATTTAGTTTTTTTAAGGAACCTCCATACTGTTCTCCAGAATGACTGCACTGGTTGAATTCCCACTAACTATGCAAGAGGGTTCCCCCTTCTCTGCATACTTGCCAACATCTGTTGTCTCCTGTGTTGTTAATTTTAGCCATTATGACAGGTGTGAGATGGTATCTCATTATGGTTTTGATTTGTATTTCCCTGATGATGAGTGGTGTTGAGCATCTTTTCATGTGTCTGTTAGGCATCTGGATGTCGTCTTTGGAAAAATGTCTATTTATGTCTCCTGTCCATTTCTCAACTGGATTAATTGGTTTGGGGTGTTGAGTCTGATAAGTGCTTTATATATTTTGGATGCTAACTCTTTATCTGATAAGTCATTTGCAAATATCTTCTCCCATTGCATAGGTGGTCTTTTAGTCTTGTTGATTGTTTTCTCCACTATGCAGGAGATTTTACCTTCATGAAGTCGCAACACTTCATTTTTGCTTTTGTTTCCCTTGCCTCTGGCAATGTGTCTAGTAAGAAATTGCTATGGCCAAGGTCAAAGAGATTTCTTCCTGTGTTCTACTCTAGGATTTTGATGGTTTCTGTCTCACATTTAGGTCTTCCATGCATTTTGAATTTATTTCTCTGTATGGTGTAAGAAAGGGGTCCAGTTTAATTCTTCTGCATGTTGTTGTCCAGTTTTCCCAACACCATTTGCTGAAGAGACTGTCTTTTTTCCTTCAATAGTCTTTCTTGTTTCATTGAAGATGACTTGACCATATAGTTGTGGGTCCATTTCTGGGTTCTCTATTCTGTCACACTGATCTATGTGTCCATTTTTGTGCCAGTGCCATATTGTCCTGAAAACGACAGCTTTGTAATATAGCTTGAAGTCCAGAATTGTGATGCCTCCAGCTTTGCTTTTATTTTTCAAGATTGCTTTGGCTATTCAGGGGCTTTTGTGGTTCCATACAAATTTTAGAGTTGTTTGTTCTAGCTCTATGGAAAATGCTAGTGGTTGGGGCACCTGGGTGGCACAGTTGGTTAAGTCTGCAAATCTTGGATCTCAGCTCAGTTCATGATCTCACGATTCATGAGCTCAATCCCCACATCAGTGCAGAGCCTGCTTGAGATTGTCTCTCCTTCTCTCTGACCCTCCCCCATTTGTGGTCTATCAACCGAAATAAAAAACTTAAAAAAATTTTTTTAATGCTGGTGGTATTTTGATAGGGATTTCACTGAATGCATAGGTTGCTTTGGTTAGTGTAGACATTTTAACAATATCTGTTCTTCAAATCCATGAGCATGGAATGTATTTCAATTTATTTGTGTCCTCTTCAATTTCTTTCATAAGGTTTCTATAGTTTTCAGAGTGCAGATCTTTTACCTCGTTGGTCAGGTTTATTCCTAGGTATCTTATGGGTTTGGTGCAATTGTAAAATAGGATCAATTCCTTGATTTCTTTTACTGCTGCTTCATTCCTGGTGTATAGAAATGCAACCGATTTCTGTACATTGATTTTATATCCTGTGAATTTGTTGACTTTGTGTGTCAGTTCTAGTAATTTTTTTATTGCAGTCTTTCAGGTTTTCTACCTGAAGTTATCATGTCCTCTGCAAATAGTGAAGGTCTGACTTCTTCCTTGCTGATGTGGATGTCTTTTAATTATTTTTATTGTCTGATTGCTGAGGCTAGGACTTCCAGTACTATGTTAAATAACAATGATGAGAGTGGACATCCCTGTCACGTTCTAGACTGCAGAGGAAAACCTCTCGGTTTTTCCCCCTTGAAGATGATATTAGTTGTGGGTCTTGCATCTACAGCCTTTATTATGTTGAGATATATTCTCTCTATCCCTACTTTGTTGAGGATTTTTACCAAGAATGGATGTTGTATTTCGTAAAATGCTTTTCCTATATCTACTGACAGAATCATATGGTTCTTATCCTTTCTTTCATTAATGTAGTATATCACATTGATTGATTTGAGAATATTGTACAAGCCCTGCACAGCCCAGGAATAAATCTCACTTGATCCTGCTGAATAATTCTTTAATGTATTGTTGGATTCAATTTGCTATGAACTTCTTGAAAATTTTGGCATCCATGTTTATCAGGGATACTTATGTGTAATTTTCCTTTTTAGTGTGGTCTTTGGTTTTGGAATCAAGGTAATGGTGGCCGGGTACATAGAGCTTGGAAGTTTTCCCTCCATTTCTTTTCTTTCTTTATTTCTTTCTTCCGTTTCTTTTTCTTTCTTTCTTTTTCTTTTTCTTTCTTTTTGGGGGGGACAGTTTAAAGGGAATAGGTATTAACTCTCTTTTAAATGACTTGTAGAATTCCCCTGGGAAGCCTCCAGTCCTGGACTTGTGTTTGTTGGGAGATTTTTGTTTACTGATTTGATTTCTTTGCTGGTTATGGGTCTGTTAAAATTTTCTATTTCTTCCTGTTTCAGCTTTTGTAGTGTATGTTTCTAGAAATTTATCCATTTCTTCCACATTGCATAGTTTGTTGGCATATAATTTTTCATAATATTCTCTTACAATTGTTTATATTTCTATGATCTTGGTTGTAATCTCTCCTCTTTCATTCATGATTTTCTTTATTTGGGTCCTTTCTCTTTTTGATAAGTATGGCTGGGGGGTATCAATTTTATTAATTCTTTCAAAGAACGAGCTCTTAGTTTCATTGATCTCTTCTGTTTGTGTGTGTTTATGTCATTTATTTCTGCTCTACTCTTTATTATTTCCCTTCTGCTGGCTTTAGGTTTCATTTGCTGTTCCTTTTTTAGTTCCTTTAAGTATAAGTTAGATTGTGTATTTTAACTTTTCTTTAAAAAAATATTTTTTAATGTTTATTTATTTTTGAGACAGAGAGCAAGAGCAGGGGAGGGGCAGAGAGAGAGGGAGACACAGAATCTGAAACA
This sequence comes from Panthera tigris, assembly GCF_018350195.1. Taxonomy (NCBI): domain Eukaryota; kingdom Metazoa; phylum Chordata; class Mammalia; order Carnivora; family Felidae; genus Panthera; species Panthera tigris. Next base: position 103,047,179 of record NC_056669.1, read on the forward strand.
GGCTCCAGGCTTCAACCTGTCAGCACAGAGCCCCAGGTGGGGCTCAAACTCACCACGAGATTATGACCTGAGCCAAAGTCAGACATAACCGACTGAGCCACCCAGGCATCCCTGAGACATTTCTTGCTGTTTGAGGTAGACTTGTATTGCTATGTATTTCCCTCACATGACTGCCTTTGCTGCATCAGTTGGGATTTTTTATTACTGACTCAATCTCCTTACTAGTGATTGGTCTACTCATATTTTCTATTTCTTCATGGTTCAATCTTGGTAGTTTTTATGTTTATAGGAATTTGTCCATTTCTTTTAGGTTGCCCAAGTTTTTGGCTTGCAATTATTCATGGTAGTCTCTTATAACCTATTGTATTTCTGTGGTAGCAACTGTAACATCTCCTCTTTCATTTCTAATTTTATTTATGTCATTGTCTTTTTTCTTAGTGAGTCTAGCTAAAACATTTGTCTGTTTTGTTTATTAAGTTTTTTAAAAACAGCCCTTAATTTCATTAATCTTTTCTATTGCCTTTGTAGTCTCTTCTTCATTTATTTCCACTCTGATTTTTGTTATTTCCTTCCTTCTACTAACTTGGGGCTTAGTTTATTCTTCTTTTTCTAGTTCCTTGAATTGTGAAGTTAGGTTGTTTAAATTGCATTTCTTCTTTCTAAATCAAAGTATTCATTGCCATGTACTTCCCTTCTTAGAACTGCTTTTGTATTTTCATATGTTTTCCTGTTACTAATTAGTGACCTTTTGTTTCTCCTGAAGAAGTCCCCTGTACATTTCCTGTAAAGGCAATCTAGTGGTGATGAACTCTTCAGATTTGTCTGTCTGAAAACTCTTTATCTCTCCTTCAATTCTGAAAGATAATTTGTCCAGGGAGACTGTTCTTGGTTGACAGGTTTCTTTCTTTCAGCACTTTGAATATATTGTGCCACACCCATAGGCCTGCAAAGTTTCTGCTGAAAAATCTGCTGATAATTTTATGGAGGTTTCCTAGTACATAACTAGTGGTATTTTTTTTTACTTCTTTTGTCTTTAAATTTGACATTTTATTTATAATATGTCTCAGTGTGGTTCTTTTTGGATTCATGTTACTGAGAATAATCTGGACTTCCTGGATCTAGATGTCTATTTCTTTTCCTAGGTAAGGGAATTTTCAGCCATTATTTCTTGAATAAGCTTTTGCCTCTTTCTCTCTTCACTTTCTGGGACCTTTATAATGCAAATATTGGTCTGCCTGATGGTATTCTCTCTTAAGCATCTTCACTCTTTCTCATTATTTTTTTTTAAATTTTTTTAAATGTTTATTTATTTTTGAGACAGAGAGACAGAGAGAGAGGGAGGGAGGGGCAGAGAGAGAGGGAGACACAGAATCCAAAGCAGGCTCCAGGCTCTGAGCTGTCAGCGCAGAGCCAGACGCGGGGCTCGAACTCACAGACCGTGAAATCATGACCTGAGCCGAAGTCGGAGGCTTAACCGACTGAGCCACCCAGGCGCCCCTCTTTCTCATTATTTATCCTAGTGCTCTTCTGATTTGAAGAATTCCACTGTCCTATCTTTGATTTCACTGATCCTTTTTTCTTCCATTTCACCTCATGTGCTGCTGACACCTTCTATTGAGTTTTTCAGTTCACTTAATGTACTCTTCAGCTCTGAGATTTCTGCTTGGAAATTTCTTATATTTTCTATCTTTTTGTGGAAATTCTCACTTTGTTCATGCATTGTTCTGACCTTGGTGAGCATCTTTATGACCATAATTTGAACCCTTTATCAGAGAAATTACTCACCTCTGTTTCATTAAGATCTATTTCAGGGGTCTTACCTCAATCTTTTGTTTGAAACCTATTTATTTGCTTCTTCATTTTCCTTGATTCTCTCTGTTGGTTTTTGTACATTAGATAAATAGTCATTTCTCCTGGTCTTGAAGGAGTAGTCTCATGTACGAGATAAAACTTATTATTCAGATGCACCCTGCTCCTGATTGTTTCTCAAACCTTTGTGATTGTCCAAACAGCCTTCCTTATATTTAGTGCCTCCCTGTAGTTGAGGGTGTGCCACAACCTGTCAGTGTCTCAAAACAGAGGATCTCAGTCAACACCTAAATGCAGGGGATTGGAAGTCAGATACTCAGAAAGCATTTTTAAAGTATGCATGTAGGCCTCTTTCAGGGATATAGGTGTTTCTGTCTACGACCTCTGCACTAAGCCTACCCAGGGGCAAGAAGAGGGGGACAACCTATTAAGAACCGTTTCTTTGTTTGCTACAGTCCTATGGGATCCATGAGTGCAAGTCCTATTGGCCAACAGAGCCAGGCTATCAAGGGATGTGTCCCCATACACACAGAAACCACACAATCCAGGGTATCAGACATGTGCACAATCTCCTTCCTAGGAGACCCTGGTGACCTGCAGTGGGGCAGAGGGAGAGTGCAAAGATAGTGCCAGCAGGCTTCCCCTGCTGCAGGGGAGACTACAGTCCACCCATAGGTGTGTGTGAAATTAGAAGGCTGACCCTCAGGATAGAGCTTTTATAATATACATATGGACCTGTTTCAGGAAAAGACTGGGAGTTCAGTGTTTCTGACTGCTGCTTCTGCACTAGATCCCAGGTGATAGTTCAGAACTGTTTCTTTGTTTACTATCATCTTGTAGGTCTCATGGATGTAAATCCAGTTGGCTTTCAGAGATGGGGGCTTGGGGGGCCCACTCCCCAAGAGGAAGTCTTAAAAGTTAAGGTGCTACATATTGGGTCTAGGCCCCACACCATTCAGGGAAAAGCTGAAAGTTGTTGAGTTCCCTTCCAATATATGTGACTGTGCCAGGGGAGGGATTATTGGCAAGATTGTGTCTCTACCTCTCCCATTTGTTTCAATGTGGAATTTTTCTTGTTTGCACAATGTGTAGAAGTCATTGGGTTAGTTTATGAATTTCTCTCACAGCCAATTGCTCTGTGTGGAGCTGTAGATTTGCTGTGTCCATCTGAGAAAGTAAGTTCAAGAGCCTCCTATGTTGCCATCTTGAACTAGAACCCCTTTTTTGCCCACCTTTAAAAACTTAAAATCAGCACATAGCCATGAACAAAAGTACATATGTGGGAATTGTGAGATCCAGCACCACATGGACAGGGCCAAGGAGGAGGTTTGCCCACTTGTGCAGTAGGGAACAGGCAACAGATCTCAATGTGTGCTGTGGGGCTAATAGAAGCTAGCAAACCATCCCCAACACCTCTCAGTCACAGTCAGGTAAAACCTGGAGTGCTAGCCATGGACAAATGGTATTTTGTCCAAGTCCAACTTTCCTGAGGAAAGACTTCAGCTCTCCCCCGGAGCAAAAAATAAATACAAGTTTGTATGCACTGGAAAAGGTAAAGGAAGAACATAACCAGTATCGCCCTTCTCCCAAGGCAATACACTGCAGAGGAATGAACTAACCAGTGGCAACCTATCCTATGGGGCAAAGAAAAATTGGTTAGTGAGTGCCTGAGTACCACAGCTGTGTGGTACGTAATGGAGAGACCCAGAACCCATTTCTCTCCAGCAGTACTGAGTACTTAGGTGGGATCTTAATTACTGAGAAGCTGTTTGGGGGGACGGGAACAGAGTTTGTGAATGAGGCAGGTAAGAATATCAAAGGGCATTAAAGGGATGCAGTAGATCCCCCCTCCACCTGGCCTGCAGTCACCTCAACACTGTGAGAGATAAATCTGCCACTCTCCCTTATTGTGCACTCATTTTGCACTATCTCAAGTCAGGGGCAAGAGCAAACTCCGGTAAACAGTGAATATGCTAAGAAAATCAGGCCATGATTTCTGTTCAAGGGAGAAACCACAAACTTGAGCTGTAGCACTACCTTCTGAGAAACAAAGCAGAGCTTTCCAGGAGCCAGCCTGGTGAGTTCTAAGAAGCAGTGCATACATACAACATGAAGAATTCAACCACAGCAAGAAGTCTAGAACAGGTGAATCCAGACAAAGTTGAATAAAATACCAGCTATAAGTGAAACCTATGAAAAATATCCCCCACCAGAAGACAGCTAGTAAAGATTTGAGGAAGCATCTGCTATTTCAACTGCAAAAGCAGAAACACAAAACTCAGAGAGGTGGGAGCCAAGATGGCAGAACAGCATGGATGTTTTCTCTGTGTCTCCCATCCATGAAATTAAACCATCTTGCACACCTAGAAAACTGATCTGAGGATTAACACAACAATCTGCACAACCTGAACCACAGAATTCAGAAGGTACATGACACGGAGAGGTGAACATGGGGAGAGAGAAGCCACGGAGGGCAGGGAGGTGTTTTTGCATGTGGATAGAGGATGGGGAAGGTGGGGAGAATACAGGAAAAGCACCCCTCCCCAAAAGCAGCTGGAGAGAAAGTGGAAAATTGGAAACAGCTGCAGAGACTGAACTAAAAAGAGAGAAAGGAGAAAGGAGAAAGGAGAAAGGAGAAAAGAGAGGGTTTAAATTGCATTAAGGCTGTAAATAGGGGAAGCGCAGAGAGTCTGCAACTCCACAGCTCAATACCTGGCAGTGCTCTGGTGGGAAGGGCGAATCCCCAGGAGCAGAGTGGGGTCTGGGAGGTTCTTGGGCCACACGGGGAGAAGTGGTTCCATTGCTGAAAGGACATTTGGTAGAGGCTGTGAGGCAACCTGTGCCCAGCAGACCCCAGAAAACAGCCACATTTGCTGGTGCTGGAACAAGGTTGTTAAGAGTGAAGCCTGGTGCCAGACTTCTGTTGTGATTTTCCATAATCCCTGATATGCTGCTACTGTACTATCTCGCAAACTTTGTCTGAGGCGGGCTGGCACCTGGCCGCAGTCTCTCGGCTTCGGCAGCAGCACTGTCCTGCTTTCCTGGGTGCAGCCAGCATTCGGCCATTGCTCAATGAGACTCTCTGCAGAGGGGTGGAACGGGTCTAAGCCACAGTCCCTCAGAAACAAGGGGCCAGGGAAAACAGCCATATCTGAGACAAAACAAGGGAGACAGGTACTACCTGGGCCTTGGTCATGAACAGTGAAAAAGCAGGGAGTGGACAAAAGCTGAAGACAAAGGACAGGTGCACAATTGCTGTTCAGGGAGAACAGAGTTCTGATACTACAGACTGGGTAGCTGAGTGATTGCATTTTCACCACTCCTGCACATGCGCATTCACACCTACAAGCACCACAGTACTCCACCCCAGTAGGCTAGCAGCGCCATCTAGTGGAGAACTGAGTCATTACACTAAGCCCCGCCCAACGGGGCCAACCTCGCTCTTCAAGAACACAACTCTCACCACTTGCTTAATCTATGGACTATAAAGTGCTTCATAGTCTGACTTCTAGGGAAAACGAAGTAATTTCAGTTGTAATTCAGTCTGTTAGCAGGTCCATCTGTTCAATTTTCTTTCTTTCTTGTTTCTCTTTTTCATTTTTCTTTTCTTTTTCTTGAATACAAAAGGGAAAAAATTCATTTTTATTTTCAATTTTATTAAAAAATATTTCTCTTTAATTTTTTTACTATATTTTTTACTGTTCTGTAAATTTGTTTTCAAATTCTAGTTTACTTCCATCATTTCATTTTAGTCTACTTCTGCGTATTCATTTTTTCAAATTTTCAAACAATTTCCTTTTTTTTCCTTCTTTCCCCTTTTTCCTCTAAACTATCAAACCATCTTCAACACCCACACCAAAACACACCTAGGATCTAGCATCATTTATTCGATTTTGTGTGTGTGAGTGTTTTTAATTTTTTAATTTTAATTTTTTTTAATTTTCATTTTTTCTACCTCATTAATTCCTTTTCTCCCTTCAAAATTATCAAACTAAGGAATTCACCCCAAAAGAAAGTGCAGGAAGAAACTACAGCCAGGGACTTAAACAACACAGATATAAGCAAGATGTCTGAACAAGAATTTAGAATCATGATAAGAAGAATACTAGCTGGAGTCAAAAATAGATTAGAAACCCTTTCTGCAGAGATAAAAGAAGTAAAAACTAGTCAGGATGAAATAAAAAATGCTATAACTGAGCTTCAATCACGAATGGATGCCACAGTGGCAAGGATGAATGAATGAGGCAGAAGAAAGAATCAATGATATAAAGGACAAACTTATGGAGAATAATGAAGAAGAAAAAAAGAGGGAGATGAAGGCAAAAGAGCACGATTTAAGAATTAGAGAAATCAGTGACTCATTAAAAAGGAACAACATCAGAATCATAGGGGTCCCAACAGAGGAAGAGAGAGAAATAGCGGTAGAAGGGTTATGTGAGCAAATCATAGCAGAAAACCTTCCTAACCTGGGGAAGGACACAGACACCAAAATCCAGGAAGCACAGAGGACCCCCATTAGATTCAACAAAAACCAACCATCAACAAGGCATAAGATAGTCAAATTCACAAAATACTCAGGCAAGGAGAGAATCATAAAAACAGCAAGGGAAAAAAATCCCTATCCTACAAGGGAAGACAGATCAGGTTTGCAGCAGACCTATCCACAGTAACTTGGCAGGCCAGAAAGGAGTGGCAGGATATATTCAGTGTGCTGAATCAGAAAAATATGCAGCCAAGAATTTTTTATCCAGCAAGGCTGTCATTCAAAATAGAAGGAGAGAGTAAAAGTTTCCCAGACAAACCAAAATTAAAGGAGTTTATGACCACTAAACCAGCCCTGCAAGAAATTTTAAGGGGGACTCTCTGAGGGGGGAAAGGTGGAAAAAATATAAATATATGTATATTTATATAAATACCAAATGCAACAAATATTAGAAGGGGCCAGAGAACACCACCTGAAACTCCAACTCTACAAGAAACATAAGGCAATAAATTCATATCTTTCAGTACTCACTCTAAACGCCAATGGACTCAATGCTCCAATCAAAAGACATGGGGTAACAGAATGGATAAGAAAACAACATCCATCTATATGCAGTTTACTAGAGACCCACTTTAAACCTAAAGACACCTTCAGATTGAAAGTAGGGGGAGGGAGAACCATCTATCATGCTAATGGTCAGCAAAAGAAAGACGGAGTAGCCATACTTATATCAGACAATCTAGACCTTAAAATAAAGACTGTGTCAAGAGGTTCAGAAGGGCATTATATCATAATCAAGGGGTCTATCCACCAAGACCTAACAGTTGTAAACATTTATGCGCCAAATGTGAGAGCACCCAAATATATAAATCCATTAATCACAAACATAAAGAAACTCATCAATAGTAATACCTTAATAGTAGGAGACTTGAACACCCCACTCACAGCAACGGACAGATCATCTAATCAAAAAATCAACAAGGAAACAATGGCTTTGAATGACACACTGGACCAGAGGGACCTAACAGATATATTCAGAACATCTCATCCTAAAGCAATGGAATATATATTCTGATCCAGGGCACATGGAAAGTTCTCCACAATAGACCACACACTGGGACACAAATCAGCCCTCAGCAAGTACAAAAAGATCAAGATCATACTGTGCATATTTTCAGACCACAATGCAATGAAACTTGAAATCAACCACAAGGAAAAAATTGGAAAGGCAACAAATACTTGGAGACTGAAGAACATCTTACTAAAGAATGAATCCGCTAAACAAGATGTTAAAGAGGAAATTAAAAAGTACATGGAAGTCCATGCAAATGATAACACCACAACCCAAAACCTCTTGGACGCAGCAAAGGTGGTCATAGGAGGAAAGTATATAGCAATCCAGGCCTTCCTAAAGAAGGAAGAAAGATCTCAGATACACAACCTAAACTTACCCCTTAAGGAGCTGGAAAAAGACCAGCAAATAAAACCCAAAACCAGCAGAACACAGGAAAAAACAAAGATTAGAGCAGAAATTAATGTTATCGAAACCAAAAAAAACAGTAGAACAGATCAATGAAACCAGAAGCTGGTTCTTTGAAAGAATTAACAAAATTGGTAAACCACTAGCCAGTTTGATCAAAAATAAAAAGGAGTGGACCCAAATAAATAAAATCAAGAATGAAAGGGGAGAGATCACAACCAACACAGCAGAAATAAAAACAATAATAAGAGAATATTATGAGCAATTATATGCCAATAAAATGAGCAATCTGGAAGAAATGGGCAAATTCCTAGAAACATATACACTACCAAAACTGAAACAGGAAGAAATAGAAAATTTGAACAGACACATAACCAGTAAGGACATCGAATTAGTAATCAAAAATCTGCCAAAAAACAAGAGTCCAGGGCCAGATGGCTTTCCAGGGGAATCCTACCAAACATTTAAGGAAGAGTTAGCACTTATTCTCTTGAAGCTGTTCCATAAAAATAGAAATGGAAGGAAAACTTCCAAACTCTTTCTATGAAGCCAGCATTACCTTGATTCCAAAACCAGAAAGAGACCCCATGAGAAAAGAGAACTATAGACCAATTTCCCTGATTAACATGGATGCAAAAATCCTCAACAAGATATTAGCCAACTGGATCGAACAATATTTAAAAAATTATTCACCATGACCTAGTGGAATTTATACCTGGGATGCAGGTCTGGTTCAATACCCACAAAACTATTAACGTGATTCATCACATCAATAAAAGAAAGGACAAGAACCACATGATCCTCTCAATAGATGCAGAGAAAGCATTTGACAAAATACAGCATCCTTTCTTGATAAAAGCCCTCAAGAAAGTAGGGGTAGAAGGAGCATACCTCGAGATCATAAAAGCCATATATGAACGACCCAATGCTAATATCATCCTCAATGGGGAGAAACTGAGAGCTTTCCCCCTAAGGTCAGGAACAAGACAGGGATGTCCACTCTCGCCACTGTTATTCAACATAGTATTGGAAGTCCTACCTTCTGCAGTCACACAACACAAAGAAATAAAAGGCATCTAAGTCAGCCAGGAGGAAGTCACACTTTCACTTTTCACAGATGATATGATACTCTTTATGGAAAACCCAGAAGATTCCCACAAAAAACTGCTAGAATTGATTCATGAATTCAGCAAAGTTGCAGGATATAAAAATCAATGCACAGAAATCAGTTACATTCCTATACACCAACAACGAAGCAACAGAAAGAGAAAACAAGGAATCGATCCCATTTACAATTGCACCAAAAGCCATGAGACACCTAGGAATAAATCTAGCCAAAGAGTTGAAAAATCTATACACTGAAAACTATGGAAAGCTTATGAGAGAAATTGAAGAAGACCCCAAAAATTGAAAAAGATTCCATCCTCCTGGATAGGAAGAACAAATATTGTTAAAATGTTGTACCCAAAGCAATCTACATATTCAATGCAATCCCTAAAAAATAACACCAGTATTCTTCACAGAGCTAGAACAGACAATCCTAAACTTTGTATGGAACCATAAAAGACCCAAATAGCCAAAGCAATCTGGAACAAGAAAACCAAAGCGAGGCATCACAATCCCAGACTTCTAGCTATACTACAAAGCTGTAATCATCAAAACAGTATGGTACTGGCACAAGAACAGACATTCAGATCAATGGAACAGAATAGAGAACCCAGAAATGGAGCCACAAACGTATGGGCAACCAATCTTTGACAAAGCAGGAAAGAATATCCAATGGAATAAAGACAGTCTCTTCAGCAAGTGGTGCTGGGGAAATTGGACAGTGACATGCAGAAGAATGAACCTGGACCACTTTCTTACACCATACACAAAAATAAACTCAAAATGGATGAAAGACCTCAATGTAAGACAGGAAGCCATCAAAATCCTCGAGGAGAAAGCAGGCAAAAACCTCTTCGATCTTTGCCACGGCAACTTCTTACTCAACACGCCTTGGGAGGCAAGGGAAACAAAAGCAAACATGAACTACTGGGACCTCATCAAAATAAAAAGCATCTGCACAGAGAAGGAAACACTCAGCAAAGCTAAAAGGCAACCGACAGAATGGGAGAACATATTTGCAAACGACACATCAGATAAAGGGTTAGTATCCAAAATCTACAAAGAACTTATCAAACTCAACACCCAAAAAACAAATCATCCAGTGAAGAAATGGGCAAAAGACATGAATAGACACTTCTCCAAGGAAGACATCCAGATAGCCAACCAACACATGAAAAAATGCCCCACATTGCTCATCATCAGGAAATACAAATCAAAACCACCATGAGATACCACCTGACACCTGTCAGAATGGGTAACATTAACAACTCAGGTAACAACAGATGTTGGCGAGGATGAGGAGAAAGAGGATCTCTTTTGCATTGTTGGTGGGAATGCAAGCTGGTGCAGTCACTCTGGAAAACAGTATGGCGGTTCCTCAAAAAATTAAAAATAGAACTACCCTACAACCCAGCAATTGCATTACTAGGTACTTATCCAAGGGATACAGGTGTGCTGTTTTGAAGGGACATATGCACCCCAATGTTTATAGCAGCACTATCAACAATAGCCAAAGTATGGAAAGAGCCCAAATGTGCATTGATGGATGAATGGATAAAGAAGATGTGGTGTGTATATGTATGTGTGTATATATATATATATATACACACAATGGAGTATTAGTCGGCAATCAAAAAGAATGAAATCTTGTCATTTGCAACTACGTGGATGGAACTGGAAGGTATTATGCTAAGTGACATTAGTCAGAGAAAGACAAATATATGAATTCACTCATATGAGGATTTTAAGAGACAAAACGGATGGACATAAGGGAAGGGAACAAAAATAATACAAAAACAGGGAGGGGGACAAAGCAAAAGAGACTCATATACATGTAGAACAAACAAAGGGTTATTGGAGGGGGTGTGGGAGGGGGATGGGCTATATGGGTAAGGGGTATTAAGGAATCTGCTCCTGAAATCATTGTTGCACTATATGCCAACTAATTTGGATGTAAATTTTTAAAAATTGAATTAAAAAAAGTAGAAACACAAAACTCAAATGAACATGAGACCTAAGGACACGTCATCCCTAAAAAATGAACATAATCTTCAATCCATCCATTTAAAGCCACAGAATTTTACAATCTAGTTAATAAAGAATTCAAAATAGCTATTCTGAAGAAACTAAATGAGATATAGAAAACACACAAAGACAATTGAATGAAATAAAAGAAACAATACATTAACAAAATGAGAAACGTAATAGACACAGAAATCATTAAAAATAACCAAACAGGTGCATCTGGGTGGCTCAGTTGGTTAAGCGTCTGATTTCAGCCCAGAGCATGATCTCATGGGCATGCTGGCAGTGTGGAGCCTTCCTGGGATTCTCTTTTCTCTGGTTCCCCCCCTACCACCCAACTCATTCCTGCTCGCTCGCTCTCTTTCTCTTTCTCTCTCTCTCTCTGTCTCTCTCTCTCAATAAATAAACTTTAAAAAATTGCCAGACATAAAATCTAGAGCTGCAGAACTCAATGAATAAAATTAAAAATATGTAATAGAAGTATCTACAGTAGATGGAAACAGAAAGTAGAATCAGCGGCTTGGAGGACAGGAACTTTGAGATAATCTAGTCAGAGAAGAAAGAAAAAAAAAGAATAAAAAAAGAGCAAAGAAAACCTATGGGAACTATGAAACATACAATTTTAGAATAATTGGAATTGCAAAAGAGAAAACTGGAGAAGGAAGCAGAAAGTCTAGTTAAAGATATAATGGCTAAGAACTTCTCAAACCTGGTGACACACATGGACATCCAAGTTAATGAAGCTAATAGACTGCTACATTATCTCATTGCAAAATTATTCATCGAGGCATAGTATAATGAAAGTGTCAAAAATTAAAGAAAAAGAGAAAATCCTAAAAGCAGCCAGTAAAAAAAAGACTGTAAACTCCAAAGGAACACCGTTAGGCTATCAATGGATATCAAAGACACCCTTAAGCAGGAGACAGTAGAAAGACATATTCAAAGTGTTGGAGAAAAATGCCAGCTGAGAACCTCTATCTGCCAAAGTTATCCTCCAGACAGAAAGGAGAAATAAAGACTTTTCCAGACAAATAAAAGTTGAGAGTACTAATCACCATTAGACCTTTCCAACAAGAAATGATGAAAGGAGATGAGAGGGAGGCAAACCATAAGAGACTCTTAAATACAGAGAACAAACTGAGGGTTGATGCAGGGGAGGGTGGGGGAGGCGGGGAAATGGATGATGGGCATTGAGGAGGGCACTTGTTGAGATGAACACTGGGTGTTGTACACAAGCAATGACTCATGAGAATCTACACCCGAAACCAAGAGCACAATGTAAACACTGTATATTAGCCAACTTGACAATAAATTATATAGAAAGAAAGAAAAGAAAGAAAGAAAGAAAGAAAGAAAGAAAGAAAGAAAGAAAGAAAGAAAGAAAAGAAAAAAGAAAAGGTAAGGTAAGATAAGATGTAACATGTGTAGCCATCAGGGTGACCTAGTCTATTAAGTGTCCAACTCTGGATATCAGCTCAGGTCATGATCTCATGAGTTTGAGTCTGAGACCCACTTCGGGCTCTGTGCTAGCAGCGCTGAGCCTGATTGGGATTCTCTCTCTCTCTCACTCTCTCTCTGCCCCTCCATTGCTTGTGCTCACTCATGTTCTCTCTGAAATAAATAAACTTTTTTTTAAAAGTAAAAGAAAGAAAAGAAAAGGGGCACCTGGGTGGCTCAGTTGGTTAAGTGTCCAACTTCAACTCAGATCATGATCTCCATGCTGACAGCTCAGAGCCTGGAACCTGCTTCTAATTCTGTGCCTCCCTCTCTCTGCCCCTTCCTGCTCTCTCTCTCTCTCTCAAAAATAAATAAACATTTAAAAAAAATTTTTTAAATATTTAATATGGAAATATATGAAAATAGACCACACACTGGTAGAGGTAAGTATATAGTCAGATTTAGAAGGCTATATCTGTAATAGGACAGAGAACACTGCATAAAAATTATAGACATATCCCTGATGAATATACATGCAAAAATTCACAATAAATACAGGCAAGCCTAATGCAACAGCACATTAAAGGATCATACACCATGATTAGATGAACATTGTCCCTACAAGGATGGTTCAACATACACAAAAACATAACTGTGATGCACCACGTTAATGTAAGATAAAAAGCATATCATCTCAAAAGATGCAGAAAAAGCATTTGAAAAAATACCACATCCTTTCTTAAATAAAACTGTCAACAGATTGGGTATAGAAGGAAGTGACTGCAGCACAATAAAGGCCAGAAATAAGAATCCACAACTAACATCACACTCACTTATATCTAGAAAGTCCTAAGACTCAACCAAAAAACTGTTGGAACTAATCAACAAGTTCAGTAGAGTTGCAGTACACAGAATCAGCATACAGAAACCAGTTGCATTTCTATACACTAACAATGAAACACCTGAAAAAGAAGTAAAAAAATATTATACCATTCACAGTAACATTAAACACAATAAAATACTTAAAAATAAATTTAACCAAGGAAGTAAAAGATCTGTACTATTAAAACTAAAATAAATTGATAAAATTAAAGAACACACACACAAAAAATGGAAAGATATCCCATGTTCATGAACCAAAATTAATATTCTCCAAATTTCCATACTACCCAAAGTCATCTATACATTGAAGAAAATCTCCATCAAATTTCAATGATATTTTTCACCAAAATATAAAAAAAAATACTAAAATTTGTGTGAAACTTCAAAAGACCTAAGCCAAAGGAATCTTGAGAAAGAGCAAAAGTGGAGGAATCACTCTCCTGATTCCAAACTATACTACAAAGCTATACTAAACAAAACAGTATGGGTCTGGCCTAAAAATAGACATATAGGTCAGTAGAATAAAATAGAATCCAGAAATAAACTCCCACCTATATGTCAACTGCTATTTAACAAGGGAGCCAAGAATCCTCAGTGAGGAAAGAACAGTGTCTTCAATAAATGGTTTTGGAAAAACTGGATCATCAAATGCATAAGAATGAAATTGGGTCAACACCTTTCATCACTCACAAAAATTAACCCTACATAGATGAAAGATAGGAATATAAGACCTGAAACCATAAAACTCCTAGAAGAAAAGATAGGGAACAAGGTCCTTGACACTGGTCTTGAAAATTATTTTTTGGATCTCATACCAAAAGCACAAGCAAAAAAAGCAAAAGTCAACAAGTGCAGCTACATCAAATTAAGAAGCCTCTGCACAGCCAAAGAACAATTAACATAATCAAAAGGCAACCTACAGAATAGGAGAAAATCTCTGCAAACCATATACTGAAAAATATTTGCCAACCATGCACCTCAGATAAGGGGTTACTATCCAACATGTAAAAAGAATTCATAAAACTCAAAAACAAAGCAATCTGATTTAAAATTGGGTAGAGGAACTGAATGGATACTTTTCCTAGAAGACACCCAAATGGCCAATAGGTACACAAAAAGATACCCAACATCACTCATCATCAGGGAAATGCAAAACAAAAGCACAATGAAATATCAACTGACACCTGTTAGAATGACTACCATCACAGCAAGAGGTCATAAGTGGTGGTGAGGATTTGGAGAAAAGGGAACACCTGTACACTACTGGTGGAAAGGGAACTTGGTTTAGCCACTATTAAAAACAGTATGGATGTTCCTCAAAAGATTAAAGAACTACCATAGGATCCAGCAACCCACTTCTGGGTATACACTCAACAGAAATAAAAACAGGATACCAAAAAGATAATCTCCACTCCCGTGTTTATTGCAGCATTATTCATAATAGGCAATATATGGAATGACAAAGAATTATAAAGAAGACATGGTGTTGACACATAGTACAGTGGAATATTACCCAACTACGACATGGAGGAAATCTTGCCATTTGAGACAACATGAATGGACCCTGATGGCATTATGCCAAGTGACATAAGTCAGACAAAGACATAAACTGTATGATAGCACTAATATCATACAGAGTCAAAAAGCCAAACCCATAGAAACAGAGAGTCCAATGGTGGTTACCAGGACCTGGAGAGCAAGGAAATTAGAGAGATATTTTTTGAAAGGATATAACCTTGCAACTAAAAGATAAATAAATATGGAAATCTCATGCACAGCATAATGATTATGAGGTGTGCCTCCTACTGAAGCCCTCATGGTTCCTTAGGAAGCCTTCTCATACATCATTACACACTTTTAAAGAACAATACTTCAAAGAGCATACCTAAGCTTACACGGTGGGGAAGGGGAGCACACATCTTTTATTCACACCGCACTACTTCCTTGGTATGGGGTAAGACCTCACATTCTCTCCCAGAGATTCAGTGATTCCCCTTCTCTCAATTCCATCCATTTGTAAACTTGTGAAAAACCTGGCAAAGGCTTCAAATGCCTCTTCATTTATAATCTTTAATTAAAGAGAACAATTACATGATTCATCAGAATTAGGAGCCCCCCCTCCAAACAGCATTGAGAACCCAATGAATCTCCAAGGATAATATGTCATTGTAATGACATCTGTTTTATACCAATTGGTTCAAGTCTGAGCAATCTGGCAAATCAGCAGTCAGTACTGTTACACAACTTGTTCCCTTTTCAAACAGATCACAAGAACCAAAAGCTTTATGTTCTACTTTACACAAAGAAAACTGGCCAAAGTTAAAAACTCTGCCTCTCCCACTATTATTTCCCCTCTGGCTCTTGAGGCTTCCTAGAAAGTATCAGCATTAGAGTAACTCTAACCATCTACTCCACACATTATATCACCCCATACAACACCATAAATCTCTAGGACATACAATATTCAACACAGACAATAAACAGAATATATACCAACTTCCCATATTTGTTCTTAGTCTGTAATATTTAATATCCAGTAACTCTATTCTTACAATGAATTTTCATGTAAGTCTCCTCATACCAAACATAAACAGATGCTTGAAATAACAGAAATGATTTAACAGTGTGAAACCCTGGCTATGTCAGACAAAGGTAAATTTTCCACATTTAATGGGAGAAAGAGGCTTGAGTCCCACAATATAAAAAACTGATATCGGCTCTGACATGGATTTTGAACATCATCTTCCATGAGAAACACCCACTCGACACTAGAAGCAAGAAAGTAAACCATCAAACTCCTAAGTAAATGGTACTGAAGGGACTACATCCTTCATTCCAATCCTCTTATGATTCAAATCACTTTTCCTTCATAAGATTACAGCTGGTAGAGACTGGATGTGAACAAACTTATTGGATGACTAGCCCTGAAAGAGGCCTTAGACAAACAGTAGCTATCTCAGACTGCTCTTCCCAGGAAACTCAACCAGCTAATTGTATAGCTTTATCTGTTTTCAAAGGCACATTCTGTGTGTGCGTTTATTCCCACTATGGCAGCAATACAGAACAAACATCAATCACCATCATGTCTGGATTATGCTGCATCAAAATATTTGAAGACAAAATCTCTACACTCCTGGGGATCTCTGTCACGTACTGCTCCTTTGTGATCAGAGGTCTGAGACAGCAGGACTCAATCTCCAAAGCAAAAATAAGTAATGAGTTTCTACACCTTGACATTTTACAAATACTTGAAAGTTACTGATAAATGATGAGGCCACCCCTCATGTAGGGTGAAAGTATGAATCTCCAGGACTTAAACGTATTGTGTTTGTGTGGAATCAAGTCACTTGTCAGCCCATTTGGCATATTATCTGTGTCAAATTAAGCTTTCTTTATCCAAAGGTAGTATGAATTTTGTTGTAGTCCATTCATGTGCATATTATCGACGGTTAAGGTTTCTGGTAGGACAAATCTGGACAGAACCTCAGCAGTAACATCTCTTCTTTTGTATCCTCTTCAAGGCATCTTTGATTTCCTTGTTCCTCAGACTGTAAATCAAGGGATTCAACATGGGGATAACCACAGTGTAAAAAACCGATGCAAATCTGTCAAAACTGGAGGAGCCACCAGAGCTGGAACTCAAATAGACAAACATACCTGAGGTATAGAAGAGGGACACTGCTGTCAGATGAGAAGCACAGGTGTTGAAAGCCTTGGACCTGCCTTTAGCTGAAGTGATCTTCATGACGGAGATGACAATATAGCCATAGGATATCATGATGATGAAGGCATTTGTTATCCCAAAGATCACTGTTAATATAGCAGTCAAGAGTTGCACAAAGAAAGTGTCAGTGCAGGACAGGACTAACAACTGGGGCATGTCACAGAAGAAGTGGTTGATGACATTAGGCCCACAGAAGTGAAGCTGAAGTATGGCACACAATTGGGATACAGAAGCAGAGAGTCCAGCCAGATAGGACCCCAGCACCATCCGAATACAGAGGGTGGGTGACATGACTGATGAATAGAGAAGAGGATTACAAATGGCGGCATATCGGTCATAAGCCATGGCTGTCATGAGACAAGACTCACTCAGTCCCATGATTGAAAAAACAAAGTATTGAACGGCGCAACCCACAAAGGTGATAGTTTGCTGCTCTTGGAAAAAGCTGGAGAGCATCTTGGGGGCTGTGGAGGTCACATAGCAGATATCCATGAAGGACAGATTACTGAGGAAGAAGTACATGGGTGTGTGGAGGTGAGAGTCCATCCTTATTAAGATGATGAGGCACAAGTTCCAAGTCAGAGTCATAATGTAGATGAGCAGGAATACAACAAAGAGCACTGCTAGGATTCTGGGGAAATCAGAGAATCCCAAAAGGATGAAATAAGTGACCTCTGTAATATTTCCTCCCCCAACCATTTGCTTGGTGCTTCTAAAATCAGAGAACAGAGAATGTTCTGCTGACTCAGGTGAAATGACAGCATTACACTGCTCTCTTGTGCCATTCTTCCCTCCAGTGAGTACTGGGAAAGAAGCAAACAATGCCTCACTGTCCTGATGAGAAGACCCCAGCTTTTCATCTCAAATTATCAAGAAATGACTTTAGTGTTTTAGTTTCTCAATTATTTCATGAAATCTCATGAAAATCAGAGATATTTTCAACTTTGAGAACTTAAAAAAACAAATGCTGTGATTCTTACAGACATCATTCATTGAAAGTTTTTTTAAAAAGCCTTTGGTAATTTATTATAGAACTTCTGCTTTATAAGAGCATAAGTGGCATCACCTCCAGATTAAAACTGAAATAGCCGTTCAGTTCCAGATAGTAATCTAGATAAATTTTTAAAATTTATTCTTTTACCCTTAAGAAAAGTAACTTAACCCATTTGTAATAATTTCACAAATTTTTATGCAAATGTATTTGACATATCATCTCCCAACTGGCCTGGAAAACTATATCATAACTTTACTCTGATAATATTTTCTTGAGGCACAGCATATGTGCCCAATAAAGTTATGGAACACATCTTCTTAGGGAAGTCTTCATACTTAGTATTCCAAAAGGAGGCTAGGATGGCTCACTATTGACCCCAACATTTTTTTTTCAATTTTAAGGTATTGTTCTACATGAGAAATAGCATGGTACTGTGGTTAAAGGTTCAGACTTTAAGAGTTTTGTCTGATACCCTCCCACTTTATGAACTTGTCCAAGTAGCTCAAACACACTAAGATTGACTTGCTCAAAATAAAGTGAGAACATTAAGAGCCCCTGGACTATAGGGTTACTAGGAGGTTTATGAGAAAACCCATGAGGATGCTGAGCACACATCTGAACACAGTAATTGTTCTATATGTGTTGGCTATTATTATCCTGGATTGCTTACAGATAACCATGAATGACAGCTATTTCCATGGATAGAAATGTCAACAGTGCTAGAGTTGTATGGGTTAATTTGAGATATTTCCTGAGATATCACTGGCCTTGTAGACTATCAGGAATTATTACCTCTAGACAAATGTAGATTTGGACCTCATGTGGAAGCAAATCAAACCACCTGGGGCTATGAAGACACAAACCACATAATTAATTTTCTATTTAGGATGCTTGAGTTTGAGTATACTTGGTCCATTGACAACTAGTATCAAGTTATATGGGCCTTGATACAGAGAAAAAGTAAATAATTTCAATTACCAAGTACTATATAGCTATAGTTCATATTTTTTATTGATATAGTCATCATATTATGGCTTACTGAAGATTCATAATAGATTGCAGCTATGGCCTATGCTCCATAAACAATCTGTCCTTCCTTGAGATGAAAGAATAAATCAATGAGAACAGTTAAGAAATTTTTGAAAAAAAGGTAAATAATTAAAAAGACATGAACTTTCAAATAATAAAAAGTATTATAAACACTGATAACTCACTATTCTTATAAAAATAGATGGGTCAAAAGAATATATAGAAATTTTAGAAAAATTTAAATTTGGTAAGAGTTAACAAATGGTAAGTATTTAAACTGATAAAGGTTAAACTCTTGTAATGCATTTATATAATTTCGGTATGCAGAAAAAATCCTGAAATACAACACCAAAACAGAAACTACAAGAGAAAAATATGAACTAACACTTAAAAACTTGGTCACATCAGAAAAATTCACTTATGTAAAATACTTTTGAAATACAATTGATGAGGGAAAAATAGTTACAAAAGATAAAAAAGACAATATAGTAATGTCTTTAATATAAATAGGGATGGGGAATTCACATTTACTACTGAGGGTAGAAGATGTTTCCACCTTCCTGGAGGAAAAAAAATTTGTTTTATACAATATCTCTATCTCTGTCTCTTTCTCTTTCTCTCTGTCTCTCTCTCTGTCTCTCTGTCTCTCTCTCTCTCTCTCTCTCTCTCTCACACACACACACACACACACACACACACACACACACACACAAACCACACAACATGTGAGCCAATTACAAACGTCAAAAGTAATGACTGGTATGATTTTGATTGCCTTCCTTAAAAGTTTCTGTCTTTGATCAATTTTCCACAACTTCTATAAATAAGAAATAAGGTATTAAGATATATAAATCCTTAATAGTAAGCACAGATTGGGAAAGAAAGGGAGAATGGAAGGGCAAATGATGGAGAAAGTGAGAATGACAAATAAAACAGACTTTCAGAATTTCCTGAATTTTACCTACTGCCCATGTCAACCTTCACAAGTTATTAATTAACCTCTCTGTGCCTCAGTTGCCTCATCTATAAACAGGGCTAATAACACTACCTCATATGACTGCTGCAAGGACTGAATGACATAAAGGGCTTCAAACAGTAAGGGCTCAATAAATGTTAGCAATTATCATCCCCATTATCATTCCTCTCTGTGAAAGAAAAATAAGGCAAAATGAATACTGAAAAGTCAAGGAGCACTTCACACAATTCTTTTCTAAATTAGATGGTCTCTGTGCTAGACTCAAGAATATTGTCAATCAATGACTATAGTTATTTCTATCTCATAGTGTTTTGTTATCCTCCAGTTGGCTGTGAACGTCTGATGCCACTTTTTGTGTTTTACCACCACCAAGTACTCTTGAGGTGACGATACTAGGTACAGTACATGGTACAGTGGAGATGTTTCACTATTGAGTGATAAGCATCTTGTATGCTAATGTTGGCATAACTGAATAAATACATGATAAACAAATGGTTCTTTCACCCACTTTTGGATATAAAACTAAAATTATCTTATTTCATTTCAATTATGGTTTTAGGAACTTGGAAATCTTTCTGTTTACTCTTAAAATAAGTGTTGCCAATATTAGTTCTCCACTATTTTATCCAAGATGAGTTAGAGTCAATGAAAATATTTTCCAAATATGAACTTCTGTGAACAACATCCCCCAATACACTAACATAATTGATTGATTCTGTGAAAATAAGTCAATCTCCTGTTCAATCATTTGCAGTAAAACTCTTCACTTTCTTAATACATTTTGTTAACAGAGGTAACCAGAACTAAAAGTATTTTATGTAACTCATAACTCCAAAAAAAGATAAGGAATTGTAGACTGTTTACTAACTCATGATAAAATACACCTGGTGAAACTTCGGTAAGTCATAGGAAAAGGGAAAAATTCTGAATATATTAACTCTCTTTGGTTAAGTTTTTGCGTGTGTTCACCATCTCCAAGACAATTAAAAGAAAACGTGACTGATGTAGATATTAATTAGACATTTTACTATGTGCATCTAATCAAAACCTTTCAAATTCTGATAACTAAAGACATGGCCAGTTTATAAGATTGTGCAGGGCACAAAATAAGGTTAGGAAAGCCAAGATGTTGCTGAATGAAGAACAAGTTTTACAAAAAGGTTAAAAGAGATAGTTAGACTAACAACTACCTATGCCTGGAGTGGGGCATCTCTGATATCTGTGTTACCAACACTGGTGCCTCCTGACTCCCAGGGTCTCCAAAGAAGGCCATGGAGAGCTATTTGATGTATTTCAAAAAGCCAATCGAATTGTACTTGAGTACTTTCTCATGTCATTACTTAGTGAACAGCTTGCCTTTTGCTACTCAGAAATTATGAACCGAATTATTTATGTAAACAGCAAATAAATTAGTATCTTTTCAAAAACATAATCCTCAAGGAAAAAAATTAAATTAAAAGGGTCCTTGGGATGGTCAAAGTTGGAAAACCTAGACAAGAATGTGTGATCTTAGGAAATTCCCCTGAAAGCCAGTAAATTGCTATTTTGAATTCAGTGCTCAATTATTGACTTCTAAAATTTGTTAGGCTTTATAAACATTGTCTCATTAGATGCTAAATGATCTCATTATCTCCCTCTTTACAGGTGAAAGAACAGAAGGTAACAGAGCTTAAGATCACATCCATAAGAAATTGCCAGAACTGGAACTCAACATTCATCCCTCACCCCAGAATGATCCCTGATAGTTTAGAGTAGAGATTAATCTTTTCAAGGAAGGTCAGAGACATTCTATAGGTAAAAAAGAACCCAAGGAAGAGCCCACCGGGGAGAGTGTGGGAGTGAGGATGGGAGAGGGAAGAGGTGAAAGAATGGGAGAGACTGAGGACCATAAAACCTTGCTCCACACAGGTCCTACTGGAAGAATCACATGGCTATTAAGATAGCACAAAATCCACTGTTCTCACTAAATCTTGCCCTCTCACCTTGACCCAGATTTCCCAAGAAGACAGAGCTCTTGTCAAAGGTTAAAACTGCTTATTTCTTTTCCAAAGGAATTTTCCAGCTGGGCCCTATTGTTCTCCAAGATGGGAGTCTTTGGCTTTGAAACTGGCTGTCTGCTCAGGGCAAGAGAGATGCCCACAACTGGCGATCCTCTTAAATACGTTATTAAGAGCAGAGGTAACATGAGAAAAGACAATTAGAGGGAGAAAACCCTCAGGTACGCTCTCTGGAGTCATGGTTGTCATGGAGTTTTTGTCCCTGCTAATTTCATGCCCCACTTTGCCATGTCCCTTCTGGATCCATCCCTGACATCCCCACAGTCCAATAATGTTCTCATGATTGTAGTCTCTCTGTTGGAAACTTAAGAGTCATTAGAGCTGGAAAGAACCTAGAGATCATCTAGTCCAATACCGTCAATTACCAGGTGAGGAACCTGAAGCCAGGGAGCTAAAAGATTTGCTCAAGATGACACGGCTAGCTGGTCAAATACCTTAATTAAAATAAATACATGAGCATTTCCCTCTGTACAAAACACTTTCATTTTAGATATAGACATACATAAATTTTCTCAAATACCTGACCAGACTCAACCATCACAGCAGCGCTGTGAGTCACACGTGCCATTATTTCCTATGCATAATGAAGAAACTGAGACAATAAGGAAAACAACAAAACTAATTCATGACAGAGTCACGACTTATCATGGTTACAACCTGGGACATAGGTATCAACCAATCTGATGACTTGATGACTGTGTGACCTTGAACAAATTAACCTCTCCAAGCCCCAGGATTATCATAAAATGGGGCTGATAGTAGTAGCTACTTCATAGAGTACGTCTACATAGAGAGAATCAAGTTAGATAATGCATGTAAAGTTCTTACCAGGGGTTGTAGTACAAGTATAACTTCTATTAACAGTAGGTGTAATTTGTGTGTTCTGATCTGGAGTTCTTTCCAACATGTTCTGCTGCATTACTAATCCTTCACTAAAAATACCTACTTAAGATCATTCCCACAAACATTTTTGCTTGTTTGTTTCTAAGTTTTTACAAGTGAAACTCCTCTATCCTGCCAGTTACTAGGGATGCAGAGATGCTCTAGAAAAGTCTCATCCTTGGTTTGATCTACTTCAGCTATTCTTACCTCCAGGGAGAAAAGGGTGGGTGGGCAACGAGTTAATTATTTAACTCTCACTGATGGGTTAATAGTTATATATCCCCCCTGATAAGAACTGTAATAACTTTACCCTTGAATCTAGACAGGTTCTTAAGATAGTTTTAAAGACAGAAAACCAAAAGTATAGGCTGTGGTCTCCAGGGCCAAGCAATGGAAGCCATGATTCTGGTAAGAACCATATATGTTCCACAAATCACACTTTGTGAGATTCAAGATGAATTATTGCTGTGCTAGGAAGAATGTGTCAAATCTCTGTGTGCCCAAAGTTCTATCTGTAATATATGTAATATAATTTCTCACCTCTCAATTTCATATGGTAACGGAAATACAAATCAAATCTGTGTGATGTAAATACGTGAAATGTAAAGTATGTATAAATACAAATGCAGTATGTATGAAATTAGTCCATGAACTCTTGTATGGAAAAAAAAATCTCTTTTTAAAATTTTTTGAAGTCCTCTTGTTTGGACTCTGAGTACTCATAGAACTCCCAAGTCTGGTGACTCTTCTGCTCCTGATAAACTTAAGGTCCTGGAATCCCTACAGGGCTCAGATCAGAGACTCAATTCCTGCACCCTAAACACACCACAATAGCCATCATTTCTGAAGTCTTGCACAGTTTCTGGAAGATACCAAGCAGCATGCTCCAGGACTGCCTATGCCAAGAAACTGATGACAGCATAGCAGTTTCAGGTGTACATTGTAATCAACATCTGTATATACACTACAAAGTGATCATCACCAAGTCTGGTTATCAGTCATCACCATACAGTTGACCCCCTTCACAATCTTACCCAGTTCCCAACCTCCTTCCTCTCTGGTAACCACAGCTATGTTCTGTATATGAGTTTGGTTTCTTTATTGTTATGTTGTTTATCTTATGCATTTAGATTCCAAATATGAGTGAAATCGTTACAACTCTTCACCTGACTTATTTCATGTATCGTAATACCTTCAAGGTCTATCCATATTGTTACAGATGGCAAATTTTCATTCTTTATGGCTGAGTTGTATTCACAGATATATATGATGCATATCCACTATATATAATGTGAGACAGAGATAGAGGCAGATATAGAGATAGAGATAGACATAGACATAGACATGAGATAGAAAGATATATCACATACTTTTTATCCATTCATGTATTGATGGACACTTGGGTTGGCTGGCTATTGTATATAATGCTGCAATAAACATAGATGTGCATATATCTTTTTGAATTAGTTTTTTTTTTTGGTCTACTTTGAATAAATATACAGAAGTAGAATAGCTGGGTCATGTGGTAGATCTACTCTTAATTTTTTGAGGAACATCCATACTGTTTTCCACAGTGGCTGAACCAAATTACATTCCCACCAACAGTGCACAGGGTTCCCTTTTCTCCACATTCTCTCCAACAGTTGTTATTTCTTGTCTTTTTGATTCTAGCCATTCTCACTTGTGTAAGGTGGTATCTTGTGCTTTTGATTTGCATTTCCCTGATGATTAGTGATGTTAAGCATATTTTCATGTGTCTATTGGCCATCTGTATGTCTTCTTTGGAAAAGAGTCTATTCAGGTCCTCTGTCCATTTTAATCAGATTGTTTGGGTTTTCTTAATTTTTAAAATATAAATCATTGTCAAGTTAGCTAACATACAGTGTATACAATGTGCTCTTGGCTTTGGGAGTAGATTCCCATGATTCATCACTTATATACAACACCCAATGCTCATCCCAACAAGTGCTCTCCTCAATGCCCATCACCCATTTCCCCCTCCCATCCACCTCCCCATCAATCCTGTTCTCTGTATTTAAGAGTCTCTATGGTTTGCCTCCCTCTCTGTTTGAAACTATTTTTCCCCTTCCCTTCCCCCATGGTCTTCTATTAAGTTTCTCAAATTCCACATATCAGTGAAAACATATGATATCTGTCCTTTTCTGACTGACTTATTTCACTAAGCATAATACCCTCCAGTTCCATCCACGTTGTTGCAAATGGCAAGCTTTCATCCTTTCTCATTGCTAAGTAGTATTCCATTGTATGTATAAACCACATCTTCTTTATCCATTCATCAGTTGATGGACTTTTGGGCTCTTTCCATAATTTGGCTATTTTCTATTCTCACCAACAGTGTAAGAGGGTTCCCTTTCACTGCACCCTCCCCAACATCTGTTATTTCCTGTGTTGTTAATTTTAGCCATTCCAACAGGTGTGAGGTTGGTATCTCATTGTGGTTTTGATTTGTATTTCCCTGATGATGAGTGATGTTGAGCATCTTTGCTCATGTGTCTGTTAGGCATCTGTATGTCTTCTTTGGAAAAGTGTCTATTCGTGTCACCTACCCCCCCCCCCTTTTTTTTAGTATTTATTTATTTCTGAGAGAGACAGAGTGTGGACAGGGAGGTGCAGAGAGGGAGAGGGAGACACAGAATCTGAAGCAGGCTCCAGGCTCTGAGCCATCAGCACAGAGCCTGACACAGGGCTCAAACCCACAGACCACAAGATCATGACCTGAGCTGAAGTCAGATGCTCAGCTGACTGAGCCACCCAGGTGCCCCTATCACCTGCCCATTTCTTAACTGGATTATTTATTTGGGGGATGTTGAGTTTGATAAATTCATTCTAGGTTCTGGATACTAACCCTTTACCAGATATGTTATTTTCAAATATCTTCTCCAATTCCATAGGTTGTCTTTTAGTTTCATTGATTGTTTGCTTCACTGTGCAGAAGCTTTTTATCTTGATGAAGTCTCAATAGTTCCTTTTTGCTTTTGCTTCCCTTGCCTCTGGCAACATGTCTAGTAGGAAATTGCTATGGCCAAGGTCAAAGAGGTTGCTGCTTGTGTTCTACTCTAGGATTTTGATAGTTTCCTGTCTCACATTTAGGTCTTTCATCCATTTTGAATTTATTTTTCTGTATGGTGTAAGAAAGTGGTCCAATTCCATTCATCTGCATGTTGATGTCCAGTTTCCCAGCACCATTTGTTGAAGAGATTGTCTTTTTCTCTTCAATATTCTTTCCTGCTTTGTTGAAGATGAGTTGGCCATATAGTTGTGTGTCCATTTCTGGGTTCTCTAATTTGTTCCCCTTATCTCTGTGTCTGTTTTTGTGCCCGTGCCATATTGTCCTGATTATTACAGCTTTCTAATATAGCTTGAAGTCAAGAATTGTGATGCCTCCAGCTTTGCTTTTCTTTTTTTCAAGATTGCTTTGGCTACTCGGGGTCTTTTGTGGTTCCATACAAATTTTAGAATTGTTTGTTCTAGCTCTATGAAAAATGCTGGTGGTATTTTGATAGAGATTTCACTAAATATATAGGTTGCTTTGGTTAGTGTAGACATTTTAACATTTGTTCTTCAAATCCATGAGCATGGAATGTTTTTCAATTTATGTGTGTCCTCTTCAATTTCTTTCATAAAGGTTCTATAGTTTTCAGATCTTTTACCTCTTTGGTTAGGTTTATTCCTAGGTATCTTATGGTTTTTGGTGCAATTGTAAAATAGGATCAATTCCTTGATTTCTTTTTCTGCTGCTTCATTACTGGTGTATAGAAATGCAACCGATTTCTGTACATTGATTTTATATTCTGTGACTTTGCTGAATCCATATATCAGTTCTAGTAAGTTTTTAGTGGAGTCTTTCAGATTTTCTATACGGAGTACCATGTCATTTGCAAATCATGAAAGTCTGACTTCTTCCTTGCTGATGTGGATGTCTTTTAATTCTTTCTGTTGTCTGATTGCAGAGACTAGACTTCCAGTACTATGTTAAATAACAGTGATGGGAGTGGACATCCCTGTCGTGTTCCTGACTGTAGAGGAAAAGCTGTCACTTTTCTCCCCATTGAGGATGATATTGACTGTGTGTCTTTCATTTACAACCTTTATGATATTGAGGTATGTTCTCTCCACTCCTACTTTAATAAGGATTTTTATCAAGAATGGGTGCTATATTTTGTCAAATGCTTTGTCTGCGTCTATTGACGGGGTCATATAGTTCTTACACTGTCTTTTATTAATATGGTGGTGTATCACATTGATTGATTTGCAAATATTGAACAACCCCCACAGCCCAGGAACAAATCCCACTTGATTGTACTGGATAATTCTTTAATGTACTTTGGATTTGATTTGCTAGTATCTTGTTGAGAATTTTTGAATCGGTGTTCATCAGGGATGTTGGCTTGTAATTCTTTTTAGTGGGGTCTTTGGTTTTGGAATCAAGGTAATGCTGGCCTCAGAGAAGGAGTCTGGAAGTTTTCATTCCATTTCTATTTTTTGGAATTTTTAAAAGGAATACGTATTAACTCTTCTTTAAATGTCTCACAGAATTCCCCTGGGAAGCCATCTGGCCATGGATTTTCGTTTGTTGGGAGATTTTTGATTACTGATTCAATTTCTTTGCTTGTTATGGGTCTGTTTAAATTTTCTATTTCTTCATGTTTCAGTTTTGGTAGTTTGTCCGTTTCTAGGAATTTACCCATTACTTCCACATTGCCTAGTTTTTTTAGCATATACTTTTTCATAATATTCTCTTATAATTGTTATTTCTGTGGTGTTGCTTGTAATCACTCCTCTTTCATTCATGATTTTATTTATTTGGGGTCCTTTCTCTTCTCTTTTTGATAAATCTGGCTAGGGGGTTATCAGTTTCATTAATTCTTTCAAGAACCAGCTCTTAGTTTCATTGATCTCTCCTATTCTGTGTGTGTGTGTGTGTGTGTGTGTGTGTGTGTGTTTATGTCATTTATTTCTGCTCTACTCTTTATTATGTCCCTTCTGCTGGCTTTAGGCTTTATTTGTGTTTGCTTTTATTTTTTTAATGGTTATTTTTGAGAGAGAGAGAGAGAGAGAGAGAGAGAGCGAGTGAGGGACAGAGAAAGAGGGAGACACAGAATCTGAAGCAGGCTCCAGACTCTGAGTTGTGTCAGCACAGAGCCCAATGCAGGGCTAAAACCCACAAACCATGAGATCATGACCTGAGCTGAAGTTGGACACCCAACTGACTGAGCCGCCCAGGTGCCCCTGCTCTTCCTTTTTTAGCTCCTTTAGGTGTAAGGTTAGGTTGTATATTTGAGATTTTTTCTTGCTCCTTGAGGTAGGCCTGTGTTACTATATACTTCCCTCTTAGGACTGCCTTTACTGCATCTGTTGGGGGATTTTTGATTACTGATTCAATCTCCTTGCTAGTAATTGGTCTATTCATATTTTCTATTTCTTCATCATTCAGTCTTGGTAGTTTGTATGTTTGCCAGAATTTGTCCATTTCTTCTAGGTTGTACAAGTTGTAATTGTTCATAGAAATCTCTTATAATCTACTGTATTTCTGTGATATCAGTTGTAAGAGCTCCTCTTTCATTTCTGATTTTACTTATCTCATTCTTATCTTTTTCCTTGGTAAGTCTATCTGAAACATTTGTCTGTTTTGTCTGTTAAGACAAAATGGCCCTTTGTTTCATTCATCTTTTCTATTGTCTTTTCAGTCTCTTTTTCATTTATTTCCACGCTGGTCTTTGTTTTTCCTTCCTTCTACTAAGTTTGGGCTTAGTTTATTCTTCTTTTTCTAGTTCCTTGAATTGTAAAGTTAGGTTGTTTAAATTACATTTCAGGGCACCTGGGTGGTTCAGTCAGGTAAGTGCCTGACTTCAGCTCAGGTCATGGTCTCACAGTTTGTTAGTTTGAGCCCAATGTCAGGTTCTATGCTGACAGCTCAGAGCCTAGAACCTGCTTCAGATTCTGTGTCTTCCTCATTCTGCCCCTCCCCAACTCGTGCTCTCTCTCTCTCTTGCTCTCAAAAAAAAAAAAAAAACATTAAAAATATTTTTAACTTAAAAAATTAATTACATTTATTCTTTCTTAATGCAAGTATTCATTGCTATGTACTTCCCTTCTTAGAACTGCCTTTGCCCCATCCTTAATGTATTTCCATTTCATTTGTCTCAAAATACTTTTTAAATTTTTCTTTTTTTAATAGTTACTTGTTTATTTTGAAAGAGAGGTAGCATGAACAAGGGAGGGGCAGAGAGAGAGAGAATCACAAGAACTCTCCACACTGTCAGTGCACAGCCTGACACAGGGCTTGATCTCACAAACCATAAGATTACACCTTCCTGAGCTGAAACTGGATGCTTAACCAATTGAACCACTCAGGTGCCCTGATTTCATCATAAATCCATTGGTATTTGGTAGCATGTTGCTTAATTCTCTACATATTTGTGAATTTTCCACTATCCTTCTTGTACTTGATTTCTAGTTTCATGCCACTGGAAAAGATTCTTTTTTTATTTTTTTAATACTTATTTTATTTATTTTGAAAGAGGGAGAGGAAGCAAGCAGGGGAGGGGTTGAGAAAGAGGATTCCAAGCAGACTCTTCACTGTCTGCAAAACCAAATGTGGGGCTCAAACTCACAAACTGAGATCATGACCTGAACTGAAATCAAGAGTCTGATGCTTAACTAAATGAGCCACACAGGCACCTCCTAGAAAAGATTTTTTTTTAATTTTTTTTTAACGTTTATTTATTTTTGAGGAGAGAGAGCATGAGCAGGGGAGGAGAGAGAAAGACGGAGACACAGAATCTGAAACAGGCTCCAGGCCCTGAGCTGTCAGCACAGAGCCCGACGTGGGGCTCAAACTCACAGAACATGAGATCATGACCTGAGCCGAAGTCGGATACTTAACCGACTGAGCCACCCAGGCGCCCCCTGGAAAAGATTCTTAATATGATTTTAATCTCCTTAAATAAGGCTTACTTTGTGGCTTAACATATGAGCTCTCTTGGAGCATGTTTCATTCACACTCTAGAACAGTATATTCTGCCCC
The DNA here is from genome assembly GCF_018350195.1 of Panthera tigris. NCBI lineage: Eukaryota > Metazoa > Chordata > Mammalia > Carnivora > Felidae > Panthera > Panthera tigris. The sequence goes on from NC_056669.1 coordinate 103,077,112, forward strand.
TTTGGATAGAATACTCTGTAAACGTTGTGAAGCCCATCTATTCTAACATGTAGTCTTAGTCCAATGTTTCAATATTAAGATTCTGTCTGGACGATTTGTCCATTGTTTAAAATGGGGTAGTGGAAGCTCCCTACTGCTATTGTATTGCTATTTCTCCCTTTGAGTCTGTTAATATTTCCCTTATAAATTTAGGTGTTCCAATGTTGAGTGCATAAATATTTGCAAATATTATATCCTTTTGTTGAGTTGATCCATTTATTGTTACATAATGACCTTTTTTGTCTCTTACTAAAGTCTTTGTCTTAACATCTATTTTTTTCTGATACAACTAATCATGCTTTCTTCTGATTTCCATTTACATAGAATTTCTTCTTCCATCCTTAATTTTCAGTCTGCTTGTGTCTTTAATAATTATGCCTCTGGTAGGCAGCATATAGTTGGATTTTGTTTTTTATCCATTCAACCACTCAAAGTGTTGGAGAATTTAGACCTTTCATATTTAAAGTATTATTAAGTGTGGATTTAATGTTGCCATTTTGTTCATTGTTTTGGATGTTTTGTAATTCCTTTGTTTCTTCATCTCTTATTCTCTACCTTCGTATTTGATGATTTTCTCAAGTAGTATGTTTAGATTCTTTCTCTTTCTCTTTTGTGGATTTACTATAAGTATTTGCTCTGTGGTTACCATGAAGCTTACATAAAACACCTTAAGTTCAAATCCTTATTAAAATTACATTACTACATTTTACATTTTTGATGCAACAATTTACAACTTTTTACCTCGTATACCACTAACAAATTATTGTAGTTATTTTCGCTTTTGCCTTTTAACCTTCATACTAGATTTGTAAGTGATACACCACCATGATCACCACATTACAGTGTTCTGAATTTAATTTACCTTTCCAATTAGATTGTGTTTTCATATGTTTTCCTGTTACTAATTAATCACCATTTATTTCTGCTTAAAGAAGTCCCCTTACATTTCTTTCCTTCTTCTTTTCTTTTTCTTTTTTCTTTTCTCTTCTTTCTTTCTTTTTTAATTTAAGTTAGTTAACATACAGTGTAGTCTTGGCTTTAGGTGATTCAGCTCTTACATATGACATCCCATGCTCATCCCAAAAAGTGCCCTCCTTAATACTCATCACCCATTTAAGCCATCCCCCCACCCATCTCTCCTCCAGCAACCCTCAATTTGTTCTCTGTACTTAACAATTTCTTATGATTTGCTTCCCTCTCTGTTTTTATCTTATTTTTCATTCCCTTACCTATGTTCATCTGTTGTTTTCTCAAATTTCACATATGAGTGAACCATATGATACGTCTTTCTCTGATTGACTTATTTCACTCAGCCTAATACCCTCTAGTTCCAACCACATTGTTGCAAATAGCAAGATTTCAATTTTTTACATCACCAAGTAGTATTCCATTGTATACATAAAGCACAACTTATTTAAAGGCAACCTAGTGGTGATGAATTCTTCAAGTGTGCTTGACTGGAAACTCTTTATCTCTCTTTCAATTCTGAAAGACAACTTATCCAGGTAGATTATTCTTAGTTGGCACATTTTTTTCTTTCAGCAATTTGAATATGTTGTGCCACACCATTAGGCCTACAAAATTTCTGCTGAGAAATCTACTAATGTTTTATGGAGATTTTCATACAGAACAAGCTGTTTTTCTCCTGCTGCTTTTAAGATTATCTCTTTAATTTTTGACATTTTATTTTCAATGAGTCTCAGTGTGGTTCTCTTGGATTCATGTTACTTAGAATTCTCTGGACTTCCAGAATCTGGATGTCTGTTTCTTTTCCTAGGTAAGGAAACACAAAAACAGAAACACAAAACTCAAATGAACATGAGATTCAAGGAATCACGTCATCCCTAAAAGATGAAAATAATCCTCGATCAATCAGTTCAAAGCTACAGAATTTTGCAATCCAGTTAATAAAGAATTCAAAATAGCTACTCTGAGGAAACTAAATGTTCTGAGGAAACTAAATGAGATACAGAAAAAACACAAACAATTCAATGAAATAAAAAACAATACATGAACAAAATGAGAAATTTAACAAAGAAATCATTAAAAACAACCAAAGACTATCAACAATAGCCAAAGTATGGAAAGAGCCCAAATGTCCATCAGCGGATGAATGGATAATGAAGATGTGGTATATGTATATACAATGGAGTATTACTTGGCAATCAAAAAGAATGAAATCTTGACATTTGCAACTACGTGGATGGAACTGGAGGGTATTATGCTAAGCGAAATTAGTCAGTCAGAAAGACAAAAACCATATGGCTTCACTCATATGAGGACTTTAAGAGACAAAACAGATGAACATAAGGGAAGGGAAACAAAAATAATATAAAAACAGGGAGGGGAACAAAACAGAAGAGACTCATAAATATGGAGAATAAACTGAGAGTTACTGGAGGGGTTGTGGGAGGGGGGATGGGCTAAATGGGTAAGGGGCACTAAGGAATCTACTCCTGAAATCATTGTTGCACTATATGCTAACTAATTTGGATGTAAACTTAAAAAAATAATAATAATAATAACCAAACAGAAAATCTGGAGCTGCATAATTCATTGAATATAATGAAAAATATGCAATAGGAAGCAACTACAGTAGATGGAAACAGTAAGTAGAATCAGTGAGCTACAGGACATGAGCTTTGAGATAAGCCATCAGAGAAGAACAGAAAAAAAGAATACAAAAGAGCAAAGAAAGCCTATGGGAGCCATGAAACATACTATTTTAGAATAAATGGAGTAGAAAAAGAAAAGAGAGGAGAAGAAAACAGAAAGTCTACTTATAGATATAACAGCTAAGAATTTCCCAAACCTGGGTAGATACATGGACATCCAAGTTAAAGAAGCTAGTAGCCTGCCACATTATCTCATTGAGAAATGACCTCTCCGACGCATATTATAATGAAAGTGTCAAAAATTAAAGACAAAGAGAGTCCTAAAGGGAGCAAGTGAAAAAAAGGATTGTAAACTACAAAGGAATCCCCATTAGGCTATCAATGAATATTACAGCAGATAACTGGAAGCCAGGAGAGAGTAGAATGATATATTTAAAGTGTTGGGGAAAAAATGCCAGCTGAGAACCTCTATCTGCCAAAGTTATCCTTCAGATAGGAAGCAGAAATAAAGACTTTTCCATACAAATAAAAGCTAAGGGTATTAATCACCATTAGACCTTCCCAGCAAGAAATGATGAAAGGAGATCCTCAAGCTGATTGAAAAGATGTAACATGAAAACATATGAAAATAGACTACACACTGGTAGAAGTAAATATAAAGTCGGATTTAGAAGGCTATTTCTACAATAGGATAGAGTTTTAATCATGTAACTATAGCATAAGTACTGTGGTTTGTTAATAAACACATACCATAAAAAGAAGTAATTTGTGAGATCAAAAACATAGGAGAGGAAGAAAAAGGATACACTACTATGAGACCAAATTAAGCTAACAGTTTGAAATGGATTTTTAATCTATGTTTCATATAAGTCATGTGGTAACCACAAAGCAAAAACCTGTATCTGATTCACAAAAGATAAAGAAAGAGGCATCAAAGCATACCATCAGGGAAATTAACCAACTCACAAGTTAGGAAGAAATAAGAAAAACAAGTAATGGAACAACAAAACGGCTGTTATTAGTTGTTATTAGCAGTTATTAATAAGATAACATATCAATAATTACCCTATATATAAATACATTGATTTCACCAACCAAAGGCACAGAGTGGCAGGATGGATTAAAACAACAACAACAAAATAAGACCCAACTATATGCTGCCTACAAGAGACTTACTTCAACTGTAAGGACACAGAGGCTAAAAGTGAGAAGATGGAAAAAGTAGAAACCAAAAGAAAGCAGGGGTAGGGGCTCCTGGATCTGGGTGGCTCAGGCGTTTCAGCGTCCAACTCTTGATTTTTGGCTCAGGTCATGATCTCACAGTAGTGAGATAGAGCCTTGCATCAGGCTCTGCACTGAGCTGGGAGCCAGCTTGGTATTCTCGATCTCCCTCTCCCTCTGACCCTCCCCTGCTTGCTCTCTCGTTCTTGCTCCCTCTGTCTCTCCAAAAAAAAAAAAAAAAATAGGGTTGATGCATTTCCTTTTAAATAAAGAAGGAGAGGGAAGATGGCGGCTTAGGAGGACACTGGGCTCACCGCATCCTGCGGATCACTTAGATTCCACCCACACCTGCCTAAATAACCCAGAAAACCACCAGAAGACTAGCAGAATGGATTCTCCAGAGCCAAGCATAGACGAGAGGCCCACGGAAGAGGGTAGGAAGGGCAGAGAGGCAGTGTGCACTACACGGACTGGCGGGAGGGAGATGGGACGGAGGGGCAGCCCGCCGGCAAAGCAGAGCCCCTGAGTCTGGCTTGCAAAAGCGGAGGGGCTGGACGGAGTGTGTTCTGACAGTAAGAGGGACTTAACATCTGGAAGGTTATAAGTTAACAGCTCTGCTCGGAGAGCGGGAGGGCTGGAGGACAACGGGAGGGAGAGTTGTTGAGCCCCAGACGACAGAGCTCAGCTTGGCAGGGAACAAAGACACTCACCAGTGCCATCTCCATCGACCATCCCCCAGCCAAAATCCCAAAGGGAACCAGTTCCTGTCAGGGAACTTGCTTGCACCCAACACTGTGCTTCTGCGGATCCAGCCCTCCAGTGGCAGGTCTGACTCCCTCCTGGTGCCACAGGGCCCCTCCCGAAGCAGATCACTGAAGGAAAAGCGAGCTGAACCTACCCCTCCCGCCCCCGTGCACCTTGTGGATCCACCCCAGCTAATACGCCAGATCACCAGCACCACAAGCCTGGCAATGTGCAAGTAGCCCAGACGGGCCACGCCACCCCACAGTGAATCCCTCCCCTAAGAGAGGGGAAGAGAAGGCACACACCAGTCTGACTGTGGCCCCAACGGTGGGCTGGGGCAGACATCAGGTCTGACTGCGGCCCCGCCCACCAACGCAAGTTATTCAAGACAGCACAGGGGAAGTGCCCCACAGTCCCGCACCACTCCAAGGACTATCCAAAATGACCAAACGGAAGAATTCCCCTCAAAAAAAACCTCCAGGAAATAATGACAGCTAACGAACTGATCAAAAATGATTTAAACAATATAACAGAAAGTGAATTTAGAATAATAGTCATAAAATTAATCGCTGGGCTTGAAAACAGTATAAAGGACAGCAGAGAATCTATTGCTACAGAGATCAAGGGACTAAGGAACAGCCAGGAGGAGCTAAAAAATGCTATTAATGAGCTGCAAAATAAAATGGAGACGACCACAGCTCAGATTGAAGAAGTAGAGGAGAGAATAGGCGAACTAAAAGATAAAATTATGGAAAAAGAAGAAGCTGAGAAAAAGAGAGATAAAAAAATCCAGGAGTATGAGGGGAAAATTAGAGAACTAAGTGATGCACTAAAGAGAAATAATCTATGCATAATTGGTATTCCAGAGGAGGAAGAGAGAGGAAAAGGTGCTGAAGTTATACTTGAAGAAATAATAGCTGAGAACTTCCCTGAACTGGGGAAGGAAAAAGGCATTGAAATCCAAGAGGCACAGAGAACTTCCTCCAGATGTAACTTGAATCGATCTTCTGCACGACATATCATAGTGAAACTGGCAAAATACAAGGATAAAGAGACAATTCTGAAAGCAGCTAGGTATAAACGTGCTCTAACATATAAAGGGAGACCCATGACGGATCTCTCTACTGAAACTTGGCAGGCCAGAAAGGAATGGCAGGAAACCTTCAATGTGATGAACAGAAAAAAATATGCAGGTGAGAATCCTCTATCCAGCAAATCTGTCATTTAGAATAGAAGGACAGATAAAGGTCTTCCTAAACAAACAAAAACTGAAGGAATTCATCACCACTAAACCAGCCCTACAAGAGATCCTAAGAGGGATCCTGTGAGACAAAGTACCAGAGACATCGCTACAAGCATGAAACCTACAGACATCACGATGACTCTAAACCCGTATCTTTCCAAAATAACACTGAATGTAAATGGATTAAATGCTCCAACCAAAAGACACAGGGTATCAGAATGGATAAAAAAAAAAACAAGACCCATCAATTTGCTGATTACAAGAGACTCATTTTAGACCTGAGGACACTTTCAGATTGAAAGTGAGGGGCAGGAGAACTATTTATCATGCTACTGGAAGCCAAAAGAAAGCTGGAGTAGCCATACTTATATCAGACAAACTAGACTTTAAATTAAAGGCTGTAACAAGAGATGAAGAAAGGCATTATATAATAATTACAGGGTCTACCATCAGGAAGAGCACCGAATATGGGAGCCCCGAAATATATAAAACAATTACAAACATAAGCAACCTTATTGACAAGAAAGTGGTAATTGCAGGGGACTTTAATACCCCACTTACAACAATGGGTAGATCATCTAGACACATGGTCAATAAAGAAACAAGGGCCCTGAATGATACATTGGATCAGATGGACTTGACAGATATATTTAGAACTCTGCATCCCAAAGCAACAGAATATACTTTCTTCTCGAGTGTACATGGAACCTTCTCCAAGACAGATCACATACTGGGTCACAAAACAGCCCTTCATAAGTATACAAGAATTAAGATCATACCATGCATACTTTCAGACCACAATGTTATGAAGCTTGAAATCAACCACAGGAAAACCTCCAAAAGCATGGAGGCTAAAGAACACCCTAATAAAGAATGAATGGGTCAACCAGGCAATTAGAGAAGAAAAAAATATATGGAAACAAATGAAAATTAAAATACAACAATCCAAATGCTTTGGGATGCAGCAAAGGCAGTCCTGAGAGGAAAATACATTGCAATCCAGGCCTATCTCAAGAAACAAGAAAAATCCCAAATACAAAATCTAACAGCACACCTAAAGGAAATAGAAGCAGAACAGCAAAGGCAGGCTAAACCCAGCAGAAGAAGAGAATAAAGATCAGAGCAGAAATAAACAATATAGAATCTAAAAAACTGTAGAGCAGATCAATGAAACCAAGAGTTGGTTCTTTGAAAAAATAAACAAAATTGACAAACCTCTAGCCAGGCTTCTCAAAAATAAAAGGGAGATGACCCAAATAGATAAAATCATGAATGAAAATGGAATTATTATAACCAATCCCTCAGACATACAAACAATTATCAGGGAATACTATGAAAAACTATATGCCAACAAACTGGAAAACCTGGAAGAAATGGACAAGTTCTTAAACACCCACACACTTCCAAAACTCAAACTGGAGGAAATAGAAAGCTTGAATAGACCCATAACCAGCAAAGAAATTGAATCGGTTATCAAAAATCTCCCAACAAATAAGAGTCCAGGACCAGATGGTCTCCCTGGGGAATTCTACCAGACGTTTAAAGCAGAGATAATACCTATCCTTCTCAAGCTATTCCAAAAAATAGAAAGGGAAGGAAAACTTCTAGACTCATTCTATGAAGCCAGTATTACTTTGATTCCTAAACCAGACAGAGACCAAGTAAAAAAAGAGAACTACAGGCCAATATCCCTGATGAATATGGATGCAAAAATTCTCAATAAGATACTAGCAAATCGAATTCAACAGCATATAAAAAGAATTATTCACCATGATCAAGTGGGATTCATTCCTGGGATGCAGGGCTGGTTCAACATTCGCAAATCAATCAACGTGATACATCACATTAATAAAAGAAAAGATAAGAACCATATGATGCTGTCAATCGATGCAGAAAAGGCCTTTGACAAAATTCAACACCCTTTCTTAATAAAAACCCTCGAGAAAGTAGGGATAGAAGGAACATACTTAAACATCATAAAAGCCATTTATGAAAAGCCCACAGCTAACATCATCCTCCATGGGGAAAAACTGAGAGCTTTTTCCCTGAGATCAGGAACACGACAGGGATGCCCACTCTCACCGCTGTTGTTTAACATAGTGTTGGAAGTTCTAGCATCAGCAATCAGACAACAAAAGGAAATCAAAGGCATCAAAATTGGCAAAGATGAAGTCAAGCTTTCGCTTTTTGCAGATGACATGATATTATACATGGAAAATCCGATAGACTCCACCAAAAGTCTGCTAGAACTGATACATGAATTCAGCAAAGTTGCAGGATACAAAATCAATGTACAGAAATCAGTTGCATTCTTATACACTAACAATGAAGCAACAGAAAGACAAATAAAGAAACTGATCCCATTCACAATTGCACCAAGAAGCATAAAATACCTAGGAATAAATCTAACCAAAGATGTAAAAGATCTGTATGCTGAAAACTATAGAAAGCTTATGAAGGAAATTGAAGAAGATATAAAGAAATGGAAAAACATTCCATGCTCATGGATTGGAAGAATAAATATTGTCAAAATGTCAATACTACCCAAAGCTATCTACACATTCAATGCAATCCCAATCAAAATTGCACCAGCATTCTTCTCGAAACTAGAACAAGCCATCCTAAAATTCAGATGGAACCACAAAAGGCCCCGAATAGCCAAAGTAATTTTGAAGAAGAAGACCAAAGCAGGAGGCATCACAATCCCAGACTTTAGCCTCTACTACAAAGCTGTCATCATCAAGACAGCATGGTATTGGCACAAAAACAGACACATAGACCAATGGAATAGAATAGAAACCCCAGAACTAGACCCACAAACGTATGGCCAACTCATCTTTGACAAAGCAGGAAAGAACATCCAATGGAAAAAAGACAGTCTCTTTAACAAATGGTGCTGGGAGAACTGGACGGCAACATGCAGAAGGTTGAAACTAGACCACTTTCTCACACCATTCACAAAAATAAACTCAAAATGGATAAAGGACCTGAATGTGAGACAGGAAACCATCAAAACCCTAGAGGAGAAAGCCGGAAAAGACCTCTCTGACCTCAGCCGTAGCAATTTCTTACTTGACACATCCCCAAAGGCAAGGGAATTAAAAGCAAAAATGAATTACTGGGACCTCATGAAGATAAAAAGCTTCTGCACAGCAAAGGAAACAACCAACAAAACTAAAAGGCAACCAATGGAATGGGAAAAGATATTTGCAAATGACATATCAGACAAAGGGCTAGTATCCAAAATCTATAAAGAGCTCACCAAACTCCACACCCGAGAAACAAATAACCCAGTGAAGAAATGGGCAGAAAACATGAATAGACACTTCTCTAAAGAAGACATCCGGATGGCCAACAGGCACATGAAAAAATGCTCAATGTCGCTCCTTATCAGGGAAATACAAATCAAAACCACACTCAGATATCACCTCACGCCAGTCAGAGTGGCCAAAATGAACAAATCAGGAGACTACAGATGCTGGAGAGGATGTGGAGAAACGGGAACCCTCTTGCACTGTTGGTGGGAATGCAAACTGGTGCAGCCGCTCTGGAAAACAGTGTGGAAGTTCCTCAAAAAATTAAAAATAGACCTACCCTATGACCCAGCAGTAGCACTGCTAGGAATTTACCCAAAGGATACAAGAGCACTGAGGCATAGGGGCACTTGTACCCCAATGTTTATAGCAGCACTCTCAACAATAGCCAAATTATGGAAAGACGCTAAATGTCCATCAACTGATGAATGGATAAAGAAATTGTGGTTTATATACACAATGGAGTACTACGTGGCAATGAGAAAGAACGAAATATGGCCCTTTGTAGCAACGTGGATGGAACTGGAGAGTGTGATGCTAAGTGAAACAAGCCATACAGAGAAAGACAGATACCATATGGTTTCACTCTTATGTGGATCCTGAGAAACTTAACAGAAACCCATGGGGGAGGGGAAGGAAAAAAAAAAAAAAGAGGTTAGAGTGGGAAAGAGCCAAAGCATAAGACACTCTTAAAAACTGAGAACAGGGGCACCTGGGTGGCTCAGTCGGTTAAGCGGCCAACCTCCGCTCGGGTCATGATCTCACGGTCCGTGAGTTCGAGCCCCACGTCAGGCTCTGTGCTGACAGCTCAGAACCTGGAGCCTGTTTCAGATTCTGTGTCTCCCGCTCTCTCTGACCCTCCCCCATTCATGGTCTGTCTCTCTCTGTCTCAAAAATAAATAAATGTTAAAAAAAAAAAACTGAGAACAAACTGAGGGTTGATGGGGGGTGGGAGGGCTGGGAGGGGAGGTGATGGGTATTGAAGAGGGCATCTTTTGGGATGAGCACTGGGTGTTGTAGGGAAACCAATTTGACAATAAATTTCATATATTAAAATAAAGAAAGAAACAAAGAAAGAAAGAAGGAAAGCAGGGCAGCTATACTCATATCAGACAAAATAGACTACACGCCAAAAATGGAAATAAAAGACAAAGAAGGTCACTAAATAATGATAAAGGGGTCAATTCATTAAGAACATGAATATATGCACCCAATATCAGAGTTCCAATATATATAAGCAAAAATGAACAGATCTGAAGGGAGAGATAAACAGCAATACAATAAGAGTAAAAGACTTCAATACCCCACTATCAGCAATAGATAGATCATGCAAGCAGAAAATCAACATGGAAATGTTGGACAAAACCAAACAGTAAGCCAGATGTCTTGAACAAACATTTATAGAACATTCTATCCAATAGCACCAGAATACACATTCTTCTTAACCACACACTGAAAATTCTTCGGGATAAATCATATGATAGGACACAAACCAAGTCTTCACAAATTCAAGACTGAAATCATGCCAAGTATCTTTCCCATATGCATTGTTATGAAACTAGAAATCAACAAGAGGAAAGGTGGAAAAATGACAAGCATGTGAACACTAAACACATTCCTGAACAACTAATGGGTCAAAGGGGAAATCAAAATAGTAATCAAAAAATACCTCAAAAACAAATGAAAATGTCAACACAACACAGGAAAACCTAAGTGATGCTACAAAAGCCGCTCTAAGGGGGAAGTTTACAGTGAAAATTGCATATATCAAGGAATAAAAAAGATTTCAAATAAATAACCTAACTTTTGACCTCATAGAAGTAGAAAAAGAAGTACAAATATAGCCAGTGTTAGCAGAATAAAGGAAATAACAAATAGTAGAAATAAATGGGATAAAGATCAGAAAAGCAATAGAAAAATATCAATGAAACTAAAGCTGGGGTTTTTAAAGAATAAACAAAGTGATAAATCTTTACCTAGACTAAAAAAAAAAAGAGAGGAGGGGTGCCTTGGTGGCTCAGTCGGTTGAGTGACTTCGGCTCAGGTCATGATCTCGCAGTCTGTGAGTTCGAGCCCCGCGTTGGGCTCTGTGCTGACAGCTCAGAGCCTGGAGCCTGTTTCAGCTTCGGTGTCTCCCTCTCTCTCTGCCCCTCCCCCGCTCATGCTCTGTCTCTCTCTCTCTCTCTCTGTGAAAAATAAAAAATAAACATAAAAAAATTACAGAAATTCTATGAAATTATTTAAAAAAAAAAGAAAAGAGAGGAATAATCCTATAACCTTAACCCTAAACCTCATTTTATGATCCCAACATTATGCTGATACCAAAGAGTGATAAGAACACTACATGAAAATTATATACCAATGTCCCTGATGAATACAGACGCAAAAACTCATAATAAAATATCAGCAAGTCAAAATCATTAAGGGATCATCTACCATGACTAAATGAATATTGTCCCTACAAGGATAGTTCAACATACACAAAGCCACAAATATGATGCACCACGTTAATATAAGATAAAAAGCATATCATCTCAAAGATGCAGAAAAAGCGTTTGAAAAAATACAACATCCTTTTTTAAATAGTCAACACTTTGAGTATAGAAGGAACTGACCTAAACATAATAAAGCCAGAAATGAGACATCCACACTTAACATCACTCAACAATGGAAGGTTAAAATCATTTCCAAGATCAAGAGCAAGACAAGAGTGTCCATTCTCACCATGCTTATGCAACATAGTACTGGAAGCCCTAGTTAGAATAATTAGGCAAGATAAAGAGGTAAAAGGCATCTAAATCAGAAAGGAAGAAAGAAAACTGTCATTATTGCAGATGATATATTCTTATATCTAGAAAGTCCTAAAGACTCAACCAAAAATCTATTGGAACTAATCAAGAAATTCAGTAAGCTTGCAGTACTTAGAATCAACATACAGAAAGCAGTTGCATTTCTATACACTAACAATGAAACACCTGATAAAGAAGTAAAAAATATTATACCATTCACAGTAACATTAAAAACAATAAAATGCTTAGGAATAAATTTAACCAAGGAAGTAAAAGATCTGTACTATTAAAACTAAAATACATTGAAGAAATTAGAGAACACACCAAAAAAATGGAAACATATCCCATGTTCATGAACCGAAATTAATATTCTTCAAATGTCCATACTACCCAAAGTCATCAATAGATTGAAGAAAATCTCCATCAAAATTACAATGACATTTTTTACCAAAATAGAAAAAACAATACTAAAATTTGTGTGACACTTCAAAAGACCTAAGCCAAAGGAATCTTGAGAAAGAACAAAACTGGAGGCATCACACTCCTGATTCCAAGCTATACTACAAAGCTATACTAAACACAAGTATGGGTCTGTCATTAAAATAGACACATAGCGGGGAGCCTGGGTGGGTCGGTCGGTTAAGCATTGGCCTTCAGCTCAGGTCATGATCTTGCAGTTTGTGAGTTTAAGCCCCATATCTGGCTCTGTGCTGACAGCTCAGAGCCTGCATCCTGCTTTGGATTCTGTGTCTCTCCCTCTCTCTGCCCCTCCCATGATCATGCTCTTCTCTCAATATAAATAAACATTTTAAATATTAAAAAAAAATAGACACATAGGTCAGTAGAATAAAATAGAATTGAGAAATCAACTCCCACCTACCATGTCAACTACTGTTTAACAAGGGAGCCAAGAATACTCAGTCGGGAAAGAACAGTCTCTTTAATAAATGGTTTTGTAAAACCTGGATTATCAAATGCGTAATAATAAAACTGGACCAATACCTTTTACCACTCACAAAAATTAACCCTAAATGGATTAAAGATAGGAATATAAGACCTGAAACCATAAAACTCCTAGAAGAAAAGATAGGGAACAAGGTCCTTGACACTGGTCTTGAAAACGATTTTTTAGATCTCACACCAAAAGCACAATCAACAAAAGCAAAAGTCAACAAGTGCAGCTACATCAAATTAAAAAGCCTCTGCACAGCAAGAGAACAATTAACAAAATCAAAAGGCAACTTATCTGTAAACCATATACTTAAAAATATTTACCAACCACGTATCTCAGATAGGGGTTAATATCCAATATATAAAAAGAACTCATACAACTCAAAAACAAAACAATCTGATTAAAAAATGTGTAGAGGAACCAAATAGATATTTTTCCTAGAAGACACCCAATTGGCCAACAGGTACATTAAAAAAATATCCAACATCACTAATCATCAAGGAAATGCATATCCAAACCACAATGAAATATCAACTCACACCTGTTAAAATGACTATCATCATAACAAGAGAACATAAGTGGTGGTGAGGATTTAGAGAAAAGGGAACACCTGTACACTATTTGTGGAAAGGGAACTTGGTTTAGCCACTATTAAAAACAGTATGGATGTTCCTCAAAAGATTAAAGAACTACCATAGGATCCAGCAACCCACTTCTGGGTATACACTCAACAGAAATAAAAACAGGATACCAAAAAGATAATCTCCACTCCCGTGTTTATTGCAGCATTATTCATAATAGGCAATATATGGAATGACAAAGAATTATAAAGAAGACATGGTGTTGACACATAGTACAGTGGAATATTACCCAACTACGACATGGAGGAAATCTTGCCATTTGAGACAACATGAATGGACCCTGATGGCATTATGCCAAGTGACATAAGTCAGACAAAGACATAAACTGTATGATAGCACTAATATCATACAGAGTCAAAAAGCCAAACCCATAGAAACAGAGAGTCCAATGGTGGTTACCAGGACCTGGAGAGCAAGGAAATTAGAGAGATATTTTTTGAAAGGATATAACCTTGCAACTAAAAGATAAATAAATATGGAAATCTCATGCACAGCATAATGATTATGAGGTGTGCCTCCTACTGAAGCCCTCATGGTTCCTTAGGAAGCCTTCTCATACATCATTACACACTTTTAAAGAACAATACTTCAAAGAGCATACCTAAGCTTACACGGTGGGGAAGGGGAGCACACATCTTTTATTCACACCGCACTACTTCCTTGGTATGGGGTAAGACCTCACATTCTCTCCCAGAGATTCAATGCTTCCCCTTCTCTCAATCCCATCCATTTGCAAACTCGTGAAAAATTTGGCAAAGGCTTCAAATGCCTCTTCATTTATAATCTTAAATTAAACAGAACAATTATGTGACTCATCAGAATTAAGACCCCCCCCCAAACAGCAATGAGAACCCAATGAATCTCCAAGGTTAACATGTCATTGTAATGACATATGTTTTATATCAGTTGGTTCAAGTCTGAGCAATCTGGCAAATCAGCAGCCAGTTTTGTTACACAACGTGTTCCCTTTTCAAACAGATCACAAGAACCAAAAGCTTTATGTTCTACTTTACACAAAGAAAACTAGCCAATGTTAAAAACCCTGCCTCTCCCACTATTATTTCTTCTCTGGCTCTTGAGGCTTCCTAGAAAATATCAGCATTAGAATAACTCTAACCATCTACTCCACACATTATATCACCCCATACAACACCATAAATCTCTAGGACATAAAATGTTTAACATAGAAAATAAAAAGAATATATATCAGCTTTCCATATTTGTTCTTACTCTGCAATATTTATAATTCAGTAACTCTATTCCTACAATGAATTTTCACACAAGTCTCCTCACACCAACCATAAACAGATGCTTGAAATATCAGAAATGATTTGAGAGTGTGAAACACTGGCTATGTCACACAAGGGTAAATTTTCCACATTTAATGGGAGAAAGAGGCTTGAGTCCCACAATATAAAAAACTGATATTGGCTATGACATGGATTTTGAACATCATCTTCCATGAGAAACACCCACTCAACACTAGAAGCAAGAAACTGAACCATCAGACTCCTAAGAAATGGTAAGGAAGGGACCACATCCTTCATTCCAATCCTCTTTAGGATTCAAATCACCTTTTCCTTCAGAAGATTATAGCTGGTAGAGACTGGGATGTGACCAAATTTATGGGATGATTAGCTCTGAAAGAGGCCTTAGACAAACAGTAGCTATATCAGACTCTTCCCAGGAGACACAACCAGGCTAATCGTATAGCTTTATTTCTGTTCAAAGGCACATCCTCTCTCTCCGTTTATTCCCACTATGGCAGAAACACACAACAAACATCAACCACCATCATGTCTGCATTACGCCACATCAAAATATTTGGGACACAAGTTCTCCACATTCTTGGGGGCCTCTGTTAGATATCAGTCCTTTACAATCAGAGGTCTGAGACTGAGCAGGGCTCAATCTCCAAAGCAAAAGGAACTAACGAGTTTCTAAACCTTAATATTTTACAAATACTTGCAGATTATTTATAAATGATGATGACATTCCCCATGTATGAAAGTATGAGCCTCCTCGGGACTTGAAGCCATTGTGTTTGTGTGGAATCAAGTCACCGTCAGTCCATTTGGCATATTAATCTGTGTCAAACTAAGCTTTCTTCATACAAAGGCGATATTATAGTCCATTTATTTGCATATTCTTAGGAGTTAAGCTTTCTGATAGGACAAATCTGGACAGAACCTCAGCAGTACCATCTCTTCTTCTGTAAACTCCTCAAGGCATCTTTGATTTCCTTGTTCCTCAGACTGTAAATCAAAGGATTCAACATGGGGATAACCACAGTGTAGAATACTGATGCAAATCTGTCAAAGCTGGAGGAACCGCCAGAGCTGGAACTCAAATAGACAAAGACACTCGAGATATAAAAGAGGGAAACTGCTGTCAGATGAGAAGCACAGGTGTTGAAAGCCTTGGACCTGCCTTTAGCTGAAGTGATCTTCATGACGGAGATGACAATATAACAGTAGGATACCATGATAATGAGAGCATTAACTACCCCAAAGATCATTGTTACTATAGCAAGCAATAGCTGTACAAAGAAAGTGTCAGTGCAGGACAGGACTAACAACTGGGGCATGTCACAGAAGAAGTGGTTGATGACATTAGGCCCACAGAAGTGAAGCTGAAGTATGGCACACAATTGGGATACAGAACCAGAGAGTCCAGCCAGATAGGACCCCAGCACCATCCGAATACAGAGGGTGGGTGACATGACTGATGAATAGAGAAGAGGATTACAAATGGCGGCATATCGATCATAAGCCATGGCTGTCATGAGACAAGACTCACTCAGTCCCATGATTGAAAAAACAAAGTATTGAACGGCGCAACCCACAAAGGTGATAGTCTGCTGCTCTTGGAAAAAGCTGGAGAGCATCTTGGGGGCTGTGGAGGTCACATAGCAGATATCCATGAAGGACAGATTACTGAGGAAGAAGTACATGGGTGTGTGGAGGTGAGAGTCCATCCTTATTAAGATGATGAGGCACAAGTTCCAAGTCAGAGTCATAATGTAGATGAGCAGGAATACAACAAAGAGCACTACTAGGATTCTGGGGAAATCAGAGAATCCCAAAAGGATGAAATAAGTGATCTCTGTAATATTTCCTCCCCCAGTCATTGGCTTGGTGCTTCTAGAATCAGAAAACAGAGAAGAGAATGCACTGCTGAAATCTCATTCAAATTAAAGAGATATTTTTCAAATTTGACTGAAAACTTAACAGAAATTCTGTGGTTACTACAGAGATAAGTCATTGAAAGTTTTTTTTAAGCCTTTGAAAATTCATTATATAAGTGCAGCTTTATAAGAGCATAAGGGTCATCACTGCAGATTAAAACTGAAATAGCCCTTCAGTCCCAGATAGCCATCTAGATAAATTTTTTAAATTTCTTCTTTTACCCTTAAGAAAAGTTATTTTTGATGTTTATAACAATTTTACAAACTTTTATGTAAATTTTTTGATATATCATCTTCTAACTGGCCCAGAAAACTATATCATAACTTGACTTTGATAATATTTTCTCAAGGCATAGCTTAAATGCCCAATAAAGTTATGGAAGAAGTCTCTTGGGAAGTCTTCATACTAAGTACACCAAAGGGAAGCCAGCATAGCTCATTACTGACCCCAACAATTTTCTCAATCTTAGGGTATTTTACTACTTGAAAACAGCATGGTACTGTGGTTAAAGGTTCAGACTTTGGAGTTTTATCTGATACCTTCTCATTTTATGAACTCGCCCCCATAGCTTACACACTAAGACTGATTTGCTCCCAATAAAATGAGAACATCAAGAGCCCCTGGACTATAAGATTACTAGGAGAGTTACAGGAAAATTCATGGGGAGGCCCAGCATACAATGCTGTACAAAGTAACTGTTGAGGGGCGCCTGAGTGGCTCAGTCGGTTAAGTGGCCGACTTCGGCTCAGGTCATGATCTCGCGGTCCGTGAGTTCAAGCCCCGCATCGGGCTCTGTGCTGACAGCTCAGAGCCTGGAGCCTGTTTCAGATTCTGTGTCTCCCTCTCTCTCTGACCCTCCCCCGTTCATGCTCTGTCTCTCTCTGTCTCAAAAATAAATAAACGTTAAAAAAAAATTAAAAAAAAAAGAAATACAATTGATGAAGGAAAAATGGTCACAAACATAAAAAAGACAAATGTAGTAATCCCTTTAACATAAAAGGTATAAATCAAGGGATGGGGCATTCACATTTACTCTGATAAGGGTACAAAATGATTTTATCTCTCTGGAGGAAAAACGTTTTTGCTTTATATAATATCTCTGTCTCTCTGTCTCCCTCTCTCTGTCTCTGTCTCTGTCTCTGTCTCTCTCTCTCTCTCACACACACACACACACACAACATGTGAGCCAATTACAAATACCAAAAGTAATGACTGGTATGATTTTGATTCCTCTTTTAAACATCCTTGTATTTGATAAATTTTCAACAACCCCTATAAGAAACAACTTATTAAGATACATACATCCTTAATCGTACAGAGTCTCAGACTGCACTCTCCCTGTTTACAGAGTCTTAATGGAATTTAAACACTCTCCTTTCTCCTTTCTCCCTTCTTTTTTTGTTCAGACCCTTGAGGCTGTTTCCACTTTTCCTTTTTCCTTTTTTCTCTCCAGCTGCTTTGCGGGGGGGGGGGGGGGAGTGCTTTTCCCGTACTCACGCCCCCCCCCACCCCATCATCTCTCTGCAAGCAAAAACCACTCCCTGCCCTCTGCGGCTTCTCTCTTCCCCAGTTCACCTCTTCGCGCTGCATACCTGCCGAGTTCTGTGGTTCAGGTTGTGCAGATTGTTGTGCTAATCCTCAAATCAGTTTTCTAGGTGTGCAAGATACTTTCGTGTTGCTCTGGCCACAATTCAGGGGCAAGAGACGCAAAAAAAACTTCCATGCTATTCTACCATCTTGGCCCCTCCTCCTCAGTTGCCTCATCTCTAAAGGGGGCTAATGATACTACCTCATAGGATTGCTGCAAGGACTGAATGACATAAAGGGCTTCAAACAGTAGAGGCTCAATAAATGTTAGCAAGTATCATCCCCATTATCACTCCTCTCTGTGAAAGAAAAATAAGGCAGAATGAATACTGAAAGGTCAAGGAGCTCTTCACATAATTATTTTCTAAATTAGATGGCCTCTGTGCCTAGACTCAAGAATACTGTTAATGACTATAGTTATTTCTATCTCATATTGTTCTGTTATCTGCCAGTCAGCTGTAAGCTCCTGATGCCACTTTTTGTGTTCTACCACCACCAACTACTCTTGAGCTGACAACACTATGCACAGTGCATAGTCCAATGGAGATGTTCCACTATTTAGTGATAAGCATCTTGTATACTAATGTTTGCATAACTGAGTAAATATATGTTGAACAAATGGTTCTTTCCCCCACTTCTGGATGTAAATCTAAAATTGTCTTATTACATTTCAAATATGTTTTTAGGAACTTGGAAATCTTTCTGTTTACTCTTAAAGTGTTGCCAATATACGTTCTCCATTATTTTATCCAAGATGAGTCAGAGTCAATGAATATATTTTGCAAGTATGAACTCCTGTGTAAAACATACCCCAATACACCAACACAATCTATCAATTCTGTGAAAATTAAGTCAAGCTTCTAATTAATCACTTGCAATAATTTTATTTTCTTATTACATTCTGGTAACAAGAGGCAGGCAGAGCTAAAAGTATTTTATTTAACTCATCATTCTCCAAATAAAGGTGAAGAACTGTGGATTGTTTACTAATTCATGTTAAAATTGATCCTGAAAACTTATCTTGCTAAAATTTGGTAAGATAGAGGAAGAGGGAAAAATTCTGAATATATTCACTCTCTTTAATTAGTTTTTTGCATGTGTTCAGAATATCCCAGACACTTTGAAGAAAAGGTGACTGACATAAATATTGGTTGGAGATAGGGTTATAGCTAATCAACACATTTTCCAATATGATCTACTAAGGACATGGCCACTCTGTAAGGCTGTCCAGGGTACAAAGTCAGGTAAAAACCAAGATGTTGCTGAATGAAGAAGAAAAATATAAGTTAAAAAAAAAAGGTCGGGGCGCCTGGGTGGCTCAGTCACCTAATTAAGCGCCCGACTTCAGCTCAGGTCATGATCTCACAGTTTTGGGGTTCAGGTGCCTCACTGGGCTCTCTGCTGACAGCTCGGAGCCTGGAGCCTGCTTCAGATTCTGTCTCCCTCTCTCTCTGCCCCTCCCCCACTCATGCTCTGTCTTTCTCTCAAAAATAAATAAACATTGAGAAAAATTTTAATTAAAAAAAATTAAAAGAGACAGTAAGACCAACAATAACCATGGTACATGGGCGGCTCAGTGGGTTAAGCATCCAACTCTTGATATCGGTTCAGGTAATGATCTCATGGTTTGTGAGATAGAGCCCCACATTGGGATCCATGATGAATGTGGAGCCTGCTTGGGATTCTCTCTCCCCCTCTCTCTCTGTCCCTCCCAAGCTCTCACACACACACATGCTCTCTCTCAAACAAACGAACAAAAACAACTACCTATGCTTGGGAGTGAAGCATCTCTGATATCTGTGTTACCCTAACACTAGTGCCTCCAGACCCCCAGGGTCTCCAAAGATGACCATGGAGAGGTATATGAAGTATTTCAAAAGGCCAATGGAATTCTACTTGAATACTCTGTCATACCAGTATTTGCCTGAGAGTCAATAAACTGTTAATTTTAGCTCAGTGTGAAATTATTGACTTCTAAAATTTGCTAGGCTTCATAAACATTGTCTTATTAGGCTCTAAGTAATCCCATTATCCCCCACTTTACAGGTGAAAAAAAGAAGGTAACAGAGCTTAAGACCATATCGTTAAGAAATTGCAGAACTGGAACTCAACATTCATCCCTACCCCAGAATAATCCCTGATATTTTAGAGTAGAGATTAATCTTTTCAAGGAAGGTCAGAGACATTCTATAGGTGAAAGAGAACCCAAGGAAGAGCCCACCGTGGAGAGTGTGGGAGTGAAGGAGGGAGAGGGAAGAGGTGAAGAATGGGAGAGACTGAGGACCATAAACCTTGCTCCACGCAGGTCCTACTGGAAGAATCACATGGCTATTAAGACAGAAAAAAATCCACCGTTCTCACTAAATCTTGCCCTCTCACCTTGACCCAGATTTCCCAAGAAGACAGAGCTCTTGCCAAAGGTTAAAACTGCTTATTTCTTTTCCAAAGGAATTTTCCAGCTGGGCCCTATCACTCTCCAAGATGGGAGCCTTAGGCTATGAAATTGGCTGTCCACTCAGAGCAAGAGAGATGCCCACAACTGGAGATCCTATAAAATGTGTTATTAAGAGCAAAGGTAACAGGAGAAGGCAATTAGACGGAGAAAACCCCCAGATACCTGCTCTCTGGAGTCATGATTGTCACGGAGTTTTTGTCCCTGCTAATTTCATGCTTCTCTTTGCCATGTCCCTTCTGGATCCATTCCCCGCATCCCCATAGTCCAATCATGTTCTCATGATTGTAGCTTTTCTTTTAACGAACTTGGAGTCATTTGAGTTGGAAAGAACCTAGGGACCATCTACTACAATACCTCAATTACCAGGTGAGGAACCTGAGGCCAAGGAGCTAAAAGATTTGCTCAAGATGACCAAGCTAACTGGTAAAATATCTTAATTAAAATAAATTAGATACATGAACATTTCCCTCTGTACAAAGCACTTTCATTTTAGATATTTACAAACATACATTTTCTCAAATGACCAGACTCTCACAGCAGTCCTGTGAGGCAGACATGCCATTATTCCCTACGCATAATGAGGAAACTGAGAAAATAAGGAAAACAACAAAACTAATTCATGACAGAGTCACGACTTATCATGGTTACAACCTGGGACATGGGTATCAACCAATTTGATGACTTGATGACTGTGTGATCTTGAACAAATTAACCTCTCCAAGCCCCAGGATTATCATAAAATGGGGCTGATAGTAGTAGCTACTTCATAGAGTACGTCTACATTGAGAGAATCAAGTTAGATAATGCATACAAAGCAGTTACCAGGGGGTGTAGTACAAACAGAACTTCTATTAACAGTAGGTGTGATTTGTGTGTTCTGATTTGGAGTTCTTTCCAACGTGTTCTGCTGCATTACTAATCCTTCACTAAAAATATCTACTTAAGATCATTCCCATAAACATTTTTCTTGTTTGTTTCTAGGTTTAAAAAAAAACTTTTTTTTCAATGTTTATTTGAGACACAGAGAGAGAGAGAGAGAGAGACAGAATGTGAGTGGGGGAGGGGCAGAGAGTGAAAGGGAGACACAGAATCCAAAGCAGGCTCCAGGCTCTAAGCTGTCAGCACAGAACCCGACACTCACAAACTGTGAGACCATGACCTGAGCCGAAGTTGGACGCTTAACCAACTGAACCATCCAGCTAACCCTGTTTCTGGGTTTTTAGAAATGAAACTCATCTACCCTGCCAGTTACTAGGGATGCAGAGATGTTCGAGACAAGATCCCATCCTTAATTTGATCTACTTCAGCTATTCTTACCTGCAGGGAGAAACGGGTGGGTGGGCAATGAGTTAATTATTTAACTCTCACTGATAGTTTAGTAGTTATATATTCTCCCTGATAAGAACTGTAATATCTTAACCCTTTTAAAGACAGAACACCAAAAAGTATAGAATGTGGGCATCATGGCCAAGCAATGGAGGCCATGTTTCTGGTAAGAACAAAAATGTTCCACAAATCACACTTTGTGAGATTCTAATAAATTGTTGCTACACTGGGACGAATGTGGCAGACCTCTATGTGCCCAAGCGTTCTATCTGTAATATCGGCAATATAATTTCTCACCTGCCATTTTCATATGGTTAACAGAAAAACAAGTCAAACCTATGTGATGTAACTATGCAAAATGTAAAGTACTGTATAAATACTAATGTAATATATGTATGAAATGAGTCCATAAATTGTGTGGAAAAAATGTCTTTAAAAAATTCTCTTTAAATTCTCTTGGTTGGACTCTGAGTCTCCATGGTACCCCAGTCTGGTGGCTTTTCTGCCCCTTGGTCAACTTATTGTCCTGGAATCCCTGAGGGGCTCAGATGTCTTGGACTTAGGCACACCACAATAGCCATTTTTTCTGAGGTCTTGCACTGTCTCTGCGAAGCTACCATGGAGCATGCTTCAGGCTTGCCTTTACCCAGAAATTGATGACTTTGACTTCTTTATAGCCTGTGCAAATCTCCCCAACCTTGATTCTATTTTTTTTATTTTTTATTTTTGAGTGAGAGAGAGACAGAGACAGAACACAGGCAGGGGAAGGGCAGAGAGAGAGGGAGACAGAATCTGAATCAGGCTCCAGGCTCTGAGCTGTTAGTACAGAGCCTGAAACGGGGCTTGAACTCGTGAACCGCAAGATCATGACCTGAGCTGGAGTCGGACACTTAACCGACTGAGCCACCCAGGCGTCCCCCTCGATTCTATATTTTAAGTATAATTAACATACTGTGTTATATTAGTTTCCAGTGTACAATATAATGAATGGTCCAGCCAGAAATCAAAGAGGAAATCAAAAGAGACAGGGGACAAATGAAAATGAAAACACAATGGTCTAAAATCTTTGGGGTGCAGGAAAAGCTATTCTAAGAGGGAATATTATATGAATGCAGGACTACCTCAAGAAGAAAGAAAAATCCCCACCTTGATTTTAAGTGTGCACCTTCTTTCTTCCATTTCTTTCTCCCATCTCTTTCACAATTCACTTCACATGAAGGTCCCAGGGATAAGCTGTTTCTAAACTTTCAATGAATATTTTTTAATATATTGACTCTGAAGCATTTCTAACATCTGACTGTAATAGGAAGCCTCCAAGATGGTCCCCAGTGACCCTAGCCTTCTGTTATTCATGGATTTGTGAGGACCACTCCTATATTTAATAGGGCTAATTCATGTAACCAAGAATGTATTAGCCTCCTGCCATCAGCCAGCACAAACCTGCCAGCCTATTTGGGAAGTGGGTCCTCCAGCCTCAATCTACCTTCAGACGACCACAGCCCTGACCCGCTACTTACTGGAGTACAACCGTATGAGAGACCCTGAGCCAGAACACACAGCCAAATCACCCCTGAATTCCTGATCCAAGGAAACTTTCTAATAAATATCTACTTATGTTTGAAGTCTCAAGGTTTTATAGTAATTTCTTGTGCAAGAAGAGTAATTACCTATAAATGAAGGCCATTCATACTGAAAAGAAGTCACATTTTTGTGATCTTGGTATACCTTATAAAATTATTTCAGAATCAAGATCTTTCATTTTTTTCAAGTGTATTTCTTTTGAGAGACAGAGAGAGAGAGAGCAAGGAAGGGGCAGAGGCAGAGGGAGAGAGAGAATCCCAAACAGGCTCCACTCAACAGCATGAAGCCTGATGTAGAGCTCAAACTCACAAGTCCCCAGATCATGACCTCAGCTGAAATCAAGAGTTGGACATTTAACCGACTGAAGCACCCAGGCACCCCAGGAATCTTTCATTTTTAGCAACAGACAAAAAGAACTGAAACTGGGCATAACAATAAAGTGAATCTGTTAACTCATAAAACTGAAGTAGTCAGAGAAAATTTGATGACCCAGTGGCTCTAACAATATTACAAATGGCCAGTTTCTTCTCTTCTGTTTAATATGCCTAATGTTGTAATTGTTCTATCCTATGGATAATTTCCGTTATACAGAAAAGTTGTGTAAGTTCTAGATCTCCCAGTCTCGCTTCATATCATCCAAAAGAAGACAGGGTGTCTTCTAGCAGCTTCCACAAAAGATAAAAATGTTTTCTCTCCCAAAAGCCCCAACAAGCATCTCTTTGCATCTTTCAAAGCATCAGAGATAGCTTTGATCA
Source organism: Panthera tigris (assembly GCF_018350195.1). NCBI lineage: Eukaryota > Metazoa > Chordata > Mammalia > Carnivora > Felidae > Panthera > Panthera tigris. The sequence continues at coordinate 103,101,562 of NC_056669.1, forward strand.
GGTTTTATCTCTCACTTCTACCCCAAGCTATTTGCAATGGCTATTGATTATTTTCTGATTGGCTTAAACCTACATATAAATGTATAATTAATATACTTAATTATACATAATTAATATACCAATAAAAATATATTAATATACTATTATATGTGTATATAATGTATGTTATTACATATATTCCTCCTGTATATTAAAGATACTCCTCAGAGAATGATTATGAATGCTAGACAGCAATAAGTTGGTAAATAAATAAATCACGAATTTTTGTAATTTTAATTCTCAATGTAAAAAAAAAATACTAAGTATATACAGTTTTTAAAGTCAAGTAGTTTTAACAGACTTGTAATGGAAAATTTTTTGGTTCCATCCCATTCTCACTCCTTATATGGCAGTATAAGGATGCAGTATCTTCTTTAAAACACATGAAACTACTTTAATCTGAGTGTACTAATTTTGGAGTTTTATTTTTTACACAGTCTTACACTCCATTCATTGCCTTTTTACCATCTGAGGTGTTTTTTTCTGTCCTTCCACATTGCAGAGAAAGGCACTAAAAAAGCAAGAGTTGAGGTTTGGTGTTTATGGCCAGAGACTGTCCTTTGTTGGGCTTCCTGCAAGGCATTCTGGGGAGCACTTCTCAATTGCTCTGATAAACTCTGCTGTAATCATGGGCAGGTTTTTCTCTACACAGGAATTCTCCAGTTTCCTGCCCAGGAGATATCAACCTAGCTAGGAGTATTCTGAGAGTTGAACAAGTGAATGGAGTAGGTGTGCAGTGGAGAAAGAATCTCCCTTTTCGCTATGTACATATTATATTCATCCCTCTATTTTTATCATTCCCCCATAGATATAAGTGATGGCCCTGAGCCCACACTTCTTGGTTCAATATCCCAGAGAAATAATCTCCAATATTCTACTAGAGGGAGTGAGGAATGATGGGGGAAGGTGCAGTTTCCTATGGGCTAGAGAACAGGATGGGTTGGTCTAGGAGTCTAGACACTCTTAAAAGATTTTCAATAAAATCTCCAGTTTTAAGTCCCACCCACTGTGCAGGTACTTGGTGCCTACAATTCCTGATCCTTTTGAGGGCTGTGCAATGGGAATCAACTTGCTGCTTCTTGGCTTTTCCACCCCACCTACCCAGGACCCATAGCTTCCTGATTTCTTGAATCTAAGTTGGTTACTCCTCATAGATCTGCTTTCCAGCTTCCAACTTCCGTGGTCATTTCTCCTGGTATCCATATCTTCGTGATTTTATGGGGGAAAAAAAAAACCCTCCTATTGTCATTTACGCAGGCTCTAGGAAGGAGTAAAGGCAAACGCATGGATTCGGCTCATTATGTTTAGCCACATATCACAACTGTATTTTCAAATTGCTTAAGCCATTTTATATCTTCAGTAGAAATAAGTGACTATATGCCATTGTTTACTGTATTTCGCCAGCATTCAGTTAATGTAAATAAAAAATTATTTTAATTTTTTTAACTGATATTTCATTAGGTAAAAAAAATTGTTTTAATTTCCCTTTATTATCTTTGAAATGAAATTTTGTCTTTGTATTTTTATATATTTTAACCATATTCCTTTTCATCCTAATTTGTCTTCAGCACCTCTACTTGTAAAAATGTAATTAGCTTATACTATTATTTTATTAATGTCTATAGCCTACTGTTACAACCACACTTTTTAATACTAAGGACTTATATCTGAGTAACAAATATATATACATATATATGTGTGTAAAGATCTGATAAAAATCACATTTTTCTTTCATTCCAAAACTATAATTAGGACATAATTTTAAAAATTAAATTTCAAGGGGCACTCAGGTGGCTCAGTTGGTTAACTCTGCTTGGGATTCTCTCTCTCCCTCTCTCCCTGCCCTCCCCCACTGATGCTAGCTCTCAAAATAAATAAATTCTTAAAAAATTAAATTTCAACATATCAGAGTTGACTGAAAAAATGAGAAATTCATATGTAGAATCCCATACGTAGAATCTAAAATAAACAATGTCACTACATTTTAACTGATCTGTAAAACAAGACCTACTGAACCACAATTTTTACTAATTTCACCACAAAAGACCAATTCCCTTTAAAACAAAAAAGTAAATATATGTTGTTACAACGTAAGAGAGCCTAAAAATTAAACAGTCGTGATAACCATATTTCCCTCAAAAGCACTCTACCAAGAACTCTTATTTTTTGTTAAATACTTACAGTGCTGAATAGTAACTTGGACTTAACCAAAATACCGGCACAACTGAAGAAGCAGCAAAGGAACAGGGCTCAGTCTGTGAGGATGACACTTCCAGGCACGAACCGCACCGCACGGCTGGGCGGTCTACACTGGCTGAGCTGTCTACACCTGCCAGGAGAAGGGCACAGCGGCCTCAGGCGATAGGACCAAACGTACGAAAGGAGCCGGGATGCCTTCCAGGTCTGCAGCTGCAGCCGCAACTCTCCGCAGCCCAGCCATGGCCCATGGTCACCCCTGACGGCTTCGTGTACAAGCGTGAGGCAATCCCGGGTGACCCTTCACTCCAGAGGAGGAGATTTCCCCCCCCCCCCCCCCCCCCGGCCGAGGAAGGCGCTCGAGAAGCAGCTGGGGGCTCGACGTGAGGGCCAGGAGGAGCTGCGCAGCCACAGACCAGAATCAGGTGCGGCCTTCCTCTAGAAGGAACCCTTCACGCCCAAGGCTGCCCCGGGGAATGGCCCAGAGGATGCCTGACAAGAGCCCAGTGCCGGCCTCGCAGACAAGGACAAAGCGCTGCCTGGATTCCGTGGCAAATCCCACAGGCTAAGGCCACCGACCCGGAGAAGCCTACACGCGCGCCTCGATCCTGCCCCATGTCCGGGAAGCCAGTGCGCATGTCAGACCTGACGCGCATGCGCTTCATGCCATTCGACGCCCTGTGGACTGCGTGGGGTTCATCACGCAGCGCAGTGAGCGCTGAGGGTGCCCTGGGACCCGCGACAGCCGGAGCGTCCGCACGCCTCGTGCAGTGTTCAGGTCCTCTGGGGCCAGGGTCACCCTCGAGAGCCTGCAGAAGCTGACTCGGAAGGACAGGGTGGACTTGTGAACTGGGAGAAGCGACGTCATGGTGGTGCAGCGGAGCGGCCTGGACTTGGCGGGCTCCGGAGTGATGGCGGAGGCCAAGAAGTCGAGGTCCATCATGCCCGCCCGGCTCGCGGGAGAGCTCATCAGCACTGGCACGCGACTGGCCTCGTGGCGCCCCACTTCGTTGGCTGCGCTGGAGCCCGAGACTGTGGCAGGTGAGGAGGCCAGCCACTCCCCGGGTACACCTTCTGCAATAGCTTGAGTTCAAAGGTGTGGGCTGCGAATAATTAATGCGGCTTAACCTTAAGAATAAAGTCTGCACTGAACGCAAATGCACAGTTAAAACTGGGTAAGAGTGGCCAGAAGCCAAAGCCTGAGCTGTGACCATAGGAGGGCGCCACTTTAAGGAGCTAAGTAGAAATCCCCTCCCATCCTTTTGAGGTAAGGCAAATTTGAAGTCCCTGAGAAGTCTAGGAATGCCTCTCCCAAATTAAAATGTGATAAGACTCCCAAAGGCAATAAAATGCAGTGGGGCTGGGAAAGAAAGAACCAAAATATTAAGATTTGTACAAAATACTAAGGTTAATTCTTTAGGCAAATATTAAGTGCATACAATGTGCCAGGCATTGTTCACATACCGGAATACTGAGGGTCCTTTTAAGATAAATGATAGATGCCAAGATCGCAGGGTGTGGAAGGAGGGCAATCTTCCCCTGCCTCTTTGAAACCCAAACAGGTAGATAAGGTCACAGAAAGATTGACTGAATTGAGATCCCTCCCTGTACAATGAACCCCTCTAACAACTCCTACAAGTGAAAGTTTACCCTATGAGGGTGGAGAAATGTCAAACTCATTTTTAAGGGCACATACTGAAAATATGTAAATGGCTAAGAGCTACATGAAAGGATGCTCAACATCACTAATCATCAGGGAAATGCAGATTAATACCACAATGAGATACCACCTCCCACCTATTAGAATGGCCATAATCAAGAAGGCAAGAGAGGGGTGCGTGGTGGCTTAGTCGGTTAAGCATCTGACTTCTGCTCAGGCCATGATCTCACAGTCCGTGAATTTGAGTCCTTCATCGGCCTCTGTGCTGGCAGCTCAGAGCCTGGAGCCTGCTTCGGATTCTGTGTCTTCCACTCTCTCTGCCCGCCCCCCTCCCCCCCGACTCATGCTCTGTCTCTCTCACTCTCAAAAATGAATAAATGTTAAAAAAAAATTTTAATAAAAAATTTTTAAAAAAGAAGGCAAGAGATAACCAGTGTAGGTGAGGATGTGGAAAAAAGGGAACCTTTCTATACCTTTGGTAGGAATATAAATTGGTGTAGCCACTGTGGAAAACAGTGTGGAGGTTCCTCAGAAAATTAAAAATAGAAATACCATACAATCCAGTGATCCCACTACTGGGTATACACCCAAAGGAAATGAAAACAGGATATCAAAGAGATACCTGCACTCTCATGTTTATTGTGGCATTATTCACAGTAGCCAAGATACGGTAATAACCTGAATACCCATCGATGGATGAATAGATAAAATGTGATATATGTGATACACACACACTCACACACACACTAGAATATTATTTAGCCATGAGTAAGAAGGAAACTGCCATGTGAGACAAAATGGATGGCCCCTGAGGACATTATACTAAGTGACGTTAGTCAGACAGAAAGACAAATACTATGTGATGGCACTTTACAGGTGGAATCTAAAAAAAGCCAAACTAATAAACAGAGAGTAAAAAGATGGTTGCTGGGGGGAATAAGATGTTTTTTAAGGGTACAAACTTGCAACTAATAGTAAATAAATCTTAGAGAGCTAATGCAAAGTATAGTGATTGTAAGCAACAATAATGCATTATATTCATCAAACTTAATAAGAGACTGGATCTTAAATTATCCCAATCAGAAGCATCTGGATGGCTCAGTTGGTTGAGCGTGCACCTTTGGCTCAGGTCATAATCTCATGATTCAGACTCTCGTGAGTTTGAGCCCCGCATCAGGCTCTGTGCTGACAGCTCAGAGCCTGGAGCCTGCTTCAGATTCTGTGTCTCCCTGTCTCTCTGCCCCTCCTCCGCTTGCGCTGTGTCTCTCTTTCTGTCTCAAATATAAATAAACATTTTTAAAAAATTATGCCAACCAAAAAGAAGAAATGGTAATTATGTGATATGATAGAGGTGCTAACTCTGCTACAATGGCAACCATATCACAATATGTAAATGCATCAAATCAATATATTGTATACCTTAATGTTATAGGTCAAGTATATTTCAATTAAAAATTTAAAACTAAATTTTAAAAAGGACCGTGCTGGGGCGCCTGGGTGGCTCAGTTGGTTAAGCGTCGACTTCAGCTCAGGTCATGATCTCACACTTCGTGAGTTCTAGCTTCGCATCAGGCTCTGTGCTGTCAGTTCAGAACCTGGAGCCTACTTCGGATTCTGTGTCTCCCTCTCTCTCTGCCCCTCCTCCACTCACACTCTATCTCTATCAAAAAATGAATAAACGTTAAAAAAATTTTTTTAAAAGGACACGAGCTGAGTGCCAAAAGGATAAAAAAGTAATACTGAGTTACACTTAATTGTAATTGTAAAATAAAAGTAAATCAAATGAATAAAGAAAGCTAGCGTCTTCATCAAAGGTGCTCAACTGGCTAACGCAGGAAAATCTCATGCATGGTCTTCTGTTGAAAAACTGCCAGAGATGGCAAGTGTATGAAAAACAATTCCAGAACTTTCAGAGATCTGAAAACCACAGACAGCAAAAGTGTTAAACCTTCTGGTTTGCCTCTGGTAAAAAGGGACTGCAAGAAAAAAGTGGCATTTAGATCTGACAGTGTAGATAATACAGCAAATTGTAAAGAGTATCTGTAACAGGATACATGGAATGAGTAAAGGAAAAATTGGACAGGTAGGTCCCCTGAGGTGCAGGATTTCTCAGAACCCACCTCTTTTTGATAAGTCTCATGGACAACTCCCTGCTGCTGCTCAGCCCCAGATCTTATTTCCAATTGTATCCTAGACTGAGGGTCAAGTTGAAGGGTGAGAGGATCCCTGCAAGACTACTTCCTTAGCTTTGTTATTTGTTAGAAAATGAACTGTGAGTTTCAGTGAATGTCTCATATAGGGACTTCCTCCCTCTGGCCCATGTGCATCAATAATTTTGTTTCTTAAGCATTTCTTAAGATGAAAACCACCCAGCCTTCCTTGGCATAAGAAAGAGATTTTACTAGAACAAGAATATTCCATCAGTATCAATGTGATACTTTACACATGTCAGTTTTTCTACTTATGTCAACATTTAAGTCCATTATGAGTTACTTTAGAAAAGTTTTGAAAGCGAAATGAAGGCTGTTTTCCCATGGAGTCTCCCTGGGTCCAAGATGCTTATTTATAGAGTGTGGTTTCACCAAAATGGGTGGTTTGTCTGTCTTCCATCTGGTCTGGCAACACTGAAGGGAGACACCGCTATATCCATTGATAGAAGTTCCAAGTCATGATTGCAAGAGCCTGCTGGCTATTTCTTTACTTGTAGGAAGGTGGGGAATCTCATCCCTGGCCAGATCCATAAACACTATTGCGCATAGGAAGTCTTAGCCAGCATTAGAAGGGGAAAGGAAAGCATGGGAAGAGTGAGAATGGAATAGAAGCAGCAAAGGTCACATACAAACCGTTGGTTTCTCTTTCTGTTATTTAGGAGATGTTACAGACAAGGAGACCTATCAAGAATTCAAGGAAGGTAGTCATAGGTCAAGGTGATGGGGGGAATGCTGAAACACATGGTATATCTTCATATATGCAAGACATTTAGGTTCTCCCTGATCAACGGTAGGTCAGAAGGATCCAAGTCAGTTATCTGGACGCAGGGAAGTGAATTGCAAGTGTTTCCTTATTTGTGTGGGTGATCACAGAATAGGCAAGCTCTAGGTTTCTCTAGGTTTATGACTAGAAACATAAGACTATTAGTCTTTAGGAAAAAGTTAAAAATCTCACCAGAACCCATTTAATGCATCAGTCACTAATCCCTGAGTATGTAAGGGAGGGAGGCAGAGAGGGACTGTAATCATATATACCTACCAAAAAATTAGGGGAATATAGGTGGTACATGTGGACAATAATCAGGTTTCTGAAAACTCTAAAAATTAAACCACAAAATCAGATCATAGTAAATAATATGGGGGCACCTGGGTGACTCAGTCAGTTAAGTGTCCAACTCTTGATTTTGGCTCAGGTCATGATCTCATGGTTTGTGGGATGGAGACCCAAATCAGGCTCTGGACTGCCAGCATGGAACCTACTTGGGGGTCTCTCTCTCTCTCTCTCTTTCTCTCTCTCTCTCTCCCTCTCTAAAAAATAAACAAATAAACATTTAAAAATAATAATAAAATTCTTTTAAAAATGAATGAATGAATAAATAAATAAATAAATAAATAAATAAATAAATAACCAAGGTATTTAGAGACACAATTTTTCTTACACCAAAGGAAGGAAGATCTATTAATCAATCTATGGACATGTTGATTAGAAGGGAAAATGGTCACCTAGAAGAGAGGAAGATGAATTCTTGGGGAGAGAAAGTGTCAGTGCCCTGGCCCAGCACTTCAGCCTGTCTGGACCCTGTTGTTGGACACGCCAAGTGCTGACACACATTGCCCACCTTCTCTCCAAAAAGACTTTCGCTTATAACTTGTTTTTCCATGTGGTTTCCTCAGCAGGACAGGATTGTGCTGCTCGCACAAGTACAAGCTTGGCAATTTAGTTCTTCCAAAACTAAAAATGGCATCTGGCTTATGCAGTTAGCTATTCTGAGCTTGGTAACTTCAGTCCATCTGGAAGAGGTCTTCAGAGGTTGTGAAGATTAGCAGCACACCCTGAATTCTGGTAATTTTACTAAAGTGAATTCACCTCCGGCCAGCTAGCTGCCCGCCTCCCCAGGACAGCTCTACCTTGTCTTGCTTCGAAGAGCTATGGAATGCCTGATTCTTTCACTGCCAGAAATATTATTTAATGTATGTCTATTTATCTACCCCATAATAAATGCATTGATTTAGGAAGTTTCATTTAACATATGGCTTACTATAAACCCCAGGTTATTTTTGCTTCATTCAAGTCTCATGACCAAACCCCATCTTATGCACTGTATTTAACAATTATTAATGAGCATTACTTTCTGTTTGGTAGTTGGGAAAACTGCAAAAGTACATTATGTCTTATCAATGCAAGGAGAAAATTTCAATTGGCAGCAAACGTGTGTAGCTAAACAAGAGTTATTTTTCTAAAGATCTTACATTCAGAATCTGTGTTCATCAAAAAAATTTATGTATGATAATTAGACCAGTGACAGCTCCATGTAAATCCAAAGCGTGAGGCATATTTTCCTTTGTTTGTTTGTTTGTTTGTTTGTTTTGTTCCAATGACTTCTGGCATTAGGAGAATTTAAGCTTAGCTACCAAAGGTAAATTGAAAGGTAAGAGCTCAGTGAAGTGGGGTACAGATAAGGAAAGGAGGAGGGAAAAATGGCTATAAGGAAAGGCGAGGTGTCCAGGTAACTGATAGAGTTGGCTTAATAGTAGCATTTCCATGTATAGCCACTTCTATGAACTTGAATTCTTTCTATTTTTCTAATGACTGCTTCCTCTATGCAAAGTAAGTGGGAGAGATGGGAGGCACAGGCATGCCTTTTTACTGAGACTATTATGTCTCAATTTGAGTAGCTATCCCCAAAGTACCTAATTTGCTTCTTTTTAGCACATTAACCTGAATTTCTCTTGATTTATACAAAATTGACTAGTAATATGAGCTAACATTTATTAAGTATTACCATAAAACCAGGCACTAAGCTAAGCTCTTTTCATGCATATGCTTCACTTAATTGTTGAGTCAATTGCATGAGGTAGATACCATTGTTATCCTCATTTTACAGATGAGAAAAATGGAGCTTGTAAATAACTTGCATAAGGCCACCTACCTACAAAGTGGCAAACATGAGATAAATAATTGCAGGTCTACTGATTTAAGAATGCCTAACAAATACTCTTAACCACTTTCACTCTGGTATCTGCAGACCCACTTTCCAGTGCATTAAAGCCATCACAAATATCACATTTTCTACCAAACTAAGGAAATGTCGTCTATTTCTTTGGCTCAAATGGTGATAAATAAATATTATTATAGAATAATAATAATAATAATCACCCCTTGAGTATTTGCTGCCCACCAGTACTATTCTAGTGCTTGTATATACTGAGTCATGTAATTCTTCACAATAAACCTATGATATATTTACTATTACTATTCCTATTTTACACACAGAAGGAACTAAGGTACACAGAGCCCAAGTACACACAGGTAGGTACTTTACTTATTTATGGCCAACCAAGAGCAGCCACAGCTGAATAAATGTATGCCAGTTGTTTACTGCTGGTTCAAGGACACATAACAAGTTCTGAGACAACATGGAGGAGAAAAATCACTCTCTTCAATTCCTTGGCTAAATTCTCTTCTAGAACTTATCACAAAATTGGTGAAAACATAGAACTTTTCATGCCAAATGAAGGTATGCTCCTCTTCTGTAGGTTCCTAAGAAATGTTCAGTCATTAAAGCCATGATTAGAGATCTCTTTCCTGCCTTAACACATCTAAAGGGTCAGTACTATACCACCATCAGTTACAGGGGATCACAATAGCTGTGATTCTCAAAGAAGAGAGGGTGTCTGCCTTGTGGTGCTCATGTGCCATAAAGGAAGCATGTTAGAACCTCATAAGAGAGAAAGGCAACTGTTTTTAGAAATAGTATCTCTTAGGAGTACTGATGCATAGGGGCACTTGTACCCCAATGTTTATAGCAGCACTCTCAACAATAGCCAAATTATGGAAAGAGCCTAAATGTCCATCAACTGATGAATGGATAAAGAAATTGTGGTTTATATACACAATGGAATACTACGTGACAATGAGAAAAAATGAAATATGGCCTTTTGTAGCAACATGGATGGAACTGGAGAGTGTGATGCTAAGTGAAATAAGCCATACAGAGAAAGACAGATACCATATGGTTTCACTCTTATGTGGATCCTGAGAAACGTAACAGAAACCCATGGGGGAGGGGAAGGAAAAAAAAAAAAAAAAGAGGTTAGAGTGGGAGAGAGCCAAAGCATAAGAGACTGTTAAAAACTGAGAACAAACTGAGGGTTGATGGGGGGTGGGAGGGAGGGCAGGGTGGGTGATGGGTATTGAGGAGGGCACCTTTTGGGATGAGCACTGGGTGTTGTATGGAAACCAATTTGACAGTAAATTTCACATATTAAAAAATAAAAATAAAAAAAAATAAAAAAAAAGAAATGACTCTGCAATCACACAGTCATAATTGCTGTAAACAAAAAAAAACAAAAAACAAAAAAAAAAAAAAGAAAGAAATAGTATCTCTTTCCTCAGGTTACTATGCTATATATTCCTATCTTACTTTAAGAGTCACCATCCTGAATGCAGGACTAACATTTTGTTCAGTACTTTCCTGCTATAGACACAATGTCTTTGTCTTTGTCATGGCGAAGTTTTCTGCTAAACTGAGCATTTATAATATTGGTTTATGCAATGCTGTTCATTCTAGGAACCAATAATGGCCAAACTGTTTTCCAATAACCAATAGGTAAACTAGTTGGGGGAATATTGGAAAGGGGAAAAAATCTGGTCAACACAAATCATTGTGTAAATCAACTAGTCCAAAACCACATGAAAATCTGCATAGTTAATTCAGCTCATGGCTTCTTTGAAAACATTAGCTCAGGGTGAGAAAAACAAAGGCCCATGAGAATGCATGTGATCCTTTTGCACAGCTTTCCTCATGGCATTTTTAATCTCCTTATTCCTAAGACTATAGATGATAGGATTCACCATAGGGATCACCAGAGCATAGAATATGGACACCACCTTGTCCCGGTTTAGGGAGTAGCTAGAACGAGGTCGCATGTACATGAAGAGACCAGAACCATAGAAGAGAGTCACAGCAGTCAGGTGAGAGGCACAGGTGCTGAAGGTTTTGGTCCTGCCTTTAGCTGAGCTGATCTTCAGGACAGCAACAACAATGTAACCATAAGAAATGAGGATCACAAGGACAGAAACCATTCCAACAACAACACCCACAATGAAGTTCACCACCTGGCTGGCAAAGGTATCAGAGCAGGACAGAACCAGAACTGGAGGAAGGTCACAGAAGAAGTGGTCGATCCTGTTGGGCCCACAGAAATCATGCTGAAAGACAGAGTATGTTTCAATCAAAGAACTGAGGAATCCACCCACATAGGCTCCAGCCACCATCTTTAAACAAAGTGTATGGGATATGAGGACTGTGTAGAGCAATGGGTTGCAGATTGCAGCATAGCGGTCATATGCCATGGCTGCCAAAAGAAAGCATTCAGTCAGCCCCATTCCACAGAACACAAAGTACTGCGTGGCACAGCCAACAAAAGAAATGGTTTTCTGCCCTGTGATGATGTCAGAGAGCATCTTCGGAGTTGTGGAGGACACATAGCAGATATCTAGGAAGGATAGGTTACTGAGGAAGAAGTACATGGGCGTGTGCAAGTGGGAGTCCATCCTGATGAGGGCAATGAGGCTCAGGTTCCAGGCTAGGGTCAGGAGGTAAATCCCCAGAAATAACACAAAAAGGAAAATCTTCGTTTGAGGATGGTCTGAAAATCCCAGGAGGATGAATTTTGTCACAATCGTGTTATTCCTTCCTACAACCATAGACCTGCTTCCTGAATAAAGGAAAAAAACAATCCTGTGATCAGTAAGGTTGTGTTTGTTATTATGTAAGTGGATATTTCTTGGAAGATCATATAAACCATTAACACCAACTTAACATCACAGCCACCTGCTAAGCAACCTTCTTGGAGGAAGTCTGCCCATGATAATCTCTTGGCACTATTTAAAATCTGTATGCTATATATTTTGCTGATTAGAAGAGAATCCATCTAATGGAGACTAAACATTTTTATCACTATAATCAGAGTTGTCATCACAGATTAAATCTATCACTATCCTACATTATCAGCTTTTCTAATCCCAAGAAAATGTATTGATAAAAAATTAGGGGTTTACCTTCTAAATTATCCCAGATCTTAATTCAGTATCAAAACACTTTCATAGTTAGTTGGGCTTGACTCTTGTATCCTCAGGATCTCCTGGGCCATCCCTGACTCCCTGAGGACTGTGGAAAAGTGACTTCACCACTCCAGATCCGCATTTTCTCAACTGAAAAATGGGAGGGTTGAGTCAGATGAGTCTCAAGGTTCCTTTGGACTTCAGTTTCTTATGGCCTTTTAGACTTTCTGACTAGAAAATATAAACTCAGGTTAATAATAAAGTTAGGAATTTCTTATATTTTGTATATCTTTAATGTAAGAATCTGGAAAAGCAGCTAAGCACTACAGGCTATTATATTTGACATACTCCATTTTGAGGCAGCAAATCTAACCCATAATAAAAAATAATCCATTCTTCTAAGTAATAAAACCAAGAGAAAAAGTATACATACACATGCTTAGAACTAGAAAATTTTTTCTAATTACCTAATAAGTTTTTATACAGGTCACTGCATAAAATGATCAAAATTTGGATGAACACAATCAACACCATTATGGGATAGAAGGGCCATGAACAATGCCTCCATGGAACATCAAAGCTAACTGAAATTGGATGAGCCATTGTGGTCAAGAGCAAGCAGAAACCAGTATTTTCTGAGCAAGAAAAACTGGAAAGAGTTCATTAGATATTCAAGGACAATATTTAAGGATAAGCATGGAACAGCTTTGATGTCATCAGGCCAGACCAGATTATCATTTTTAAGGCATGAGGGATGCCCGTCTGCATTTTGCATTAAGAAAGACAAACCGGCACTGATCTAAGATCAAAATGAGGAAATATAAATGGGTGTAAAAAAGGCAGAAGTACCCTGGGGAAGACTCAAGGCTAAAATTAAAGTTACTGATATTTTATCATTGTATGAAATTTGACCGCCCATGCATGTTTGCAGCCAATTGCAACTATCTGATGGTGTTTCTTTATCATTCATCATATTAAAAATTGTTCTACATGAAGAGGTAGTCAACATCACTAATCATCAGGGGAATGCACATCAAACCACAATGAGTTATCACCTCACATCTGTCAGGATGCCTGTTATTAAAAAGATGAAAGATAAGTGTTGGTGAGGATACAGAGAAAAGTCTTGTGCACTGTTGGTGGGAATGTAAATTGATGTAGTCATAATGACAAACACTATGGAGGTTCCTCAAAATTTTAAAAAGAAAACTACCGTATGATTCAAAAATCCTTCTTCTGGATATACACCCAAAGAAAATGAAGCCAGTATCTTGAAGAGATAGTTCACTTACGTGTTTATTGCAGCTTTATTCACAATAGTCAACATATGGAAAGAACCTAAATGTCCATTAATAGGTAAATGGGTAAAGAAACTTGAGGTAGATGATTATGATGGTGGTAGTGGTGGTAGTGACGATGATGATGATGATGATGATGATGATGATGATGGTAGATAAATATATAGATGAGAGAGAGAGAGTGGAATATTATTCAGCCATAAGAAAGTTGGAAATCTTGTCATTTGCAGCAACATAGGTGAAACTGGAGGACTTTTTGCTAAGTGAAAAAAGCCAGACACATAAAGATAAATTCTGCATATCATTTGTGGAATCTAAAAAGTCAAACTCCTAAAAGTAGAGGGCAGAATAATGGTTGCAGGCTGGTGTGGTTGAGGGGGGAATGAGAAAATATTGGTCAAAGGGTGCAAAGTTTCAGTTATTCAGGATAAGTTCTGGAGATTTAATGAAGAGCTTGGTGACAATAGTTGACATTACTCTATTGTATATCTGAAGTTTTCTAAGAAGATAGATCTTAAATCTCAAAACACACACACACACAAAGGGTGACTATGTAGAGGTGACAGATAAGTTATTTAGCGTGATTGTGGTGATCTTTTCACAATGTATACATATATATGTGTGTGTATATATGTATACATTGTGTGTATATATATATATAAACAGATGTGTCAATTAAGTTAAAATAAATACATACTACTAGCTTTGTGTTTTCTAAAATTTAAAATCTCCCCACAATCAGTAACTGATTGAGGAGCCAAAACCAAGAAGAGCCAAGACTGTTCTTCACCATGACATTAATCTATGAACCTCCCAAGGAGAAAATAACATGAGTTTTGTGTTTCTCATCTTATGATTTTAGAGAGAGAGAGAGAGCTCAAGCAGAGGAGAGGGGCAGAGGGAGAGAGAGAAAGAATCTTAAACAGGCTCCATGCTCAGCACAGAGTCTGACACGGGGCTTGATCCCACAACCCTAAGAGCATGACCTGAGCCGAAATCAAGAGTAAGATGCTCAACCGACTGAGTCACCCAGGTGTCCCTGTGTTTCTTATCTTAATAAAATCTTCCCTGAAAGAATGTAAGCCACTTAAAGGCAGGCCAGGAGTTCTGTTTATTGATCTAATTATTTTTTAATATGAAATTTATTGTCAGATTTGTTTCCATACAACAGCCAGTGCTCATCCCAACAGGTGCCCTCCTCTGTTTATCAATCTCCTTCTTGATTTATCCTATCATAGATTTAGAACAGTGTTTGGGACATTGGCATGGTAAATATTTGTTGAATGAATGAATTTTCTTCACTGCTTATCTATAGAGCTTTCACAGAATGTTTAGCTTATAATTAGTGCTCAATTATAATATAATATGCAATACATAATCTAATCACAAACATTATTAAAGGCTTATTGAGTACCAGGCACTGTTCAAAGGACTTGATTTATATTAACTCATTTAATCCTACCTGGAAGTGTGGACTTACTCTGCCCCTTTTACAGATAAAATGTGGAATAGGCTGTAAAATATAATTGTCATTTTTTGGATGAATGAGGTTGGGAAGGAAGGAGCTTAACTTACTGAATTACTTCGAGCAGAAGTGTCCTGAGATCTCTTCCTACGGAAGAAGAATTGTTGGTTGCTTTGCTCTACTAACATTTTTTCTAAACTTCACTTCATCTGCATTTCCCACTGCTCTATGCCTGGTTTCTGGTTCAGTCAATTTTTTGTGGTTTGGCCTCATGCAAATAGTAATATCTGCTTCTGGAATCCCTGCTCCTTTATTACCAAGTCTTCAAAATGGCCTTAGGGAGTTCATTATTTTAATGGGCAGGGATAGCCACACTTTTCCTCCACATGGCTGCCCTGTCATTCACTCCTGGGTCCAAAGTAAAAGCCCAGCAATCATTAGAACCAAACATTTCTGAGCACTAATTGTTCCCTGGGTGATGGGGACAGGGAAAACCACCCATTGCCAGAGTCTTATTTGCAGCCTCCTGTCTTATTCTTCTCTGAGCTTTCCCTGATCTGGGTCCAGGAAGACATCCTTCTGCATTGGTGGGCAACCTTCCACTTTGAGACCCTTCATTGGAAGTAAACCACACACAGGAGAGTTGGGCTCAAATTCTGGCTCTGCCATTTTATCTGTATAAACATGTACACATTTTTTAAATCTCTGAAATATCCATTTCCTTCCTTGTAACACTGGTGTAATAATCATTATACCAATCTCAAAGGGTTGTTTGGTAATGAAATGAGATGCAAACAGGTAGGTCTTAGCACAGTGCCTGATGAATAGAAATCACTCCAGGAATATTGAGTAACGACATCATTAACTCTGTCTCCAGGGTCGTGGCCAAGAGCTCTTTCCTACTTATTTGACTTTTTTGTGTGATGAAAACAGTTTCTTTACCCTTTAATATTTTGGGTGCTACTCCCAGCACTTCCATGACCTAGATATGTGGCTGTGGGCAGGTCAGTTAACCCCTCCCCCCACCTCTCAGGGCCTGAGTAAACTGGGCTCATTTTCCAAGGACCCCTCAAACTCTGAAAATCTAAAATTTTGAGACACTCATTTCCTGGTTTTTGAAACTTTTGTACAGAAATAAAGTTTATAAGAAGGAGTTAATCTGTTCCATGGATATCAAGTCAGCAAACCTTAGCCTGAGAATAAAAATTAATTAAGTGACAAAAAGATCTTCTATGTGAAAGAATATAATTACTGAGATTCTTGACACAAGATAATAGGCTGAATTTAGGGGCACAAATTTAGCAACTGAGATCACTGAAAGAAAAAAGTAAGCGACTCCAAAAATAGACAGTGAAGGAAAGAAGGTAAGGAAGTTCTTTATTTAAAAATTTTTAAGTTTACTTATTTATTTTAAGAGAGAGAGAGAGAGAGAAAGAGAGAAAATGAGCAAGGGGCGGGGGGCAGAGAGACGGGGAGAGAGAGAGAATCCCAAGCAGGTTCTGCACTGTCAGCTCAGAGCTAGATGCAGGACTCAAACTCACGAACCATGAGAGCATGACCTGAGCCAAAACCAAGAGTCAGACACTCAACTGACAGAGCCACCCAGGTGCCCCAAGGAAATCCTTTATTAAGAGAAGCATTTTAGGCTAGGATTGGGGATATACTGGCCCAAGAGAGCCTGAGGCTAAGAGAGTCAAGCTCAACTATGAAAGTGTTTTGGTACTGAATTAAGATCCCGGATAATTTAGAGGATAAATCCCTAATTATGATCAATACATTTTCTTGGGATTAGAAAAGTTAATAATAGAAGATAGTTATAGATGTCATCTGTCATGATAACTCTGATTATAGTGACAATGATTATTGGCAAAGTAAGACTGAGAAACTCAAGAGCAAATTCTAAATTAGCAATGTCTGCATTTGATAGGAAAATGTAGAGTGGGGACATTCGACATATTTGCCAACCTATTCTATAAGCAATTTAAGAACAAAGAAGAAATTTGTTTTATTAAATTCACTTGGCTATAACCATAAACTCTCATTACCCTTACTTTAAAATATTGGACTTCATGTATGATTAAATTTAAGAATGTAAAGCAGAAGGTTAAGTGAACATCAAAAAGTATGAAAGCAAATAGCACATACAAGAAAATAAACTTCATTTAGAATTACAAATTTTAGGAGGCAATTCTTTGAGAGTCAACTCAAAATTCATCTCACTAGGATTCTACACATCTTAGATTTTGTTTACTGACAGCTTCTCCTAAAATATGATTTGCTTTCATGTTTATTTAACATTTTAGCACAGCTACTTTAATGACGTTATTCTGATTGTTTCAAAGGAAGCCCAGAGAAAAATCTGGAGGTATTTTTGACAGTAAAACACAATCTCAGTTCTCAAATTGGAGTTTGAAAAGTTATCTCAGTTTGTATTTCCACTACTGGTGAGGAGTAAAACTGTCAACCTTTTATAGATCCAAAATCTTTTCACAAGATATTCCAAACAAAGATAAGGTACAAGATAAGAGTAAATTTAGAGGTTTTAGAGGTCTTAAATGGATATATAAGAGGAAAGTGCTAAACCGTAAGTTACAGAACCAGAGTTCCAATTCCTATTCTGATGTGGGAGATTAGGTTCTTAACCTCTCTGGACCTCAGTTTTTTGCTCTAAAACGAAATACTAAAGTGGAAGACCTCTAAGAACCCAAACAGTATGATTACAACTGACATTAACAACTACATTAACTATATTAACACGGTTTCAACTATATTAACAAATCATCTGCACGGAGGACCACTAGTTTAGGCCCTCCTGTGGAATGTTGCTGCCACCTAGTGGAAGTATGTCTAAACTGTATGATCAGGTTTTTTGGTGGGGTTTTTCGGTGGTTTTTTTATGGGTTTTTTTTTGGTTTTTTTTTGAGGTTTCAATATTTTATTCAAGTTTTACTTTAAGTGATGTTAATTACAGCATTTGAAGGGGAGGATCTAATTCCACACAAAATGGAAGACTCTAAAATGTACCCATTAAACTGCTAAAAAATAAACTGAGTGGCGAGAATATAACAGAAGTCCAATTATATTCCGAATGTTGTCACCATGTGATTACAGTCACAGAGACTCTTCCCAGCTTGCAGCTGGGACTCTTAGAAGCTATTTCATACTCTGGTGCAAGGGCAAAAAAAACACAACATGAGAGGGAATTAAGTCCTGAATTATTGTTTTCATCACATCCACCTTCTCCACCCTAAATGGCACAAAAGAAACAGCTACCACGCCCTGCAGACTACTTTTGGTGTAAAAGAGGTGATGCACTGGGGTGGAAACAGGTCATGAAAATCTGTCTAAAAAATGTCTCTTTCAGATGATTTTGTACACACCACCAGTGAGTCTCTCCTTCATTAGGGTAGGAAGCCAAAGTTAATTCTCAGGAAGTCATAATTTCATCCATCTCGAGGAACGGAGAGCAGCGGTGGGGCCGAGGGCGGGACCTTTTTTATGTTAATTTTTGAGAGAGAGAGAGAGAGAGAGAGAGAGAGACAGAGCGCGAGCTGAAGGAGGGGCAAAGAGAGAGGGAGTCTCCAGGATCTGAGCTGTCAGCACAGAGCCCAAGGTGGGGCTCAGACTCACAAACCGCAAGATCATGCATGACCTGAGCCGAAGTTGACTCTTAACCAACTGAGTCACCCAGGTGCCCCATGTAGGGTCAGTTTTAAGAGGTGACCTTTGGGGACTAAAATCCACGTGAGAACCTAGCATTGCAATAGTAATTGATTATCCTCAAACACAGTATATACCCACTATGCTCTAAGCATTGTACTATATATACATACCCCTCAAGTTCCTTAACTCAATACCATCATGCAGTTCAATTCTGGGAAAGGAACCAGACCAGGAGATGGAGCAAGTCGCTAAGCAAATTGAAAATGGTAAATAACACTAATCGACAAATATATTTAGACAAGAGTGATGTAATTGAGAATAGGCAAGTCACAAGTTCACATTCAAGGTACCATTTTAAACCAATCAGATTTTTAAGTGCTTTAAAAGAAGCATCATAACATAATGAAAGAACAGTCTAGAAAAATGGCCATCCCGAGTTAAAAAATATTAAAAAGGGGGGGGGGGGGGGCGCCTGGGTGGCTCAGTCTGTTAAGCATCAGACTTCGGCTCAGGTCATGATCTCATGGTTCCTGAGTTAGAGCCCCGCGTCAGGCTCTGTGCTGACAGCTCACAGCCTGGAGCCTGCTTTAGATTCTGTGTCTCCCTGTCTCAGCCCCTTCCCTGCTCATACTTTCCCTCTCTCTCTCTCTCTCTCTCTCTCACTCACTCTCTCTCTCTCTCTCTAAAAAATGAATAAATATTTTAAAAATTTTTAATTAAAAATAGTAGTGTTAACACATGGCATGAGTCTTAATCCTGCCTGTTTTCATCTGAGTGGTCTTGTGCACCTCCCTGATTTCACATCACCTCTTCATCTGTGAGATTCAACCAAGTGTATCAACATTGTATGATTGTGTCGGGATCATAAATGCACCCTATATAAAAACCACTATATAAAAACTATTCAAATGGAATGATTTTTAAATTATCAATTTGGCTCAGAAGAAACACCTCCAGCTGTAGAATTCTGATACCAGTTTATTAGAAATTCATGGTAATCTATATTACTATTGTTCCCAGCTAACTATGTTTTTATTAAATACCAACTAACTACTGTACATGTTTTCATTAAGATGCCAGCTAAGTTGGACATAGTTTTTTTAGAGGGGGGAGGGGCAGAGAGAGAGAGAGAGAGAGAGGGTGGGAGAGAATCCCAAGCAGGCTCCACGCTCAGCATGGAACCCGACACCGGGCCCAATCCCATGACCCCGGGATCATGACCCAAGCTGAAATAAAGAATCCAATGCTTAACCAACTAAGCCACCTGGGAGCCTCATCTTGGACATAGTTTTTAGAAGACTTTCATGTTAAGCAATTATTCTTGGCACAATAATTTTTTAATAAACTATTATTACTATCATTGTCATTTTTTATTATTTTGAGCTGAGTATTACTATGAACACTATTTGTGAGTGGTGTGACATTATACTTCTGGAAAATACATGAACATATTAGACCCTCTTGGAATTGCTAAGTAAGACTTAAACCCAAAATGAATCATTAGGAAATTATAAGTGTTGAATCCTAAATAAGATAAAAATATCCTTAACCATTGATACAGTAAAAATTGCAACAAAAAATTTAAACTTTAAATAGTTTTTTTAATTTTAATTTTTATTTTCATTTTCATTTCTATTTTTAATATGAAATTTATTGTCAAATTGGTTCCCATACAACACCCAGTGCTCATCCCAAAAGTGGCCTCCTCAATACCCATCACCCACCCCCTATCAACCCTCAGTTTGCTCTCAGTTTTTAAGAGTCTCTTATGCTTTGGCTCTCTCCCTCTCTAACCTCTTTTTTTTTTTTCCTTCCCCTCCCCCATGGTCTTATGTTAAGTTTCTCAGGATCCACATAAGAGTGAAAACATATGGTATCTGTCTTTTTCTGTATGACTTACTTCACTTAGCATAGCACTCTCCAGTTCCATCCACATTGCTACAAAAGGCCATATTTCATGCTTTCACATTGCCACATAGTATTCCATTGTGTATATAAACCACAATTTCTTTTTTTTTTTAATTTTTTTTTTAACATTTATTTATTTTTGAGACAGAGAGAGACAGAGCATGAACAGGGGAGGGTCAGAGAGAGAGGGAGACACAGAATCTGAAACAGGCTCCAGGCCCTGAGCGGTCAGCACAGAGCCCAATGCGGGGCTCGAACTCACGGACTGTGAGATCGTGACCTGAGCCGAAGTTGGCGGCTTAACCGACTGAGCCACCCAGGCGCCCCAACCACAATTTCTTTATCCATTCATCAGTTGATGGACATTTAGGCTCTTTCCATCATTTGGCTATTGTTGAAAGTGCTGCTATAAACATTGGGGTACAAGTGCCCCTGTGCATCAACACTCCTGTATCCCTTGGGTAAATTCCTAGCAGTTCTATTGCTGATCATCGGGTAGGTCTATTTTTAATTTTTTGAGGAACCTCTACACTTTTTTCCAGAATGGCTGCACCAATTTGCATTCCCACCAACAGGGCAAGAGGGTTCCCATTTCTCCACATCCTCTCCAGCATCTGTAGTCTCCTGATGTGTTCATTTTAGCCACTGACTGGCGTGAGGTGACTATCTCAGTGTGGTTTTGATTTGTATTTCCCTGATGAGGAGTGATGTTGAGCATCTTTTCATGTGCCTGTTGGCCATCTGGATGTCTTCTTTAGAGAAGTGTCTATTCATGTCTTCTGCCCATTTCTTCACTGGGTTATTTGTTTCTTGGGTGTGGAGTTTGGTGAGCTCTTCATAGATTTTGGATACTAGCCTTTTGTCTGATATGTCATTTGCAAATATTTTTTCCCATTCTGTTGGTTGCCTTTTAGTTTTGTTGGTTGTTTCCTTTGCTGTGCAGAAGCCTTTTATCTTCATGAGGTCCCAATAGTTCATTTTTGCTTTTAATTCCCTTGCCTTTAGGGATGTGTCAAGTAAGAAATTGCTGCAGCTGAGGTCAGAGAGGTCTTTTCCTGCTTTCTCCTCTAGGGTTTTGATGGTTTCCTGTCTCACATTCAGGTCCTTTATCCATTTTGAGTTTGTTTTTGTGAATGGTGTAAGAAAGTGGTTTAGTTTCATCTTTCTGCATGTTGCTGTCCAGTTCTCCCAGCACCATTTGTTAAAGAGACTGTCTTTTTTCCATTGGATATTCTTTCCTGCTTTGTCAAAGATGAGTTGGCCATACGTTTGTGGGTCTAGTTCTGGGGTTTCTATTCTATTCCATTGGTCTATGTGTCTGTTTTTGTGCCAATACCATGCTGTCTTGATGATTACAGCTTTGTGGTAGAAGCTAAAGTCTGGGATTGTGATGCCTCCTGCTTTGGTCTTCTTCTTCAAAATTACTTTGGCTAGTCAGGGCCTTTTGTGGTTCCATACAAATTTTAGGATTGCTTGTTCTAGCTTTGAGAAGAATGCTGGTTTTGATTGGGATTACATTGAATGTGTAGATAGCTTTGGGTAGTATTGACATTTTAACAATACTTATTCTTCCAATCCATGAGCATGGAATGCCTTTCCATTTCTTTATATCTTCTTCAATTTTCTTCATAAGCTTTCTATAGTTTTCAGCTTACAGATCTTTTACATCTTTGGTTATATTTATTCCTAGGTATTTTATGCTTCTTGGTGCAATTGTGAATGGGATCAGTTTCTTTATTTGTCTTTCTGTTGCTTCATTATTAGTGTATAAGAATGCAACTGATTTCTGTACACTGATTTTTAAACTTTAAATAATTTTCATGGAAATAAACCATTAAGTGTTTTCTACTTATCAAGGCATTTGAAGACACCTATGAATCAACATCTTATTAAGCATGAGTTTTCCACGTTTTGACTAAATGTCCGTTGATCTACATTTCCCTCAGAAATTCTCAAAGGGAAGATCCCAAAGGAAGAGAATAAAAGTGTACTCATCTGGTTTCAGGACAGTGGTACAGCCTGAGAGGAGAGGTGATCTGGAAAAAAACATTTTCTATCACTTAAATCATCCTTCTCCTCGCCAACATCTGTTGTTACCTGAGTTGTTAATGTTAGCCATTCTGACAGGTGGTTCCTCAAAAAACTAAAAATAGAACTACCCTACAACCCAGCAATTGCACTACTAGGCATTTATCCATGAGATACAGGTGTGCTGTTTCAAAGGGACACATGTACCCCCATGTTTATAGCAGCACTAAAAACAATAGCCAAAGTATGGAAAGAGCCCAAATGTCCATCGGTGGATGAATGGATAAAGAAGATGTGGTATATATATATATATATATATATATATATATATATATATATACACACACACACACACACACACACACACACACACACACAATGGAGTATTACTCAGCAATCAAAAAGAATGAAATCTTGACATTTGCAACTATGTGTATAGAACTGGAGGGTATTATGCTAAGTGAGATAAGTCAGTCAGAGAAAGACAAAAATCATATGACTTCACTCATATGAGGACTTTAAGAGACAAAACAGATGAACATAAGGGAAGGGAAACAAAAATAATATAAACACAGGGGGACAAAACAGAAGAGACTCATAAATATGGAGAACAAACTGAGGGTTACTGGAGGGGTTGTGGGAGGGGGAATGGGCTAAATGGGTTAGGGGCACTAAGGAATCTACTCCTGAAATCATTGCTGCACTATATGCTAACTAACATGGATATAAATTTAAAAAAATAAAAATTTAAAAAAATCATCCTTCTGTCCAAGCCCAAAGGGGCTAGTCTCTTCAGACAGAGTAAGAGACTATTCTCATGGCTAGAAAGGTTCAGGGTCACTTGGAGGTACAAGATTATCAGTTTCAGTTGAGCTTACTCAAATGTCCCTCTTTCAATTCTCATCAAAATTCAGTATTCTCAGTTTAAGAAACAAGTGAATCAAACCTTTTTCTTTTCTCCCTTCCTCTCTCCAAACACAAAAATTAGTGATTTCCTTTGTGTGGAGTGTCTGGCCTTAAATTATTTTTTATTTGTACATGACCCTCCATAGAATCAACATTTTTACATTCTTATACTACATCATGCTATATAAGAGTAAATTTTAAAATTTTTAGAGGAAAAAGCCGTGTATCTAATGTCTCTCTCACAGAAACATAGGTTTCTGTGGAAAGAGAATGGATTTATGAAGGGAAGATTACAATTGACCTTTCAACACATTTATGTGCAATTGCATTCCAAAGTAAATGAATGTACCATTCATTGGTGTCATATAATCATGGGTTCAAATATTGGATCAATCTCTTACTAGCCATAAAATTTTGAGCAACTCATTTAGCTTTTCTGCATATATATACAGCTTTGCTTTCTTCTGCAGAGTAGGCGTTTATCTTGTCCTATGTGTTCTTCTGCTATCCTGAGTTTGTTCATCATGTTCCACCAGAAGAGATTTTGACTAGCCTTGGGGGATCAGAAGAGATGGCCACTGGGATGGAGTTTAATAACATTGCGTTCGGAGCATTTATTTGAGTATGTGTTCTCCATACCACCCCAGAGATCAATTAACTACAGATCTTTCAGGTTTGGGTGATACATTTCTTTCTCTTTCAAAAAAGACCCTCAAGGGCAAATGTAATGAAATATCTCCAAGGAGAGAGGAAAAAAATCTCTCTCAAGTTCATTTCCAATCCCAGCTTTGAAACATTTTCAACATGACCCCAACTGCAGATATTAGCAGATACTAGAGGAACTTCTTAAAGATTATATCTCTCTCTTCTCTCTGTATATTTTTCTCTCCTACTTTTCTGCTCACTAACACACATTCTATGCATCAAGTGGATATTTTTATCTCCCCTGAACAAACCAGCTCCAAGCTTGCTCTCCCAGCTCATTAGCACTTTGGGGATTGAAAGCAGTTACTGAAGCATGATTAGACTCCTTTCAACACAAAACTCAAGACAGGTATCAGCTAAAGGACAGACAGACGAGAGGAAGAGGGTGAGTTCAGTCATTCATCTTTTATTTTTTTGTCTTCTTGCTTTATAGAGCACTTTAGATCTACAAGACTATACAGATGACTAAGTTCCTTGGATTTTAGTTTTTCTCCATGTACTCTCAATTCTGTCTTTTCCCCAATTCAGCCACAATCTTACCTTACCCCTGCTTTGGTGGGCTTCCTGGACTATGTTTGAGCCCTTGCAACTAGAAAGAGAAATTAAGAGGAAATGAAATTTTGAAGGAATTGTTATGCCCTCGAACAGAGATCCAGTTATTAATAAGTGGTTTGAAAATCAATTTGGAAGGGCTGTGATTGGGGCAGACTTTACATAGCAGATTTTCCAAACACCACAGAGACCTCTCACCTCTAAAACCCTCTCTCTCTTTTCTAACTGGTGGCCTGAACTTTACCATCTGAATCTTAATTCTTGGAGTCAAGCTTTGGTGCTTTTTGAATGCTCACCTTATGTCAAGAGGGACTCTTTCATTTCCATCAACTATTTGTACATTGTAGGATAATTTGTACATCTGTAGGACAGACCTGGAAGAAGATCTTGAGGGATTGGGCTCCTGCAGCAGTGAGAGGAGGAGGCATCATGAAGTGGAGGACAGAGCCCAGGGCAGGAATAATGGGCAGATCAGATGATCCACACCTACTCCCCAGTTTGGCCGAAACTCTTGTCATTACACCATTTTTTAATTCCATCACCAACTATTCTGTTAAGCTCGGACTAAGCAGACTTAGTACTGTCTTGCAGATATTTGATAAAAGATGAGCTGAGTTGTAAATCAACTTTATCAGTTCCCATCAATTCCTGAGTGTCTTCTGTGTGCAAGGTACTATTCTAGGTGCCTGATTTTGCTGGCTTATCATATCTTCACAATGGCCTCAAAGACTAGTGTTATTCACAAAGATGCAGTTCAGCATCTGTGAGTGCAGTGAGGTCACTGAGCCTCCCAAACTCTCCTTTTCCAGCTGCTATTGTTTATACTTACAGGATAGTAGGGAGTCTAGACTCAGACCAAAATGAGCCCTGCAAGTCTGCTGTGAGTGAAGATTTTCTTTCTCTGTGAAAAAAAAGAAGAAAGTCCTCATGAGCAGAGTTCAGTGGCATAAAGTGCTCCCAAGAGCCCTTAAATACCTTCTGTTTAATGTTCTAGAGTAAGATTCAGGGCATCCATGGGCAAGAGTGAAACTCTGGGTATGCTTTTTCTCTTGTTCAATTTGTCCAGATTCACTTTCTGTTTCTGGGAATGGTAAATTTCATTCTTAAATGTGGAAGTTCTCCCCACTGATGGCAACATTCAAACAGACTTGCAGTTGACCTATCAACCCCTAGATCATTAAATTCTTCAACCCCTCTCCTAAACACTTGTTACAAACCTACATGTCCCATCAGTGAACTCCTCAATTCAGTAAGGTTAAGCACATTTCCCCCACATAAGGGGAAGAGTTTCCAAATAAGACCCAGTTCCTTAAAGAATTCTTTAAGGAATATTCACTGCTGATAGCATTCACAGTCCCAATTAAGCAAAGTCTTATCTCAAGACCCATGAGCCTTGTGCACATTATCTTAAGCAACCCTTCAACAACTCTGTGAAGAAGTCACTGTTATCCCCATTCTCCGTTCTACAAACGGAGAAACTGAAACTCAGAAAGCCTAAATGAGTTGCGCAACATCCCACAGCTGGCAAGTGGCAGAGTCAGGATGAGAGCCAGGCTTGTCCCGAAGCCTACCCAGAATTATAACCACCACTTTACTCCCCTCCTTTTCCTGATAACCTGAAGAGGTGCCCCCCAAAAGACCTTGAATCACATTGCAGACCTCAGGTGTCTACCTAAGGGCAGAGCTCATGTGAATGGCTGAGTGCTCCAGCAGAGCTGTTTGGTGTTACTCACTGATGGTTTGCTCCCCTCTCTCTTTTTTTCTCCCTTCCCCTATGTTCATCTGCTTTGTCTCCTAAACTCCACATATGAATGAAATCATATGGTATTTGTCTTTCTCTGACTGACTTATTTCACTTAGTATAAAACACTGTAGCTCCATCCACATTGTTGCAAATGGCAAGATTTCATTCTTTTTGATGACTAATATTCCATCATATATATACATATATATTTATATATGCATACCATATTTTTACATACTATATATACATTCATATATATACATTATATATACACAAACATATTATACATTATATATACACATTATATATACACATATATTATAAGTATATATTTATATATACATACTATATTTATAGTAGCATTATCAACAATAGCTAAACTACAGAGAGAGCCCAAATGTCCAGCAACTGATGAATGGATAAAGAAGATGTGGCTCTCTCTATAGTTTGGCTATTGTTGATAATGCTACTATAAACATTGATGTTCATATATCCCTTCAAACCTATATTTTTATATCCTGTGGGTAAATACCTAGTAGTGCAATTGCTGGGTGGTAGGGTAGTTCTATTTTTAATTTTTTGAGGAACCTCCATACTGTGTTCCAGAGTGGCTACACTGGTTTGTATTCCCACCAACAATAAAAAAACAATTTGCCAAATCCTCCCCAACATCTGTTGTTTCCTGTGTTGTTAATTTTAGCCATTCTGACAGGTGTGGGTGGTATCTCATTGTGGTTTTGATTTGTATTTTCCTGAGGATGAGTGATGTTGAGCATCTTTTCGTGTGTCTACTAGACATCTGGTTGTCTTCTTTGGAAAAATGTCTATTCATGTCTTCTGCCCATTTCTTAACTAGATTACTTGGTTTTGGGGTGTTAAGTTTGGTAAGCTCTTTCTAGATTTTGGTACTAACCCTTTATCAGATATGTCATTTGCAAATATCTTCTCCCATCCCGCAGGCTGCCTTTTAGTTTTGTTGATTGTTTCCTTCACTGTGCAGAAGCTTTTTGTCTTGATGAAGTCCAACAGTTGCCCTTGGATTATCATTATTGTGCCAGGTCTACTCTTCTCCTTGTGGTCCATGAGAAGCATGTCCACAGCTAAGGCCTGGAATAGCTCTTCAGTAACCATGTTCATCTTCCTGGGATTTGCAGACCATCCAGAACTCCAGACCCTTCTCTTTGTGACCTTCCTGGGTATCTATCTTGTGACACTGGCCTGGAACCTGGCCCTCATCTTTTTGATCAGAGGTGACCCCCGTCTGCACACACCCATGTACTTCTTCCTCAGCAACTTGTCTTTCATCGACATCTGCTACTCTTCTACAGTGGCCCCCAAGATGCTCACTGATTTCTTCCGGGAGCAAAAGACCATATCATTCTTGGGCTGTGCTGCTCAGTTTTTTTTCTTTGTCAGTATGGGTCTCACTGAGTGCTTCCTCCTGACTGCCATGGCATATGACAGATACGCAGCCATCTCCAATCCCCTGCTCTACACAGCCATCATGTCCCAGGGCCTCTGCACACGCATGGTGCTTGGGGCATATGTTGGTGGCTTCCTGAGCTCCTTGATCCAGGCCAGCTCCATATTTCAGCTTCACTTCTGCGGACCCAACATTATCAATCATTTCTTCTGTGACCTCCCTCCAGTACTGGCACTTTCTTGCTCTGACACCTTTCCTAGTCAAGTGGTGAATTTTCTCGTGGTAGTCACTATTGGGGGGACATCGTTCCTCATCCTCATCATCTCCTACAGTTACATAGGAACTGCTGTCTTGAAAATCCGTTCAGTGGAAGGCCGAAAGAAAGCCTTCAGCACATGTGCCTCACACTTGATGGTGGTGACTCTGTTGTTTGGGACGGCCCTTTTCATGTACCTGAGACCCAGCTCCAGCTACTCGCTTGGCAGGGACAAGGTAGTGTCTGTGTTCTATTCACTGGTGATCCCCATGCTGAACCCTCTCATTTACAGTTTGAGGAACAGAGAGATCAAAGATGCCCTATGGAAGGTGTTGGAGAAGAAGAAACTGTTTTCCTAGTTCACGACTGAAAATATATTTCTCCAGAGACAAATGATCTCTGGCATCTACCTCCACCTCTGACATTGACAAGGGAGACATCTTGTGTGCATATTTGAAAATGGAGGCTCCTCCCACCAGATTTCTCTCACCATTCCTCATGGCCATCTGCCTACTGACCCACCATGGATAGTCAAAAGGAGGAAGAGATTACTTCAGCAAAAACATCACCCCAGGATACCCAATTGGTATTACAACAACCACCTTTTATTGGGTGCTTAATGAGTACCAGGCACAAACGTTATTTAATTAAATTATGACACACATAGCACCATCCCCATGTTATAAATGAGGAGACAGAGTCCCAGCAAGGAAGACTGACTTGCCCAGGACCATACAGGAAAAGGTTGAACCCATTCAGACCCAGGTTTTCTGAACTCCAGAGCCAGTGCTCTGCCCAAATGCTACCTTCCACATTCAACAACAAACAACCTTGAAGTTGTACAAGTGTATGACTCTTGTTACTGGCATATGGCAGAACCCAAAAAGATACACTATGTATGGTTGAGGTGAATGAGAGGAATAAGATACCTACTCCATTAAACACTCTTCCAAGACCTCCCTGTTGGATTCCCATTACAGCTACTCAATAATTTGCTAACACTGAAGGACAATACCCTTTGCCGCCATTTTTCTCTATCTCCACTACATTGGGGCCTAGAAATTCTGAACTCAACAGAATCACATCAGTGCTCTTCTTCCCAGTCTCAATCACCGAAACCACCTAGTTGGTCAGTATCTTCTAGATTTCTACCACGTCATCCTGTTCAGCACCTGACTCCATTTCATAGTATGGTCTCCTTTTCTCACCATATTCTGAGTTCTTCTTGCTCTCTTCTATTTGAACCCATTGCTCCTATAAGATCCTTGCTTCTTTCCCTGTATAGATTAGCCCTTACAGACCCACAGTGAGTATTATTTGCTATCATCTCAGGAAGGTATACCCCAGGCTCTCACCTCCAGGTCATTACTCCTTTATGGAAGGTACTTACAGTGGCATTGATCAGCACAACCATTTCTCCTGGCAAATCCCTCTCTCATTGGTCTGTGGCTCTGTTCCCTTCCCAACACACTGACTTTCCATTCATGCAGGTCTAGTGGATATGCAGAAAGATTTAATTTGATTTTTTTGTTCATGTAAGTGGATTAATTATTTCCTTTGTATCTGGAAGAGTGTAAAGAATGCATGGGGAAGAAAGATATCTGTGTTAGGTCTCCTGGTTTCTCCAGTCTCCTAAATTCATTCCCACCCAAGGCCAAGCAAACTTAAAATGACCCATAGAAATAACACCCAATGGTATTACCCAATGGGTAACTTTTCCTGAAGTTCCTTTATCAGTTACCTTTATGAATATTAGAACCCATATGACATCATTGTATTGGAAAGTCTGGGGATCATTTCTACTGATGGTTGCTACACCCTGGACAGCTCTAGTTTTGTGCTTCCCCAGCTGGCTGAGGATAATGTGAGGAGGTCTTTGTGATTATTTAAAATGTAAGATCCAATGGAGGGGCCAAGAAGAGCAGACCTCAGGACCAAAAAATAGATTATTCCTTTGAAGCTTAACATTGATATGCTTGAATTCTGGGATTTTTTTAATCCAAATGAATACAACTTGATTAAGGATAATTATTCTTTCTTCCTAAAAGAAGTGATTCAATTTATGAAAATTATGGGAAAAGGTTTACTTAAAGAAAATCTTTATTCAATATCAGATCATCTTACCTTCTTCTTTAAGTTCAAACATACACACATCCCCTTTGTTTTTCCTTATGTCTTATTTTGCAACCAATCTTAGTTCATATGCCATAGACTTCCACGTGACCTCATGAGGGAGCTTTACATGTAAGCTTTACACATAAGTACATGTAAAGTGTGGCCTCTACATAGTTTGATCTGAGGAATCTGAGTGTATTAGTTTATTATCACTACTGTAAACTAATTGCCACAAACTAAGTGTCTTCAAACCACATACATTAATTATCTCAACGTTCTGTAGGTTAGAATTTTGACAAAGGTCTCACTGGGTTGAAATCAAAGCATCGGCGGGGTTGTGTTCCTTTCTGGAAGCTCTAGGATAGACTCCATTTACTTGCCTTCCCCAGCTTCTAGAGGCCACCTGCATTCTTTAGCTGGTGGTTCCCTTCCTCCATCTTCAAAACCAGTGATGTCACATCTATGCTGAGCTGGGAAAGTTTCTCTGTTTTTTTTTTTTAACTATGTGTTTAATTTTAATTCCAGTGCAGTTAACATACAGTGTTATATTAGTTTCAGGCGTACAATACAGTGATTCAACAATTGCATACATTATTCAGTGCTCATCATGATAAGTGTATTCTTAATCCCCTTCACCTATTCCCCCATTCCCTCACCCACCCACCTTCCCTCTAATAACCATATGTTTGTTCTCTATAGTTCAAAGTCTGTTTCTTGTACTCTCTCTCTCTCTCTCTCTCTCTATCTCCCTGCCTCCCTCTTTTTCCCTTTGCTCCTTTGTTTTGTTTCTTAAATTCCTCATAGGAGTGAAATTATATGGTATTTGTCTTTCTCTGTCTGGCTTATTTCGTTTAGCATTATACTCTCTAGCTCAATCCAAACTGTTGCAAATAACAAGATTTCATTCTTTCCTTATAGATGAGTAATATTCCATTATGTATGTACACACACACACACAAACACCCTATCTATTCATCTACCCTCAAACAGTTAAAAATGAAACTACTGTATGATTCAGTAATCATACTACTGGGTCCTTACCAAAAAAAAAAAAAAAAAAAACAATACAAAAACACTAATTCAAAGGGATACAAGCACCTCTATGCTTATTGTAGCATTATTTACAATATCCAAGTTATGGAAACAGCCCAAGTGTCCATTGATAGATGAGAGGTTCTCTGCCTTTAAAGACTTTTGTGATTATATTTTGCCCACCTGGATAATCCAGGAAAACCTCCTTGTTTCAAGGCCCATAATTCAATCACATCTGAAAAGTCCCTTTTGCCTGAAGGATAATCTACTTATGGGCTCCTGGTATTCAGATGTAGGCATCTTTGAGGAGCCACGCTTCTGCTTATTTAGTTCTATTAATACCTATCACTTGATTTGAGCTTATGAGGCCAGCTCTCAAAAACATTCATGAGTTCCCCATGGCCCTCAAAGTTAGTCTTTAACATGCATTATTAAGTCCCTTTTGCTTTTCAATATAGTCCTGCTTACCTCTATAGCTTTTCACCCCCTCCCTAGCACTTTGGGATCTGGACAGCACTGTCACATGACAACAACAACTCCTTGTCTTCCTCCCCCTCTTCTTCTTTTCTTCTTCTTCTTCTTCTTCTTCTTCTTCTTCTTCTTCTTCTTCTCCTTCTTCCTCCTCCTCCTCCTCCTCTTCCTCCTCCTCCTCCTCCTCCTCTTCCTCTTCTTCCTCTTCCTCCTCTTCCTCCTATTCTTCCTCAACTACTTCTTCTTCTCCTTCTTCTTCCTCTTCCCCTTCCTCCCTTCTCCCCCTTCTTCTTCTTCTTCTTCTTCTTCTTCTTCTTCTTCTTCTTCTTCCTATTCATCTACTTCTGCTGGTTCTTCTTCTTCTGCCTTGAGCTCTTTACACAATGAATTTTCTCTTTCCTCCATACCCTTTTCAGTTAACTAATGGCTTCTCATCTGTCCGGTCTCTGCTCAGGAAGCACTTCCTCCATGAAGATTTGCCCACCCTTTTCCCAAATCCAAAACATAATCATTTACTCAGTCGTTGCACTAACATGACTGTTTGCAATTTCTTGATCTGTAACTTGTCCTATACACTAGACTATAATTTCCTTGAGGACAGAGACTGACCCTTGTTCACTGTTGTTCTCCCAGAACCTAACACAGTGGCATATAGTAGGCATGGAATAAATATTTGTTTAATAAATGAACGATTCACTGTTCATAGTAATTTTGGCTTTTGCTGAGTATAGTGCTTATATTATTGCCTTGTGGTATGGCTAACAAGGTTTCTTATAGATTTATTTCAATGAAAGAGAGATCGAACAAAATTAGACCCCTCTTCCCATCTATTACTCTTTTTTAAAATGTTTTAAGAAAGCTTTTTTTTTTAAAAAAAAAAAAAGCTTATTTATTTATTTTGAGAGAGAGAGTGAGAGTAGGGGAGAGGCAGAGAGAGAGAGAATCTCAAGCAGGCTCCGAGTTGTCAGCACAGAGCTGGACATGGGGCTAGAACTCAGGATACTGTGAGATCATGACCTGAACTGAAATCAAGAGTCAGACGCTCAACTGACTGAGCCACCCAGGTGCCCCAAGGGAGCTTTTAATTAAACTGCTACTCATAACAATTCAAAACTTGGTAGCACTAATTTTTGTAAGTATAACACAACTAGAGACAGTTAAAGAGGAAAGCAAAAACCAGAGCATCAGCACAAATAAAACACCCTATACATCAATCCTCAATCACTTTCCATCTTTGCTGTCTCTAAGCATCATTTATTTAAGCCCATACAGGATTGCTTAATTGCAGTGAGAGGTGTGCTACCATGTTCCTGGCTTGAATGGGCTTGCATCTTCAATCAGGTATCAAAGCATCTATTTCCCTAATCTGAGAAATCTAACCCAGTTTGTGCCCAAAAGCAAGTGTGAGCCCACCCTGAAGCTTCTTCAGCCTCCCCTGCCCCCTTTCTCTCTAACCATAGACAACAGGGAAAAGAGACGACTGGATCACAAGGTGAATCTACTGTTTCCAGAACAAAACACTCTGGAGGTCATTTTTCTCCGTCTCATGCAGAAATCTTCCCTCTCTGAAATGTGGCTCCTTCCCCTTAGAAATGAAAAGCTGACTTAACTCGGTGAGAGGACAAAAGGATTTTATAAAATATTTACAAATCCAATTTTTCCAGAAACACTTTGTGGAACATATTTAAACATTAAATAACCTATTTTTTTTTAAGTTTTGAGGCAGAGATAAAAATCTCCACTTTTTAATTTTTACTCTTTCTAGTTTCAAAATATTTTATCCTAGTTTCAAAATTCAAAACATTTTAACTCTTTGTAGTCTCAAATATGCATTCACTGCACATAATAAAGCAAGTTGCAAAAAAGTGAAGTTATATGCTTTTTAAAAGTTAAAATGCTACATGGCAATTAGAAAAGATAGATAAATATTTATGAAAGCTTGGAGTAGAAAAATCTCTCTAAACTTAATGCTCAAAGCAAACCATGAATAAAAAAAAAGGATGGGTTTGACTACGATAGTGTTAAACTCTGTATGACAGGGGTGCCTGGGTGGCTCAGTTGGTTAAGCATCTGACTTCAGCTCAAGTCATGATCTCGTGGTTTGAATTCAACCCCTGCATCTGGCTCTGCACTCTCAGCACAGAGCCTACCTCAGATCCTCTGTCTCCCTCTCTCTATCTGCCCCTCCCTCACTCTCTCTCTCTCAAAAATAAACAAGCATTAAAAAATTAAAAAATAAAATAAAATCTGTATGACAAACAAAACATAAAGAAAATTAAAGGACCGTATGTTTAGCCAAGGAAAATATGCATGCCACCTATAGTAGACAATAGTTTTATAGGGGCTCCTGGGTGGCTCAGTCGGTTAAGCATCTGACTTCAACTCAAGTCATGGTCTCACAGTTTGTGATTTTTGAGCCCCACGTGGGGCTCACTGCTGTCGGTGCAGAGCCTGCTTAGGATCCTCTGTCCCTCTGTCTCTCTGCCCCCCGACTCTTGTGTGCTCTATCTTTCTCTCAAAAATAAACATTTAAAAAATAGTTTAGGTAAATGTCTCTTACAAACAAAATTAGAAAAAGATAAACCAATAGAAAATAATGGGCACAGTTATGAGCAAGCAATTCACAAAAGGAGAAACACAAATGGCTAATAAGTTGGTGAGAAAATACTTGACTGTAGTAATATTCAAAGGAATGTAAATGTGGGTGCGCCTGTTTGACTCAGTCTGTGGAGCATGGGACTGTGGCTCTTGAGGTTGTGAATTCGAGCCCTAGTTCCATGTTGGGTGCATAAGTAACTTAAAAATATAATCTTTAAAAAAAAAAAAAGGAAATGAAAATGTAACCATGA
The DNA here is from genome assembly GCF_018350195.1 of Panthera tigris. NCBI lineage: Eukaryota > Metazoa > Chordata > Mammalia > Carnivora > Felidae > Panthera > Panthera tigris. Next base: position 103,136,149 of record NC_056669.1, read on the forward strand.
GAAAATTTTTTGTTAGAAAGACGGGTTAAAAGTAACCATAATACTGAATGCTAACAAAGGTACAGGAAAATGGGCCCTCTCCTATACAGTTGGTGAAAATATAAATTGTACTTTCTTTCTAAAGGTTAGTTTGGCAATGTGTGTTAAAAAAATCATTAAAATGTACATGCTTTTGCCCTAAGTATTGTCCTTCTAGGAATGGATTCTAAGATATTCACACACATCCAAGGATGTTTCATCGCAATGTTTTGCATGATGGCAAAAGTTGAAATGACCTTGTGGGCCTTGAAAATCAAACCTTGTTTTCTAATCTAGGTGTCTTTCTTCCCCGTAACTGGCCGTAACATGAATTAAGAACAAACTTCTCTCTACCTTTTTTACGATTTATTTTAGCTATTTAAAAAATGTCCAATTCCATATTCTGTTTGTGAAGCAAGTGAATTAAAATGTTCATATTCTGTTAAATTAAAATCTGTATCAAATTAAAATTAAATATTTATTTAATATAATTAAGTGGTTTGCTAAATTAAAATTTTAATGTATATTTAACTAGTAAGTTGCTTTTCTTATGAGTCTGTCATCTTCTATTGCTTTTTATAGGCATATGCTTCCTCCATAGAAAAGATATTCTTCACTCCTGCCTTAAATACTGCACATTTTTAATAAAACCCAGAAAATATTCTAGGGAAAAAAATATTCTAAAAAAAAAATTAAAAAAAAATTCTATGGAAAGTCTGTGTATTTTGTGCTCCGTCACCGGAGGGAAAGGTCACAGTGTGTGCCATGAAGAGAATATGGGCTCATGATGTAAGGACTCTAGTGCAAAGTGTCCTTCTAATTTGTGAGTGTTAATGTCCATCAAATCATCTGTGAGTGGATGGTTTGCAGAATTTAATATGTTAACATATGCAAAATGCCCAGCACTTGGCAAACAATAGAAACTCAATGCTTATGAGAATCTCTGTGCTGACAGGTTATTTGGAGGTGAAGAGGGCAGGGTTTTCTATGATCAGGTGTTTATCCTGTGCTGGGTCTTTCAGATCCTCCTGTGTATTTTCCTCATGGACCACAAAGGAGAATCCCACGATTGATAATCTCTGGGGAATCTGAGAGTCTGACCAATGGGATGGAGATTAATTTACTCTGCTTTTAGAAAATGTAAGTGAAATGTGTCCTCTATACTTCAGGGAGTGATGAATTCATGAAGCCATGGATTTTGAATTCTGCAAAGCCCTCTTTCACAGAGACACCCAAGTGGTAAATGCAGTGATTCACCTACAAGAATATAGAGATCCATTTCCCCAAACACACCCCTAACCTTGGACTTTGAAAACCCCTTCTCTACTGTCCAAAGTTGCAGGTGTTAACAGGCACCAGAAAAGAGTTTCTTCAAAAGTTTACAATTTCTCCCCAATCTCCTTCTGTCTTATCACTTCTAGTGTCTGCCCACAAACACACCTTACTGGGTCCAGGAGGATGGATGAATAAGGCAGCTTCAAGTTCTAGTAGCCTCATTAGAGACGAACTGAGGACTGGAAGGAGCTACATGTGCCTGATTAGACTGTATGCAAAGCAGAGTCAATCCAAGCATAAAATACTTAGGGAACAGATTGGTGGGAGGGCGAAGGAGAGAGTGGGTACCCACAGCCAGTTGGCATTTGCTGTGTGTGCATGTACCAAGCAGTCTTATTTATGAGCCTCCTGCGAACCATAGGATTCAGCCAGAGAACAGAAACTTCTTTAGCATCTCTTCTCCATGCATTACTCTAGACTTTATGCCTTTCTATAAACTCAACCGAGATCTTTCCTTTTTCTCTTCTGCTCCTCTGATGACATCCTCTGATGGGCATCCTGAGCCATGTTTGAATCTTTGCTCCAAGGAAAAGAAATTAAAAAAAAAAAATTCCCAAAGAGGTTGTTTGCTTTCAATCCCTACCTAAAAACAATTAGGAGTGACATATATCCTATGCACAAGGAAGTCCCCAAACTCCAAACTCCCCCCTTATTTGCAATGTTGATGCCTGGTATTCTACCATCTGAAACTCATCTGTTAGTTGAAGGCTTGACCCCTCTTACAATGCCCCCTCTTTAAACTTTCCCCTTTTAACAGAGGTTACTTTACTCTGTGAGTTTCATAGACATGTGTACAGTAAGGCTCTGAGAGAGAAAGGGGAAGCCTCTAAGCACCTGGGAAGTTAGGAAGAGGACAAATTCCGGACTAGAAGAGGGCTCACTCGCAGACAGAAAGCATGATCCCCAGCCTGACGCAGGTCTGGTTACTTACATTGATAACAACTTTTGCCATTTCACTTTCAGGGTCAAGACACCTGTCAGACCAAAACTGTCGACCCAAGTGGTCGAGCCGCCAAGTTTTAAGACATTTGAAACTGGCCAGAGCTAATTCAGCGAGGTAAGATGTGTAAAACATTCTGGGTCTTGCACACCAATAAAATTGTATCTGTTTTATTAGTTCTTGTGTTGTCTAATTGGAAAAGAATCATTCCCCAGATGCCTCTCACCATTACCCCACAGTATACATAAAGGAATCAGTGTTTCCCTATGACTCAGGGAGCATTGTGTTAGACACAACACTCACTGTTTTATGTAATTAGCGCCATAACCTGTCAGGTGGGTATTTCTCAGATGATCAAGGTTCCAGTCCCAGAGCCTCGAGTTGCCAACTGACAATTTATGGATGTCATTGTGCTGTCACATCCCCTTTCTCTAAATCTACCGAGGGAATGCTATTAATTTTAAATTCACGAATATTTAATTTCACATCCACTTGGCACAATAGGTGTGGGAATTCATTATATATCTATACATAATTTGTGTAATTTGTGTTTGGTCCCCATCTCTCTGTGGTTCTGAGTGCAGACTGAATTCTCTGTTTTATCGTGAGGGCAAGGACCTTCTCTCCTGACTCAAGGAAAGAAGAGTCCTCTTCTAAGTTCGGAGAGTCTCTATACCTTTACAATAAAAGTTCAGGAATTCCTATTATATCAAAAATCCCTGATGATAAATCATTCTAATTTGTTTGTAAAGTAATACTCAGGGTAGTATATCCCTATTCCTCTCCTTCTGGTGTCAATTTATTGAATAAAAAATAGAATTTATGGTGGCAAAAATCTTACCCTTAAATTGTGAGTGTTCTTTCTCAAGGGTACTCACTAGACCGAATTTTTTTTCAAATTTTTAAAAATTTTTATTTATTTTTAAGAGAGACAGAGACAGAATGCGAGTGGGTTAGGGGCAGAGATAGAGGGAGACACAGAATCGGAAGCAGGCTCCAGGCTCCGAGCTGTCAGCACAGAGCCTGATGCAGGGCTCCAACTCACGAGCTGTGAGATCATGACCTGAGCCAAAGTCGGACGCTCAACCGACTGAGCCACCCAGGGGCCCCTCTCTAGACTGAATTTTTAAGATAAAAGAATGATCAAAAAGAGCCCCTTGCTTGATGCTTCAGTCTCAAGAAGACTAAATCCCCAACCTCACCTCTAAAACACCTTCCTCTGAACTTGCATATCTCCCATAAGGGACTCATTTTTTCAAGTGTTTAGCATTTGAAAGTGTTTAGCTCAAGTGTTTAGCACTTGTCAACATGGAGTCACATGACATACTCCATCTCCATGTCCAAGAGCCACCATTGGGAATATGCACCTTTAAAGAAGCACTTGCTCATTGACTGTAACTTTATTATAAGCTTTACATACATCCTCTGAAACAGGAGTCTCAATAGCCCCATGAGACAAGCAATATTATTCCCACTGGACAATAGAAACTGAGTCTCAAAAAAGAACCTGTTGTAGGAAATGCAAATGACAGCCACAATGAGATATCACTTCACACATGTTAGAATGGCTAGAATAAAAAACACAAGAAACAACAAGTGCTGACAAGGATGTGGAGAAAAGGAAGCCTTGTGCACTGTTGGTAGAAATGTAAATTGGTGCGATCACTGTGGAAAGCAGTATGGAGGTTCCTCAAAAAATTAAAAATAGAAATACCATATGATCCAATAATTTCACTACTGGATATTTACCCAAAGAAAATGAAAACACTAGCTCAAAAATATGTATCCTATGTTTATCACAGCACTATTTACAATAGCCAAGATACGGGTGCATCCCAAGGGCCCATCAACAGATGAATGGATAAGGAGGATATGATACACACACACACACACACACACACACACACACACACACACAGGAATACTACACAGCCATAAAAAGGATGAGATCTTGGCATTTGCAACAACATGGGTAGACTTATTATGCTAAATGAAATAAGTCAGACTAAGACAAATACCATATGATTTCACTTATATGGGGAGTGTAAAAAACAAAACAAATGGGGTCGCCTGGGTGGCTCAGTTGGTTAAGCATCCGACTTCAGCTTGGGTCACAATCTCACAGTTCGTGAATTCAAGCCCAGCGTCGAGCTCTGTGCTGACAGCTCAGAGCCCAGAGCCTGCTTCGGATTCTGTGTCTCCCCCTCTCTCTGCTCCTCCCCAACTCATGTTCTGTCTCTCTTTCTCAAAAATAAATAAACATTAAAAAATAAATAAAAACAAACAAACAAACAAAAACAAATGAACAAACAAAAAGCAAAACCAGACTCAAATCGGGGAAAAGTCTGATAGTTGCCAGAGGAGAGGGGAGATGGGGGATGGGCAAAATGGGTTAAGGGGAGTGGAGGTACAGGCTTCCGGTTATGGCATGAGTAGGTCACGGGCATAAAAGGTACAGCATAGGGAATATAGTCAATGGTGTTGTAATGGCATTGTGTAGTATCGGATGGTAGCTACACTTGTGAGCATAGCATATCGCATAGACTTGTCCAATCACTATGTTGTACACCTGAAACTAATGTAACATTGTGTGTCAACTATACTTCCAATAAAGAATAAAAACTGGGAAAACATCTGTTGCCATATTTGTAGCCCAAAGTTACACAACTGGTAAAGGGCAGTTAGAAGTAGAAACAGGGAGCATAGTAGTCTCCAAAACCCACCCAACAGGAAACCCCTACTCTCTTACTCTTCTTTTCTGCCAACCCAGAGGGCTGAAACAACACTCAGCTTCCACCCAAGCCTTCCTTCCCTTTCTGTGTCCCTTAAGATCAGGTTTGCATCATGGCCTGACATCAATCCCAATCTTCCCTGGCTCCCTCTATATTTCCTCTCACATTTCCTGTAGTAAAGGAGTGTCCTTTACTAAAGCCCTTGCATGTTCAGTCCTGGCTTGGAGTCTGCTTCTTGGAAGACCTGGATTAACAGAACTTCATTGTTCATAAAAGCTCCAAATAGTAAACCGTCTAAGCATCCATAAAGATGTGGACAAATAAGGGGATACGTAATGCACTGGAATATCATATCGTGATAAGTGTAAACAAATTATAGCTACATGCAACAACATGGATTGATCTCACAGGCATACTGTTAAACAAAAATGCCAAATACAAAATAAGACCTACAATATGATCTAATGCACATAAAGTTCGAAAACAGACAAAATTAACTATATATTTTTTAATGTCTATTTACCTTTGGGAGAGAGAGAGAGAGAGCACGAGTGGGGAAGGGCAGAGAGAGAAAGAGAGACAGAATCTGAAGCAGGCTCCAGGCTCTGAGCTGTCAGCACAGAGCCCAACGTGGGGCTTGAACTCACGGAATGCAAAATCATGACCCGAGCCCAAGGTGGACACTTAACCTACTGAGCCACCCAGGTGCCCCCAAATTAACTATATTTTTAGTGGATGCATAAGTAGTTTTAAAAAAACACATGCAAGTGATTACCATAAAAGTCAGGATTGTGATCAGTGTTAGATGGGGGCAGTGGTCAGGGTGTAACACACTAGGGCTTCTGAAGTGCTTAGCAATGTTCCATTTCTTGATCTGGATGATGGTTACAAAGAGTTGGTTCTATAATTATGCCTTATAGAAAGTATGCTATAGTTTACAATAAAAGGTTTTTTTAAACCACTTGATCATGCAGACAGTCTAAATACACAGTTAAAAGAGACTGCAGAGTGGATTTTTTTTAAAGACCCAACTATATGTTTTATACAAGAAACCTACTTTAAATATAAAGACACAGATTAAAAGTAGTATACAATGGAGAAAAATATACCAAAAGAAAACTGGGGTAGATACATAATTTGAGATAAAGTAGACTTCAGAACAAAGGAAATTATCAGAGATTAAAAGAGGATCTTTATAATGATGACGATAAAGGGGTCAATTCTCCCAGTATGTAACGATCATTAATGTGTATGCCCTTAACAGCAGAGTGTCAAAATAGATGAGGCAAAAGCTGATAGAAATACAAGGAGAAATAGACAAATCCAACATTATAGTTGCAACTTTAATACCCCTCTATCAGCAATTTATGGTCCAATAGGCAGAAAATCAGTCAGGATACAGTTGATTTAAGTAGCACCATTAATCAATTGGATCTAATTGGTATTTATAAAATACTTCATCCAACAACAGCAGAATACACATATTTTCCCAGCTCACATGGAACATTCACTCAGACCACATTCTGGGCTGTAAAACACACCTGCAAAGATCATACAAGGTACACTCTCAGACCACAGTGGTATGAAACTGGAAAGCAAGAACAAAAAGATAGATGGAAGAATTCCAATATACCCACATGTTGCTTGGTAACTTTTAATTTAATAACTCCCAATGCATCTGCAACTGCCAGCTTCCCCATTGAAAATTATATTTCCTGCAAATATCTGACACTATTCCCTTTGCTGATTATTATATGAGACTTCCAATACAGTGTCTAAGGGAGCAGTGTGGACTGTGCATGCGTCTGGGAAAAGAGGAGGAGAGCAGTGAAGATGGGGAACTGGCAGACTCCCCTTTCTAATGCAAAGGTAGGTGAGGCTGCCTGAAGACACAATTTCAGGCAATTTAGCATAGCCCACAGGCGATTTTAGGATTTCAGTACCATTCAGCCTCCGATTCCTGAAAGGTACCAATATCCACGTGCAATTCTTGTAGTATTTGTCCATTTCAGCTAAAAGCCTTAGGCTGATTAAGATCTCCAGTCTCTTATGTAAAATACTAGACTTCTCAAGACACATTCAAATTAGAAGTGATTTTTTTTTTTTTTTACTAAAACTCCTTCCCTGAATATTCACCGAGCGAGCACCTACAACATGTAGAAAAATAACTGGCACAGACTTTCTCTAAAAAAGAGATTAAGGGGCGCCTGGGTGGCTCAGTCGGTTGGGCGGCCGACTTCGGCTCAGGTCACGATCTCACAGTCTGTGAGTTCGAGCCCCGCGTCGGGCTCTGTGCTGACAGCTCGGAGCCTGGAGCCTGCTTCCGATTCTGTGTCTCCTTCTCTCTGACCCTCCCCCGTTCATGCTCTGTCTTTCTGTGTCTCAAAAATAAATAAACATAAAAAAAAAAAAGAGAGAGATTAAAAGCTAGCTGGACACAGGGAGAGAAACGCAATTGTATAGTGCCATTAACATTATGGTGGTATTAATACCTTATGCTTGTATAATGTTTTGAAGTTTACAATGTGCTCTCATATGAATTGTCATTTAATGGATTTATGCAGAAAGAAAAGTGAATGGGGAGGGCATTCCTTTAGGATGAGTCTGGAGATGAAGTGAAAAAGAACAAGTACTTGTTGAGTAACTACTATTTATCGTCACTGGCCATCTATCTGTCCATTCATCTATTCAAAAAGAATCACTGAATAACTGATATATGCCAGGTAGGAGCAGGGATACAAAGGAGGTAAGGAAACAAATTCTCTGCCCTCAAGGAATTTATATTTGGAGGAAGAGGCAGAAGCAAATAGATGCATAATGATAGGTCATAAAAAGTGCTAGGTTCTCACAAGTAAACTCCACTGCAGAGTAAGCCTTATGCTTCCTTCCCCTCCCATAGCTGAGGATTTGGACGTGCACAAAGGTTAAGTTTCTCAGAGTCACACGGTCAACATTTAAAATGCTCGAACCTGAATTCAAAGGCTGTGCTTTTTTGAACAAACTGCCTCTGGGTTCCATAATGCAGCCCTGAGGTTACAAGATAGAAAGGTCACCATTCTTTAGAGAAGTGTCTATTCATGTTTTCTGCCCATTTCTTCACTGGATTATTTGTTTTTCGGGTGTGAAGTTTGGTGAGCTCTTTATAGATTTTGGATACTAGCCCTTTGTCCGATATGTCATTTGCAAATATCTCTTCCCAAATCAGGAGACTATTGGAGAGGATGTGGAGAGACAGGGACCCTCTTGCACTGTTGGTGGGAATGCAAACTGATGCAGCCACTCTGGAAAACAGTGTGGAGTTTCCTCAAAAAATTAAAAATAGACCTACCCTATGACCCAGCAGTAGCACTGCTAGGAATTTACCCAAGGAATACAGGAGTACTGACACGTAGGGGCACTTGTACCCCAATGTTTATAGCAGCACTCTCAACAATAGCCAAATTGTGGAAAGACGCTAAATGTCCATCAACTGATGAATGGATAAAGAAATTGTGGTTTATATACACAATGGAGTACTACGTGGCAATGAGAAAGAATGAAATATGGCCCTTTGTAGCAACGTGGATGGAACTGGAGAGTGTGATGCTAAGTGAAATAAGCCATACAGAGAAACACAGATACCATATGTTTTCACTCTTATGTGGATCCTGAGAAACTTAACACAAGACCATGGGGGAGGGGAAGGAAAAAAAAAAAAAGAAAAAGGTTAGAGTGGCAGAGAGCCAAAGCATAAGAGACTCTTAAAAACTGAGAACAAACTGAGGGCTGATGGGGGGTGGGAGGGGGGGGGTGGGTGATGGGTATTGAAGAGGGCACCTTTTGGGATGAGCACTGGGTGTTGTATGGAAACCAATTTGACAATAAATTTCATATATTTAAAAAAAAAAAAAAAAGGTCACCATTCTATCCTGTCCTGACATTGCAAGTATAGTTTGGAATCTTCTAAGATGATTAGCCAGAAGAACCAGTGGAATTGTATTAATTCAACAGAAAAGCCAATAGTAAGTAGCTTCAACATCAGTGTCCAGAGACTTGACTTGGCTGGTCCCAGACTCTCTGCTAGACATTTTCAGCCAATGCCTCATGGAACCATTAAATACCAAGACTAATTAGAACTGTCTTCCCTACACTTCTCTTTTCTTAAGAACTCACCTTTCTTAAGACAATTTTACAGAAAAGGAAAAGGAAAATACAAGAAACATAATATCAGAGCTCAAATTAATGAGGAAAACCTTCCACTTCAAGTTGTAAATATGTGTGAGTTTTTTTTTTATATCAGAAGCCATTTAAAGTCATTTTTTAAATTGGATACAATAGAATATATTTTTAAAGTAAAATTACCAAAATCCAATTACTCTCAGGTAATGGTTGCTACTATTATATCTTTCCAGATTTCTTCTAGATATGTAGATTTTCCCCCCAAAATAACATTATATGATACATTCATTGTTTTGATCTGTCACTAAAAAGAAATATTACCTTGTCCATAAATTAAATTCTACATTATCAATTTGAATGACTGTAATACTAGATTATCCTATTGTATCATAACTTATTGAAACAATTTTATATGGGGCACCTGGGTGGCTCAGTTGGTTGAACATTCGACTTTGGCTCAGGTCATGATCTCATGGTTCGTGAGTTTGAGCCCCACATCAGGCTCTATGCGGATGGCTCAGAGCCTGGAGCCTACTTTGGATTCTGTGTCTCCCTCTCTTTCTGGCCTCCTCCACTCACCCTGTGTCTCTCTCTCTCTCAAAAAAAAATAAATATTTAAAAAAAGAAAAAGAAGAAAAGAATTTTATTTATCAGATACTAACTTAAATTCTAATTTCTTCTAATTTCTTTTGCTAGCAACTTTTTTTGTACTTACGATATTAAGCACTTGGTTTATTAACTCTTTAGCACAAATTCCTAAAGTAGGATTTCTGCATGAAAGGATTTGCATATTTTAGGTTTTGACACATATTTCCAGAATGACCCCAGAAAGTTTGTCCTTATATACACTCCTACCAATCATACGTGGAGTTGACCATCTTTTAAAATGTGGACTGATCAATTATATTTCTCTGTGAATTTGACCCATTTTTGTTTTAAAGTATGTTTCTTATTGATTGACAAACGCTCTTTATACATCAAAGATATTAAGCCGATTTTATATCATGTTTTTATGTATATTTCCCCAGGTTTTTAATTTATTTTTAGTTAACTTCTTTTTCATGCTTTTAAAACATAAAATTTTCGTATTTTTCATCAAATCTAATCATACTTGGCAAAATGCTTACAAAGTTCTCTATCCCCAAAATTATAAAAATATTTAGTTAAATTTCATTCTAATATTTTAATTATTTTTTGACATTTATATTACTAAGAGGACAAAGTCTTCAGTCTTCTTTTCCCATGAGAAGTCATAAAGTATTATCATTTATTTCAGTTCATAGCATCTACTTCTAAAAACAAATCAAACATTCGAACACAATATTAAGCTGCTTCTTTACAAAACCTTAATCATCAGTTAAAACTAGAAAACTAACATATCACTTGATCTAGTGAGCTTGCTTGTGGACTTACAGATGCACACGAAAATGTAATTAAAAAATGTTGAGAGCAGCATTATTTGAAAATAGTAATTAGGCCCAACTAGGCAAACTGAAGAGGTTAATGTATGACTTCTGTGACCCTGCACCTCCTGTATATTCTACAAGCCTGACTCCCAGTGCTACCTACCCACCCCTAATTTCCATATTCCTTCTCTGACCCCTGCCTCGTCAGACTGCTATGCTCACCTGGCTAGCATACCCCCATTCCAGTCTAGCCCACGTGACCAATGCTTATTCTTGATCTGTCCAATTGTCATATTCCTATGAAAACCATTCTCTACCTTAGTAGCCAATGTATTTTCCCATTGCATTCTACAAAGGATTAAGGAGATCTTACAGACACAACAACAAAACACACATAATAAAATAAAATGTAAGTAACTGTTAAGAGACTACACTTGAAAAAGTATGGAGTAGGGGCGACTGGGTGTCTCAATCTTGGTTAAGTGTCAAAATCTTGGTTTTGACAGGGGTCATAATCTTGCAATGGGTGAGTTCGAGTCTCGCACTGACAGTGCAGAGCTTGCTTGGGATTCTCTCTCCCTCTCTGTCTGCCCCTCCCCTGCTCATGCTCTCGAAAGAAAGAAAGAAAGAAAGAAAGAAAGAAAGAAAGAAAGAAAGAAAGAAGGATGGAGTAGGAAATTAAGCCACATATGTTTTTTTTTAAATAATGTTTATTTATTTCTTAGAGAAAAAGAGAGAGAGAGAGAGAACAAGTAGGGGAAAGACAGACACAGAATCCAAAGCAGGCTCCAGTCTCTGAGCTGACAGCACAGAGCCCAATGAGGGGCTTGAACTTGTGAACTGTGAGCTCATGACCTGAGCCAAAGCCAGACACCCAACCGACTGAGCCACCCAGGTGCCCCAAACCACATATGTGTTTTTGAGTATATGAGAGTCAAAGGAGGGGGAAATGGCCCAATACTTAGTCTTCATCATCTAAGAGGAAGAATCTCACTGCTTTCCCAGGGAGCTCTCCCTTACCCTTGGATCAAGGACAAATGTTTCCCTGGTTTCCCCTGCGGTCTCAAATCCGGGACACTGAGTAGATCCTGGCCTTAATATAATCCTAAAGTGGGCTCTTCTTTGTAGCCCACTTTGTATTTCTTGTTACAGGCGATAACATAATCCCAAATGCAGAATACCGTTCAAAAAGCATTCTGCTGTTTGTTAGGTGGCAGTAAAAAACACAGAGTGCCAGTTCTAGGCAATGTGTTGTTCCTGGATGCTGTCATACTTAGTATTCCTATTGGATCATACTAAAAGAAACTTTAAAGAAAAAATTCACTTTTCAACAGGAATTAAATGGTTCTAATAGTAGGAATACAAGGAATCTAGGAAAATCAACAGAGAAGTTTATTTAAGAGGATTTCTATAGGCCCCAAACATTCAGGTTAAAACATAAAAATCACCCAAGTATAACAGAATTGGAAAAAGAAACATCAAGAAATATGTTGTTTGCAGAAATATGTTGTTTGATGTTTATTATACTTTTATTTCAAGGAAAGTGCTTGGTTCTTTTTTCATCTAGTGTATTCTCTTCTTTCTTAGCCTATTTCCTTCAGATATAATTTCATTGCAGCAAATACCTAGACTATTTTCTATTGTTGAACCATATTTCAGTCATCCCAACTACTTGAATTTTTAAATTTTATGTGGGATATGAAAGTCCTTGGACATACAGATATTCTTATTGAAAAGAATTTTGTCCTCAGATGGCCAAATATCTGATTTGACAAAAAAATCAAATAAACCTATTTTGCTGTCATACAGAAATAGTAGAAAATCCCTGAAATTGGAGTCATCAACCCTGGTTAAAAGTCTCTATCTTTCTATGAGTTTGACTATTTTAGAATCCACATGTAAGTGAGATCATGCAGTATTTGTCTTTTTGTGTCTGGCTTATTTCACTTAGCATAACATGCTCTACTCACAGAAACAGAATAGAAAGATGGTAATGGGGGAGGGGGAGGAGGAGGTAGGGAAGATGGGACTTAAAAATACTTTATTGTATACTTGAAATGTGTTAACAGGGGTAGATCTTATGTGTTTTCATGACAACAAAAAAAACAAGAAAAAAGAATATTTAAAAAAAAAAAGTCTCCATCTTTTACCAAGTCAGACTGATTCTCAAAAAATAAACAATCTTCTCTGCTCACCCCTGAAGTGAGGAGTTTTGGGTTAAGTCACCTCTGCAGCTTTAATGATCAGTTTGTTGGTGATACCTGCATGTGCTCTGAACAATGATTGCATTTCTTCACGCTATCAAGAGCCCCTGGACCTGGTGAGGTCCAAGTGTCTCCGAGTGCAGGGGGATAGTACTTAAGAGGGCCTGATTCTTCTTTTCCTTTAAAGGAGGAGGTGAGGGGGGCGCCTGGGTGACTCAGTCGGGTAAGTGTCTGGCTTTGGCTCAGGTCATGATCTCGCTGTCCGTGAGTTCGAGCTCCGTGTCGTGCTCTGTGCTGACAACTCAGAGCCTGGAGCCTGTTTCGGATTCTGTGTCTCCCTCTCTCTCTGACCCTCCCCCGTTCATGCTCTGTCTCTGTCTCAAAAATAAATAAACGCTAAAAAATTTTAATTAAAAAAAATTAAGGAGGAGGTGAGGATTAAGTAGTCAGGCTATTTAATTAACTGCTTAAGCCTTATCTCCCCACTATAATTCTGATAAGCCAAAGTAAGTTCCAGGATCTCTGATCTGGCAGAAATGTTTCAGGGGGAAACTCTGCAGTCTATTAAACAAAAATTATTCCCTGGACACTATTTAAAATGGCAAGACAGATTTTATTCAAAACTATTGCAACAGGGGTCAAAACTATTACAATAAAGGAGAGAAATTAAGTTCAACTCCAAATACAAGGACAGTGGGGATTTATAGCCCAGGAGCAGAGTAAGTGGTTCAGTAGGTGGAAAATTACTAAAAGGACACATCAAAGACAAAGGGATTCTTACTAAACTGGCTTAACAGGACTCTTGCAAAGACAAGCCAAAGACTTAGTTACAAGGAGTTATATATCAAAGATCAGGGATGAGACATTTGATCAGATACCAAAGGTAGGGTCTTCTTGCTAAACTGATTTAGCAGGATTCTCAGCAAGGAAAGAATAGAAGGCCAAGGTCAAGGTGCCCAATTAATATTGGTCTTTGTCAAGTCAGAAAAACTACTTGCATCTGAATCCTTGACTTGCCACTCACTAACTTTATAATTGTGCAAATGTGGGCAAGTCATTAACTGCTCTAAACTTCAGCTTCCCTTATATAACACGGAGATGATCATCACCACTCTCTAGACCCCACACAAACATCATAAGAATAAAAATCAAGATATTTCAGGTGAAAGACTTTGGTAAAGAGTAAAGTTCTGCATACATACTCTTGCAGGACAGAAGGCAAGACATAATCAAATGACCATAGTCCTGCCATCTCCCTCTTTCAGAGGGAAGGCATCAGAGTGTGATGGCTCTTGCTGTCTGCTCAGGGTATTTCCAATAGGAAAGAAGAATCATCAGGATAAAGAATTTCCAGGCCACAAGAGGGGAGACCCTAGCCCAGTTTTTCTGAGTAATCATGATCTGGATGCTCAAGATAGCCTTAAGACAATATAGGATAAATGATGCTGTCCCTTCATGACACCATACTCCTAACCCTAATGTACCTTCTCCCAAGATAGACATGGAGGAGGGTGGTCCCAACCATGGGCCAGAGCAACCACACCAATGTGAAGGAATTTGTCTTCCTAGAACTCACTCACTTCCAGGAGCTGGAATGTTTCTTGTTTGTGGCCTTCCTTGCTGTATATGTAACCACCATGCTGGGCAATGCCCTCATTGTGCTGACCATCACCTGTGAGTCCCACCTTCACACTCCCATGTACTTTCTGCTGCGGAACAAATCGGTCCTGGACATTGTTTTTTCATCTGTCACTGTTCCCAAGTTCCTGGTGGATCTGTTATCAGAGAGGAAAACCATCTCCTACAATGGCTGCATGGCACAGATCTTCTTCTTCCATTTTGCTGGTGGGGCAGATATTTTCTTCCTCTCCGTGATGGCCTATGACAGATACCTTGCAATCGCCAAACCCCTGCATTATGTGACCATTATGAAGAGAGAGGTGTGGGTGGGCTTGGTGGTGGCTTCCTGGGTGGGCGGTGGTTTGCACTCAATTGTCCAGATAATTCTGATGCTTCCACTCTCTTTCTGTGGCCCCAACATCCTGGATGCCTTCTACTGTGATGTGCCCCAAGTAGTTAAGCTGGCTTGTACTGATACCTTTGCTCTGGAACTTCTCATGATCTCTAACAATGGGTTGGTGACCCTGCTATGGTTCCTCTTGCTCCTGGGATCCTACACTGTTATTCTGGTGATGCTGAGATCTCACTCTGGGGCAGGACGGAACAAGGCCCTGTCCACCTGCACCTCCCATATCCTCGTGGTGACTCTGCACTTTGTGCCTTGTGTCTACATCTACTGCCGGCCCTTCACTACACTGCCCATGGACACAGCTGTGTCCATCAATAACACGGTCATTACGCCCATGCTGAACCCCATGATTTATACCCTGAGGAACCAGGAGATGAAGTCTGCCATGAAAAGACTACACAGAAGGCTTGGACCTTCTGAGAGCAGTAAGCTGGGGTGAGCACTCACACTGAGACCGGAAATCTATGCTCTGCTTTCCTCAAACTGCTGTCCTGGGGCAACAGACTGCTAGCTCGTTTGCCAGTCATTTCTGAATATCCTCATAGCCATTCAACTCTCTTCCAGGAAGGATGAGATGAGGCTGAACATGAGCTATTGGGCTTGTGACCTTGGGAGAACTAGGGGATATAAGGTGACAATCAATAACCTGATGCTATTTTGGTATAACCTGTGATTCTCGATGCTAACATATTTTCCTTACTTTTACCACCTAAAATATGGAAATGACACTGTCTGTTCACAGGGTTGCCATGAGAATGAAGAATAATAAATGCTAAGAGGGTGGTCATTAGCACTGCTCATGGCGTTAATCAGGCACAGAATCCAGGTTCCCTATTGTCTAGCCCTCTAATCTTAAATATGCATATATGGAAATTATGGATGTGTTTATTTCATGCATGCTCTCTCTGGTGGCTCTGTATTTCCAGTTAATTACTAAAATCATTCCTTGATTTAATATTTTGAGTACAGAATCTTCAATATATTTTACCTACTAGTGAAAAGAGAAGAAATATTTTAAGTCATGTTTAGTCAGATATATACATGGACAAATCTACGCTTGGACCAAGAATCTCCTGTTCTCAGGTCCATTCTACTAATTTGCCCACTGAAACTAACCTTAAAAGTGCTTGTATGGTTTGGGAATATATCTGCACAAAAGCCACAATGGTTAATTATTTATTTATTTATTTATTTATTTATTTATTTATTTATTTATTTATGTATTTATTTATAATGTTTGTTTTTGAGAGAAAGAGAGAGAGAAAATGCACAGGCAGGGCTGGGGCAGAGAGAGAGGGGACAGAGGATCCAAAGCAGACTCTGTGCGATGAGCAGAGAGCCTGAGGTGAGGTTTAAACTCATGAACGGCAAGATCATGACCTGAACCAAAGTCGGACACTCAACCTATTGAGCGCCCAGGTGTCCCGGTAATTTAATTTATGTTACCCTAAACTTTCTTTTTCCCTCTCCTCTCCCCATCTCACCTTCAGAGATTTTATAGCTGGAGCAACACTATGTGTTCTGTCTACGTATGCACGGCAAGCAAGACAAGTCGCTTAGAACAGCAACAACAAAAATACCTAAGAAATACCTTTTCACACATTCAGGACCCGTTTTGTGTTCCAGGAGAGGAAGGAAATATATCGCATGCAGGGTCACTTAGGAACAGCCACTGGGTCTGTGTTGTGCTCCACCTCTCTCCTAAGAAAAGGATTCCCAGGAAATAAATATGTAGAAAGACAATAAATGTCCCTTCATCCCCTATGCTCACCTCAAATGCCACCCTTCAGCCTACAGGAGTCATTCAAAAATTGGACAATTAGTAAAGAAACTCAGGAAATTACAACCTTCAGGACAATTTTTTGCAAATTGTTATAATGCGTTACTATTTGGCTAAAAAGTTCCTGGTAGGTGGTATATACCTGTGATCTTCTCTGAGTCCTACAAAACAGAGATAGTAGGCCAAGACTTTTAATCATATGGCAGCACTTCTCAAATTTTTCCAAATCATTATGTCCCAAGGAAGTTTATTAGATATTTTCCTTTTTTTAAGTTTATTTATTTATTTTGAGAGAGAGAGTAAAAGCAGGGGAGGGGCAGGGAGAGAGGGAGAGAGAGAAACCCAAGCAGGCTGCATGCTGTCAGCGCAGAGCCCAGTGCAGGACTCAATCTCATGACCGTGAAACCATGACCTGAACAGAAATCAAGAGTCGAGTCAGACAATTAACCACCTAAGCCACACAGGTGTCCCAGATATTTTTCCTAATTGTTCTCCCATGAGAAAATTTAATACCAAAGATAGACTGTGTATCCTTTAATGTACTGAGGCTCTTTGAAGGCCACACATCATTGTAATATCTAAGATTTTTGTCATCCTTAAAAACCAATTTTTGTCCCCTTCAGCATGCTGCTCACATTGAGAATGAATGATCATATGGGATTAGATGTTTCTATTAATATGTTTCCCTAAAACCCAGAGAATCAGAACAGATAGATTTATGTCTTTTGGGGTTTTACAAGAATGTAGAAAGCAAAGAAACATGGGCATCTGTATATGTGCGTGCGTGCATGTGCGTGTGTGTGTGTGTGTGTGTGTGTGTGTGTGTGGACTTGTATGCAATAATGACTTGGAAACTTTAATAATTCCCGCTGGAACTCCAAAATGATCGAAGAGGGTCCGTTCTCTTTCCACACTCACATCCAATAAATTCCCTTCGCTAATTCTCATGTTAGGCTTGGGCCTGAGGGACCAGTATACACAGCAGGGACACTTTGGGACAGGCAGAAGAGCCAAGATGACATGATCCCTGAGTCTGCCCTTTCCAATGTGAAGGTGGAAGACAAGACCTTGAAGTCTAATGTAACCAATCGTGAGAAGGACTTGACGTTCTAACACGAAGGTTCCCTGGCATCATACACACTGGCACCCCACTGGGTCTCAGGTGGCGTGAATTCCTGGTTGGATACCAAAGGTTTAGGTAAGGACATGGAAGAGTCAGTGTGAGACACTGTGGGTTATGCATGAACAAGATGAGCATGAAAAATGTGCCCGGTGTACCAGACACTGTAAAAAAGGATCAAAAGTTTAGTGAGAGAAAATGGAAGTGGATGTTAAATGCTGGGAAAGGAGGGCTATCTTTCTAGGGAGAAAGGGCCCCCGACACGGGGTCAGCAGCTTGTATTTGGTGAAACAACTGAGATGCATTTGGAGAGATTTTGTTGCAGCTTAGGGTCTGTCCATGGGGATCGCAGAGTGTTTTTACACAAGATGGGTACTTCCTTAAAAAAACAAACAAACAAAAAACAAACAAACAAAAAAAGACTTTAAAATGCCTCAAATTCCCTTAAAAGCTGTAGAGGTTTCAAAGGCAGTTCCATATCCACACATGGCCCATGACTCACTGGGTCTCTTTGGCCTTTGATCCAGAGGCAGCTTTATTCCCAAACCTGATGACCTAGCACATGAACGCTCCAGTCCACTTGGGTAACCCACACAAGTTCACCGAAACACAAACAAGCAAGTGATTTCAAAGACAAACTGTTGTTCTGTTGAATAACATTTTATATTCTGCAAAAGTCTTCTTAAATAACTCTTCAGGGAAAACAGGGATGATCCTGTTTTCAGGGGGAAAGGAAAGGAATCAAGTTAATTGAGTGCCTACTATGTGCTGGGTACTTTACAGACATGAACGTAGTTGCTCCTTATGCTACCCAATGAAGTAAGTATTATGCTTCCAAGTTTACAGAGGAGGAAAGTAGAGGACTTGCTCCAAGTAACAAAGAAACAAGAGGCAGAATTCCAGCCCAGGTATGCCCTACTCCAAAACCCTTAGTATTGTTCCACACCAATAAGACTGTTTTACAACTGAGGATATGAGGCACAGAGAGGAGTGACTTTTTCAAGGTCACAAAGCTATTTTATAGCCTGGAAAATGCATCTCTCTCTGGCATCCCTGAGGTCAAGTCAAGGACATTAACAAAAGAATTTCTTAGCCTGTGTTTGTCAAGATCTTTCTCACTCACCCAACACTCCAGTGCCAATGCTTATAAGGCATGATGTGCACTTATCAACTACATTTGTTCATTAATCTAAAAAGCATTTAGTGGCACCTAATATATGCTCCAGACTAGGTAAAGCTTTGATGATCTCAGGATGAATGGAACCCTGAGCAGGCAGGATGAACTTGAGGGGTAATGGGGAAATTATAGTGAACAAAGGAGAGACAGATTTGTAAGAAATTAGATGGAATAATCTGTTACAAGCGCCAGAAGAGAAGTCAATGCAGGGAATGATGAGTCACAAAGGGGTGTCAGGAAAGTTTTCACAGAAAACGAGACTCTGAACCTGAGTATTGAAAGATCAGTGTCTGTGAAGGTGGAAAAATAGGAGATTCTGGAAGTGGGGGTTGGGGAGGGCATGATGGATAGAGGGAACAATGGGAACACAGATCCAAAGGCGTTAGCCAGCAATAATTTGCATAACATTTAAACACCCTGAGGGGCACCTCGGTGGCTCAGTCCCGGTTAAGTGTTTGACTCTTGACTTTGGCTCAGGCCTCCCGGTTCATGATTTCGAGCCCCATGGTGGGCTCCACACTGACTGTGGAGCCTGCCTGGGATTCTCTCTCTCTCCCTTCACCTCTCTCAAAATAAACAGAATAAACTTTAAACAATTTAAACACCCGAAACAGAGAATCAAAGGAAACAGGACACCAGATATCAAGAGGAGTTTAATCTTTATTGTGTAGGCAATAGGGAACCATTGAAGATTTTCAAACAAAGGACTGTATGGTGCCATTTGTGACTTATAATTACATTTCTGGAAAAGACAGGATGAATTAGACAAAACTACACTGAAGGAAAGGACACCAGTTAGGAAACTTGCAACCATCTAAGGAGAAATGACAAGGGGTTAACTGAAGACCAAGAAAAGGGGGCAAATTGAGACAGGTGAGGAAAGTAAAATCCTCAGAACTTTTACACAGTGCCCAGGTTCCTTGCAATGTGAGTGGCTCAGTATAAGCCTTCTGGATAAAACATGCTACCCACCAGTACCTCCTGCAGAGATGACTGTGCCCACAGAGACAGAATAAACAGGAAACAAGGCAAGTAGTGATATTCTCCAGAGCAAATAAGATGCAATGTGTGTTTGGGGTTTATTCAGCCACATGATTTCTTAAGGCTCTCAGAACTTGTTTCTATGCAGACCAAGAGCAATGCTTCCCAGGTGGGCATGATCTGGGGACCACCTAGATGTTCGTGCCAGATGGCTCAGACAGATGTGTAGGCTGAGGAGGGCTTTTTTCCTCTAACTCTGAGTTAATTTTGTCACCACTGCCACCATCATGAAACTTCTCAGAAATTATCAAAATGGCATGGGTGGAATATGTATTTTGCTGAGAACCAAAGTCTGGCTTCACTGCTAGCTTTCTCTACATCCTTCTGTGTGTCTCTTAAGCCTCCCTGGAACTTTTTTTTTTTTTTTTTCAGAATTGACACTCAAGCAATAAAAGGTTGCTTGCTCCTGAATCCCAAGGGCAAAATAGAATGAATTGAAAATCCTCTAAATTGGATTTGCCACTCCCTTCCCAAACAGGATGCTTTAGTAAGAGAACATATGGCCTCCGCAGAGGGGGCACTACCATTGTCCCCTTGGCTGTCGATCCGTACTCCATCCGGCAGTGGAAAGCCTAAGCTTATCAGAAACTGCTCTGGGTTGTACAGGAAGGGCTCACCTGTAGTGCCTACAACCCCGTGGTAACCTTGCGCTTCATGCCCTCTATGTATGCATGCCTGGACCGTGCTGTCGTCTTTGTGAGCAGAACCACCTAGAGTATCATCCTGGTCCTCTTCTTCGTGTTAAACCCTAATGTCTGCATATCTATGAAATGAAATTTTTTAAAAAATAAATAAATGAAAAGAAGTCTTGTCACTTCTGAAATATAATAGAAGGGCAATGGTCTACAATTCCTTGGACACGGAAAGAGGAAATGGAGGGGCTGATGAGACCCACCATTGAAAGGACCAGAAAATTGTGTAAAGAGTCCCTCATGCAAATTATTCTTGGATTTATATAGCCTGAAGCTGGCAGGCAGCACGGAAGAGTAGAAAGATCCTAGAACCAAGAGACAGAAGAGACTTGTGTTACTACTTTTCCTGTGCCGCTGATTTTCTATATGACCATGAAAAATTGGCTAAATGCTTATTGAGTTCAGTTTCAGTATTAATTGACATGGGAATGCTAACACTTTTCCCCCTAGCTTCAGAGCGATATTAGAAATATTGATTGTAGGGGTGCCTGGGTGGCTGAGTCGGTTAAGCGTCCTACTTTGGCTCAGGTCATGATCTTGCAGTTCATGAGTTCAAGGCCCTGTCGGCCTCTGTGCTGATAGCACAGAGCCTGGAGCCTGCTTCAGATTCTGCGTCTCCCTCTCTCTCTGCCCCTCCCCCTCTCGCACTCTGTCTCTCTCTCTCTGTCTCTCTCTCTCTCAAAAATAAACTTTGAGGGGCGCCTGGGCAGCTCAGTCGGTTAAGCGTCCAACTTCGGCTCAGATCATGATCTCGAGGTTTATGAGTTCAAGCCCCACGTCGGGCTCGGTGCTGACAGCTCAGAGCCTGGAGCCTGCTTCGGATTCCGTGTCTCGCTCTCTCTCTGCCTCCCCTGCTCATTCTCTGTGTCTCTCTGTCTCAAAAATAAATAAAACATTTAAAATTTTTAAAAAAATAAGTAAAAAATAAACTTTGAAAAAAATTGATTGTTATTAGGTGTGCAGTAGCTTATAAAATTATAACATGCTATTCAAATCGATCCCTATTATGTTGTCACTGAAAGGCCTATGAGTGTTGGTTTATTCCAATGGCTCTTAAGGAAACAAAGTGCAATGAGAATAAAATCAGAGATGCTCCGGTTCATGGAGCACCTTCCACGAAGCCTTCCTCAGTTCTCTTCAGCAACCTCTAGGGGTGGATTTTAACAGATGTCAAAGGCCCCAACGAGTACAGTAGGGAAACGAATGATCCAGCCCACACCACATTTTAGACTAATGAGGGAGCTGAAGCAAGGAGAAGTGAGTGACTTCCCCAGGTGACACAACAAGTTCATGAAGAATAAGATAATATGATTAAAAATAAGAGCATGAGCAATCTTGAAAAAGAAAACCAAAGCAGGAGGCCTCACAATCCCAGACTTCAAGCTGTATTACAAAGTTTCCACAGATGAGATAAACCTTTGCTTGATTTTTTTTCTTATGTTAATTTATTTTTAAGAGACAGAGACAGAGCGTGAGGGGGGTGGGGCAGAGAGGGACTGAGACCCAGAATCTGAAACCGGATCCAGGCTCTGAGCTGTCAGCACAGAGACCAATGTGGTGCTCGAACCCAGGAACTGTGAGATCCTGACCTGAGCCGATGTCGCATGCTTAACTGACTGAGCCATCCAGGTGCCCTCTTTCTTTTTTTTTTTTTTTTAAATATTTATTTACTTTTGAGAGAGAGAGAGAGAGAGAGAGAGAGAGAGAGCACAAGAGGGGGAGGGGCAGAGAGAAAGGGAGACAGAATCCTATGCTTAACCAACTGAAACATCCAGATGCCCCTTTTTATTTTTTTTTCAATGTTTATTTATTTTTGAGAGACAGAGAGAGAGAGAGAAAGAGAACAAGAGGGGGAGGGGCAGAGAGAGAGGGAGACACAGAATCCTATGCTTAACCAACTAAGCCACCCAGGCGCCCCAAACTTTGCTTGATTTCAATGCCTCAGTAATATTATTCTCTCTTTCAAAGCTGTACAGGGAGGAAGAAATATCCAATGGCCCTGAGAAATTATACCAAGGTGTCTGAATTTATTTTTTGTGGACTTACCCAGTCTCAAGAGCTGAGCTTGCTCTTATTTTTCTTTTTATCTGTAGTTTATGTAACAACTGTGTTAGCAAATGTTGCCATCATGGTCACTGTGACCTGCGAGTCCCGCCTTCACACGCCCATGTACTTCCTGCTCCGCAATCTCTCCGTCTTGGACATCTGCTTCTCCTCCATCACCGCTCCCAAGGTTCTCGTAGACCTTCTGTCAAGGACGAAGACCATCTCCTTCAATGGTTGCATCACTCAGATCTTCTTCTTCCACCTCCTCGGGGGGGCAGACATTTTTTCTCTCTCTGTCATGGCCTTCGATCGCTACATGGCCATCTCCAAGCCCCTGCACTACGTGACCATCATGAGCAGGGGGCGATGCACTGCCCTCATCGTGGCCTCCTGGGTGGGAGGCTTTGTCCACTCCATCGTGCAGATTTCCCTGTTGCTGCCCCTCCCCTTCTGTGGACCTAATGTTGTTGATGGCTTCTACTGCGACGTCCCCCAGGTCCTCAAACTCGCCTGCACCAACACCTTTGCTCTTGAGGTCTTAATGATTTCCAACAATGGTCTAGTCACTACTTTGTGGTTTGCTCTTCTCCTTGTGTCCTACACAGTCATCTTGATGATGCTGAGGTCTCACGCTGGGGAGGGAAGGAGGAAAGCCATCTCCACCTGCACCGCCCACATCACTGTGGTGACCCTGCACTTTGTGCCCTGCATCTACGTCTACGCCCGGCCCTTCACTGCCCTTCCCATGGACAGAGCTGTCTCCATCACCTTCACGGTCATCATCCCGGTCCTGAACCCCATGATCTACACCCTCAGGAACCAGGAGATGAAGTCAGCCATGAAGAGATTGAAGGGAAGACTTATGTTTTCTGAAAGGGGATAACCTCATTATAGATTGTTGATCAAGATACAAGCATATAATTGAAATATATTCTTAAAATATTAGATGTTACATATTGGGGCTCAGCAATGCGTAGACAATTAACTATAGCAGGATGGCACAGACACAAAGGATCAGCGACTTGAAACACTGGTGTTGAGAAGGAACACCAAGTTAAACAGGAAGAACATAGTCCTTGAAGAGCAACTGACAGCAAGGAAGGTACAAATGTGAAATATAATAGAAGGTCTTGGGTGTCCCGGCAACAGGATGAAGGGTAGCACTGTGATGTCCAGACATGCAGTAGGCAAGAGACACCTACCTCAACATAGCCAAGCTCTAGTAACTAGGTCCCAGTGCAGCCATGGTTACCTTAAAACTATTTCATAAGCATATACTGTGTACCAAGCACTACTTGTAAACATTTTTCTCTACCTCTGCTTTGTCAGTAACGTTTATACCACAGCCTCAGGCATAAGTCAATTTGATGGTTGAAAAAAGAAAAAGCTATATCCAACCCAATAAATACTTTTATTTTTCCTATGTGCCCTCATTTATCATTTCCCTTACCATAGTGTGTTAAAATACCCCACAAAACTTCACATTAGTAGAGCTGGTTCTCCTTTATATTCCCAGTGTCAGGAATAGTGCCTGACCTGTAAAAAGCTGTAAGTGTTGGTTGAATCTGTGGAATGGAATGGAATGAATGTAAGATGCCAATTTCTACTTAATCTTGGTTTTTAACATTGAAAACTGACTTTATTTTCTGAACATATACTTCTTCATGGAAGCCAAAGGAAATTGAAATGGCTAAATCAGAGTGTACGGTGATCTAATACTCAAGGTCTTAGCATCTAGGTATGTCTTCATAAAATCACCAAATCAGGGGTGCCTGGGTGGCTCAGTCGGTTAAGCGGCCGACTTCGGCTCAGGTCATGATCTTGCGGTCCGTGAGTTTGAGCCCCGCATCAGGCTCTGTGCTGACAGCTTGGAGCCTGGAGCCTGTTTCAGATTCTGTGTCTCCCTCTCTCTGACCCTCCCCTGTTCATGCTCTGTCTCTCCCTGTCTCAAAAATAAATAAAACGTTAAAAAAAATTAAAAAAAAATAATAAAATCACCAAATCAAGTGTTAGATCCCAAAATGTCTATTGAAAGCTGTGTACACAATTGAATAGAAACACCTCAGGGCAGGGGTGCCTGGGTGGCTCAGTCAGTTAAGTGACCGACTTAGGCTCAGGTCATGATGTCAAAGTTTGTGGGTTCAAGCCCCACATCAAGCTCTGTGCTGATGCTGCAGAGTTTGCTTGGGATTTTCTCTCCCTCTCTCTCTCTGCCTCTTTCTCTCTCTCAAAATAAATAAATAAAATTTAAACAAACAACAAAGAAACACCTCAGGGCAAATGAATGTTTTGCAACACTCAAGGCAAATGAAAGTACAAATTCATTGATTTAGAGTTCCAATAAGCCTGTGCTCTGAGGATATCCAGACAACCCCTCGGGATGCCTGGTAACTGTATACAGAAGGACGGGATGTATTTCCCCTTCTCTCCTCTCTCCTCCTCTGTAGCATGGGACCTAGTAAAACTGCCTAAGAAGTTTCATTGAAATGTAACTACAGGTTAATAATAATAATAATAAGAAGAATAGTAATAGTAATAATATAGGACCACATTCCCTTATTTTAATTTATTAGGATGAAATGGGTTTTAGACTTTAGCATTTCTTAGATTTTAGAAAGATAATACAGTGCATGTATTGTATGTTACATCATTTCCTCCTTGGGGAGCACCTGATACCCAAACACTTTAATATTTCTGTGATAAGATGTATAAATAGTTTCACTGAGTGTAATCAATAAAAAACTATGCATGGCCTCACACTAATTCAGATCAAGTTTTGCCACAAAATTAGTTCAGGTCAGATGAGATTTTACTACCAAATGATTTTCTAAAAACCTTCCAGCATTCAGAGTTCAGAGATTTCAGAATGAAATACAGAAACTGAACAAGAGGGGATCGTAATAAGCAGAATAATCCCCCCACTCAAGGTGTGCAAGTCCCAAACCCCAGGATCTGTGAGTGTGCTACTTCTATGGCAAAGCAGACTAAGAGTGCAGATGGCAATAAGGTTGCTACTGAGCTGACCTTTAAATCAAGATTATCCTGTGCTCGCTTCGGCAGCACATATACTAAATCAAGATTATCCTGATTATCTGGGAGGGCCCAATGTAATCACAAGGGTCCTTAACGGTGGAAGACGTAGACAGAAGAGGAGGTCAGAGTAATGTAATGTGAGGAGTATTTGACTTAACATGGCTAGCTTTAATGGTAGAAAGATCCACAAGCCAAGGAACGTAGCTGGGCTCTAGAGGCTGGAAAAAGCAAGAGAATGGATTCTGCCTTAGAACCTCCAGAAAGGAATGCAGTCTGCCAACACCTTGATTTTAGACCAGTTGATACTCATGTCAGATTTCTGACCTACAGAATTGTAAGACAATAAATGCATGTTGTTTTAAGCCACAAAATGTGTGGTGATTTTGTTATAGCAGCAAAAGGAAACCAATACAAGGATAATACTTCTGTTGAAGATGAAGAGGCTGTAGGAGCTAAAGAAAGATGAATGCAAGGGAAAGGGGTCAAGGGTGGGAGGGGGACCAACCAAGGGAGGCTGGTCATGTGCTTCTCCAAGGAGTCCAGGAACGAGCACCACACCCATGCACAAATCTCAAGTACAAGTGCACTGGGCTTGGGGCTCCTGGGTGGCTCAGTTGGTTAACCGTCCAACTTCGGCTCAGGTCATGATCTCATGGTTCGTGGGTTCGAGCCCTGTGTCGGGCTCTGTGCTGACAGCTCAAAGCCTGTAGCCTGCTTCTCATTCTGTGTCTCCCTCTCTCTCCGCCCCTTCCTTCCTCTCTCTCTCTCTCTCTCTCAAAAATAAATAAATAAACTAAAACACACACACACACACACACACACACACACACACACACACAAAAAGTGCACTGGGCTAGAGGAGCCAATCCCAAGCTGTCACTACTTTATGGACTCTGTATAAGATGGAATAAAACATTTGAATCTGAAGTCAAGACCTCACTTGACACCCTCTGAATTTCCCCATGTAATTGATTAACAGTGAGACCATTTGACACCCAGCAAACTGCTTCTACACTTTATGAAAAGAGACACAGAGATGAAGTTCCAAGTATTTTGTATTTGAATTGAAAAGGTCATCCACTATAAAAATGCCACTTTAACAACAACTATGCAGTAAAAATGAAGCACTACCATATTACATGTACTCATCGATGGTAAGACACATCTTAATTTCAGGGACATTAAACCATGAAAGACCATTTGCATTAACATGGGTGGAGCTACAGAGTATTATGCAAAGTGAAATAAGTCAGTCAGAGAAAGACAAATACCAAGTGATTTCACTCATATATGGTATTTAAGAAACAAAACAAATGAGTACAGACTGTTTTAAGTGCCATAGAGTGTGATGAGCACAATCTTTGAATGAAGTAACATGATTTTATTTATATACACAAGTGGTGGTCTTAGAAACATCTTTTTTTCACTAATGCCACTACAGAGTATTTTAAATTCTGTCCATGAGTTGAGAACATTTGTTCCTTGAAAAAACACTATCCACAATGTAATTCTGTCATTCTTCAAAGCATCTTTTATACCTGTGACGTTACATAGTGTGTCCCTTTCACTATGGTGTGTATAGTACATTCTTTAAATGAAATAACACAGTAGTTCTGGCGCTTAGAGAAATGTCTATTATATATGTTCCTTTACGGAGTGTATGAAGTGTAGCACAATATCTTGAACACATTCTTTCATTGAAATCGTACCTAGATGCAATAGAATTCTATTATTGATTTTTAAAATGTGCAATAAAGAAATATTAAAAAGAAAGGTTCACCTTAGAACTTAAGAAATTCAATATTTAAAGAGGTAAGTAATCAGTTCCTGATGTGTGTGCCCATGCGTGGGCACACACACACACACCCACACACACACACACTTTTCCAAAGAGAGACAGATAAAAAGCAAACATACTTTATTTGGTCAATCCTGTGTTTTAGGAATACATAACACTGCCATCAACTCACTAGTACAAAATAGATTTCTTTTTAATTTTTTTAACATGATTTATTTTCAAGAGACAGAGAGAGACAGAGCACGAGCGGGAGAAGGGCAGAGAGAGAGGGAGACACAGAATGGGAAGCAGGCTTCAGGCTCTGAGCTGTCAGCACAGAGCCCGACATGGGGCTTGAACCCACAAACTGTGAGATCATGACCTGAGCCAAAGTCATACACTCAACCAACTGAGCCACCCAGGCACCCCCAAAATAGATTTTTTAACGACTAAATTCTGATCAGCTATAACACACATTACATTATTTATATACAGTTCATCAATTTTCTGGTATAAAAAGAAAATTTGAAACTGCTATTTTCCTTATTTCAGGGGACCAAAGATACTACTGTTACAATTCCTCATTTTGGAAACCATAAAGATATTTATCTTATAGGAACCCCCCTTTTTCTCCCCAAATACCCAGACACATCTGAGAGTTACAATTCTCTGGTTGAGTATATAAACAAATGCTATCTATGAACTTGCGTCCTATTAAGGGAAAGAAGTAAAGACTTAGTGCACTGAAATGTAGTTTTAAAATTTTATAAGATGAAAGACAGAATATAATTTCCATGGGAAATATATAGGTTGCCAAAATTGACTGAATGGGGGG
Source organism: Panthera tigris (assembly GCF_018350195.1). Lineage (NCBI taxonomy): Eukaryota > Metazoa > Chordata > Mammalia > Carnivora > Felidae > Panthera > Panthera tigris. The sequence goes on from NC_056669.1 coordinate 103,164,472, forward strand.
AAAAATCTTAATAGATCAATAATTATAGATGAATTGAAAAGGTTGTCAGGGCACCTGGGTGGCTCAGTCAGATGAGCATCCGACTTTGGCTCAGGTCATGATCATGTGGTTCATGAGTTCGAGCCCCACATCAGGTTCACTGCTGTCAGCACAGAGCCTGCTTTGGATTCTCTCTCTCTCTCTGTCCCTCCTTCACTTATGCTCTCTCTCTCTCTCTCTCAAAAATAAACATTAAAAAAATTAAATGTTGTTAAAGATAGACCTTTTGAAAAGGCTCCATGCCCAAATTGTTTCGAGAGTGATTTTTTAAAAATTTTTCAAAAGTTTATTTATTTTGAGAGAGCACAAGCAGGAGAAGGGCAGAGAGACAGGAAGAGAGAGAGAATCCCAAGCAGGTTCCAAGCTATCAGTATGGAGCCCGGTGTAAGGCTCCACAACCATGAGATCCCCACAAACCATGAGATCATGACCTGAGTGGAAACCAAGAATCAGACACTTAACCGACTGAGCCGCCCAGGAACCCTGTGAGTGATTTTCAATAAGTATTCAAAAAGCTAGTAATTCCAATTTCTTAATGAATTATAGAAATAATTATATAAATGTAATAATATATTATAAAAATAATAATTACAGTAATAATCTTAACTCACTCTGTAAGGACAGCACAACCCTATCTATAAACTAGATAATAGCACCTGATAAATTTAATATTATCATGTATCTATGTGTACACACCAATCACATCTTGGAACAAAAATTTTAAGTTCTTATAACACATTAGCAAATTACATACCAATGAATTAAAACAATGACAGATTATCATCAAGTAAGGTTTATTCCAAAAATTCAAAGGCAACTATTAATGCAATTCACAGTAATAACAGAATAAAAAAGAAACAATGTGATTACCTCAGTGATGCAGAAAATATTCCATATGATTCAACCCACATCCTTGGAGAACAAAACACCTATTAAGTCAGGAACTGAACCAAAAATGTATGATCTTGGGGCGCCTGTATTGCTCAGGTGGTTGAGCATCTGACTCTTGATTTCGGCTCAGATCATGATCCCAGGATCATGGGATGGTACCCCATGACAGGCTCTGCTCTGAGCATGGAGTCTGCTGTAAATTCTCTCTCTCTCTCTCTCTCTCTCTCTCTCTCTCTGCCTCCTCCCCTCATTCACGCACTCTCTCTCTTTTTCTCTAAAAAATGAAAAAAAGTGAATTATCTTGATAAAAAATATCTATTAGAACCATAGAGCAAACATTACACCTAATGATTAAACATTAAAATAATTTCCATTACCATACATAACTAGACAATTATACCCACTCTCACCACAAATATTAGATATTAAACTTGAATTCACTTACTATTTAAAAACAAGAGGGGCGCCTGGGTGGCTCAGTCGGTTGAGCGTCTGACTTCGGCTCAGGTCACGATCTCACGGTTCGTGAGTTCAAGCCCCACGTCAGGCTCTGGGCTGATGGCTCAGAGCCTGGAGCCTGCTTCCGATTCTGTGTCCCCCTCTCTCTCTGCCCCTCCCCCATTCATGCTCTGTCTCTCTCTGTCTCAAAAATAAACATTAAAAAAATTAATAAAAAAAATTAAAAATAAATAAAAAAAACAAGAAAAATTAGAAAGTATATAAATTTTGGAAAGCCAGAGAGGAAAAAAATCATTATTCTCAGATATTGAGATGCTATACACTAAATAATACATAGAAAGTCACTGAAAGATCATTGAAAATAACAAAAGATCTAAACTAGGTTCCTATATTTAAGATCAAATTACATACATCATTGGTTTCCTATGTACACTATATCCATGGAAAAAATGTAATAGAGCTATTTTGTGCAACATGAAAGACCATATATCCTGAAATAAAGTCTTAATTTAAACATGCATACACACATTAGAAATGCTTCTTGCAAATGTTTGCTTAAGTTTACTTGCTTAAATACAAACAGAAATCACAGAAAAGGAAGGGAAAGTCTCAGGGCCAAAAATAGATATAAAGCAGGAAACCAAAGATTTGACCATTCCTCCATCAGCGGAAGAGTAAACCGGGAAAAAAAAAAATCCACCTACCAGCAAAGAAGATAAGTATCAGAAAGAGAAATTAAGAAACAATCCCCTTTACAACTGCATCAAAAGAATAAAAGACCTATGAATAAATTTAACCAGGAAAGAAAAGATCCATTCACTAAAAACCATGAGACATTAATGAAAGAAATTGAAGAAGATATAAATAAATGGAAAGATATTCCATGCTCATGGATTAGAATAATATTGTAAAATGCCCACACTACCCAAGGAGATCTACAGATTCAATGTAATCCCTATCCACTTCAAATGACATTTTTTAACTAAAATAAGAAAAACAATTCTAAAATTTATGCAGTACCACAGAAGACCCCTAAGAGCCAAGGCAATCATGAGAAAGTAGAACAAAGCTGCAAGCATCACACTTATGATTTCAAACTATACTACAAAGCTATAGTAATCAAAACAGTACAGTGCTGGAATAAACACAAACATATAGACCAATAGAACAGAGTAGAGAGCTCAGAAATAAACCCATAGATATACAATCAATTAATTTACAACCAAGGGCCAAGAATGTACAATGAGGAAAGTATAGTCTCTTTAATACATGGTGTTAGGGAAACTGGATAAACACATGCATAACAATAAAATTAGATCCATATCTTATAACATTTACAAAAATTAACTCGAAATCAATGAAAGGTTTAAGATTTAAGACCTGAAACCATAAAACTCCTAGAAGAAATATAGTAGTAAATTTCGCTGACATGGGGCTTAGCAATGGTTTTTTGGATAGGACACCATAAGCACAAGCAACAAAAGCAAATATTAATAAATGGAACTACATCAAACTAAAACACTTTTGTTTAGCAAAAGAAACAATTAACAAATGAAAAAAAAAGCACATATAGAATGGGGGAAGAAGTATTTGCAAATCAGGAGGAGGAGCCAAGATGGCAGAACAACATGGAAGTTTTTTTTGTCTCACATCCATGAAATACAGCCAGATCAACACTAAATCATCCTGCACACCTAGAAAACTGATTTGAGGATTAATACAACAATCTGCACAACCTGAACACAGAACTCAGCAGGTACGTGGTGTGGAGAGATGAACTGGGGGAGAGAGAAGCTGCAGAGGGCAGGAAGCTGTTTTTACTTGCAAAGAGAGGACAGAGACCAGGGCCGGGGGGTGGGGGAGTTCAGGAAAAGCACCCTCCCAAAGACAGCTGGAAAGAAAGTGGAAAAGTGGAAACACCTGCAGGCACTGAACTAAAAAGGGAGAAAGGAGAAAGAAGACGGTTTTAATTCCATTAAGACTCTATAAACAGGGGGAGCACAGAGTCTGAAATGTCACAGCTCAATACCTGGCGGTGCTCTGGTGAGAAGGGTGAACCCCCAGGAGCAGAGTTGGGTCCGAGTATCTTCAGGCCACATGCCAGAGGTAGTTCCCCGCTGGAAGGACATTCAGTAGAGGCTGTAAGGCCACCCGGTCCCAGCAGACCCTGAAGAACAACCACGTTCTCTGGTGCTGGAGCAGGGTTGTTGAGGGTGAAGCCTGGCACCAAATATGTGTTGTGATTTTCCATAATCCCTGAAATGCTGCTGCTACACAATCGTGTGAACTTTTTCTGGGGGGGCTGGCACCCAGCCACAGTCTCTGGGCATCGGCAGCAGCACAGTCCTGCGAATATTCCTGAGCATGGCCGGCACCTGGCCATTGCTCAGTGAGACTCTCCTGCAGAGGATCTGAACGGGTCAAAGCCACAGTCCCTCTGAAGTAAGGGGTAGGGAAACACAGCTACATCTGAGATAAAACTCAGGAGAGAGGTGCCACCTGGCAACCTGATAGCTTGGTCACAAACAGTGTAAAAGTGGGGAGTGGATGGGGAAGTGGATGGAAGACAAAGGACAGGTGCACGATTGCTGATTGGGAAGAACAGAGTTCCAATACTAGAGACTGGGTAGCTGGGTGACACCATTTGCACCCCTCCCACGCATGAGCATACACACCTACAAGTGCCACAACAATCCACCCCAGTAAGTTAAGCAGCACCACCTGTGAATAACGGAGCCGTTACACTAAGCCCCGCCCAACTGGAACAGCCTCGCTCTTCAGGAACACCGCAAATCTCTCTGTTTAGTTTACGGACTATAAAGTGCTTTATGGACTATAAAGTTTGCCTTCTAGGGGAAAACGAAGTAATCTCAATCATATTTCAGTCTGTTCACTGGCCCATCTATTCAATTTTCTTTTTTTTCTTTTTAGTTTCTTTTCTTTTTCTTAAATACAGAAAGAGAAAAAATTTATTTTTATTTTCAATTTTTGTTAAAAATATTTTTTCTACTATTTTTTTACTTCTGTAAATTTTTCAAATTCTATTTTACTTTCATCATTTCATTTTATCCTATTTCATTATATTCATTTTCTCAAAATTTCAAATGTTTTCCTTTTTTTCTTTTTCCCTTTTTTCTCTAATCTATCAAGCTCCTTTCAATAACCAGACCAAAACACACCTAGAATCTAAAATCATTTATTTGATTTGTGTGTGTGTTGTTTTTAATTTTTTAATTTTATTTTTTTTTACATTATCAATTCCTTTTCTTCCTTCAAAATGAAAAAAACAAAGGAATTCACCCCAAAAGAAAGAGCTGGAAGAAATGACAGCCAGGGACTTAATCAACACAGATACAAGCAAGATGTCTGAACCAGAATTTAGAATCACGATAATAAGAATACTAGCTGGAGTCAAAAATAAATTAGAATCCCTCTCTGCAGAGATAAAAGAAGTAAAAGATAGGATGAAATAAAAAATGTTATAACTGAACTGCAATCTCGAATGGATGCCTCGGCAGCAAGGACGATGAGGCAGAGCAGTAAGTCAATGACATAGAGGACAAACTTATGGAGAATAATGAAGCAGAAAAAAAGAGGGAGAGACTAAGGCAAAAGAGCATGATTTAAGAATTAGAGAAATCAGTGACTCATTAAAAAGGAACAATATCAGAATCATAGGGGTCACAGATGAAGAGAGAGAAAAGGGGGTAGAAGGGTTATGTGAGAAAACCATAGTGGATAACTTTCCTAACCTGGGGAAAGACACATAAATCAAAATCCTGGAAGCACAGAGGACTCCCATAATATGCAACAAAAACCAACCATCAACAAGGCATATCATAGTCAAATTCACAAAATACTCAGGCAAGGAAACAATCATGAGAGCACCAAGGGAAAAAAAGTCCTTAACCTACAAGGGAACACAGATCAGGTTTGCAGCAGACCTATCCACAGAAACTTGACAGGCCAGAAAGGAGTGGCAGGATATATTCAATGTGCTGAATTGGAAAAATATGAAGCCAAGAATTCTTTATCCAGCAAGGCTATTATTCAAAATGGAAGGAGAGATTAAAAGTTTCCCATACAAACAAAAGTTAAAGGAGTTCATGACCACTAAACCAGCCCTGCAAGAAATTTTAAGGGGGACTCTCTGAGGGGAGGAAAGATGAAGGAAAAAAAAGACCAAAAGCAACAAATATTAGAAAGGACAAGAGAACACCACCAGAAACTCCAACTCTACAAGAAACATAATGGCAATAAATTCATATCTTTCAGTATTCACTCTAAACGTCAATGGACTAAACACTCTAATAAAAACACATAGGGTAACAGAATGGATAAGAAAACAAGATCCATCTATATGCTGTTTACAAGAGACCCACTTTAGACCTAAAGACACCTTCAGACTGAAAGTAAGGGGAGGGAGAACAATCTATCATGCTAATGGTCAACAAAAGAAAGCTGGAGTAGCCATACTTATATCAGACAATCTAGACTTTAAAATAAAGACTGTAACAAGAGATGAAGAAGGGCATTATATCATAATTAAGGGGTCTATCCACCAAGAAGACTTAACAATTGTAAACATTTATGTTTCAAAAGTGAGAGCATCCAAATACATAAATCAGTTAATCACAAACATAAAGAAACTCATTGACAACAATACCATAACAGTAGGGACTTCAACACCCAACTTACAACAATGGACAGATCATCTAAACAGAAAATCAACAAGGAAACAATGGCTTTGAATGGACTGGTCCACTGGACCAGATGGACTTAACAGATATATTCAGAACATTTTATCCTAAAGCAGTGGAATATACATTCTTTTCCAGTGCACATGGAACATTCTCCAGAATAGACCACGTTCTGGGACACAAATCAGCCCTCAACAGGTACAAAAAAATTGAGATCATACCGTGCATATTTTCAGACCACAATGCTATGAAACTCAAAATCAACCACAAGAAAAAATTTAGAAACATAACAAATACTTGGAAACTAAAGAATATCCTACTAAAAAATGAATGGGTAACCAAGAAATTAGAAAGGTAATTAAAAAGTACACGGAAGCGAATGCAAATGATAACATCACAGCCCCAAACCTCTGAGATGCAGCAAAGGCAGTCATAAGAGGAAAGATATAGCAATCCAGGCCTTCCTAAAGAAGGAAGAAAGATCTCAGATACACAACCTAACCTTACACTTTAAGGAGCTGGAAAAAGAACAGCAAATAAAGCCCAAAACCAGCAGAACACAGGAAATAATAAAGATTAGAGCAGAAATCAATGCTATAGAAAACAAAAAACAGTAGAACAGATCAATGAAACCACAGCTGGTTCTTTGAAATAATTAACAAAATTGATAAACCACTAGCCAGTTTGATCAAGAATAGAAAGGAAAAGACCCAAATAAGTAAAATCAAGAATGAAAGAGGAGAGATCACAACCAACACAACAGAAATAAGAAAACAATAATAAGAGAATATTATGAACAATTATATGCCAATAAAATGGGCAATCTGGAAGAAATGGACAAATTCCTAGAAACATATACACTACCAAAACTGAAACAGGAAGAAATAGAAAATTTGAACAGACCCATGACCAGTAAGGAAATCAAATTGGTAATCAAAAATCTGCCAAAAAACAAGAGACCAGGGCCAGATGGCTTTCCAGGGGGACTTCTACCAAACATTTAAGGAAGAGTTAACACCTATTCTCTTGAAGCTGTTCCAAAAAATAGAAATGGAAGGAAAATTTCCACACTCTTTCTATTAAGCCAGCATTACCTTGATTGCAAAACCAGAGACCCCACTAAAAAGGAGAACTATAGACCAATTTCCCTGATGAACATAGATGCAAAAATCCTCAACAAGATATTAGCAATCGGATCCAACAATACATTTAAAAAAAATTACTCACCACAACCAAGTGGGATATGTACCTGGGATGCAGGACTGGTTCAATATCCACAAAGCAATCAATGTGATTCATTACATCAATAAAAGAAAGGACAAGAACCACATGATCCTCTCAATAGATGCAGAGAAAGCATTTGACAAAATACAGCATCCTTTCTTGATAAAAACCCTCAAGAAAGTAGGGATAGAAGGAGGATACCTCAAGATCATAAAAGCCATATATGAACGACCCAACACTAATATCATCCTCAATGAGGAAAAACTGAGAGCTTTCCCCCTAAGGTCAGGAACAAGACTGGGAAGTCCACTTTTGCCACCGTTATTCGACATAGTATTGAAAGTCTTAGCTTCAGCAATCAGAAAACAAAAAGAAATAAAAGGCATACAAATTGGCAAAGAAATCAAACTTTCACCCGTCACAGATGTGATGATACTCTACATGGACAACCCAAAAGACTCCACCAGAAAACTGCTAGAACTGATATGGGAATTCAGCTAAGTTGCAGGATATAAAAATCAATGTACAGAAATTAGTTGCATTTCTGTATACCAATAATGAAGCAGCAGAAACTTGTATGTAAATTAAAAAATAAACTAAATAAAAATTTTAAAAAATAATAATAATTTAAAAATAAATAAAAATAAAAAAAATGTTAATATTAAATTGTTGTCAAATTGGTTTCCATACAACACTCAGTGCTCTTCCCAACAGGTGCCCTCCTCAATATCCATCACCTACCCTTCATTCCCTCCCACCCCCCATCAACCCTCAGTTTATCCTCAGTTTTTAAGAGTCTCTTATGGTTTGGCTCTCTCCCTCTCTAACTTTTTTTTTTCCTTCCCCTCCCCCATGGTCTTCTGTTAAGTTTCTCTGAATCCACATGAGAGTGAAAACATAAATAAATAAATAAATAAATAAATAAATAAATAAATAAAAATATGTAAAAATGTTTAAAAATAATTTAAAAATAAAATAACTCTTAAAAAAAGACATTCATTATCAAAAATAAAATAAAATAAAATAAAATTTGGCGCTAAAAAGGAAAGAAAATTTCCCTAATTCAATAAAGAATATCGGTCAAAAAAAAAAGTATTTGCAAATCATATAGGGTTAATATCTACAATATATAAATAATTCATACAACTCAAAAGCTAACCCCCCCCACACACACACACACACACAATCTGATTTAAAAGTGGCAGAGGAGGGGCACCGGAGTGGCTCAGTCAGCTAAGCGCCGGGCTCTTGGATCTTCTCAGGTCATGATCTCACAGTCCATGAATTTGAGCTCCATATCGTCTCCATGCTGACAGCATGGAGGCATGGAGTCTGCTTGGGATTCTCTCTCCCTCTCTTTCTGCCCCTCCCCTGCTTGCTCTCTTGCTCTCTCTCTCTCTCAAAATAAATAAATAAACTTTTTAAAAAAATGGCAGGGTGCCTGGGTGGCTCAGTCAGTTAAGCATCTGACTTCTGCTCAGGTCATGATCTCATGGTGTATGAGTTTGAGCCCCACATTGGGTGAGCCCCACTTCTCTCTCTCTCTCTCTCTCTCTCTCTCTCCTCTCTCTCTCTCTCCTCCCTCTCTCTCTCTCTGCCCCTTGCTCACTCGAGCCCTCTCTCTGTCTCAAGAAAAAAAAAAAAAGATGGCAAAGGAATGGAAGATATTTCTTCAAACAGGACACACAGATGGCCAACAAGTCCATGAAACATGTTCAACGTTACTAAGCACCAGAAAAGTGCAAATCAAAACCACAATGAGATATCAGTTAACACCTGTTTGGATCGCTATCATCAAAAAGACAAGAGGTAAGTGTTGGCAAGGACGTGGAGAAAATGAAACCTTTGTTTCCACTGTTAGCGGAAATATAAATTGGATCAGCCTCTGTGGAAAACAGTATAGACATTCCTCAAAAAATTAAAAATAGAACTACCATATGATCCAGCAATCACATCTCTGGGCACATATCCAAAGGAAATAAAATTAAAATCTCAAATACGTACAAGCACACCCATGTTTATTGCAGCATTATTTACAATATCCAATACAGGGAAACACTCTTAAGTGTCCATAAATGGATAAATATATGTATATTTATGTATGTATATTATACATATGTATATACATATGTATATATGTACACACACACACAGTGGAATATTTTCAGCCATAGAAAAGAAGGAAATCTTGTCATTTGTAACAATATGGATGGATCTTGAGGTCATTATGCTAAGTGAAATAAGCCAGAGAAAGAAACACTGTATGATTTCATTTATATGTGGAATCTGAACTCACAGAAACAGAACATAAAATGGTGCTCTCCGGGTACTGAGGGGTGGGAGAACTGGGGAGATGTTAGTTAAAGGGTACAAACTTTCATTTATAAGATGAAAAATTTGAGGGGAACCTAATGTAAAGCATGGTGATTATGGTTAACAATACTGTATTATATACTTGAAAGTTGCTAAGAGAGTAGATTTTAAGTGAGCTCACCACTAAAAGGAATTAGTAATTATGTAAGGTGATGGAGGTGTTAGCTAACCCCACAGTAATAATCACTTTGCAATACATAAATGTATCGAGTCAACACATCATATACCTTAAACAGGCACTGATATATGTCATTGTATCTCAATAAAGCCAGTGGAGGGATTACCTATCTCAAATATACAACCTGTCTCATGCAGTTTTTATCTTTGTAGATTAGTTTAATATACTTAAACACAAACAAAATGGAAAAGCAGGTAAATCCAAACCCATTACCATTCTAGAAACAGTGGAAGTGCATTCTATATAAAGTCAAGCCATTCAATAAATTGAGTTAATCTTAAATAGCTATTATTTAGAGAGCTTTACTAACATACTTATCTAGCTATATCCAAATTGAGAGATGTGCAGAATATAGGAAAACAGGGGAAATGTGCATTCCCCAAACACCACCTAAATCATGTTTCTCTACATGTGGAGACTTACAACAACATCATGAGACTATAATCATCCTGTGTATAATTAGAAATTGAACTAGCAGCAAAGGAGTTTAAGTCCAGTTCTCTTGTCGTTTTCTGGCAACCTAATTGAAACTCAGTTGTATATAGTGTCCTCTGAGTCTTGCAAGCCATGAAAATTGGACCCTTGTGGTCTCTTGGACACCATATTTGGCATGTTTTAACAATGTTCTGATTGAGCTGTGGATAAGAGAATAGATTTCCACTACTGCCTCTAAATAATTTGGACACTAATCAAAATGTGTCCATCTGCGTGTGTCTACGCATGTGCCTATCATGGTGACTTTTTAATAAATCCCATTGAAACTTCATCTCCACCAGCACAATCAGGCACTTGACTTCTTCCCTGCCCAATAATATTCCTTTTGCAATTCTTATATTAGACCTGAGGCTGAGGGATTTGTACATAAGATAGAGATACAGTAGAAGTTCTTGAATCTGTGATGCTTTGAATCTGCTCGTTTTCTCTTGAAAGGAAAGCAAAGATACTACAATTTAGTTTTCCAAAAGGCTTTACCTTCAGAAACAAAATTTTTAAGAATTATTGTCTCCAAGTGTACTAGTCTGCATTGTTCCCCAAAGCATACAATTTTTAGTTGGAATTTCAGGATCAACGGAATCCAGGAAAGATGTTAAACTTTCAGCTAAGGTTAAGATTATGCATAGTGAAATTGACATGTTGTTGTTCTGATTATGTATAAATAGTCTGACTTTGATATTTTTCCAGGTATATTAAACACTTCAGAGCCGAGATGATCTTCGCAAGATAGAAACAATAAAGGTAGGTATTCACTATGGGGAAGAGGGATGCTGTGTTAAAAGGGATTCCAGAACCATGGCCCATTCAGTGTAAGGGAAGACATCATGCATTTGTTGCTACCCTTTGAGTTGCTTATCAGTAAAGCCACCTCAGATTAAGATTGATGTAAATAGAGTTTCCAGAGCCCCGTTTTGCCAAATTCCTATCTTTGGACAGACACTTTTATTATCTAAAATTAGACCCTCTCAATAAGGTTGAAGGGGGGAGGGGCACCTGGGTGGCTCAGTCGGTTAAACATTATTGATTTCAGCTCAGGTCATGATCTCACAGCTCGTGAGTTCAAGCCCTGAGTTGGACTCCACGCTGATATTGTGGAGCCTGCTTGGGATTCTCTCTTTTTCCTTCTCTCTGCCTCTCCCCTGCTCATTCTCTCTCTCTCTCTCTCCCAAAACAAACTTTAAAAAAAAAAAAGATTGAAGGGGGAAAAATACTATTTCTTCCATCCTATTTCCATCTCTTCCTTCCTTCCAGCCAAATGTAGATTCATAATACATTCCATATGAAAAACAAGAATAGCACATTAATACTTACTAAAGGATGGTGGGAAACACTGAATGGATTAACTTTTTATAACTCTTCACACATAGTAAGCATTCATGAAGTAGGAGCTGTTGATGCTCCTAGAAATCAGGATATCTCTACCATCCCTCCTCTCCCACCAAATCTACTTTCACTTTTCTCACGACCCATTTCACATTTTATCATGCATCATGTTCATCAGTGTATGCTAATCACCCACTTTTGTTAGGCTGTCAACACTTGGACAAAGTGGTCCAACTTAATCTTATACGAAGATTGCAATAAATATTCCCTTACTAAGTATAAGGTAGAACAAATAATAATTACAAAAACTCCTAAGAATTATCAATAACAGTGTATTAAAAAACAGGCATAATTCTAATAATACTATTGTCTCTTCTCGCTGTGTGACCTCTCCCTCTTTTAGCTGTGATTCAAAAAAAAGAGGCAGAAAAAAGTGTGATGGATACAGAATAGACCACTCCTCAAAATCAGGTTATTTTTTTTTTAATTTTTTTTAACATTTTTATTTATTTTTGAGACAGGGAGAGACAGAGCATGAACAGGGGAGGGTCAGAGAGAGGGAGACACAGAATCTGAAACAGGCTCCAGGCTCTGAGCTGTCAGCACAGAGCCCGACGTGGGGCTCGAACTCACGGACCGCAAGATCATGACCTGAGCTGAAGTCGGCCGCTCAACCGACTGAGCCACCCAGGCACCCCTCAAAATCAGGTTATTATCCTTATTCTCTCCCTCAAACTCTGGCAAGGACCAGTTAAGTTATAGAAGATGAAAAAGTTCTAGAAAATTGCTGTATAATCCTGTGCACCTAAGAATTTGTTAACAGGGTAGATTTATGTTTCAGTGTTTTTATCACAATAAAAAAATGTTATTCTTTGAGATTTGGATTTATACCTTGTCTTAATCTGTTTTCCAGTAACAATTTTTTAATATTTTTAAATAATTATTAAGCAAATAATCTGATTAGTATAAAGTAATAATCACAATAGCAAGTTATCTACATGGAATAATAGGTTGCAGATTTAAGAAATTCAACATAAAGAAGCCAAGAGCAAGGAAAGTGACTCAGCAACATTGAAATAAGGAACAGAAACACATCCCTGTCTAGAAAGACAAGACCCTTTTGAAGTCAACAGAATATTTGCCAATATGAACATTAAACTTGTAGACTGTAAGCCTGCAATGGCTGGAAATATGTCTGACCTCATATGCTTCAGACAGTTCCTGACATTCTATCAATTTGCGTGGAATAAAAAAATAAAATTTTAAAAACCAAAATAAATAAAATATGCTATCTAAATGTCCCTACTAACATAAATGCTTATTCTTTCCAAAATTAGTTTTACAGGAAAAGTATTATTGAATGACTTTGCATGTGATCATTTGATTTGATCACCAAAGTGATTGCAATCTTAAAAATTTGGACGGCTCAACAAATCACAAGCACTACATCCACATGGGCAAGATTCTGAATTGCGGTCTTAGTGCTTACGAAGAAAATAAAATAAACAGCCAAGTACTTTCATAGGAAGTAGCTTGGAACAAAAGGGAAAAAGAAAATGACTTCATGGAGCTGAGAAACTGCACCAGGGTGAAAGAATTTACTTTCCTTGGTCTAACCCAGAATCAAGAGCTGAGCTTGGTCTTATTTCTTTTCCTGCTTCTTGTGTACGTGACAACTCTGCTGGGAAACCTCCTCATCATGGTCACTGTGTCCTGTGAATCTCGCCTTCACACCCCCATGTACTTCCTGCTCCGTAATTTATCTATTGCCGACATCTGCTTTTCCTCCATCACTGCTCCCAAGGTTCTGGTGGACCTGCTGTCACAGAGAAAGACCATCTCCTTCAATGGCTGCTTCACCCAGATGTTTTTCTTCCACCTTGTCGGAGGGGTGGATGTATTTTCATTATCAGTGATGGCATTGGATCGATATGTGGCCATCTCCAAGCCTCTGCACTACGTGACCATCATGAGTAGAAGTCGTTGCATTGGATTCATAGTGGCCTCCTGGGTGGGGGGCTTTGTCCACTCCATTGTGCAGATTTCCCTGTTGGTTCCACTCCCATTCTGTGGACCCAATGTTCTTGACACTTTCTACTGTGATGTCCCCCAGGTTCTCAAGCTCTCCTGTACAGACATTTTTATGCTTGAGTTGCTGATGATTTCCAATAATGGACTGCTCACCACACTGTGGTTCTTCTTCCTCTTGGTGTCATATATGGTCATATTATTAGTAGTAAGGTCTCAGGCAGGGGAGGGGAGGAGGAAAGCCATCTCCACCTGCACCTCCCACATCACTGTGGTGACCCTGCACTTTGTGCCCTGCATCTATGTCTATGCCCGGCCCTTCACTGCCCTCCCCACAGATAAAGCCATCTCTGTCACCTTCACTGTCATCTCCCCGCTGCTGAACCCCTTGATCTACACCCTGAGGAACCAGGAGATGAAGTCAGCCATGAGGAGACTGAAGAGAAGACTCATGCCTTCTGACAGGGAATAGACAGGTAGCTCACTCCTTCTCAGCACCCTTGAAAACATTTGTCCATGAAATAAACTGCTATTTATTCAAGGATTTCTGATTAACTTTTAGATTTCTTCTAAGACCCAGAGGACTTTCAAAGAGTCTGCTCAGCATGCAATAATAATGACAAAATCTGGGTTTCATGTTACAAAAGAAATCAAATTGTTAGCCAGAGAGGTACATGTTGTTTTTGCAATACAACCTTGAAAGAAATAAGAAAAACAGAATCAAAATATACTCAGTTTTATCAATTTGGAATTTTCTATTCTATTGAGATACAAAAATAAAGTAAATAAACCTCATTGAAAATGGAGCTGGGGAGTTCTGAAGGGGGAGCTCTCACACTATCACTGGCTGTAGGAGGCATGCTGGCCTTCCCCAGCAGGAGAAGGGAAGAATTTCTCCTTGCCCGGCAACAGCCCAGCCAGTGAGAACTCAGCAAAAACAGCCCCTCTCAGCTTCCTCTTTTCACCTATAAAAGCAAGCTTCTCTCCCCTGTGCTTGCCATTTGCCTATGGTCTGCTGTAGTTTGCTTGTTCTGAATAGCAGTTCCTGGACCATTCCCAAATAAACTCATTTTTCTGGTAAAATAACTGGCTCTTTTGTTTTTTAAGGTCAACATTACTTGGTGACCACAAAGGAACCTGAAGGGGATGAACTGGTAAGGAAATAATGGCCCCCGGAAGCATGTGAGGTACACACTGGAGCCCCTTGCACTCTCTGCTCCCCTGAGTCATCGTTTCTATTTCAGTTCCACCAGATCCAGGCTCCCTCCTTCTGGTTGACCTCCACAACTGTATCTGGGATCTGTTTGTTCATTTGTTTGTTTGTTTTTAGGAAGGCACTGCCCCTTGTGACTACTCTTCTATTAACCGAGTCTCTGGTTTTGACTAATGGCATTTGAATCTGCCAAATTCTCTCAGGAAGGTCCTCCTTCTGGGCCGCAGTCTGGTTTTATGTTTAAAAACTATAGTCTCAGGCGCCTGAGTGTCTCAGTGGGTTAAGAGTCTGACTTCGGCTCAGGTAATGATTTCATGGTTCATGGGTTTGAGCCCCGCATCAAGCTCTCTGCTGACAGCTCAGAGCCTGGAGCCTGCTTCCGATTCTGTGTCTCCCTTTCTCTACCCTTCCCTCACTCATGCTCTCTCTCTCAAAAAAAGTGGATAAACATTTAAAAAAGAATTTTAAACTATTAAAAAAAACCACTATGGTCTGTCCTAAGGAGCACTTTAAACTAATTGGACCAACTTAATCAAAATTAATTTGGAATTCCTATGGCCATTAAGGGGGCACTTTTGATCTCCTCAAGTTTGCTTTTCTTAGATTAGAATACCACAGCTCTAAAATAACACAAACAGGGGCACCTGGGTGGCTCAGTTGATTGATCTTCCAACTTTGTCTTGGGTCATGGTCTTGTGGTTCGTTGAGTTCAAGCCAGTCATCAGGCTCTCTGCTGTCACCACAGAGCCCACTTCAGATCCTCTATTCCCCTCTCTCTAGCCCCCCTTCCCCACTGGTTCTCTCTCTCTGTGTGTCTCAAAATAAATAAATAAACTTTTAAAAAACAAAAAAATAAATAAATAATAAAATAGTAAAATAAAATAACACAAACAGATGGGATGCCTGTTTCAGCTGGTATTGAGGCTTCCAAGTGTATTCCGGAGTCCAAAATCACCTCTTTGTAAAATACCATTTCTAAATTAACTGAGGCAAACAGGTAATGGAAAAAAAGACAAAAAAATGCTTTTGAGGCTTCGTTCTCCCCTCCACCATCTTCATTATCTCCATCCCCATTTTTATACCCTCCACTTCTCTCACTGAACTTCCCATGTTCTGCAAACCCCTCCCCACTCTCTCCTCCTCCAAACCCATTAGAACCTGTTCCTTTAAAATTAGACCCTCTGAGGATCCTAATGCTAAGCCCATAATTTCCTGTGTCTTCTGAACTAAGGCTGAACCATGAGCCATAGTTAAAGATTGTCCCACAGTTACTGAAGGTGGCTCAGTCAGTTGAGCATCCCACTCTTGATTTCCGCCCATGTCGTCGTTATCTCATAATTCATGGGATCGAGACCCATGTTGGGCTCTGCACTGACTTCATAGAGGCTGCTTGGGATTCTCTCTCTCCCTCTCTCTCTGCAACTCACCTGCACTTGTGTGTGTGCACACTCTCTCTCATTCTGTCCCTCTCAAAATAAGGAAATAAACTTAAAAAAGATAAAAAATAAAAGATGAACATGATAAATGCCATACTGGGAATGCTCTGGCAACTCCTTTTGAAGTCACTGAGAGGGTACCTTTGCTCTTGGCTACCTTGGCCCAATGGGCTGAATAGTACACTCTTGCTCAGGATTGCATTTTTAGCCAAGGACAAAGCTGCAAATATCTAAACTGATGGTAGGTATGCCTTTGGAGTACCTCATGACTTTGGAATGCTATGGAAACAGTGAGGCCTCCTCACTTCCAACAGGGACAAAATTTTAAATAGCCTTCATGTCCAAGATTTATTAGATGCCATACTCTTATCAGCCACTTTGGCCATTATCAAGATCCCTGGGTGTCCAAATTTGATTCCCTGGAGACTAAAGGAACCCACCTTGCTAATATTTCCACAAAGAATGCTTTATGTATCCCAACAAGAGAAGGGAAGAATTTCTCCTTGCCCAGCAACAGCCCAATGATAATTCAGTGAAAACCAAGTTGATCAGATATCAGCTGGGGGTGGTGGAGGATGAGGAGCCTGGTCAAATAATGAGGGTGATCGGCTATGGAGGGTGCGGGATTCTGGCTAACCTGGATCAGCAGGATTATAGCTAAACTTGGACAATGCAGAGACAGAGACAGAGATCCAAAAGTTGAGCCCTGGTTAAAAAGTTCAGGGAAGCAGTGCCTGGGTGGCTCACGCAGTTAAGCATCCGACTTTTGATTTCGGCTCAGGTCATGATCTCATGGATTATGGGTGCGAGCCCTGTGCCTCATGGTTTGTGGGGTCACACAGCACAGGGGATGCTTGGGATTCTCTCTCCCTGTCTCTGTGCCCCTTCTCTGCTCACTCTCTCTTTCTCAAATAAACAAATAAACTTAAAAAAAAAAAAAAGTTCAGGGGAGCCTGAGTAGAGTTTGGCCAAGGATAGAATCTTTCTCACTGTTACAGAATTTTAGGCCCTAACAAAAATGTGTGTTCCTAAGTGTATGTACCTAATTATGTCTTAATTACTCCCACAGAAACAATCTCACGATCAGCAGAATTTTTCCACAGCCACATCCAACTATATTCCCTCTGATAATTCTTACACCAGTTTTGGGATTAAGGAATTGGTAAGTATAATGGGGCACTATGAATTAACATGGGAAAGACAAGAAAATACTATTTCCTGAGTCTGTCCTTTGCACATAAAGATAGAAAAGTAGCCACTGAAATCACTGGCCTTCAGAGGGCTATTAGCACAATTTTCTGAAGCTGAATGCTTCCTGAGGTTCATGTGAACATAATTTAAGATGGAACCCTTGAGAGAAGGTTGGAGATTTTAGGTAAGAAGTATAACTCTACATGAGTGTGTGTGTCTGTAGTGTCTGAATGTCTATGTATAAGAGTGAAAAATAAGGGGCTCCTGGGTGGCTCAGTCAGTTAAGTGTCTGACTCTTGATTTCAGTTCAGGTCACAATCTCACGGTCATGAGATCAAGTCTCGTGTTAGACTCTGTGCTAAGCATGGAGCCTGCTTGGGATTCTCTCTCTCTTTCTCTCTCTCTCTCTCTCTCTGTCTCTCTCTCAAACAAAAAGTGTAGATAGATAGATAGATAATAGATAGATAGATATAAATATATATTATATATAGATATACACCATATATAGATATACACTATATATACACTATATCTACATCTACATCCTTATCTATATCTATATCTATATCAATAGATATAGATGATTAGATGATATAGATAGATATAGATATAGATATAGATATAGATATAGATATAGATAGATATGAAAAGATGGAGAATCTGGAGGATGTTGTCTGAATTACTGAAGGTAGTTTGTGAACATGGGATGTATTCCTTTCTGACAAACTTTCTCAAACTCAGGGTTTGAGGTACTTTCTACCCTTTTATATAGATAATCTATATATTTATATAGATATATAGATATTTATATAGATAATTTATATAGATAATTATTTACATGGGGGGCCCTGTGGAAGACTTTCATAGCTAGGTTGGATTTCCTCAATAACTATTGAGTTGATATTTTCTGATGAGCATTTTCTCTCTCTCTTTAACTAGTCAGGATTGATAGTTGAGCCATCATTCAGTTCAACACACTCCATTTACTAATGATCCTCCAGTATGAACATAGTACTAATCATAACAGATAACCAGCCTGTATGCTGACACCTTCACATGTGTTAGTTCATCTAATCGTCATAGCCACCCTGTAAGATGGGTATTATAAGCCCCATTCTATGGATGCAGAAGTCAAGTCTCTCACTTGCCCAAATCACCAAGCCAGGACTTGATCCCAGGAGGTTCTCACTGCAGAGACCATGTACTGGACTTCTCTGGTTTGTTAAGATGATATCAGACAAGAAGCCAGATCAAGCAAGCACTCTTCTTACTATCATACACTGTCACCACCCGCTGGGCCATTCTTACTGCCATTAAAGAAAAACATCTCCTAGTTTCATGAAAACAGTGTGTTCTGGGGCCCCTGGGTGGCTCAGTCAGTTGAGCATCTGACTCTTGATTTCAGCTCAGGTCATGATCTCAGGGTCGTGAGATCGAGCCCCATGTTGGGTTCCATGCTGAGCAAGGAGCCTGCTTACAATTCTTTCTCTCCCTCTTTGCCCCTCCTCGCTTTCTCTCTAAAAACAAAACAAAACAAACAAAACAAAACAACATCAGAACAGTATGTTCTGATGAATCTGTTTTGGAATACATGTCCTGGGAAATATACAGTCCCTCTAAAAGATTGGCAGTCTATTTAAAGACGCTGTGTGTCTGTGAGAGTAACTGACTTAGCGGTTTTCTTTGCGATAACACACATAGAATCACACTTATTATGGACTATGGATTGGGCAATGCTCTAAGTATTGATGCTTTTCCAAGATTAATTCACTTAATCCTCACACAAATCATATGAGGGAGATGCTATTGTTTCCAAATACTGATGCAGAGATTGAGGCCAAAGGGGTGAATCAACTTGCCCATGTTTTCATAAGCAGTGAGTGCCCAGCTGGGATGTGAGCAGGCAGGGTGGTGCCCAAGCCCCCCAGGTACCCGCTGTATGCTGTGATACCTCTTAGTAGTTCTTTTCAGCTTTCCATATTAAATAGACTTTGGACAAAATTTCACACAGATGCCATAAAACTTGGTGGGAATATGAGCTAAGTGAAAAGAAATATCTTCGTTCGACCTGAAAAGCACACACACACAAAATTGAGAGGGAAGTGATGTTCACCTTTCTTTTGTTTCTGATTATGGTCAGAAACAGGAGATAAACTTCAAAGAAAGAAATTAAGCCTCGTTTCAAGGATTCGTGAAAGAAAACGAAAGGAATTCAAAAGCAGTAAGATTATATGGTAAGAATACATTTCACATTATAAGAAACTGCCAAGCTGTTTTCACAAAGGGTCACACCATTTTACGTTCCCACCAGAGTTCCAATACCTCTCCATTTTTTGTCTATTCTTTTTTCTATGTTTATTTATTTTATTTTAAGAGACAGAAAGAGAGCATGAGTGGGGGTTGCGGCAGAGAGAGGGAGGGAGAGAGAGAATCCCAAACAGGCTCCACGCTGTTAGCATAGAGCCCTGATGCAGGGCTCGATTCCATGAACCGTGAGATCATGATTTGAGCCAAAATCAAGACCTGGATGCTTAATCTACTGAGCCATCCAGGTGCCCCTGCCTATTCTTGATATATTTGTCTTTTTTATATTGGTCATTCTAAAAGGTGTGTACTCTGATTTTAATTGACATTTCCCCAGTGGTAAATGATGCTAGCATCTTTTCATGTGTTTATTTGTTATTCCTATGTCCTCCTGTTGAAGTGTCTTTTCAAACCGTTTGTCCCTTTGTGTTTTATTTAGGATATTGGTTTTCTTATTATTGAATTTTAAAAGTTACAAACATTATACTCCTAGGTACTTACCCAAGAGAAGTGAAAACATATGTCCACACAAAGACCTGTACATGATTATTTATAGCAGCTTTAATATGTAATAGCCAAAAAACCAGAAACAACCCAAATTGTTCATCAAGTGAATGGATAAACACACTGTGGTATATCCATACAACTAAATGGAAAAAAATATTGGCACACACAAACTTATGGATAAATTTTATGAGTGGAAAAAAAAACCAGTCTATGTTATAGGATTCAATGTATAGAAAATTCTAGAAAATATAAACTAATATATACTGACAGAGAGCAGATCAGTGGCTGCCTGAAGAAAGAGGGGCAAAGAGGACATACAACAAGGGGTCATATAACAAGAACACTTTTGGAGTGACAGATATGGTAACTATCTTAAATATAGTGATTTCCTTGGGTATATGGTTATGTCCAAACATCAAAGTATACACTTCAAATACATGAGCCTATTGTATATCAATGATAGCTCTATAAAAAAATAATAATAATTTTTAAGAAACAAAGTAGAACAATGGTCAGAAGAGAAACTCTGAGTTACACCTTCATTTCCATAGCTGAGGAGCTATTCATCACACACGGATTTTGGTACCTAAAGTAGTGTAAAATAAAGGTAGAAGTAAAGAAGTCTTGTTAAGTGAGAATAGACCACTGAGAAGAACTTCATGACCTTCATTTTTTTTATTTTTCATATAATTAAATTTGCAATTTATTTGTTTATTTATTTTGAGACAGAGGGTGAGAGAGAAAAAGAGAGCATGGGAGGGGCAAAGAGATAGGGAGAGAGAGAATCCCAATCAGGCTCCATGCTGTCAGTGCAGAGCCCAACTTGGAGCTTGAACCCATGAACCATGAGATCATGACTGAGCCAAAATCAAGAGTCAGTGATCAACCGACTGAGCCACCCAGGCGCACCTAAATTTGATTTAAAAAAGGGAGAGTGGCGCCTGGGTGGCTCAGTTGGTTAAGCCTCTGACTTCAGCTCAGGTCATGATCTCACAGTCTGTGAGTTCGAGCAAGTCTGTGAGTTCAAGCCCTGCATCAGGCTCTGTGCTGACAGCTCAGAGCCTGGAGCCTCCTTCAGATTCTGTGTCTCCCTCTCTCTCTGCCCCTTCCCTGCTCATGCTCTGTCTCTCTCTGTCTCAAAAATAAATAAAAGCATTAAAAAAAAAATAAAAAATAAGATAAAAAAATAAATAAAAAAGGGAGGAGTGTTTCTGTGGAGTTCAGTCCAAAGAGAACCATTTTGCAGATAGTGGTTCTTAAATCATTTAAATGGAACATGCAGGGGCACCTGGGTGTTTCAGTCGGTTGAGCCTCCAACTCTTGATTTTGGCTCAGGTCATGATTCCAGAGTCATGGGATGGAGCCCCATGTTGGGTTCTGTGCTGAGCATGGAGCCTGCTTGGGAATTCTCTCCCTCTCTCTCTCTCCCTCTGCCCCTCTCCCCTGCTCATGTGCTCTCTCTCTCTCTCTCTAAAATTAAAAAAAAAAAATTTTTTTAAACATTTACGTGGAGCATGCAATCTGGAAAAGAAACTAAACACATTGCCTTTCCCACACACCAAATTGACTCCATTTTTTTATCCCTCATGCTCCAAGAGTCCCTTCCTGAACATTTCACATCTACCTGTTTATCTTGAACATGCAGAACTTCTATACTTATTTTTATGTCACATCTAAAATATTTATAATTTACAGAAGAATAATTATATGCATGCTTGTATTAATCAGATGTCATTTCCCACACACTAGCAATAATGTCAGAACAGCCCTTCATGTGTTAACAGCAGCTCCCTAGTTTTCAGTCCTAATACCTAACTCTTTAAACCTGATATGTTAAGGGAGAGTGAACACTTTCTGTGATAATACTTTTCATTTTTCCCAAGCTGCACAAAGAAGAGGAAACATGATTCAATGGAGTTGGGAAATAACACAAGGGTAAAAGAATTTATATTTATGGGACTTACTCAGTCCCAAAACCTGAGTTTGGTCCTATTTCTTTCTTTGTGCTTGGTATACATGACAACTCTTCTGGGAAACCTCCTCATCATGGTCACTGTGACCTGCGAGTCCCGCCTTCACACGCCCATGTACTTCCTGCTCCGCAATCTCTCCGTCTTGGACATCTGCTTCTCCTCCATCACCGCTCCCAAGGTCCTCGTAGACCTCCTGTCAAGGACGAAGACCATCTCCTTCAATGGTTGCATCACTCAGATCTTCTTCTTCCACCTCCTCGGGGGGGCAGATATTTTTTCTCTCTCTGTCATGGCCTTTGACCGCTACATGGCCATCTCCAAGCCCCTGCACTATGTGACCATCATGAGCAGGGGGCGATGCACTGCCCTCATCGTGGCCTCCTGGGTGGGGGGCTTTGTCCACTCCATCGTGCAGATTTCCCTGTTGCTGCCCCTCCCCTTCTGTGGACCCAATGTTGTTGATGGCTTCTACTGCGACGTCCCCCAGGTCCTCAAACTCGCCTGTACAGACACCTTTGTACTTGAACTCCTGATGATTTCCAACAATGGCTTAGTCACTACCCTGTGGTTTATTTTCCTGCTTGCATCTTACACAGTCATCTTGACAATGCTAAGGTCTCAGGGAGGGGAGGGAAGGAGGAAAGCCATCTCCACCTGCACCTCCCACATCACTGTGGTGACCCTGCATTTTGTGCCCTGCATCTATGTCTACGCCCGGCCCTTCACTGCCCTCCCCACTGATAAAGCCATCTCTGTCACTTTCACTGTCATCTCCCCACTGCTGAATCCATTGATCTACACCCTGAGGAACCAGGAGATGAAGTCAACCATGAGGAGACTGAGGAGAAGACTCATGCCTTTTGTAATGGAATAGTGTAAGTATCTCCAACCTCTTCATCACCAAGGACTCCTTTATTTTTTCCATAAAGTCATATTTATATACCCAAGTACATTGTCAATAAACCAACTATACTTACTAGATAGCAATTTATTTTCCTATTTAATAGGTTACTGATAACTTAAGTTTCTGGTGAGCATGCAGATAACTAGTATTATAGGACTGAGCTGATTGATGTGTTTCTATTCAAGGACAACTATATGGCAGGTAAAGACATAGATTGAATCTAACACCTTTTTCAACAGGCAAGTTAATAGAAGTCTAGATATGAGTGATTTGCTCAAAATCTTATATCAAGTGAATTGCAGAGAAAAGTCTTCAGATACCTAATCTATTGTCCTTCTGCCATAAGAAGGCAATGTGTTACATTACCAGAACTGTCTACACCAAACTGCAATCCTGTTCTAAGAAAGATCTTATGATCCGTGCCCCTGTAGTACACATATATGGGTGCATATGTCCTACACAGATTAGGGAATTTTCTCACCTTAAACTCCATATGGGGATGTGACCACTGAGAACCTCAATAGTAGTACGTAATGGTTGTCCTACTGGATTCCTATCAGGAATGAAGAAACTTGGGCCTAAAAGGATTTATCACATGCAGAGCCAGACAAGCCAGATGCACATTCTCATGATAAGTTTAGACAAAAGCAGAACCTCATTAATCCTATATGAAGAGCAACCCATTCTCATTATTTAAGAACCGATTCCAGTCTCATTGGCTTCACCATTAAGGATTTACATTCTTCCCACCAAAGAGGAAGAGAGGAGGTGTTCAAGAAAGTAAAATTCTAATCAGTCTGTTTTTCAATCTGTTGATGTTTGGGAAGATGTGGTATAGGCTAGTGTTTTATCTGGGAGAGCATGGGAAAGAAATAAAGTAAAAAAGTAAAGCCTTGTGACCTCTGCCATCTACCAGCTGTGTGACCTTGAGCAAGTTATTTTATTTCTCTTCAGGTTATATATAGTTCATTCATGCAAAGATATTTATAATGTCCATTTCATGGAGTCATTGATATAGTTAAAGGGAAATGGTATATGTGAAACACACAATCCCCAGCAGATAGTAAATGTTCAGTGCAAGACAAATGTCATTTTCAATATCACCCTTACTGCTCTGCCTAACACACATTCGGTCCCCCATGAGCCTATTGCACTCTTCTCCAATATGGCCCGTATTCCTAATTATCAAGGAAAAAAACCTGATGGGATAAAAAGCAAAGTAATGTACACTGAATTCAAAGCATCTATCATCTTAAAATTTCTAGTGTTCTGTCATTAAAACATGACAATGGATTTGCTTGCCATTCATTCAGGTCAAAGAGACATCCTATAGCTGATGAGATACAGCACAGGAGAGTTTCATACCAAAAGAAGGTAATGAGTCAAAGATAAACCCTAGCTGTGAAGGTGATATAAGGGGTCAGACAAAAAAGTCAGACAGACTCAGTAGGCTAGAAGAGAGCCCAAGTAAAGTTAGCCAAAGGGTAGTGAGTATTGAGGATGAACTTCAGTTATATCTGTCATTGGATCTGGGCTGGCCTCATAATCACTCATCAACTGATTGGCTCAATCATTTGATCACTTGATCAATTTCCTGTCACTTGATTCCCTGTCACTTGATCAATCAATTCTAACTTTTTACAGTATTAACCTACTTCCTCTCGCATGAAAATTATAAGAATAATTCACACTTAAGTCACCATTCATAGAGTCCCGCTACATTACTTGTATAGTTTTGGTCTTGAGTCCTTAGGCCTTTCTTTATGAAATTGCCTATAAAAAATGCACACCACAAGCCACTTTATGGTCCATTTCATGCAAATGTGTTCTATCCTTTCCTTCGTATCTCATATTTTTACTACTATGTCAGAACTGGATGGCACCGAAGATATATGGGGTGTGAATCATTGTATCACTGGAGCATAACCCCAAAGGTCGAGAACCCAGAAACCTCTTCCGCAACATGGCTCCTGACGCTTCCTCAACCATCTCTAAATAAACATACAACATAACCTGATCAATAATTCAATCATCTGATTACACAAACATACATCATTTATATGGATGACATAAAATCACAACGTGGGTGGGCTGCATTTTTTCCATTTAAATAAGCTTTTATTATTTTTGCAGTTCTGCTGTTAACAGCCATAGGAAATTTAACAGATTCTGGGCATACATAGAGCTTTCAAATTACCCTTTCCTGCATCACTCCCTGAATCAAACGTTTTAATGATAAACATCTCTGGGTACCTGTGAACCCAATAACATAAAATAACTCCAAAATAATTAAATTGATGAATATCAAGAACTGTCACTGTGCTATGCTCCTAGGTCCTAAGTGAACTGTGGATCTCAGAGATGTAGTAGATTAAAGTAATTGCAGAGGGACAATGTACCTATTGCATTAAACAGAAATTGCACAGATAAATCTACACTGTCCAGTCTCTGAGAGCTGCCCTATCAGTAGTCACAGAGCTTTGATTTTTTTCCATTGGTACTCTTTTACTTAAGTTTCATTTCCCAGCTGATTGCAAGCAAATTGACTTTGGTCAGGAGGAAGACTGCACAGTTCTTGGTATCGTTGAACACAACTCTTTCTTCTTGAGCCAAGGGGGATAATGCACTGTCTCATATACTTCCTCCAGAGAAAAGCTTGTGTCCTGAATGTGCATTGGGACCTCTGCATTATGTGTGAGATGGGGCAGAGAGGAGATGAGGGAGTCTCATAGGAACTCCGCTGAATTGGCCACTCAGCTTCCCTGCACATACCCAACAGTATTCCCTTTGCTCATTCCTATATTTGGCTTGTGGCTGAGGGACTAATTGAGATGGCCGAGGCACTATAGGGCAAAGTGGAGGAGTCAGTTGGATGTGATTCCCTGAAGCTTCCTTCTCCCACCTGCAGAAAGAAAGTAACAAAATCACTAACCTTGAGGTTGGCTTTCCATTAAACACAGTATTTCCCCAGAACGTACTTCCTGTCAGATGTAGCCGGAGCTTCATAAGAAGATCAATTTCCCATTTGGAGACTGAAGTCGGATAGTTTTGGTATGTGTGAATCTTCTGAAACTGGAAAGCTGTTAGTGTTGGTTTTTCAGAAATGCCACAAGTGTCTAGAATGTTCCTATTGAAACCATAACTCTAATCAAGCAAATGAAAGTGGTGGTTTTTCACAAAAGAGGAAGTAAGGATTACAGAATACAAGAAGGTCAGTTGGCTTCAGGGATGTGATGTATTCTACTTGGTGAGATGTCGAGATTCAAAGTGTTTTGAAAGTGAGATGGTGCTAATATCCCAGCTCTCAGGAGGGTGACTGCCTTGGAAAAATACACCAAGACAACAATTCCTGAATTTAGTATATGTTTCTTGGCTGGGAATGGAAGTATGGGGGCTTTGAGTAAGGTGTTTTAATGGTTAGCTTGTTTATCTGTGCCCTTATGTGCTGATGAGCATGAATCATGCTCCTAAAATTTTTAGGGATTCAATTAAGGATAGACGCCTTTCAATATTGGGAAAGAGAAAACTGTGACATGAGAAATTCCATTCCATGTAGAGAATGCTTAGCATTTGCTCAGTGGGAAGCTGGGATGTGAGGGTAGCCCTCAGGCTGTAGGCTCTGTCCAAGCTTGACAAGCTTGTTTCCAAAGGATGAGGTCTCCTTGGGGGTGATTTCTTTTTAATGTTTATTTATTTTTGAGAGAGAGGAAGAGCATGAGTGAGAGAGGGGCAGAGAGAGAGATGGAGACACAGAATCTGAAGCAGGCTGCAGGATCCAAGCTGTCAGCACAGAGCCCAATGCAGGGCTCGAACTCACGAATTATGAGATCATGACCTGAGCCGAAGTCAGATGCTTCACCAGCAGAGCCACCCAGGTGCCCCACCTTGGGAGTGATTTTTAAGAAATTCTTATGATCTGTATTTTGACCTTGCAAAGACACATAAGATTGTATTTCTTTGTCCATTTCCCCCTCACACTATTATGCATGTGTTTTGATGCAATATGCACAATATACTTTCAAAGTAGCTTTCCCACTCTTGGTAAAAAGATAGCATCCATAGGAACCCAGCAGATCCATTATATCCAAGAGGAGTTTATATTTAAAGTAATGCTACTCAGATCTCATTTCTGCGCCCTGCACTGGAGCACTGCATGTGGTACCTTGATGAAGGTACCTCTGAAGACTGCAAAGCCTGCTCTTTCGAACTCTGCTTTTCTTTTTTTGTTCAGTCACTCTGACATCCTCTCACAGGAGAGGATGTGCCATCTCCTAACACTCGCATACTACTTTCCCTTGATAGGAAAAGATTATTTTTTTCTCTGCATCGCTTTCTGGGACGGGCTGATCAACACTGGGAAGAAGTACAGGTGCAGTAGTTAAGAGCATCTGTCTTTGCAATAAGACAAATCTTAGTTTGCGACAAGGCTCTGCCAGCTGTGAGACCTTGAGCAAGTTACTTAATCTTTCTGTGCCTCAGTGTCCTCATCAACAAAGTCAAAATAATAACTATTTCATCTGGATATTACAGGTTTTGGAAGAGATAAAGTGAAACAGTTGGTATAGCACATAAGAAACACTCCATAAATGTTCACTAAAAGCAGGAAAAAAATAAGCAGAGCAGAGCTCCATTATCCTGCCCATATTTGCATAAAGCTGAGACTTTGAAAGTTGCATGGATCCTCTCCACCACCACTACCACCCTCCCCTGCCTGCCGGGCCTGATAGCCTGATGACTGCCTTTCGAATTGAGGATTATAGTCCATTTTCTTTCTTTCTTTTTTAATTTGAGAGAGAGAGAGAGAGCACGCGAGTGGGGGAGAGGGGCAGAGGGAGAGAGAGAATCCCAAAAAGGCTCCATGCTCAGCACAGAGCCCAACACAGACCTGGATCTCAAGACCCTGGGATCATGACCTGAGCCAAAATCAAGAGTCGGATGCTCAACCGACTAAGCCACCCAGGCGCCCCTATAGTTCATTTTCTATCGAAAGACTTTTTATGACCATACCTATATTTATGACTGCATACAAAAATAAATTTATTGGTGTTTATAAGCAGATATGTGATACAATACTCTGAATTTTTTTTTTGGACATATGCTTCGCTCAAATCCCTAAGCAGAAAAGAAAACTATTGCTAAAGGAGAGATTGCATTTTTCATTTACCCCAAAGTGTTGGGAAGAGAGCTTTGAACCATAGGGGTCAATAGCAAGATGAGCCGCGCCCCTGGGTGGCTCAGTGGGTTAAGCATCCGACTTCGGCCCAGGTCATGATCTCATGGTTCGTGAGTTCAAGCCCCACGTCAAGCTCTGTGATGACAGCCTGGAGCCTGCTTCAGATTCTGTGTCTCCCTCTCTCTCTGCCCCTCCCTAGCTCACACTCGCTCTCTCTCTGTGTCAAAAATAAATTAACTTAAAAAAAATAGCAAGATGAGCCACTCTCAGACAAGCCCCCACAGATGGACCCGGCAGGTATAAGGCAGAAGCACTCACCTGAGGCTGGTGACACTGAGTCATCACTGGCAGAATCAGCCTCCTCAGTACCTTTCAGTTTCCAAGACAGACATACAACCTCACCTCCTCCTTAGAAGGATCCTGTGTATGAGGTAGGTCTCGTTTATCATCATGGTACAGATAAATTATAATGGTGTAGGCCGAAAACTACGTCTAAGCCATGCCCTGTGAATCTCATGAGTTTGGTACTATTAGTAACTTGCCAAAGGTCACACCAGCTAGGAAGTGATAAAACCCAAATTGCGTAAGTGTTCCAGATGATCCTCGCACGTGTATCCCAAATGCGAGTGTGGGATGATACTGTCCAGCAGAAGTCCCAGACAGGGTTTACAAACATTACGTACCTAAATGGAAATGGTTTTTGTGTATGTCCCCCACGATTTTGTACACCCCCCCCCCCCGGACTTTTCTTTCCACTGATTCCACAAGCTACAACACTCTTACTGTTCTAACTGTAAACTTATTATTGTAATGTTTATTTATTTATTTTGAGAGCGAGGGCATGGGGGGGGGGTGGGGACAAAAGAGAGGGAGAGAGAGAATCCCAAGCAGGCTCCGTGCTGTCAGCACAGAGCCCAACTTGGGGCTCGATCTCATAAACCGTGAGATCGTGACCTGAGCCAAAATCAAGAGTCGGACACTTAACCAAATGAGACACCCAGGTGCCCCATAAACTTCTTAAAGAAAGGACCAATAGGGGCACCTGGGTGGCTCCATGGATAAGCTTTTGACTCTTGATTTCGGCTCAGGTCATGATCTCACAGTTCGGCTCATGGGATGGAGCCCTGCGTCGGGCTGTGTGCTGACAGCACAGAACCTGCTTGGGATTCTCTCTCTCCCTCTCTCTGCCCCTCTCCCACTTGCACTCTTTCTCTCTCTCTCTCTCTCAAAATAAGTAAATAAGCATTAAAAGAAAAAAAAGGAAGGAAGGAAGGAAGGAAGGAAGGACAGATTTTTGAGTCACCTTTCCCTCTAAAAGATCATCTCAACATCATCATAATGGTTAATTTTATGTATCAACTTGACGGGCCGCAGGGTGCCCAGATTAAACATTATTTCTGGGTGTGTCTGTGAGAGTGTTTCCAGATGAGGTTAATTTTTTTTAATTTTTTTAACGTTTTATTTATTTTTGAGAGACACACAGAGCATGAACGGGGTAGGGACAGAGAGGGAGAGGGAGACACAGAATCCGAAGCAGGCTCCAGGCTCCGAGCTGTCAGCACAGAGCCCAATGTGGGGCTCGAACCATTGAACCATGAGATCATGACCTGAGCCAACGTCGGATGCTTAACCAACTGAGCCACTCAGGTGCCCCTGATGAGGTTAAGTTTTGAATTGATGGACTCAGTAGAGCAGATGAATTGCCCTTCCCAACTAAGGCAGATGTCATTCAATCCTTTGGTGGCCTGAACGGTTTAACAAAAGTTAGAGAAAGGAGAAACTTGCCCCCTCTCTCCTGTCTCACTGCTTGAGTTGGAACATGTCATTTCATCTCATCGTTTATACCACTGGTTCCCTGGTTCTCAGGCCATCAGACTAGGACTGAATTACACAGCTTTCCTGCATGTATAGCTTACAGACAACAGATTGTGGGACTTCTCAGCCTCCATAATAGTGCAAGCCAATTTTTCATAATAATTCCCCTTTTACATAAATATATGTAAGCACATACATGTGCATCATACATACATTGTCATAGTGGTTTCCTGAGCAGAAGATCTGCAACCTGTTAACCTATTCGAGGATTCAAAAGCAAGATTCTGGAGTGGGTGGCTGTCATCCTTTCTATATTCCAGGTTGATCAGACTCCTTTTGGAATGATTTCTCCACCTTCTAGCCATGGTACGTAATAGTGCAGGGGATTCTTAATTCTGGGATCCTGGAGTCCTGAAATCTACCACAATCATTATTCTAAACATCTATTCTTGTCACTCCATGTCATTACATAAACCTCCAACACAGGGAGACTGAGATGAATCTGAACAAATGATATTGGAATGAGGAGGGAGCTCTTTATCTTATTTTTTGTGTGTGAGCAAAAAGTATATTACCATGAGGAGCAGTGGTCACTTAAGGATTTTTTTTTCCTACGATTAGAAGAGCAAAACAAAAAAAGAAATCCAAAAATTAAAAACCAGAGTCAGAGAAAGAACAAGAGGGCATCCTGCATAACACAAGGATTTGGGATGATCTGAAATCCCTGAGTGATGGGTACCTGGGTGGTTCAGTCAGTTAAGCATCCAACTTCAACCCAAGTCATGATCTCATGGTTTGTGAGTTCAAGCCCCGCATCAGGCTCTGTGCTGACAGCTCCTGTCTCCTTCTTTCTCTGCCCCCTCCCATGCTCATGTGCTCTCTCTACCAAAAATAAAATAAGTCCCTAAGTGAGAGGAAATTAAGAAGGCAACTCTCAGGTTGCCTTTTAACTATAAAAGTAGACATTATGAAAGTGAGTAATCCATCAACTCTCACTTGAAATGAAATTCATTCTTTAGACATGAGATTAAAATGTTACAATCGCTATATGCTTATTATTTTTTTTACATTTTACGGAAGTATAACGTACATACATACAGAAAAATGTCCGTGAATGCACGGCTCAATGAATTTTCACACGTGCTGAAAACGCCTTTATAACACCCTGATCGAGAAACAGATCTTCAGCACCTCGGAAATCTCCCTCATGTTTCCTTTAACTTTGTATATTTTTGTCCTTTATATGGACGAACTAAGAGAGTGTACGTTCCTTTGTGCCTGGGTTATTTGGCTCAACGTTATAAACATAATGAGGTTCATTTATACCATTACACATAGTGTAGCTCATCCCCACTGATGAACAATACTGTGTGGATTTGACCCAGTGTATCTTTTCTACTGGCGATGGGTATTTTTTGTCATTCTCCAGTTTGAAGCAATTACACACAGCGCTATGAACATATGTTCTATTTCCTAGGAGTGGAATAGATGTTCTTATGTATATATTTCCATCCTAACTGATACATGCACAGCATTAGCCACTATAGCCCAACAGCAATTTGACTGCACAAGTTTCATACACCCTCCAGCAGTGTATGTATGTACATTCCAGTTGATATACATCTTCACCATCATGTGGTATTTCTCATTGTCTTCAATTTAGCCATGTTTGTGTGTATGCAGTAGTTTCTTCCTGTAATTTTAATTTACATTTCCCTGATAACTAATGACATTGAACTGGCATTTGGATGTTCTATTTTGTACAGTTTTGGTTGGTGTCTTTTGCCATTTTCTGATTCAGTCATCATCTTTTTCTTTGACTGATTTGTAGAAGTTTTTTAATATATTCTGCACATGAATATTTTTTCAGATATATATATTGTAAACATCTGGTCCCATTTGTGGGTTATCTTTTAATTCTTGTAATATCTTTTGTGAGCAAAATTCTTCACAGTCGAATTTACGCTTATTATTATTTTCAGTTTCAGATTATATGGTAAAAGTACAATTGAATAAGTTCACAGACCTGTCACCTGTATTTCAGTGACCACAGTGATAAAACCTATCTGCTTGGATGATGGAGTCAAAAACACAGGTAATCCTCCACCTACTGGTGGCATGCTGAATTGCAGGCACAGCTCATGCATTGCAAGAGCTTCCTCCTAAGGCAAACACCAAAACTCAAGTGCCAGAAAAGAAAACAGGAGATTATATAACACACTCTTTAACTGCTCTGTTATTTCTTCCAAAGATATACTTGAAAAAAGGATCTGTGACCCAATGGATCAGGGAAACTACACCAGAGTGAAAGAATTTATTTTCCTGGGAATTACTCAGTCTCAAGAGCTGAGCTGGGTCTTGTTTGGCTTCTTGTTTTTGGTGTACATGACAACTCTGCTGGGAAACCTCCTCATCATGGTCACTGTGACCTGTGAGTCTCACCTTCACACCCCCATGTACTTCCTGCTCCGCAACCTCTCTGTGCTTGACATCTGCTTCTCCTCCATCACTGCTCCCAAGGTCCTAGTTGATCTTCTGTCAGAGAGAAAAACCATTTCCTTCAGTGGCTGTGTCACCCAAATGTTCTTCTTCCATCTTCTTGGAGGAGCAGATGTTTTTTCTCTCTCTGTGATGGCCTTTGATCGCTATGTAGCCATCTCAAGACCCCTACACTATATGACTATCATGAGTAAGGGACGATGTACTAGCCTGGTGCTGGCCTCCTGGGTGGGGGGCTTTGTCCACTCCATCGTGCAGATTTCTCTGTTGCTACCCCTCCCCTTCTGTGGACCCAATGTTCTTGACACGTTCTACTGCGATGTTCCCCAGGTCCTCAAACTCGCCTGCACCGACACCTTCACTCTGGAGCTCCTGATGATTTCCAATAACGGACTGGTCAGTTGGTTGATTTTCTTCTTTCTCCTCATATCTTACACAGTCATCCTGATGATGCTGAGGTCTCACGCAGGGGAGGGAAGGAGGAAAGCCATCTCCACCTGCACCTCCCACATCACCGTGGTAACCCTGCACTTTGTGCCCTGCATCTATGTCTACGCCCGGCCCTTCACTGCCCTCCCCACAGATACTGCCATTTCTGTCACCTTCACCGTCATCTCCCCTTTGCTCAATCCTATGATCTACACACTGAGGAATCAGGAAATGAAGTCAGCCATGGGGAGACTAAAAAAACGACTAGGGCATTCAGAAAGGATTTAAATTCTATGAGAATGAGATAGCACCGAAATGTAAAGGTAGACATTAAATTTCACCTTCTCAAAATGGGAAGAGATCACTTTAATGCCAAAAACAAAAGGGCATCTATGGATATCATGGAGTCCTCAAAGAGGTTGGTCCTATAGTATAGTGTGTGCTGAGGACTTATAGGTGACACTGCTTTAAGCTGAGGCTCACTCATGACTTCCATTGCTCACTTTCAATTATTCATTCTGCAAATATCTCACAGAACATGCACCGTGTGCCTGACAGTACTAGGATTCAGATTGCTGCAGAAAGATTAAATATAGTCACTTTCCGAGAGCCATACCCCAAGATGCTCTAATGAAGAAATGTTGTAGTCACTTTACCTGAGAGCTTCAAAAGATGTTTTACAGTGAGTAGACCTTGTCAAGGGGAACAGACAGAGAAAAACAACAAGAAAAGAAATCAGTATTACAGATGGAAAGAACGGTGTAAGAGTATGCCACATTTGTGCAACAGTGAGCTCAACGTAGCCATGAAGTAGTACACTCATGGAGTGAGTACCACTAGTTGACATTTACAAGGAAAGTTAGGAGAGAACTCCATTTTTTGTCCCTCAAGCAATGTAAATCTGTGATTTCTATTGGGAGAGAGGATCCTCAAATCACTCCAAAGCTATGGTTTCCTCCTAGACAAAAGATAATACTGTGAGCGGGAGTATTCATCAAGAAATAACAATGATGGGTAAAGGCTATGGACAACTCACCTGGATTTGTGCAAGGCTTAAGCAAATAGAGATGCTAAGCACTCCCCCTGGAGAAAAACTGTCTCCTCACTGTATAGCAAGATTATCCCAATCACAGGTGAGCCAGGCCCAAATTCCTCACTGTTTCTGCACATAGGGACCCCAAAACTCCTTAACATTTTCCACTCAATCCATTAGAAGGTAAAGAAAGGGTCATGAAAAGCATGAATGTTTAATTGTTGAATCTGGGAATTTTCTAGTGTCTGTAATGAGAGGAATGAGGATAGTACTAGCAAAAGTTTTACCTAACAGTCCAGCTGATATTTTGCTGGGACCTATTGACTTTGCTAGACAATGTCTCTCTTCATGATTATGCTCAAGCCACAGAAGCTGGCATTCATGTGTCAATCAGAGTAGATCAAATGCTATGACAAAATCAAAGTACTTAATAACCAGAGAGCTTAAAAGAAATGTTGTGGGCACTTTACCTGAGAGCTTCAAAAGATGTTTTGCAGTGAGTAGATATTTATTTCCTGCTCATGGCACAAACCAATGTTGGTCTTTAGAAAGAGCTGTTCCATGCAGTCATTTACAAAGATAGGCTTCTTCCACTTTGGGCTCTACCTCTCTCTACGTCCTTAGAATCTCTCCATTCATCTAACAAATGGAGAAAGGGAGAGAGGATTAAGAATTATGGGGAGAGGGGAGGGATCATTATTGGCCAGTCCTGAGAGTGGTATGTACCACTTCTGATCACATTCCATCAGCCAGCCCTTGATCATATGGTCCCAGGTCCCTGCAAAGGAATCTGGAGAATGTAATCTAGCCCTATTCCCAGAAAGAAAAGGAGAACGTGAAAAATGGTGAACTCTAATGATCTCTTCCACATTTATGATTCATTGCTAAGAAATCACAATTGGATAAGATTACAGAGACTAAGACTTTGTCTCTAAAAGGATTCTCTTAATATATAGATATGCTGGAAATACTGCTAGACCCTTGGAATGCACAAAGAACTAAACTGAGATGAAGGAAATCGGGGGAAAGAAAATTTAATTTAAAAGAAGGGGAGGGGGATCAAGGTAATCCTGGGAATTAGAATGACAACAAACTGGAAGACCGGGTCCGCAAAGAAAAAACACTGGAGTAAAGTGCCCAAAGAAGATAGGTCTGGAAGACACCCTTATAGAAGACAAACCTCATTTCTCCCCATAGTTGCCATAGGCTAATTGTAAACAAACATTTATTAATGCAGAAGCTTCTACAGAGATGAGTGTCTTTCTGTTTGTTGATTGTCCTTTCCTGTGTTCTATTCCACTCCCAACACTCAAAAATGTTCTGAATTATTTTCCAATATCAGACGTACTTCCCCAAGCATTAACATTCCAATAAAGACAAAGTTTTGTCTTCAGTTAGATTTATCTGCCGAACAAATGATCATTTACCACCTGGCTCCATCTTTGCTCTGGTATCATTGTTCTCCAGATCCTATGTACTTTTCACAACGATGCCTTTTTCTTTTCTGTCCCTCTGCTGACTTTACCTTGAACAAAACCTTTGTGACTGGGTGGAATTTTAACTAACCAAAGATGTGAACAATCAGAGTTTATGTTCCCAAGTGTAGGACCCTCCAAATGACAGGAATCCAGCAAAAGTCACCCAGGAAGCTGTCTTAGATTGTTTACACATGCAAAATAACCTGATCAAACGCAGTGAGGGATAGCAATTGAATTCATGAAAACATTAAATTTACTTCTCTTTTGGAGTCCCTGGCTGGCTCAGTCAGTTGAATGTCCAACTTCGTCTTGGGTCATGATCTCGTGGTTTGTGGGTTCTATCCCCACATTGGGCTCTGTGCTGATGGCTTGGAGCCTGGAACCTGCTTCAGATTCTGTGTCTCCCTCTCTCTCTGCCACTTCCCTGTTCAAGCTCTGTCTCTCTCTCTCTCTCTCTCCGTCTCAAAAAATAAACATTAAAAATTTATAAATTTACTTCTCTTTCAACATGACACCAAATAATTATTTGTATTTATATTTTTCTCCAGGTAGAGACATTTCCTTAGTTAACTATTACATATAAACTGACTCTAGCTTATCTTACACAGGTTACATATGCTTGGTCCTATCACCTATGATTTTTTTTCTATATAAAGAAGCTTGATTTTACATTTACACTGTATTTTTCATAAGCAAATCAACATATCTATATGCACAAATCGGCTGGTTTAAGAGTGATCCTGCCATTCTGGACTTCTTTGAGAAATTCAAACTCTTTCAAGTCTGAAAGAGAATGTTGTCAATATAGCTCTTACTCAATAAAGAAGACTGTTAGTTCAGTGCTGTGTTAGTAATCTATTACTATTACATTGTATTACCCCAAAACTTAGTGGCTTAAAACAACACAGTTTTTGGGGTGCCTGTGTGGCTCAGTCAGTTAAGTGTCTGCCTCTTGGTTTCGGCTCAGGTCATGATCTTGCAATTTGTGGGTTTGAGTCCTGTGTTGGGTTCTGCACTGGCAGCATGGAGTCTGCTTGGGATTCTCTCTTTCTTTCTCTCTCTCTCTCTCTTTCTTAAAATAAATAAATAAAAACATTTTTTTAAAGGAAGCAGATTTTTAAAAACTCAAAAAGCACAGTTTATGTGTGTTGGGAACCAGGCATGGTTTAGCTAAATCTGCTTCCGGATCTCTCACAAAGCAACAGTCAAATGTCAGCTGGGAGTTGTCTCATCTCAAGGTTCGACTGGGGAAAAATCTGCTTCCAAGCTCACTGACATGATTGTTGGCCCGAACAGTGAGCTACAGGACTAAGGGCTTCAGTTCTTTATTGAATGTTGGCTGGAGACGATCTTCCAGCCTCTCTCCAACATGGCAGCTTACTTCATCAGACTGAACAATCAAGGCAAAAGAGTGTGCAGCAAGATAGAAGTTGGCCTTTTATAGCTTAATCTTACAAGTGACATCCTATCACTTTGGCTGTACCTCTGTTCACCAGAAGCAAATCACTAAATTTAGCAAATCACTAAATTGATCTGAGGAATCTGAGTGTATTAGTTTACTATCACTACTGTAAACTAATTGCCACAAACTACATGGCTTCGAACCACATACATTAATTATCTCACAGTTCTGTAGGTTAGAAGTTTGACAAAGGTCTCACTGGGTTGAAAGCAAGGCATCTACACACATCTTCCAGTACATGACTTCTTAATAACGCTCAAGGGAGCTTCATCCCAAAAGGAAAGTCTAGCTGTTCGAGTTAGCAGTCACATCCAAAACTATTCCCTGCGGTGAAATATCGGGTCCGGGCCTGGGAGACTGGTGCTCATGTCAGAGGCACCACAGAGCAGTGTGGTGGGACTGTGGGAGGACCGTGCAGAGGTGATTCCTGGAGCTGTCGTCTGCCTCTGACAGTAGGTAAGAAGACGTTGACCCAACCAACACTCAGATGCACGTCTGCCCTATGGGAGAATATTCCTTGACGGTTAGCGTCTCCTAAGGTCAGTACGTGCAACCGAACAGCCGGCTCTGCTTCTCAGGTAAGGGATTCAAGTTTGGGACCTTTAATGAGGTCACTTTGTTATGAGGGCACTTTAGTGGGTGCTCACACGTCCGACTGTGTGTCTGTGTGTGTGTGCCCACAGCCAATTTTGAAATGTTATGGTGAATCACAAAAGGGGTTTGAACATTAACGATGCTCCTGTACGTTATATTATGTAGATTAAAGCTAGAAACTGTAGTGAAGCCAAGAAGAGGAATTCGTCCTTCAAGATGAGGAAGGTGGCTTGAATAGCCTACAAGGATATCAGCTGGTAAAGGGATGAGTGGCCTCTCTCAGGCGGGGGATTCTGTGAAAATCAATAAGCCCAGTTTATTTCTTTTTATGTTTATTTATTTTTGAGAGAAAGCATGAGCAAAGAAGGGGCAGGGGGGTGGGGAACAGAGGATCTCAAGCAGTCTCTGCTCTGACAACAGTGAACTGGATGTGGGGCTTGAACTCACAAACTGTGAGACCATGACCTGAGCTGAAGTCAGACGCTCAACTCAATGAGTCACCCAGGTACCCCAATAAACCTGTTTTATGAAGACGGGTCGACCTGGACATGCTTCTGAAGAAGCACTTGGGATCTTGAGTTTGTTCTTGCCAAAAACAAAAACAAAAGCAAATTTATAAACGAAGCTTGTCTGTTTTCTTTCCTCTTTTTTTGTTCCAAACAGACCCATACATTCTCCACCTTTTCGTTTCCTAGTTGCACATACATTTTGTGCACAGCAGAGCACCATTTTTGGCATTTCTTGGTGATTTTGGTCACTTGGTCACATCCAGGACTAATTTCTGCACAGAACCTCACACATCTGGGTTTCAAAGCCCATTCTCTCAACCACTACGATAAGCCGCCCCCAGAAATCCTTGATGTCAACAGTTTGACTTGACGTCACCAGTCGGCTTACAGTTAAATATCAAGAAATAACTGAAGTTTGTGGTTAATGGAGATTTAACCATTCGTAGGCAGTGGGCAGAACGGCCCTTGACTAGTCATGAGGTAGTTGAGGCAATAGGATTTAAAACAATTCAGGGGCACCTGGGTGGCTCAGTCAGTTAAGCATCCGACTTTGACTCAGGTCATGATCTCACAGCTTGTGAGTTTGAGCCTGGCGTTGGGCTCTGTGCTGACAGCTCGGAGACTGGGGCCTGCTTCAGATTTTGTGTCTCCCTTTCTCTCTGGCCCTCTCCTGTTCACACCCTGTTTCCCTCTCCTTCAAAAATAAATACACATTTTTTAAAAATTTTTAATAAATAAATATAAATAAATAAAACAATTCATCATTAAAGCTCCAAAGGCCTAGAAATCAATGGGTCCATTTAATATTGTACTGTGCTGTGCAGATGTCGCCTACTTTCTTTTTTTTTTTTAAGTTTATTCATTTATTTTGAGAGAGGGAGAGAGAGAGAACAAGCAGGGGAACGGCAGAGAGGGAGGGAAAGAGGGAAAGAATCCCAAGCAGGCTCGGCACTGTCAGCACAGAGCCCGATGTGGGACTCAAACTCACAAACCGTGAGATGGTGACCTGAGCCGAATCAAGAGTCTCGTGTTTTACTGACTGAGCCCCCCACCCCCACCCCGCCAGGCATCCCTGGCCTACTTTCAGAAGGACTGACGGCAGCAAGTGTTCCCCTTTCACTGATGAAAAGACTGACCCTCCCGGAGTTCGCTGCCTTTAGAGATTCCCCCATCGCTGGTGTCTTCCCTCCGTGCCATATTACTTCCGCCACAGATCAAAATAAAAACAAAGCAAAATCCTCTGTGTGTTCCCTAAAACACTACGTGTGTTCTGAGTTTATTTTTTTTTTAATCTTTTTTAAAAAAACTATTACTCTGGGGGTGCCTGGGTGGCTCAGTCAGTTAAGCGTCCAACTTCAGCTCAGGTCATGATCTCTGGGTCCGTGAGTTTGAGCCCCGCGTCAGGCTCTGTGCTGACCGCTTAGAGCCTGCAGCCTGCTTTGGATTCTGGGTCTCCCTCTCTCTGTCACTCCCCTGCTCATGCTCTGTCTCTCTCTGTCTCAAAAATAAATAAAAACATTTAAAAAAAATTTTTTTTAAATATTACTCTGGGGGCGCCTGGGTGGCTCGGTCTGTTAAATGCCAGACTTCGGCTCAGGTCATGATCCTCGGTAGGAGCCCCACGTCAGGCTCTGTGCTGACAGCTGGGAGCCTGGAGCCTGGAGCCTGTTTCAGAATCTGTGTCTTCCTTTCTCTGCCCCTCCTCTGCTCGTGCTCTGTCTCTCTCTCTCAAAAATAAATAAACATTAAAAAAAATTTTTTTTAATGAGAAAATGTCTGGCCCTTTTAAAAACTAAAAATGTTTGAAGACAGTGACATTCCCTGAGAATTATTGATGGGTCAGTAGATCATTGGCAGAAAGCCTAGAAAGTTAGCTGTGTGTGGCTTGGGCTCCAAGGGAAAGAGAACGGGAGGAAAGTGAGCGAAGGAGAAGTTCTGTTCTGATGAGAAATTGCAAGAGACAGTTCGGTGAGATCAGAGGACCCTGTAGTTCACGACAGGCCCCTGCTGGCTTCGGTGTGGACAGAATATGGAAGGAAGGAATACAAAGCAGCATCAGAGCCGAGCCCTGCCAGACATTAGAGTAGTGGTAAGGACCATATTAAGTATTGGCCGTGGGGGAAGTGAGTCCCATCCTGAGCTGCACAGAGGTGACTGGGCGGGCATTCTGGACGGTGAATGAGGGAGAAGCAAGCGTCAGAGAAGGGACAGATGGCAAGAAGCGGGTCCATGTCCCTGAGACTAGGCCTCTGCTCTGTCTGCCGGCGGGCAGTTATGGAAGTCAGCATTCTGACCTCGCACAGAGACAGGGAGACAGAGGCCCATCCTTCCTGATGATTACAACCAAAGGAACAGCTCTCTGGTCCTTGTAGAAAAACTGCGTTGCAAGAAATACATGTTCACCATTGCAAGCCCTTTTTACTAAATGCTCTGAGAAAGGGAGGTCAGGGGTCTCTCTCACACAGAAAATTTTCCTGGCACTGATGAGCTTTTTCGGGAAGGCGTTTGAATGGGGGAATGGGGGGCGGTGGGGGGGGGGGAGCTGGTGGCATCCTAAGGACACAGACTTCTGCTGCCTGAGGCCCTGATAAACTTGGGGCCTGTCTGGGTGCAGAGGTTTGGACAGAATCATTTGGGTCAAGAACTCGGCAGTTCTCCGGAGCACAGGGAAACTTTTGGGGGTGGATGGAGCTTTTTTAAGAGAGATCTGAAAAGGGAGATTTTATTGTAAGCAGGTGACAAAACCACAAAGCCGGATGCCTGTCGACACCCAAAGCAGGACTTATTACAAATATTCTTCTCTTTGTAACAGGATGGGGAGCAGGGGGAAAGCACTGAATTAGGATTTATAGAAAGTGACACTTGGTGGGGTGCCTGGGTGGCTCAGTCAGTTAAGCGTCAGGCTTCGGTTAAGCATCAGACTTCAGCTCAGGTCATGATCTCACAGCTCGTGGGTTTGAGCCCCGCATCGGACTCTATGCTCACAGCTCAGAGCCTGGAGCCTGCTTCTGATTCTGTGTCTCCCCTCTCTCTCTCTCTCTCTCTCTCTGCCTCTCTCCCACTCACACTCTGTCTCTCCCTCAAGAAGAAATAAACGTTAAAAAAAAAGTGATGCTTGGTAATAAAAGTTTTTATTTATTTATTTACTAAAGTTTATTCACTTATTTTGAAAGAGAGAGCAAGAGTGTGTGAGAGCAGGGGAAGGGCAGAGGGAGAGAATCCCAAGAAGGTTCCGTGCCATCAGCACAGCACCCCACGCGGGGCTTGAACTCATGACCCATGAGATCACGATCTGAGCCGAAGTCAGACGCTTAACCGACTGAGCAACCCGGGCACCCTTAAAAGTTTTTTTTTTAATGTGTTTCTTTACCAAATGTAAATGTTCTAAATCGTTTTATCCTTTGGTATATCTGCTCTTAAAAAAAAATTAATGGATTTTAGTTCTTAGAGTAGCTTAGGTTTACAGGAAAATTAAACAGAAGGTACAGAGAGCCCCACACTCCTTCTCCTCCCCTGCCCCGCCCCAGCTTCCCCACTATCAATATCTTGCATGGGTGTGCGCTGTGTTCGTTAACAAGGGAGGAACCAGGATTGATACATTTATTAACTAAAGTCCTTAGTTTGCGTTAGGGCTCATTCTTAGTGTTGTACATTCTCTGGATCTGACAAATGTGTGATGCCGTGTTGAAAGAGCAGACCTAGGCTGGCCGACTAGTGACTATGTCCCCGACATGGCCGCAGAAAGAAGTTCCGGCCCAAACCTCAGACCACGCATCCCCCCCCTTGAGTAACTTATGTTTTCTAAGAAAGCAGGCTACTGATTGATGCATTCTTCCGAAGTCTGAGGTGGGAGGAAGGGGAGTGTGAGAGGCGTGGAAAGTGTGAGTAGAAGAGGGAGGGCTTCTCTCAGGTAGGGGCCAGAGGCAGGAGCCCTCAACCCTGTCCAGGCTTAGAATGACCTGGGAGCATTTTAATAACTGACCCCTCCCCAAACCAATTAGTCTCTGGGGATGGTGTTTGGTGGTAGGTATTTATCTAGCACAGCAAGGCTGACAGCCAATGGTTAATAGGTGACCAGTGAGAAACGTTCTGTATACACTGAGGCCAAACATGTTAAACAACCTCAGACACAGTGGTTCTTAAACTTCAGGTGCATCAGAATCTCCTGGAAGACTTGTTCAAACACAGATTGCTGAGCCCCACCCCCAGAGTTTCTGATTCAGTGGGTCTGTGACCACCAGGCCCAACATTTGCATTTTTAACAAGTTCCAGGTCACGCTGATAATTGCTGATCTGGGACCACACTTTGGCAGCCAATCGGCTGAGGCCACGACCCTTCCCCAGCCAATCGGCTAAGGCCGCGATCCCTATAAAACCTTTGTGCTTTTGAAACTCCCTCTCTCTCCGGTATCTCACCGCTGCGACGGTGCAGGTAGGGGATTGAGCTCGAGCTAGCTCGAATAAAGGCTCTTTGCTTTTGCATTGGACTCGGCTCCCTGGTGGTCTTTGGGGATCACAAATTCTGGGCAAAACAATGTATCCATGATTAAAAATAAAACTCCCTAAAAGTCCCCTGTGCCTCACCTATTCATCCCTCCCCACCTGCACACCCCAGCCCTTGGCAACCGTTAACTTTTCTACTACAGTTTTGCCTTTTCCAGAATGTCATATAGTTGGAATCATACAGTATATATATTTTCAGATTATCTTCCTTTGCTTAGGAATTGTGCATTTAAGCTTCCTCCTTGTTTTCTCGTGCCTCAGTAGCTCATTTCTTTTTATAACTAAATAATATTCCATTGTGTGGAATGTGTCTGCTTTTTAAATGCTATATTTGAGGGGCACCCAGGTGGCTCCGTTGGTTGAATATCTGACTTCAGCTCAGGTCATGATCTCCTGATTCATGAGTTCGAACCCTGCATCAGGCTTGCTGCTGTCAGCACAGAGCCCACTTTGGATCCTCTGTCCCCCCATTCTCTGCCCCTCTCCTGCTCACTCTCTCTCTTTCTCTCAAAAAAAAAAAAAAATTAAAAAATAAATAAATAAATAAATAAATAACATTTAATAAAAATACTATAGTTGATCTTCATTGCAATTATTTCAAAACACCATCTTTTATAGGAGAAGTGTACCAGCATCTCCCAAATAATGTTGCGAGAAGACTGGCCCAATAAAATGTTAACTGGTGCAGCATGAGGGGACATGTGGTCTGTGGGAACTCAGGTTAAAGAATTAAACAAGTCCATTTGAACTTCACGACCCTATGACACAAGCGTGATTCTGCCCACTTGTACTGATGATACACAGAAGCTCAGAGTCACCTACTAATTGAGCCACCTACTCAGTTAAGACAGAGTCTGTATTCAAATCCAGGTCTACTGGTTCTAAAATCCGTGCTTTTTTGCACAAAACCGAAGCCTCTACAAATAGTGAGGTGAGACGAAGTGCCATCCAAATGTAGGTGTTAAGAAGGGAGGGAGCCCGAGAAAAGACAGCCATTTGTGCAGTGGCCTCGGTGAGAAAGCCTTTGCCAAGAGCGTTATAAGGAGCAGGGGCTGTGGCTAGCACTTGCCAAGTCCCATGTGGACCAAAGAGAACAAGCCACCAAAAGGAAGAAAAACTGAAAACAAAAGCAGCTTGTGCTCAGATTGCATGAGCTGCTGCAAACCTCTTTATCCTCAGGGGAGAAGGCAAACTGGAAATGGTTTTTCTTGCCTTAGTGCTGATCATCAAGCATCGTGACAATTTGCACAGACTATGCCAAGCAGATCATCTACTGTGGAAGATGGTGAGACAAGACGCTCTAAGCTTCCAGTACCGTCTCAGGCCCTGTTTTATACTTTTCCCCGGCATGTTTCCCACGTCCTAACAATGAGATACATGAGTTCTCACTGAAAAACAAAATGAGTCCTCTTTGCTTCTCAGGCCATCTAGGGACTTTTCAAGAGGGGTACAGGCTATGTAAAATTATGCAACCATAAAAAAAGGTCAAAAGAATTTAATAGCATGCTGATTTTGGTATTTTGATTAATCACATCCATTGGAAACTCACTTTTTCATTTACTCTGAAGGAACTCTAAACACACCATCTACTGGGGATATCTTCCTGAATTGTAGGCATCCCTGCCCACAAGGAAAATAACTGCAAAAATAACCCTTGAGACACTCCAGTCCTACAACTCACATTCCTTTTGTTTTTAACGATACACCTCGTATTTTCCATTTTCTCCCTAGGTAGTTGAAGACGAAGAAACATAACACAATGGAGCAGGGAAATTACACCAGGGTGAAAGAATTTATTTTTCAAGGACTGACCCAGTCCCGAGAGTTAAGCTTGGCCTTATTTC
This sequence comes from Panthera tigris, assembly GCF_018350195.1. Classification (NCBI taxonomy): domain Eukaryota; kingdom Metazoa; phylum Chordata; class Mammalia; order Carnivora; family Felidae; genus Panthera; species Panthera tigris. Next base: position 103,209,049 of record NC_056669.1, read on the forward strand.
TTATGTTATTTCTGGTGTACACATCAACTCTTCTGGGAAACCTCCTCATCATGGTCACTGTGACCTGCGAGTCCCGCCTTCACACGCCCATGTACTTCCTGCTCCGCAATCTCTCCGTCTTGGACATCTGCTTCTCCTCCATCACCGCTCCCAAGGTCCTCGTAGACCTCCTGTCAAGGACGAAGACCATCTCCTTCAATGGTTGCATCACTCAGATCTTCTTCTTCCACCTCCTCGGGGGGGCAGACATTTTTTCTCTCTCTGTCATGGCCTTCGATCGCTACATGGCCATCTCCAAGCCCCTGCACTATGTGACCATCATGAGCAGGGGGCGATGCACTGCCCTCATCGTGGCCTCCTGGGTGGGGGGCTTTGTCCACTCCATCGTGCAGATTTCCCTGTTGCTGCCCCTCCCCTTCTGTGGACCCAGTGTTGTTGACGGCTTCTACTGTGACGTCCCCCAGGTCCTCAAACTCGCCTGCACCAGCACCTTTGCTCTTGAGGTCTTAATGATTTCCAACAATGGCTTAATCTCTACACTATGGTTTGTCTTCCTCCTTGTGTCCTACACAGTCATCTTGACAATGCTGAGGTCTCACGCCGGGGAGGGAAGAAAGAAAGCCATCTCCACCTGCACTGCCCACATCACTGTGGTGACCCTGCACTTTGTGCCCTGCATCTACGTCTACGCCCGGCCCTTCACCGCCCTTCCCATGGACAGAGCTGTCTCCATCACCTTCACGGTCATCATCCCGGTCCTGAACCCCATGATCTACACCCTCAGGAACCAGGAGATGAAGTCAGCCATGAAGAGACTGAGGAAAAGACTTAGACCTTCAGAAAAAGAATAGATGGCTACGAAGTCCAGATTGAAAGTCAGAACTGAAAAGTATTCTCTCACAACACAGTAGCAGACCCCAATCAATAAGACCATCTTGAGGCCAAAGTTTCCCCTGTGTCTTATAACAGCATCCTCTAATAAGGGTGTCCTGAAATGGCCTTCTCTGAAACGTTTTTTCTTGGTGAAATTGTCAACGACTTAGAGTCTTCAATCCACAAATTGGCCTCTCTTCAAGAAACTCCAAAGCTTGCATCACCCAAACACCTCATTTTACAGGTGAGGAAATGAGGTCTGAAAGAGAGTGACTTCTCAGTTGTGGAGCTCTGGCTGTTGTTGCCCAACCAGTAATTAGCAAAATGATCTCCAGCGACCAGGAGTCAAGGCCAGAAAGCCCAGCCATCCCTCCCTTTGTGGAAATCATCTTCCATTGCCAACCTTGGAGGACCCAGGGTACATCTTTCTATGGAAGCCTCTGGGTTTCCCTTGCAGAAGCTGAGGTAAGTTTTGTGTGTCGCCAAAGGTTTCCTAGCTAACTAATGGTGGAGGCAAGGCTGGATCTGAGTTATCTGACCCTCAGCTAAGTGCATGGTTCCCTACTCCTGCCTCCTCATACGGGATTTGATAGGGTCTGAAACAAGCCCATCCACAAACATCTCTCCTCTAGCTTAGTATTATGAAAGGTGTTTGCTTGTCTTCACCTGACCAAGGAGTAAATACCTGAGGGCTTCGGGCCCCTTTAAGAATTTCAACATCATTTCCAGCCATTCATTCCCAACCAACCCTCCAGAGAAAGGAATCCTATCCTGTGTGCATTGCTAGAATGTGCCTGACTCAAGTCCACAAGAAACAACGGCTTAAGAATAAACTCAGGGGCACCTGGACAATTCAGTCAGTTAAGCAGCCGACTTCAGCTCAGGTCATGATCTCATGGTTCGAGTGAGTTCGAGCCCCGTGTCAGGCTCTGTGCTGACAGCGTGGAGCCGGGAACCTGCTTTGAATTCTGTGTTTCCCTCTCTCTCTGCCCCTCCCCTGCTAGTGCTCTGTCTCTCAGAAAATAAATAAACATTAAAAAAATTTTTTTAAACAATAAACTCAATTTGGGGTACTTGCATGGCTCGGTCGGTTAAGTGTCCCAATTTCGGCTGAGGTCATTATCTCATGGTTTGTGGGTTCAAGCCCTGTGTCAGGCTCTGTACTAACAGAGCCTGGAGCCTGTTTCAGTTGATTTCTCCCTCTCTCTGCCCCTCCCCTGCTCTCTCTCTCCCTCTCTCTCTCTCTGTCTTTCCCAAAAATAAATAAACATTAAAAAAAGAAGAAGAAGTAACTCATTTTTCATTATCCAGACCTCCTTTGTAAGAGAATAGAAAACAATATTTTGTTTGAGTTGGTCTCCTGGAAACCTATTAAGTTTGTCAAGTAGAGATGAAGTTGGTGGTCAACTAGAATTTGGGTTGCATTTGGATCCCAGGCTTATCTCCCATGCAATCTCTGATGGATGCATGAAGTAAAAGAAGTAAAGAGCCATTTGCGCTGCCCGATTCCAAGAAAAACACAAGTAAGGGAAGCCTGCCAAAATATAGCCCATCCCAAACATCTCTAACACTGCCTAGTATTCCTCCCTTGGTGCTGGCTTGAAATCCCTGCTCTTAGAATATTTCATAAGATAGACACAGTTCATGGGGGACAAGCTAGATAGAATGCCACCACTTCCGGAGTTAGATACGTCTCCGGATGGCCATAGCAATCTGCTGGTCTTGACGGTGGGAAGGGGGCATCTCTGAGTCTATTTTCAGGGGTATGCCTCTGGGGATTCATTTCAGATGGTTTGTTGGATTAGTCAAAGGCACCAGGTGTCCTCCGAGGGTAGAGGAGATGTAGAACTGGAAAGCTGCAGTGGGTGGATGTGAGGGGGTGACTCCAAGTCCAAAGGTAGCCCAAGAGACCCAGGTGCAGAAGGGTGGAACCCTTCAGCACAGCAAAGCAAGGCAAACACTAGTAACAAAATTCACACGTGCTTATGCCAGATCCTGGACTCATGGCTGTTTCACCAAAGCTGGAAGATCTTTTTTAAAAGATCTACATTTGCTTCTTTGGGGTAGTTGTTACTTCCTGCCTAGAATTAAAACCATTCACCTCACTTTTGACCTCAGCCTTGACTTTTGTATCAAATTACCCATGTTACAAAAACAGCAAGAACAATTCAAACTTCCTTTTGAACCAGAATACAGAATCACATTCTGCCCTAACCAGTGTGTTCTTTTATCAACAGTAGCAGATATTTTCTTCCTTGTAAATTACTTTAAATTTTTTTTTCATTAGTATTACTTGGGGCACCTAGGTGGCTCAGGCGGTTAAGCGTCGGACCCTTGATTTCACTTCAAGTCATGATTTTGCGGTTCATGAGTTCAAGCATCGGGTTCCACGCTGACAGTGCGAAAGCTGCTGGGGATTCTCTCTCTCTGCCCCTCCCCCGTTTTCTCTCTCTCTCTCTCTCTTTCTCTCTCAAAATAAATAAATAAACGTTAAAAAATAATAATAAAATAGAAAGTTTTATTATTCAAGTATGGTTGACATACGTTCTATTAGTTTCAGGTGCACACGTAGTGATTCAACAACTCTGTACATTAACCAGCAGTGCTCAACACAGTAAGTGTAGTCACCACCTGTCACCATACAAAGTTATCACAATATTACTGACTATATTCCCAATGCTGTACTTTTCATCTCCGTGACTTACTTATTCTATAACTGGAAGTTTGTACCCCTTAATCCCCTTCACCTACTTTGTTCATCCTCCTACCCCCCCCTTATAAATCACTTTGTTTACAAAAAAATCATGCTTTTCTTAAAACTTAAACTTCCTTTCTTTATACACTCTTTTAGCATTTCATCTTTAAGAGGTAAATAATGAATTGAGGATTCACGAGACAAAAAAAAATATGTGTGTGTGTCCTGTATATACACATGTATGCTTACATATAGACTGCTTAGTACAGGAAAATATATATATATATATATATATATATATATATATATAGCATGTCAATTTTAAAACACACACACACACACTTACTTTTAAGAGAAAATTAATTGATTATGGCAGTCCCAAAAGACTATGGTACTTTAGAAGTGCCTGGGTGGCTCAATTGGTTAAGTATCTGAATTCAGCTCAGGTCATGATCTCACAGTTCATGGGTTTGAGCCCTGTGTTGGGCTTTGTGTTGAGAGCTCAGAGCCTGGAGCTTGTGTCTACCTCCTTTTCTGTCCCTCCCCTGCTCATGCTCTGTCTCTCTCTCTCTCTCTCTCTCTCTAAACTAAATAAACATTTAAAATTTTTTTTACAAAAAGACTATGGTACTTTACAGACAAGTAGTATCGATTAAAATCCATTTCTCAAGCAAATATGTTTCTTCTCCTTTAAGGTGATGAGAATGTCTTGTTGGACAACAATCTTTTAACATATGGATTCTAATACAAGATATATATTTTTTTTTACAGAGAGAGAGCATGTGCAAACGGGGGAGAGGGGCAGGGAGGTAGAGAGAGAGGGAGAGGGAGAGACGGAGACAGGAAATCTTAAGCAGGCTCCATCCACACTCAGCGTGGAGCCGGACGTGGGGCTCAATCCCTTGACTTTGGGATCATGACTTGAGCTGAATTCAAGTCGGGTGCTCAACCAACTGAGCCACCAGGCACCCCTCTAATACAAGATATTTAAGTTTTTGCTAAATTGTTCAATATCTCCCACATTAGGAAGCTGTATTTCTGAGAAAGCTCCTCTTCAATCAGGACTAGGGTCTTCGAAGCAAAATGTTTTGTAATTTCCTTACCTCTAAAGGGAGCCATTCCCCTTCCATGATTCTGCCTTTGGCAGACAGAACTTAACTGAAATTTTTTACTTCCAGAGATGAAGCCTCAGAACCCTTATCACATGCATTTCTTTCCCCCAAACTTCAGATCTTTCTTTGAGACAAACGACTTTGCACATGAACTCACACACAGATCAGGAGAAGCCACTCTGTAGGTGTTTCCCTGAGGTACATCCACTGTAGTCCTCAGGGATCCACAGATCACAGTTGGAAGCCTCTGCGAGGGCAGCCAATGTGCTCCTGGGCCAGTGGTTCCCAAACCTCAGCGGGCACAGAATCATCTAGCCATTTACTTAAAATGTAAAGTCCCAGGCACCAGTGAAGAGATCAATAGTCTTCCTGGATACCAGGAATCCACATCCTTTTTCCGGTGGCCCTGGTGTGAGGAGCCTGTGTTTCACCACACTTTGACGGCACTGCTCCAGGTCAGTGTTTTTCTTGTCTTTTCTTTTTTTAATTGTCTTCTTTATTTTTTTTTAAGTTTATGTATTTATTTTTAAGAGAGACACTGTGTGAGCAGGATAAGGGCAGAGAGAGAAGGAGAGAGAGAATTCCAAGCAGACTCCCTACTGTCAGTGCGGCGCCCGATGCGGGGCTTGATCCCAGGAACCGTGAGATCATGACCTGAGCCGAAACCAAGAGGCAAATGCTTAACCGACTGAGCCCCCCAGGTGCCCCCCCAGGTCAGTGTTTTTCAAACTGCAGAAACTCTAAGGGGTGTGAGTCGTTAATAGGTCTGCGTGTGCACTTTTTTTTTTTTTAATTAAATTGAATAGTTTAGGGTAGAATAAAAGGCACAGAATTCTTCAAATAATAATAATAATAAAGCATCATTTCCTGAAACCTTTATTTCAGGCTATTTCATTCCTGAAACCTTATTTCACTCTACTTGAGTATAGTGGCCTTGATGTAAATAAAACGTATTTCTTAGCACGAGCTCCAGTGAAAAGAGCTTGAAAACCACTGGGTACATATGAAGCCCCCCAGACCATCAGGTCCAGTTACCAAACCCTCAGACCCATTAATATGGAACAGCGTGCCTGTGCTCCGCTCTGCTCCCTTCACTACCCCGGTCCAGTGTCAGCACGCAGGGGACGGGTGACAGCCACTAAAAGGAGCCACGTTCTAAATCCTGAAGGTCAGTGGGACTGTCTGAATAACCCGGGAGACGCCAGCAGGCTGAAAGTCCAAGAAAATAGGGGACAGTGGGGCTCCCAAAGGACTGAGGGCCTTCAAGTTTTCATCTAGCATTTACGTCTTGCACAACGTCATGGCACTGAAAAATCACATCATAAAACCACGTGCCTTTGAGAAAGAACTGAGGCCAAAGGCAACGTGCACCTTTGCTAAAGACATGAACATTTGCACCAAACCATTTTATTTATTTATTTATTTATTTTAAGAAAGAGAGGGGCAGAGAGAGAAGGAGACAGAGAATCTCGAGCAGGTTCCACGCTATCAGCACAGAACCCACCTCGGGGCTCTGTCTCACGAACCATGAGACCATGACCTGAGCCGAAATCGAGAGTCGGACGCTTAAAGGACTGAACCCCCCACAGGCGCCCCTCCCATGTGGCTTCTTTCACTTAGCAAAACGCTTTTGAAATGTATCCACGTTGTTGCGTACATCGGAAGTTCATTCCATTTTCTCGCTAAGGGCTTTTCAGTGGCATGGCTGTGCCACCATTTGCTTACCTATTCGCCGGTCAAGTCTATTCGGTTTGGTTCCAGTGTGGGGATTATGACTAAAGCTGCTATGAACATTTACACATCCAACTTTGTATAAATGGGTGCTTTCATGGCCCTTGGGTAAATACCTACGAGTAAGATTGCTGGTAAAATGGTAAGTGTGGGGGCGCTGGGGGGCTCGGTAGGGGAGGGCCTTCTCGTCTTCAGCACCACCTGCTGAACAATCTCATGGCACTGAAAGTTAGAACGTGACCTTATTTGGAGACAGGAGTTTTATAGAGGTAATTGCACTACAGCGAGGCCATTAGGATGGGCCCTAGTCCCCTATTACTGATGCTCTTATGAAAAGGGGAAGCAGACAGAGGACAGACCATATGAAAAAACAAAGGAAGAAGACTGAGCCCCTACAAGGCAAGAAGAGAGGTCAGTAAATGCAGAGCTCACGCTCTGAGCACTTAGCATTTTCTGAAAATACCCTGGTGGGGGGCTGGGGGGGGGGCACCTGGGTGGCCCAGTTGGGGACTTCAGCATGGGACTTCAGCTCAGGACAGGATCTCTCAGTTCGTGAGTTTGAGCCCCACATCGGGCTCTCTACTGTCAGCTCAAAGCCTGGAGCCTGCTTCAGATTCTGTCTCCCCCTCTCTCTGCCCCTTCCCTGCTTGCTCTCTGTCTCTCTCAAAAATAAATAAACATTTAAAAAAAATTAAAAAATTAAAATGTCCCTATGGGAAAACCATACTGTTCTACCTAAACTTACCAGACTTATCTGCCAAATCATAATGATGATGATGATGATGATGGTAGATGACATTTGCTAAGTGTTTACCCCATGCATTTCATTTGAAATACTTATGTACAGGGGCATCTGGGGGGCTCAGTCGGTTGAGCCACTGACTCTTGATTTCAGCTCAGGTCATGATCCCACTAACCCTGAGCTGGGCTCTGCACTGAGTGTGGAGCCTGCTTGGGATTCTCTCTCTCTCTCTCGCTCTCTCTCTCTGTCTCCCTTTGCCTCTCTCTCTGTCTCTAAAAATAATAAATAAATAAATAAATAAATAAATAAAATGTTTCACATACAGTAATTTACTCAATCTTCTTGAGAATCTCACCTGAGCTTTATCTGCATTTTACAGAGGAGGAAACTATGACAGAGCAGTTAAGCAACTAAGCCAGTGTCACACAGCACAGACAGGTTATGTACTGTGCCACGGTCACACAACCAGGAGCGACAGAACCAGGAACTGAAGCCACAGTTTGGCTCTGGAGTCTACAGGTTGAGCTTCTACAGTCTGCGCTACACCACCCAAAGCTATGCCCTTTGTGAGAAGGGAAGGAGCCCAGCCGATGCAACACAGAAAAGAGGAAGGAAGGTGGCTTGATGAGCCCAATGAGTACCAGAAGGGAAGCCGACATCAGCAGAACTCCTGGAAAGTTCTAAGGACAGGATGTTAAGGAACTTGAAGCTAGAGACAGGCAGAACCAGTCTGATTTTTGAAAACTATGTGATTTTGACCAAGTTGACTGATTTACACACCCCAATCCTCCAGAGTGATTTATAAAATCCCTCTATAGGGGTCTAATGTCCCTGTCTCATGGTTTATCCAGTGTCTTAGTCTGTTCAGGCTACTGTAACAAATATATCACAGACTGGGTGGCTTAGAAGCAGCAGAAACCCATCTCACAGTTCTGGAGGCTGGGAAGACCAAGGTCAAAGAACTAGCAGATTTGGTGTCTGGTGAGAATGCCACACCCTCGTTCATAGATCACTGCCTTCTTGCCATCCTACGTGGCAGAGGGGGTGAGGGAACTTTCTGGCATCTCTCTTAAAAGGGCACTAATCCCACATAAGGTTTTATACTCAGGACCTTCCAAAGCCCCCCCCCCCCGAGTCTTCACCCTGAGGATTAGCTTTCAACATATGAGCTTTGGGGCGTCACAAACATTCAGACCACAGCACTAGTTATAGAGATTTCAAAAGGACCAACAATGTAACAGATAAATTTTAAGGAAATAATAATCTGGAGAAAATATAGCATCACTTTTGGAATATACTCTCAGAATGGGGAAGCACTTTCCAGGCAAGAAATTTTAAAGCCCCCCCCCAAAATAAATAAAAAAGAGGATAATGAATTTGACTACATTAGCCGTTTTAAATGGCTACATAGCACAAAATAGCAAAAATAAAATTAAGAGGCAAACAGCAAGTCTGGGTAATACATTTGCAAAACATATCTAAATCTATAGTTATAAAAAGCACCAAAAGATCAATAAGAAAACCTTAACAATACAATAGAAAACTGTACAAAAGGATTGAACAGATTGCAGGATGGAAGGAAGGGAGGAAGGGAAAAAGGAAGATAGGGAGGAAAGAGAATGGGTTTTTAAGCATATGAAAAAATATTCAACCTTACTCTGATAAAAGACATGTAAATTGAGACATTTTCCCCTTTCAAAAGGCAGAGAGACCCAAAAGCCCGTTAATACTTTTTATTTAAGAGAGACTGAGATGAAGCAAAGCACGCTCACGTTGGTGGGAATATAATATTGTCCAAGCTCTTTGGAGGTGAAAGCATTCATAGAAATATAACATACATATGCCTGGCAATTCCTTTTCTAAAACAAAAAGGCACTACTCTGCCTGCCTCGGTTGGTACACTGTTCTGTCCCTGGCCAGTGTGACCCTGGGCAATCACCCTCTCTATGCTTCTTCTTCGTCTCCCAAATGGGTTAGATCATAACACAATCATCCTGAGTATCCCCTGAGTCAACTGAGTCTCCTGCCTAACCACGTAGGAAACGCCTAGTCAAGATTTTGCTATTATTACTCTTTATGTTGATCTACCCCAAAACCAATCAACAAGGAAATCCACCACAGCATCGTAAGATGGACCACAGGTTAATTGTTCATCAAATACCACAGACTAAACAATTATGGTACATCCAAACGCTGGAAGTCAAAGATCGAGCAGACTTAAGAACGACATAGTAAGATTTCCAGAATAGTGTTGGGTTGAGGGGAGCAGTACCAATCGTATGCTATCTTTTGGACAAAAATCCGAAGTGGCTAATAAAGGAAATGCACGTCTACACTGGAGAGAGCAAAGAATAGCTCGGAAGGGTCACAAAAGAAACTCCCAGCAGTTGAAAGGCAGGAGGTATCCAAGAGAAAGCTGGACACGAGTTAAAGGGAACAGCACAGATTCTAATCAGTAATATACTATGGCAAGAGGGAAAAGTGTCCAGCGTCAACTGCACTCACCTTCGATTTGTACATGAGGGGACAGGGAGGCGAGTGATGGCAGCTCAGTAGACCCAGGGGAGCGAAAATTACAAAAATCTGGAAGCAGGTGGAGTTGGTCCCTGAAAACCTCATGTGGGTTTGCTAACTGGTTCTTAACTCTAAGGAAGTCAGGCTCCTACCTTCCCACAGAGGCTGAAACACAGGGGCCCTGTGTCAGGCATTGGCTGGAACCAACAGTAAATTGTTTGGCCAGTCTTCTCAGCACTGTAAGTGGACCTAGGGTCACCTTAGAGATGCTGCTAGAAACTCAGCGTTGTTGTTTGTTCAAGTCCTCCTAGGCCGGGGTTGACAGGCCTCGCTGACAGGAGGGCTCAGAGGAGCTGGGCTAGAGTTTGGTCAAGGAGACAAGCTTTGTGAGAGGGGCACATCACTGTAAGGCACGTGGAGCTCTTTGAAATCTTTAACATGTGCATGTAATTTTTCAGAAAGATTTTTAATTTCAATAAACAATGAGGTCAGTGGAGTTGGTGTTGATCAACAGAAGAAGGAGGTGGCCCTCCGGGTATCCCCCCACGGAGCGGTGGCCGCCACCTTTAAAGATGGCGGAGGAGCAGGTGGGCCCAGGACTCCTGCCCAGCCACCGGGAGGCAGGACTGCGGTCGGGAAGGCGCGGGCGCCGAGGTGCGCTGCGCCCGGAGCCCGGCCCGGCGGCCTGCACCTCCCCAGAGGCGCCACCCGGGGGCAGCCGCGGCGGCCGATCTGCGCAGGCGCCCACCGGACCGGAGCCCGCGCGGCCTGGCGCAACGCCAAGTCCCGGCGGAACCGCGGCGTCTCTCGCTTCCCGGAGTAAAGCTCAAGATCTGGCTGACAAAACAAAACCTGAAAACATCGCTAAAACGGATGACTACAGCCTCATGGTTCCACTGGGGCTCGAACCCAGGACCTTCTGCGCGTAAAGCAGATGTGCTAACCGCTACACTATGGAACCGCGCGCTGCAGAAGTTCTCCAGGGTGGAATAAGTGCACATAAAGACCTTTCTCTTTCCAGTGTGGGAGGAGACTGAGAGTTGATGCCCAGCGATCGCTTACGGAGAGGAACTATCAGAAGGATCTCGGGCCGCCAAGCGCAGCTCCCACCCACGCTTCTCCTCGGCTGCAGGGGCTCCGCCACTTCTCCGAGAAGGAAGGCGCGGCCGGACCCGCGGCGGGTGTCCCGGGGCAGACGTTGCTCCTGCCTTGATGTAAGCAGCGCGGAAGGGTCTAGCTGCCTGGCTCTGTGGCGCAATGGATAGCGCATTGGACTTCTAGACAGATGGAGGCATTCAAAGGTTGTGGGTTCGAGTCCCACCAGAGTCGCTTTTGTTTTGGTAAGGGAAGTGAAGAAAAAAACCCACCTTAACACCTTTAAAATTCCCCATGTCACTCGCGTACTATGAAAAGGAAGGAAACTCATTCCAACTCCCTGTGGTGTCTTCTCGTGTGAAGTTGTTGGGAGACCTGTCACCCGAGTCTTCCCAGTCGCCTTCAGGGGACCCCAGGGTTTCCGGTGACTGGAGGCGGAGAAATTGGCACGACCTGGTAAGTTTCGGAGATTTTTTTTCGCCCCCACATTGTCCTTTTACATCTCAATCCAAATTTTTAATTGTTTGGATACCTCCATAACTCCATATTGTTCAAGTTCACTAGAAGTAATCACAAGTTTGTAGCGTACCAGAATGGCCGAGTGGTTAAGGCGTTGGACTTAAGATCCAATGGATTTATATCCTCGTGGGTTCGAACCCCACTTCTGGTAACAGCACTTCTGCTTTTCCAAACACGAACTCATTCATTCGAGTTTCCCCAGGGCTTTCAAGATGGTAAACAGTAAGGACCCTCTGTGTGTTTTCAATCTTACTAGGCTGAGAGACTATGATGGAACCAGAGTAACCAAGACGGCCGGAATGGTTACATGGCAATGACCTCTTATTCTGAGGGTTAGTATTTTTGCCAGACACGGAAAGTGTAGCAGCAAATTCAGAATTGATGGTTTGGAAAACTGAAAGAAAGGGTCTGTGTAAAACTGTACTACGTTGGGATGGGGGGAGTAAAAACGTTCACCCTTTGAAATTAGTCGACAGTTATTTCTTAAGATCCTTCTGTATGCCCAGTGCTGTTCTAAACGCCGGGGTTATGGGAATGCAAAAAATTTTGGAAAAGGAAAAGTAAAAAAGAAAGGTAACAAAAAGACAAGGTCCTCACCAACAAGATCCCTGTCCAGCGGCACTTGCATCACAGAGTGACAGAGGAAAGAGATGGTTTATAAACAAGCAAATAAACAGAATTTCAGATGGAAATAAGCGCTGTCAAGTAAATAAAACAGGGAGGCCCAATAGAGTGGCATAGAACTTTCTCAGGGCAGAGTTACTCCATTTGTGGAAATCATTCACCTTGACAGGAAGGTTCTCCCCCTCTCTCTACCAATCAAAAACTCCCAAGAACTCCCAAAATCTGCTCTCCAAATCTTCACTAAAACCTTCCCGTGACCCATGACCCTCATTCATTGCACAACAGGTTTTGAGAGCTTGATCTGTGCCAGCCACTGACCAGGCACCGGGGACACACAGGGACTGTCTGCCTCCCAGCAGAAACATTGGAGGAGGGAAGACTGACCCAATTAGACAGGTGTTGAAGGTAGGTTGTGGTGAGTGCAGCAGGAGTGACAGTCTCAGAGGCCCCCAGCACGAGTAACCCGATCTGGAGAGGATCAAGCAGGGATCTCTGGACAAGTCCTCATCCCTGTCTTTAAAGTTCAGAGGGAACTTCCCAAACCAACGGAACTTGGAAAGTGGGGAGAGGATGGCATTTCAAGACTAGGGGGTTGGGGAGGACGGAAGGGAGTGGAAAAAAGCATTGCAGCTGTTAAATGACATGTAAACAGCTCCGGCATCAGTGAACCCTCTCTATGCTGAGTAGTCAGGTTTCACACTGTTAACGCTTGAGGACAGTTTGAGACTTTGGTTCTCAGTATTTGGTACCTGTCGATCTAGTCTTGTCTCAGGAGAGCAGGAAGCAGATCTTCCCGCTCTGTCGCACTCAGCACTGTACTGAGCAGGCCCTGTGAACAGAGCCCTGTTGTAAGAAGCTGAGGTTAGGCCAAAGGCTCACTAAGCCCCCCAAGACTGACTTCCTAGCACAGGCAGCTCCTCTCCGGGGGGTAAGGGGGGGGGGCGGAAGCTGGTTTTGGTTTTCTTGGTAGAATCTAGACTTGTCATCTGATTCTTAGGGATCCACATCCTCATTTGTGAATAGTACCTTATCCATTTGTGGTTTTTCAATAGAGTGATTCCCCTCCCAAACCAGGAGACGTGGAGGGACTCCCCCTCATCCTCTCCTCCCCCCCCCCACCCCCCCCACCCCCCCGCCCATGCTGGGAAGAAAATTTGTGCTTTTACCCTTTCTCTGCTGGGATCTGTAGAAAACACAGGATCAGGGATGCCTGGATTTGAAAGGCTCCCTGTGTGATCCCAGAAGGATGGAATAATTTAGCAGATTACATTTTTTTCATTTATTTTATTATGAAAAGAATGCATTTTTTTTACTCCAGTAACACAGATGTACCCAAAGGAAATGGTGAGAGCCTCCTCTTACAAAATGTAGCCATTTTTATTGAAATGTCTTCTATCCTTAAACATCTCATGTATAGGTAAACCCCAAATATACAAAATGTGTGATTAAAGAATGTATATTCATATACAGATCCTTTATTTTTTTCCCCACAAATATTATCCCATACATATTGTATAGCACCTTGTGTTTTTGTTTAACATAACATGGATATCTTTCCATAACAGGTTACCTTAAACATTGCTCCTACTTCCTGATACATTTCATTCCTGATACGTTCCGGATCATACACATTTCCTAAAAGAATGCAAGCCTCAACGTTCCCCAACGTAAGGGAGTGTCTCTGAAGCCCAAGCAGGGCTAAAATGGTTGTGAGGTTCTCCATCATAGGATTCCCTTCCTTTCAAGGGATCTTGTCCAATACCTCAAGAAATCATATGGCAACAAGGGAGCAGGATGAATGAAAAAATTAGTTGAGTGCGAGACACAGCTGCCAGGATCATAGGACTTCCTCAACATATAAAATCCCACCTGGCCAAAACCTTTCAGCGAAAGCTCTGGGAAAATGTTCAGATTCCCTGGGCGACTTCCTGTTCGCTGTTCCCTCTGCTCAGAATTCTCTTTCCAAGACTACAGGGGCCCAGTTACCATTCACAGCTCAGTTCAGGCTTCTCTATCCCCCTGGAAGACTTGGCTGCCCCTTACTTCTGGTGTCGGCCGGGCGCCTAAGAAAGCCAGTTTCCCACCATCAAAGCGCTTGACTGCGTCTGTTAGTGTATCTTTCTGCTGCACTGAGGACCAGGACTGGGTCTTGGCAGCCTAAATTTGCTTAGTGCTGGAGAGCAGCATGCACTCGATGAGCGTCTGTCGAGTAGATTATCAGACACCTAATCAATTATTCATAATGCGCCACCCACAGGACGCTCTGGGGCTCTCCAAAGACCAACACTGGAATTAAAATCCCGCTGCTCAACCAGAAGAACGCCCAGAGTTCCTAAATCTGGAGACTTCTTTAGGGGATGTTCCCTTTAGGATGCTAGTACTTAGTTGGCGGGGGGGGGGGGGGGGGGGGGGGGGGGGGGGGGGGAGGAGCTGCCCGGGGGCGGGGCAGGTGAGGCAGGCAGATTTTTTCTTTATAGTCTATCTCTGATGGGAGAGAAAACGATTCCATTCAGCCCAACACCCACTGGATCTTGATTTTGTAGTTTCACCTTCAGGAAATCAGTAAAAGGACTGAGGATATTAATTCAGTGAGAAAAGAGTGCAGCCACATGGCCTATTTCACTGCGGATAAGGTTAGGAGAGGCCCTCCCTTCCGAGCCCGGATAGCTCAGTCGGTAGAGCATCAGACTTTTAATCTGAGGGTCCAGGGTTCAAGTCCCTGTTCGGGCGAAGGTTATTTTAAATTCCAGAAACAGATTTGAGATTGTTAACACGACACTTAGAGAACAGGTGAGGGATCATGTAAAGCCCGCTGGGCTCCCTTCCGTGCTGGGCGGGAGGGGCACCACCCCGCGGGCCAGACTGGCCGCGGACTTCGCGCATGTGCACAGTGCCTGATTACGAGCCTTCCACGCTCAGGCTTGTCTCTTCCAACTTTGGAGTGTTTTGGTGTCTTTGGCTGCTTTTTTCCTTGAAACTTCTGTGTATTACTTTTATATACAAAAATCTATAGACCCACAACCAATAAACTGCACCCCCGTCATTCCCGACAGCAATGCTCCTGACAGTAATTGCGCAGCGTTTGGCCGGGAGCACTTGTTGGCGCCCCGTTTCTTAAAGGCGCGGTGAGAAAGCTGAGGTTCCAAAGATTCTTTCAGATAGAGACACGTGCTTCTGAGTCACATTTCCGGCTGGGAACCATCCTTTACCAGATTTCTGACGCGCCCACGAGGGTCCCTGGCTTTTGGGTCTGGCTTTGCAAAGGTTTTTGAAGGCACGTCTGTCGCCCAGGAGAAAAACTTGCGAGCCTGGCGCGCTGACCACACTGGGAACTGCGAACAAACACTACGGAGCCTAGTGTGCGGTAGTGCGGGGCGTTCCACGGCTCCGAGCTTCCCGACTAGGACTAACCCCCCGAACCTTCCCTTTCCTGTACCACCGTAGCCTCCGCCAAGCGCGCGCGCTGAGACCCGCACGGCCGCTGCGCAAGCGCGAGGGTGAGCACGCGCGCAAGAGACCCGCTTCCCCGCAACAGACACACAACCGCTGCGCACGCGCAAGGGTTGGCTCGAGCTTTGAGACCAGCACCGGTGCTGCGCAGGCGCGCGCGGGGGGCCCTGGGCGGGGCTCTACGGCAATGAAAGCACCCGAGTCCCATTGGGAGTCGGCAAAAACCCTGCCGAAACCCGGGATCGAACCAGGGACCTTTAGATCTTCAGTCTAACGCTCTCCCAACTGAGCTATTTCGGCGGAGGCGGGAGCCCTCGCTACCCTGTTAAGGAAATTTAACAGAAAGAAACAAAAAAGAACTTTCTCTTATTTCCTCCGCCTTTCCAGTTCCTAATTACGTTCTGAGGTTTGGAGAACAGTGAAAATTCATCCCTGTCATGAGGAGGATTTCGCGTTCTTCCTAATGCTTTCTCTACCTCTCCCCAGAGCCCTAAAAAGAGTAAACGGCCACTTACTAACAAGTGCCTACTGTGTTCCCAGCCCATGACTTACGTGGTCTTATTCGATCCCCACCCGCCTCATCCCTGCCGTAAGGTTGATTTCTAAATGAAATAACTGATTCGCCTCAAATCATCCAGAATTGAACCAGAGCTGTCCAGCTCCAAAGCCCAAGAGGTCTTGGTCAAAACAGATGTTAGGGTTTGGGGTTTTTTTGTTTGGTTGGTTTTGGTGTTTTTGATGTTGTTGTTTTTGTTTTTTTCTTTTTTCTCACTTTCCCCCCCTATGGGGAAAGGCAGAGGGAGTGAACTTGAATTGAGGAGGGAGGTAAGAACTAGGAGTCCTCAATGCTCTCCACCCCTGTCCTCTCCTTGCCTCAGCCTGCTCTATTCTTGTTCAGTCAGGAAATAATTGGAGCAAAGACACTTCACTTTTCAAGGTTGCCAAAAGTGCACTTGATCACTTTCCAAGGGACTCCCTCAGAGAGAAGAGGATAAATTCGAGTGTCTGCCACAGCTCCTCGCCTTCTCTCCCTGGGATGCCAGGTTGGCCCCATGATTCAATTTCTTCAAGAAAATAGCCTGGCCCAACCAAACCACTCCGGTCTTGCTGTCCCTTCAGCACCTATCAACCAACACAAATCACACGAACATGTGCTTATGATCTTGGGCATATTGGGAGTATGTTTCCTTGAAATGGTTCCTTAACGTGTTTCCATATGTATCCGTTTTTCCTCCCTAGATTGGAAACTCTTGGAAAGAAAAATAATGATGGTAACAGCTACAATATTGAATGCTTACCTTGGGGCAAAACTCTACCAAGCACTGTGCATGCCTTGTTACTCATTTAATCACACGTTCATAAGTTAGATGCTATTGCTCTGATTCCCTTTCTTCTGATGAAGCTGCGCTTTGGAGACGGAGCTAATTGTGGGTGTGTGTAGGCACAGCATAAGGCGCTCCAGCGTGAAGGGTGAAGGCCCTCCCTCCCTCTTGAGTGCTACCTCCATCCGGGTCCTGCTCCACTAATCAGGACTCCCTGGGGAGCACAGTCCATCAGCTGGGGCGGGGGGGGGGGCAGCTGACTCAATCAACCTACACTCCCATCCTGCTAAGGAGATCAAGATGGACTTTCTTCCGTTGCCTGGCAGAGACAAGAAAGGCTCAATCTCTAGTGAAGCAAGGACGTACCTTCCCCTCCACCTACCAGGGAAATTAGTTTTAGTCTTTCTCTTTTGTCCACAACCCAACTTCCTCAATACTTCTCAGGAGCCGAAGGCTTCCCTTGTTAGACTGTAGTCAGTGCGAGCTGACTCTTTTTGTCTTTGTGACACCAGGACTTGTCCCACCCCAGCCCCTTGAAGGCACTCTTTCCAACACGCACGTTCTTCCTCCCACGGCAATGCTGCCATCTCCGCCTCACTTTCTCCCCTGTGTTCAGGGTCACACTTGGGGTTAGGGAGGAGAGAGAAGACTTCATTTAGAGAGAAGACTGCTCTATTTGGTGTTTCGGTTTCTAAATGGCCTTCTCTTCCTTTTCAGCGTGCAGAAATATTCTCTAGAAGAGTAGTAAAGTGGCGTGTAGGTGCAGGAACCGTGCAGTAATCCCGGACACCTAGCGGGAGGGAACCCCAGAGAGAGGGTCAGCGGGGACCGCCCGCAGGACAGCGAAGCAGGACGGTGACCGGGGGAGTCCAACGGACGTCCTGAAGCATTCGTTCCCCCTTCCTGTGAATACCGCGGTAATTGGGACCTCTGCGGCCCCGCCGGTGGTTGCAGAATAAAGCGGTGTATTTAATTCCCTCGAACAATGCACTGCAAGCCTCCCAGGGGCCTTTGCACAAGGGTTTGCAATGTGTGTCCTCGCTGGGACGCGGCTTTTCCTCGCAGCCTACAATCTCCAGGATTTTACTCCCTTCTCGGAAAGCACCCGGATAACGAAAGCTGATCCTGAACGCTTGTTCTTGTTTTTAAATTATTAGGAAAAAGTTTTGCGTCGCGCCCGAACAGGGACTTGAACCCTGGACCCTCAGATTAAAAGTCTGATGCTCTACCGACTGAGCTATCCGGGCTCACGGGAGGTGCCTCCCTTCGGTGCATGAAGACTCTGTTGTCGTTTGCGCTGCGAGCTAACAGCACCGCCCAGAAGGAGCTCCCGGATTCGTCCTTTGTGTGTGACTAATCCAATTCCGGCCCACGGACCCCGCGGGGACGGGAGGTAAAAAGGAGAGCGTGCGGGGACGGTGTCAGGTCGTTCTTTGGCAGCTGAATGCAGATTTCTTAAATATAACAAAATAAAACGCGCCCCCTTTTATTTAGAGACTCCTTGGCAAACATGAATCTTCAGTTCTGCAAAAACCTGAAGAGGGGAGGGGAAGC
Source organism: Panthera tigris (assembly GCF_018350195.1). Lineage (NCBI taxonomy): Eukaryota > Metazoa > Chordata > Mammalia > Carnivora > Felidae > Panthera > Panthera tigris. Next base: position 103,227,280 of record NC_056669.1, read on the forward strand.
CATTGCTTCACTGCACACACACACACACACACACCACCCCCACCCCCACCCCCCACCCGGCCCACGCATGTCTTTGCCCTAAAAGCAAAAAACACAGGCTCGGAGACCACAATTCCGTGTTAAAGGTGGCAGGTGTCCCTTCTTCCGAGAAGCACCACTTCGCAGTCCCTTGTCCTCAGGTGCCCACCTCAAAAGAAGCACAAAGCGGAGGAGCTTAAAGAGGCGACCAGGGCTCGGGGGAGAAGCGCTAGCAGCCACCCTGGGCCTGGGCGCAGAGAGCGCGCCCCCGCCCCCTGCCCCGCCCCGCCCCCTCAGGCTCGGCCTCTGCGCACGCGCGCTCCGCCCTGCGGGGGCAAACCCGTCTCTTCACCAGGACAGGCTACTATTTGCACATTACAGATGCCCTGCTGCCTTTCGGTCCTCTGGGTCTTTACACACGTTCCCTCCAACTGGCATGCTACCTTCCTTTCACTCCTTCCCCCTCGCCCGTCAGTTTAACTGCCGTCCTCCCTGGGTAGCACCTTCTGGTGACCAGCACCATCCCTAGCTTCTCCTTCCCTGCCCTTGTGGATCTGATGGGGAAAAAAACCAAACCCTGACCTTGAGAGGGAAAAATCATAAGATGGCCCACAGGACTGATAGGGAACTCCAGGCCCCGCCTGAAGACTCTCCTTCTGGGGTCTTCTTCCTGCCCCGCTTGTCTCGCACCATATTGCCACTAATGCGGAAGTAGCAGACTATACATTGTCCCCCCATATGCTTATGCTGGTGGCTCGGATCTTTGGAGAGACCGTCTCCCCTGAGCCCATCGATGTAAATCAACCTCCGATCCTCCAAGCTCTCCGAGTGCCGCTTGGTTCTTCCGTCAGCGATCCAGCCTGGTTCCGTAACAAATCTACTACACCCCAAACCTTTGGGAGCCTCATAACCAGTGCTTTAATAGAGGAATATTCAAGTGCTTTGTCAACACACATGGACAATTAGAACGCGGGCAGAGTAGAACGTGGTAGGGAAAAAAAGACATTAACTGGGTAGGTGGATGCCACCAGGGCAAGAATGGTGATTCAGGCAGACACCCTGTATTCTCTGAGCGTCTTGCTTGGATCCCAAGTACTTCCCGCAGAGATCCTCCTTCTCTCCTCAGGCTGGAAACTGGGGAGGTCCGCAGTGAAAGAGAGAGATTTTAAGAAATTGGCCCACAATTGTGGGGGCTGGCAAGTGCAAGGTGGGTAGGCCGACAGACTGGAAATTCAAGTAAGAGTTGATGTTGTAGTCTTGAGTTTAACTTCAGGAAGGCAGCAAGCTGGAAGCCCACGCAGGTTTTCTATTTACCAGCTTGCAGACGGTGCCTTCTTCATCAGACGACCCCAGTCTTGGTTCTTAAAACCTTCAGATGACCGAACCGAGGCCCAGCCACATTCCAGAGCATCATCTGCTTTACTCAAAGTCTACTGATTTACATGTTAATCACACCTAAACACCTTCACAGCAAGCAACATCAGGACTGGTGTTTGGCTAAATAACCGCGGCCTAGCCAAGGTGACCTATAAAATTCCCTGTCACACATGCCAATGTACATCATGCAAACTCTGAACTACCCAGTTTATTAATACATCATTTTCTTTTCCTTCTTTTTGACCATCATTAGATTTCAAGAGTCCCTCATCAAAATGCATCCTTCCACCCAAGAACCCAAAGATGTGGGGGACAAAGCCCCTCATCAGCTAGCATATTGACACAGATGAACAGAAAGGGGAGGGCATATAAATAGGTTCCAAAGCAGTATTTCTCCATGTTGCCTTTCATCACATCTAGGGTTTTTAGAATATGAGAACTGAATCACCATTCTCTCTCCCCATGTCCCAGCCTGGCACCCAGCCCAAAAGAAGGCATGCCTAAGTGTATTTTGTTCCATTGCACTACCTTGAGTTGAGTGACTCATCATCTGAACAAGTTATAGTAATAATAATAATGACTATCATCATCATCATCATCATCCAGCCCAGAGCCTCCAAATTCCCCCTCTCCTCCACCCCCATCCCAGGCTAGTGTAAACAACTCTGGAAGCCTGGGTCAGGTTGGACGGTTTGATTTCCTGTGTTTCCTGGGAATCCCTGCTATGGCCTCCTCTGATGGTGATGGTCGCAAACCCATTTTGTGCATTTTGAGATTTTGAGAATAAGGAACTACCAGTCTGTTGTGCAAATCCGGATCATCCTGAGTAGTTTCTCAGTATAATTGCGGGGGCGCGGAGGCGGGGGGGGGGGGGGCAGGGGGCGCATCGAGTTCAGAGCGTATGTATGTGCATGTGATGTCCAACAGCAGTTTGTGATTTACCAAATAAAAATTTAGTTACATTTAAGCTTCTGGGAAACGAGTGTGTACTTCGTATGATCCACGCAGTATTTGGAACATGCTTATACTAAAAAAACATCTGTCCTTTCTTTGAATTTCAAATTCAATTGCGTGTCCTGGAATTTGATTTGGTAACCCTGCTGTAGACGTGAACCAGAGAGGGCTGCCCATACCACCGCACCATCACCACCACCACCACCAGCACCCAAAGCTGACCTAGGTGCTTGTTTTTGTTAAACCAGGTGGGCCAAACCGAAATCGAAGGTTTCCTTGGCGGAGAGAGAGCCCGGGATGTCGGCATCCCCATCGAGCCCCGCGCGCCCCGCGCTCCGCGCCCCCGCGCGTGGCAGCTGCGTGGCCGTCAAGCCCCCTGCGGAGCCCGGGCGCGCCAGGGGCTCCGACCCGCGGGGAAAGGTTCTACCTCCAGCAGCTCCCGGAACGTCGCTGGAAACAGGAAAGAAGAGAGAGGGCTAGACTGATCAAGCAAGCGAGAGTTGTGTAGTACGTGCGGAGAGCGTGGTCTCAGCCAGATCCAAGGTTAGGGAAGGGACCCTGACTTTAAACTGAGCAGTTTAAAAGCAACGACATATACTCCTTTTCGGTTTCCCATTTCCTCCCCTCCCTCCTTTCCTCCCCTCCCTCCCAGAGGGGAAAAAAAGGCCAGTCCCTCCGTGCCTACACCCCAAGCTCGTGTGCGTGGAAGATGCCCCCCAGGGTGGCAGCCTGGGATTCCTTCATTAGAAGACGTGCTCTGCTCCCTGGAAAGGAGGTGCCACTGGCAGTGACCTCTAAAACCACTGCCGAAACCCGGGATCGAACCAGGGACCTTTAGATCTTCAGTCTAACGCTCTCCCAGCTGAGCTATTTCGGCAGCTTATAAAAGCTGCTTTCCATATTTCCATAATAAAATAGTATTTGTTCCGTTGTCACAGAAGAGGTCAGAATAGATTCAGCGGGAGGTAAGCATCTAGCAAATATTATAGAGGTGATAAAGCAAAGCCTCCCCGTGTATGAGCTAGAAATGACAAATAATTTTACATTTCTCAGTTGTTTGGACTCAAGAAACGTTATGGAACTGAACAGGACGGCCATGTGTAAAATGTGACTCTTCAGTGTCACCTCCAGATGAGGTATGCGTAGAGTCGCGGCATCTGTATGTTAAAAGCATTGATTTGCCAAACCTAAGTCGTGAAAATATGCCTCCGTTTTTGTAACCCCACCTGGACATCTTTAAACTCTCAAATATACAGACACTGTCAAAACATGGGATTGGCTGAGACTCTCTCAAACTCTAAGAAGCAAGCTGTGGTTTAATAATATCTCCTAATAGGTTAATTTTATTCCACCTATTTCATAACTTTGCATCCCTAACATTCACATATATAAAATTGAGCTAGCCCTAACGCTAACTGAATCAGGCTCTCTGCAGAGGGGGCTCAGGACTGTGTACTTTGTAAATTGACCAGGTGAAATTTAATGTGCAGCCTCCCTCAGTCTCACAAAAACTATTACCAAGAGATCTACACTTTCAAACGCTTACCCAACCTCTTCATGGGGACATCCAGCTCAGAATGTCCAAAAATGAACCGTCTTTCCCTCTAAACTTACCTTTCTATCACCTTCTGTCTGCATTTCCCGAGGCAGAAAAACACAATTTCCTCCCTCTCTGCTCGCCACCCATAATCAGACCCAGGTGCTGTTCATTCAAGTTCAGTATTTCTGGGCTCCCTCCACTTCTCTTCATCCTCACACCTTCCCCAACCTCTTCATTGATCTTCCCACCTGTAATTCACTTTCCACACTGGAACCCATCACCCTGCTTAAAAATCCTGCACAGGCTCCCTACTTGAGAGCAAAAATGAAGACTTCTTTCTTCAGATAGGATATAGCCTTCCAGAAGCCCCTTGCTCTCTCCAGTGCCAGATCAGTGCTTTCTCCTTGACTCTGAAATCCAGCGACTCACGCAGCCACTCAAGCTCAGGATGCTTTCCTACACTGCTCTTCATCTTTGTCCACGCAGTGTTCTATACATTGCCCTTCCCTATTAAACCTCTCATCTCAGATACATTCTCCTCCTTCTAGAATTCCTCTCCGACATGTCTCCGTCGTCCCCCCGCTCCTGCAGGCTGGTGGCCCTTCTCCAGTGCTTTCACCAGCTCTTATTGCCTGTTTGTCAGAGCTCTTTCTCTCCACGTGTATCCTTAATGTATGTTACATAGCAGACTGGAGTCAATGCTGAAAGAGAAGGAAGAGAGAGAGGAGAGAGAGAGATAGGGAAGAGAAGAAAGAGAGAAAGCAAGCCATATCTCAGGGCCAATTTTTTTTTTTTAATGTTTTTATTTATTATTTTTGAGAGAGAGAGAGAGAGAGAGAGCATGACAGGGGAGGGGCAGAGAGACGGGAACAAAGCTTCCAAAGCAGGCTCTGTGCTGACATCAGAGAGCCCAAGGCAGGGCTTGAGTTCATGAACCCTGAGCCACTAGATCATGACCTGAGCTGAAGTCAGATGCTCAACCGGCTGAGCCACCCAGGTTCCCCCCCCACACACACACACAGATTCTTCATTAACTTTTAAAATCACCTGGTTAAACTCAGATGTGATCTCTGCAAGGTTGTTTATAGGAGATTCTGAGCTCTTTAGTTCTTGCCTTGAAAGAGACCTCATCTGGCCACCCTGCCTCCTTCCCCTGAGGGATCAGTGTGAACTGAAAAGGTAGTAGGGAGGAAGGCCTGAGGAGAATAGAACTACCCATTACTTTATGAGCTTGGAAGGGAAAACCATGAGCGGCTTGGAATGCTTCCCACAGGGCAGGGCAGATCACCGGGCAAAAGCTTTATAAACTTTTAGAAGCAAGCTCTAAATTTTGACAGCAATCTTAGAGTTTCACAGGGTATACACCTTACAGTGAAAAAATTCCAAAGAAGATTTTTCTACACCTCTTTTTAGGGTTGGTTTTCATTTATCTTGCTGAAAGTAGAGTAGGCCCTTGCAATGTGTGGGACCTCAGAGGTCCCTGACAAGTGTACTCATTTGTACTTTTGCTGGGTCATCATCTTGAAGCATGAGTGAGTATGGTAGACCCTTCGGGATCCACATCCCAGCCAATCAGGTCACAGTAGCCCATGAAAAGACTAAAGAAAGGATCGTTACTATGTTCCAGCTACATCTGCCCCTTTTGGATGAAATTGTGGAGCACAGTGCTATTCAAGATTGCCGGATGTAGGTCTCACAAGTGCAAGGGTCTACTGCAATGTTTTTAGCTTGCCAGAAAAAAACCTGGTAAGTTGCTGAATTACCGTCAAGCCCGGAAGTGTGAATCAGGCAAATGACTTGAACAGATGAGTGGCCTTCCCAAGAACCAGGCTAGAACAATCCCTGGAGACACAGCTCATTTTTGTGGACTTGAGAGCCTTGGGAAATCAAGGAGCCTAGAGGCTGAACTTCAAGGTTGCTCTTTCCTGCAGATGGACCTCCAAGGTGGTACTCTCCACATCACTAAGCCTCTGCATAATATGACCTAATCCAGGAGGAAATGACTTAACTGCCAGCTGCCTTCCAACCCACTTTCTCTTAGGACACAAGGTTGTAGGGGGTCACAGACTCAGTGGTCAGACAACCCAGCTTTGGATTCGAATGACTGTGACCAACCATGCGCTGTGTGACCTTGGGTGAATTTAGGTTTTTTTTTTTTTTTCCCCAGTGCCTTTCTTCATATTCAACACGACGATTCTAACATTTACCTCTTAAAATTGTGTGTGAGCCAGACAATGTTCAGAATCTCTAAGTTAGCCTGCTGGGCCCAGGAGCAGATGCCCAGTCACAGGACAGGGCCCAAGCCTGCCCTGATGTGCAGCCTATCTGGGTCCTTTGATTCCTTTGCCCACCTCCTCCCTGCCCTGAACTTTACAGTGAAAACCTAACCAAGCCTTTTCACAGTCCTAATGCTCTCCAAGGCCTTTAAATCAATCCTCCATTGCTTACGTTTCAAAGTACAGAATTGAATCCCTACATGAAACAGCTAAGAATCTGAGAATCTAAATGGGCAAGAGAAATTACATTCAAGAAAACTTTTATTTTTCGGAGGTGAAACAGGCTCAACATCAAAAGCACTAGACACGATTCCCCTATAACCAAGGTGGGACACTGACGGTTACATGCCATCGAAGCGGAAGGGCCTGTTGAAACTACTCTGCTGTCCACGGGCCCTTGAGAATGTTGCCAAATGGTTGGAACGCCTAGAAACCCGTGCCCCATTCTTCTTTCAATTTCTCGCAAAGATCAGCTGCCCGCTTCCCAAGAATGAACCAGCACTGGGCCAGTCCTCCAGGCCCTCCTCCACCACTGCTTCCCTGGTGGGAGTACAAGTGAATCAGACAAACGATATGACTTTTTAAAAATTATTTAATTTAGTAGTTTTCTTGGAAAAAAAAAAAAATAAGGCAAAAAAAAAAAAAAAACGAAAATATATATAGTTTTGTTTCAATGCGACTTCATTTCACCTGAAGGACTCAAAGCTTCTCCATTAGCAGGAATCTGACTGGGGATCAGGCTGGAAATGTAGTGCAGATGGTGAAGGAAGAAGGGGAGGGGCGGGGGGGATAAAGCAGAGCTGTTCAGTTTGGTTGAGGAATCCCCGCTCTGGCTGAAGTCCCCTGATTAGGTCACAGCCTTTACAGGCCTCCTTGCAAGAAGGCCCAGCGCAACCCCGTGCTTACAGTGGGAATTGGGGTCTTAGAGGAAACTCCCCGGCGGCTGCCCCTTTCTCAAGTGCATCACAGATAGGAAGGGAGGGATGGCGAGGAAGGAACGGGAGTACTAATTTGTCTAGTGTAAATCCCATTTCCGTGCAGGGATGGCTTCCTCTGGAATGATATTTCCCCCAGGACCCACACTGGCTGAGGCTCAGCAGTTAAGGAACAGAAACAAAAAACACTAACAAAAAGCATACAAGGAAGGCACCTCAATTTGTGATCCTCAACCAAGGGTGGGCTGCACAGGGGTAGATCTCTGAACAGGACAGCTAAAACAAATACAGAATACAAAATGAAGGAAGCCAAGGCCCGACAGGCGTGGTTCTCTCACCCACCCCAACATGACGGCACTTTCGGCCCCACGTCCTGGGAAGAAGTTTCTTTTGGGAATCAGCTGTGTGTGCTGCGATTTGGACAGAGGCAGAATTAAACTGGAAATCACCGTCCTCTCTACCCACGTTCTTCCTAACAGAAGAAGGAAAAAAGGCGGGAAGGGTTAGGATTTCATTTTCAAGAGTCAGGCAATCAGGAGAGCAGAATCTAGACAGCAGTGGGCAGGCACTCCATGACACAGACCAGGGATCGAGTCCCTGCTCAGTAACTGCCAGATGTGACCCTACGCACGTTCTGGATCTGCCTGCCCCTAAAAGACGGAAGACAGGGGAGGCCCCAGCCCACATCAGTGTGTCCAAGAGAGAGTCCCAGGGAGACTAATGATACCAAAAAAACAAGATTCTTAATGGGAAGGAGGAAGATCAAACAAAAAAAATTAGATTTTTCTCTACATATATATAATATACAGGTATTTAACACATTATTCGAGAGGTGGCTCCAGTCCGTAGGGCTTGAGAGATGGTGAAAACTTTTGTTCCAAATTAAGTCCTTCTCTCAAATTCTGAAGGATGTCAGAATAGGGCAGGTAGTGCTTTGCTCTGCACGGGGGCCCAGACCCAAACTGGTATCGTGCTGAGAGAGAGGGAGATGGGGGTGGGGGCAAGAAAGGCGATGAAGGATGGGGGTGAGGAGGAACGGGGACGGCAAAGTGACTAGCGGTCTCTTCCATCCTGCTTTGTGTTCTCAGAAGTTCTCGGCCTGACGAAGTCCAGAAAACTCCCTTGTGAGGATAACGTGACCCTCCTACCAGCCACCAAAGCGGCCTCCGGTCGCCGTCAAAGAGGGAGGACCGCAGAAGGGTATTTTACGTAAGATAGAAACTTCTAAGAATGTCACTCTGAATATTCCAACCTTACAGAACAAGCCCCCTCGCCAGCGTTCCGATACCGCAGTTACCTCTGGGTGGACACGCCACTAAACTGACCCCGTCTGTGACCCCGCCTCGTAACGCCACGCCTAAGCTCCACTGCAGTCATTCACGATGCCTCCGTTGGTAAGTCTTATGTGCTTCCTCTCTGAAGGAACTTCTAAATTCAGCTCTTGCTCTGAACAGCACCAAAAATGCCCCTGAATCATAATCTCATGCGGACCTTGGCTGAGCAGAATACTACAGGGGAGGGTGAATGACGTCATCTTAAAATGGGGGCAGAGGGAGAAGGAAGAGTCGAGAGTACTTGACTTTGCAGAAGGGCTGTAACGCTAACTTTCAGCCACTCACCCTCCCCCTTACAAACACAGGTATCTAGTATGTCGATTTCAGTTTCAATCAGCTAAGGCAACCAGCCAATCACCACCACTGGTGTCTGCTTCTGGTGATTGATTTGGAAAAAATGATTGGTTAAGACAGACAAACTGGAGGAAAGCGCTTGGTAAGAGTCACAAATGCCAGCTTTCCCGCACATCCTCTGTCATTTTCTCCTTTGGATCCTCCTCCTTTTTGTTGCTGCCATTTCAGAAAATGTCCGGGCATGAGGTCCAGTCCTGTTTTTCTTTACATTCCCAGTATCCTCCCCTATAAATATGGGTTAACTCCTTGGTAACAGGGTCCTTCTTCCGCTCAAACCACAGTGCTTTATAGGGATCGTACGGTGTGCCTAAAGGGAAAGCGGGGGGAGAAAGCGGAATGAGAGCCAGAAACACACGAAGTGATTCTCCTCGCATCAAGAAATAGAGTAGAAGGCAGGTTCGTTACCATCCTCTGTGGCTTTCATAGCTTCTGCTTCTCTCTTCTTCCTGGAAAGTCTTTGTTTTTCCTCCAGGCGCTGCTTCTCAGCATTGGCTTCATCCCAGCGCCCGTTTTCCATCAGTCTCTGGTCGGGCCGCAATCGGCTGTCTGTGGGGGCAGTGCCACTTTCCCAGGCATTGAGCGTGAGAGCGAGCTCTGAGAAGTAGTACATGTTTTCTGCGTTCTTCCTGCAAGTAAAGGATGGGGAAGAGAAACGGTGATGCCAGAGCCCAGGGCCTCGTTAAGGAGCAACAACCCAAAGACGACCTCCCCGAAGCTCTTCTACAGATGGACAGACTCTAGGACCAGGTCAGGCTCCCCTAGTTAAGAGACCCAGACTGGACCATCCCCCATCCCCTCCCCTAGCATCACTTGTGCCAGCAGTCTGCTGGGCTTGTGCTGTGCTCAGCGGAGATTAAGAAGAATGGAAGGGAACATTCTGCTAAATGAACTTTCTTATTCCTATTTCCTTTGCTTTCTTTTTAACCTGTTCTGGGATAATCTTGCTGTTATTATACACTGACAGGAGCATGACAGGAGACAAATGGCCTCCGTCTTCATTCCTAATTCCCGTATATCATCTCAGAGACCTTTAGATGGCCACTGGGTCTCAGGCTAAATTGTTTTTTCTTTTAATGTTTTTTTTAACATTTTATTTTTGAGAGAGTCAGAGCACAAGCGGGGGAGGGGCAGAGAGAGAGGGAGACACAGAATCTGAAGCAGGCTCCAGGCTCCAAGACATCAGCACAGAGCCGGATGCGGGGCTTAAACTCACGAACTGTGAGATCATGACCCAAGAGGAAGCTGGACACTCAACGGAATGAGCCACCCAAGCGCCCCTCAGGCTAAATTGTTAACAGGTGGTAGGCATCTTTCTCCTCCAGCCACTTCTGAAGAGGTTTGTTTGTTTGTTTGTTCTATTTTTGAGAGAGAGAGTGTGAGTGTGGGAGGGGCAGAGAGAGAAGGGGACAGAGAATCCCAAGCAGGCTCTGCACTGTCAGCACAGAGCCTGACGTGAGGCTCAAACTCATGAATGGTGAGATCATGATCCGAGCTCAAGTCAGACACTCAACCGACCGAGCCATCTGCTTTTGAATAGTTTTGCTCTACATTATAAATATTTCTTGGCAGATGGGACTTGCTTTGTTTCAGCTTTCCTGACAAGGCACACTACAACTCAAATCATACAATGACCACCTTCTGGTTATCTCTCCAAAAGTTCTGATTTCCCTGGCTGATCCCTCACATAATTCAGTGGGAAGGAAGGCAGAAATGCCATCAACACTGCTCCAAGGTTGAGGTCAAAGTGTTACCTGGAGAGCCGGGATATGGATACTCACGGTAAAGGGTTCCTTTTCCATAGCATGACCCTGCTTTCCTCTGCCTCATGGCCTCTCTGTCGAGCATCACCCCCATTTTCCCCAATGACTGGTTGTACTTTGAAACAATCCATTTTTTCATCCCATGTCCCCAGAAGGGCAAAGTGAACTTTTCCTGATGGATCGGTCACTTCCCCGGTCACCTGCAAGGGTGGGGAGCAGGGCTTTGGAGTACGGCAGTCGGCGTGATGTAGCCTCCCTGACTATTCTGGCAACCAAAGTCCTAGAGTAAATATTGGTTAAATCCTGCCATGGCAAACACCGTGGAGCCACCCAGATTATTTTGGTATACTTTTTTGAGCTGTGTAAAATAAATGGCCATGAGCCGGGTTTCATCATTTTGTGGTATAGGGATTTTTGTTGCAATGATATATGCAGGGAAAGGATCTGACTGGTACTTGGAATTATGGTATTTTCTCCTCCCTGGAAGTCAGACAGCCACAAGCAGATTTAATCCCCGACTCTTCTTCACTGTCCATCAAAACTCATGGCACAATTCCACTGTGGTGGTGACGCAAGACTCGCACTCAGACCTCACAGAGGTCAAACTGCCCATCCTTCTTCCTGAAATCCTTTTACTGGCCCTTCCTCTGTGCTTCCCATTTCCAATCTCTCATTGCTCTTGACTTTTCCTTTCTTACTCAATGTCTTTCCCAGAAAAGAAAGGATTTGGTTTGGTAATGCAATCTAGTCTCCCTTCTTGCTGACTTTCTCCTTTACCTCTCCTTCCCTGCCGCCCTCCCCCTCCCCCCACCCCTGCCAAATCACCACATACATATTTAGGAGATGTAGATATATGTATGTTAGACTGTCTATCCATCCATTATCTACACCAACCCCAAAGGAGCAGTCTTTCTAAGAGATACACGCTAAGGAAAAACATTTAAACTCAACTTTTCTTACCTTTCTTGCTACATCACGAGAGAAGTAGCTATAAGGAACAAATTTAAGATTGCACTTGTCGCCCGTCTTGTGATTCACAATATCAATTTCACCCGACTAGAAAACAAAAGGCATCATGGATTGATTTCATTTATTTATTTGTTTATTTAATGTTTATTCATTTTTGAGAGACAGATAGAGGGGGTGAGCGGAGGAGAGGCAGAGTGAGAGGCAGACATGATCCAAAGCAGGCTCTGTGCGTGCTGATAGCAGACAGCCCGATGCAGGGCTTGAACTCATGAACCGTGAGATCATGACCTGAGCCAAAGTAGGTCACTTAACTGACTGAGCCACCCAGATGCCCCTTATTTATTTTTAATGTTTATTTATTTATTTTGAGGGAAAGAGAGTGTGCAAGCAGGGGAAGGGCAGCGAGAGGGGATCCCGAGCATGCTCCGTGCAGTCAGCACAGAGCCTGACACAGGACTTGATCTCACAAGCCGTAAGATCATGACCTGAGCCGAAATCAAGAGTCAGGCACTTAACCGACTGAGCTACCCAGGTGCCCATGCCTTGATTTTATCAGTCCCAGGGGATCTGAATGTCTGCTAGACCCCATGCCTCATCATTCCTCACTTTTCCATCTTACACCCTCGGACTCCCTTGCTTACGGCTTCCGGTCTCAGCTGACCCGAGAAGCCATGGAACCTTGGTATTCAGAACCTTGGTATTCCAGGTTGGGATCAGGACCAAATGCCTTCTGGTTTTCTTTCAATTGTGTGTCACGTTAGGTGGCCTATGATATGCCCCTCAGCACATATGCTGATATTCACATAACGGTTTGCCTTTTCCAAACCAGGCCCTTGTCAGCAAACTGACAAGTAATTAGATGTTATTTTAGTACAGGTCTTACACTTGTGTATTTTGTTAAATACTTTTCAATCTCTACATATTTGTCATGGGTCTCCAGTGATACAGTAACTCTTTGAGGACAATGTCTTATCTGATTTTGTATCCCCAAGACTAGACTCTGCCTGGCAGTAAATGTCTGATGAATAACGAAAGGATGAAGAGTAGGAGCGGTGTTTATTATTTTCCTGTACTTTCATAGTAGCCGACACAGTCCTGATAGAGCAGTCATTGAATGAATATTATAAATTGGTAATTTACAAGTAAGAATTTGTGGTATAGAAACTCGGGAAGGTTGGGGTGGGGCTACTGGCTGAGAGCAATTCGTTGGGAGAGGTGGGTAAATCAGGGGCAAGTTCAATCTGGGGCAAGTTCACATGCCCTGGACACTGCAAAGACGTACCTAAGAAGGTATTCTTCTGAACTTCAGTACACTTTGGGCACCTCTGCTTACCTGATCTATCCACAACTTGCCCACGATAATGTTGTGCACCGTTGTGGTAACTTTTTTCCAAGTGTAGTGGTGCCCAGTTGCATGGAAAATACAGTGGATGCTACCTGGAAACAGAGAGAGGTACACAAATTAAGCCAAATGTTAGGATAATAGCATCACTTTAGGTACAAATAATAATGGATTAACTTTCTTCTATTAATATTTCTCACTTTGAAAATAATAAACCAAAAAGGATTTATAATTTTTTTTAATGTTTATTTATTATTGAGAGACAGAGCGTGAGTGGAGGTGGGGGGGCGGGGTGGGCAGAGAGAGAGGGAGACACAGAATCTGAAGCAGGCTCCAGGCTCTAAGCTGTCAGCCCAAAGTGGGGCTCGAACTCACAAACCGCAAGATCATGACCAGAGCTGAAGTCAGATGCTTAACTGACTGAGCCACCCAGGTGCCGCTATAATCTTTTTTTTAAGTTTATTTATTTATTTTGAGAAAGAGAGAGCACAAGCAGGGGAGGGGCAGAGAGAGAGAGGGAGAGAGAGAATCCCAAGCAGGCTCCACACTCGGTGCAAAGCCCGACACAGGGCTCAATCTCACGACCCTGAGATCATGATCTGAGCCACCCGGGAGCCCTAGGATTTATAATTGTCTTAAATATTGGAAGCACTGATTGATTTTTTTCACCTGATTTTTAAATGTATGAATAAAATACACCTAAATGATGACAAACGCTGATAACTGATAGGGCTTAGCTAGGAAGCAACATTCTGCAATTGTAGAAATAAAAATGAAAGCAAAAGCTCCAATTCTTTTCACCAACTCTGCCTGCCCAGACCATCTACAAAATTGACAGGAACAGGTCCAATCTGCCCCAATATGAAAAATGAAATAGAATTGTGGAAAGGAGCACACACTGGTCGTCAGGACTGGGGGCCAGGCCCTCTTGCTAGTCACCAGCTGTGTGACCATAAGCAAACCACTCTTCTAAAGGCCTTAGCAGTAAAGAAGGTGTAGTGGATAGAGAAGGGCTCTGGAGCCAGGAAGAACTGGATTCAATCCTGGCTCCACCACTCATTGGATGTGTGATCCTGGCTTGTGTAACAAAGAATTGGTCTGGTCTTCATCCATGGTTCCTGGGAGGGAACCTCTAAACCTTTGGAATTTCCTCAGTAATAGTAACGTCTGTGTTATTCATGGGGGCCCTGATAGTTTATGCCAAAGAGCCGACGTGGTGGACCCCTAGATAGCTTATGCTCAAGATGAGGCCAGGCCAGAAAGGCCAACCATGTAATTAAGAGACTTGGGGCTTTGAATCACTTGAAATCAGCCAGACCCCCCCAACCTCCTGGGAATGGTATTCCCTTCTCTGTAGGGAGGGAAGGAGGCCTAGATATTGAGTTCAGTCATGTGGCTGATGATTCAGTCATGCCTACCTAATGAAACCCTAATAAAATCTCTGGACAACGAAGCTTGGTGCAGCTTCCTCGTTGGTGAACATATCAATGTGCCAGGAGGGCTACGTGCCCTGATTCCACAGGAGAAGGCATGGAAGTTTATGTTCACGACCCTTGCAGACCTTGCCTTATATGTCTCTTCATTTGGCTGGTCCTGATTTGTACCCTTTATAATAAAACTGTAATGGTAAGAACAGCATTCCCCTGGGTTCTGAGTCATCTTGGCAAATTATCGAAACTGAAGCCAGTTGGTCAGAGGTACAGATGGCCTGGGGACCCCCAATTTCGTGGCTGGCATCTGATGTGAGGGCAGTCTTGGTGGAGACTGTGCCCTTAACTTATGGGGTCTGCATGAATCTGGGTGGTTAGCAACAGAACTGCATGAGAGTATTGTATCCTGGATAGGTTGTGTAATTTCCCCAGGCCTCTGCTTTATAATCTGTAGACGGGATAAACAGACCTTGTTGTGCAGCAAATGTCTGTTTATTTGCCCAGTAAAATGCCTGAAACATCATGGGCACTCAGCAGATACAGTCTTCTCCTGTTCTTATGAGTTCATCTCAGACACCAAACCCAAAAGTGAGGTGAACAGAGGTGACTACAGATTCAAAACAAAAAAAAAAAAAAAAAAAAAAAAAAAAAATGGAAAGATACGCAACAGATACGTAGATCTTCACATATGTGCTGCGAATACGGTCACTTATGGGAGCGGAGAACTCTAAGCTCCCTCTGCAGCCACTAACGAACAGAAGACTAATTATGTGTCTTTCTCGTACAAGAGACTAAAATAGCCCTGCTGACTGCAGCAGCCATGATGACAATGACGCTAACGAGAACAGTAGCAGCCCTGCTGAGAGCACCTGCTGTGTCCCAGGCAGTAGGCTGAGCTACCGGTCTCTTCACACATGATCTCATTTGATCTCAACAGCCACCTTTCAAGTACCTGTGCTGCCCACACATCTCCTCAATCCCTCACTCAATACCTCTTCCACCACCCCTGCCGTCTAAAGCCACTGTCATCTCTTGCCTGAAGCCAACAACTTTGTTTTGGTCCCAGCTTCCACGTCGGTCACCTGAGAGTCTCTGGTCAAAATGATCCGTGTCAAACATGTCCCATCAACACTGTGTCAAATCTCTCCATTTCTGCCCTCTGCAATTAAAACAGGACTCACCCCCTTCCCCTGGTGTACAAAACCCTACAAGAGCCGGCCCCTGCCGGTCCCTCAGATCGCACTCTGAAGCTGCTGGCGGCCTTGGTGCTTCTCGAGCATGCTGTGTCTGCTCCCCTCTCAGGGCCTTTCTCTTTAAGGGGTTCCCTTGCTGGGACACTTGTCTGCAGATCTTCTTCTGGTTGCTTTCTTTTTATTAGTTAGGTCTCTGCTCCAGTTGTCTCTTCAGAGACCATTTCCTTGACGACCTTGTCCAAGAAAGCACAAACACACTTGTTTCTCCACCGTTAACCCCTGTCTCCACTTGCTCTATTTCTTCATGGAATTACCACTAGATAAAAATTAAATATTCACGGACAATAATTATTACGGAGGTGTTTTTGGTTACTTTTTTTGTCTGCTCAAGAAATGGATGCCAGCTAAGCGAGGGCAGAGTGGCTCTGCTCACCACAACACGCCCACAGCACCTAGAACCGTTTCCGGCATACCGTGGGCATTCAGATACCTGTGGACACTTCGGCTGCAGGCACTGTTCTCCCCTGCCTTTGTTTCTACTGCTGCTGGAATGGATGCCACAAACTTTATGGCTTAAAACCACGCGGTTGTTAAACTGTTACAGTTCTGAAAGTCAGAAGTCTAAAATCAAGGTGTCGGAAGGGCTGTGTTCCCTCTGAAGACTCTATTAGAGATCCGTTTTCTTGCCTTTTCCAGCTACCTGAGGCCACCCGCATCCTCCAGGCTGTGGCATCTCTCTAGTACCACTCACACCTCTTGCTTCTGTTGCCACCGCCTCTGATTCTCTAGCCTCCCTCTCATAGAAACCTTTGGGATTGTATTGGGCCTATAGGAATACTCCAGAATTATCTACCCATCTCAAAATCTTTAATTTAACCACACTGCAGCGTTCCTTTCACTATGAGCAGTCGTATAGTCACAGGTTCCAGGGATTAGGATGTGGACATTATTCTGGGAGGAGGGAGCCTTATTCAGCCTATCATACCCCCATTTTACCAATGAAGACTCTGAGCCCAGAGAGAGAAAGTAGTTTTTCCAAGGTCACACAGCTAGTGAACGCCAGAGCTGTGGATCAAAATAAGATCAGAGTATCTGTACTGCCTAGTACCATATCCTTGTGCCCCACCCTGTTGTTCTGCAGTGTCCCTTTCAGCTCCCAGGGATAGTGGGAAAACAAAGAAAGCCCCACGGGTGCCTTCCTTTATATAATATTTGTGTCTTGGAGACTTGGCAATAAATTAAAGATCTAAAAGTGGAGGTTCTTAAAATATTTGGAAAGGAAGATATCGCCACTTCAGAATGGTCAAGTAAAGGACTTCCATATTTCCTGTGCCTCAGGAAAATCAATTTTTTTCCAGTAAGATCGATTTAAGAACACTAGCAAAAAATTATCAGAATCAACTTCTTCAGAACTCTGGTAAAAAAAAATGAGCTTTGTGGCATTTTAACTTGCCCTACTCCCATCCTCCTCTCCCCAGCTCGGCAGTAGCCTTAAAAACCAGTAGCCTTACAATCACGGCAGAAGTGAAAATGAGGAAGCAGCCTAGCAAACACTGGAGGGAGCAGATGGTATGAAGCTCCCCAAAAGCCTGATCTCCAAGAAACTGTCACTATCTGATCTGTCTGGTGGTTCCTCTTAAGTTCCCACTCCTAGGACTCTGACCTGACTCAGCCCCTGCTCCCCTCAAACAGCCTTTTCCTAGTGGCGATGATCAAAATAACCAATGGCAATTGTTTAACACAGTGGCTGCCTGAGGCAGTGTTCACAATTGGGGCAGTTAATAAATAGTGGACCCAAATCCCAAATCTGATGAAAAACATTAATCTACATATCCAAGAGGTACAACAAACTCCAACAGGATAAACTCGAAGAGCACCACACCGAAACCCATCACAATCAAACTACTGAAAGACAAAGAGAAAATCTTCAAAATGGTAAGAGAGAAGTGACGCATCACATATAAATGACCCTCAATAAGATTATCAGAAACCTCAAAGGCCAAAGGCAGTGGGATGACATATCCAATAATGCTGAAGGAGAAAAAATTATCAAACCAAGAATTCTGTATCCAGCAAAACTATCCTTCATAAACAAAGAAAAACTTCAGACATTTCCAGACAAACAAAAACTGAAAAAATTCATAGCTGGCATACCTTCCCTTCAAGAAATATACCAAAGAAGGGCCCCCCCCAGATGGTTCAGTTGGTTGGGCATCCAACTTCGGCTCAGGTGATGATCTCACGGTTCTTGAGTTTGGGCCCTGTGTCAGCCTGTCTGCTGTCAGAACAGAGCCCACTTTGGATCCTCTGTCTCCCAATCTCTCTGCCCCTCCCCCGCTTTCTTTCTCAAAAATAAATAAACATCGGGCACCTGGGTGGCTCAGTCAGTTGGGCGTCCAACATCAGCTCGGGTCATGATCCATGGATCGTGGGTTCAAGCCCCACATTGGGCTCTGTGCTGATGGCTAAGAGCCTGGAGCCTGTTTCAGATTCTGTGATTCTGTGTCTCCCTCTCTCTCTCTGCCCCTTTCCCATCTCTCTCTCTCTGTCTCTCTCTCAAAAATAAACATTGAAAAATTAAAACAATAATAATAAAAATAAATAAACATTTAAAAAAAGAGGAAGAAGAATGAAAGAAATACACCAAAGGAAGTCCTCTGGGCTGAGATGAAAGGGCACTGGACAGCAACTTAAATCTACTTTATGAAGAGACTGGTAAAGGTTAACTATAATTAAACTATTAACGAAAAAAAGAGTATGACTGTATTTTTTGCTGGCAACTCTTTTTTCCAATGCATGATTTAAAAGACACCTGCATAAAGCAACAGTTATAAAACTACACTGGGGGCATTCACTTTCGAGTGTCCCTTCTCTGTAAAGAGAGCTTTCCTACTGTTCTTCTTTTCTAATCTTATACTCTAATAAACTTTTGCCTGCTGCTAAAAACAAACCAAAAAACCTATAATGATGGGATTATAATGTATAAAAGTCATAATTTACATGAAAATAAAAGCACAAAGGAGGAAAGACATAATGGATCCATATAGCTGCAAAGTTTTTGTACACTATTGAAATTAAATTGGTATCAATCTCAACGAGATGCTTAGATGTTAACTGTACTACCCAGGATAACCACTAGAAAAATACCTTTAAAAATATAGTAAAAGAAACAACACGAGAATTAACATGGTAAATTGAAAAATATCTATTTAACACAAAATAAGGAATTAAAAAGGAAGAGAGGAACAAAAAAGACAGAGGATATATAGAAAAAAAAAAAAAAAAAAGCCAAAATAGCAGATGTAAATCCTACCTAATCAATAATTATATTAATTATAAGTAATCACTCTAATCAAAGAGTAGAAATTGGAAGAATGGATAAAATATATCAGGGGAATTTTTTTTTTTACTAATGTGTCATTCAGGAGCAAATTCAGGGTCCATGGAGCCCAGTAGTGTGTCACTGATGCAGAGATCAACAGGCTGAGTTCAGTTGTTTCATTCATATTCCCAAACTGTGGTTCTTCTTGGGTTAGAGAGCTCCAAAACTACAAAATAAAACCCACTTAAATGTGTCTCTTTAGGGGCACCTGCCTGGCTCAGTCGGTGGTCATGATCTCGGGGTCATGAGTTCGAGCCTCACGATGGGTATAGAGATTACTTAAAAATAAAAATCTTAAAATAAATGTGTCTCAACATTAATGCTACCACCTGGTTCCAGTGCCCTGGCACTTGATGAGCAGATTCACATGTATCCTCTGCCACTATCTTCATCATTTTGTACACTTCCGATATGTTTTCCAGAAGCGTTCTTCTTTCCAGACTGCAGGAGTTCTAACTTTTCTACCCTACTTTACAAGGAGACTCAGACTTTCTGCCACCACCTCAAAAACCATCTGTCTGCTTACTCTCTCACAACTCTGTCCATAAATCATTCTTCAGTGACAGCTACTGGCTTAAAAATTTACCCTAGGGGAGTCGAGTGCCACTGCAAATGCGAAAATTTCACTGCAGGATTCTCCTTCCAATTCACTGATCCAAAAATGTTAAATACAGCCATCCCCAAGGCCAATGTCTGGAAATCCCACTCTCTGTACTTCAGTTTCTGGTCACTATGTCAATTCTTTGTTCAGTCTCCCCATGAAGGCTGGGATCTTTGTTTTGCTCACTTATACTTCCTGCCTGGTCCATGGTGGGTACTCAGTATCTAATGGATGAGGGAACTTTAGGCAACAGCACATCCTGGTGACCTGAATCCTTAAATAGCCATAGGAATGGAATCCTTTCAAAGGTAATTTTTAACTCTAAAAAATTAGATCCACCACATATATCATATTCAAATATTTACCCCTCAAAGGACTCCAGATTAGACCACTCATAGACAAATGTATAGCAGATCACTGGTAGATTTACTGCTATTTTACTGCTATTTATTAGATTTATTGCTACTTTAAAAAATGAATACAACCCTCCTTAGAATTAAATATAACCTGTCCCTTTGGAGATCCTCACCAGGCCTCTGAAACTCTTCTCCATGGCGGAAAAGTCATATTGCAACAGGACCACTAATATCCTAGTTGTGCAAATTAGGTAAGAACATCCCAAGCATTTACTACCCTCAACCTAATACTTGTGAAATTATTAGCATCAAAGACAATTAAGCAATTGGAACCGTTTTCAGGGCCTTGGTAAATAAACATTAAGAACAAAATCATCGTCACCTTTTCATCTAAGATCTTTTTGCATATTAACCATGAAGCGGTAAAGCTAACATTCCATTTTCTTTTCTCCTTTTAATATATTCCCAACGTTTCTGGGTCTGGTCTCTGGCTACTTTCTAGTTTCTAGGAAATTTCTATACCTGCTATATTTTGTATTTCTGAGAGAAAGGGGAATTTACTAAAGAAGACAACTCTAGCCACGTGCTACGGCTAGGCCTCATGGAAGACTAGAACCAGGAAATGAAGGCCACCAGGAGCTCAGGCAGTTCCTGGCAGCTCTGTTTCTAGGGAGGTACTACTTGGTTTCTCTCTTTCCGCTCGTGTTTCTTTTTCGGTACTCACTCTTCTGGACACACACGGCCAAATGTGACTACTCTGGTTCAAGTGAGCGTCGGAGAATCTCTAGAACGCTTTGTGAACAATCTCATTTCCCCTAAAGTGTGGAGACTCTCCAACACTGCAAATCAGGATGCCTATTCCCAGGCCTGATCTTTCTGATCTCGGTGCAAAATTAACTTATAATCCAGTAAGATCTTTTAAAACAAAGTTTCATCCTACCTGGAGTTCGGCCAATACATCAATGATACCTAACCCTTCCGGTGGTGAAGAGAGAGGGGAGAAAGGAAGGAAAAGGGGAGGGACCGTCTGAGAGACCTAACCTTGCAGCCACAAGACTTCTGATTTACTGAGTAAATGGACTGGTATGAAGTACATTGCCAGTGTGACACAGGAAACAACACTGGCTGATAGAAAAGGCGTTAAGCATGCTAGAATATGTATTCTAAAACAGTGCTTAAAGATTTACTAAATATAGCTAAGAAGATAAAGAATTCATGCCTGGATGGATCCTTAAAGAGCCTCCTGGCTCCTCACTCATTTGATAGCTGAGAAGTCAAACGAGCTGCCCAGAGCTAGAGAGGATGGTTCAGTGCCCAAATCAGACTTTCAGTCTCCTGACTCCTAAGCCAGGGACCACTTCCATCATGCCAGAAAATCTTTCACTCCTGGAGGACTAATTCTTACAAGGATGGCGGCCTTACCGAGGGGCATAATGGAGAGGTATTTGCCTCGGAACTTGCTGGTGATTTTGATTTCCTGACGCAATGTCCAGCCATTTTTGGACTCGGCATGGTGTGCAGCAGCAGGGGGATGATGACTCACCTTGAAGAAATCAGTGGTTCAAATTAAAGAAGAAAGGAGAAGGAAAAGATGCTGCCTACGAACTGGTGATAAACACCCCGAATTCACACTTGACACTTTTATCCCCACAACAGTAGGTGAATACCAGGGCCTCCAGTGTTGAAGCCCTGAAGGAAAAGAGACGGCAGTCTGGGATGACAGGGACCTATTTCTGCAAAGAGGACACCCAGGGGGATCAACTGAAAAGTCACCCCTTTCTTCAAAAAGTAAACGCATCACAGTCCTGAGGCTCCTTTACCTGCTCACAGAGGGATCGGTACCCGTTCTCCTCTAATCTGTCCAGCTCGAAGGTTTCCCCAAGGAGTGGGTTGAATGGCTTGCTGGTACGGAAGACAGTAGTGGAGTAGGAGGACACGGTGAAAGCTGCAACATAACAGAGCTGTTCTAGAGAGTTCTCACATTTTGCAGCTCGGTCTAACAGCTCGTGGTATTCCAGATCTTCAGTAAGGCGCTGAAGCATGGATAAGGGCTCGTTAAAGTTCACCTGTCAGGAAAAGAACAGATATAAAAACTTTGCCCACACATCCATAAGAGACCGTTTAATTGTTTTGCAGGTGGAGAGACATATCAAGATGTCAAGATGATAAAGCAAATCACTGGGAAGAGAAGAGGCCTTTGCTCAGGAGACCAGCTCTGAGATCTAACCTACAAACAACCCTCTCTCCCTGGTCAACTGACCCTGTCATTGAGCAAGATACATTACTGTTTTCATTTATTTCACTAACTGTATGCTCTTTGAGATGGGAACCGTGCCTCTCTGTTCATCACTGCATAGCCATGAGCTATCGATGCCTCACCCACGGGAAACGGTCATCAAATAGGTACAGAAGGAATGAACCAAAGAGGTAATGTATTTTAGCACAAGTATACCCAGAGAGGAAGTGAGGTATTTAAAATTCTTGAGGGTTGGGGCGCCTGGGTGGCTCAGTTGGTTAAGCGGCCGACTTCGGCTCAGGTCATGATCTCACGGTCTATGGGTTCAAGCCCCGCGTTGGGCTCTGTGCTGACAGCTCAGAGCCTGAAGCCTGTTTCAGATTCTGTGTCTCCCTCTTTCTCTGACCCTCCCCTGTTCATGCTCTCTCTCTCTCTGTCTCAAAAATAAATGTTAAAAAAAAATTAAAAAAAAAAAAAATAAAATTCTTGAGGATGAAAAGAGAGGCTGATAAATTATAAGTACAGGCACGTCCTGACTGGTGAAAAGAAAACATTACAAAAGTTAGCTTCTACACCCCAGAGGAGATGATTGTGAATTATTGATTGAGTTCTACATCAGGCCAGGATTCTGATTTCTTCCCTGAGGCTGGACAGTCGTGTTGTGGACCGGAGTGCTCATGATGGAGGCTGACAGGGGACTGAGTGTTTCTGCCTTTCAAGTTTTAGAGCCAACTTAGGGCTTTCAACCACAGGATCAAGTGTCTCTGTGTGTGTGTGTGTGTGTGTGTGTGTGTGTGTGTGCGCGCGCGCGCGCGTTTCTGTCAGGAGGAAGATATTCATTCATTCACTTATGCATTCCACAAATATTTACTGAGCCCTCATGTGTTCCAGACCCTGTACTACCCACTAGGTACGGAGAGAAGTGAACAAAAGAGACACTGTCTCTCCATCCCCGCAGGAGTTAACTTCTAAACTAACCGTTTGGAATTTAAGATGACTTTACTACTTAAAAAATTACTGTAAAAACAGGTTAGGTTCCCAGGCTACCCCATAAAGCTTATTTAGCTTTACAATACAGCAATATCACTGAACAAGTGACATTAGCCTGAGTTCTGAATCCAGAGAAGACAGGAAGGAAGAAAGCAACTCCCTTTTCACTGGGAGCCGGCCTAGAGCAATATTTCAGTTAAGACAAAAACACTTCTCTTTCCTATGCTCTTTTTCTCTATTTTTGTATTCTGTATTTTTGTACAACCTTCTACCCACCAACCCCTGAGCCACATACTACTATAATATTTGACTGTCCTCTCAATTGTGAAGGGTCTTATAATTTTTACTATAACCAACTTTAAAAACAAAGTATAAAGGAAAACATTTACCTAAGATATCGTCACTCAAAGAGAACCAGTATTAATACTGTTTGTTTCTATGCATCTATACATTTAAAAATAAATAAATAAATAAATAAATAAATAAATAAATAAGCTTGAGCCTACTTTTTCTCTGAGAAATATACCCAGCATTTATCTGGGAAAATTCCTCAGCGAATACAGAGCCATCTAACATTAGAACACTCCTCTTGGGGCACTTGGGTGGCTCAGTCAGTTAAGCGTCCAACTTCGGCTCAGGTCACGATCTCATCGTTCATGGGTTCAGCCCCGCATTGGGCTCTGTGCTGACAGCTCAGAGCCTGTAACCTGCTTCAGATTCTATGTCTCCTTCTCTCTCTGCCCCTCCCCCACGCCCCCACTCATGTTGCCTCTCTCTCTCTCTCTCTCTCAAAAAAAAAAAAAAAAAAAGTTAAAAAAAACAACGCTCCTCTTTTGGGAAGTAGGATCTACCCCTGCCTCAACTAAAAAGGGCTCCACACTCCAAAACCATCTTCTCAACACTGAGAGACACTTAGAGAAAACCAGTGGAAGAAAAACGGACACTGAGGGGGTAATGGACTAACACAGCTCAAATCCTCAAGAGCCTTTTTTACAGAAGGTCCTTAGAAACTAGGCCAACAAAATCTCTCATCAGCAGAATTTCAGGCCACACGAAGTAACACTTCCGTGCGTGTTGAGGAAAACGAGACGGGCAATGTGTTCCACCGATGGCTACGAGACACATGGCACACAGCCTGGGGCTGGAATCGGTGCAGCCTTAAGCCCTCGCCGTTCTCACTCGCACAGCCCTGGCCCCCAGCAACTGTTCCAGGAACCAGAGTTTCTCTAAAAGCGCCAAACTTTCCATATTGGTCACTTTATCACCCAGAAGCCCAACAGGGAAACAAACGAACCTGCGGATTTAAAGCAGAAGGAAGGAGGGAATTTGGTACTAGGCTGATGGAGGCTCAGGCAGCCAACAAAGACAACCCTAGAGATTCCAACAGCAGGAAGCCACGGGCTCTGGGCTGGAGGAACAAAGGGAAGCGGTGGGAGGACCAGGGCTCAGAGGCCAGGGGTACCCGCAGAAGCTGAACCTGGGCGGGGGGGGGGATGGGGCAGTACCCTGGGGTCCCTCCGCCTCTCTCGCTCCAAACTCGCGCTCGTGCCTTGCACTGGTGGAGCCCAACTGGACGCCAAGGCACAGAAGCCTGAGAAACCGCCTGGAGGAATCGACTCTCCTGTGACACAGCATAAAGCAGGGAAGGGTGAGGACTAGAGTTTCAGGCAAACAGGTCCAGGACTGCACAGCTCTAGTGGCAAAGTCAACAAGGAACTACTGGTAAAGGAGAGAGAGGTCACTGAGACTCAGAAGTTATTTCTAAGCAGAAACTGCACTTTTCTTTCTTTCTTTCTTTTAAAAAAAGGTTTTTTTTTTTTCAATATTTATTTTGAGAGAAAGAGAGAGAGAGCGAGAGGGGAGGGGCAGAGAGAGAGAGGGAGACACAGAATCCGAAGGCTCGAACTCATGAGCTGTGAGATCACGACTTGGGTCGAAGTCAGACACTCAACTGACTGAGCCACCCAGGCACCCCGGGAACCTTATTTCTAAGGCTGCAATGGCCTGCCTTTCCAGCCCACCTTCCCACTACTTTCTGCAAGGCTCCAGGGCAGGTGGGGTTCTTTTTAGGCCCCTAGTGAACCAATTGTTTTATGTGTCTCTAACATGCTAACTCATGGCCTTTTCTTGTCTGGAGATTGACATTTTCTTACACACCTACCTATAAATCTATTTGTTTTCTTTTTCTTTTGAGAGAGAGAGAGAGAGAGAGAGAGAGAGAGAGAGAGAGAGAGAGAGAAAGAAAGTGCATGAGCTGGGCAGAGGGGCAGAGAGAGAGAGAATCCCAAGCAGGCTCCATGCTCTGTGCTGAGCCTGATGTGGGGCTTGATCCCACGACCCTGGGATCATGACCTCAGCTGAAATCAAGAGTCGGCCACTCAACTGACAGAGCCACCGAGGTGCCCCTAAATCTTTGTCTTCTAAGACCAGTTAATGAATCACTTCAACATCTACTGAATGGTATGTACGTATGTGCCAGGCACCGGCTAAGCATCAAAGATACGAAAACCAACAAGACACAGTCTCTATAGACCATGAGGAACACTGTCTGTGGAGAGGCAGAAACCACGCTCTGGTCCATAAGACCCAAGAGGGGAGGGAATACTTTCTGCATTTTCCCTGCTCTCCATTCTGCCCTTCTTCTGCAAGAAATAGAACCCCCCAATTGTTAACGAGGTCCTGCCACTGAAGGTAGGAGTTTTCACTTCCGGCCTCTTTTCCAGCTAGCTGTGGCCATAGAACTAAATTCTGGCCAAAGAGACTAAAGTGAAGATAGTTTATGTAATTTCCAGGAAGCACCCTGAAAAGGCAGGACATGCTCTTCTCTTTCCTTCTTCCTTCTGGCTGGAATGAGAGACGCTGAGGGTCCCAGCAGGAGCGGCCACTTCAGACCTAGGAACTGAGGTCCTAGCAGGGCAACAGGACAGAAAGAAGCCTGGTCCTGAGAGTGTGGAGTATGGCACGGGCCCTGGATCACCTACTTCTGGACTTTAACATGAGAATGAGTTAAGCTAATATTTGTTTAAGGCAGGGGTTGGCCAGCTTTTTCTGTGAAAGGCTAGATAGTAAATATTTACATGGCCCTCAAAGCCTAAATATTTACTATCCCATATGACACTGCCATGTGGCCTGTTACACTGACCCAACACGGCTGGTGCAGGATGGAAGCAGCCACAGACAACACATGATGCATGAATGAGCATCACCGCGCTCCAATAAAGCTGGAGGGTCACGAACATCAAAATTTTACACAATTTTCACATCATGAAATATTATCCTCCCTTTGATTCTTTGGAAATATTTAAAAATATAAAAACTACTCTTAGCTTGCAGGCTGCACAGGTGGCAGACAGATTCGCCCTTGAGGCCCACAGTTGGCTGACCCCGGGGTTTACGCAAACAGATTTGAGATGTTTCTTTACACTGACCCTATACCTAACTGACACACCGGCCCAACACCAGGCAGATCGTAGGCACTCAGTAAATGCTTATGTAATCTACAAGCAACGGAACCTGTTGGAACACAAGGGACAGCCCTCCCACCCTGACCGGACACACAGTGAAAGCTTGCTAAAAAAGATGATGCCATAGCTGAATCCTGAAGAAAAGAGTATTAGCCCTGGGAAAAGAAAAGCGGCACGGGTGGGTGGAGAGCAGATGTAAGTCCCGGCAGAAAGAGCAGTCTGTGCAAATGCCCTGCGGGGGAAAAAACCAAGATGCCTCTGCATGTCTGAAGGTAACTGAGTGACTAGACGGCCAGTGTGGGTGGAAACTGGTCCAAGAGAGGAAGTATCAAGCCCACTGAGGAATCTGGACTACGCTCAAAGCAAAAAGGATCCAGCTAAGGATTTTAGGCTAAGGAGTGACATGACTACTTTTGTAATTTTAGAAAAGCCATTTTCAGGGGTGCCTGGGTGGCTTAGTTGGTTGGGCGTCCGACTTGGGCCCAGGTCATGATCTCACGGTTTGTGGGTTTGAGCCCCGTGTCGGGCTCTGTGCTGACAGCTTGGAGCCTGGAGTCGGCTTTGGATTCTGTGTCTCCCTCTCTCTCTGCCCCTTCCTTACTCATGCTCTGTCTCTCAAAACTAAATAAACATTAAACAAAATTTTTTTTAAAGAAAAGCCATTTTCATAACGGTGTGGACAGACTGGGGGAGGGCAGGACAGGAGGCAGGGAGGTTAGCCCAAACACTGACTTCACCATGGAGATGGTTCTCATCTTCCCAGATGGAACGATGCTTCTGTGCTCCCCAAGCCTGTGTATGGACAGTGCTTCCCGTAACACTACCACAGAGAGTAAAACTGTCTACCTGTTTTCATGTCCATCTCTTTTAAACTATGTGCTTTTTGAAAAACAGAAACTATGCCGTATTTATCTGTGCATGCCCCCAGGCACATCTAGCTTAGGAATCTGCTCGTAAACGTTATAAACCAATGCATCTGATTCTAAATGCTCTGGAAACACACCAGACCCATAGACTACACTAAGGCAGCTAATTTGAAGGGGCAGTTTATGACTATAAGGGTAACACAGACCATGTCACAAGCTGCCTCTCAAGTGGGTGGGGCAGTCACAGGGCAGAGCCCGGGTGTGTAAGAACCTCACCGGCATGGGGATCTTTGAGAGTTCTTTCCCAATGCAGTTCTTCATGATGCTCCATAAATTGAGGCTATAGTTTGGCTTGTATGGTATCCTAGTTCTCTTTTCCTTCTTGGTCTCTTCCAGCTGATGCTTGTACTGAGGGCAAAAACAAAGCCATTCAATTACCCGCAAAGAACAGAAAACCCGGTATTTATAAGCTCCCCTTCCCCCATACTAAAGAATCAGCATTTTCTGTTTTTCTTAGCCCTTACACGCCAATCCTTGGGAATCACACCCAAGTCCCTCACCCGATGGCTCCCAGGTGAGAGTTACCTGCTCATCCAGGCTGATGTCACTGCTGGCTCCACTGATGTTGCTGCCAGTACGTCTACACAGGCGGGAGACACATGAGAGTCAGAACACAGATCACAACTAGACTCTGCTCCTCGCCACGTCTTTACAGAGTGGAATGTTAAGCACACTGCGCCAACTCGGTAACGTAACGGGTGACCGAGCGACAGCACTCAGATTCAAAGTGCGTGAATTTAAACATCTCTGGAGAACTTGCTCATGTAAAAAAGTTGACGGTGTTCCACTCGCTTAAGGAAAAGAGTCCGGATCTTAGTTAACCCTGACAACTACGATACTCCCACCTAAATATCTCCCAACATCGAAGGTCAGATGTACTCATTTTTCGGGGGAAGCAAGGACAACTTACTTGTGGCCCAAATTTTCAGGCATGGTGATGATCTCAGGAGCATCAAAAAACTCATTCTCATCATCCTCATCGCTCATGTCTCCTTTGCCAGAGCAGCACTGATCTGCAGGGAGAAGCAGCCCTGTCGTCACCGTGGCTCGGCTTTACCCAAACCAGGCATGGCAGAATCTTTACTGCTCGAACCACAAACATGGCCACGCATGATAGAAAGCAGTGGAAAAGCCAGGAGAAGTAAACGGCTCCAGTTCCCTGGCACAGGAGTCACTGGTTCTGGAGAGTCTGCAGCTGTTCTATCAAGGGCAGAAGACGGCCGTGGCTCACGTGTGAACAGGCAACCCCGAGGACCAAGCGTCTTACCTTTTCCGGAACCAGTGCTGCCGGGAGTGTTGGCAGGCAGCACAGTGGCGCCCCGGAAGGCCCTCTCCAGGTGATTATGTTGCTTCGCCAGCTGCTCCAGGGTCTCTTCCAGGCGGATACGCTGGTCTCTTTCATACTGGAGGGACTTCTGCCATTTTTTACTGTGGGTCTGGGCTAACATGAGGAAGTCTCTGCAGGCCTGTATGGGGAAAGAGTGGAGAGGGGTCAGCTCAACTCAGCCAGTCAGAGATTCCCCCCGCAGGCCTCTGCAAGCCCATTAAGTCACTTTATCCTAGGAACTTTACCATATTACGGGCAAAGAATCCCTGTTATTCCACGGCCAGGGCCGTGAAGCAAACAAGGTCAGCCCCAGGAGAAAATCTCAACATGGTCATCACGGTTCTTTTATATATTCCTGGTCATGAGGCCTACACAAATGCCAAGTGAGCAGTAAACCTAGACGAAGTATTTGTGGCAACATCACAAAGGGCAGCTACGTGAACTGAACCAAAAGAAGAAATCTATTGACTAAAAGAAAAATGAGGACAAGCAGAGGAAAACTGCTTTCAATACATTCGGGACCAAGCTCAGGTCACCTCAAGCTGAGGAATTCGGATGCTGAGAATAGGGAATCTGCCCTGAATTAGATCAAATATGGGGCAATGTGACTGATTTTTATTTTGGTCGCTAAGAGAAACAACTAACCTTAACAACTAGAAGCTACCTGAGGCATCCAAGAAGGGATCTAGAGACAAAACACAGATCTGATCATATTAGGCCCTTCATGGGCTCCCCACTGGGAACCTAACTATTGGCTTGAGAGCAAATGACCCTTCAGGTGTGGCCACCACCTGCCCTGTATCCTCTTCCCCAGGCAGCTCCCAAGGGTGGAGCCACACTGAACTGCTCACCATTTCTTGGACACTTGTTTCTTTCAGGCCTGCCCACCACACGCACATGCTGTTTGCTTTGCCAGGAATGCCCTTTCCTGCCCGCTCCCTCTGTTTGGCCAAGGCTTGTTCATTCTCTGAGGTCTATGGCAAATGTTACTTCTTCTGGGACGATCTCCTAAGCGGCCAATCTCTCCTCTGCATTTCATAGCACTTTGCACATCTGTTTTATGCCATCCACAGCGGTATCGTGACTGATGCTCTGTCCTCCAGATGGATTATGAGCAACTTAAAGACACTGTTTATACCTTAATTATATATAGATCTCCAGCTCCTAACTTAGTTGGCTTTGCATACAGTAGGAGCCTGATAAAGTTTGCTTCATGAATAATGAAGGAAGGAAGCAATGTAAGCTTAAAAGTCTATGCCCTGCTATGGAGAAACTAAAAGGTAAACAGAATATCTACTTTCATGGTTTCAACCTCTGCTTATAGGCTAATGACTATTCCAGCTCTGTGTTCATGGAGACAGAATATCCAATTGCCCATCCAACGGCTCAAAGTAATCTCAAAATCACTGGGGCCCAGCGTGAACTCACCACATTCCCTCTCCGACTTTGCCTCTCCCGTTGGTGTTTGTTCTCCGTGCCAAGAACAGTACTCCCTGCCCAAACCAGGAAACCAGGAGGCATCCTTGACTCTTAATTTTTCTTCCCTTCCCATTTCCGATTATCAAGTGCTATTGATTCTTCTTTACTATTCTTGGGGGCTGTGGACATTTCTTTCCATCCTCCACCCTCAGAGGCAGGACAGAGTACCTACTGTAGAGGTCCACCGTCGGGGTTCAAATCACAGCTCCATCCTACTAACTAGCTATGGAATCTGGGGCAAGTTATTTAACCTTTTTGTGCCTCATCTGTAAACAGAGGATAACCACAGCAACTGTCTCAAAGAGTGGTTGTCTCACGTGTAAAGCACTCAGAAATCTTGGGATCACAGTAAGCATTCAATAAGGTGTTAGCTATCATAGTTAAGCCTCCATCAAAACCGGTCTTATCCTCTTCTAATCCACTCTACCAAGCCCATTGAGTAGGATCTGCACCCCTCCCCTCCCCCACACTTAATCCCTGGCCAGCCTTATCTCTAGCTACTTCCTTGTTCTAATAGTCAATTAGTAGTTCCCAGACTTTGGGAGAGAGGGAGGGATCCACACAGCCAGAGCTGTGCCTAGATCTATTCTTCTTCCTCACTTCCCTTCATACTGATCATAACTAAAATTTAGTGAGACAATTATACATCAGGCACTTTGCTGAACGCTTTCTGTCAATTAGCTACTAAACGCCTTTCAACAACCCTCTGAGTGGCTACTCGCATCGTCGCCGTTTTATAGAACAGGACAGGAGTTCACAGAGGAAGCAGGTTATGGAGGTGGTTAACCATGGCAGTTGGGACTTCAGGGCCCCAAGCTCTTAATTGTCTTTTTTCACAGGAAGATTCTCTGTGGTCTTTGAGAATTTAGTTGAGTTACCTTCTCTAATCTTCCCACTCTAAGCTAAACACCTTGAATGTACTACACCATAGCAGCCTGTGTTCCTTTCCATCACGGCACTTAGCACCACTCTATGAAGATCTGGTTACTTCTCTGTCCCCTCACTAGAGAATAATCTCCCGGAGAGCGGGCACCACATCCACAACTGTTTTATATTCCCTAGCACAGGGCCTAGAGCACAGAGGGTACTCAGTAGATGCTTGCCGAATAAGCAAATGGATACGCTAACAGTGTCAAACTTACTTCCTTGGTCAGATTCACTTTGGTAATAAGAAAAGCTATGTCCTAAGCAAACAAGAAATTGAGTGCAATGTACTCTTCCTTTGATAAAACTTGGCCTATTTTGAGATGTGAAGTTAGCATGTTAATTTTAAGGCCTTGCCATCATCACCTAAAAAGTACAAAGGAAGCAACACAATGATAAAAAAAAAAAAAAAATGCACTGCAAGCAACAACCAGCTGTGAAGGGGGCACAGGAGGTACTGGGGAGAACAGAATGACAAAACAAAACCTCCCTCTCGCTTTCAAGGGATCATTGCCTTCAACACAAACTCTGAACATTTACAACCTGGGAAGAAGAATTGCCCCAAGGAACAAAGATAAGCATTTTTGAAAAAAAAAAAAAAAAAAAAAATCCAAACTAAGTTTCAGTTTTATGGGAAATCTTTTAATCAAGAGGTGTTTGATTTAGCAAAATTTTCACATCAGAGAAGAAGAAAACTTGGAGCAGGGTGTTCACATGACATGGATAAAAGGCAACACTCACTGTCAGGAGACTGTTGTGTCCTGAGCTATTCTATTTAAAAAATATATCTAGGGGCATCTGGGTGGCTCAGTCGGTTAAGTGTCCGACTTGGGCTCAGGTCATGATCTCACGATTCGTGGGACAGAGCCCTGAATGGGGCTTTGCGATGATAGCTTGGAGCCTGGAGCCTGCTTCAGAGTCTGCGTCTCCCTCTCTCTCTCCCTTCCCCTCCCCCGCTTGTACTCTCTTTCTCTCAAAAATAAACACTTAAATAAATTAATTAAAAGTGTATTTATTGGGGAGCTCAGTCAGTTGAATGTCTGACTCTTGACTATAGCTTCAGGTCATGATTTCACAGTTCATGCGTTCAAGCCCCAGATTGTCAGCTCAGAGCCTGCTTGGGATTCTCTCTTTGCTCTCTCTCTGGTCTCTCTCTCAAAATAAACAAATAAATAAACAAACAAAAGTTAATTGACCTGAATGATTTGAGATTTTCCTGATCATAAAAGGACCTGAAAAACAGGCATACAGTCACTAAGAAGTGGGACAGTTTGGAAAAGAGCACACGACTAGACATTAGAAACACAAGCATCCATGCTGATTGGTAGGATGGTCCTGGGAGACAGGTGATCTTCCTGAAGTCCTTAAGTGGACAAAAATAATTAGTCTCTTCTACCCGGTATGAATCAGAGCACTGAAGAAAATGCTCAACACTTCAGAAAATGATAGGTTAGAACAACTTTCTATTAAGTAACAAAGGGGTTTTAAGTGAGAAAAACTAAATTTTCCCCTGGTCACAGGAGAAGATCTTTGATCTCTAGAAGCCATGTGAACTAAACTAGTTCTAAGCAGACGTCTTAGTATCACTCTCTGAACAAGCGAAAACCTGGCCCTAGTGAAGTAATTTCATCCCATTTAATTAGAGGAAAAGCCAGCATAAGCCCTTTCTCAGAATACTCTTTTCACTTGCCTTAGGACACATACTCTGGTGTTCTCATGTGCAAGCTAACTGAAACAACCAGCCAGGTGAGAATCGGTCACCAGCAGAGAAACAGCACTGTTCAAACCGTGTATTCACTTCAGAACTATCACCTCCTATCTGAAGTACATCACTAATGCCCACAAACCAACAGCCACCCGAGGCTGGAGTCGTAAGGAGGCAGAAGGATTGGTCCCTTCTTTTTGAAAGCAAAGTACCCAAACTGGAGTATTTTGTTCTATCACCTGGAGTTACCCCTGAAATCAAGGACTAAAGATGGGACTAATTCGTATTATAAAGCTCTCTCTCCCTAGCACATGGCCAGCCCCCACTTACCACACTGTAGGCCAGAATGCACTAGCAAAGTACGGTAAGACCTGAAGCTCAAACACAACTGTAAAAAGGACCCACGGAGACCTCTCAGATCCAACAGATAAAGCTAGATTAAAAACAAATAGACAAAACCACAACCGGAGAGGTTAAGGGACTCAACTAACATCACCGGCAGATATCCTGCCAGCTGCAGAAGCAAGGCTGGACCTCTGGACTCCTAGTTAATTCCCACGCTGGGACGGTGGGCTGACCCATGGCTGGAGCAGAGCATGAAAGTCATTCCATCTGTGCGGCCTGTTCTATTTCATGCAACAAACAATGTAACTTAAGTCCCCTGAGCAGTGAAGCAGGACCTAATGTTCTGTGCTTTATCAATTACAATTTTCCGGCACTTGGAGAGAATGACTTTTCCAGAGCGGAAGAATCAAAAAGCAACACAGGGGATGCCTGGGTGGCTTGGTTAGTTGTGTGCCCCACTCTTGGTCTCTCGGTTCAGGTCATGATCTCATGGTTCAGGAGTTCGAGCCCCACACCGGGCTCGACGCTGGCAGTGCGGAGCCTGCTTGAGACAGAAATTCTCTCTCCCTCTCCCCACTTCTCCTTTCCCCACCCCCGCTAACGCGCACTCACTCGCTCTCTCTCTCTCCTTCTCAAAATAAATAAATAACCTTAAAAAAATGATTTAAAAACATTTAAAAAAAAAAGCTACACAGGTGCCAGCTGCACTTACGTTGATCATGGCGTTGGACGTTATCCTGAAGAGTGTGGCCCGTTCATTGACCTGCTTGATCTTCTCGTTGCTCTCGGCGGGCAGCCGCAGGGACTCCAGCTCGCTGAGGGAGCGCTGCAGCGCAGTGCCGTGCTTGGCGATCAGGTCGTTGCACGTGCTCAGGTCCTCCACCTTGCTGGACAGCGTCCGGAGGGTGTTCTGCAGCTCGGTCTTGTCGGTTTGCGACACAGACTCTTCATCTCCCGACTCATCTGCAGGGGGCCCGAGGGCGAGTTAGAGGACTCCAGTTACAGGACGCTAGGGCTGAGGGTCGGAACCCTACCAACTGTCTACAACTAAACCGGCTCTCACGCCGGGCGATCTGACCCACCAGGTGTTCGCCCTTACCAGATGATTCGACTATAGTGCGGTTCACAGCCCCCCACCGATCTGACTGCGGTGTGGTGCCACGGACACCTGGGGTGGTTCTTCCTTTCACCCCCCTGCCCTGGGCCACACAACAAGCATTTATTTTGCTTTTCTTTTTTCTTCCAGTTTTATTGAGTTATAATTGACATGGCACTATATAGGCATACTGATGCAACTTACATATATTTCCAAATGATTACCACAATAAATTTAGTTAGTATCCATCATCTCATACAGATACAAAAAAAAAAAAAAAAAAAGGAAAAAATGTTTATTTGCCTTGTGATGAGAACTTTTAGGATCTACTCTCTTAGCAATTATCAAATATACTATACAGTGTTAATTATAGTCATCATGCGGTATGTTACTTCCTCAGTATTTAATTATTTTATAACTTAAAGTCTATACCTTCTGACCCCTACATTCAATCCCTCCACCCCTGGGATTCTTCTAAAAGGTGCCAAGGAAGCTCTGGCCTCACCCCCAGAAATTGATTAGACTGGTCTGAGGCAAGGCCCAGGACCTGCATTTTGAGTAAGTTGCCCAGGCCATTCCAATGCACGCCGAACTTTGAGAACCAATGACCCGGAGGACAGGAGGGAGAAATTAAATGGCCCCTGGCCTTGGGAATGAATTGTTGAGCTTTGAACTCAAGCTTGAGGGTTCCAACCCAGTCTAAGCGACCATCTGTTGGGTGATGGGAGAACCCTGTATGAAATGGGTTGAGAGTTGCAGTCTGGCTCTTGGTAAACAATGTCCACATCACCAAAAGACCCATTGATTTATCTTCTCCAAAGGAGAGCTCGGGAACTTTGTGATGAACTCATTGGACACGAAAGCCATCATAGCACTGAAAGCGACGCAAGGTCTTGTGTTAAATGACCCTCCAACAAAACATCAAACAGAGAGCTATGTCGTACCCTTCGCTGGCAGTTTTATAGCTAACACTCTGCAACAGCAAAATGCTTTTCCAGCAGTGTCACTTTCTTTGGGGGAGCTAACATCAGCACTAACATCAAAACAAAAGAAATAAGGAAAGCCTGCCCTGTCTGCTAGACCGAGAGGCAGGACCAAAGTCAAAATATAACCCATTACAAGAAAACTCACAAGCAGAGAATTTTCCTTTCACTGGCCAACAGATATAAAATCCAGTGTGGGAGGTGACAGGGGATAAGAAAAACAGGAGATGAACAACAGCCAGCAGGTGACCATCTTGGTCAAGGTCTGAGTGAATAAGTTCAGTGTGATTAAACTATCAACAGCTGGGACAGGGGAAATACTAGCATTTTCCTTGAAGAAAAAACATGTTGAGACTGCTCTTTTTAGTGAAACTAAGGTAGCAAAATGAAGATTTTTCACAGAAAGTATCCCATGTAGGGGCACCTGGCTGGCTCAGTCGGTGGAGCGTCCAACTCTTGATTTCGGCTCAGGTCATGATCTCACAGTTCGTGAGATCGAGCCCCACGTCCTGGCAGTGCAGAGCCTGCTGGGGATTCTTTCTCTCAATCCCTTTCTCTCTCTGCCATTTGCACAGAGATCTCTCCCTCTCTCAAAGTAAATAAACATTAAAAAAAAAAAAAAGTATCACATGTAATGATTTTGGTAATCTATAAAGATGGTTTGTTTCAACTCAATTAAGAAATAAATGAGAGAGGTGCCTGGGTGGCTCAGTCGGTTGGGCATCCAACTTTGGCTCGGGTCATGATCTCACAGTTTGTAAGTTTCAAACCCACATCAGGCTGTGTGCTGACAGCTCAGAGCTTGGAGCCTGCTTCAGATTTTGTGTCTCCCTCTCTCTCTGCCCCTTCCTCACTCATGATCTATGTGTGTGTCTCTCTCTCAAAAAAGGAAGAAACATTAAAAAAAATTTTTTTTAAACAAAAAATAAGAAAGGGGCCCCTGGCTGGCTTAGTCGGTAGAGCATGTGACTCTTGATCTCAGGGTTGTGAGTTCAAGCCCCACACTGGGCATGGAGCCTACTTAAAAAAAAAAAAAAAAAAAAAATTGTAAAAAATAAGTAAGAAACTGTCAGGGGAGAAAGAAAAAAGTAATGATAGAACCAAATTGTGAGTTGTAATCATCTTCACACTGCCCTAGCCATAAAATAATTATTTCTCAAAATGTTAAGGTGGTCAAATGGCATTAAAAGCCAAAAGACACCTGTCACGCCTCCAGGCTAGTTTCTCAACCTCGGCACTACTGGCATCCGGGCCCCGATCCATCTCTGTTGTGAGCGCTGTCCTGTGCACCGCAGGAGGCTTAGCGGCATCCCTGGCCTCTACTCACTGGATGCCCGCAGTACCACCAGGCCTCAGCTGTGACAACAAAAATGTCTCCAGACACTGCCTAGTGTCCCCTGCAGGGCAGCACTGCCCCCCCGTTGCAAGCCACCGCTGCAGGGAGAGACACCGCGTGACGAGGAGAAGCCGGACACACTAGGGGACGGTTGATAACTGAACGACAGCGAGGGAGAAGGTAAGATTCGTGCCTAGCAGGGGCAAACAGGACGCGTCCCCGACGCGGCGTGCCTCGCTCCCTACCCGATTCTGCCAGCATCTTCACGGCCTTCGCCTTGGCCAGCTCCAGGGCTGTCACCCAGCGCTGTCGCTCCACTTCTGAGCTCGCCTTCAGGTGGTAGGTCTGAGCACCCCCGTTGGAAATGATGAAGTTACAGGAGTCCTCCACGGTGATGTTGGCCGTGGCGAGGTTGATGGTACCACGGCAGGTGTGTCTCATTTCGGCCTTTGACCTACAATAATGAGATGAAGACAAGCTAAGGAGAAAGCTGACGGATGGAGTATCCTTCACCACGTTCCTTGTCTTCTCATAACCCTTTTCAAAAATACGGTAGTCCTAGGCAACAGCAAGTTCTACTCTTTCCCTCAGATGGCTCCCTCAAATTCCAGAAACCGTCAGTAGGGCTCTCCTTTCACGGCCAGTAAGTGTTGTTTCGGAGTTCTGAGCTCTCTCCCTTAGCCTTTTGGAAATAGCCTTCGCGGGAGCATTCACGACATACAACGGTAATCCGGCAATGCTAAGTGTGTAAGGCAGTGAGTTTTGACAAATGTATACAATTGTGTAGCCGCCTCCACAAATTGTAGAACACGTCCATCACCCCGACAAGTTCCCTTGTGCCCTTCTGTAGGCAGGAATTCCTTTTTATTTAGCGGGGTATAGTTATAAAATAGTGGTTTATAAACTCACGCAACAAAATTTCTTGTAACAATCTCATCGCCTTAAAGAATAGCTCCATTTTGCATATACTGCACCCCCCCCCCCAAGTGTAACTCAGCCCTAATGAGAACTGTCACACTACGCTTAGAATTATATTGCGTAAGTGAAAGGAATGCTGAGATGCTTAGGGTATTAAATATCGACCACAGCTCAAATGACAGGAAAGAGAAATGACTAGCTTTCTGTGGGGGTAAAGAATAATCCTAAAAGAATCACCAGGTAGTATACTCTCTCCGGAATATATTCTCGCCAAAGGTCCGCTGGCCTCGCTTGGCGGGAACTCCTAAGCCATCCTATTAATAGCTAAGAAAGATTCAGCAAATCTGTTCTCGGAGGACTGGGTGTAAAAATTTTCCCCATCTCTGACTGACGGCTCTATTAATAGACTAACTTTTGAACTTTACATCACTGCTTGGTGACAACAGGCTACGAGCTACTTCATGTAAAATACCAAGCTACTAGCACGACTCAGTATACCTTGCAAACTGAGTGAATTTCCCCTCCACCCACCCGGCTGCTTCTGCCCAGAGACCTGCATGGTGAGACCACAGTTTTCCCTGACCAACTTGGAACATAAAGAGGTCAAAGTCCTTGGCCAACTGCCACAGGGCAGAGCAGAGCCATTTCCTTTGCACTGGAGCCAAGCGGCCCAACACACCTGGCACGTCCAGAGCTCCTGCGTGCCAGAAATGACACACACCCCATCTCCAGAAACGAAGACTTGGTATGTTTGAGAAAGTCTGCTTACTGTGCTTAGGAAGACAGATTTGCTATTGTTCAGTGTGTCACGTGAAACTGGTTTTTCTTCCTCAAAGGCACAAATGAGCAGTAGGGGATGGCCAGGGGGGTCTCACTGGACTGGGCCATTTTTCACCCCCTGCACCTGCCACAATGTAATGTGAATCCCTGTTTTTTCTATCCTTACCTCCCCTCCCCTCCCCCGCCCCCAGGCTTCAGTTACATTATGAATAATGCAGGCTGAATTTCAGACCCGCAGCTGACAGGCCAGCTCACCCTGGCTTTCTACTCCAAAGGTGCTGCTCGGACCCTGTACTGCGTTCCTCACAACGTGCTGGTACTTTTCACAAGCCACTTCCTAGGAATCTCTTCTGCCTGGGTCATCTTCATAAACTAAAGAAGTTTCTCAAATCACCTAAAGTCTGTAGCAGTTGCAGAAATACCAAGGAACCCTAGGAGTAAGGCAGGCTTGACTCAGGAGCTTTTGGGTTCAGGCCGATACACCTCTGTTTATAAATGATTAGTGCAGAGGCTGGAAAGACATAGTTTTGAGAGTGCAAGATAAGTTCTTCAGGCGCCACAGTATTAATTAGGTTGTGCCTTCTGACCAGAAAGTTCCCTTTAAGGCCAGCAGAAATAGTAACTCAATCTCTGGAAGCTAGTCAGGAAGACTAATGCTATGGCCCTGTCACCATGTGTCTGGGAAAGCCGGGATTCTACATACGGCTTTAAGTAATGGGACATCCATGTATCTGTGTATGTAAGGATGGGTAAAAAGAGGGAAGTGGCCCGTCAAAGCCTATGAGGACAGTTCATCACAGGATGGGTCTAGGAAGTATATGGTCTCAGTTAAAAAGAAAGCAGTATTTTGAAAAAGGCATGTAGAGGAGACGACTGGTTTTGGAGGCATGAAAAGCAGGAGAAATGACAATTTAGTGAAATAACTGTAGGGAGACGGGGACACAGAGAACCCTGTCAAGAAGAATAAACTACCAGTATAGTTGGGAGGAAGAACTTCACTGTGATTTTGAAGGTAGTGCATAGATTTGATAACCCTGGTTCCTGTTGCTTGGTTGGTTTGTGGGTGGAACCATCTTAGTTGGCAAAGACAGGCCTATGGCATATTTCCCAATATGTGGCTCAGTATGCTTTGGAAGCAGTTTGATCTGTAGTCAGACAGGTGCCCCTAACTCTTGTAAGACAGAAATTAAAGGTGGTTACAAGTACTTGAAGAGATAGCAACAGAGAAGTTATTAATGTCCAACCAAGATCAGTATTAAGACTGGTACTGATCAAAGATTCAAATGGCCTGGAAAGATGATCTGATAAGAATTTGGAGAAAAAAAGACCACACAGTAAAGTCCTCAGCTAATACACAACTTACGAAAATGAGCAGTGTTAATAGTGACTTACAAGCCAAGTTAGGATACAAATCAACCGAACTTTAAGATGATGGTCAGTATAACAGGAAAACAGGAACTTGAATAGGAGAAAAACTTTGGAACACACATTAAAACTTTAGATGTGTGATCAAACCTTAAATTGATCATCCTGGATGAGAACTGAGAGAGGGTTAAAATTAAAATCAATTCTGAATATAATAATGCAAATGACCCACACAACTGTTCACAATGTGGCAGGAACAGTGAGGATGTGCTAAGGCATTTTTCACCCTCAACAACCTCCAACTCCCACCTTCAATTTCCCCTCAAAATCCTCTAAGTGCTGATACGGTGGGGTTGAGGAAGAGATTCATTCACCCTACCTCTCCTGGTAGCAGAGTGACTACGTGCAGAGGAAAAGAAATACAGTGAGCTGCTCTTAACAGCATTTTGGGTCTCAAATAGGACTTTTTTACAAAAAAGATTTCAATTAGAAGTGCCATTATATTAAGCAAAGTCTCTCTTAAAGGAAACTTTAAAAAAAAACAATTTTTTTTTTAATGTTTATTTTTGAGAGAAAGAGACAGAGCATGAACAGGGGAGGGGCAGAGAGAGAAGGAGACACAGAATCCGAAGCTGGCTCCAGACCCCGAGCTGTCAGCACGGAGCCCGAAGCGGGGCTCGAACTCACAAACTGCGAGATCATGACCTGATCATGAGCCAAAGTCAGGTCAGACGCCCAACCAACTGAACCACCCAGGCGCCCCTCCCTTAAAGGAAACTTTTATACATTTTGTATAAAGTACTCTGATCTAGAAACTATATACATTTCGTATATAGTAACAGGGGAAACTTTTGTACATTTTGTGTAAAGTACTGTGATCTAGAAACTATACACATTTTGTATATAGCAACAGAAATCTAGAAACTTACTTGCTATAGGCAAGCAATTATCTGTTATTTGATTGATTCAAGTAACACTAACTTGGGTTTTAGGTTATGATGGTGTGAAGACAACCGGTTTCAAATCCTGACTCCTCAAGACTTTGGAATAGTTGCCCAGACTAAGTCTCAGTTTCCTCATCAGTAAGATGGGAATATCTCCTGATCCCCAGGGTTATTGTTGGGAGTCAGTGAAACTATCCAAACTGTCCAGTACTCAGGAAATGTTTATGTCCTGTCTCCACATCCAGCATCTTAACCCCTGTATCTGGCGTAACCGGAGTAGCCAAAAGCATGCTACAGTTATGGCAAGCTTGTGAGCTGCCACGAATATATATTAAACATTCCAAAACAAACACTGTTGAACAGAAGTAATCGTACCAAAGACATGGATTCTTCTTTTAATAAAGCTTAAAGCGAACCAACCAAAGAGACCCCGGAAATACGGGAGAGACCACTGAAATCATTCCCATGGTGGGAGGTGGGGTCAGCGTAAATAAAAGCAGCACTGGAGTGCATGCACATCTCCGTTATGGGCTGTTCAGAAGGCGAAAGCATATGCCAAGTCTGGGAGACATAAAGACAGGGGAGAGGTACGGAGGCCACCCTGTGCCTGGTGTCCTTGTGCCTGAACGTGGAGAGAGCAACGGCAGATACATCAAAGGCTGCTAATAACCTTGAATTCTGGAGACAGCTAAGACAGCACAGACAGCTAAGATTTGGGACTTTCACAGCAAGTTCCTTGCGAACCATGCCGGGGCTTTGCTCTCCTACATGTGCCCCTTAGCACCTACGACAGCGCCTTCCTCGCAGAATTCATCATTGCACCGCCGTGCTGGTGCAAACACAATGGAAGAGTAGATGCTCTCCGAACAACTGGAAAGGCCAGGGACGGAGGGGAAGGTAGTGCACCAAGAGCGGGTAACCCAGGTGGAGAGGGAAGCCCCGGGGCGTTCACTTTCGTGCAGGTGGGCTCGCGTCGCGGGCTGTCAGTGCGCGCAGGTGACGAAAAGGGGCCTGGGGCGACCTTGGCTGCGGGGCCGGCTCCAGAGGGTGACGGCGCGGGGACTGTGGGCTGCGGTGGGGGACGGCGCCCCGGAAGCAGTTACCTGTAGTAGCTCAGGAGCCCGTTGCTCAGCACGAACCACCGCCGCTGGTAGCCTTTGATATAATTGGTCCATTTGAAGAGCCAGCCCTCTCGAGCCGAGCCCGAACCCCCGGCGCCCGAGCCGCCGGAGCCCCCCGCCGGCGGCGCAGGGGCCGGGCCCGCAGCCGCCACTCCCCCGGCGCCGGGGCCCGGGCCGCCCGCCGCCGCCGCCGCGGCCACCGTGCCCAGCGCGGCCCCGGAGCCCGGCCCCGAGTCTCCACGGCCGCCGCCGCCGCCTCCCACCACGGGGGGACCGGTGCCGCCGCCGCCCGGAGCTGCAATGGCCGCCGGGCCCGGCCCCACCACCCCTCTCAGCTCCGTCGCCGCCATGAGCCGCCGCCGCCCCGAGATACAGGACCGGAACCGCCTACGAGAGCCGCCGTCGCCGCCCGGAGCGCCCCACACGGCTAGCGCATCAGCCGCGGCCGCGCAGCGTCCCCGCCCCGCCAGGCCCGCCGCGGGAGGAGGGCTCGGCCGCCGGGAAGGAGGCAGTCGATTGGTGCCGCCGAGCGTCACTTGCGGAGGACCCCTAGGACATTGGCATTTCTCTCGGGCCTGTCATCCCACACCGCCCAGTGAGAGCCCGGGGTGGGACGCGTCCTCCAGGCACGCCGATGATTGGTTCGAATGAAGGCCAATCAGACTCATGTTCAAGCTCATTGGTGCTTTCCCGAAGTCTCCGGCGCTCGGGGAGGACCCGAGAATGCAGAGTGCCCGGCCAATTCGACCACCGATTGGCCGGGGTTTCCGCCACTCATTTCAGTATATGTCCCCGTCACTGCCACGTCACCCCCTCCCATCACTCTTCTCTTCGTCCCCGTTCCATCCTTACGGATTGGTGGTTGGTATCAGCTGCTCAGCCTTTTCTACCATTTGCTGAACAAGCTGAGGAAAAGGGGAAGGAGTCTCGGTTTCTCATCCCCACTTTCATTTCTCATTGGTTCGCATGTATGTCACTCACAGGTTGGCGGAGAGACGGGGTGGGGGTTGGAGACGATTGGTTCCGGATATTGTCTGTGACTGCTGATGCTTGGCAATGCTGACCAATAACAGAGACGTACTGAGAGAGGGGCTGGCTGGAGGCAACCACTAAAATCCGGGAAAGAGCTTGGAGGCGTGTTCGTCTGCTTCTAGCTTTTCGGAGTGGGCGAAGGGCGAGTTCTCTTCCCCAAACGCGTTTTGTCGTTGTTGTTGTTGTTGTTGTTGTTGTTGTTGTTGTTGTTGTTTTTCCACTTAGGTGCGGTGTTGCATTCCCTCTTCCAGAGTTAAGACCATCGTAGTTTCCCGCTGGGAAGAGTGACTCTCAGCAGTTAGCCACTGCCCGAGAAGCTACCTTGTAGGGCCTCCTGCTAGCAGCTGGATCTGAGCTGGAGACCGGGATTCCTGGGGAGTCCAGTAATAGCTTCCCCAGTTCCTTCCTGGATCCAAGATCCTCCTAAGTCCCTTCCCTGGTTTGTATCGCACCACACCCCTTATCTCGTGATTCTAGATTGTCCTGTGCTCTGGTTAGAGTAGGAAGCTAGTTAGCTTTTAACAGGATACCTGGAGGCCAGGAAAGGGGAAGTCGTGGACAGCGCAGCTACAAGAAAGTCAGAGGCCCGTCCTGGCAGCAAAGCCACAGGAAGCCGGATCAAACTGGACTGGCCCAAAGTGTCTGACAAAGAAGGCTGGAAACCCCTGACCAAATAAGGAAGGAAAGGCGCGAAACGCTGCTTTCAACACATCCCCGCCTCGGGTAATAAATATCCCACCCCCTAGTTAACAGCTGCCGATAGAAAGTAGACATCCAAACCCCCAGTGTGCAGTTCTCCCTGGAGCCGGCCCGCTCTCACCTTTCCAGAGCATACTTTCGCTTTAATAAACTTTCCTGCTTGCAACTGCTCCTCCACTATGTCTGGTCCGTCCTTGAATTCTTTCTTGCGATGAGACCCAGAGCATCCAGGGACATCCTTGGAATGCACTGAGTGGAGGCCTCAGGGGACGAACGGGTCTCGCCAGTCCACCTGGCAACGTCTTTTTGGGGAACCAGTCAGAAGGAGGTAACCTGCGTGTTGAGGGACCCTCTTCATCAGTGAGTCTCAACTTTCGCCACTCGGGCTGGAGTGTTGCTTAGTCAAGTCACCATTCCTTTGTTCTCTCTCTCTCTTTCTGATCTACCTGGGAACCGGATGGTCTGGTAGCATTTATGAGAAACTAATGTTCAGCTCCGAAGAATAAAGGGACACTTGCTCCTTCCAGCCGAAAGGCACTCTTGAGTGACTAAAAGTTGTGTAGAAGTGTCCGAGATTATTTCTCAGGACGCGCAGCAATCCCATAGGGCTTTCCATCTCACTGGTAATTAAAACTTTGGCTCCTCTGGGTATGCACACATAGGACTGTTCCTTAGTGCTCCCAGACATGTAAGAGAGTGCTTCATGGCCCCTCGTGGAAGCAACACCAGTGATGCTCTGCACTGGTCCCTATGTGACTGATATTCCCAGGCTGTCTCTGCGGGAATCTGCTTCTTGGTCAGGGACACTCTGACCCCTCCTTGTGTGGCTTCAGCCGCTTCCTCTTATACCTACATAGGCACTCTCTTTTGGTGGCGGGGCACAGGGACCTGGGAGATATTCTGTCACCCATTGCACAGGTGCTGCGTGATTGCCAACTCAGACTGCAAAGATCACTGTAAAATAAGCTATAAACCCTTTTGCTCCCTGGCAAGGGACCCCACTTATAGAGAGCTCTCCCTGTGGATCTGTGGGTAGGCCTTATCCACCACTTAATTAAATGTGGCTCCACCCAAATAATTCAGGGATGCAAAGAGAACTGGAAAATAGAGGTTAGTTTCCCCAGAGCTAACCACCAAGTAGGAGACTTCAACAGGTCAGGCAAGAAATATTTAGACACTCAAAGGGACCCCTGTCTCTGGTGGCTGTTGTTTGCCACCAACTGTTAAGAGGCCTATCAACAGAAGGAGAGTGGGATATTCAGTGATCTTGAAATCATGATGATCTCGGCTCCAAGGGATCCATCCTGGGACATCAGGGTTAATTATCAGGCATCATTTCATTTAGGGTCGTCCGGAAGGCTGTCACTCTCCGGATGGCAGATGCCAGGAAGAGACGTGCGCCCTGGGACACCAG
The DNA here is from genome assembly GCF_018350195.1 of Panthera tigris. Lineage (NCBI taxonomy): Eukaryota > Metazoa > Chordata > Mammalia > Carnivora > Felidae > Panthera > Panthera tigris. The sequence continues at coordinate 103,272,185 of NC_056669.1, forward strand.
GGCTGTTGTTGGGTCATCACATGGCATGCTGGCCACAGCCATGATGACCGGGTGAATGGACAGTAGGCTGGGGATGCCCACAGTCCACTCGCCTTTGGAACTCTCCAGAAGAGTTCCCAATTGAGATCCTATTAGGTTCCAGAGAGAGAGAGCTAACTTTCCTCAGGGAAATAGTACTCCAGGCTTCTAGTAGTGGGAGGCCTGGTTTAGTTGTTCCTTTTCTAGTTAACAGAAGTCAATTCTCTCCTTGAAGACAATGGGAGATTCCACTTCCATACCCAAAGACTTTCTTCTGGGACATATTTTGAGACACTGGGATCAGTTCCCATTAGAAAGCCTAAATAGGGGCACCTGGGTGGCTCAGCAGTTAAGTGTCCAGCATCCTGCTCTGAATTTCAGCTGAGATTCTTGGATTGAGCCCTGCATGGGGCTCTGTGCCACAGTGTGGAGCCTGCTTGGGATTCTGTGTCTTCCTCTCTCTGCCCCTCCCCAACTCATACTCTTGTCTCTCTTCTTTCTCAAAAATAAACATTAGAAAGAAAGAAAGAAAGAAAGCCAGCCTAAGTAGGAAAATGCTCGTTTTCTTTTGTAACATTCCTTGGCCTCCATATAAGCTAGAGATCTAGTCAGAAAATGATAGTCCTAACTATAAAACTATATTGCAACTTGATCTCTCCAGTAAGAGACAAGAAGAGTGGGTAGGGATCCCTTACATCCAGGCCTTTACGGCCCTCAGGGATGACCCTGAGAAATGTAAAACATGCACAGTGGGAGGGGGTCATTTACATGTTTGGCTCCAAGAAAGAAATTCTCCCTGCAGTAGCTCCCCTCAGTAACTCCCCCTCGAAACAACCCAAGACCAGATTAACACCCCAACAGCCATTGGCTCCTCAGCCTAAGCAACTAATCTCCCACCCTATCAATCCATCTACCCTCCATTACCAGACTCAGGCCAAAAGAAAGAGCTTCTTTGCCCCCTCCAGGAGATGGCAGGTGGACCTTAGGGGACCACAAGAATGTATGTTCCTCTTTTTGTTTGGTTTTAATGTTTATTTTTGAGAGGGAGAGTGCATGCTTGAGTGGGAGAGGGGCAGAGAGAGAGGGAGACAGGATCCAAGGCAGGCTCTGTGTTGACAGCAGAGAGCCCAATGTGGGGCTAGAACTCACAAACCCTGAGATCATGGCCTGAGCAGAAGTCCGACGCTTAACCAACTGAGCCACCAGGTGCTCCCCACCCCCTTTATTTTGTTAAAGTTTATTTATTTTGAGAGAGAGAGAGAGAGAGAGAGAGAGAGAGAGAGAGAGAGAGAGAATGCATGCGAGCAAGCCAGGAAGGGGCAGACAGAGAATCCCAAGCAGGCTCCACTGAGCATGAAGCCTGATGTGGGCTTGATCCCATGACCGGGAGATCACAACCTGAGCCAGTATCAAGAGTCAGATGCTTAACCAACCGAGCCACCCTGGTGCCCTTCTATGTTCCCTTTTTGATGTTCGATCTCAGGCAGTGCCATGAGTGCTTAGGCCAGTTTTCTGAGGTTCCTAGCAAATTTACTGAGGAATTCTGGAGCCTGACTCTAGTCTTTTGATCTAACCTGGAAGGACCTTCTGGTCATTCTCTCTCATTGCTGCAGTACAGAGGAGCGATTCTACATCTGGGCAGATGTCCTTCATGCTACCTAGCCTAACAGATGTCCCATTAGAATGACAGCTGTCCCTCAGATAGACCCTTATCAGAATTATCAGCCCAGGTAGCAGGGACTAGCCTTCAGAGACCACATGGTACTGTGCCTCCTGGAAGGCATGAAGAGATGTATCATCAAGCTAGTAAACCATGATAAGGTGAGGGAGACCACCCAAGGACCTGATGAAAATCCTGCTCTTTTTCAGTCCCGTCTTGTAGAAGGGCCACAGAAGCACCCATGTAGATCTGGATACCCTAGAGGGACAGTTGGTGCTGGGAATTCATTTTATAAGCCAGGCAGCCCCAAATACGTGTAACAAGCTCCAAAAGATGGTTTTAGGGCCCCAAACTCCCAGTAGAGGTAGCTTTACTCCTTCATGGGCCAATCCTCCCACAAAGGCCCCAATATACAAAGAGGGAAATAAACTGGGCTCAGCAGAAAGACCACCAACTACATCTGGAGGGATGGCGGACACAAGACAAAAAGGTGATGCTTCCCCAGGCATTCCAATGGAAAATCATCAAGGGACTACGTGACTCCTCTCATGTGGGAAGAGACACATTAACCTCCTTAGTTAATCGAGTCTTTTCAGGAATTAGCCTGTCATGGGTGATCAAGGAAGTTACCAGGACCTGTAACCTAGGTCACAAGAACACCTCTGGGGGAGGGCTTAGACCACCTCCACTCCTCCAGACCATCCAAAGACAAGGCACATACCCTGGAGAAGATTAGCAGATAGACCACACTCAGATGCCCCCATCAGGGATATAAATACCTCTTGGTCTTTGTGAACACCTTCACTGGTTGGGTAGACGTTCATCCTGGTAGAACAGAAAAAGCTCAAGAGGTAATGAAAGCTCTACCAAAGGAAATCATCCCACACTTTGGGCTCCCAAAGTCTCTGTGGAGTGATAACAGCCCATTCTTTACTGCAAGAGTGACTCAACAAGTATCTTCTGCCTTGGGAGTTCATGACCACCTCCATGCTGCCTGGAGACCCCAATCCTTGGCTAATCAAACCCTTTAAAAAATCTTGGCCAAAAATCTTTCCAGGAAACCTTAGAATCCTGGACAAAACTCCTGCCCGTAGCCCTCTTGAGATTGAGAATGGCCCCAAAAAGGAACCTCCAACTCAGCCCCTTTGAAATTCCTTTCTTAACAGCAGATCTGCTACTTGATTCAGAAACCCGCGAATTTATAAGACATTTAATCAGTTAGGACCGGTCCAGTAGATCATCTTTACCTGTGCCCAACCCAAGAAAGAACCTGTCCCTACCCAGATCAAGCCAGGGGACATGGTTTTATTAAAGACCTGGAAGGAGGATTTACGTTCAGCTCAATTAGACCCTGAATGGTAGTGACCCTTCCAGGTTCTTCTCAGCACCCCAACAGCAGCTAAGCTCTAAGGTATAGCTAGGTGGATTCATTTGTCGAGAATAAAATTAGTGGCTCTAGACTACCCACAAAGACTGAAGACATTCCATCCTATTCCTGTGAGCCAGTGGAAGATCTACGCTACATCTCCAAGAAGATAAGTGATTGACATCTTACTATGAATATCTGCTTTATAATGTTAGCTATTGACTGGATTTTCCTTATACTGCTTCTCCTCTTTGCAAACCTTTGTCTACTTGGACCTCTGAGTTGCTTTTCTTGCTACCTTTAAACCACCTCCCTTCAAACAAACCAAAGTAAACAAAACAATGACATCTTTCTGTTGGGTCTAACCCTCCGATATGGCCCCAAAAGTCTTGTTTTTGGTTTGTTTGTTTTTTTTTTTCCTCATTCTCATTACTGTTCTAACCCACTCAGGTCCACAGAATGGTTCCAACATAACCTCCCAGGGAAATAACTTTTCCAATTGCTAGATTTGTCATTTATGTTCTCAGAAGGACCTTTCTTACTCCCTATTTTATCCCACTCATTCTCCTAATACAATTCTCCATCAGAAAAACTACACTGGACCACGTTCCCCTTCCCAAGAAGGGATTTTCATCTGCCCTAATGGGACCTGTGTTGACCTATCCACTCCCACCACCCATCTTAGGGATTTGGACCCCAATTATTCCTAAGCTCCAAGTCCATGCTTCCAGATAACTCCCAATAATTCAACCCATAAAAACAGATCCAGAAGATGGGTCAGCTGCCAAATAGCATCACCTCTGGGGGCAGTCTGTACAACTTTGCCAACGACCCTTGGACCAGCAGACAGTTTTCCAGTGTCTCAGTTCAAGGCTCCAAGCATGGAATGAGGCATGCCTGCTTAGGAAATCTAAATGACACAGATTATAATGCCACCCACTGGGTTGGTGTGCTAATCTCACCCTTTCAAGTAAAAACCCAATAAACCCATGTTTTGGATCATGGCTTAGCTGGACACCACTCAGCATTACTGTTTAATTTTTCCCTTCACAACCATTACTTTCCAGTTACCTAGGATACGGAGCCATGGGGAAATCTCTATTCCCCAGCTGCACACACAGTAACTCTTGCAGGTGGGCCCGACAGCTCCAGGAGATAGGAATAGTAAATTACCCCACAAACTTTTGTGCTCCTCCCAACTGTCTCCTTATCTGTGTACGTCCTTCTCCCAACCTACAGGGACCAGTCTTTACCCAGCTTGTATTGGCCCAAGGATTTCAATGCATTGATAACCTCAAACATCAGGCAGTTTTACCCCAGGATATGTGGCTCCCCCAGGAGTCCATGTATATAATTCTGCCCACTCCCACAACCAGAACTGGAAGGACAATAGGCTTTATACTGGCTGGAAGAGTAGATACCATTGGTGCATTAGCTCTTTGGGGGGGTGGGGGTAAGGGTGGGGGTGGGGGGGATTTGCATATCAAATTTGCATGTTGGAGAAATCTGATGGGAGCATCGGATAAACTAGCTTTCCCACCTCATTGTATTTCTCCAATCTCTCCAAAGTCCTTTCCATCTTTGGCCAATGTGGTTATGGCTGGCTTTAAGGTGGGGTGTGTGCTGTCATTAACAGAGCATGTTGTACCTACATCAACACCACTGGACCGGTGGAGGAAAACATCCCAAAATTCTATGATCCAGCCACACGGCTACGCCAAATGGGCAAAAGGGCTGTTAGCTAATAATATTTGGGATGCTGTACACGAGACCCTTCCATCCGTAACCTGGTTCTTGCCCTTTTTAGGGCCACTAGTGGCTATATTGTTACTTTTGCTTTTTTGGACCTTGTTTGTTTAATTTTCTTGTCAAATATTTATCTCCCAGGGGTGCCTGGATGGCTCAGTTGTTGAGCGTCTGACTCTTGATTTCGGCTCAGGTCATGATCTCACATCGTGAGTCTGAGCCCCATGTCAGGCCCTGCGCTGAACACTGAGGAGCCTGCTTGGGATTCTCTCTCACTCTCCCTCCACCCTTCACCTGCTTGCTCTCTCTCTCTCTCTCTCAAAAGAAATAAACTTAAAAAAAAATTTTTTTTAATTTGTCTTTTCCAGACTCCCAACAACTTCATTTATAAGTGATGGTTGCACCAGGGATTCCAATCTATCTGCCTTGAAGATGAAACCTACCAACACCCTCTGGACCAAGCCTGCGACTTCCTTTTACTCCCCACTGCCCATCAGGTTTCCTAAAATTCAGATAGCAAGGACTTCTGGAGCCCTGAGGCAGAGTCAACATCCCACACCAAAATAAAGTATTTACAGAAGATGTACCATCATCGCCCATTTTCCCTGAAAAGATTTTAAGGGCCCAGAGTCCATGGTGGGGGAGGGGAATGTTAGAGTAGGCAGCTAGTTAGTTTCTAACAGGATACCTGGAGACCAAAAAAGGGGAAGTTGTGGCCAGCGCCGTTATAGGAAGGTCAGAGGTGGGTCCTGGCCCAAAACAAAGCCACAAGAAACCAGATCAAACCAAGCCGGCTGACAAAGAAGGCTGGAAAGCCCTCACCAAATAAGGAAGAAAAGGTATGAAATCCTGCTTCCAAGAAATCCCCACCTCAAGTAATATTCCACCCCCTAAGTTAACAGCTGTCAATAAAAGGTAGACACCCAAACCCCACAGTGTGCAGCTCTCCCTGGAGCCCAGAGCACAGTGTCATTGTGATACACTTTCCTGCTTGTGCTCTTATCCACTGTGTCTGGTCCGTCCTTGTATTCTTTCTTATAACGGGACCAAGAGCCTCCAGGAACATCCTTGGGATGGGCTGGGCAGAGGCCTCAGGGCCCAGGGTCTCCCTAGTTCACCCGGTAACACTCCTACTTCCTTCCCACGAGTTGCTGACGTTGTGGGGAGACAAATAGACTTGAGAGGACCTGACTGTGTGTGTTCCTCCTACCGGTGGGTGTCCCTATTTCTGAAAGTCACAGATTGAGTAACTCATGTAACATTTAGATGTCTCGGGGTTGCCTGGATGGCTCAGTCAATTGAGCGTCCGACTCTTGATCTCTTGATCTCAGCTCAGATTTACTTGATCTCAGGGTCATGCGTTCAAGCCCCATGTTGGAGGTGGAGCCTACTTAAAAAAAAAATTAGGGGTGCCTGCGTGGCTCAGTCAGTGAAGCATCCGACTTCAGCTCAAGTCATGATCTCGCAGTTCACAAGTTTGAGCCCCGGGTTGGGGGTCTCTATTGACAGCTCAGCCTGGAGCCTGCTTCGGATTCTGTGTCTCCCTCTTTCCCTGCACCTCCCACACACTCTCTCTCTCAAAAGTAAATAACAAACATTTTTTAAAAATGTAAAAATTGGATGTTGTGAACCATTGTTACAAAGGGAGCTTTGGGGTATCCTGCACCTGTTACATTTTGCTAATTTTATTTTTTTATTTTTATTTAAAAAAAATTTTTTTTTAACGTTTATTTATTTTTGAGACAGAGAGAGACAGAGCATGAACAGGGGAGGGTCAGAGAGAGGGAGACACAGAATCCGAAACAGGCTCCAGGCTCCGAGCTGTCAGCATAGAGCCCGACGTGGGGCTCGAACTCAGGGATCGCGAGATCATGACCTGAGCCAATGTTGGCCGCTCAACAGACTGAGCCACCCAGGTGCCCCACATTTTGCTAATTTTAATTTTTTTTTAAACGTTTATTTATTTTTGAGACAGAGAGAGAGCATGAACAGGGGAGGGTCAGAGAGAGAGGGAGACACAGAATCTGAAACAGGCTCCAGGCTCTGAGCGGTCAGCACAGAGCCCGATGTGGGGCTCGAACTCACGGACTGTGAGATCGTGACCCCAGCCAAAGTCGGCCGCTCAACCGACTGAGCCACCCAGGCACCCCGCATTTTGCTAATTTTAAACCCACAATAGAAACAGCTGTTAGGACAGTGTAAAACAAATTGCTTTTGCTTGGCACAGCCTCTCTGGTATCAAGAAAGTAAAGAGAAACACTTTTTCTTTTTTTTTTTTTTTTAAAGAAAATGTTGATATAGGGGCACCTGGGTAGCTCAATCGGTTGACGAAGCGTGCTTTGGCTCAGGTCTTGATCTCGTGGTTTGTGACTTCGAGACCCACATCGGGCTCACTGCTGTCAGCCTGTCAGCACACAGCCCACTTCAAACCCTCTGTGTCTCCCTCTCTCGCCCCTCTCCCACTTGTGCTCTCCCCAAGACTAAATATTAAAAAATAAGAAGAAAATGTGATACATAAAGGAGAGAAATATTTATTGAATTCTGGAGAAAGGATACAGTTTGAAACAATCTGCAATTAGATGTAGGCTGTGGTTTTTTAAAAACTGAATTAAAGTGAACTCCTTTATGCTGAGTCCTGCCTCTGCTACTTATTGGCTCTGTGACTTTGGAAAAGTCCGGTAAGCACTCCCAGCCTCCGTTTTTACCTCTGTTAAACAGGGATAAAACCTTACCGGGATGCTGTGGTGATGAAATGCACTTGAACATGTTTGCTAAATTAAACAGCTACGAAAATGTGAGCTGGGTGGCCAGGCACGTCCCTCAAATTACTTGCCAATCACAAAGGAGAATTACATTCTGTAAATCTGGCTGTTCCCACCTTCACCCAGTTCTCTGACTTAGCATCATTCATCCTGGGACAAAATGTGTTTTTATGAGGTTCCTGGTGTGCTGAGGCATGAAGCAGACCAGCATCCCTTAATGAAGTTTTCTTGCCATACATGTTGAAAACTCCTGAATGCAATCGAGCCCTTATGTCTAACCTTCAATTTATAGAGGCTGAGGGAGCAAGTTCAACAACACCCCCAAGGAGACCATCAGATCAATCAGGAATGTGAGGCATTCTGCAACACAACAGGTTTTATAGAAGACATAAAGATTAAGGAAATGGATGTCAATAAAAAGGGTCCAGGGTAATTGTTTTAAATTTTTAAAAACTTAGAAGACACAACCACATGCTTGATCAGATTCTGATTCTGAAAAAAAAAAAATACCCCAGCTTTTTAGACATTTTGGGGTAACTGGGGAAATTAGAAAATGGCTGGTATTAGATGATGTCAGGCAGTTATATTTATTCAATGTGATGCTGGTATGATGGCTATGAAGGAAAACACTTAATATTTGGAGAAATGATTAGGAGGAAGAGTTCTAATGTCTATAATTTCCTTTGAAATGATCCAGAAAAGGAAAGAAAGTAAGCAAGCCAAGAAAAAGTAATACATACTTTGAAATATATTTATGTGTCTGTATATATATAAAAGCAATATGGCAAAATGTTAATTGTTGAATGTTGGTGAGAAGTATATGGGTGCTTTTTATACTATTACTTCTACTTTTATTGTATATCTGAAAAGAATTTTTTTAGTTAAAAAAAAATTTTTTTAATGTTTATTTTTGAGAGAGAGAGACAGAGCATGAGCAGGAGAGGGGCAGAGAGAGAGGGAGACACAGAATCCGAAGCAGGCTCCAGGCTCTGAGCTGTTAGCACAGCTCAGATGCGGGGCTCGAACTCACAAACTCAGAGATCATGACATGAGCTGAAGTTGGACACTGAACTGACTGAGCCACCCTGGGCACCCCAAGAAATTTTTTTTAACGTTTATTTTTCAGACAGAGAGAGACAGAGTGTGAGTGGGGAAGAGGCAGAGAGAGAGGAAGACAGAATTCAAAGCAGGCTCCAGGGGGCGCCTGGGTGGCTCAGTCGGTTAAGTGTCCGACTTCGGCTCAGGTCATGATCTCGCAGTCCGTGAGTTCGAGCCCCGCGTCGGGCTCTGTGCTGACAGCTCAGAGCCTGGAGCCTGTTTCAGATTCTGTGTCTCCCTCTCTCTCTGACCCTCCCCCGTTCATGCTCTGTCTCTCTCTGTCTCAAAAATAAGCAAACGTTAAAAAAAAAAAAAAAATTCAAAGCAGGCTCCAGGTTCTGAGCTGTCAGCACAGAGCCTGATGCCGAGCTCAAACTCACAAACTGTGAGATCATGACCTGAGTCGAAGTCGGAGACTCAACCGACTGAGCCACCCAGGCGTCCCAAGAAATTTTTTTTTTAATATTTTCAAAGGAGTCATTGTTGTTTCCCACCACTGCCTCCAGAATACAGCCCAGATTTTTTTGTTTTTTTTAACTAGGCTCCACGCCCAACGTGGGGCTTGAACTCAAGAACCTCAGATTAAAAGTCAGATGCTCTGGGGTGCCTGGGTGGCTGAGTCGGTTAAGTGTCCAACTTCAGCTCAGGTTATGATCTCACAGTTCGTGGGCTTGTGCTCTGCGTCGGGCTCTGTGCTGACAGCTCGGAGCCTGGAGCCTGCTTTGGATTCTGTGTGTCTGTCTCTCTCGCCCCTCCCTGGCTCACACTCTGTCTCTGTCTCTGTCTCTGTCTCTCTCTCTCAAAAATAAACATAAAAAAAAATTTAAAAAAAAAGAGTCAGATGCTCTATCGACTGAGCCAGCCACGCGCCCCTACAGCCCAGATTTCTTAGCCTCACAAATCAGGTCCTTGACAATCTGGTGTCACTTTTCTTTTCCAGCCAGTCTCTTACTCTTTTGTCTTGAGGTATTCCATGCTCCAATTAAATTGGCCCACACGTCTTCGTCCACATTTGCCCTGTACTTTCCCACACTGGTGGCTTCGTATATGCTTTTCCTTCTTTCATTGCCCAGCACAATATTCTCCCCCTACAGGGTCTCCTGATTTCCCTGTCTAGACGGAATGCTCCTTCCTCAGGACGTAGAATTTCCTGTGACATTAGTTGTCTCTCCTTAAGTCATTTATGTTCCTGACATATCACAGCTACCAAGGGGTGCGTTCCCCCAACGTGTGATCTGTAGCTCTGTATCTGGTTCAGCTTCGGTTCCCTCACACAGCCTAGCCTATTCACCCATGTAACAAATATTTATAGAGCATTTACGGGAGCAGCATCTCCAGGCTTGAGCCAAGTGCTGGGGACAGAGCAGTGACTGTACAGATAGGTTCTAGTTCCTCATGGAACACAGAGGATCTTGGGATGAGTATTAAACAAGAAACACATAAATGAATATATATCGTATTTGCATAGAGAAAATATGTAATTATGTACATACATACAGTAATGTGGAAGACAACCCAGGTGCTATGAAAGAGAGTAGCAGGTGTAACCCATTTCAAACAGGGATGAATTCTAAAGAGATCTGGGGGCTGGGGAGGAGTTAGAGGAGGAAAGAATGGAGGTAGTAATTCTTTTTTTTTTAAGTTTATTTATTTATTTATTTGTTTGTTTTTTGAGAGAGAGGGATCATGGGGGAAGGGCAGCGAGAGAAGGGGACAGAGGATCTGAGCCTGATGTGGGGCTCGATCGCATGAACTTGAGATCATGACCTGAGCTGAAATCAAAGTCAGACGCTTAACCAACTGAGCCACCCAGGTGCCCTATCCTAATCTCTTATTTTTTTTTTTTAATTTTTAAATGTTTATTTATTTTTGTGAGAGAGAGAGAGAGAGATGGGTAGGGGCAGAGAGGAAGACAGAATCCAAAGCAGACTGGAGGCTCTGAGCTGTCAGCATAGAGCCTGACACGGGGCTCCAACACACGAACCATGAGATCATGACCTGAGCTGAAGTCAGATGCTTAGGATGCTTAACCGACTGAGCCACCCAGGCATCCCGCTCTTTCCTAGTCTCTTAAAAGGACAGTCATATTGGGTTAGAGCTCACCCTAATGAATCATTTTCACTTAAACTCTTTAAAGACCCCCTCTCCAAATACAGTCACATTCTGTTAGGATTCCAACATGGGAGTTTTGAGGGACACATTCAGCCACTAACAGACACAAGATGCATGATACGTAAAAGCCATGAAGCACGACAGTAAAACTAATGCGCACCAATCTACCACCCAACATAAACACAAAACAACCATTTCTTGTATCTTTATCTGAATCCCATTCCCCTAAACACTCCCAAAGGTAAGCGCTACCCTAAATCTAATGTTAAAAAAAAGGGTCCCTCAGTCACTTTGCCTCCTCAAGGCCCAGCCTTCTCCTGCAGACCAGGAAGCGTGTTGTGAGCCCTCCCCCTAAGGGTCCCCTTCTCTTGCCTATTTCCATTTCCACACGGCAGTGATTTTCCAAAGCATAAATCAGATCGTGTTTTGTGCTTTTTCCTGAAAAATTCTTCAGAGGCTTCCCATTACAACGAGAGCAAATCCCTTCAAGGCCCTGGGTGGTCACTCCACCCCCCACTTCGTTCCAGACACGTTAGCCTTCGTGGTTCCTCAAACTCCTCATTCTCCTCTCAGGGGCTTGGGGATCTTCTTTTGCCTCGCGATGCTCTTCTGAGCTCTTTGCAGGGCTGTTCTCCTTATTCATGCACCTGCTCACAAGGTACCTGCTCATCAAGGCCTTTCTGGACCGCGGCCTGAAGGGCCGATCCTGCCATCATTCTTCATACCTGTAAGTGTCCTCCTGAGACCACAGGCTGCACCAGAGCTGGGCCTTCGTTCGTCTCTGTCAGCACTGCACCTGCAGTAACACAGCGTTACAAGTGCTTGCCTGCTTTATGTTGTCAACTTGCTCCTGGCCTAAGAGATGTTGGGATGCAGCAAGTGACAATGTAGTTTGAAACAGGTCCTGCACAGGCAGATGAATTGATTACACTAAGGGGCCATACAGATGCTTGATCTTTACGTAATGCAATCGGCTCTGATAATTACAACCTGAATCACCCCCTTTTTGACACGACTGAGAGGCAACTGCTTGATTTGCCTACTGAGAATGAATGCATTAAGATCCCTTCGGGAGACTTTGCGGAAGTGTCCTCGAATGCTTGTAGCTTTTCAGCTGCTCCCCATAAAGCAAGGACCTGGCGCAGGAGGCTTCTTGTGGCCAGGACACTACACGTGCAGCTTAAAACTTAAGGTTTAATGTTTATTTATTTTTGAGAGAGAGACAGAGTATGAGCGGGAGAGGGGCAGAGAGAGAGAGAGAGAGAGAGAGAGAGAGAGAATCAGAAGCAGGATCCAGGCTCTGAGCTGTCAGCACAGAGCCCAACGTGGGGCTCGAACCCACAAATTGTGAGATCGTGACCTGAGCCGAAGTCGGATGCTTAACTGACTGAGCTACCTAGGTGCCCCTAAAACCTAAGGTTTAAATCCCAGTGTGGTTAGCCCTTACCAGCCGGCAGTCCTCTGGGCTACATACGGTTTTGGTGCTGCACCATCCAAGTGCGCCATCCTGCTCCAAAAGGTCACAGAGAGGACAGATTAGGAAATGAATGTGAGTGTTCTTTGTACACTACAAAATAGCTATAAGGTGATATTGGGGGTTTATCTTTGTTCACTGTTGGATGAACAATGGTTGACATAAAGTATCTTAAGATGGAATCCTATTAGGGGCGCCTGGGTGGCTCAGTCAGTTAAGTGTCCGACTTCAGCTCTGGTCACGATCTTGCAGTTTGCGGGTTTAAGCCCTGCATTGGGCTCTGTGCTGACAGCTCAGAGCCTGGAGCCTGCTTCGGATTCTGTGTCTCCCTCTCTCTCCGTCCCTCTCCCACTCATGCTCTGTCTCTCTCAAAAATAAATAAACATTAAAAAAATTTTTTTTAAAAAGATGGAATCCTATTAGTAGGGGAGCAGTTAAATAAATTATGGTACAATAGCACACAGTGGAACAATACACAACCATTAAAAAGGCAGGGTAGCTCTTACACAGTGACAGGAAGATGTCCACGATGTATTATGGGGGGAAAAAGGTAAAAATAGTTATAATTCTAATTGTGTATGCATATGTATAGGGAAATCATTTGGAGGACAATACACTAAACTGTTAGCAGTATGTTTTCTGGGGCGTGGAATTCGAGATACTTTCCCTGCATGAGTTACATGTAGATTTCTCTGCTTCTTTAGACTGGTTTAACATCTAAGCAATTTAAGATTGTGTATTCACAGCCAAGTACATACATCACTGATTCTACCTCGCTCCCTTCTGGATGTTTCCCAGCCCTCAGGTCTGATCTAGGGTAACGTCGCCTTGGAGAATGAATTTGGCTGAGTTGGGAGCCTGCAGAGTCACACTGAATAACAGGCGACAAGCTCCTCAGGACAGCCTTATGTGCAACATTTGCAAAATAAAAAGCAAAGCACAGACTTCAAGCTGTATTACAAAGCTGTAATCGTCAAGACAGTATGGTACTGGCACAAGAACAGACATTCAGATCAATGGAACAGAATAGAGAACCCAGAAATGGACCTACAAACGTGTGGCCAGCTAATCTTTGACAAAACAGGAAAGAATATTCAATGGAATAAAGACAGTGTCTTCAGCAAGGGGTGCTGGGAAACCTGGACAGCAACATGCAGAAAAATGATCCTGGACCACCTTCTTACACCAGACACAAAAGTAAACTCAAAATGGATGAAAGTCCTAAGTGTAAGACAGCAAGCCATCAAAATCCTTGAGGAGAAAGCAGGCAAAACCTCTTTGACCTTGGCCGCAGCAACTTCTAACTCAACATGTCTCCAGAGGCAAGGGAAACAAAAGCAAAAGTGAACTATTGGGACCTCATCAAAATAAAAAGCTTCTGCACAGGGAAGGAAACAATCAGCAAAACTAAAAGGCAACTGACAGAATGGGAGAAGATATTTGCAAACAACACATCAGGTAAAGGGTTAGTATCCAAAATCTATAAAGAACGTATCAAACTCAACACCCAAAAAAACAAAGAATCCAGTGAAGAAATGGGCAAAAGACATGAATAGCCACTTCTCCACAGAAGACACCCAGATGGTCAACCGACACATGAAAAATGCTCAACAACACTCATCATCAGGGAAATACAAATCAAAACCACAGTGAGATACCACCTCACACCTGTCAGAATGGCTAAAATTAACATCCCAGGCAACAACAGATGTTGTCGAGGATGTGGAGAAAGAGGATCTCTTTTGCACTGCTGGTGGGAATGCAAACTGGTGCAGCCACTCTGGAAAACAGTATGGAGGTTCCTCAAAAAACTAAAAAAGAAGTACCCTATGACCCAGCAATTGCACTATTAGGAATTTATCCAAGGGATACAGGTGTGCTGTTTCGAAGGGGCACATGCACCCCCATGTTTATAGCAGCACTATCCACAATAGCCAAAGTATGGAAAGATCCCAAATGCCCATCGATGGATGAATGGGTAAAGAAGATGTGGTACACACACACACACACACACACACACACACACACACACACTGGAGTATTACCCAGCAATCAAAAAGAATGAAATCTTGCCATCTGTGACTACGTGGATGGAACGAGATAGAGGGTATTATGTTAAGTGAAATTAGTCAAAGAACACAAATATCATATGACTTCACTCATATGAGGACTTCAAGAGACAAAACAGATGAACATAAGGGAAGGGAAATAAAAATAATATAAAAACAGGGAGGGGGACAAAACAGAAGAGACTCCTAAATATGGAGAACAAACTGAGGGTTACTGGAGGGATTGTAGGAGGGAGGATGGGCTAAATGGGTAAGGGGCACTAAGGAATCTACTCCTGAAATCATTGTTGCACTATATGCGAACTAACTTGATGTAAATTTAAAAAATAAATAACAATTAAAAAAAATAAAAAGCAAAGCAGAGGCTGTTAAAAGACCAGCAGACAATTCACAGCCGTCCTCCTGCTGGACAAAGAAAAAATGTCAAATACAATGCTGTAAGGTGGCTTTAAGATACTGATTCCTCAGATTAAAAACTTGCTTCTTAAAAAACCACATGGTAGGGATGCCTGGGTGACTCAGTCGGTTAAGCGTCTGACTTCAGCTCAGGTTGTGATCTTGCAGTTCATGAGTTCAAGCCCCATGTCGGGCTCTGTGCTGACAGCTCAGAGCCTGGAGCCTGCTTCGGATTCTGTGTCTCCCTCTCTCTGCCCCTCCCCTGCTTGTGCTCTCTTTCTCCCCCTCTCTCAAAGAATAGATAGATGTTAAAAAAAAAAGTTAAAAAAATCCACATGGTAGTTTCTCAAAAGTCACAACGTTAATATATTTAAAACAGAGTTGGGCAAAGAAGAAAAGTGTCCGTTGCCTTCAGCTCCCTGCTTTGACTTCTCACACAGTGGACTTCACCGCCCTCCAGACGCAGATGGTAGATGGCATCCAGTTCTCTGTATCAAATTCAGAAAGTCATGTCTTGGCCTTTCTAATGATGGACAGGGCAATTTCAGTGCAAGCCAGCTGGCTGACACTTAGATGAAAGCAGATCCTTTTTTTAATTTTATTTTTATTTATTTTGAGAGAGAGATAGAGAGCAAGTGGGGGAGGTGCAGAGAGAGAGGAAAAGACAGAATTCCAAGCAGGCTCTGAGTTGTCAGCATACAGCCTGATGCGGGGCTCAAACTCATGAACCATGAGAGCATGCATGACCAGAGCCAAAGTCAACAGAGCCACCCTGGTGCTCCGAAAGATCTTTCTGGAGATGGAGCTGGGATCCTTCTTGATCCAGGTTAGTTTGGAAACAAATGCACTTTAGTGTAAACCTGGAAGCTTCCTGGGAAATAGAGCTTGGATTTATCAAAACTGGTTCTTGGATCCCACAATTGGCAAACCATCTTAATTACCGAGCTACGTTAATACCTGATCACATTTTTCAGGGTAACTACCCTGCTCTCACGTGACTTTTTCAGACCCCTCGCACATTCATTCATCTGCTACAAAGTCAAATGCTTTGTCTCTAAAGTCAAGCACAAGTAGATCAGATGCTTTTGCCCTCTGTAACTTATTTTCTCACTAGAAATAGAAAGCTACTACTATTTTTAGTTTAGAGAATAATCGCCCTTTTGGTTATAATAGCAATACATGCTCAATGAAGACAATTTGGAAAATATGGAAAAAGGAACAATTATTCCCACCCCCCAACCCCCCACAGTCCTCCCCTTAAAGGTCACCATTGCTAATTTGTCACCTTTGATGGCATTGTTTTTCCTACTTTTTCCCTCCATAGAGCTTGTCACATACATACATATATAGAACCTATTTTATGGTTAACATTTGTATTCTTAGTATTTTCCCATGTTAATTAACTAAACTCTCCCAAAGCAATTTTTCCTTAGAAATATTTCTCCTAAGAATATAAGCAATGTGTTTTCTCTATGGAAATTTGGAAAATACTGAAAAGCAAAAATAGGTTTCCCATATTCCCACCACCTAAAGACAATTTTTTTTAATGCTTATTTTTGAGACGGGGGGGGGGGGGGGGAGGGGGAGGGGCAGAGAGCGAGGGAGACAGAATCTGAAGGAGGCTCCAGGCTCTGAGCTGTCAGCACAGAGCCCAATGCGGGGCTCAAACCCATGAACTGCGAGATCATGACCTGAGCCAAAGTCAGACACTTAATCTACTGAGCCACCCAGGCGCCCCTGTATTCTCACCACCTAGAGACAGACACCAGTAACCTTTCAGAATATACCCTCCCCTCCTGTTATCTTTTTTTCATTATATATACAGCTCCTTTAAAAAATAATTTGATTTGGGGGGCCAGGGTGGCTCAGTCAGTTGAGCATCTGACTCTTGGTTTGGGCTCAGTTCATGATCCCAGGGTCATGAGTTCAAGTCCCAAGTTGGGCTCTAAGCTAAGCGCGGAGCCTGCTTAAGATTCTCACTCTCTCTCCCTCTGCCCTTCCCCTGCTTGCATGGTCTCTCTGAAATAATAAAAAAAATCTTTAAAAAAAAGAACTGGGTTTTGGGATGAGCACTGGGTGTTGTATGGAAACCAATTTGACAATAAATTTCATATATTGAAAAAATAAAAAATAAAAAATAATAAAAAGAACTGGGGAGGGGCACCTGTGTGGCTCAGTCAGTTAAGCCTGGGTGGCTCAATTGGTTGAGTGTCTGACTTCGGCTCAGGTCATGATCTTACGGTTCATGGGTTCGAGCCCTGCGTCAGGCTCTGTGCTGACAGCTCAGAGCCTGGAGCCTGCTTCGGATTCTGTGTCTCCCTCCCTCTCTGGCCCTCCCCTGCTCACACTCTGTCTCTCTCTCTCTCAAAAGGTAAACAAACAAACAAAAAGAGAACTGGGGTGGGGGGCAGCAGGTGGCATCTGGGTGGCTCAGTCAGTTAAATGTCTGACTTCAGCTCAGGTCATGATCTCGTGGCTTGCGAGTTCAAGCCCTGCATCAGGCTGTATGCTGACAGCTCAGAGTCTGGAACCTGCTTCAGATTCTGTTTCCGTCTCTCTCTGCCCCTCCCCCACTAACATGCTGTCTCTCTCAAAAGTAAATATTAAAAAAAAAAAAAAAAAGAGCTACCAGGGTGGCTCAATTGGTTGAGTGTCCAACTTCAGCTCAGGTGATGATCTCACAGTTCATGAGTTCAAGCCCCACATCAGGCTCAATGCTGTCAGTGCAGAGTCTGCTGGAGATCCTCTGTCCCCCTCTCTCTCTGCCCTTCCCCACTCATGCTCTCAAAAATAACAGTAAAAAAATGAATTAAAAATTGCATTCAAAGCATATATATTTTGTTTTCCCATATCTTTCCGTGATTAAATATTCTGCTTTTCTAATTGTCTGCGACACATGGATGATTATTGACCTAACCATCATTGTGAGACTGGATGTTTAGGTTATTTCTAATTTTTTTATTATAAATAATGCGTTAGTATCATTCCTTTGGAATCTTTCCTTAGATTTCTAGAGCCCAGTGAATTAGTCAGAGGCTATGAATACTTCTGAAGCTCTTCACATTGCCAAAGCACTTCTAGAAATGTAGTTTAGCCTAGCAGTATGGGTGGCTGCCTCAAATTCTCACTAGCATTATTTTTAAAGATTTTGCTACCTTGATAGGTAAAAAAGTATTTTGTTATCTATGACAAGTGGAGGTGAACTTAATATTACTTGCATTTTCTTTTGTAAAAATTATTTTTTAAATTTTTATTTTTCAGAGAGAGACAGAGCATAGGTGGGGGAGGGGCAGAGAGAGAGGGAGGCAGGGAATCTGAAGCAGGCTCCGGGTTCTGAGCTGTCGGCACAGACCCCAACTGCGGGCCTTGAACTCATGAACCATGAGATCATGACCTGAGCCGAAGTCAGACGCTTAACTGACTGGGCCACCCACGCGCCCCTTCTTTTGTAAAAATTATTGTTCACAAGTGTGTAATCTATTACTTAACATGTTTTGTTTACTTTTGAGAGAGTGCAAGCAGGGGAGGGACAGAGAGGGGGGAACAGAAGATCTCAAGTGGGCTCTGTGCTGACAGGCTGACAGCAGCAAGCCGGGCGTGGGGCTCGAACTCACCAACCGCAAGATCATGACCTGAGTTAAGGTCCATCGCTCAATCGACTGAGTCACCCAGGTGCTCCCAGGGTCTTCTTTTCCTTACAGGATTACATGCACCGATGTCAGCTTTTAGCTCTGTGCCCCATTGTAAATTATTTCAGTGCATCATGTAATCTGATTATTGTTGACATACATTAACACGGAGGTTAAGACCTGCTTTTACTGGTTACTCTTGAGTCTTAAAAATGACTTTCTAAGCACCTAGAACAATCTCTGTCACATACACTACGACTTAAAAGTCAGGAGTTACTGTAAGCTATTGTTCCATTCATAAAGTAGGAGCACGTTTCTTAAACTCCGTCTTTCTCCCAAGAAATGCCATGTATTTTCTGGAGAAGAGCCTGCATCTCTGACTGGGGACTGTAATCTGGAGAGGAACAGGCAGCATACAAGCCTGAGCTCCTTTCTTGGCTTTTCCACCAACTGCGGGGGCTCGGAGGCAAGTCCCTGCCACCTGGGAGCTTCAGCTGCGGGCACGTGGGCCACAAGCTCCCTCAAGCCTCCCTTCCTACATTCTGGGTTGTCTTCCGGAACGCGAGAGTGCCCAGCCTGTAACACCGCGGCACCATCAGATGAGGCCTCAACGTTCTCTTCGTAAGACGGGAGAGGAGGTGCTCCCGGGAAGACAGCCTTAGTCGGTCCCGGCAGCCGGAACATCCCGAGTCACCTGCTCCGCGGCACACAGGCGACATCGGCTCAGGCAAGCTCGTTCCCCTCGAGGAGCCTGTCTTGTCTGCTGGTCAGGAAACATTTTCATGCAAGTAGGTGCCCAACAAAGTTAAAGATCTCCCTCTTTATCCTTTAAAATTGTTATCCTTTTAAATGTCTTTCTTGTTTGCTGAGATCTTCCCCGCAAATGAAAGGTTTCTAGTTATTGCCGAACCAGGCAGCTAAGCGCAGAAGCATAGAGACAAAGAGAAAAATCATTTGCCTGGGAAGACATGTGCAGCCGTCCAGACGGTGGTCTTGGTTTCAGCCTGGCGCCGCACGC
The DNA here is from genome assembly GCF_018350195.1 of Panthera tigris. Taxonomy (NCBI): domain Eukaryota; kingdom Metazoa; phylum Chordata; class Mammalia; order Carnivora; family Felidae; genus Panthera; species Panthera tigris. The sequence goes on from NC_056669.1 coordinate 103,291,533, forward strand.
ACGCACGCACGCACGCACGCACGGGCCGCCTCCCTGCAGGTCCTCGAGGCCTCGGCCTGGTTCTCCGACGGCTCCTGGAGCTGCACGTGCTTTTGCTACCAGTTCTCACACGAACACAACGGGGACTGGAACGATTCTGCTCTTGGTTTGGGCCAGAAATCGCTTGATCCTGACAGTTTTGTGAGAAGATACGGTGAGGGAGAGTCTAGCGCTCACACCACGAGGAGGGGAGAGAGGGGTGACAGTGGAGTCTCTCATCCGGGGCATGTTAGGGTAAAAAGAACACCCGAGCCTGAAATAATTAACACAGATTTACTACAAAGAATCGTCGACTCTTCTCCATCTCTGTTGAGCAGGCGAACTGTGCGATGTAAGAGCTAACGGCCGCAGCAGCTTTAGGCCAAACTTGGCTACACGGAGCCTCCAGAAGTCACAGGACGCAGACGGGCTGGTGTGCCTACTACAGCGCAGAACCTTGGCTTGTAGTGAAAGGGTGCGCAGAGGGGGACTCAAAGCACCTAGGTTTTTCAAGATAAGCTACCACGTAAACATAAGCTCTTTGCTCTGTGTCCCTTACAACATTTAACAGGGAAAATCCTCACCGGTCCCCAACACCGAGAGCTTTGCCAGTCCATCTCAACGGGCCGGAGACACAGGTGATATCATACAAATTCAGACAAGAAGTAACACGAAGCAGAAATGCAGGCACACGGTTTTTCAAGTATACAATTTCTTTTTATTTACAATACCCTATAAAAATGTAAATTTAGAAACTTTAATTTTTATTAATTAGAACCAAACAAAAAAGAGAAAGCACAGAAAGGAAGAAATAATAGTCAAGTATTCACTTGATCAGTTGTGAGGGGAAGGGAGGAGAGGCGCATGGTGGAAACAGTCAGTAGGTGAGGGCAGAGGGAAGCTAAGTCATGTCACCGCGGAGCAGCTGGTGGGGCCGGGGCTACGGAACGGGGACAGACAGATGGAGAGTGAGGACAGCCGGTTACAACGGAGGGCTTTCTGGTTGTACAATACATGTATGTGCAAAATGTTGATTCTCTTTAAATATCATAACCCGTCCCCTCACTAACATTTGAAAAGGTGAGAAGAGCAAAAAGTGTATCAGGACAGTCATGAGAAACGGACTCTGATTTAACTGCCTTGAGGGCTGAGATCACTCGGGATCAAACCCCTCATCCTGTGTGGCTGCTGCGCGGGACAGGGACAGGTGCAAAGGACCGCGGGGGGGCTGTCCCTGCCGGGACGCAGAGCCAGGCCCCTGGCTGCCTGGGAGCGGGGGCCTGGAGGTGAAGGGGGAAGGACAGCAGGTGTGTCCGTGGCGTGGAGGAGCCCGCAGAGCAAAGCAAGCCGAACTCTGCTTCCGTGGCTACCGCTGGAGGTTGCTACCCACGACACCAAATCAGAATGGGGACGAGGGAAGTAAAAGCATGGCTTACTGAAATTGTCTCAGGAAGACAGAGCGAGTGTGCAAACGCTACGCTGCGGAAGCAGGCTCTCGTCCGGTTCATCGGGGGCAACCCTGCAGGTCATAGAGGGGACAGGCCCCGGGGCGCTGCCGTTGTAGCCGGAAAAGGGCTTAACCGTGTACGTTTTCACTGAGGTGGACAGACACCGAGGAAGTACAGCGGGGACGAGAGACAGGACTTCTCAGCCTAGAGCTGGGTGTCAGCCAATTAAGAGTTCTGATTTTATTAACGTGCTGCATACCCTGCGTTTATATTAAAACAAGTAGAACCCACCAAATTAATTACAGGATGGACTAGAAACAGATTAAAAATACATCAGCTGGTTTGTTTTTAGAGGAGGGACGTGTCAACTACGTATTTCTCAATCTAAAACTCTTTCTTTACGGATCCTCTGGAGACCACACGAACGCGTGCAGAGGGGGCGTGCGCGCATATATGTATATATTGGTTTCTACTTAATTGGTTCTCCTATAGTCGTATTAATATGGGGCAACGAAAGAAGACTTTGATAGGATGAGGGAAGGAACCCTCTGGCAGGCTACAGTCTACTGTGACCTGGAGCGGTGGTGGTGGGACAAAGGGAGAGATTATATTTGTGTCTCTAGGGCAAAGAAAATGCACAATTGAGAAGACTTGAGGGACAGCAGGACATGCAGAATTGTAACACAGAAGGTAAGAAGAAACCAGAAGGGTCACCCAGCCAAATTTCACAGAGCAGTGGGGAAATACCTGGCATTCAGAGACGACCCCTGCCAACAGGAATCAGTCCCACAAGACGCTTTGGGGAATAAGCTACCTTCCCTCCCTCATTTAAAAACACTCCATTGTGATGGCGGCAGTGCAGGTGGCAGCCAAAAGGAGGTACAGGACACATTTGGAGATCTTTTATCGTATCCCCTGAACTAGCCTATGGGTATAAAGAAAGAGAAAAAGGAAACTTGTGTAAATGAGTTAAAACAGAAGGCAATCTTTTGCATCAAAGTCACACCTTTGTTAGAATTCTCGTAACAGAACACCCACAACCTCTCTCTACCCTTATTTAGTGATCTCTGAGGGTGCTGCTGCTCCCGGTACGGGGCCTGGTCTCTGGCAGATGCTTAGAGATTTGATACGAGTCTCTACTGTCTTCCACTACATTCAGTCCTAGGCCCCTGACCTCCTCCTCGGGACTTCTAAAGTGCCAACTTTAGAAAGATGCGGAACTCTCCTGTTTCAAACTTACTGCAGCTTTGTTTCCAGCAAGTTCAGTTTCTGTCGGTCAACATAGCGAGAAAAGAGGGATACCAGGTTTGTCGGTATTGAGATTGGCTTGGCCAGGGCTGCTTGGGGAATCCGCAGAAGTTCTCGGGTCGCCATGAACATCACCTCTGTCCTGAAAGGTAACCCGGTGAGAACCGATAAGGACAGTATAAGAAAAAGAATAAAAGATTATTCTGAAAAGACTGAAAGGAGAAACCCAACCCCGACTGACCACTGGTTGTTCTGTGTGGGTTCTGTAGCAGGCTCTGAACTCTGTAGGTCTTCCCCACGGCTCAGGATGACGAGGAGCAGTGACAGGCCAAACTACAAGAGGAGACAGAGGGACTCAAAATCAGCACCGCATCCGTCCTCCACCACCACCGAAGAGATCCCAGTACTAGATGGGGATCGGCACCAGATCAAAAGGACCCCACCGCAGTGCTGCGAAACAGGGCAAACGTCAGACAACCGTGAACTGGGAGGCCGAGTCCTCCCGACTCTACTTCCGGCCGAGCAGCAACAGGCATGCTCCACGAGAGGGGAAGTCCCTCTCTGCTCGCCCACCCCACCGTGACAGGAGAAGCTAGTTTCCCTGCCACGGAAAATGTGCAGTTAGATTTTCTCCTGTTCGCTACAACGGAAACGGATTAAAGAAGAAAACCAAAGACAAACTTGGATACAGAAAATTAAAGTTCACAGCAAACGTAAAGAAAAACACTACACAGATTACGAGATTTTGAACTCAGAAAAAAAGATGTTACGACCGGTGGGAAAATGTACAAAGAAAGGTAACTGAAATGATCAGGATATGAAGGGATTTCCTTAAATCTGTAAAAACTTTCCTTAACAAAGGATACACCTACTGGACATATAAAGGCTTAGACGAGACGTTAAAAACAGAAAAAGGATACACGATACATCCATGTTTCTAATCTAACAACGTGCTTTGAGGTTAAAGATTTGTTTCATTAATTTGTTTTACCCGGTGGACGTGTGGTCTGAAGAGGCACAGAAGGAAATACAAACGGGGACGAGTGGTACAAGGTTAAATGTAGAAGTCATAGCTATACTGGATCTGAAGGGAATCCCACCTTTCTGAGTTCACCTCACAGAGGACAACCTTTGTGTCACCGTCAGGAAAACGACACTGGGCTACACATATAACCTCTTGTCTGACTTCATGGTTTTCTATCGCCTTTATCAACGTTACAACTCATAGACTGAATAACGTGGAAGGCCCATAAGCTATCCCTCCAGAATCCCCATCTTCTGGCCCCCGAAGCACTGTCACCTCTCGGCCCCGGATGTACCACCCTCAGTCACTCTTTGGCGGGTTTTCAGGTGCGAGGGAGATAGAGGCCTTGACACTACTTTCTCTCTCTGCCAGCACACGTGCCCACTGTGGAAAGGCATGACACTGAAGGTCACAGCGGTGCACTCATCTGAGTAACAGGACAGCCCTGGAATCGACCTCGTCACTTCCACTTCCAGGTCAGGAAATGGGCTCGGCAAAGCAAAATCATCTGTTCGGTTCACAAGCCTAGAAAATGGCAGGCAAGGAATGGAAACCTGCTGAGAGCTCGCGTCTTCTCTTCTGTTATGCTTCCTTTGCACGTCTCTGGATCGTCAAACTGATGTAAATGAAATATGAAATGGGATGTCTTCTACTATTTAGTCTCACGACCGAGAGTGTGGATTACTGACCCAGTACGTTCTCATCCTCATGTGAGAACTCTGATTTTATCTGAGGTCACACCACTGTGAACTGAGAGATGTTTTCCAGCCTTCTCTGCAGTGACGTGTGGCAGGTGAGTTGAACCTGGCCACTGAGGTTAAGCTGCTGGTTAGAACTCCTGGAACAGGTCCAGACAAGGCAGACAGACGGCAGATATCCACCGTTTGGCCCCTCTGCACGCACCTCTCTTCCTGATGCAAAGTGGAGCCTTGAATTCAACAACCGGCACGGAGTCTGAGGGTCACCGGCACGGCAGCCACTACTAAGGCTGCAGAGAAGGCAAACCAAAGGAGCCTGTGTCCCTGAGGGCAACGTGGACACCACACGAGAGCTGTTCCACGTGAGATACAGAAAACCCTATTTTGCTGAAACCTTCGTCCTTCCTAGTCTCTGTCACTAGGAGCTCAATGTAACTTCTGAAAGAAGCCTTTCTTTTACAAGTTGCCACAGCTACAGCAGCCACTATTTGTATCTACAACTCAAATCTAGAAGGCTGGCAAAGTTCAGGGACACAGGAGGGCAAGAGCACCTTGTTCTGGAGCACAGCAGCGAGGTGAGGGTTAGAGGGCGCTGGCGCGGCCGCGCTCTGAGGTAGGTTCATTAGCTGTTGCAGAAGGCTGGTGACAGTCACTGATGGAAGGTGATAGAGCAGGAGGGAGAAGGGACTCAGTAAGCATGGCAGCACCTACAGAAAACAGAGAAAAGCATTACATCCTGGCCACTGGGGTGTCAGTGGGCGCGGACCGGATGGGGGTGCTCAGCTGTGCACTCAAACGGCCTCAGGCAAGTTGTAACAAAAAAGGGTTGACGAGTCTAGCAGGTACTGCTGGGTCTTAACAATGGATTCGGAGGTGTCTACTGAGAGCTTTTTAAAACTCAATTTGTGCAGGAAACATGACTTGTGTGAACCAAGGGTGTAAAATCACTTCTCAAAGAGCAAGATTCATGAGAAGACATCAGTGTTTTAATTCACTCCACAAATACTGACTGAAATGCCTACGGTGTGTCTGGCTGCGTGGGTTAAAATGAAATGGTAAACAGGACAGACCTTCAGGGAGCTAAGGCTCAGTGGGGAGTCACAAGTATACAGGCACTTTCATTATACCCTGAGAAGCACTGGGAGACAGGGAGATCCCGAGTCCTCAGAACTACCCAGAAGTACTTTCAGACTTCACTGGATCTTGTTTGATCTTTATAAAAGCTCAGTGAGGAAATGGAGAAATGATAATCCAATTTTCACAGATTAGACAAGCTAAATGAAAAGGGCCTCGGTGTGACAAAAAAAAAAGGCGGGGGGGGGGGGGGGGGGGCTCGGTGTTCAGAGTGACATAGCTAACAGAGAGAACCAGAATCCAAGGCCGTTGAGTCGTTCCCTCCGTTCCGCCCCAAGGCCCAGACTGGAAGGTGAAAATACAGTGCTACCAATAAAACTAGGTTCTAACACAGGTAAGGAAATCAAGGGTGCTCCCAGCACTCAGTGTCCACGGTATAAAAAATGATGGCTGTTGTTACTTCAGACGGCATTCAAGGGTGGACTTCAAGAGTAGACTATCTGTGGGGCGCCTGGGTGGCTCAGTTGGTTGAGCATCTGACTTCAGCTCACGTCACGATTTCACTGTCCGTGAGTTCGAGCCCCGCGTTGGTCTCTGTGCTGACAGCTCAGAGCCTGGAGCCTGCGTCAGATTCTGTGTCTCCCTCTCGCTCTGCCCCTCCCCCACTCACACTCTGTCTCAAAAATAAAAACATTAAAAAAAAATAGTAGACAATTTGTGATCTACTAGTCTAAATAAACACAGCTTTAACAATGAAAGCAGCTTTAATCATACATAAAAGTGAACAAGTGTATGATGATGTCTGTGTACCCATCACCCAGTTTCAACAATAAATCATCAGCATCCTGCCAGTCTATGTTTCTCCTAAATCATTTCATCCGTAAATACTCTACTTTGGATCTCTAACAAGACCTCTTGCTGTATTACGGCACCTAACAAAATTAAATCTCCTCCAAATTCAAATTTCTTCACTTGTCTCAAAAATGTCTTTTAGCAGTTGACTTATTCTAATCATGATTCCAACAAGACCCACACATTGCATCTGGCTGGTAAGGCTTTTAAAATCTGTGAACGGGGGGCACCTTGATGGCTCAGGAGGGTCTGACTATTGATTTTGGCTCAGGTCATGATCTCATGGGCTCTTGAGTTTGAGCCCTCAATCGGGCTCTGTGCCCGCTCCATTGCTTGTGTTCTCAAAAGAAGGAAAGGGAAAGGAAAGGGAAAGGAAAGGGAAAGGAAAGGGAAAGGAAAGGGAAAGGAAAGGGAAAGGAAAGGGAAAGAAAAGGAAAAGAAAAGGAAAAGAAAAGAAAAATAAATCTGTGAATAGGTCCTTTGCCCACTGCCCATCTCGTCTTGTTATTTAGTTGTTGAAGACACTGAGTTATCTGTCCCATAGTTTGGATTTGGCTACTTGTACCTCTGTGAGGTCACTTAACAGCTTCTACTAGCCTCTGTCTTTCCGATAAAAACCAATGGTTAGAATCAGAGGTTTGATTAAATCAGGTTTAAGTTCCCTGGAGGGGGGTGGGAAGACGAGGGCAAGAAAACGTGTGTGCCTTCTCCTGCATCATGTTAAGAAGCACAGTGTGTGGGTGCCCCCCCCCCCCCTTAGTGATCAGATGTCTGCTCCTGCCCCAACCACTGTAAAGTTTCCCATCCACCTGTTATCTAATGCCTTTTGCACCAGTAGGCACTGCTGTCCAGACTGACTGACTATGTTGTTAGGGGTTGTAAAGCGGTGATCTTCTAATTTCATCATTTCTTTTGCATTTATTAGCTGAGATTCTTCTATGAAGAACCTTCTGTTATTAACTTTCTGGTTACCGTGATACTTGGTTGTGATGGAAAGGCAAGATAAAGGTTTGATTCTCTTTCAAAGTTTACCCATTCTCAGAATAATGAGTTCTGGATGGCCTAGCAATCTCTGAAGGTGATTAATATATTTTTTGGTATTATTATGAACTCATTGAATGAAAAATCTTTAATGTATTTCAATCCATTGCCGTACTTTCTCTTTCTGATGCAAATTATCCCATTTTTGGCCAACAGGAGCCCCTTCGGTGTGGTTTGTGCAATTTTACATGGGACCCCAGTAATCTTTTAGCTTCCTTACTTTCTGGCATGAGATATTCCAGGATTACCTTGTATATTTTGTGCTGCGGACCTGCTAGTTATTACTTCAAGAAATGGTATTTGGAAAAGTGGCCTAGGACTCTAGTGCACATAGGTAAAAACTCTACCTCTGCAGTTAACCAAGTCTTCCTGCTCAGCAGGTACCTCCACTCAAGCAAGCATCTTTGAATTCCTAGCTCCCAGCACCTAGCTCTAGGTGCTGTATTTCTGGGACCTAAAATAGTGCCTGGTTCACACAGGCGTTCAATATTTACTGAATGAATAAAGCTCTCCCAAACTTGTCTCCACTGATGAGTTCCTCTAAGACTGAGTGCCCGCCTCACGGCCTAGAACAATCTATAAGCTGTCAAGGGAGCTGTTGCTTTAGTCTTGCTTTTTCAAAGATAAACCTCAACTCCTTAAACTTCACTCCGTTTTTCCTTCTTGAAATCCTTAAAAAATGTGTCTGTCTCATCCCACTTCACTGTTCTTGATGATGAAGGCTCCACTTGGCATTACTTTCCTCTGCAGGTGCTACAACTTCACAAGGAATTTTTCAACTCAGAAGGAGTTATTATTATTACTTCAGGAGAAGTAATGTTCAACTCTTTCATGCCATACCACTTACAGGGTATCCTGGCATCATGTTTTCTGTGGACCAACACCAGATTGTTCTTAATCAACTCACAGTCTATTGTAACAGGCTCACTCTCATAAATTCTAACATTCTGAACCTCACACTTGGTAATGATTTCCCTTTATGCTGCCTTTATCAATTTCTTGCTCTGAACTTAAGACTATTCTAAATATTGTTAATCTTTCGAGTGTTACGACAAGAACAAGAAAGCAATTCTTTCTTACCAACAGTTAGCTTCTAAACTTCAAAATCATGTTTCAAATTCCAGCCTAGTTTAAATTTGTAATGTCGTTCATTTTTTGACGGAGAGAGACAGTGCGAGCGGGGGGAGGGGCAGAGAGAGAAGGAGACAATCTGAAGCAGGGTCCAGGCTCTGAGCCATCAGTACAGAGCCTAACACAGGGCTTGAACCCATGAACCGCGAGATCATGACCTGAGCTGAAGTCGGATGCTTAACCGACTGAGCCACCCAAGTGCTGCAAATTCCAGCCTAGTTTAGATCGTGACAATTATTAGTTATAAGCACTGGCTTGATTCCTGTGGGATACCATTCAACTAAGACTACAGGCGAACGTTCAGTCTTGATAACAGCCAATGAGTGATGCTTTATATCCAGCAAAGTAACCAAGACCGTAAGTGCAAATTTTCATGAGCATCAGATTTACCTGGGGACTCTCGTTATAGATACAAAAGCCCTGATCTTTCTTCTGTAAATTCTGGTTCAGCATGTTTGGAGTAGAGCTAAATTATCTGCTTCCTAAGAAATTCTGACACGCAACACAGTTTTGCAACTGCATCAAATAAAATGGGATTTTTTGCTTTCCTCAGTTTAGGAAATTGCTCTGTTGGAGGAAAAAAATGGGATCAAGAATATAGGCCTGGAGTAAAGTTTTGCTTTAAATAATCAAATCCTACTGCCAAAGGTTAGACAAAACTACAGAAAAGGGGAGAGGAGAGGAGAAGCAATTTGGATTCTAGAGCTCTTATCAACTGTGAAGACCCAAAGGAAAGAAGTCCCACATGGGGGATCATCACCTCATCTTGGGCATCCTTCTTGATAAGGAAAGGGAGATTCCTGGCTGTTGTCATGAGAATGTCAGCTGCTTGCTCTGTGGAGAGGAAAGGAAGAATACGGGCAACCATTCTCTTCCCTTTTCGGATACACATGATCTGTACAAAGTGGTCATCACTTGGCCTGCAGGGGAAGGAAATGCTAACTTAGGTCAGCAAGAACAGTGCGAGACACCCTTCTTCTCCGCTTACATGTTACTGAACAAATATACTGTACTCATTTTTACCCTACAGTGAACTGTGCTACAAAACAGAATTACTTCTCCAACTCTCAACCAAATAATAAGAAGTAATTTTTCAAGTTTCACAAGCATAGAAAATCATCACTACACAAATGTATGTTAAAAAGATGTGGTCGAACTACAGGCATTAATTTCCTTTACGTTTATGTAACTTTACAAACAACATAATACAGCAAAATCTGAAAACCTACGTAAGCAAAAAGGATATCAAAGCATTCATTTCAGAGTTAATTTTATTAGTACTGTTATCATTTTTTAAGAACCTTTTTGCTGTATATTTTTTCATTAAAAAAAGGACTCCATAGAATTCATATGACTTTGTTACTTTTTTCACTCAACAAATTCTTGTGACATTTTTCCATGTCAATAAATATACTTCAGTTACATCGATTTGATGACTGCCTAATGTTCCCAACTATGGACAAACCCACATTTATTCAACCAGTTGCTTGTCAACACACTCCAGAAAAGGTGTGTTGAAAAGAAGGTACTTATTCTTATGTTCTGGTTTGTGTATGTCCTGGCTTAGAAGAATCATCAATTCTCTTCAATGAGCAAAGGGAAATGGAGTTATCAGGACAGAGTCCTCTTGCATTCATCAAACACACACTTAGGGTTTATAAAACAGTTACTGTTAGCAAGATACTGGGCAGAAGAGACAGACACAGAAAAATAGATAGATATATTAAGGAGCTTAGTCCCCACTGGAAGACTGACTGCCTTCCATAGCATGTGCATATTCTATGGAAATCCCAAGGAAGTATAAATATAAATGTCTATACTTTTCATCTCAGTAGAAAAAATAATACACAAAGATTACAAGCATGAACATGCTAAAATAAAGCATAAAGCAAGTACAATTCGTAGGCTCATAGAAACCAAACCATGTTCCCCACTACGTCTCCAGTGCCCAGCAGACAGTGAATAGATGGGTGTTGAATATATGAATCCAGAATAAAGAGATTTTCTTTTTCCTGGCTGGGAAGGATTATGAAATGCTTTATATGACATGGCATTTGAGTCAGGCTGGAAGGATACACTCTGAGCTTCCTGAGATGGTAAGGAAGGTCAGCCAAAATACAGAAATGTGGAAAGCTCAGGTCAGCCGAGTGAGGACTCCAGCTGGCCTCATGTGTCCCTCCAAGTGTACAATTCTTACCTCTCTTGTCCAGGCAATTTCCCCCTTAAGTTGTCATACATGCAACAAATTTTGTGCTTTCTTTCATCCGCCAGGGCAGGTCGCTCTTCTTCTAGACTTAGGAGATACCGCCTTTCATAATCCTCCACATCAAGGAGTAAACTATAGGTCTGAGTGAAACACAAAGCAGGCCACAGCATGCTGGGTCAGGATCAGAGTATTAGATAAACAGTTTCACAGTTTAGGACCCCCACGTAAAGACAGAAGACTGAAAACTAATTGTAGTAAGACTGAGAGGAAAAAAGCGCTCTTTTAAATCCAGAAAAACATAGTGCAGTAACTTAAAGAATTCCTGTCTGCTGTCCCTCCTTCAGTTTTTTTTTTAATTTTTTTTTTTTTTTTAACGTTTATTTATTTTTGAGACAGAGAGAGAGAGACAGAGCATGAACGGGGGAGGGTCAGAGAGAGGGAGACACAGAATCTGAAACAGGCTCGTTTCACGGACTGGGGCTCGAACGCGGGGCTCGAACTCACGGACCATGAAATCACGACCTGAGCCAAAGTCGGCCGCTTAACCGACTGAGCCACCCAGGCGCCCCTCTGCTGTCCCTCCGTGACCTCTAACCCAGGAGGTATCCATAGTGAATGACTGCACACTTTGCCAATGTTACAGCAGCAAGAACGGCATTCTAACTAACATAAATGATGTTTATCACTGCTCCAAGTGATGCCCCATATTAATAAACACAGCAATCACTTTACTAATGGATACCAGGCACTGTGCTAGGCACTTTGCATGTACGCATTCACCAAATATTCTCCACAGCCCAGTGAGAGAGAGACTATTACCAGCTCCATTTTTATAGATGAAGAAAACGAGCACAGCACAGAAAGGTTAAGCAGCTTGCCTCAAGTCACAGGCTCAGCTAGAAATGGAGAAGATGTGAATCGCAGGCCGGTTATGCCATGGTGTTGCAACAGGGTGTTTACGCTTAACGACTTAATTGCCTACACGGTTCTACTTACTCTGTTCTTAGCATCCAGCCCAGTGCCCAGCACCCAGGGCGTACCCAGTAAATACATGTGGACTGACTTAACTACATTGATTCACAGGTGGAACCACATAATTTTTATTCCCATTTTCTTAGAAGGTGACCTAACTAAAACACTCAGCGGTTAACTGAACAAGTGTGAACAAATCCCGGTACTTCTGATTGTAGCAGTGTTCTTTCTGTGAGGTGCAGCACACTCTTTTCTAGTGCGCTCGGGTACACAGCAGGTGTGTAAGAAGAATATATTCATTAACTGCAATCACAGGACACCACTCCCTACTTTTCACTTCTCGCGAACACATACATTTAGGAGTTCCGTATTTGAAACGAACGACAGCAACAGATTTTAAAACTTACTTTCTCAATTATGACCAGGGTTTTTCGTCTCTTGTCCCGAACCTGTTTTTCTTTTGTCTCCTAAAAAAAGACAAGACAGTGTGAACTGTTTACCTCTGTTAAAAACAACCTCCTAAGTGTGTACATATAGTTCCATTTGTGACAATACCGTAAGAGAATCCTAACTCTTCCAAAGTTAATAATCTAAAACAACACTAACTGGACAAAGGTCACAGAACTGAATGAACTAACCCACACAAATGATTAAACTGAATTTACAGACGGGCAAAAGGTAATGGTAGGATACAGTAAAGATGAAGATAATCCCAGGAAAATCTTAAGAGCACATAGAAAATGGTAATCTTAAGAACTGCACTAGATAGCTGATGCTGTTTGCAGCCAGTTACCCAGGTTAAAGACTCCTGCCGCCCCCGTCCTGCCTGGCTGCCTTAGAGGTGAAGGTGTTAGATCTCAGCCCCTGTGCAGGAAACCAGAAAGCCAGGACATGCCAGGTAGGACGCTCCTGGTTAGACAACAACCGACTCCATTATGCATGAGTCCATTCCACAATGACCTCCAGAACAGTAGGGACGACCCGCACAATTCTGCTGACACTTACGTCATCCTCACTCCGAGATGTCACAACAGCATCGATCATCTTTCGGGGATTATTCACACTAGAGACAGTGAGCTTTCCCAGAGAGCCCTCAAACTGCACTGCAAAGACAAAACATTTCCAAAAAGGAAGTCAGCGGTGCAGGTGGGCTGCTTCCAAAGACCTTTATGTTCTCTGGTCTTTCCTCACAGCCTGACAATTCGATACAAAAACCTACATATCTAACGTGATTTCTTATTAAAATCGATCTTTTCCCATTTTGGGGTTGTTAATAACAATGACACTCTGAAGTATTTCCCTTTTATTATATAGGGATACCAGAAATTATAACACATCTGAAAAAGTTACGCAATCTCAAGTCTTAAAGGATCTACAAGTGCATCTGCTGAACCACTCACGCCATGCTGCAGAAAAGGCTGCCCTCTGCACGAAAGGACAACAGTCCTTGATGAATGAGTTTCGAACAGCCCTATATCCAGCCATCTACACGGCTGTTTATATTTTATCGTATCAGCAGCATGTCAAATGTCTTCTAATACGGACCGAGGGATAAGGACTTACCTGGCTTATAGGCGTGCTCCAGTTTGGCCACCTGAGGGGTAATGAGCTTGGTACGCTCCTTTTTAGGGCCTTCACCTTGCACTTCTTCAGCAGCTGACAGTTTCTCCAGTTTTTCAAAGTAATTCTATCACACGAGAAGGTGATTTCAGTTGCAACATAAGCCCAGAGTATGGCTGCTCTTTACATAATTATGCCAGCGGCAGTTAACAACCTGAACTCTTTAGGTGTATTGATCTTTAATTTTTGCTAGACCGCTAGATGTTTCCTTCTCAAAAAGTCCCAGCCTTCAGAAAAGCTAATTATCAATGGAAATATCTTTAGACCTCCAATACCTTCTTTATAAAGTTTGATTTAACTTTATTTAGTTTTTAATTTTTTGAGAGAGAGAGGGCGGGAGAAAGCAGGGGAGAGTAGTAGAGGGGGAGAGAGAGATCTTAAGCAGGCTCCAAACTCAGTGCAGAGCCCCACGTAGGGCTTGTTCCCATGACCCTGGGATCATGAGCTGAAATCAAGAGTCAGACACTCAACCAACTGAGCTGCTCAGGCACCACAGGCTGCCAAAATTCTTGTTTTTTAGGTTTATTTATTTTTGAGAGAGAAAGGGAGGCAGAAAATCACAAGGAGGCTCCGTGCTGTCAGTGCAGAGCCCTGACATGGGGCTTAATCCCAAGACCCTGGGATCATGACCTGAGCTGAAATCAAGAGTCTGATGCTTAGGGACGCCTGGGTGGCTCAGTCGGTTGTGCATCCAACTTCAGCTCAGATCACGACCTCGCAGTTTGTGGGTTCAAGCCCCACGTCGGGCTCTCTGTTGTCAGCACAGAGCCTGCTTTGGATCCTCTGTCTCCCTCTCTCTCTCAAATTAAACATTGGAAAAAAAGAAAAAGAGTCAGATGCTTAACCAACTAAGCCATCCAGGCGTCCAGACTGCCAATATCCTTAACTGAAAGAACTATTTCAAGACACTGGGTGTGAAAGCCTCTGTAAGAAATTAAAAGCATATACAGGAACCTTTTAGTGAATAGTGAGAGGCTCTCCTGTTTGAAAAGAGGACAGAATATGTTTAGGTAGTTCCTAACCCCCTGAAAACTACCTCCAAAGAAAAATTTGTCAGTATTTAAGTCTACCAGACTTCCACGAGTGCCTTCGTCAGAGTGAGGGACTGGTCGGTCACTTACCTGGTAATAAAAATCGTCCAGGTAGGGGTCAGTGCTCTGTAGCTGCATCATCTGGATTTTAGAGACCCAGTCTTTCTCTCGCTGCAGCATGAGGTTGGCGTAGGGGTCCTTTCGGAGATGGTCCTGATGGCTGCTCCGGTGACTTCCTCTATCTCCCGCACCGTTAAGACTCCGATGCTGACTGAAAAACAAACACAGGGCTCATTCACTCCAAGTCAGGGCATTCCTTGGGTCTCATAACAATATGGGAACAAACCAGGCCAAGTTAAAAAAAAAAGATGCCACTTTGCTTTTGTTAAAAAAGGAGAACTGAGTCTTGCCGGAATCTGAGAAGAAAGAGCTACGCAACACACACTGAGGGAAGTAACGGAGATCAGAGTGCCTCACCATGTGCTAAGCCCTCTCACCCGTGGCCTTCTGCTTAAGCCCTACAAGAACCCTAACAAGTGGGGAGTTTTATTTTCTCCACTGAAGACAACAAACTGAGGCCGAGGAGATGTGAAACACAGGCCAACTGACTCCCAGTCTATACACTTCTTTTTTAACTTGTTGAAAATCATGAAATACTTCAAATATAGAGAAAAGCCCACAATAAACATTCACTTATCCACCACCAAGACTTAGTGGGAAAAAAAAAATTGCCCAAACTTGCATATATAGAAACCTTTTAGTGAATAGTGAGAGGCTCTCCCGGTTGAAAAGGGGACAGACCGTGCTTAGTTCTAACTAAGAAGCTCTATAGAGTTTTACGCAGGAACATTTAAGTAACATACTGTCACAACATTCACAGTTGAAGGCCCTCTTGAACCCCGTCTGGACCCTGGTTTCCAGCTTCCCTCCCTTCCCAGAGGAACCACCATCCTGACGTGGTGAGAACTCTCCCTGAAATGTTTTTAAGACTTACTGCTTGTGTGTCCATCCTTAAATATTATACAGTATTATTCTCTGTGCCTTTAAGTTTTACATAAATGGTACTGGATAAGTTTCTTCTAATTCAACATCACCTTCTTCATCCATGTCGACAGCATACCCAGGTGTATACCAAAAAGGAGAACTGCTAGGTTGTAGTGTATCCACATTTTCAACCTTATTATTTACTACCAAACTCTCTCACAAGAGGCTGTAAAACCAACATTCTTGCCAACAACGAGTGTTGAGACATTTCAAATTTTGCTTATCTGATGATGTAAAATGGTTATCTAATTTTAATCTGTATTTTCCTGATTATAAGTGGGCTTGAAATCTTTTCTTTGTTTTTGACTTTCAGGTGTCTGATACGATGTTCAACAGTTCCACATGTTACTCTGTGCTCGTCACGACAAGTGCTCTCCTTAATCCCCAACCTCTACTTCCCCCAGCCCCCTGCCCACCTCCCCTCTGGACACCACCAGTCTGTTTTCTAGAATTCTGAGTCTGTCTCTTTTTTCCTCTGTTCGTTTGTTTTGTTTCTTAAATTCCACATATGAGCGAAATCATATCAGCTTTACTAAGGTATGACTGATACACAACTGTGCGTATTTAACATCTATAATTTTGTACATCTGGACACGCACGAACCCTTTCGACACCATCACCACACGTGGGGTAACAGATGTATCCGATACCCACCAGGGTTTCTGGATCTCCCACTGTTTTTTTTTTTTTTTGTTGTTGTTGTTGTTGTTGTTTTTTGGTGGCAAGACATTCCACATGAATGAGATCCACCCTCTTAACAAATCTCAAGCATGTAAAACCATACTGTTAACTATAGGCACTACAAGTTTCATATTTTCACACAGTCAAATGTATTAATCTTTTCCTTTAAGGTGTGCCCTTTTCATGTCTTATTTTAAGAGCCTCTATTGTTTTCCCCTGCTGAAAGTATCCTAGAGCTTCTTTGAAAGTGAGAAGGAATTACACAAACAGAACCACAAAACTGAAGGTTAAAGAAACCTCAAAGTTATGTTTACTTTTCTTATTTTCTGTATATGAATGATCATAGAGCACCAGGTCTGTGAAGTCAGGACTCTGACATGTCCTGTTTTTCTTTTAATCCTCAAAACCTACCACAGTGTCTGCTCTATAGCCAGGGCTGCCTATATAAATACACAGTTATATTTGTGAGTGAGATTAAATTACAGGAAAAAATAGAGTGACTTGGTTTTACCGAAGACTGAAGTTAAGGCTAGCCATTATGTTTCAAAGTTACCTCTGAGCTGAGATTATAAACAAAAGGTAGTTAAGAGTATGGTAAGAACTTGGTAAGGAGTATAAAATGACTAAAAAAAAAAAATCAGATCTAAATTGTGTTTCTGATGGGGATGCCTGGGTGGCTTGGTTGGTTAAGCGACCAATTTCGGCTCAGGTCATGATCTCATGGTTTGTGGGTTCCACCCTACAGTGGGCTCCATGCTGGACGTGGACAGCCTGCTTGGGATTCTCTCTCCCTCCCTCCCTCCCTCTCTCTGTCCCTCCTCCACTCGTTCTAAAATTAATAAATAAACATAAAATTAGTAGCACTGTCAAAACTACAAGCTGAGTTAAAAAACCACAAAGGAGCAGGATGAGTACTTACTTTCTGTTCTGCTGCTGCCTCTGATGCAAGAGCCGACGGTGCTGGGGATGGAGGTGAGTTGTGTCTGGTCTAAACATCGGGGCCTGAGACCTGAGAAAAAAGAGTAAGGTTTCCAATTCTACTGTTCTGATGACTTGAAATTTTAGAGAATGTTGTCAGTACAGGGTAACTTCATACATGTCCACCCAAGGTAATGTTCAAGTCTATTCTCAGATCTTTCAGAAGGAAAAGACAACTGTGTTCTTACATGTCTTCTACAGAGATTAATTCTCAACTCCTAAGAAGAGGATCATAAAATTTGAGTGAATTAGCAGTAAATAGTGTAACTATTTTTCTTCTCCCTCCTGTTAACAGAAGTCTCTTAAAAGATTTAACGTGCTTATTTTCAAATCTTTGGGAGAGACATTGAAAATATACGTGATTAAGGAAGACACTTGTTGGAATGAGCACTGGATATTAAACACAGGGGATGAACCACTGGAATCTACTCCTGAAATCATTATTGCACTATATGCTAACTTGGATGTAAACTAAAAAATAAATTAAATTAAAAAAATAAAATAACCCCCTAGCATTCCACACCAAAAATAAACAAGCAAACAAATAATTGCTGCCAAAAAAAAAAAAAAAAAAAAAGAAAGAAAGAAAGAAAGAAAAAAGAAGAAAATATATGCGTGACTATCAATTTATGTCAACTTGGCTACAGGCTATGGTACCCAGCTGTTTTCTGGTCACACACTAATCTAGATGCTGCTATGAAAGTATTTTGTAGACGTGATTAATTAAGAATTAATCAACAGGGGGCGTCTGAGTGGCTTAGTTGGTTAAGCATCCGACTTGATTTCAGCTCCAATCACAATATTGCAGTTCTGTGGGTCGAACCCCATGTTGGGCTCTGCACTGTCAGTGTGGAGCTGGCTTGGGTTTATCTCTCTCCTTCTCTCTCTTTCCCTACCCTGCTCACACATTCTCTCAAAATAGTTAAAAATCTTAATTAAGAAGAAAGAGGACCTTTGAAAATGTGGGTGGGCCTCCCCTAACCAGTTGAAGGCATTAAGAGCAAAACTGGTATTTCCCAGACAAGAAGGAATTTTGCCTCAAGACTGGAACACAGAAGTCCTGCCTGAGTTTTTGTTTTTTAATTTTTTAATTATATTTAAATCTAAGTTAAATCTAAGTTAGTGAACTGCCTGAGTTTCTAACCTGCCAGCCTGTCCTACAAATTTCAGACTCAACTGCAAATTCAACTCTTATCTGAATTTCCACTCTGCTAGCCTGCTCTATGGATTTCCTTAGCCATTCCTTAAAATAAATCTTTTCTTTATGAAGATATACACGCATATACATATATATACATATATATATATATACACATGCGTGTGTGTGTATATATATCTTAAAGATTGTTTCTCTGAGGAATCCTGATATGATACAGTATGCAATAAAACATAATTTCCCTAGAAGCAGGAACTTGAACCCCTGTTATAAAACCAGAGCAGAAGCGAGCTAGCTAGAACCTAGCTAGCACTCAGATTAGCATCTGTATTATATCTCTGTTCTCTAACATACGGTAATTCTTGTTAAACCATAAGCACTTTGTGCGTATGTCCGAGTGTTTGTAAAATGGATATAAAGTGAGACCTGAGGCAGGTTAGAAGAAATAAAAGAGGTGATTAACCAGCAAGGTGCAAATATACACAGGAAGCATGTGACTTTAGGGAAATGCTAATTTGGAAGAATGCCTGGAGGCTGTCAAACATTTCTGTGTTTGGCAAGTTGAGGACACAAGAACATCTCAAAACCCACCCCTTGCAAACATCATGAGCCCTCTGTATTGTAACACTAAGCCTCAATGACTATGACAGATCAACAGTGGCCTGTGTTTGCACACCTTAGGTTTTGCAGGTGAGGCCCTGGGCCGGGGGAGTGCTGCTGGGGAGGCGGTGGGGCGGGGGGTGCAGCACTAAAGAAGGCACGGAAGCCCGGCGCTGGGGGCAGCACCTGCCCCACTCGCCCTTGCAGCAACTTGGGATTCATGGCGGCAAGCGGACTACCAACAAATCCAGGGACCCGTGCAAACTGGCTGGGAGACATCCGTCCAGGCGGCAGCTAGAAAGAGGGACAAGATCTCAGATTTAGTTCATCAGCAAGTCCTCTTGCTTTTACAAAAGTGAATACGATTTCCATCAATAAGTTTGTTTGAATAAAGTGTAGGGAAAATTGGGAGGCAGTAGAGACTGATTAATGGCAAAGAGGGACATCATCTAGTGAATGTCAAGAAAGTAAGAGAGCTCTTCGTGAGCTGGGCTAATCATAGCCTTACCTGTGCTCCTCCCAGAAGCTGTGCTCTCTGGAGGGGGCTGAGGACAGGAGGAACACTAGGAGGGAAAGGGTGACCCAGCAGGGAAGAGTTCTAAGGGGGGAAAAAAAAAGACAAAAAGTTATATGCTTTCTGTGAAACAGGTAAATCAATATAACAAAGAATTCGGCAGGAATGCTGAATAAACTTGGATATAAAAATGCTCAAACTGTATAGTCAAGCTACCCATGGAAGGAATACAAAAGAGAGCAATGCTAGAAATCAGAAAGCACGATGGGGCAGCTGGGTGGCTCAGCTGGTCAAGCATCCGACTTCAGCTCAGGTCATGATCTTGCAATACATGAGTTGGAACCCCAGGTGGGGCTCTGTGCTGACACCCAGAGCCTGGAGCCGCTTCGGATTCTGTGTCTCCCTCTCTCTCTCTGCCCCTCCCCCACTCATGCTCTGTCTCTCTCAAAAATAAACAAACATTAGGGGCGCCTGGGTGGCTCAGTCGGGTGAGCGTCCGACTTCAGCTCAGGTCATGATCTCACAGTTCGTGGGCTCGAGCCCCGCATCAGGCTCCGTGCTGACCGCTTGCTCAGAGCCTAGAGCCTGCTTCAGATTCTGTGTCTCCTTCTCTCTCTGCCCCTCCCCCGCTCACGCTTTTGTCTGTTTCTCAAAAATAAATAAATGTAAAAAAATAAAAATAAAAAAATAAACAAACATTAAAAATAAAAATAAAGGGGCGCCTGGTGGCTCAGTTGGTTGGGCATCCGACTTTGGCTCAGGTCATGATCTCACGGTCCGTGAGTTCGAGCCCTGCATCGGGCTCTCTGCTGACAGCTCAGAGCCTGGAGCCTGCTTTGGATTCTGTGAATTTGTGATTCTGCTTTGGACTCTGCTCCTCCCCTGCTCATGCTCTGTCTCAAAAAAAAAAAAAAAAAAAAAAAAAAAAAAAAAAAAAAAATTAAAAAAAAATTATAAAAAAAATAAAAATAAAAATAAAAAGAAATCACGAAGCACGACACTCATGTAACTTGAAAAAGGAAGTGACTTTGAAAAAGGATAGGGACTGAAATAGCAGGCCAGGCCAAGTTTGGACTTTCAAAGATACAAAAAAGTTCAGGTAGGAAACAACGCGATGAACCAGGTCTACTTACCTGGGGACCGTAAGATCTAGAAATTCAAGCACGGAGATTATGAAAAGCGTGCATTATTTAGGAGCTACCTATATATGAATAGCGCTCAGAAACTACATGCTGCGTGCTTTCACGAGATTGTAGAAGGACATACCGGGACACTGCAGAGCTGGTTTGGGGACGCCCTCTCACTGTAGGGAGCAGGATAGCGCGGTGGCATCGGGGGCCGGACATGGACAGGCTTCGGACACAGGATCTATCAGGACAAACATATACACAACTACACTCAATGAAGTCAGTTTTTCCTCCACCTACACCCCCTCCCCTCAAGTACCGGTAGACACGCGAACTTAATGCAAAGCCCTACTTCTAAGCAAATTGCTATGGCTGTGGGTTCACAGAAGAACCTTTGGTTACTTCCTCTCATAAACATCAAGCAACGTGCCACTTGCAACTGAAGATTTAGCTAATTCTCCAGTTATCCCCACCCTTCCATGCTATCTGAGGTACCAGCAGATATTCTGACTTGCAAATTCTCTGCAAGAGGATATATTTTGGTAGCAGCGAGGGAGAAGGAATGATAAGAAAGCTGGAGGATTAACTAAGTCCTATTCTGAAGCCCCTGTGATATGGCCGCCATGCTCAGCTCTTTTGTGATACATTGTGACTCCACCGTTTCATAGGATACTGAGCCTAACTAGGCCATACCAACACCACCCTCCCCCCATACCTTCCAAATTGGCCTTCCTTTTCAGCTGCTGGTTTCAGGTGGAGGAAAGTCTATGGAACAGGACTGCACAGGCTCTAGGGAAAGCAGGGATATCTTAAAGGTAAAAAGGGATGTGGACAATGCTGTGTGTTCCCACTCCCCCCAGCTTTCAGTTACCTCTCTGCCAATGTTTTGGGCAGCCAGCAAAACACTCTGAAAAGGATATAGATGCTAAATGTGCTTAACTACCCTTTTTCTCCCCCACTTAATAGGCAGCAGCACCAGGAGCAGCACCAGGAAAGGGCATTAGGGAATGTGTCTCTTGTTTGTACTAACTTCTCCTCTAATTGGCTACTTCTCTTTCTACTCTAATGCCTACCCCAAACGTCCACCCTCCTCCCGGCATCGCCATTTTCCCAAATAATTTTGCCCAGATTCCCAATATCCTGGGCTGAGTGCCTGTTAATGAGAGGTACCTGTTGGCTGAAGCTGGGTACAGCCATCTGCTTAGGTGGGGTGCCTATGGGGACGGCTCTAACAGGAGGGCTCCCGATGACAGGTGACGTGGACCGCCGCGGCAAAGCACGCTCAGAAAGGTCCCGATCATCTTCTGGGCCCTGTGGGGGCCTCTGAGGCAGGGCATATTCTAATACAGACACTGTAGGCATTTCCTAATTAAGGAAATAGTTAAAAAAAAAAAAAAAAAAAGAGCGAGAGAGACAGAGAGAGAGAGAAGAGAAAATTAGCTGATAGCCAACTTAAAATGTTTTAATAATCCATACAGATGCCAAAAACATCTTGAGAAATTATTTTTAAGTTTGATTTCTATTTCACATCCAGTAACATTCACTCTTTGGTATACAGTCAGTCCTCTGAATTTTGAGAAATGCACGGAGTCATGGATCTACCACCACAATCACGAAGCACAGTAGTTTTGTCACCCCCAAACTTCTGTTGTATTGTCCCTTAGTTGATCCCTCCCAACACCCCCAACCACTGGCAAACACTGATCTGTTCTCCATCCCCACAGTTTTGCCTAGAAATGACTGAAGTAATCGAATCGTAAGCTAACAAATTTGAGTTCTAATGGCTCCCTTTCAACCTTTTCAAACTAAAGCACGGTAAAGTGAGCACAGCCACGGAGGCTGAGAAGTGTATGATCAACAGAGACAGCTCCGAGTGCTAGGTTGAGTAATCAGCATCATAACAGCACAGGACACACATCTGTACGTTGTTTCGGTAAGGAAAGGGTGACAACAGGAGCCAACCTGGAATCTGCGGATGCTAGGAATTTGTGTAAAGAGAAAACGCTTAATACCTGAGTTAGCAGTGGTCCTCGGATTCGCCTCAGAACTTCAGATCCATCCCAGATGCTGGAATTGAGACTCCCTGGTTGGGGCTAACAAAAAAGGAAAACACATACACAAAGTCTGGAATGGTGTGGGCTTTCTGGGCATTTAACTGCTTTTGGTGAACAAGGTCCCAAGAGAGTCTCAACTGCTTGAGGATACGAAATCACAGCGTTCCAGAATATACATTATTCCCTACCTTCGACTGCTACGATCAGGAACTACGTTACCAATTTTTAAGATACAGGTAAGTCTCTTGGGATGAAACAATATGGCAAAGCTCAATACTTCACCTCAATCACCAGTCTGCTATAGTTCTCAAATCACAGTAGCTTACTCACTTGCAGGACTGGCCTGGTCTGCACTGCCCTCATGATAGCTGGATCTTCTAGCTCATTCTCAATCACCATCTTACTGAGCCTTTCTGCCAGATTCTCCTCATGGTCACCCAGCAAGTCCATCTCATCCCTTTCTCCATTGCCCGTTTGTTCATTAACTGCCGCTGGGAGCTTCTCTTCCAGTTCAGCCAGGCGCTCATGTGCTTCCTGCCAGTCATCATCTAGAAGGAAATCGTAAGGAAGAAACACAGTTCGCACTGGGACTAAAAAGTTTCATGAAATTCTTCTGGGAACCAAATGAACAATTCTAACTTCAGAAGACAGTAAATGTCCACTTAGAGACATGAACTACGGTTTAAACTGAGAGGTACATAAGAGTGGGCTTTTCACTAAGGACAAATAACATCATACCAGCAATAAAGTTCGAGCACTTAGAGTAATAGTTGAATACGTTATCAGTGGCATCCAAACTCTATTCCGAAAACAATTTCTAAACTGGTGATAGGGATGTACATGACATCCTGCTGGTTTTGACATTCTATGACATTTCAGGCAAAAAAGGAAAGTTAAAACTCACTGCATTAGCCTATGCTTTCTTTTAGGTTATAACTGCCATCCTCTTTACAAGCTCTCAAATCCATTCATTTCATTCGATTAATATTCATTGAGCACCTATTAATGCGGTTAAGTACGGTTTTAGGCACATGGGACAGATCAGTGTATAAAACAAAGACCCAGCCCTCCTGCAGCACTCCTTCAGGGAGGGAAGAGACAGAACAGACAATAAATGTATTGATTAAGTACATTCAACACTATATCAGAAAATGAAGCCCTGTAGGAGTGTAGAGGAAAAGCAGCAGTTTGAAAACATTAAAGAGGGTAGTCACAGGTACCTGTCATTGTGAGAGTGACGTCTGAGCAAAGATTCAAGAGTAAGGTAGTTAGCCATATGGATAGCTGGGAGAAGAGTGTTCCAGACAGAGGGACAGTCCGTAGGAAGGACTTAAGATGACTGATGATTCTGAGAGACAGCAAGGACTGTGTTTGGATTAGAATGATCAAGGGGAAAGAGCTGAGAGGAAAAAAATGAGGCCAGATAGGCAGCAGGAGGGAGCTCCTTCTGGGCCTTTTGGGCCACTCTGACTGAAAGGGGGGGGGGGGACCCTGGAGGTTTTGATGTGGCTTGACTTTTTGAAAGAGATACTCTGGCTGCTGTACTGAGAACACACTGGGGATTTGGGGGGTGGGCGGGGAAAGGAGCGGAAATATTGGAAGCCTGGAGGCCTACCAGGTGACTACTGCACACGTCAGGGCAAAGGTGATGGTGACTTGGACCTGGGTCCCGTCCTCTTCCATTTTAACAACGTCTCTGCTATTCCTGGACACTATACAGTCTGTGGCACTGGCACTAGGTTTTCTTCTCTTTTTATGCCCACACAGCATTATTTTTGAGTCCTGCTGCAGCACAGACACAAATTTTCAGAACCTTTCACCCTTCTCTATAAACTAGACCCTGTTTCCATCACTCGGTCTCCAATGCTCCTCAACCTCATCCCTCCATTCTGCTTCCACCGTAAAAGCTCTATTCACTATTATGTTCTTTTCAGTACTAAAATTCAGGTTATCTTTCCCCTCCTCATGGAAGCTTTCCCTAAACAATCTTTTCGTCTTAATGCTGCCTTCACCTCATCTAAACATGGAAGACTTTCAAACACAAAAAACTCACGTATTCATATACATCTTCTTACTTTAGTTTTTGTTTTTATGTCCCATAAAATTCAACAGAAAGGGTAACAGGTAATTCTCTTTATAACTAACATTAGAAACACAGGATTCTGCAAGTGTCCTCCATGGCAATCCTTCCACATGACTTTTCTTTACACCTCATTAAAAGAAAGAGGGAAGGAAGAACTAAAGGCACTATAACAAGAAAAAACAAAGGTGCCTGATATACAATAAGGGTACAATAAATGGTAGCCACTTAAAAAAAAAAAAAGATTTAGTTAGATTTACTGATAATTTTCTGAGGGGCTCATGTTAAAATTATCTTTTTTTTTCCCTCTGCTTACAAAGAAAATACATGTTTATTAAAAAATTTAAACATTGGGGCGCCTGGGTCATTGGGATGCCTGGATGGCTCAGTCAGTTAAGTGTCTGACTTCGGCTCAGGTCATGATGTTGCGGTCTATGAGTTCGAGCCTCGCATCGGGATCTGGGTTGACAGTTCAGAGCCTGGAGCCTGCTTCAGATTCTGTGTCTCCCCCTCTCTCTGCCTCTCCCCACTCACACTCTGTCTCTCTCTCTCAACAATGAATAAAGATCTAAAGTAAATAAATAATTGAAACATCACACAAATCTGTTACTTTTATAGAGTTCCCCAGAACTCTACAGGTACGTTAAGTTTTTTAGATGCAAACTATAAAGTTTAACTTGTTTCTTTGTATTTTTTTATTAAAAATTTGTTTTAATGTTTATTTATTTTTGAGATAGAGACAGAGAGAGAGAGAGAGAGAGAGAGACAGAGCATGAGCAGGGGAGGGGCAGAGAGAGAGGGAGACACAGAATCCCAAGCAGGCTCCAAGCACTAAGCTGTCAGCACAGAGACCAACACGGGGCCCAAACTCACAAGCCATGAGATCACGACCGGGGCCAAAGTTGGATGCTTAACGGACTGAGCCACCCAGGTGCCCCTTGTTTCTTTGTATTTAAGCAATACATCCTGTACAGCTTTTCATGCACACACACATGTATATGACTACTGATAATATTAGCTCATTCTTTTTAACACCTGTATAAGATTCTATCCTATTGATATACTAATTTAATTGATTGCTTGCTGATGGAAATTTGGATTATTTGCAAATTTTCAATGTAACAATTAACACTGTAATGAGTGTTACACAGATCTTAATATCTTAGTATACGTGCTGCTGAAGGGGGCACCACAGATCTTAACGTCTTACGCAAATATTTACTAAGTCGGCAGCAAAGTCCCTTGTAGGGTCAGATTATAAACATTTAAAATTTGCTATTTTTATTATATAACAATGCATCACCTAACACTAGTGATGCAAAAAGCAAGGGAAGGGAGACTTCCAGATGTACAATTTGGTATGATCAGAACCACTGTCTAGCCTTTGAGCACTGTGGTATATCTGAATATACTACTTGTGGTAAAGAAAAAAATTCACTTTAGATGAAAATTATAGTATTATCAGTTACCCAGAAAAATATTCTTAAAGATGAATGTAATTAAAAATCAGTTGCGACATTAATATTTGTGTCATCTTTGCTAAGGAAGAGTAAGCTGAGCAAGTTTTTAAAGGATTGTTTTTTGCAATGTTACTAACTCGGGGATGCCAAAAGATGAGGACTCTATACAATCCTCAGTTGGGGGATTTTTTTTAACATTTATCTCCCCAGTTTAAGAAGCTAATTTGTTAGCAGACAGATCCTAATGCAGAAGAATTCTAACTTGAGTTGTTTTCATTCACCACCTCCCATACTCATGTTTACTAGGATTACCAGATCCTACCAAAGACAAACAGTGTATTTGTCCTTAATAATACATTTTAAAAGCACTGGTTAAATAGCCATATTCTGTGAGAATGGCTTTGTTGTGAATGGACTGTCACTGTTTCAAACATGTAAATAAAGAAATCTATGCCACAGAATACTGTCATCTTTATTTTGGATCTTCCTTGCTCTTGTGAAAAGTCAAGTGAAGCAATATGTCAAGAGATCACATGCCCTTACTAGAAGAGGATACCTCACTCATATCTTTTTCAAATGACCTAAAAATAAAGTTACGTATATATGCCAACACTTGACCTCAATCTACAATGGTCAAAATCATAAAGGCTAGGCAAAAGAATACCAGAGAAATGAAGAAAAAAGAAGTATCTGTTTTCTGTTAACTAATTAATCTATACCCAGATGTGGGTTACTGAATTCCGGGCTGCCGTCTGTCTCTGGAATATTTTTGAATAAAAACAAAATGAAAAGGAAATACAGGTGAGTTAATGTTAAGGCAACTTAAGTCCCTAAAGATTTTAACAGCTATCAATTAAAGGGAAGTGGAAAGAATGGGGAGCCTTTCCAAGTAGAGGCAGGAGATTCCCAAAGATTCCTCACCAACTTTAAACCTAACTGGTAGTTTACACTGATTGCATTTATAGTTACTTAACCTCTCTCACACTTTGCTTCCTCATTTGTTCAAATGAACAAGGTTCTTGTGAGGATTAATAATATATATACACAACATTTATAGTGGTGCCCAGCAGACAATAAGTACTTTGTAAGTGTCAACTTTTATTTTTAGAGGATGAGTTAAGATTACTGTGGCCATTTACTGCTTTAAGATGATGTAAATATTTTTCCATGCAGAAGACAAGCACTAGTTTCTTAGGGAAAGGTGACATCAGAGCATTTGCAGCCAGTGACTTAAAATAACTACTGTACTAACAAGTATCATTCAAGACACTCACTCCTTGAGTTAAAAACCATCAACCCATAACATATGTCAGAGGTCTGACATTTTACCTCCTGGTTTAAATTCTTAATTTTTTTTTCTTAATTTTTATTTAGTTTTATGTGAGACAGGGAGAGAGGGGGAGAGAGATTGATTGATTGAGACAGAACGTGAACAGGGGAGGGGCAAAGAGAAGGAGACATAGAATCCATAACAGGCTGCAGGCTCTGAGCTGTCAGTACAGAGCCCCATGCAGGGCTCGAACCACTAGCAGTGAGATCATGACCTGAGCCAAAGTTGGATGCTTAACCGACTGAGCCACCCAGGCGCCCCTCCTAGTTTAAATTCTTTATACCACCCGTACAAGTGTATTAAACAAATCACAGGTTGATTTAGCAATTTTTTAAAATAAATCTGTGTAATATTTATATCAAGATATCATAAAGAATTATGATTTTAACTTTAATACAAATATATCATACTCCTAAAGGAGAGGGCTCATATTTGGAAATCTCTTTTTCTAATGTTTATTTTGAGAGAGAGAGAGCGAGCGAGCACGCATGCATGCAAGCAGGGGAGGGGCGTAGAGAGAGAATCCCAAGCAAGCTCCGTGCCATCAGCACAGAGCCTGATGGGAGAGGTTTGCACTCACAAATTGTTGGATCATGACCTGGGCCGGAGTCAACAGTCAGATGTTAAACTGACTGGGCCACCCAAGCACCCCTAGAAATCTCTTCTCCATTATAAACTTTGATGAACAAGGAAAGTCTTTCTTAATCACTTATGCCCTCAGGTACAAACTGGGCTAACCATATGTTGCTATTTCCCTGCCTTTACTTTTTACTACCCATTCTTTTACTGTGTAACCCTAGGGGCTTTTTCAACATGTGTGTGCTTTTCTTTTTTTCCATCATACAAAAAAATACAGTTCTGCACACTAAGGAAACATTTCCCTCAACTTGTGAGGAACGGAGAAGCAGAAAAAGATTGCCCACAGCACGCTGGAAGTCAACGAGAAGAGGCAAGATTATTTCTCTTCTGTCCGGGTTCAAAACTGAGGGCTTATTACTATGCTGTTTCATCTTAATGTAACATCTGTCAGTCAATTCCATCAACTTCATTTAATAGTGACGAATTTGCTGAAAAATGGTAACAATCAGTACAATACTTTAAGAGAAATGGAGTTCCAGAAACAAGCACACAATGCTTGTAACTTCTATTGTGTTCTATAGGTTATACACTAAAGGAACTTCCACATACAATTTGCAATTCACATCAGTTCATTTGCAATTCTATCCTACCTCTCTTCTTCGGTGATCTCCATGGAGAGAGAACAGCATCTTTGACATTGTCCTTCTCTTGGCCGATCTCATCTCCTAAACTATGGCTATAATCCAAATGGTCTTTGGTTTCCTTCTGTAATCCGTCTTGCTTCTACCTTAGACACTTCTCTTGCTGCTCCTGATAGTGGCAGTTGTGTATCTCTACTGAATTCTGTAAGCCTCGACTAACGAGCAAACTTTGTTATTTTTGCCAGTTAATTCAACGTAGTCTAAGTTTTAATCAACTCAAGCTACTTAGGTCACTGCAGAATGAGTCACCATTATCACACCTCTAAGATCTCTTATTTGTTTTTGATATTCAACATTTTAAGATTAGTCACTATTGCATAATTTCCTCTTGCTACTTAACTTTGAACAATGTTTGTTGCATAGACAGAAATGCTGATTCCAAAGAAATCACATATAGTTACACATCCCAACAGAAACACTGTTATTGCTACTTTTCAACACCAACAGTTAAAGTAAAAATATTTGCACTCTTATTTATTTTTTTTTAAAGTATATTTTATTAGTACACTTGTTCTGAGATCTCTAATTCTCGAACTTTATCATATAAGCTTGCTCCCTAAGTCTCCCATTTTAGTAATTATAACTCTGAGCTATGTTACGTTTAGTTTGGCTCTTTAGTTTTTTACCCTTTTCCAATTCCTAGAATATATGTTCATATCCAGGGATGAGAAAATTTCATCTGTGCACAGCACTCTTCTAACTTATGAAGACTTCCTATCACCACAATTCTTGGAATAAAATGCTTCCTATTTTACTGAAGATACTATAAGGCAATAGCAGGGTCATGCAATATACCACTGGTTAATTGAATTTCATTGTATTTATTTTTAAAAGTTTATTTCTTTATTCTGAGAGGGAGAGCAGGCATGGGAGGGGCGGAAAGAAAGGGGGGGAAGGATAGGGAGAAGAGAGAGGGGGAGGAGGGGGAGCGGGAGAAAGAGAGAGAGAAAAAATCCCAAGCAGGCTCACACTGCCAGCAGAGACTGATGCAGGGCTTGAACCCACGAAACGTGAGATCATGACCTGAGCTGAAATCATGAGTTGGACACCTAACTGCTGAGCCACCCAGGAGCCCCATGAATTTTAAAACATACACACTCAAGTCCAAGTTTTCTCTTAGTTAACTGGTTTTCCAAAAGTTACATGTTCCACAAATAAAAATTTCCTTCTTGTAGGATTATTTTAGATCTTCAGAAAATGCCTACTTGTCTAACCATTTGCATTCCTTTTAGCATCCAACCTACAGCTACAGGTAACGTAGCCAGAAGGGACAGGGCTCAGAGAACATCTGGTTTTATATATGAGGAAAAAAAAGAGGCCCAGGGAGTGGGGTAGATGCTTCCAGTGAGGACTGAACTATTCTGAGACCGAGAATGCAATATTTTGCCCAATTTGTGAAGGCAGTTACTCCTACTAAGATAAAGCACTTAAAAGAGAACATTTGAAAAGAGCAAGAGACCAAGATGACATTCTAAGAACATTGTCACTTACCAACTGCACCTGACCCAAACGTATCATCATTGAATTGATCAATCTCTTCATCTTCCTCTCCCAAGCCCTGAAAGGCATCTTCATCTTCGTCCAGAGGACAATCCTCTAAAGACTAAAAAAAGAGAAGAGATTAACTATTCATGAAATTCACACTCATGAGTAACAATTTGAAAAAGTCATTGAAAAAAAATGTTCATTTTATCTTCCCCATCATCAGAATAGCTTCATTATGACCTCTTGTAGAGACAGCATTTTTTCTATGCCCAATTTCCTTGACATTGGAAGATGTCAGCATCTTCTTTCAGTTTCTCTTGGTCCAAACACTCCGTTTCTCCATCAAGAATCTAGTAACGGTATTTCTTCGCATAACTAAGGAATTAGGCCCCCAACTTTCTTCACATCACTGGTTAGAGTAGTAATGACTGCTGAAGATGCACACTTTATTATTATTTTGCTTGAGTTTTACAAATATTTTTCAACATTAAGTATCAGGTTTCCCATATTCACGTCAAATTTGCAACCATATTTCATTATGCCCTTTTAAGGTTTTCTGTTCATTTTCCATCCTGTTTTCTGTAGGCCCAAACTCTGGTGATCAAACAGAAAGCTAAATTTTCAACCCCAATCAAGAGAACTCTGGAAAAGCTGTGATACGGTGAGTTCAAGTTCTGGCTCCATTCGTACAAGTGGTGCAAACTTGGGCAAGTCATATTCTAGTTAACGCAGTACATACCTCTAAAGTACCTATTGTGTCTCAGGCTCTGTGTTAGGCTCTAGGTGGTAACAAAGGGACAACACCTCAGTGAGGATAAAATGGGGCAGAGATTTGGCAAAGACTCTGGACTGCTCCACAGTGCTAGATATTCCCACAACCATGTAGGTCCGTTCCCTTTTAAATATTTCCCCCCTCCGCTACCGTTTTCAACGGACTTATTTTCCAAGTTTTCTTTTCTTTTGACAACTCTGCCTCCTGCATCTCAGCATCTCTCTCCATGTTTACATCAAGTCAGTTCATCTTGAACCCTTCCTATTGTGTATGTGTCCCCCAATGTCCAAAGACTCAGGATCACAGCACCACCTATCAACAGGCAGGTCTGTGACATACCTTGCCAGGCTACTTCTTCGCTAGGCTGTCCCCGAAGGAAAGGTTAGGCCAAAGGGCCATTCCACCCATCTTAAGCCCTCCCAAACTTACACAAAGCAGGCATACAACTGCCTCCACGTCACAAGCAACTCCCAGCTGCACGCCCTTCAAAATCACAAAGATCCACTTAGCCAAATCACTGCTTTTTTCAATTGTAGAGGCTCTCAGGGATCACCTAGAGCAGCCCTTTCAGTCTACAAATCTAGAAACTTTATGTCCAGAGACTGGGAGTTGCTCAAGGTCATACAGTGAGTTAGCGGTCGGGTTAGACTGTCGCTAACTTCACTGTCGCTACATTCCCGGGATGGTCACCAAACCCACGTCTCCCCCCACTCGCCCAGAAGGAACTTCTGCTGGACACGCCCCCTCCCAACTCGGGGAGCCCTCTTTGGTAAACAGTCTTCGGCCCCAGAAAAGGGCAAGTCCGGGCACCCCCTGACCCGCTGGTTGCCAGTGCGCACGGGTATGTAACTGGAGGGGAGGTGGTTCCGGGTCCAGGGCGGGAAACGTGTTTCTAGGCTTTCCCGGGAGACTCTTCCTCAAGCCGGTGGGTGCGACGCTCTCCCCTCCGCGGCTCCTCCCGGGGTGGGGGTTGGGGAATGGTCTGGATACAGTACTTAACGGGCCCTCGCCACCCCAAAACAGAGGCCAACTCTCCCGGCGGCAACTGATAGGACAGTCCCGCCCCCTGGAGCCTGCTCACCACCCTCGGATTAAACCCGCGACCCCAGGCCCCAAGCGCTCTACTCGGTCCCGGCTGTCCCGCCGCCAGCCCCCTCCTCCTCCAGGGGCGCGGGACGGACGCGCAGGGGGTGAGAGACGAAAAGGGGCGCAGGAGGGAGGGAGGGGTTACTTCCGGTCGCAAGAGCTCACCTCGTAGCGGAACATTCTTGGGGAGGGGGGGAGGGAGCGGGGAGGGGAGTGGGGGAGGGAGGGAAGAGGCGCTGACTCGCCGGGCTCCTCCGCGCGCGGGTCCTCCACCGGCTCGCGACCCCTGGCCGCCGCCGTACGCCGGAGCGTGCGTGGGAACGTGCACAGGCGCGCCTCGGGGAGGCCGGCCGCCCCGCTCGGCGCCCGGCGCGGCGGCTGCGCGGGGACAGATTTGGCGTCCCGCTTCCTAGTCTCAGCGGCGGGAAGGAGGTCCCGTGGAGAGCGACTGCGCACGCGCCGCCCGTCGGGGGCTTCCTCGCGAGCCGGGCTCGCAGCTCCGCCCCCGGCTGCCTTCCGCCCGCCCCGCGCTCAAGTCCGAGTCACGAGTTTTCCGTCACCGACGGGGCGGAGAAAACCCCTGTGATTGTCACAGGATATGGCTTTGAAGAGTCCCCGGTTTAGCCCGAGCTGGGAGAAATGGAGGTTCCCGGGCTGTTTTTCTAACGACCAGCACGATCTTCGGGGCTAGGGTGGGGCGGGCGGTCCTCGCGATATGCCCTGTGCGCGGAGCGGAGGGGGAAAAGACCGAAAAGCCCGGGTCATCGAAGGGGGCTGAATTCGTCGCTGCTTTGAGGGCCCCGTCACCCGCTGCCTCCACAGCAGGTCAGGGCTGTGATTTATGAGTCTCGAGGTGATGACGGCGGCCGGTTTTTAAAAAGCGAAGGCATGTACCGGGTGGTTGAACCGGGGTGATATTTTTAGGCGCCAGGCGCCCCGGGCACGTGGAACGGGGGAGCCAGAAAGGGCAGCGGGGCCGTGGGTAGCAAGGTCACCGGGGCCGAGGAGCACCAGCTCGGCTGCGCCGCCGAGGGACACCACCTCCTGCGCGGATCGAGCCCAAAAAGGAGTTTTGTCCAGATCATAAGCCGCGACACCCTGGTTCCCGGAGTCTGGTGGCTTGCCGCCTCTGCTGGCACCGCCCGGGCCCTGTCGGCCCGCCCGTTGACCCGTTGAGCTCGCGGAACTCTCTCGTTTCCCGTAAGGACTAAACTTGAACCGCGAAGAATTAATCCCTGTGCATTCCGCAACTCCTTTCTCCGCGTGTCTGACAATGCAGCCTCGCCTAAGGAATGGCATACGGTCAATTAATTCCTCACTTGTTAGGGTGATTGGATTAATCAGAGCCTGAGTCCTGGACGCTTTGGATTTGGAGACAAGAAGCTCTGGGTGGGGATCGGTGCTTTGTCACTCACTGGCTATCAGATTTAGGGCAAGTTACCTAAACATCTTTGAGCCTTAATTTCTTTGTAAAATGGGTTTAATGATACCTACCCCACTCGATAGTGGTTCGATGGCATGATGATGTTAATGCTACTGATAATGATTGAAATCTGTCTGGCACTCTGCTAGGTGCCATATATGGATTATCTCGTTAAATCCTTCCTATGCCAACCCCATGAGGTATTTATTATTAATTATTATTATTATTTTCTCTATCTTACAAGTGAGGAACTTGAGGATTAGAGATGTTAAATAATTTGCCCCAAATCACCCAATGGCAAATGGCAAAGCTGGCAGCTGGGGTCTCTCTGATTCCAAAAATCCAGTGTCTGAATCACCGTGATAATTTAACAAAAGCAAATGCTTACATGGGCCAGGCCTGAACCTTAAGGAAAAGGAGCAGACAGAGGATAGGATGATAAGTGGGTTTCAAGCACACACTGAACATTGCTACAACACAGTACTAGGTAACAGCAAGTCTTAACGGTGACCAAAAGGAATTGGTACTATATAGACCAGGGGTTGGAAATGACTCTCTTGGCTGAACCAGGCCAGTTATCTACTGTTGTAAGTAAAGTTTTGTTGGAATAGTCACTTTCATTTATTTACATACTGTCTTTGGTTGCTTTAGGGCAACAAAGGCGGAGATGAGTACTTACAGTGGAGACCCATTTGGCCCGCAAAGCCTGCACGGTTTACTAACTGGCTCTATACAGAAAAGGTTGGCTGATCCTTGACGATGCAGATCATGTTTTCTGATCATTATGTTAGAAATCAGACATCAAGGGGTACTGGGGTGGCTCAGCTGGTTAAGCATCTGACTCGATTTACGAGCAGGTCACGATCTCACAGTATCCATTTCATGAGTTCAAGCCCCCACATGGGTTCTGTGCTGACAGCGTTGAGCTTGCTTGAGATTGTCCCTCTTTCTCTGCCTCGCCCATGCTCACATTCTCTCTGTCTCAAAATAAATAAACTTGAAAAAAAATCAGACTTTAAAAATAATACACCTCGGGGCGCGTGGGTGGCTCAGTCGGTTAAACATCTGACTCTTGATTTCGGTTCAGGTCATGATCTCACAGTTCTTGAGTTCGAGCCCGCATGGGGCTCTGTGCCGACAGTGCAGAGCCTTAGGATCCTCGCTCTCTCTCAAAATAAATAGACTCAAAAAAATTAAAAATATACCTCTAATTCATTCACTACTTAAGAAAATATGACAAGCAGAAAATATTTAGAACATAATGATAAACATATAGCTTATCATGACTTTCAGGATATAGCTAAAGCAGTTTATATAAGAAAGTAGGAAAGCCTGAATATAAATGAATCGGGTAAGCTCAAAGAAAGTGGAAAAATAAGCAGTAATTAAAGAAACAGAAGACAAGGTGTCACTGAGATGGTTACCAAAATTACCCATTTTTTTCCCTCACATAACACCTATTTGTGAGGGGGATTAATGAGAGTTCCTTTAAGGGAATAATGCAATTTTTTTAGTTGTGTAATCCATTATTTTTTTTAAATAAAAAATTGTCTTAATGTTTTTATTTTTGAGAGAGAGAGAGAGAGAGAGAGAATATGAGTGGGGGAGGGGCAGAAAGAGAGGGAGACACAGAATTTGAAGCTGGCTCCAGGGTCTGAGCCATCAGCAAGAGCCCAGTGTGGGGCTCGAACTCACAAATTGTGACATCATGAGCTGAAATTGGACACTTAACTGGCTGAGCCACCCAGGTGCCCCTAGATCCATTGTTAAGATGGGAGGGATACAAGTTCCTTTCACAAGTGATTCTTAAGAAATAAGGTGTGATGCCTCTAGAGAGTATCCCATAAGTGGATGAAAGAGAAGTCTCTCTTGCGTGCTAGGCGGGTACAAGAGGCTTTGACAGGAGAGAGAGGACATCAATTAGACAAAGCCACAGAGTTTTCTTTAGCATTGTCTGTCCTCTCTCCAAAAGCTACAAATGACCCATTGTGGTATTTATAGGCCCTATATATTCTTTTTAAAAAAATTATGGCGAAACAAAGTTTACTTTCTTGTGAGACTAGTTTTAGATGGTTTCAATTTTCATTAAGTAACGCGCAACTCTAAATCAGTGGTTCTCCGCGTCCCGAAGAGGGCTTGTTAAAAAACGCCGGCTGCTGGGCCTCATCCCCAAAGTTTCCGATCCAGTAGGTCTGAAGTAGGACTGGAGAATTAATAGCATTTATAGCAAGTTCCCAGGTGATGCTGATGTCACTGGTTCGACTTTGAGAACCATGGCTTTAAGACATTAAACCTGAGTGCTTGGAAAGTGTCTCGTAGAGAAGGAGAAAGTCATGGGCTGCCCAGAGGGTCATTGTTCATGTAGCCCACAAACTTGCAGTACTATATTCCTTCTGGAGTGTTTGGAGAGAATCTGTTTACTGTTTTCAGCTTCTAGACGTTGTTTGCATTCCTTGGCTTGTTGCCTGTCTTCCGTTTTCAAAGCTGGCAGCCGAGTGTCTTTCAGACTCTCCCTCACACCCTCTCCGTCTGTTGTTACGTTTTTCTCTCCCACCCTCCTGCTTCCCTCGTACAAAGACTCCATGATAACAGTGGGGGCACCTGGATAATCCAGGATAGTGTCCCCATCTGCAAAATCCCCTTTACCGCATAAAGTCAGACTGACAGGTTCTGGGCATCAGGACATGGACATCTCAGGGGGAGACGGGGCATTTACAGCCTACCCCATGTGGTATGTGTGAGCCATTGGAGTTATCGAAAATGATTTTGGGGTAGCACAATGAGAAAACATTAACATTTAAGTATGTCATACACTGCTGAAAGGTGAAAAATAGGAAGTTTCACTAGGTGAGAGCATGAAAGATCATGAAAAGAAGTATCAAGAATGAGAGAGAAAGCGCAGGCCCACCCTCCTGCCGTGGGTCCCCGCAGTGGCAGTCGGGGCGGGGGGCGGGGGACGGCTTAATGCTGACCAGGTCTTGACACTAAGGATGTGTTGTAGGCATATCCATCAGGTATTAGTAGTGATTGGCTGTCATGTAGAGATGGGGAAATATGGTAGCGTTCTGGGGTAGACCATGCCATTGGAAGATAAAAGCAGAAAGTCCGTTTTCTTGCACATTTGTCTGTTACTGAAGTGCTAAGAGATGTGTGAGCTTACAGTTGCTTCCATCGTTTTCTTTTGATTCTTTGAGCATTGCAGGCCAGGGACGGGGGCACGGGCAACTATTCCCCTTGTCACTTATGTACACAGCTCAGGAAAGGGATGACGAGTCCCTCCTTCCTGGGCCCTTAGCGAGAATAAGTGACAGAAGGCAGAAACGATGTATTTCCCATTCAGCATTTTATTCTTACCACATCATTTACTTCAGCACTTAATAGTAATTGTTCAAACATTCTGAGTTCTTTCAATCATAAACCAATATAAAGAAAAGGATTCGCAGGGCCCTGGGTGACTCAGTCCGTTAAGCGTCCGACTCTTGGTTTCGGCTCAGGTCATGATCTCACGGTTCGTGGGTTCGAGCCCCACATCAGGCTCTGCGCTGACAATGCAGTGCCTGCTTGGGATTCTCTCTCTTCCTCTCTCTTTGTTCCTCCTCTGTTTGTGCTGTCTCTCTCTGTCAAAATGAATGAATGAATGAATTGACAAAGTGAAAAATTGACTCTAGCTATTGGTTCATAGGAGATGTCTTCACACATTATACCTTGAAGGTCTTCAAGTACCCTTTATAATCCCCTTGCCTTGGTTTCTTGTAGTTCTCGTAGGGTCACCAGAACAGGGTTGGATGGCAACATCCCATTCAGAATATATCCTTGCCCATTGTACTAGTAACAGCTGGTGCTAAGGAATGGGGGCAGGGTGGAAGAGGACTAAGAGGGAGGGTAGGGAGGAAGAGCGGAAACCCCATGAAAGCTTAAAAAGCCTCTACAGCCCAACTCCCTGTCCAATACCTTGGTGTTCCCTGGTACGCCTAAGGCTCACTGGGAGTCAGCTTCTGGCATTAGCTGGACTTCCGTATTTCCCCATATCTAAGTGAGAGAGGATAAGTGAGGTTCTGGTTTCTGGCCTTTTCCCGGGGCCGTTGGGAAAAAGATTCAGGCTGTTCCCTGAGACTGCTGTACTGGAGGGACCTTGGCTGTATCTTCCTTTGGGCAAACCTTGCAAAAGGGAGAGAGGTTTGTTCAACAAAGTATAAAAATTAGTCAAATTCCATGAACACCATTAAGTCTTGAGGCATTAGGGGGCGCCTGGGTGGCTCAGTTGGTTGAGCATCCGACTTCAGCTCAGGTCATGATCCAGGTTGTGAGTTTGAGCCTTGCATCGGGCTGTCTGCTGTCAGCAGAGAACCTGCTTTGGATCCTCTGTCCCCTTCTCTCTCTGCCCCTCCTCTGTTTGTGCTCTCTCTCTCTCTCTTTCAAAAATAAACATTAAAAAAAAAGGTCTTGGGGGCACCTGGGTGGCTCCGTCGGTTAAGCATCTGACTTCGGCTCAGGTCATGATCTCACAGTTCGTGGGTTTGAGCCCCACGTCCGGCTCTATGCTGACAGCTCAGAGCTTGGAGCCTGCTTCGGATTCTGTGTCTCCCTCTCTCTCTGCCCCTTCCCCACTCAGGCTCTGTCTTTCATTCTCAAAAATAAATAACCATAAAAAAATGAAAAACAAAGGTCTTGAGGCATTTTATTAATTATACCCAAGGCTGATGTAAAATTCAATGATGTTTAAGAACTCAGGCATGCTTTGGGTGCCTGGGTGGGTGGCTCAGTCAGTTAAGCATCTGACTCTTGATTTCACCTCAGGCCATGATCTCCTGGTTCGTGGGATTGAGCCCTTTACCCGGCTGTGCTGCTGACGGCACAAAGCCTGTTTGGGAGTCTCTCCCCTTCTCTCTGTACCACTCCCCGCCCCCCACCCCCATGAAACAAATAAATAAACTATAAAAAGAACTCAGGCACACTTGCTTCCCTCACCTATGAGCTGACAGTTTTGATGGAAGAGGTGGATTATGTGTTTAACATAATAATTATTCTATCTCAATAGGAAAAGAAAACCCAAAAGAATACCATCCACTTTATAAAGAAAGAATATCAAAGAACTGGTGGATGTTTTTCGAAACCACCACAACCTGTTTGAAGGTAAACTCCAAACCTTTTAATTGTAGCAAATTTCTGGAAAGATAAACAGATTCTAATGTTATTATGTAAATGATCATAAAATACCAGTGGTACAAATAAGGTAGTATCAGTACAGGAATACACAGACTAATTTATGGAACAGAGTAAGTGGCTGAGAAAAAGAACATACATGTGTGTTTACTGTGTGATAAAGATAATAATTCACTGGGTTAAGGAAACATGATTTGAATTACACTGAAGCAATTGGTTATTTATTTTGAGATAAAAGTTAAAGCCTTATAGCACAGCATACAACAGCATACATTCCACAATGATAAATAAGTTCTATGTAAAATTTCATTTTATTTTTTATATTTTATTTTTTATTTTATTATTTATTTTATTTTATTTATTTTAATTTTATTATAAATAAATTTTATTTATTTTTATTCAGCTTTCAACCAGTTGAGAGTTTTATTTTTATTTATTTTTTTTTTGTAATGTAAAATTTTAAACATAAAGCAGCAAGAACAAAATATGGGTGAATATTTGTATGATTTCAGGATAGAATTTCAGAATTTATTTACTAAAAAAGTGGAAAAATCACAAAGCAAAAATGAATACTGAATTTTATAATAACATATATACATACAGTATGTATGTAAAGAGTACACATAATATACATATAAAATCATTAATAAACTTTCAAAATATTGTATTACTTTCACATATTATAGGGAAAGCATTGACATAAAGCACAAAGACTAAGAAATAGATCTTAGGGGTCTGGGTGGCTCAGTCGGTTAAGTATCCTACATTGGCTCAGGTCATAATCTCATGGTTCATGGGTTCGAGCCCCACGTTGGGCTCTGTGCTGACAGTGTGGAGCCTGCTTGGAATTCTCTGTCTCCCTCTCTCTGCCTGTCCCCTAATTGTGCTCTCTCTCTCTCAAAGTAAATAAATAAACTTAAAAAAATAGAAGAGTTTTCTTTAAAAAGGATCTTAAAATTCTTTAAGCATCTTAGAAAACCCACAAAAATTTAAATAGATATAAAATATATAAAAAGGTCAATTTAATTAATAAATATAAACAAGATTAATTGTAAAACTACCAATTGACAATAGGAAGGGGCACCTGGGTGGCTCAGTCAGTTAAGCGTCTGACTTCGGCTCAGGTTCTGATCTCATGGTTCATGAGTTCTAGCACCACATCGGGCTCTGTACTGACAGCTCAGAGCCTGGAGCCTGCTTCCGTTCTGTGTCTCCCCCTCTCTCAGGTTTCTTTTAATTGGTGGCACTAGAAATGATTTTTAACTTTTTTTCTACTTTTATATGTTTTTCAGTTTTTATAAAATGGATGTGTATTATATTTAAAAATGGAAACATGTAATTTTAAAAGTAGAACCATAATGGGGTGCCTGGGTGGCTCAGTAGGTTAAGCATCCAACTCTTGATTTTGGCTTAGGTCATGATCTCACGGTTTGTGAGTTGGAGCCCCGTGTCGGGTTCTGCACTGATAGAGCAGAACCTGCTTGGGATTCTCTGTCTCCCTCTCTCTCTGCCCCTCCCCTGCTCATTCTCTCTCTCTCTCTCTCTCTCTCTCTCTCTCTCTCTCTCTCTCTCAAAACATAAATAAACAAATAAACAAAAAAGTAGAACCATAACAAGACAGACTGGTAAGAACAGAGAAAAGAAGTTCTCATACTAGTTCTGCCAAATCACCATTAGTGCCTTGGCCCCTTCTTGAAATTTCCCATTCTGAATGGGGAGAAGATATTATTTGTAATTTTGAAATATCACCAATTATACTTTTTAAAATGGCAATACATTCCAGATATTTATGTATTCTATTTTTATAACTTCTCAACACTGATGAGTCTCACAATAAACATTACCCGAGGGATGCCTGGGTGGCTCAGCTGGTTACACATCTGGACTCTTAATTTCGGCTCAGTCATGATCTCAGGGTTCGTGAGTTTGAGCCCTGCACTGACAGTACAGAGCCTGCTTGGGATTTTCTCTTTCTGCCCTTCCCCCCACCCGCGCTCACACTCTCTCAAAATAAATAAATAAACTTAAAAAAAAATTTCTCAACACTCAGACAATAGAAAGGAGAAAAATAAGACTTTATGAGTGGAAACTTGAAAAATTATTAGTGTTTTTAGAGGCAACCTCTGTTATTCTACAAGTATTTATGGAATGCTGGTATATGCAAATCTCAGTATATAGCTTTGTGCAGGTAATAACAAAGAACTAAGAATATTCTTTGCCATCACTTGAAGGAATTCACCAGTTCAATAAATATGTACTGAGTATCTACTTTAGCTGTTTTAGGCACTGGGGATGGACCAGTGAACAAAAAACAAAACAAAACAAAACAAAACAAAAAAACTACTCTCTCTTATTTAAATGATAATGTCTTACTTTCACCAACTTACACTATAGTTGGGAGCTAGGAAAAGGAACTGGGTCCTGAGGAAGTAGGTAAATCAGTTCCCCAAATGTTTAGTCATCTAGTCCCCGAGTTTATCGTTCTCTGAATAATTATTTCCTGTTGTTTATATGAGCCCAGAAACTCCCACATTTCCTAGTTCAGTAAATGTCTTTTCACTACTTAGTGCCTTTCAGCAACTTGTTCCTCCTACTGTAGATCAAGGCATTCAAGACAGGGGTGACAAAGGTGTAGACAACAGACACCCATTTCTGGGTTAGAGCTAGAGCTGGGGCATAAATACATAAAGCTATAGCAGCCATACTGGAGGAGGGCCATGGTCAGATGAGAGGAGAAGGTGGAGAAGGCCTTGCACCATCCCTCTGCAGAGCAGATCTTCAAAATGGCACCCACAATGAAGATGTATGAGATAGAGATCAGGGAACAGGGAATGGTAAGGATGATGACACTGACAATGAAGATCATGGCTTCTTGTATTCGAGTGTCTCCACAGGCCAACTGTAAGATCGGAGTACATCACAGTAGAAGTGAGTGATTCTGTTGTGGCCACAAAATGGCAGGGGGGGAAATCAGAGCTGTTGGTTGTATGGCTAGAGTGAAACAAGGACCAGGGCTCCCATAGCCATTTAGGCACACAGCTGCCATCTCATGCTGAGGGTGTAATGCAGGGAATCCTGAATAGCTACAAACCGATCATAAGCCATGATCCCCAAGAGGAAACAGTCAGCACTGCCCAGGAAGACAAAGAAGAACATCTATGTGCCACAGTCAGTGAAAGAGATGGGCATTCTCCCCATGGTCAGGAGGTTGACCAAAGGGAGAGGGGCAACAAGTGGAAGAGTAAAAGATCTCCAGAACTGCCAGATTAGCCAGAAAGAAAGACATGGGAATGTGGAGTGAACGTTCCACCCAGATAGTGAGAAAGACTGTGGTGTTACCAATGAGACTGCCAATATACATTAGCAGGAAAGTTACAAAAACATTTGTATCTCCAGGATGGGTGAAAATGGGTGAAAGTGGAACTGGATCTCTGTGGTTTAGTTTTCATCCCCCATAAAAGTGGCACATCAGGTTTTCTAGGACAAAAGAAAAATTATGTTAGGAAAGAAAGTGCTTTGTGCTTTAGGATCAAGGTAATGATGCTGGGTTAGCACCTATAGCTTTAATAATCTTGAAGATAGGTTTATGCTGGGCGGTCGCTCTCTGTCTATTCTTGTTTGTGTTTGCCAGCTCACATTTTAAAGACTTGGCTCAGGTTAACTATAAAACTTATCACTATGAATAAGAGCCGAGTTAGTTTGCCCCACGTGGCATCTGGGCTCAGGACTTTGACTTCACTTTTGTTTTGCAAGAAGCAGCTGAATTAATAACCCCTGAGCCTCTGAACATACATGTCGCCTAGCAAGAATATGCTGGCCATCAAATATGAAGTCATTATGATCTTGAGTCCAAGTCCTACAATATACCTTGGGATCACATTGTCCCATATAAAGGATGCTCCATTGTCCTCTAAAGGGTTATCTTCCTAGATAGAAAAAGAGGTCAGCGTGTGCCAATTCAGTAGCAATAAGCATGATGGCTCCATCACTGGTTTGTGGTTGCAGAAAAAACTCAGCCTCTTAGTGCGCTGGCCCTTAACTGTACACCCCCATGCCTTTTATAAACTCTGTGTTTTTAACCAAGAACCAAGAGAAGCACAGCAGTTTTAGAAACAGGATCAATATGGACATCTCGCTTTGGAAAGTTTATAACAATTCTTCCCCCATGACAATTGGACAATGGCCATGTTCTTGCAAAAGGTAGAGAAAGTATCAAGCACAATATCTTGTATACCTTTCTAAAACAAACTTTTATTCTATTTGTATGATAATTTGTTTTATGAATGTCGTATTTATCATAGATATAAACTCTTTGGCTGGATAAGGGCTATACCTTATTCCTTCCCCTCTAATGCGTCATATGGTGACCAATAAATGTTTGTTGAATGGATAAACAAGTGAATAAGTTTTTCACAACCTGGGTAGGTTTTCATTTAGGCAGAGCACATAGTCTTGTAAAGAGATGGAGAATACCCATCTTTTTCACTGACTGTAGCACATAGATGTTCTTCTTTGTCTTCCTGGGCAGTGCTGACTGTTTCCTCTTGGGGATCATGGCTTATGATCGGTTTGTAGCTATTCAGGATTCCCTGCATTACACCCTCAGCATGCGATGGTAGCTGTGTCCCTAATTGGCTATGGGAGTCCTGGTCCTTGGTTTCACTCTAGCCTTACAACCAACAGCTCTGATTTCCCCCCTGCCATTTTGTGGCCACAACAGAACCACTCACTTCTTAAGTGTTCATGGAAGGAAAGCATTCCTCTTACAAGCCTGGTACAGCTTAGTTGCTTCATGTTTAGAAAACATGGTCACTGAAAATTTGCCCATCGTATTAGTACTTATATTTTGACTTCAAATAATTCAGTGCTCAAATCTCAAAACTGTTTTCCTGTATGAGGGAAAGAATCTTCTCTCTCTATCTCCCTGAATCTCTCTTTGAAGATTAGGCTGATGTGCATTTCTGGTCTGGGCATTGCCCTGCCCTGGGGCTCACCACTAAGCGTGACTAAGCACTGAAGGTAGAGTTTCCTCTAGACTGTTGGGAGTAGATTGGGCTAGAATAGACTTTCAAAAAGAAACTAGAACATTTAAAACAGCTGGGGTCTTGTTTCAGCTGCTTTGGAGCTACTCCCACACCCGTAGACACACCCTCTACTCAATAGTCACCACCCACAGTCACCCAAACTCCCAGGGTTTTGTAAATTACTGCTTGGATCTGGGTCAGGCTCATTCCTCCAGGAAAGAAGGTTAGACATTTACCAAAGGGGTAAGATTTGAAGGGCCTTATAAAGACCCATATTCATAAAATGAATTTTTTCCTTGTAAAATGAAAAATTAACCCAGCTGAGATGAAAACGTGAGCTAAGATGGATGAGGATGGGTAAATTAAGAGGGCCAGTTAGAACACTGTTGCATCAGTCTAGCACCTTACCTGATTTTATTTGCCGGCATTGGCTCAACTTCCCTTTCAGGCCCTGGAGGGGAGGAACACTTTAGAGCACTGTGCATGTGGGAGGAGAAGAGTGACGTAACCCGGGCATAAGCCTTAAAGAATGACGAGATGTCTTATAGCAACTCAGGGACAATTTGTTATAGCCTACTCTATGCTTTTTCAATGTATTTATGTTCCACTGTCTCACTTAATTGCCTTAAAATGTTCAGCAGGTAGGAAGGTAGCTATTAATACCTCCATCTTCAGGCTGAGACACTGAAAGGGTAATTAACTGATCCATTATCCTGCAGTGATTTAGAGATGGAAGACAGGTTAGCATTTAGATCTCCTTGTACCTATCAATGATTACATAAATCTTAGCTTGATTCTTGTCACAGGACCATGAACCAGCTGTGATCTTGCCCCTGACACTCCCAGTGAACTCAGAACAAATCAGCAAATGGCTTTTCACAGGGTAAGGCTCATGTGTATATATATATATATATATATATATATATATATATATATATATGAATGACCGTTCATATATATATGAATGACCTTCATATATATATGAATGACCTTAAGGACAAGATAAAGAGAATCCTGTTCAGGACTTCTAGCTAATTCCATGAATCTACAAGATGTCTGTGGTTGGGGTACTTTAAAAATACTACTAATTCAAACAAAACTTGGTGAGACTCGGCTTAGCCTCTAAGGAGGTCAGATTATCAGAATTAAAGCTGTGGTTACAGGCACCAAAAGCATCAACCTCTGGTTCCTAAAAACACAGTCATACTGATTGGTCCACAGAGTTGGCAATGAAGCCTAGCAGAGTTAAGAATTTGAAT
Organism: Panthera tigris; assembly: GCF_018350195.1. NCBI lineage: Eukaryota > Metazoa > Chordata > Mammalia > Carnivora > Felidae > Panthera > Panthera tigris. Next base: position 103,336,412 of record NC_056669.1, read on the forward strand.
ACTGGACTTGAGCAGACCGGGGACTATCAACCCGCCTCTGCTCTTTACCATCTATGTGACCTTGAAAAGCTTATCTCTGTGCACCTCACTTCCTTTGTCTTCAAAGTGCAAATAATATTAACATCTATTCCAGGGGCATCTCAGTGGCTCAGTCGATGAACTTCTGACTCTTGATTTTGGCTCAGGTCATGGGTTCGAGGGGATTCTCTCACTCTCTTCCTCTCTCCCTCTGACCCACTTGTGGGTGCATTCTCTCTCTCTCTCTCACAAAAAAAGCTAATTAAAAAAATTTTAAAAATATATTAACATCTATTCCAGACAGTTATTGTACAGATAAGATGGGGGAATGAATAAAGTGATTGTACAGTATCTGGTGGAGGTGTCATTCTAGGCTAGCTATTACCATAATTGATTTTTGAACAGCTGTACTAATGACCCTGTCTGAATCTTGCCATAGACAACACGAGTTCTTATTCTGATATAATAGTATATAAAATCTTTGATGATAGTTTTTTCCTGCTTTTAGTTCTCTGTGAACAATACATATCTTCCTGTATCTGATTACCTCCACAGGACAAAGTATGTTGCTGTGACATTGTTATTATTACAGTTTGACCCAGTACAGTCTAGTCCTGTGAGGGAATCCACCGACTCTAAAGGTATTTTTTTTTCTTTAACATTTATTTGAGCAAAAGAGAGAAAGAGAGAGAAGAGGAGAGGGGTGGGGGGGAGAGGGAGAGGAAGAGAGAGAGAGAGAGAGAGAGAGAGAGAGAGAGAGAGAGGGAGAATCTTAACCACCAGGCAACATGCTCAGCACAGAGCCTGATGGAGGGTTCAATCCCAGGACTCTGGGATCATGACCTGAGCCAAAATCAAGAATTGGGTGCTCAACAAACTAAGCCGCCAGGTGCCCCAATATAAAGGTATTTCTAATTTCATCTGAATTTTCCAGTGTATCTTGACCTTTCTGGATTTTAATGATTATAATCGGTGACTTAGGCTGTTAATATTATATTTTCTCTTATTTCACATTACCAAGAAGAAGGGGTTTATGGCTCTTCTATCTCATGCATACCATTGTACATCCAGCACCTATCATGGTACCAGAATACAGGAGATAATGTAACACTGAAGGCAAGCATGAATGAATGAAGGATTTCTTACTTGTATATATGAGAGAAAGGGAGAACATCTAGCTTAGTCTGGGATATTTTGAGGTTCTTGTAAGGAGCAGCTCAATGTAGAGCCTTATTATAATTCTAAAATGAGGATAAAATTTAAAAAATAGTAGGAAATTTACCTAGAATATTTTGAATCTTGGAGCCAGAATCCAAAGAATTTCCACCTGATTCCTTAGGACCGTATAGATTTGTGTTTAATAATGGGATAAGGAGTTAGTCTATTTACCCACAACATGGTCATTGCCACTCTTTTTTTTTTTTTTAAGTTTATTCATTTATTATTTCTGAGGGAGAGCGCAAGCATGCACACACCAGTCGGCGGGGGGGGGGGGGGGGGAGAGAGAGAGAGAGAGAGAGAGAGAGAGAGGGAAATTGATAGAATCCAAAGCAGGCTCCAGGCTCTGAGCTGTCAGCACAGAGCCCAACGCAAGGCTTGAACCCACAAATCGTGAGATCATGACCTGAGCTGAGGTCACACTCAACCCACTGAGCCACCCAGGTGCCCCTAGTCATCGCCATTCTTGTGACTAGATGCATAGCCCCTCAGTTCTCTTCATTTTGAAGTCGATGAGGTTTTTTGGGGGTGGTAGTGGCGTTCATGGGGTCCAGAGTCGTCGCCCAAGAAAGAATTCTTGAAGACATCTTTGGTGCAAAAAGGTGATTTTATTGAAGCACAGGGACAGGACCTGTGGGCAGGAAGAGCTGCCCCGGGACCTTGAGGAAAGACTGGTTATATACTATGGGATTGGGGGAGGTAAAGTCCTGGGGAAGTTGCCAGGGAGATTTTCATATGCTAAAGAAGGCTCCCAGGATTTAGGAGGCCTAGCTATTGTCAAGCTAAGGTTGTTTTTCCCTCTAGCAAAGCATTAGCATTAAGACTGGAGTTTCAGGAGAAACCTTTTACTCTGCCAGCCTCAAGTATTTGTCAATGTGCTGCAGGTGATATGGAAATTGGGAAATTGAGTTGTATCTGCCATTTCCTTCCGCCTTTGTTTCCCCCATCACTATGGAGAGATGATGGAGACTTAGGTCCTGCAGGACTCTGATCTCTATCAGTTAACCATTTGTTTACCCCTTTCCTTTGTTCTTGGGCAGCTGGCAGCCCGGAGTGCCCGAGGAATACCACACATATCCCACCTGGTGGAGGGTGGAAGGGTGGGGACGGTCAGCTGGCCTTATGCTCCCTCATCAGTTGTCAGATGTTTTTCTGCTCTGAACCCAAAATGGAAATTGTCCAATGCATGGTAAAACTGTTTTGGTCCCCTCCGTCAGTCTTCACTTGGACTAAATTGTGAGAACAAGGATCCATGACAAATAGGTCTGAAAGGAACAGCTTTGAATCCAAATGACAGCCCTGCCTTAGTTTAAAGCTAGGTTCTCTTTTCTGCTTATTATGGATCTTTGATAAGAAATACAATTGCTGAGAAGTCTGTTTTGCTTGCTGTTTGCTATGAGCATTGTGAGACCTTTCCTGATTGTAACCCACTGTGTAGTAGAATGGGCTGTAAAACTTCCTAAATGTAGTCTGATATGTAATGGAATGAGTGATTGTATATAAACTAACCGGCATTTCTCGCTTCTGTAAACCTGCTTGCTTAGCACATTCCTCACCTACCCCCTTCCCCCTTTCTTCCTCCCACCACAAGTAAAAACCTCCCCTGTGCTATTTGTCTCTGTCTATAAAAACGCTATACCAACGCTGATCGTGGCCTCTTGCATCACTGGCGACGAGTGTGCAGAGGACCAGGTTCGAACCTGCAATAAACGACCCTTGCCGCTTGGCTTTGACTTACGACTCTGGTGGTCTTTTGTGGGAAGTTTTGGAACTTCAGGCATTACAGGTCTACAAGCCACTGGTTATCTTGGAAGAAAGTCAAAAGTTAGGTCAGAATTTTCCTGGTGCTGCCAGTCTTCCTGTATATACGAGGCTTTTGCAGATGTTACGAAAGCTAGAGCCAGAGCCAGAATATTTATTATTCTAAGGGATAATTAGAATTGTTTTGTTATTATCAAGAACTCTGGAGGCGTATCTCCTTTACTATAAAAAGTATCTTCACAGTTGGCACAGAGGTAGGGAATCTGACGCCCTACAAGGCAGCTAAGGGAGATGTTGCAGTTGGCTGAGAACTTACCTTCCTCTGTGAAGGAAGAGCTATCTTCAAATCCAAGTGTTATTTCTGAAGACTTCCCTCAATCCTCAAGCCTTTACAACTTCTGCAGAGGTCTCTGGGACCAACGTCCTGGGTGTCCCTATATCTCTGCCCACAAACAAGTGCCAGCTCCTGGAACACACCTTGTCACTGCTGCTCCTTTCCAGAAGTCAGACTCACCTCCAGGGTTTTTTGTCGTGGCACAGTGCCTCTTTAGCAGTCTCTCATCTTGCCATGTTTTTCGTTGAAATGAGGCATTCATGGAGACCAGTTCCTAGGACGATTTCACAGTCCCTGAGTAAAGTTTCATCTCCAACAATGCTTTATAGCCCTTGGAAACAAAGCAAGAAAAACAAACAACCTTTATCAGCCACTGTTTAGTAGCTTTTCAAGAGTAGATTTACATTTCATTGGTAGTTTGCCTGGATGAAGACAACTCCTTACTCTGTTGTTTTAAAAATAGTTCCTGGATGGGGGTGCCTGGGTGGTTCAGTCAGTTAAGCATCTGACTTCCAGCTCAGGTCATGATCTCAGAATTTGAACCCCTGCATCTCTGCTGTCAGCAGGGAGCCAGCTTGGGGTCCTCTGCCTCCCTCTTTCCCAGCCCCTCCCCCCTCTCAAAAATAAACATCAAAGAAAGTAGTTCTTGGATGTTATTTTCAATGATAGTGTCATTAAGCCAAAAAACAACAGTCAGAATAGTCTTTCTTCTGGAGTAAGATCACTGGTGTTATTTTCATAAAGATAAGAATTCTAGATCAAGAGTTGAGAAATTGAGTCAAACATCTGATTATTATTGTTTTGTATTGAACTATAATTAACAAACAGCGTTACGTCAGTTTCAGGGGTACAACATATTGATTCGACAATTCTGTACATTACTCAGTGCTCGCTACAGTAAGGACAGCTACCATCTGTCACCATGCAACATTGTTACAGTATTATTGACTATATTCTCTATGCCGTACTTTTCATCTCTGAAACACTTGATTATTTTGAAGCAAGCGCCTTGAAAGTTTGTAAGGTGAAGGTGAAATCTTGGATTAACAGCATATTTCATTGCTGTTCATATATTCTGACTCTGTGTAGGCATACCTCTAGGCTTTATCTTTAAACTTCTGAAATCAGTAATATTTCTTCTCTCGAAAATTGGTTTGGTATCACTACCACCATAAGGGGATAGCACCATTATTATTATTTTTTATAGTTTTATATTTTGCATTAAAAATTTTTTTTTTAACATTTATTTATTTTTGAGACAGAGAGTGAACAGGGGGAGGGTCAGAGAGAGGGAGACACAGAATCTGAAACAGGCTCCAGGCTCTGAGCTGTCAGCACAGAGCCCGACGCAGGGCTCGAACTCACGGACCGGGAGATCTTGACCTGAGCCGAAGTCAGACGCTTAACTGGCTGAGCCACCCAGGCGCCCCGATAGCACCATTATTTTCAAGAGACTTGAAATTTTTCTTTACTAAAGACAGGGAAAGTTGGAGAAAAAGAGGTAGATTTGAAAACATACTCATTTAAAAATAATGTAAAGTAGATGTAAACTATGCATATAGCACAATATGTAATGTTGTAAGCGCTCTTGCATTATTACCCTTTTATTCTTACACTGTCTTGTGAGGTTGAGATGATCATTCTGTTTCCCATTTTACAGATGGGTCAGTAGAAGCTCACCCAGGCTAAGTAATGGTTAGTGCTTGAGCTATGGCTAAAATCCAGAGATCATGGTGTAAAGTCCTTTTTCTTTTATTATATTAGGCTGACTTTAGTCTGCATTCTTGTGGCTAGGATGATTGTTACTACTAGTTATTAATGAAGCTTTTGGTTTAATTTTATTAGAACTTCTTTCTAGTAACCTTTTCTTTTTCTACCCTTTGCCTTTTTAAAATTTTATTTCTGTTGATCTTATAACCTTTAGAAAAAGATCATTTTCATGGTCACTTGGCTTATAAAGCTTCTTTGAATTACAAAAAAAGTGTTTCTTTTTCAAGTTAATAACTTAAGCTCAGCACATTATTTGTTTTTCAGTCACAATTAGAACAAACATGAATTCTGTATAAAGTATACAGGTCAGGGGCACCTGGGTGGCTCAGTCGGTTGAGGGACCGACTTCAGCTCAGGTCACGATCTCATGGTTTGTGAGTCCAAGCCCCACGTCAGGCTCTGTGCTGACAGCTCAGAGCCTGGAGCCTGCTTCGGATTCTGTGTCTCCCTCTCTCTCTGCCCCTCCCCCACTCATGCTCTGTCTCTCTGTGTCTCAGGAAAAAAAAAAAAAACCATTAAAAAAATTTTTTAAAAAGTATACAGGTCAAAGTATTGAAGTTAAATAACAGAAAAACTGAATCTTTTTTTGTAAAGTTTATTTATTTATTTTGACAGAGACAGAGCATGTGAGAAGGGGAGGGGCAGAGAGAGGAGAAAGAAAGAATCCCAAGTAGGCTCCACACTGCACTGTCAGCACGGAGCCCGATGCAGGGCTCGAACTCACAAACCATAAGATCATGACCTGAGCCTATATCAAGGTCGGATGCTTAACCGACTGAGCCACCCAGGCACCCCTGGAAAAACTGAATTTTTAATTACAGTAAATAGGAACTGAAAGTTACAGTAAATAGGAACTGAAAGTTAGTAAATTTAACTGAAAGTTAAATAGGAACTGAAAAACTGAATTTTTAATTACAGTGAATAGGAACTGAATTTTTAATTACAGTAAACAGGAACTGAACTAATTTTTGAATTGTTAATTAAGTAATTAATTTTAATTGGAGTGTAGTTGACATATACTAGTTTCAGGTGTGGGATGTAATGATTTGATTGTTACATATGTTACAAAATGCTTATCATGATAAGTGTCACCGTACAAACTTATTGCAATATTATTGACCGTATTTCCTATGTTGTGCTTTTCATCCCCATGACTTATTTATTTTATAATTGAAGTTTGTACCTCTTAATACCCTTTACCTATTTTGTCTATCCCCCCCACCTCCACTCTCCTCTGGTAACTACCAGTCTGTCCTCTGTATTTATGAGGCCGTTCCTCTTGTTGTTGTTGTTGTCTGTGTGTTCATTTGTTTTGTTTTTTAGTTCTAGATATAAGTGAAATCATATTTAATTTGTCTTAATAATTTCTTACAAAATATGCATACATCTTGCTTTCATGGAAGTGAAATTTTTATGAGTATTTTGAGCCTACCTAGTTCTAATATCTTTTTTTTTTATAGAAGCCATCGCTAGATTTGATGGTCATGTTTCTCATGCCATTGTTGACCTTACGTTTTTCATAAATATTCACTTTGGGAAGCTATGTTCTCCACTACAACTGATATTGGCAAATTTAAAAATGAGAGTTAAAAAATCCTGAGAAATAGATAGTATTTGAAAATGTGCCTAGTAAATTATTAGTGTAAATATATTGTACAATTAAAACCGGAATCTCGTTCCAGAGCTTAGAAGACTATTTAAGGGTTTTTTTTTGGTATAGTTTTTCTAATGTTTTTTATTTATTTTTGAGAGAGAGAGAGAGACAGACAGACAGACAGACAGACTGAACACAAGTGGGGGAGGGGCAGAGATAGAGGGAGACACAGAATCAGAACCAGGCTCTGCAAGATCTGATCTGAACTGTAGTTGGACACTTAACCGATTGAGCCACCCAGGTGCCCCTTGTATAGTTTTGTTTTGTTTTGTTTTTTTAATTTATTTTGAGAGAGGGGGTTTGGGGAAGGACTGGAGAGGGTCTCCATTATCAGCGCAGAGCCCCACTTGGGACTCAAACTCATAAACTGTGAGATCCTGACCTGAGCCGAAACCAAGAATGGAAGGCTTAACCAACTGAGCCACTCAGGCACCCCATTTAAGGTTTTTAAGTCTTCATTCCCTGAGTTTATATCAACAGCACATTCCGTATCGTGTCCATCACTGAATTTCAACAATAAAGTTTTACATACGACTACAGTAGCTCACTTTCTTCATAATTCTTTAAATTACACATGTCAACTAGGATACTGAAAAGACCACAAAATTCTCTTAGTAGTTAAACCTTTCTTTGAAAGATAATATTACTGTTTTCAACAGAGAAAAACAATAAGCTAATTTGAAAGTACATTTTAGATAAGAGATGAGCTGATTGGGGGATTCACAATTCACAGTTGAAATGAATGTTCCTCCTGGTTTCTTTTGTTTTGTTTTGTTTTCTTTTTCTTTTAATTATCTGGGTTGGAGAAGTTGCCATCATGTTCAGAGACTGAAAAATATACTTGGCATCAATATATATATATATATATTTTGTAAATGTCACTGGTTGCTTTTTTTTTTTGTTTTAAACAATTTATTGTTCTCTTTGTTTCCAAGGGCATTATGTACAATGAATATTGGTGCCCACATTATATTGCTTAAAAGGTTAATTTATATAAAATATTATGCCAGATTATAACTTGGAAAAGTGAATTTAAAAGATATTTTCTAAAGTATATCTTTGGCTTGCATTCTAGAAACTGTATCCTTTTTTCTATCATCAGCAATTTTGTTTCTTTTCTAAAAAAATTATTTATTTAAATTCAAGTTAGTTAAATTTTTTTAATGTTTATTTATTTTGAGAGAGAGCAGGGGAGGGAGAATCCCAAGCAGGTTCTATGAGGAGCTCAAAGTCACGAACTGTGAGATCACAACCTGAGTAAAATCAAGAGTCAGATGCTTAACTGACTGAGCCACCCAGGCGCTCTAATCAGCAGTTTTCTAAAGCGCATGATATGCTCTGTTTTTGGATGCATGACAGCAAACTTAACTTTTCTATTCTATATTTGACAATAGCTCCAAATTTATACTTGGTAAATATGTCTTAAATTTGTTTAAGGATTTTGTTTGGATTGAAAAACTGTTGTATATCTCTTGGATGATATGAAACCTCACTGGCGGGGTTCCTGTGTGGCTCAGTTGGTGAAGCGTCCTACTTCAGCTCAGCTCATGATCTCGCAGTTTGTGAGTTCAAGTCCTGCATTGGGCTCCATGCTGACAGCGCAGAGCCTGCTTCCGATTCTGTGTCTCCCTCTCTGTCTGCCCCTCCCTTGCTAGTGCTCTCTCTGTCTCTCTCTCTCTCTCAAAAATAAACATAAAAAAAATTTTTTTAAAAAAGCTCACTGGCATCAAAAGTGAATTTTGCTACTTTGTTCACAATAAAATGGTCTAGAATGTTCTAGAGGATCTTCTGTTTCAATCTGTTTTGTATTCTATACAAATTGATACCACTGTCATGTGTCTTATTCACTCAAATTATTTGTATCTGGATTACGCTCTTTTTGGCAGACAAAAAAAAGCTAATGTCTACGTAATGCTTATGGCACAATGTCTGTTATATGGTAGGTCCTTAAAAAACAGTGTCTTGGGGTGCCTGGGTGACTCAGTAGGTTAAGCATCTGACCTCGGCTGAGGTCATGATCTCGTAGTTCATGAGTTCAAGCCCCACAGGGGGCTGTGTGCTGACAGCTCAGAGCCTGGAGCCTGCTTCAGATTCTGTGTCTCCCTCTCTCTCTGCCCCTCCTCCTCTTGCAGGCTCTTTCTCTCTCTCTCTCTCTCTCTCTCTCTCTCTCTCTCTCAAAAATAAATATTAAAAAAATTCTTTTAAATAAAAAAATAGAAAAATAATTTTAAAAGGGTCTCTAATTGTCCAATATGAAATCTCTCCATGTTTTGATTTATTTTATATATTATATATATATTCATATATATATTATATATATATGAATATATATAATATATATATTCATATATATATAATATATATATGAATATATATGTATGTGTATATATGTGTGTGTGTGTGTATATATATATACATATATATATATATATATATATATGTATATATATATATATGAAGCTTATTTATTTTTGAAAGAGAGAGTACACAGGGGAGGGACAGAGAGAGAGAATCCCAAACAGGCTCCACACTGTCAGCTTGGAGCCCGATGTGGGACTCCAACCCACAAACTGTGAGATCATGATCTCAGCCGAAGTTGGTCATTTAACTGACTGAGCCACCCAGGTGACTTGCTTTATTATATATTAAAAACTGTTCATGTTATTTTTCTGCTCTGTGGCCCACTTTATACTATTGTTTGAAAACAAAATCCCTGTTTGCCATTCATGACCTTCTCTCTGGACATTTTTTTCTTCTTAAATTCCATTAGGTTTTCCAGCAGTATCTCAATTTTACTCTGAACGCTAATCAGACCATTTCCCACCTCTGTGCCTCTGCTCATTTTATGTCACTGTACTAGACATCTTAGGGTATCTTGCTGTCAAACTCCAACCTTTCCTAAAATTCTACTTAAAGAAGTATTTTCTCCATGAATCCTCTCCTAACAGCATCTTTAGGAACAGGCTTTTTAAACATTCTTAGTTCTTTATGGAAACCTTGTTTATGATATTGTCTTATAGGTAATTGTGTATTTAAAAAATTATTAGACTACATATCTGATTAAGGGCAGATACAATGGTGAATTTATTTTTATTTATTTATTATTATTATTTTTATTCTCAAGTTAGTTAACATACAGCGTAGTCTGGGCTTCGGGAGTAGATCCCAGTGATTCATCTCTTACATATGACACCCAGTGCTCATCTGGAAAAGTGCCCTTCATAATGCCCATCACCCATTTAACTCCCCACCCCCATCTACCCCCAGTTTGTTCTCTGTATTTAAGGGTCTCTTATGATTTGCCTCTGTCTCTGCTTTTATCTTACTTTTCCTTCCCTTCCCCTATGTTCATCTGTTAAGTTTCTCAAATTCCGCATATGAGTGAAATGATATGATATCTGTCTTTCTCTGACTGACTTATTTCACTTAGCATAATACCCTCCAGTTCCATCCATATTGTTGCAAATGGCAACATTTCATTCTTTTACATCACTGAGTAGTATTCCATTGTGTGTGTGTATATATATCTTCTTAATCCATTCATCAGCTGATGAACATTTGGGCTCTTTCCATACTTTAGCTATTGTTGATAATGCTGCTATTAACATTGGGATGCATGTGCTCCTTCAAATCAGCGTTTTTGTATCCTTTGGATAAATTCCTAGTAGTGCAATTGCTGGGTTATAGGATAATTTTTAATTTTTTGAGGAATCTCCACACTGTTTTCCAGAGTGGCTGTACCAGTTGGTGAATTTATTTATTTTTTATTCTTTTTTTAATTTTTTAAAATGTTTTTATTTTATTTTTGAGAGAAAGAGACAGAGTATGAGCAGGAGAAGGGCAGAGAGAGAGGGAGACACAGGATCAAAAGCAGGCTCCAGACTCTGAGCTGTCAGCACAGAGCCTGACACGGGACTCGAACTCATGAGCTGTGAGATCACGACCTGAGCCGAAGCTAGACACTCAACCAGTTGGGCCACCCAGACACCTCTGGTAAATTTATTTTTTAAAAATTCTACACATGTAGCTAGTTATTCAACAGATATTTGTTAACGTAAATCAATCTTCTTGGGCACATAAATGATGAGACATCAAAGATCTGACGATATGAGAAGAACTACTTTAGGCTGGAAAGCCTTGCTCATTCATGGGACTCACAATCAATTTTTGTTCAACAAGGATTTGTTTTGAGTGTTTTCTTTGTGCCAGAAGATGTATTAGCATTTAAGTTTGCAATTGACCTGAGAAGAGGAAACAATAAAAAGGAACCTACAGGAACTGTCCCCAAAGGAGAATTTTGAAACAGAATGAAGACTGCTCTTAGTAAGACAGATTTTAAAAGAAACTCACAGGAAAAAGGCATTAGTTAATGAAAGCATAAGAGACAATCGGAAAATCTTGGAAGACCAGGTATAAATGCTGTAGAAGAGACAAAGACAAACGTGTCACAGTATAGTAAGGGTTAGAACAACCTAAAAATTGGAAAGTAACTATGTTTTAGGCAAATTGGACAGATCAGGGTTAAGAATTAGACTCCCTGGAGCCCAGAACCGCTGAAGCTGCCAGGAGAAAGAAAAGTTTAGGCTACTGTAGAATTGCCAAAAGCCGTAAAGAATGAATACTATGTTTTTCTCCAGGAGACCAGGGACCAGGGAACAGCTGTTGCAGAACTTAGGTGAAGACTGAGTCCACCATAGATGGCCCTGGAGTTCATCTCTGAACCAAAATAAGACACATTTTGGGGGGAGTGGCTAAGAGTATCTCCAAATGTAAGCATCCTGCCAATCCTGATATATCTCATGATAGAGAAGAAACTTCGTGCAAGTCTATTTTTTGACTTCCAAAGGAGATTAAAAAAAGCAACTGAACTTGGAAACTCCACAAGTTGTATCTACCAAGTCAATATGTGGCTAGAGTTTATTTACCGTAATATAAGAAACATAAACTCTATAAAACCTCTACCCTTTTTATTTTAGCTTTGAGAACAGGAAACTTGAAGATACAGGGACCTTTAGGAGAACAACAACAACAACAACAACAACAAAAGCTTTATTTTGTGAGATCCCAGGATGTAAAACAAAAACCAGCAAGAAGAAGTTATGGAGAGAGAGCTTTTAGTTCTATAAAAAAGGAATATCTTCGTTGGTTCTGGCTCTGGGTAAAATGGAGTCAGCATAATCTATCCTGTCCCTCCCACTGAATGCAGCTCTAAAACATGGACAGAAAGCAAGGAACAGCCAATTGAGGTCTCTGAAAAGCAAATAGTAACAAGTAGTTTGGGAAAGAAGGCCAGAATTAGAAGTACAATTGAACTGGTAGTCGGTTTGCCTCTTTTTGTTCCTTCTCCTGCACCTCCTGGCCTGGACTAAAGGCAGCCTGAAACCCAGAAGTGGGCATTGGCATGGATAGAAAAGGCTCTAAGAGGAACCATCTAGTTCAGACTGAGAAAGGGATCTCCTGCTGGTGACAATGGCAGCAGTGAGACCCAAAGGCACCTAAAACTCAGGGGTAAGTTACCTTTGTCTCCAGTCAAAGAACTTGTTGTCTCTAAAAGGTAGGGTGAACCCCTGTTGGGTTTTTTTCTCTCCTGTGTTCCTGCTATTTGGGCTCAGACCTGGGTGCAGCCCAGAGAAACTCCCTTCAGAGTAGGTAAATAAAGCCTCAGCCTTCTGACCAAACAGAAGAACACAGGGAACTGGAAAGTATCAGGCAGATTTTGCAGAGGGAGGAGCTCTGGAAAGTGACCTGATAAAGTTGTTTATGAATTCCTGGGCTCACCCCTGAGTCAGAAATGGGTGGAAAGGATTCCAAACAGCATACTAAAGACTTTGAGAGCAGAACTAAGAGATAAACCACTTTGCAAGTGCCAGACTGGCCACTGGGTAGAACACATGTGGAACATATCTGAATATCACATCAGAGGCTTTGAAAATGGAACTGACATTGAAATCACAACATAAAAAGGGAGTGGTGGTTGTGGTAAAAGAGTTTCCAACACGTTGAATCCAACAACCAGAGAAATTACTGAGACCAGTGTTGATAGTAACCCTGTCAACTCTAGTATCCTGTAGAGAACGAGGGTGGGGAATAGATGGTAAAGATTTGGGGACCACTGTGAAATGTTGATCCCTTCCCAACTGGACTACTTTCTAGAGCAGTGGATCTTAAGCTTTATTACATATGGGAATCACATGGAAGGCTTGTTAAAAACTCAGATTGCTGGACCCCACCTTCTCCTACTTCTGGTTACATAGATCTGGGGTAGGGCCTGAGAATCTGCCTTTGTAATGGGTTCGTAGATGCGGATGCTGCTGGTCCTGGGATCTGCACTTTGAGGCTCACTGTCATAAAGTAGCATGGCAGTGGAGCTAACTTGGTTTCAAGTGCATAGATTAATTGGAATAACTGAGAAGCTAGCCAGGATCCTCTGTGACTTCACATTTTTGTCTAGCAATTGTGTGTTAGCTCATTCTTTTTTCTTCTCTTTCTGTAGCAACTATTGTGTTAGCTATTAAAAAAAAATATGTAATTTTCCTGGCCTCCAGGAACAACAAGAACTCCTCTTTATTTGCTTTGCCCTCCCTCTTCCTCTTTCCCTTTCTTCTCCTCCCTCTCTCCCTACTTTTGCTCCCTCCTTGTTTTGGCTACAATAACAAAACATGGTTGGAATTTTCATCAGAACAATGAGAATTCTCATCAGAATGATGACTCAGAAGAAGCCCCAGAATTTTTCCTTCAGTTGTTCCTCACAAGTTATTGCCACATTGGACACTGGATTCCATTGCTCATAGATACTCTAATGCCTTTTGGCTCATTTTGTGGTTGGCCACCTATTCCTGAGTTTTCCAGGTGAATAATGGATTTACCAGTGGGATTCAATGCTTCATTTACAATCTTGGTGAACTGAATATGCAGGGTATATACATAAAGATAGAGCAATCTCTAGAAAATAAAACTAAAAGCCTTTTTATTTGCAATGAAGCCCACCGCCTTAACACTGGATGTTCCTACTGTAATTTTATGGTCTTTGGGATTTGCGCAGAAACAGACAGAACCCAAGAAAGGTAACAGAGTAACCAGTTTTACCAAGCCCTGGAAAAATAGGAAAGGATCTTTTTGAATGTCAAGAGAGAAAACAAAAACTGTATTTACAGTCTTTCGGATATCAAGAAATGAAGAATGAGTTTGTTTTAATTCTTTTCATAATTTTCCTTTTTAGAAAAATATCCACAAATAAAACTGTTCAGTCTCCCTATATAAACAGCATCATACCACTATAACTGAATTTAATGATCCGAAGTAGTAGAGAAGCTTTATGTCCAAAAAAAAAAAGTCCTTTATTTGTATTATTGAAAAACTGGAAATATCTAAAATGTTCAATTTGGGGGGGAATTGTTTGACTCTCTGTATTAAATAGCTATTGCTGCAAAAATGTCGTATAACAAATGAATCCCAAACCTAGTGACTTACAAGTTTTTAATTATTGTCTTGTAGTTTTACTTGCTTATACAGGGATTGTGTGTCAGCTGTGACAGCTCTGCTTCGGGCTGCAGGTTGGCTAAGTGTGGATCCAGGCTTTAGACTGTGTTCAGGTCCACCACACATGTCTTGTTTTGGGATTGAAGGGTCAACTGCTTCCTGGGGCATGCTGTTCCCACTGTGATACAGGAAGGTGAGGAGATTAGTCAAACTAAGCAGTCAGGTCTGAAATCTATGCACTATCATGCCCACTAAAATTTCATTGGTCAGAGAGAGTCATGTGACCAAGGCCAATGTCAATGGAGCCAGCCAATTTACTCTGCCACCGCAAAGTTATGTGGCAGAGGGAGAGAGGAAAGAATTGGAAACAACAGTCTGAACCTACCACACTATTGCAGTCACATGATGAGATGTTTTTCTTTTTTAAAAAACTTGGTATTGTGGATAATGTCAAAATACCAAAGTATCTAGAACAGTACAGTGAACCCCCATGTGTATCTGTTATTCAGCTTCAACAATTATTGACCTAGCTACCTTTCTTTCATTTATATTTCCATTCACCTTCTTGATTGGAATATTTTACCTCCTGGATATCATACACTTTAGGACCTATCTCTGAGATAATTTTTTAAAAAAACATAGCCACAATCCCTTGAACAAATAATTTTTAAGAACATGATAGAAATAAAAATCCTAGAAGAGAGCATAGGCAGTAATTTCTCTGACATTGGCTGTAGTTAGCATTTTTCTAGATATGTCTCCTAAGGCAAGGGAAACAAAGGCAAAAATAAACTATTGGGACTACATCAAAATAAAAAACTTCTGCACAGAAAAGGAAACAATCAACAAAACAAAAAGGCAACCTACTGAATGGGAGAAGATATTTGCAAATGACATATCCCATAAGGGGTTAGTATCCAAAATATAAAGAACTTATACAGCTCAACACACACACACACACACACACACACACACACACACACACACACAAACAATTAAAAATGAGCAGAAGACATGAACAGGCATTTCCCCAAAGAAAACATACAGACAGCCAAAAGACACGAAAAGATGCTCAACATCACTTGTCATCAGGCAAATGCAAATCAAAACTGCAATGAGATATCACCTCACACCTGTCAGAATGGCTAAAATCAGAAATAAGAAACAAGTCTTGGCCAGGATGTGGAGAAAAAGGAACTCTTGTGTATCTTGGTGGGAATGCAAACTGGAGCAGCCACTCTGGAAAATCGCAGGGAAGTTCCGAAAAAAATTAAAAATAAAATTAACATATCATCCAGTAATTCCACTACTGGGTATTTACCCAAAGAATATGAAAAGACTAATTCAAAAAGATATATGCACCCCTATGTTTATTGCAGCATTATATACAATTGCCAAATTATGAAAGCAGCTTGAGTGTCCTTCAATAAATGAATGGATAAAGAAGATGTGGTGTATACACAATGGAACAGTACTCAGCCATAAAGAAGAATGAAATCTTGCCATTTGCAACAACATGAATGGATTGAGAGGGTGTAATGCTAATTATAAGTCAGTCAGAGAAAGACAAATACCATATGTTTTCACTTATATGTGGAATTTAAGAAACAAATGAACAAAGGAAAAAGACAAAAACAGTCTCCTAAATAAAAAAAAAAAAGAACATGTTAGAATCTTATAAAAAATCTTATCAAAAACTATATCTACAAAAGGACATAGGAAATGAATATGACTTTTAGTGAAAAAAGATAATGTATAATTACAAATATGTTAAAGATATGCTGTACAAGAGACCAAATGGAAATTTAACAAAATGTAAATGACAGTTGTTTAGTGCTGGCAATACAGTTGATTTTTTTTTAAGAACATTTTATTTTTATCCATTTAAACACTGTCTGTAATAACTCTGGATGACTTTTATAATGACAATAAGGTCACACTTAAATTTAAGCATGAACTTAGGTTGCTGGGCAAGTCAGATGAACTTGTTTGGATATGCAGTCTTCCCTGATAGCCCTATTATTAGTTTACTGAAAAAGAAGCATAAAAATTAAAAAGAGCAGTATGCTTGCCATCAGAAGACTGTGGGCAAATCACTCAAACTCTGGTGAGCTCTTCATTTGCCAAACGAAGGTAATATAATGACAAACTGGGAACATTTTGGTCTTGAGGATCAAGTACATGTAAAGATATTCTGTGAGTGGAAATTCACTATACAATTGAAAAATATTAGGGGTGCCTGAGTGACTCAGTCAGTTGAGCATCCGACTCTTGACTTTGGCTCAGGTCATGATCCCAGGGTTGTGGGGTCAAGCCCTGCTTCAGGGGCTGAGTGTGGAGCCTGCTTAAGATCCCCTCTCTCTCTCTCTCTCTCCTCCCGCCCTCTCCTCTCCTCCACTTATGCACACTTTCTCTCTCTCTCTCTCTAAAAGAAAAAAAGAAAGAAAAATATGATTATTTCTGAGACCAAATTCCTAGCTAGAACATGAAGGTTGATAACCATAATAGTGTGTTCTAGACAGCAGGCTGTGGGAAACTGTTGTATTCTTTTTTTTTTTTTTTTTATGTTCATTTATTTTTGAGAGAGTGAGCATGAGCAGGGGAGGTACAGAGAGAGAGGGGAACAGAGGATCCAAAGCAGGCTTGACTTGGATCTGACAACAGAGAGCCTGATGTGAGACTTGAACCCACGAAGAACTGAGAACTGGGAGATCCTGACCTGAGCCAAGGTCAGACACTTGACTGACTGAGCCACCCAAGTGCCCCAGGAAATTTTGCATTCTTTAGTTCCATGTGGTCCGTCAGAAAGAGTACTTGGCTGAGAACCAGGTTGGTCTGGGTTCTAGGTCCGGTGTTTCCACTGCTGGCGTGATAACCTTCCGAGTGTCCTTACTACTTTTTTTTTCTTCTCTTTTTTTTTTTTGCAAAAATTAGGAGATCGTGTTGGATGATCTTTAAGGGTCCTCAATATATCACAAATAATTGGTGGCAAAATGACTCATATAAAACTTTGGAACTGAAAAGTAATTTTTCACAGAAGGCATAATGCCCGCATTTGCTTGCAGTCATTAGGTTGATTTGTTTAACTGTCTCCCCAGGCGGATATTCTGTACTATGTACAGATTTGGTGAGAGGAAATGGACCCGTTACAATGTGGAAGCCAAGGTTTCATAAAGCCAATGACAAAGTAGATCATGGAGTTTCCTATTTAGAGCCATGCAGTATATCCATACAGTTTAGTCTGGGAACTTTTATGTGCCTTCAGTGTGAGCTGGGCTTAATCAGAACATTTAAGTTGCAGTGGGCTGGACTTAATCAGAATATTTAAGCGCAAGTGTTGCTTCTGTCCCTTACTAGCTGGGTGACCAGGGCAAATGCCTTAACTGTCTTCATGCTCTGTTTCTCAATCTCACAATTGTAGATTACGTCAGTTTAGTAGGGATTCTGTTAAAAGGATAAACATGGTAATATTCTTAGAATAGCTTTATATATGAAAAAGTCTTTTATACAGCAAGGACTCTGACGTTCAAAAGGTAAGTCATCTGGAAGTATAGCATTGTCTGTTTTTACCCATCTTAATGAAGGAAGCTGGTAAACGAAATAATCAAAGCCCATGGGTATTGAAAAAAAAAATAAGGGAAAAAAAGAAATAATTGGCTTCAAAACCTGGACAAGAACCAGAAATGGAAGTTGTTGGAGTTTTGAATGTTGACACTTGCAGCAAGAGATTTGTCAGGAGACCAGGGCTTCAGCTTGGTAATTATCTGGTCCCCAGATTCAATACCCTGGGCCTTAATAAATGAAGTTAGGACCTTTAGGGATATGCATGTGGGCATGGTCGAATAATTCTCAAATGACGCTGTGTGACCTTAAGGCATAATCATCACACTCAAGAATAAAGTTGAGTTTGTGTTAAATTAACTCTAGCAAAGAGAACTCAGATAAGAACAGGAAAGAAAGACTCAGCACACACCTCAATAAAGGGTACCAGTTCCCCAATACTGGGGTTTAGAGATATTTTCTTGTTTCGTGCATTGGCGCAACTCATGTTTCAGAATGCACAGTTTTAGTTTCTTTTTCCTCTTTCTCATGTCTTACAAAGCCATAGTATCTTGATTAATTTAATCTTCAGATTCTTGATACCTTGGAAAAATATATATGCTATCTTTCCTAATGGTAAAATAATTCTATTAGCTCCTCGTGGCAGTCCTGGTGTTCTTCTCCAGTTCTTATCCTAGGAAATTCTAGCTCACCTTCTCACATGCTCCAGTGCCACACCTGGGAAGGCTGGGTCCTTTACCCCAGGTTGTAATCCACTCCCCCCAAGTCCCTCACAGCACATATATCACTGTTAGCCTTTGTTGCATCAGATCGTGGTGGTTTGTTAGTATGTTTGCTGCCCCTTCTAGACTGTGAGCTACTTAGAGAGAACAACATGTCTTTTCCATCTTTAGGTTCCAAGATCTCATATACTCCCTGATGGTGGGTATAGGATGAAATTAGAAGAGAGGTGGGAGGTACTCGGTGCCTGAATTCCTGATCCAGATTTTGAGCCACCTCTCTTTTCTGAATTGCATGTTTGTTTATTTTTAAATCTTTTTTAAATTTTTTGCAAATATCTTCTCAGTGTCTTTACACAGTAGATGTATGTTTAAAAGACTGAGCCAAGAAAAGTAAGTCTTATGATGATTATTCATTTCTTCTCTTCGCTTGCTTCCTATCTTTCTCCACTGCTCCATTCCTTCATTTCTCTCATCTTTCATCTCTTATCTGTAGTAAATAAAAATATTCATAGTCTTAAAAACGCAGCAATGAATTATAATCTATTCCTGATTATATGCTGGCATAAATATGTATTATGTAAAATGGTACAAATACGTAAAATATGTAGACAAATCTCCCATATGATACAATTCCAAATAATTTATGTGGATACTCCCGCACAGTTGGGGGAGCATGACTCCCTACTCTTTACGTGTGGGCTGACTGTGGTGACTGCCTTCCAAAGAATACGGTATGGAAAGGGAGAACGGAGAGTAAGTTTATATTGGAGAAACCTGACCAATACTATCCCTGCCACGAGATGGAAGTCAACATCAATAGCAAAGTCATGTCGATAGTACCCCTGATGTGATGTGATGAGAACGACACTTTGTGTCTTTCTTTAAAAAAAAACCCATAACTCCTTGTCTAAGCATCAAATTCAATTTGAAGGACATTCTACAAAATACCTGACCAGGACATCTCAAACTGCCACGGTTATCAAAAATAAGGAAAGTGTAAGAAACTCACAGCCAAGAAGGACCTAAAGAGACATGATGGTTGAATGTAGTATGGTATCCTTGATGGAATCCTTGAACAGAAAAAAGGACATGATGTTAAAGAAAAAATAAGGCAATCCGAATAAAGCATGAGCTTTAGTTAGTAATAAGGTGTCAATGTTGGTTATTGAGTTACGACAAATGTACTATAGTAATGTTAACAACGGGGGAAATTGAGTGCACACATTCAGTCTTACCTAATGTACATATTCCCCAATTACTTCCTATTGTGTTACCATGGCTACTGCCTTCATAGCAATGACTGCAGTCTGTCATGATCTTTTTTGTTTACTGGCTGTCTCTCCCATTAGATTGTAAACTTCACGAGGGCAAAGATCTTCTCTGCTCACTCACTGTTGCATTCCCACTATGTTGCAGGTTGCCACACATAGCAGATGTTCAGTAAACAGCCATGGAATGAATGAAGGGAAGAATTATTGACAGGTCTTCCCAAGACTCGAAGGATCATTACAACTGGAGCAGAACTAACTCATTACATTACATTATAAATAAATCATACTTCATGCTTTCTCTAAAGAGAGGTAATAGGGGAAGCACCTTGATATCCAGGCTCCATTTCTCTCTCCCTCTCCCCATTTTCCTTTTCTTTCCTTCTTTCTTTCTTTCTTTCTTTCTTTCTTTCTTTCTTTCTTTCTTTCTTTCTTTCTTTCTTTCTTTCAATAGAAAGAATAGCCTGGAGTTTCTTCTTGGAAGGTGGGTAAGTAAGGGTGCTGACATATATTTGTTCCTGCTGGGAAGTTCATCACTTCTTTTCATCTCTTAATTAAGTCAACTGGAAGAAATGCAAATGATCACAGACGTATACCAAAGGAGACTCAGACTTTCTCTACCCAGAGGTCACTGAAGCAGAAGAACCTAACTACCAAGGTCAAAGAACGTCTTTGTGCACAGCTGGTGGCTTCCCCCTTCCTGGGATCCCTGAAAGCAAGGACAGGACACAGAGGCTGGGAAATCTGAAAACTCAGTCATGAAAGAATAGTTGAATGGTAGGCTCTGGGTGTACTGTGTGAGCCCACATGTTTCATGAAAAGCAGTGGTGGATGTCCTTAGTCATCCACTGAGGACAGTACTTTACATGGTCTGTGTTAGTCTTTGGAGTATTTCTGTGCTTTGATTGGTGTGTTCAGTTTCTTCCAATAGGCTATTTACCCTGTAGTTCTCCATATAATTAAAACAAGTGTTTATTTATTTATTTTTTGAGAGAGAGAGGGAGAGAGAGAGCAGAGGAGAGGTAGAGAGAGAGGGAGACAGAGGATCCGAAGCTGCCTCCATGCTGTCAGTGCAGAGAGCCTGATTTAGGGCTTGAATTCATGAACCTTGAGATCATGACCTGAGCTGAAGTTGGACACTTAACTGACTGAGCCACCCATGTGCTCCTCCAGATAATTTTTTTTTGAGTGCCACCCATTCACTGTGGCAAGTCTTCTGAGATATTAGAAGACATAAGGGGCATAGTGTCTGCCATCAATGAGGTCAGCATCTGACTTGGGAGATAAAACACAAGGACATGAAATGTGAGGTCCAATGTGAGACTGACCTTTGAAAGGGATGTTATCATAAAGGAGGGAGGGACAAGAAGAGTCACATAAAGCTTCACAGTGGAGGCAAAGACTTAGCTGGCCCTGAAAGGATGACTGTAAATTAATGATTAATAAATTTATTCAATATTTTCGGGATTTCTAGGCACCAAGGGAACAGAGATAGTTTCTTCCTCCAAAGAGGTCACAGTGTACTTGAGGAAGAGAAATAAGGGTGCTACGGGGTTACAGATGTTGTGATGGAGTTATACACAAGGTACAAAAAGAACGAGGGGGACAGTGTGGTCACTTGTCCTGGTGTGTGGGGTGGTGGTGGTCAGGAAAGCCATTTTAGGTGAAGTGTTGCTGAGCAGAACAGGTCAACACAAAACACATCTCTTTTAAAGATATGTCAGGGGTGTCTGGGTGGCTCAGTTGGTTGAGCATCTGACTTCGTCTCAGGCCATGATCTCATAGTTTGTGGGTTCAAGCCCCATATCGGACTCGGTGCTGACAGCTCAGAGCTTCAGATTCTGTGTCTCCCTCTCTCTGCCCCTTCCCCCCACCTCTCTCTCTCTCAAAAATAAATAAAACATAAAAAAAATTAAAAAGAATAAATAAAAGATATGTCCTAGAAAAGAATGGTGGTATACCACTTAGGTATTTTTTTTATGCTTATTTATTTATTTTGGGGAGAGAACACGAGCAGGGAGGGGCAGAGAGAGAGAGGGAGAGAGAGAATCCCAGGCGGGCTCCATACTATCCACACAGAGTCCGACTTGGGGCCTGATCTCATGAACCATGAGATCATGACTTGAGCTGAAATTAAGAGTTAGATGCTCAACCTACTGAGCCACCCAGGTGCTCCTGGGATATTCAGTCTTAATTCATTTCTTGAGGGAGTGCATCTGATTGGTGGAAACTAAATACATCATCCTACGTTGCTAGAGAGTCTGGGAGTTTTTAGCTTTTTAGGTCCTGAACTATGTGAAGACTCACCAGATGGTGGTTGAAACAGATTGTGTGTATACCATGTTGCCAAATTCTCCATTAGCTGCACACTGACTTTGAATGGCAAAGGCTTAGTACATGCATACCCTGGTTAGGAGGGCTGTCTAACTGGACTGGCAAATTAAAGATCAGAAAGTTGTCCCACACTAGTCAAACACAAGATTCAAGTTTGTAGTTTATAATTAACACACACACACACACACACACACACACACACACACACACACACACACACACAAAACGTAGCCAGTTATCTGCTGTCCTACTGCTATCATGCTCATATCTTTTGTTTTATTTTTTTTACATATTTATTTTTTATTGAGATATAATTGACATATAATGTCATATTAGTGTCAGGTGTACAACATAATATTTGATGTTTGTATGTATTGCAAAATGATCACCACAACAAGCCTAGTTAACATCCGTCACCATGGTTACAATTTTTTTTCTTGGGATGGGACCTTTTCAGATCTTGTCTCTTAGCGACTATCAAATGTACAACACAGTATTGCTAACTATGGTCGCCACGTTGCACACTACATCCCCAAGATTTATTTATTTCATAAGTGGAAGTTTGTACCTTTTGACCCCCTTCACCCATTTTGCCCATCCCCATCCTCTACCCCTGGCAACAACTAATATGTTCTCTGTATCTATGAGTTCAGTCTTTTATTTGTAAAACTCTGGAACTCTTCATGAATTTGCACACCATCCTTGTGCCGGCTCCTTGCCCATCTCAGTATTGTTCCGTTTTAGCACACGTGCCGTGAAGCGAGCACTCATTTCTTTTAAATAATAAGAAAGTCACATGGCAACGTCTGAGTTTTGAAACCACATTTGGGAGGGTGTGTTTCCCAAGTCAGAGGCCCACAGAATCCCAGCATTCAGACTTTCTGTCCTGCTTGGGAGAAGACAAGGGTTAACTGCTGTCCCATTTGGTCATGCCCACATTGTTCATTTTCACACGCTGATTGAGAAGCAGCTAAAAATCGATTACCATTGGGGTAGGAAAGTGGCCTGTCCAAAGTGAGCAGAAATGGTCTGAGTATTGATAGACATGAACAGAAAGTGGGAAAATTAAGGAATCAAAGTTAGTGCTTGTAGATATCCTAGTATTAACTAATTTAATCCTTTCATTTTCTAGATACTGAGACCAAAGCTTGCAGGATGAAAGTGACTTTCCCAGTTTATAGCTCCTAGAACCATGTCTCCATGTTTCCTGGATCTCAGTCCCATGATCCCATGGTAGATG
Source organism: Panthera tigris (assembly GCF_018350195.1). Taxonomy (NCBI): domain Eukaryota; kingdom Metazoa; phylum Chordata; class Mammalia; order Carnivora; family Felidae; genus Panthera; species Panthera tigris. The sequence continues at coordinate 103,359,771 of NC_056669.1, forward strand.
ATCTGGTGCCCCATCCACTCCCTGCTGCCCGTTGTGATAACTCCTGACTCCTCTCATCTTTTCATGGCCCCACAGGTTCCTCAGATATCCTGCTTTCCTCTGTCAGCACTATCCCCATGTTTTCTAGTGTCTTGTGACTCAACTTTTCTTCATTACCCTCCTTCCTCTGTTCTGAACAGTGCAACACTGTAAAAGGAGGACAAGAAAAATGAGGGTCTGTTTGGGATTTTCTTCCAGGTGTAATTGCAAAGGATGCCTGTCCATTTGGCTCTTTATTGGAATAAAGAGGATATGCATCAATACCATCCACTCTGCAGCAAGTGAAAGTTATAGATTCTCAAAATTTTCTATGAGTGATGAAAGTTTAAAAATACCCTTGCTAAAACTGGGTTAAATATAGCAAAATATATGATCTTCTTTTTTTTTAAGTTTATTTATTTATTTTGAGAGAGAGAGAGAGAGAGAGAGAGAGAATCCCAAGCAGGCTCTGCACTGCCAGCATAGAGCCCCATGCAGGGTTCAAACTCATGAACTGTGAGATCATGTCCTGAGCCGAAATCAAGAGTCAGACATTCAACTGACTGAGCCACTCAGGTGCCCCATGATCTTCTTTTAATAGGCAATAATAATTTCTACTTACTTCTCTCAGATGGGTATTTTGTAGTTCCCATTTTTATTTTTTATTATCTGCAAGTCTTAGGGAATATAGGATTTATAGATATAGAATCAAATAAGGCATTCAAAAATAAATATTAGCAATAAATGTTTCAAAAAAGTTTATAATAAGAATGTATAAGGGCACCTGGGTAGCTCAGTTGTCCAGCTCTTGATTTCAGCTCAGGTCATGATCTAATGGTCCATGGGACTGAGCTCTGCATTGGGCTCTGTGCTGACAGTGTGGAGCCTGCTTGGGATTCTCTCTCTCCCTCTCTCTCTCTCTGCCTCTTCCCTGCTTGTGTGTGCGTGCTCTCTCTCTCTCTCTCTCTCTCTCTCTCAAAATAAACATAAAAAAAGAATGTGCATTTATCAGTAACATTTTAAAAAATCTGAAAACCAGAGGGGCGCCTGGCTGGCTCAGTCGGTTAAGCGTCTGACTTCAGCTCAGGTCATGATCTCACAGTCCGTGAGTTCGAGCCCCACATCAGGCTCTGTGCTGACAGCTCAGAGCCTGGAAAGTGCTTCAAATTCTGTGTCTCCCTCTCTCTCTGCCCCTCCCCTGCTCATGCTCTGTTTCTCTCTGTCTCAAAAATAAATAAAAATATTTTAAAAAAATCTGAAAACCAGAAAAAAAAAGATCTCCAAAAGAAGTCCTGTTCAATTCCACAAATATTTATGGAGTACCATCACTGTGAAGGGAGCAGTGAAGGATACAAATGGTAGAAAAAGGCTAGAACACAATCCCTTTGTATAAAGAACATACAGTTTTTATGAGCGGTAACCACCCTCCCTAGATGTAATTTATCTCTTGATAGTAAATCAGCTGAGTCTAATAAATGCTATCCACTCTACTAGATGCTGGGAATTCAAGATTAAAGGCATATTCTCCATCCCCAAGGCACTCACAACTACTGAAATGTTTCTTTTCCCATTCAGATGAAGCTACAGAAATAAAAAAATTTATAAACTACCATTGGATTTCAAAACAATAAGATAACCATCTCATTGTGAATCCCTAGTAAAATTCTGGAAATGCATGATTGATTAGATAATCTGTAGGCGTGAAAAGCCTGGTGATGTAAAGGCCCATATGCAGTGACCCAAGATAAATCATGCCAAATGCACATCATTTTTAACATAAGGTGTCTAAATGTTTAGATTTTTACCAGTGCTGTAGTGTATTTTGATTGTATGAAGAGATTTGATAGGCTTCCCATGATATCTTTCTTGAAGATATAGTTTATTATAGACCAGATGGTGAATTGGTTATTTTTTTTTTAAGAATTTAAAAAAATTTTTAAAATTTATTTTGAGAGAGGGAGAAGTGTGTAAGTGGGGGAGGGGCAGAGAGAGGGAGAGAGAGAGAATCCCAAGCGGGCTGTGTGCTGTCAGCAGAGCCTGATGCAAGGCTTGATCTCAATCTGTGAGATCATGACCTGAGTCGAGATCAAGAGTTGGACACTCAACCAACTGAGCCACACAGATGTCCCTGAATCGGTTATTTTTTGATGCAAAATATATCATTTCAAACTCAACGACTTAAAATTTATCAATCATTTTATTTGCCCGTATTTCTGTGGGTCAGCATTTTAAGCCAGTTCAGCTGGGCAGTTCTTCTGGTGGGGTCCAATAACATGACTGCAGTCATCTGGTGGATCCACTGGGGTTGGTCTAGGGAACCTCCTTGGTGGCTTATCTCTGGGTGTCATCCTAGCCCTGACTTCTTCATGTGTCAGGTTCAGGGCAGAAAGGGAAGACAGACATCAAAGGGCAAGTGTAAGCCTCTGTTTGCAATATATTTGCTGATGTCCCATTGGCTAAAGCAAGTCACATAGCCATAGGGGCACGAGGGCCTCTCAGGGGCATGGATTCAGGGAGGGGAGATCCACTAGGAGGGTCATAACTGTGACAATGTGCCACTGATGGTATTAACTGAGCATATTTCTATCCAGTTGGACAACGATTCCCAAAGAGGAGGACTACCACAGGTGCTTATTTATCATGTTCTATTCTAGATATTGGTTAATGATTTCAACAAAGGAAATGAAATATAATTGTAATTTTGACCATGACATAAAACTAGATGAATAATATAATTCCTGAAGATAACTTTGGTAGTTTGGATCTCTTGGACTAAACCAATAAAAAAATCAATATATTAGTGTTAAATGAGAAGTCCTACACATATGTTAGTAAAATAAATTGTGGTCAGGCAGTATTGAGAGGCACATGAAACAATATGGAGGTTTTATTTGACACCAAATTTATGAGAGGTTACAGTGATCAAGAGCAATTGATAGAAACATAGTTCACAGGTCATGGAAAATAACAGTTCCGCAGAACAAAATATTCTCAGTGGATTGTGTTCATTTCTGGGTGAAAATTTGTAGAAGGACATGGAACGAGGGAAAATTAGAAGGTGACTGGTGTGAGAGCATACAAATATGATCTCCTGGAGAGAAAACTGATGGAGTATTTGCTCTACAGAGAAGAGAGCTAAAGACTTAAAAGAAGACACAAAATCCATCCTAATACTTAGAAGAACTGTCAAGGAGAAGAAAGCTCTAGAGGGTAAAAACAGGATCAGTGGGAGGAAGTTGTTTGTAGATGGACTTTAGCTCAAACGAATGTGTGGTACTGTAACAAACAAGTTGTCCAACAAGAATGTGGTGTCTTACAAGTTAATGATCTCTCTCCTTGGAAGCTCAAGCAGAGTCTGGAACACTGAGATGGTATAGAAGGGATTCTGGTGGAGTCCGAGATTCAACAAGGCTCACTTTCTCCCTTTCCCATATTTTCACTTATTAAATTAAAGAGCATTTTCCTTCATTACTATCCTTTTTATTGCTGGGGTGCTCTTTAAAAGTTATGAGAGTTATTTTTCTTTTTGGTTAATACAACAAAACTATATTAAAAAAAAAGTCCCCCTTCCTTTGGCCAACTGCAAAACCTCCTCTTTTCTTTTCTTTTCTTTTCTCTTCTCTTCTCTTCTCTTCTTTTTCTTTTCTTTCTTTCTTTCTTTCTTTTTTTTTTTTTTTTTTTTGGCATTCAGGGCCTGCTTGGCCAATATTGTGTGAAGATAGCTTAGTCTTTAGATTTCTATTAACAATTTTTTTTTAAATTTTTAATTCTTTAGAGAGAGAGAGAGAGAGAGAGAGTAGAAGCAGGGGAAAGGAGCAGAGGGAGAAAGAGAGAATCTGAAGCAGGCTCTATGCTCAGCATGGAGCCCGATGCAGGGCTCAATCCCATGACCCTGGGATCATGACCTGAGCCGAAGTCGAGAGTCAGAGGCTCAACCAACTGAGCCACTCAGCCAGGCGGCCTGTCTTTAGATTTTTTAAATACCTGTGTTCTCATCCTGGGTATGTCTTTTGTTAGCCATTTTGGTTTCCTTTTCTAAAAAAATGAGGACAGTGGTACTTACTATGGGCTAAGTGAGATAACCCATGTAAAGTGCCTAGTATATAAAGTCCAATAAATGTTGATGTTCCTCCATCAATGCCCAGGACATGCTGCCCTCCATGACACAGCTTTATTTCAATTACACAGTAGTATTCTTCTCCTCTGGTGATCCTAGAATAGTGGGCCATATCTCAGTTTGCGAGGACATTCTTGGCTCATGCATGCTGTCACAGCATAATTATTAATAGCATCCCGTTTTGCCCTCAAGTGTCCGATTTTGACAAGTCATGGGATCATCCTACCTAGAACTTCCTCAGCGCCTTCTGTAGGGCATCTTTCAGTACCTTGTTCCGCATACTGTAGATCAAAGGGTTTAAAATGGGAGTGATGAAGGTGTAGACCACGGACACCACCCGGCCCATCTCAGGAGAGTAGCTGGAACTGGGAGACAAGTATATAAAGCTGGTGCAGCCATACTGCAGGAGGACCACTAAGATGTGCGAGGAGCAGGTGGAGAAGGCTCGGTGGCGCCCTTCTGCTGACCGGATCCGTAAAATGGCTGCCACGATGAAGACGTAGGAGGTGGAGATTAATGAGAGTGGGACGCTTAGGACGATGAAGCTGACGATGTACAGGGCAGTCTTGTGAATGTGTGTGTCTGCACAGGCCAGGCGCATGACAGCAGGCATGTCACAGTAGAAGTGGTAGATCTCATTGTTGTTGCAGAATGGGAGACGGAAGATCAAAATAGTCAGTGGCAGCGACAGCAGGAACCCCAGCACCAGGGACCCTACCACCAGCTCCACACACAAGGGCCAGCTCATGACGTGGGTGTATCGTAGAGGGTAGCAGATTGCTACAAACCGGTCATAAGCCATGACCGCAAGCAGGACACAATCAGCTCCACCCAGGAAGACAAAGAAAAACATTTGGGTCCCACAGCCAGGGATGGAAACAGGAGTCCTGCCCATTGAAAGAAGGTTCGCCAAGGCCAGTGGGGCAATGGAAGACGTATAGAAGATTTCCAGAACTGCCAGGTTCGCCAGGAAAAAGTACATGGGGATGTGGAGGGAGTGGTTGATCTGGACAATGACTGCAATTGTGGTGTTTCCGCTGAGGCTGATCAGGTACATCGTCAGGAAGGCCACAAAAATCCCTACTTGTACCTTAGGGTCAGCTGAAAATGGACGAAAGAAGAATTGTATCTTTGCAGTTTTATTTATTTCTTCCATGGGTAGTGTGCTGGATCTAGAAAAAGGAAAGATGACATGTGTCTCTAGGTACCTCCCATTTAATGTGACGCAGTCACATTCCCCTGTTTAATGTTAGAGCACTTTCTGAGGTACCTCAGTGGTTATGGGCACCCTTTCATTTCAGAGCAAATCTTGGAATATTATAATTTACACATATGCTACTCCTCTCATTTCCTCCTCTACCCTGAAGAGGAGGACTGAGAAATCCTCCATGGTGGCGATTTTGATGCTCTTTGCTTTGATTCTGGTGCCTAGCACCATGTCCGATACAGGAAGCTTTCTAAGAAGTATTTACTGAATGAATGAATGAGTAAAGTCAGCTTAAAGTTCAAAGTTACAAAATGGATAAAACAGGGTATTAACTCATCATGGGAAACTCAAAGCAAAAACGTTTTCGGAAAGTTTAATTGGATGTAGGTTATAATTTAAAGAGACTTGTGGTCCTGGTGTGCTGTGATATTACAGCACACACTGTAATTTAGCTCGACACCTAGAAACATTGATTCAGCCTGCTTTCTCTCCTTTCTTCAATTTGTTCCTAAATGCTGATAGTTTGTCCTTCAAAAATTTCTCATATCTATTGCTTTGGTCCTTTTCCACTGCCCCAGTCATTTCTATCCATTGTTATCTTACATTTGGGTTCTTGCGATAGCCTCCTGTGTAATCTCCCATTTTCCTTCCTCTTCCCGTTATCATCCATCCTGTTCTCCATTATCACATTACCCACCTACTTAGTCATTTTCAGTGCCTTCCCATTGCCTAAATGACCTTCATGCTCCTCTGCTGATGATTCCAGTGTCTCTTGGACTTGACTGTTTTAGGCTAATCCCACCATGGCCTCAATTATCCCTGTCATGTACTATGGAGTCTACTCATTGGCTTCTTCTCCATCATTCTTCTTTGTGCTTCACATACTTCTGTTCTCCTTCCAGTTAGAAATCTCATCATCTCTCTTTTGCCTAATCCAAATCCTGTTCAACTTTCAAATTCTAAGTCATGTTCTTCTTTTCATGGTCTTCCTAGGTCACTCCAGTTAAAAAAAAGTCCCTCTCTCCTTTCCCTGAAATTCTATGTTTCTCTGAGTGTTATGATTTTAGTGCTAGTACACTGTCTTTTATTATATCCAGTTCCAAATTATATTCTATGTTCCCTGAGGACAGAGGATGCGTCTTATGACAAATTGTCATTTATTCCATGTTAAGTGGTAGGCATGGTGGAAAATGATTTAGGTGTATTAGGTCACTTAGTCCAAAAAGCCGTTTTAAGAGGCCTGTACTATTATCATCCCATTTTACAGATGAAGACAGAGGCTTAAAGAGGTTAAGAAATGTTTTGAAGTCACGCAGGTAGAAAGTGAGAGAGGAAAGATTTGAATACAGTCTATTTGACCACAAAAGTCTCGTGCTTGATTTTGGTTCATACCATACTGCCTCCTTCTATACTACTTTATATTTTCTAAATGGCTTTGTTATTTGATTATATTTTCATCCATAGGTAGAACTCTAGATGGTCAATGGTAAAAAGAGCACCTAAGATCTGAGAACAAAAATGTTAGATTACAGTATTTTCAGATTTGAAAAACATAATTACAATCTAGACTGTTGTTTTATTTAGTAAATGCTGCCCGTAACAATGTAACAAAAAGAATCTCCTTTCTTTCTCTTATGAGGAGCAGGGAGAAAGGATTTGGTTAAAAACTATGATGTTTGGGTGAAGACGGAGGAGAGTGGTTTAATTCATCCTTCACGAGAGACAACATGGAAACGAAGAGAAGGTCTTCTGTGGCCCAGGCCCCAGAGTCCTGAGTGATGTCCAAAGGGTCTCCATAGGAGCCTGAAGTTTTAATATCCTGTCTTCTGGTGGCTAAGAGTCTAGTCCCAAAACCAACACAGTAGCTTTGTATTGAACCAAACCTATTCAGGTGAATACAAATGAATAACTCAATTCATAAGAAGGACACTAGAGATGGAAATTCCAAATGGTGCCTTCTGTTCATTTGTTTTCTCAGTTACCACCTCCTTGGGCACAGGAAGTCTTGGGCATAAATCCACCTAATTTCCTCAAAGCACTTGAGTCTAAATGCAATGTATAGGCTGCATTGGCTTCATTTCATTACAAGGTCTAGAAAAGGGAACAGGAAATCAAACATAGAGAAATACTATGAAATCCAGGGTTCTGAATAAGAAATCCAAGTGCCACATTATCCAGTTTCCTATCTAACTATTCTTTTCATTTCTTTCTGCAAATTTCCCCACCCATGGTAGTCTCTTCATTGTGAGAAGATAAAGATGTAAGTTAGGTTCTATCTGGAAGCTATATGAATTGTAGGTTATATGAAGTGCTTTCGTTATTGCAAAGAAGAAACCAAGTAGACACATTTCAAAAGATGGTCTTGATATTTCTTTCAGATACTCCTTCTATATGATGCCAAAATATTGAACCAAATGTTGGGCATCGTGCAAATAAATAACTGAAAGCTTTACTGACTATTCTTTATATAAATCCTGAGGGATAGTGGTGGTTATTTGTATCTATGCATGCTTCCGAAACCATATTCCGGGTGCCTGGGTGGCTCAGTCAGTTTAGCGTCTGACTCTTGATTTCAGCTCAGGTCACTATCTCACAGTTTGTGGGTTTGAGCCCTGTGTCGGGTTCTGTGCTGGCAGCGTGGAACCTGCTTGGGATTCTCTCTCTCCCCACCCCGCCCCGTCCCTCCCCTACTCATGCTTTTTCTCTCTCAAAAACAAATAAACAAACTTAAAAAAAAAATGTGTATATTCTACAATCTACAGGGTACAAAGCTATGTCCAGGACAAAAATGAAGTCCCAGAATCAAGATGGTGCAGCTTTCTTAAAAGGTAAATTTTGTTAAAAAAAATTAAAAAAAAAAAAAGGTCAATTTTACCTTGAAAATTTTTGCAAAATTATTTCATGTAAAAAAAAGTGGAGATAGTATACAGAGAAGGAAGATCTGCATGAATTTTGGGAGATTAAAAACAAGATTTCCAGGAGATTTATTACTTGTGGCTGCTTGCCAAGTCCTTACGAATATAAATTGTCTCTCATGTTAATTAATTAGTACTTAAATAGAAAAGCTTTAGATGTACTGATTTAGACCATAGATTGGCTATTACCCAATGAAAAATAATTTTCCAGACTTCCCAAATATACAGTCTTGATTTGGAAAGTCTCCTCCCTTATTATTCAAAAGAAAACAACTCAAGTAGTAGTCACCATTTTCTAAGATAAGTGAGGCTCAGAGAAAACACTCAGGGGATAGCTAGTCTTTGGAAAGATGGTTTATCATCTCCTGAGACTGTTTACCATCAGACAATGAAGAACATGGCTCCACGAGTTCTCCACGAATTGTCCTTCATGTAATTCCTGTCCGGGTTGATTAGTGGCCATAAAAGGTCATAGATGCCCACAGAATCAGAGCTCTGGCACATTATCTGGTCCATCTCTTCCAAAGAGATTGCTCGACTTATCCAAGCATTTTTAAATTCATTATTTAAACATGCAAGGCACTGCAGGGGATGCAAAGATGATTGGGATGTCATCTGTTCTGTGCAGTCATAGGGACAAGACTGTTGGCCAGATTTCCCCTTATTCTTGTTGTGTTTAAAACACTTTTGCATCCCCCCCCCTTGTCAGTTTCCCTCAATTAAAATTGTAGGCAACATTTAAAATAAGGGCTGAAAAGTTAGTTAAAAGGTGGTCTTTTCACTAAGTCAGTAAACTGCCTCTTTGGTTAGACAACTAGAACTTAGGAAAATGCGTATATAAAACAAGCATATAATTTGGGGGAGATGATCCTTCCAAGAAATATGTTACAGAGGAGGCTATGCTGGAGTTGAATGACGTGCATTCAAATTCCAGCTTTCTACTTAATAGTTTTGTGATCTTGCTAAGTCACTTGCTCTCTCTAAGAGAGAGAATTCCATTTGCTCAGAATAACAGCTCACTTTTTTACAAGAATGTTTTGAGGTGAAAATGGAACAATGTCCATAAAAGAACCTACTGGGATGCATGGCAGTGTATAAAGTATAGCGATTCATTGATTCCTTCCATTATCTATCTTGAGACTGAGGAAGATTTAAATTGCTGGGTAGAATGCCTGGCAGGTGTATCTAATATTTTTTGGGAAATCTTTTACACACCTCTGGTTCCATTTGTAGTTTCCTATGTCACCTTATGTTGCATAATTCCTCTTTGAATAGAATGAGCAGTGGCCACTGTCTCAGAAATTAGTTGTTACTATTAAAAGATAGCTTATATAGAATGTCTTGACTTCAGGTTTATCTGGCCTATTTGACCTACAATGGCATATCTCTTAGCACAAAGTTGGACTCACCTACAGAGGAAGATGAACTCTTAACTTGGGAGTTTTGATCATAGGATGAACAGAGAAGGAAGAACAATGTTATAACCATCATTCACAGGACAAAAACCCTGTTTGAAGCATAGTGTTCGTGGTTTCTGGAGATACTCATACCAGCTGGGAGATCTATTCGTAATGATTCAAAGAAAATGTCCCAATGTCAGATGTACCAAACAAAAGATATATTTGTCCTTACGAGACATTATTGAATAACATTTTCTATATGTCTGAGTATATGTGAATTTCATATATGAACTTATGAAGTCATAAGTATCATTCATAAAATGAAATTCAGATTTCATATCCATTTATATATCTCAAGAGATTAGATACCTAAAGAGACTCTACTCTGGAAGAGTCTTTTGTGAGAATTTTCTGGCAGCAGCATCTGGAAAGGAGAAATGCCATTGTGGTATTGCTTTACTCAAATATGTTGAATCATATGGAATTTGTTTCTGAAAACCAATAATGGTAGCATTTAGGCAATTTCACATGATTCAACATAATACTTTTACAAGCATATTTTGAATATGTCAAAGGAAATATTCAGGTATTTAACCAAAAGTTATTCTCCTACTGCATACCAATGGGCAACATTTATTGGGCACTCATACACTGTGCTAATCATTTTTCAGCGATCATTTCACTTAAGTGGTCCTTCAGTGAATATTCAACAGATACTTTTATTGTACAAACTTTTTAGATGAAGAAATTCAGGCTTCTGGGTTTGACGAACTTGCTCAGCTGTTAAATGGCAAAGTAGCACTTAATTCTTAGGTCAATCTGGAAGCAAGTCTAAGCTTCTACCATTCAAATAAACTGTACAGGGGCGCCTGGGTGGCTCAGTAGGCTAAGTGACCAACCCTTGATTTAGGCTTAGGTCATGATCTCATGGTCCGTGAGATCAAGCCCCGAATTGGGCTTCGTGTTAACAGTGCAGAGCATGCTTGGGATTCTCTCCCTCTCTCTCTCTGCCCCTCCCCATACTCTCCCCCTCTGTCTCTCTCACACACAATAAATAAATAACCTTTAAAAATAAAAAAGAAAATGCAACTGTACACACTGAGCAATGCACTATATGTTGTAAGGCTGAATGTTATGTGTCCTAGAGAGACAAAATTTTTAATTTTTTAAAGTTTATTTATTTTGAGAGAGAGAGAGAGAGAGAGAGAGAGAGAGAGAGAGAGGGAGAGAGAAATCACAAGCAGGGGAGGGGAAGAGAGAGGGAGAGAGAGAATCCCAAGCAGGCTCCATACTATCAGCATGGAGCCCAATGTGGGACTCAGTCTCACGACCACGAGATCACAACCTGAGCCAAAATCAAGACTTGGATGCTTAACCGACTGAACCACCCAGGTGCCCCCCAAATTTTTAAATTCCAATTGTCCACTGTCAACAAAACTATTTCACTGGAAAGTGATGTGTCACAAGACTTCCTCAGTTTATTACAAGTCAATGCTCAGTCCTCTAATTTGTAATCTCTCTCCTTTCCTTTTTGCTCCTCCTTTTCTTCCTCTTCACCCACTACCCATTTAATCAACAATATTTACCTTAATAAACCCTTTAAAAAACGTTTGTTAAGGCTCTACTTTATGTAAGGCATAGCTCAGGTGTCTGGGAAAAGGAGGAAACGTGTAGAGAATGAGAGAGGTCAGTGTTCAAAGAGTTCAAAATTGAATGAGAGCAGTAAAAATAGTAAAAGTCAAATTCACTTAAGTATTCTCATGAAAGGATAACATGCCGGGCACACAGGCATATCTCTGTGCAATAATGTCTTTTGAAAAATGCATGTAATTAGAATTACCTTTTAATGCATAAGGGGATTCTCAATGTGAAGGATCCTCCTTGTAATTCCTTTAATAATAGAAATGAATGTTTCCTAATTTTTTGGCTTCTGTAAGTTTGAAGTTTGGAGTGATGGATTTTTTTAAACTAGAGGAAGCCTTAAAAGTACTGACATCTGTATGTTTCAGTGCTAATTAGCGGTGAACTCTTAATCTGATCTAGAGTATGATCCCTTGATCTTTTTGGACAGAAGCTCCTTCTTGCCACTCAGCAATTTGAAGAGCATGGATTTTACAGTATGTATTCTTGAGTTCCCCTGAAACTGTCGTGTGTAAAACATTGGTTCTTCTTAGGAACTGGACTTTGACTCTTTCTCTGAAAGGCTCCGTCCTTAGCTTCTCTTCCCTGGCCAGTGTCTACCACAAGGCTTGGCTTTTACAAGCTAGGGATTTTCCTAATCTTCTCAAATCTGGTGTCTGGGAGGAGATTCTTACCTTATGCTGGACTCATGTGGACTGTAAGCCATTGCAGATTTACTTGGATCCTTTGCCAAACACTGAGAACCCCAGGAATCTGCCCCTAGGTCCTTCTGTCCTCAGAGGATCCCCAGGCAGGTATGCTGATCACTTCTAGATTCATAGATCTGGCTGATTCAGGACACTAGGTTAAAACACTTCTCAAACTCAACCTGATTCCTATCTGATCAACTCTTAGCCTGAAGATATGTTCCACCCTGCCTTTTTCTTCTTTGTATAAGGTAACGTCTGGGCTTTACTTACTACATCTCTGTAGTCTAAAACTTACCTTTGAAGTTCCCCTGATATTCAGACTCGAAATTATCATCCAGTAAGGACATTCATAACTAATCTGGCTAAAGCGACATTCTTGGTCCCCTGAGATGACTGAGGTGTGCCTGGGAAGCAGAAAGCAACACGATTAAATACAGTGTTCCTTAAAAATTAAAATTGCATCAGGATTATTCCACTGGTACATCTTCCCTGAGGGTCATCTTTTAGTAACTTGTTGGTAAGTTCAATGATGAAGTCAGTTGGGGAAAGAAAAATTATTATTTTCACTTGATTTACCTTGAAATCACGTTTTTAAAAAGATCACTTCTACATGCAGCATTTTCTTTTCTTTTCTTTTTTTTAGTGGGGAGGGCATATTTTGCAATATCCTCTGCTCTCTTTGCTTCTGGAAAAGCAATTTCTCCTAATTTTACTTTATAGTTCTGATTTTTAAAAATAGCTTTTTTGCTTTAAAATTTTTTAAATATTTATTTATTTTTGAGAGAGAGAGAGACAGAGAGAGAATGAACGGGAGAGGGGCAGAGAGAGAAGGAGACACAGAATTAGAAGCAGGCTGCAAGCTCCAAGCTGTCGGCACAGAGCCAGACTAGGGGCTTGAACTCAAGAACTGTGAGAGCATGACCTGACCCAAAGTTGGATGCTTAACTAACTGAGCCACCCAGGCAACCCTGCTTTTTTTTTTTAATGTTTATTTTTTTATTTTTGTGTGAGAGAGTGCAAGGGGGGCTGGGGCTGAGAGGGAGGGGGACGGAGGACCCAAAGGAGGCTCTGTGCTGACAGCAGCGAGCCTGATGCAGAGCTCGAACCCACCAACCGTGAGATCATGACTGGAGCCGGAAGTTGGACGCTCAACAGGCTGAGCACCCAGGCGCCCCTTTATATTTCTGATTTTACTTCTTAGTCTATTTTGCTGGCTTCTTCTCTTTCCCTAACTTCCCCTCGAGGTGGGTCTTGGTCCTAGGTCCTCTTTTCTTATTTATTTTATTTTATTTTTTTTGCAAATGGTTCAGTTTCTTTAGGCTTTAAATACAGACAACAGGCTGATGACTCTCAAATGTGTTATTTCCAGCCAACCTCACCCCTGAACTCCAGACTTGTATATTCACTGTCTACTTGACATCTCTATTGCATCACTGATGAGTATCTCCTGTTTCACATATCTAAAACCAGAGCCTCCACTCACCATCTACTTGGGTGTTGAACCATTCAAATCCTGACCTTAGTCTCTCAGTAATATTTGTTGAGATTAATGAATAATGATGCTTCATTCAAATTCATCCAAAGACATGGTTTTCTTTCAGTGTCCCCTGGAGAAATGAGGGACCATCTAGAGTTCTTTTTTTATTTATTTTTATTTTTTATTTTTATTTAATTTATTTTTTTAATTTACATCCAAGTTAGTATATAGTGCAACAATGATTTCAGGAGTAGATTCCTTAATGCCCCTTTACCCATTTAGCCCATCCTCCCCTCCCACAACCCCTCCAGCAACCCTCTGTTTGTTCTCCATATTTAAGAGTCTTTTATGTTTTGTCCCCCTCCCTGTTTTTATATTATTTTTGCTTCCCTTCCCTTATGTTCCTCTGTTTTGTATCTTAAAGTCCTCATATGAGTGAAGTCACATGCTATTTGTGTTTCTCTGGCTAATTTCGCTTGGCATAATACCCTCTAGTTCCATCCACGTAGTTGTAAATGGCAAGACTTCATTCTTTTTGATTGTTGAGTAATACTCCATTGTGTGTGTGTGTGTGTGCGTGTATATATATATATATATATATATATATATATATATATATATATAACATGTATAGAACATGTATATATCTACATCTTCTTAACCAACTGAGCCACCCAGGTGCCTCGTATACCACATCTTCTTTATTCATTCACCCATCAATAGACATCTGGGCTCTTTCCATACTTTGGCTATTGTTGATAGTGCTACTATAAACATTGGGATGCATGTGCTCCTTTGAAACAGCATACCTGTATCCCTTGGATAAATACCTAGTAGTGCAATTGATGGGTTGTAGGGTAGTTCTATTTTTAATTTTTTGAGGAAGCTCCATACTGTTTTCCAGAGTGGCTGCACCAGTGTGCATTCCCACCAGCAGTGCAAAAGAGATCCTCTTTCTCTGCATCCTTGCCAATGTCTGTTGTTGCCTGAGTTGTTAATGTTAGCCATTCTGACAGGTATGAGGTGGTATCTCATTGTGGTTTTGATTTGTATTTACCTGAGGATGAGTGATGTGGAGCATTTTTTCATGTGTCGGTTGGTCATCTGGATGTCTTCTTTGGAGAAGTGTCTATTCATGTCTTTTGCCCATTTCTTCACTGGATTATTTGTTTTTTTGGGTGTTGAGTTGGATAAGTTCTTTATAGATTTTGGATACTAACCCTTTATCTGATATGTCATTTGCAAATATCTTCTCCCATTCTGTCAGTTGCCTTTTAGTTTTGCTGATTGTTTCCTTTGCTGTGCAGAAGCTTTTTATTTTGATAAGGTCCCAATAGTTCACTTTTGCTTTTGTTTCACTTGCCTCTGGAGATGTGTTGAGTAAGAAGTTGCTGTGGCCAAGGTCAAAGAGGTTTTTGCCTGCTTTCTCCTCGAGGATTTTGATGGCTTCCTGTTTTAAATTTAGGTCTTTCATCCAGTTTGAGTGTATTTTTGTGTATGGTGTAAGAAAGTGGTCCAGGTTCATTCTTCTGCATGTCGCTGTCCAGTTTTCCCAAAACCCCTTGCTGAAGAGACTGTCTTCATTCCACTGAATATTCTTTCCTGTTTTGTTAAAGATTAGTTGGCCATACATTTGTGGTTCCATTTCTGGGTTCTCTACTCTGTTCCATTTATCTGAATGTCTGTTCTTGTGCCAGTACCATACTGTCTTGATGATTACAGCTTTGTAATACAGCTTGAGGTCCGTAGAGCTCTTTTTTTTAAAGGTCATTTATGACATTGTGGAATGAGAAGGGAGTTTAGAGGATATTTAATGGTTCCATCTCTAATCCCCATATCTCAAAAGGCCTTCAAGATTATTAATGGAGGGAGTGCCTGGGTGGCTCAGTCGGTTAAGAATCAGAGTTTGGCTCAGGTCACGATCTCGTGGTCTGTGGGTTCAAGTCCCACATCAAGCTCTGTGCTGACAGCTTGGAGACTGGAGGCTATTTCAGATTCTATGTCTCCCTCTCCCTCTGCCCCTCTCCCTCTCACACTCCATCTCCCTCTGTCTTTCTCTCCCTCTCTCTCTCTCAAAAATAAATAAACATTAAAAAAGATTACTAATGGAGTTTCTAAGGTAATTTTAATGTTTCAAAAGGCCTAACATGTCATACATTTTCCTGGGATAATTTTATATTATTATTATTATTATTATTATTATTACTGTTATTATTATTACTTGTGTTTTTGTTTATTTAGAAGATAGAGTTAGGTAGGTAGTAATTTTTAAAACATGGGGTTTGGAGGCAGTATATATAAGAATGGCTCAAAGAGTAGGTCTAAATTCAGACAGATTTGGTTTCAAACCTTGGCTCAGCCAAGGGCTGGATGTGTGCCTTTGGGTAAGTGAGTTAAACTTTCTAAGCCTTACTTACCTCACCTGCAAAGTGGGAATGATAGTACTGCTTCTCGCTCATAGAGTGGTTGCGGAGATTGAATGAGATAATGCCCGTGCAGTGTTTATCATGTTACCTAACCCTTTCTTAGCTTTAAAATCATGACGGTGGGGTTCATGGAGAAAACACTGTAAAATTCATGTGGTGCAGAGAATGTTGAGAGCTACTGATTTTATTCATCCTGACTTCCAGATAGCTATCCCTAATATTTTATGTCCCAGCTAAAATTGAACAATAAAAGTTGTATATATTTGAGGTATATAACAGGATGTTTTTAGACCAGGTATACCTTGTGAAATGAAAACTGCAATCAAGCCAATTCATGTATCCATCTCCCCTTAGAGTCACTTTTTTCTTTTTGTGGTGAGAATACTTCATATCCACTCGCTTAGAAAAGTTCACATATACAATGCATTATTATTAGCTGTACTCACCGTGTTGTACAGGGGGTCTCCGGAACCTGTGCATCTTATAACTGGAAGCTTTGGCCAGCATCTCCCCATTTCCCACACTCCCCAACCCTTGGTAACCACCCTCTACTGGGTGTCTGTGAGTTCAATGTATTTTAGAGTCTACATAGAAGTGTTACGATTTGGCATTTGTTTTTCTCTGTTTGGCTTATTTCACTTAGCAAAATCTCTAGGTTCATCCGTGTTGTCACAAATGGCAGCATTTTCTTCTTTCTCTTGCCTAATTACTCTGGCTAGGACTTCCAGTGGTACGTTCAATAGAAATGGCAAATAATAAATTTATGTGCAGAGCTACTGAAAAGTTATTTGATGTATTTCAGCAGAGATTCTTTTTTTTAAGTTTATTTATTTATTTTGAGAGAGAGGGAGAAGGAGGGAGAGAGAGAGTGCATGAGTGGGGGAGGTGCTAGAGAGAGAGAGGGAGAGGATCCCAAGCAGGCTCTGTGCTGTCAGCATGGAGCCTGACACAGGGCTTGATCCCATGAATGGTGAGATCATGACCTGAGCCGACATCAAGAGTTGAATACTTAACCGATTGACCCACCCAGGTGCCCCTCAGCAGAGATTCTTTATAAAACCTCTGAGTGAAATGGGAATAGAAATAAACTGCTTAAATATATTATAGTTAATTTTTATCTATTCTGTAAATATTTACTGAGTGCTTATTGTGTGCCAGAAACTGGGAGTACCATGGCAGATAAATCAGGGACGATTTCTGCTCTTGTGCTTACATCATTGAATGCTATTTTATTTTTATTTTTAAAATTTTTTTTAGCATTTATTTGTTTTTGAGAGACAGAGTGTGAGCAGAGGAGGGGCAGAGAGTGAGGGAGAGAATCCCAAGCAGGCTCCAGGCTCCAAGCTGTCAACACAGAGTCTAACGCGGGGCTCAAACTCATGAACCGGGAGATCATGACCTGAGCTGAAGTCAGACGCTTAACCGACTGAGCCACCAGGTGCCCCAAATGCTATTTCTGATGTAGGCAACTCTTCTAAGTACATCACAGGTATCACTGTGCACAATTACATCATGAAGGAGGTGCCATGATTATCCTCATTTTTCAGATAAGGAAACTGAGGACCAAGATGTTGAGTAACTTATCCAAGGTCATGTAACTAGCAAGCGACAGCTCAAAATTCAAACCTATGCTGTCCCTAAGCAGGGATCATCAAAGTAGGGTCTATAGGTCATATCCGTGGGCTGCTGGGTTTTGTAAACGATGTTTTGTTGGCGCACAGCCATCTTTATTCCTCTCCCTGTTGTCTCTGCCTGCTTTCGTGTGGCCCCAGCAAAGTTGAGCAGTTGTGACAGAGGCCGCCGCATGGCCCATAACGCCTCAAACAGATGCTCCCTGGGACTTCGCAGAAAACGCTTGCCAACTTGTGCCACAGAGGCTGCCACTTCCTATGAAAACCTGTATTGAAATCTCACAGCGGGTAGCATTATAAATGGTGGATTAAGTAAACCATGTTCACAAGGTCTCAGGTGCTAGATGGGACTCTCAGTATCACCATGGTTAATCAACACTTTGGAGGTTCTGAATAATGCAGCAAGACCAGAAAATAAAATAATTGGTCTCAGATGGTATGATTTTACCCCCGGAAACTGCAAGGAATTCTCAGTTTAGAACTTCTATACGTGTAGTGGTCTGGGGTGGGACCTGAGAGTCTGTACTTGGATCAGGCTCCCAGCTGATGCTGATTCTGCTGATCCCCGTATCATACTTTGAACACCAGTGTATTTATTGCCAACACGTGGTCTAGGGTGTAGCTTTGAAGTCCTTCAAACTGGGTTCTCTTCCTAGCGGTCCCTCTTTTAAGATACCTAATTTTGGTCAGATTATTTACTCTGGAAGCCCCAGTTTCATCATCTGTGAAATGGAGGTAATCGTGGGTAATAACAAGTGTGACGTCCTCAGCAGAAAATCTGCCTGTAGTAAGTATCCAGTAACTGTCAGCTCTATTAATATCTCTTACAGGTCAAATTTCCTTTGGATTTCTACTTTGACAACCCATGGGAATCCAGAGGGCAGTAGGAAATTTCCAAGCTACTTATTCTTTACAAAGCCGGTCAGATAAAGTAAACAGTTGGAGAGGAGAGCCACGTATTTTTTTTCTCACATCTAGACAGACCTCCATATAATTGAGCTTTGAGGGGAGGAAGAAAGAGGGGTGCACGTAAGGAGCTGGGTGAGTTTGATTCTGGGGCCACTAGTCATTCCATTGGCAGATCCAGCCTCCTGACCATCTCCCTGCCTCTTCTCTTCTTTCTACTATGTTCTCTGCATCAGAGCTGAGTGACCTTGTTCCAATACAAGGGCCAGCGTATATCTCTCCTTAAAAGCTCTAGTGGTTTCCCATAACACTTACAATGGAATCCAGACTTCTAACTGTGGCCCTCAACCCTGTGTGATTTGTGGCCCCCTTCCTCTGACGTCCTCTTTCCTTTTTCCCCATCACTGACTCCTTTCCACCCCTCCATCCACATTGCTATTCTCGTGGTTTACTAAACCAGTCATAAAATCCCTGCCTCAGGACCCTTGCATGTGCTAATGCTTCTCCCCAGAATGCTCTTTCCCTACTGTTTATTTTGACATATTCCAGCGGCCTTGTAAAAATTATTTTATTTTACTTTTTATTGTGATAGGAATATTTAACATGAAATCTACCCTTTGAAAGATTTTTTTGTGGGGGCACCTGGGTGGCTCAGTCAGTTGAGCCTCCAACTCTTGATTTCAGCCCAGGTAATGATCTCACAGTTTGTGGGCTTGAGCCCCCCATCAGGCTCTGTGCTGACAGTGCTGAGCCTACTTGGTATTCTCTCTCTCCCTCTCTCTCTGCTCCTCCCTGCTTGTGCTCTCTCTCTCTTTCTCTCTCAAAATAAAAAAATAAACTTAAAAAAAATATTTTTTGTGTGTGTGATTTAAACAATTTGGGGGCACCTGGGTGGCTCCGTGGGTTAAGTCTCTGACTCCAGCTTAGGTCATGATCTCAGGGTTTGTGAGTTTGAGTCCCACGTTGGACTCTGTGCTGACAGCTCAGAGCCTGGAGCCTGCTTCAGATTCTGCGTCTCCCTGTCTCTCTCTCTGCCCCTTTCCTGCTCAGGCGCGCGTACTCTCTCTCTCTCAAAAATAAATAATCCTCAAAAAATTAAAAAAAATTTTTTAATTGAATTAAAGGTGACTTATATTATATTGGTTTCAGGTATACCACACAATGATTCGGCAATTATATGCACTGCAGAATACTCACTGTGATAAGTGTAGTTACCATCTGTCACCCTAGAAAGTTATCACAATCTTATGGACTATAATCCTCTTGCCGTACTTACGTCCCTGTGACTTATTTATTTTATAACTGGAGGTTTGTACTTCAAATCCCCTTTATCTATTTAGTGTACGATATAGTATCATTAACTATAGGCATGATGTCATACAGCAGATTTCTAGAAGGTAATGATCTTGCACCTGCTTTTTTCGTTTACACTTTCAGGCCTCCATTCACGGCACTTCCCCAGAGGGGTCTTCCTCGACTCCTTTAGT